>NC_092757.1:68840635-70090635 GCF_047496795.1 Chiloscyllium punctatum
AGTAAAACCTGGGCTAATATATTTACGAAGTTCTATTGATAGGAATATAAACCTTTAAAAGCAGTTTCAATTAAGAATCTATGATACTTGATTATCTTTGACTGCATGATCCTTTCACATAAACTTTATTTCTGCATTCTCAATGAGAAAGTTACTTGAATATCTAAATATTTTGTACAATATTCATGATGGAAGTGTTCCAAGTATAGTTAAGCACGGTGTAATCTTCATTTTCACACTATTTTGCCACAAAGAGAAAGTGAATGTTACTAACATAATTCCACATTATCCCCTTAATTCTACTAATACACAAATATGATATTGCCTATGGAATGACATAGAGTGAACAATTTTGATTACATGGTAGACTGATGCATCTGTCATCCAGATTAATGCAGAATCAAAAAAAGCTGAATTGCAATTAGTTTTGTATCTATATATTATTTCTGGTCTGCTCCAGTTTATTTTGCAGGCTAGTATACATCAATGGTGTTCTATGGACATTAAAAATCACAACGGTTTAGAGGTCAGTCTTCTGCATCTCTCTCTCCATCATGGAAGATATTCAGTGGTTGCTTTTCCATGAATAGAGCTTAATACAAATATGAATGGTTAGTTCAGGAACTTTTCTACTCCTTTCTCATGTCAAAGGAAGCAAAATTGAAGGCTTGCAAGGGATTATTTACATCCTGTAAGGCCCTGAACAAAATTTGCAGCTGTTACGTCCAGTCAACATGGTTGAATGTTGAAAAAAGCAATAATCTTACAAATACATTTTCAAGTGTATTTGTGCAGGAAGTACCAGATGTTATTGAGCTCTTATCTTCTTTAAGGATCACAGATTTTGATGGACTATAATTAAGTGCCAACAAATCTAAGATTATTTATATGCTGAAGTCATTCACCCAAGAATGAAAAAACTTTGTTTCATAACTTGCAGAAAATTTACATTCCAAGGTTGCTGTTACATAGAAAATAGAAGCATGAATAGACCATTCAGCCCTCTGACCCTGTTCCTGCTTTCTCCTCAGAGCCTTCGATCCCTTTATCCCAAGAACAATATCTCTTTCTTGAAAACATTCTATGTTTTAGCCTCAACTGATTTATGTGGCAGAAAATTCCCTAGGCTCACCAATCTCTGGGGTGGAAATGTTTCTTCTCAGTCCTAAATAGCCTCACTGTATCATTAAATTGTGACCACTGGTTCTGGACTCCTGGGCATCCTTTCTACATTTGTACTGTCTAATCCTATTAGAATTCTTTAGATTTATATGAGATATTCCACTCCCCCCTTCATTCTTCTAAACTCGAGGGTTTCGTCCTAACCAATCCTATCTCTCTTCATGAGCAGTGTTGCCATCCAAGGAATGAGTCTGGTAAACAATTGTTATATTCCCTCCAAAGCCAGAACATGCTTCCTCAAATAAAGAGACCAAAACTGCACTCAGATGTGTTATCATACCAGATGTGTTGTTTCAGTTTATTTAATGTTACAGTTTCCAATATAGAATCAATATGTTTATAAAATGCACAATCATATCTACCTCAATTCTGCACATATGTCCCTATGTAAGCTAGTCTAGAAAATATTTTTTCATAAACTAACTATAAGTGTGCAAGGACCAAATTCAGTCAGTTTTAAACCAAATTCATAGTTAGGGAGGTTTAAGTATTGTGGTTTTTGCACTATTTGAAAAGTAAAAATATTAGTTCTGGGTTAAGATAAACACTCATCAGTCATAGCTTATGTCTCACACTGTACAGTATGGAATATAACTGAAAACATGTGTACAGTATCTGAAATTACCATTACTGTGTTGAATCCAAGTACAGTCAATAGAGTTTAAATACCAAAGCCAAGATAGATCAATCATCAAAACATTTCCTGAACAGAAATGGAGTGTATTGGCTGGATTTTGTTAACTTTCTATCTATTGATTTCCTTTTTCTCCAGCAACCATATCCACCTCATCCTCCTGCTGAGTTACAGCTTGCTCATCAGGGTCCCCTGGCAAAATACTGTTGATTGTCTGTAGAAGTTCTTCTATCTGTTCTTCTGTTAATCTTTCTTCACTCTCTTCTACCATCTGAAATATTAAAACAGATAATTTTATATTTGTTCATGAAAATTGTTAAATTTTAATCCATTGCACATAAAATAAGTGAACAAAACATCAATTTATTGTCAAGAGTTTCTACAAGCATTATCTGGCAACAGGAAGTCCCAAAATACATTAATTTGAAAGTTCAATATCGAAAAAAATCAAACTATGTAGAATCAGTTTATTTTCAGTAACTGAAGTATTTCTGAAATGTTAGCAAAGCCAGTTATAATATTTTATAATGATTTTGAGCTATCACAGACTCCTGGATATGGTCACGTAGAAAAGTGTTTGATTCCAAAATCCTCTTGTAAAATCCAGGAGTGGGAATGATTAACGTGATTTTCTGAATTTCCTCTTTCTGCAATTTTCATTGAAACATTACCTCATTCAAGAAAGTATAAGGTAATGCAGTCATTAAAAAACATGGATAGGGAAAAATTTTGATGTCAGTATCCCACATCTTTATTTTTTTAAATTTCTGCGACTTCCCTGTCACTGTGTTTGTTTATGGAATTAATGTAATGGAGGTGGAAACAGGATAAACACTTGCTCACTTTTCATTTTATTTGCCTATTTGGCAGCCAAGCAGAAGAGCAGTAGGATTCGCGCTGGGACCTTCTCTAGACCAGACAGTCCATAGGGGTTTGGGGCAGGAGGAGAGAGTCTAAGGCTCAAACCAGAAAAACAAACTTTGTCTTTATACAGTATTTCCACATTTAAAGAGCAGCAGTAAAATGTCCCGACATCAGCTGCCAGGAAAATCCAGCTTTTATTTAAAATTTATCTAAATTAAATTTTTGTTTAAAGATTCTGAACGCTTATAACAACAGAGGAGTACAGAACGTACAAGGAGTAAACTTAAGAAAATCAGGAGAACAAAAAGGGGTCATGAAAGAATGATGGCAAGTAAAATAAAGGAAAATTCTAATCCATTTTACAAGGACATTAAGGATAAAAGGATTACCATGGAAAGATTAGGGCCCAGTAACGACCACAGTGATAATTTGTGTGTGGAGCCAGAGGATGTAGGTACAGTTCGAAATGAAGACTTGGTTTCAGTGTTCACACATGAGAAGGACAATGTGAATATGGAAATCTGGCAAAAGGACTATGATATACTTAAAGAAATTAGTATAGACAGAGAGGAGGTTCTAAGTGATCTGGTAAGACTTAAAAGTAGATAAATCTCCAGGCTGTTGAGTGAGGCAAGAGAAGAAACAGCAGGGAAATTGGCATTGGCAATAATTTTCAATTCCTCCCTGATTACAGGAGAGGTACCACATAACTGGAAGGCAGCCATTATTCAAGGGATAAACCGGGATAAATTACAGGGAAGTTAGTCTAACATCAGTGGCGGGGAAACTATTGAAAGCAATTCTGAGGGTCAGAATTAGTCTGCACTTGAAGATGGAGAGATTAATCAAGAACAGTCAGCATGGTTTTGTTAAGGAAGGTCATCTCTGACCAACTTGATTTAATTTTTTGAACCGCTAACCAAGAAGATAGATGAGGGCAATACACTCAATGTAATCTGCTTGGACTTCAGCAAGGCTTCGATAAAGTCCTGCATGGCGAACTGAGAGCCAAGGTAAGAACCCATGGGATCCAAGGAAATTTGGTTAACTGGATCCAGAATTGGCCGAGTAGCAGGAAGCAGAGGTTGATGATTGGGGGTGTTTGTGTGACTAGAAATTGAGTTCCACCAGACTCCTTAAAGATCAGGTGGGGCCTTTACTGCTTGAGGTATATATAAACAATTTAGACTTTAATGTTGGAGGCTTGATCATTAAGTTTGAGGATGATATAAAAATTGGTGGAGTGGTAAACGATGATTAGATTAGATTAGATTCCCCACAGTATGGAAACAGGCCCTTCGACCCAACAAGTCCACACCGACTCTCTGAACAGTAACCCATCCAGACCCATTCTCCTACCCTGTATTTACCCCTGACTAACGCACGTATCACTATCCGCAATTTAGCACGACCAATTCACCTGACCTGCATATCTTTGGACTGAGAGAGGAAACCGGAGTACCTGGAGGAAACCCATGCAGACACGGGGAGAATGTGCAAACTCCACACTTCACCTGAGGCTGTAATTGAATGGAGGTCCTTGGCGCCGTGAGGCAGCAGTGCTAACCACTGAGCCACTGTGCCGCCCTGAGGAGGATAACTTTAGATTATCAAGGATGTGGATGGGCAGATCAGCAGCAAGCGGAATTCGATCCAGCTAAGTGAGGTGATACACTTGGGCAGGACCAACAAGGCAAGGGAATGTTGGGAAGAACCGAGAATCAGAAGGATCTTGGTATTGTTACGACACAGTGGTGAACCCCTCTGTTAATTAAACTAAACACCCAGATAAGCTCACCTCACCTCATAATCTGTTAAAATGTAATTGACATATTTTAACTCCCAAAATTCCACTATTTAAAGAAAATAACATCAATTTATTCTTTAACACTAAAAGTGAACATTAAATAACAACTATTCACGACTCTTAAGCCTCCTCCCTTTCTCTACTGCTTGCTATCTGCCTCCAATACACTGTTCCAATAAAACACTTATTAAAATTACATCAACTTAGTTTCAAAACCATACAGCGGTTGTCGTCTTCGGTGTCTTTCTTCTTCTGCTAAAGATCTCCCTGGGCCGTCTTTTTTCTTTTCACTGTGAAGATGTTTCATATGAAAAGATACCTCTGATAGAGAGTGTTTCAATGTCTTGGGTGTCTCTCTCTCTCTCTCTCTGTGGCAGTTGCTCTGTCTGATTTTCAAAATGCCTGCCTTTTATATATCCCCAACATCTGATCATCTCATTGGCAAAATAACAAATTGAAACTCAATTGGGTTTTAGTATACTGGGGCATAGTTTAATCTGATTGGTTAAATTTAAAGTGTCAAAACAGCAACCAACTCAGGTATCTATTTCACAGCCAGATGTTACATATTTTCTAATTTCTAGTATACTCTGACTTCTCTTATAAGGTCTCAGTATAGAACAGCATTCACTCTCTCTTAAAGTGACAGTATATGCCTTCAACTACATAACAATACACGTCATCTGGTTCCTTACGATAGCAAGAAAAGTAGATAAAGTGGTGAAGAAGACATATGGATATTTGCTTTTATTCTCCGAGACAGAGATTTTAAAGAATTGGTTGGGGGGGGGGTGTTAATCTGGCATTATAGACAAATTTGGTTAGGATACAGCGAGAGTACTATGTGCAGTTCTGGAATCACATTATAGGAGGGATGTGATTGCACTGGAGAGGATGCAGAGGAGATTTACCAGGATGTTGTCTGAGCTGGAAAGTTTTTATTTACAAAGAGAGATTGGATGTACTGGGGTTGTTTTCTTTGAGCGGGGCGAAAGTCAAGATTTTCCTGGTGCTTGGATGCTGCCTGACCTGCTGTGCTTTTCCAGCACTACTCTAATCTTGTTTTCTTTGGAGCAGAGGTGACTGAGGGGCTACATGATTGAGATGTGTAAAATTATGAGGGTTATAGACAGGAAGAAACCTTTCCACTTGGTGGAGGGGGCATCATCAGTGGGCATAGATTCAAATTAAGAGGCAGGAGGTTTAGTGGGAATATGTGGAAAATTGATTTCATCGAGAAAGTGGTGGAAATGTGGAACTCATTGCCTGCAAGGGTAGGGGCAGAAACCCTCATAATGTTTAAGAGGTATGTATACTTGCAATGCTAAGACAGCCCAGGCTATTGGCCAAGTGCTGGAAAATGGGATTAGAATAGTTAAGTGGTTATTTTTGACCGTAGTGGACGTGACAGGCTGACGGGCTTTTTTATGTGAAGTAGGTCTGTATGATTTTAATAAAAAACCAACAAATTCTTCGATGTTAACTGCATTGACATCACTTTAAAATAAGTCAAATTAAAATTATTTTCCACAGAGATACTATTTAATGAGAAATGTAGAAAGAGATGGAATCTTTACAATATGAAAGTAAACAAAAGCTAGTGCAGTTGTTTCAGCATATTGTACCCTTTTTTTAATTTACCCATTTCTTATGAGAAATACTGGAGGCAACTAAATGCCGCTGTGGAAACTGCAGATTGTACATACTCAAGTTTGACACAACTGATTCATAAGGAATGCAAAAGTATCACACTGAAGCCGAGATGTTTATGAGAATGTCAGATCTTCAAGTACAAACATCAATGAGACTATTAAGAGGCACTTAGTCAATTTTGAATGAGTTATGATGAAGATTTTTAAAAACATTTATTTGGTTTAAAACTTTACAAAACAAATTCCAAAGACTGACTGACAAATTATTTTCCAAAATAATTGTTGAATGATTTGATTGGCACACCAGCTTTCTCTTTACTAATTTATTTTAATGTTTACGGCTTTTTTAGACCGATTGTTCAAGAATTACTGTTTCATAAAATCTCAATTGCTAACCACCTTCTTCATTTAATTTATACATATCCTTTCTTTACAATCTGATTTGATGCTGTTTTACTCAGACCAAATTGTCATGACGGTGTCAGTCCGTAGGGCTTAAATCAAGCACAGAGATTGATGCAGCAAGTCCCTGTTCTTCACCACAACAAATGTGGGCTGGGAGTTCGTACTTGGATTTAAGAGACCATAATTGTGAGAGTTTTAAATCCAGTTGGAAGATCCATATAACTATGTCTAGAAGGAGGGATCTCCAGTGTAACACACACTGTGCAAATCAGTTCAAATAATGAAGTTAGCTAGCTGGAAAAAAGGAAGCTAAAAATTACTCTGGACTGGCTCCTTCACAACAAAATGCCCGCTTAGGTAACAAAGTAAAGCATAACTGAGGGGGGAGATTTCTGATCTAAAATGTGAAACAAGAAATCTTTTCTGTGGTTACCTATTCAAATTAACTAAACATTATTTCAGTAGGTAATTTATGTTGCTTTTAGTTTGCATGTCTTAAAACTTGAAATGTTGTCATTTGATCCTTTAGTCCTTCACTGGAAGTCTGAATTTTTTTCTAGAAGTTTTCAGTCTCTTTGAATGGACTGGGGAATGATTTGGAATGAGGAACGAAGACTGCTAAAGGCCAAATTAAACTGATGCTGCTAAAACAAGAAATTAAGAGCACATGCTGAGTGCAAATGATTACACAAAAAAAAGAGGATGGATCATCACAAAATGGATCAGTATTTCTGAAAGAAATAGCTGAGATCAGTGTGGAATGTATTAGAACTCAAAGCAGGTGCTGAGAAAGGTGATATGGCTGTAAAAGTAGATCTTGGCAAGTGGACACAAACCAGAGAAGAAAACACTGATGATGAATAGAATAAAATAGACATGATATCTAAATGTAAAGCATGGAAAGCAAGCGCTTGAAAGCTAAAGCTGCTGACACAGTAAAGTTTCAAATACACACTCTCACTGGAGCTAAAAAATGAAAACATGCAAGGCTCTCAGAAAGGCTGAATAAAGATAGTGTGAACGGAAGAAATACAAGGTACTGTAGTCTCAGAGTAAGTCAATCAAAGTGCAGGCAATGCAATCTAAGCTGTATTCAATGAACCAGACAAAAGCCAAAACAAGTTCTTGCTTTAGTCTTAAGAATGTTTGGAAGAGATTAATTTTTTTCTCTGATTTAGATAAAAATTGGTCGTTGTCATTATTTCTGCATATCTTTGATTTGTTGTCAAATCCTCTTGAATTAAGTTTAGAACTAAGAGCCCCAATTTCACAAATGAGTGAAGGAATTCTAAGACTCACTTCTTCAGATGATTAACCAACTGTCTCATCTTTATAATCACTCAGACTGACCAGTCTATATTTACAGTTTATATTACTTTAATATAGGACCTATAGAAGCTAATGATTAAACACTTAGCTGACAATGCCAAAACTTTTCATCAACTGTCCAGTACTCTATTTAGTGTCATAGAGATGTACAGCATGGAAGCAGACCCTTCTATCCAACCCGTCCATGCTGACCAGATATCCCAACCCAATCTAGTCCCACTTGCCAGCACCCGGCCCATATCCCTCCAAACCCTTCCTATTCATATACACATCCAAATGCCTCTTAAATGTTGCAATTGTACCAGCCTCCACCACTTCCTCTGGCAGCTTATTCCATACATGCACCACCCTCTGCATGAAAAAGTTACCCCTTAAGTCTCTTTTATATCTTTCCCCTCTCAGCCTAAACCTATGCCCTCTAGTTCTGGACTCCCCAACCCCAGGGAAAAGACTTTGTCTATTTACCCTATCCATGCCCCTCATAATTTTGTAAATCTCTATAAGGTCACCCCTCAGCTTCCGACACTCCAGGGAAAACAGCCCCAACCTGTTCAGCCTCTCCCTATAGCTCAAATCCGCCAACCCTGCCAACATCCTTGTAAATCTTTTCTGAACCCTTTCAAGTTTCACAACGTCTTTCCGATAGGAAGGAGACCAGAATTGCATGCAATATTCCAACAGTGGCCTAACCAATGTCCTGTACAGCCAACTCCTGTACTCAATACTCTGACCAATAAAAGAAAGCATACCAAACACCTTCTTCACTATCCTATCTACCTGCGACTCTACTTTCTAGGAGCTATGAACCTGTACTCCAAGGTCTCTTTGTTCAGCAATACTCCCTAGGACCTCACCATTAAGTGTATACGTCCTGCTAAGATTCGCTTTCCCAAAATGCAGCACCTCGCATTTATCTGAATTAAACTCCATCTGCCACTTCTCAGACCATAGATCTATCCGGTCCAGATCCTGTTGTAATATTTGTTATCCTTTTCAATACACTGAACAGAAAAACACGTTTGAATCTATATATCTTTTTAAAGTTTTGGATTGGAAAACAGGCCCCAAAAGGTCATTGAACTGACTCATGCTTACTGACTTTGATATTGAAAAACAAATATATTGTCAGAAAATTGTATAGCTTCTACTTTAATTTTCTGAAAACAGTGCAACAGGATTCTCGAAATGGTTTGAACTGTAATGTTGAAAGATTAAATGAGAATATCTCTCTGGATGTTAGTGTAAAGTTAGAGGGTTAAACTGCACTGTCTTTGGGTGGGGACAAAAGCCATGAAAGAATGCAGATGACTGTCCATTGTAAGTTATAACTTCATTTAGACATTACACCCCTGCTATTGTCAACTTAAATAATCAATTCAATCTCTTTCATTCAGAAATGCTTTATGGCCAGAGGTACGTCGCACCTGTATTGTCTTGGAATTACTGAGTCAGGAAATCATCTGCATAATAGTTCCCTAGGGTTAGGACACTAGCATTTGCATTATCTACAAGGATGGTCTCATCCTGGCATTGTACCTGGGGTTGCATGCGACTAACTGCAACAGGGGGTTGTCTTGAGTGGCATGTGATTGTGGGGGAGTGGCCAGAGCATCTGTAAGCATGGCCATTGACCTGCATAAAGAGGATGTGTTTCCTTTTGTTCAGTGCCTCACCGTGGCTCAAACTCGCATGCTTGTGAGGTGGGGTCGGGGGGGGGGGGGGTCACATTGCTTGTACAAGCTTTAATAAACTTTAACTGTTTCCTTTGTTCAGAGAGAGAGATTTTTGCCACAAACCCGTAAGCTCTGGGAGGGGTGTGTTAAAGATTCCTCCAGGAAGCCTGTACTGTACTGTGTTTAATAAATTTGGTTGCTTGTTCACAGAAGTTGGCATGTTGCAGTTGCATCAAGTGGGTAAGAACGTCAGGTTGTAAAAGAACTTCACTGAACCCATATTACAACCATCAGTAATAATAGCTCAAGGTTGTGTTTTTTTCCAAAACTGGAAAGGAACTGATAAGCATAGCAATTAAATTGATTGTAGATTTATCACTGCCCTTTTCCTTAAAGCAGTGTCTTATTCTTTCACTTGAATTGTTTATTTTCTGATGCAACTAAATGTTGACCCTGATTTGTTAAAAAAAAATCCTTCCAGAAGCTGTCCATGGCTTGTTTTGAAGCAGGAACATGACTTAGATGAATACCATTATTATCCTAGTTGATCTGTTTTCATTATGGACTTCTGAGGACCATCACTTTCTTTTTTCATAGCCAAAGAGGTATTTTTCTGAAATTGTTCACAATTTTGCATTTTTTCTTTCTTTTGATGGAATTAAATAAATTAAGTTTACCAACTGTATCTCCACTGCAGTTAGTGGTCTGTGATTCAGCAGCTGGAGCTTTTCTGCCCTGAAAGATAGACAACAGGAAATGAATACGATGAAAGAATAATGCTAAAGATATTCAATAGTGAAAGCTGTTCAACAATGTGACATTTGATCACAATGTCAAATAATTGAATCAGTAGGATTTTTGAAAACACATCTCTCTATGGTCTTGTTTTCAAATCGTGCGTTATTAAACAGGACCATATTTACATATAAACTGGTGTCTCTGCACTTTAATATAAATTAGAAGTCTTTACATAATGAGGTTTGGCTGCGAGTGACTCATCCATTAGATTGTTGAAACAGTTAGGCTACAGGGGAAAAATCTTCATTGGCTGATTTGTCCTAACATTTGTACAATGTTTATTCATACAAGATAGAGATTTCAAGTGCTTATAGTTTTTGTTATTGATATCTTAACTGGTCTGGATGATTGACATTTTATTACCTATAGTTAAAAATAATTTTTATGAATTAATGACTTAAAACAACCTATATCCTCCAGTCACTATCAGGATTATTGTTCTATACAGCGTGTATACTAGCTGAATGGCATAAAACGGTCATAGCTTGGCATGGAAGCTATGAAACCAAGATGGTAGTCAGCACAATGTGGCATGAATGAGGCATGAGGATTCAAAGAAGTCTGAGGGGGTCTGAGATTAGATTAGATTACTTACAGTGTGGAAACAGGCCCTTCGGCCCAGCAAGTCCACACCGCCCCGCCGAAGCGTAACCCACCCATACCCCTACATCTATATCTACCCCTTACCTAACACTACGGGCAATTTAGCATAGCCAATTCACCTGACCTGCACATCTTTGGAGTGTGGGAGGAAACCAGAGCACCCGGAGGAAACCCACGCAGACACGGGGAGAACGTGCAAACTCCACACAGTCAGTCGCCTGAGGCGGGAATTGAACCCGGGTCTCTGGCGCTGTGAGGCAGCAGTGCTAACCACTGTGCCACCGTGCTGCCCAGAATATAGATTACTTACAGCGTGGAAACAGGCCCTTCGGCCCAACAAGTCCACACCGCCCCGCCGAAGCGCAACCCACCCATACCCCTACATTTACCCCTTCCTAACACTACGGGCAATTTAGCATGGCCAATTCACCTGACCTGCACATCTTTGGACTGTGGGAGGAAACCGGAGCACCCGGAGGAAACCCACGCAGACACGGGGAGAACATGCAAACTCCACACAGTGAGTCGCCTGAGGCGGGAATTGAACCCGGGTCTCTGGCGCTGTGAGGCAGAGGAGTGAAGGTTAGAGGATATTACTGTTTTATTAAAACTAATATGAAACTAATATGAAAATCCAGAGCACTAAGGTTAGCCATTTGAACAGTTAGTTTAGGTACTCTGCAGCTCCTGTGGCAGCCTCCTAATTCTTTCCGAAGGCACTAGGCCCAACTCTTGTTTACATTCTGCTCCAAACTTCTATCCGTGCAGGCACTCTCTTGAAATTTCCTGACTCTGTTTGCCCATTTCAAAGAAGAAAATCCAGTTCATTATAATTTCTATAGAAATGAAATGCAAGGATAGGGGTAGTCCATCTAGCCCCTCAAACTTACCTGGGTATTCTAAATCATGGCTGATCATCGAAGTCAACTCCTATTTCTGCAATATCTCCATATACCTTGTTTTTAGTGACCATAAATCTATCAATCTCAGTCTTGAACTTAATGCCTGAACCTCCACATTACTCTAGAGTAAAGAATTGCAAAGATAATCCACCCTCTGAGTGAAGAAAGCCCTCCTCCTCTCAATTCTAAATGGCTTGCCTTTTATTCTGTGATTGTGTCCTTGGCTCTAGACCCCACAGCTAGGGTAACATCCTTTCTGCATCTACTTTGTCTATCCCTTTAAGAATTCACTAAGGTTCTCTGAGATTGGATTTCATTCTTTCTAAATTTGGTGAATATAGGCATTTAAAGAAATACTCTTATCAAATTGGACAACCTCACATACCCAAATTATATTTCACTGTCTCGCTCTTGCTCACTCACTCAGCTGAAATTCTTTTACAACCTTTACAACCTTCTCACAACTTACGTTCCCACAAAGTCTTGTAGTAACTGCAAATGTGGAAATATTCAATTGGCCCCACCGCCAAATCATTGATATCGATTGTGAATAAGCAGGGCCCTGTACTGATCAGTACTGATCCTTGCATTATTTCATTGGCTATAGCCTGTCAGTCTGAGATTACTGCTCCCTGCTTTCTATCTGTTAATCAAAATGATTACTGCTTTGTACATAACCCCGATGCCATGTGCTTTAATTTTGTTTATTAATCTCCTGTACAGAACATCTGACTATCTAAATACAAACCTGTGAGCTTTTCCTTATTGATTCTGCCAGTAATACCCTCAAAAGCTCAATGTGCTTTCTCAAACATGATTTCCTCTTCATACATCATGTTAACTCTGTCGAATTGGACTTTACTTTTTATGTATCACATAATTGCATATTGTTTAGCTTTTGTAATTTCATCAGAAAGTCATCTCTATCCACTAAATTATGTTAAAAAACCTTTAGGGTGCTGTGCTCATGTTATTGTTCAACATGTTTTGTTTCAACATAAATTCCAAACTTGTGGATGATACTAAACTTCAAAGAATTACAAACTCCAAGGAGGATTGTATAAAACATCAAATGGATTTAGACAACTGGTCGAATAGGTCAATAAGTGGCAAATAAAATGTAATGTAGAGAAGTGCCAACTGGTTTATTTTAATAGAAAAAAAGAGACACTTCTCTGTTTACAACAAAGGGTACAATTCTAAAGGGTGTGCAGGAAGAGAAGTACCTGGGTGTACATGTGTATAAATCATTAAAGGTGGCAGGTCATGTGGCATAAACATGTAAGTTTTTTTTAATCCAATCATGGGATGTGGGCATTTCTAGTTGGTTCAACAATTATTGCCCATGAATAACTGCCCTGGAGAACGTGGTGATGACTTGATGTAATGAACTGCTGCAAGATAATGGGGTGACGGATAAGGGATAGGGATAAGGGAGTTCTAGGGCTTTGAGTCAGAGAGAGTGGAAAAAAGACTAATGTAGTTCCATTTCAGATTATTTTAATGTGAGAGTTGGAGCAGAACTTGCAGGTGGTGGTGTTCTTATGCAACCAGCACCCTTGTTTTACTAGCTGACAGGTTTGGAAGGTCCTGTTGAAGGAGCCTTGGTGAGCTGCTGAAGTGCATCTTGTTGAGTATCCCTGGGGGAAGCCAAACTGTTCATCAGTAAGCAGGTTATTCCTTTTCAAGTGCCACTTGATGGCACTACTGATGACCCCCTTTACTACCTTCCTGAAGATAGATTAGACTGGTAGGACAATAAATGGCTGGGTTGGATTTGTCCTATTCTGTGTACAGGGCATGCAAAGGTCATATTTCCCATTGTTGGTTTTTTTTGCCTGTGTAGCAGCAAAATGGAAGAGCTAGACGAAGTCTTCAGTACCATTGCCAGAATATTATCAGGGCCCATTACCTCACTGTATCCAATGTCCTTTTCATATCACATGGAATGAATTGGAGTTAGTTGTAGACCAGCAGCTGAAATGCTAGAGACCTCAGAAGGAAGTAAAGATGGATCATTAACCTTGCACTTCTGGCTGAAGATGGAAACAAATGCATCACCTTTGTATTTTGAAATTATGTTCAGATGGAAATGTGTGTGGAGTTTCCACCTCCTATAAGTTGTTTAATTGTCTGCTATCATTCATAACTGGATCTAATTGATCCAGTTGGCTGTAAAACGGCTTGATATTTTGCCTGGAAGTAGCCATATATTGTAGCTTCATGTTGATTCCTCATTTTTAAGTATGCATGGTGCTCCTTGTAGCATTCCCTCCTTATAAGAAGTTGAGTAGGGTGGGTTTGTAGCTCATTGAAGTTTAGAAGAATGAGAGGAGACCTCATCGAAATATAAAAGATTTTAGGGAGCTTGACAGGGTAGATTTGGCAAGGTTGTTTTCCCTTTTTGGACAGTCTAGGATCAGAGGGCATAATCTCAGGTTAAGGGTCACCCATTTCAGATAGAGTTGAGAAGGCCTTTTTTTCTCTCAGAGTTGGTGAATCTGTCAATTGCTGTACCACAGAGGCGGTCATTGCTGGGTCATTAAACATATTCAAGGCTGAGATAGACAGATCTCCAAGTGTAAAAGCAATCAAAGTTTATAGGGAAATGGAAGAAAGTAGAATTGAGGATGATAGAATGAACTCCTTTGGCCAAATGGCCTGTGTCTTCTGCTGAATGCCATGAGATTTCTTTGCCCATGTTTGACCTGATGCCATGAATTTTCGTGGGGTTCTGTCGTGGAAATTAAATCGACTCGACTCAACTTTGCAAGAGCAAAGAAAGGAGCTTTATTTAAATTCTGCAGAATTGACCCAATACATTCAGCCAGATGCCTCATGTAAGGGGTACTGAGCATAATTTAGAAACTCTTCTTCCACTATTCTTATCACGCTCGCCAGGGCAAAGACTGGGAAAACTCAAATTGTTATTCTCTCATCCCCTGGTCATGGACATAACTGGTCTTCAGCTTTCGCTGAATTCGACTGTCACAAGGTCAAACTGAATTCAAACAAAGCCAAGCTGTCTCCTGGCTGCAGAGCTCAACAAAGTATTGTTTACAAAGCTCAGCACAGTATTAAATTTAGAAAGGCATTTTCTTTCAGATTTCACAGTAAGTGTTAAATTTGTTAATTTTCCATTACAGGTTCAGAGTCAATTTGGAGGATTCTCAGGTCAACTTCTTCCTAGCAATGAATTTAATCTTAAATAGAACACTGGTTCAACATGACTGAGTATGAGGAAAGATTGTTTTCATTGGCAGAAAGATCAAAAACAAGAGGTCACAAATTTAAGATCATTGGCAAAAAAATGGCAATCAATAATGGATGGTTACAAGCTAGAATGCACTACCTGGGAGTGTGGTGTAGACTGGTTCATTTTTTCAGCGGCAGTTGGAGTGGGAGGAGTGACAGTGAGAACCAGTGGCCCGACAGGAAGGTCATTTTAAATTTTAAAAACTTACCTCGGGAGTTTCAGGTATACATTTTGGTAGCGGCTGAATCCCAAGACACTACACATGTAGTATCTCCCACCCGTCCTCTTCCTCTAACCAAAAAAATCTCATGCATTGCTAAGGTAAGGCGTTTCAATTGATATTTCTTGTGTATCATGTGATTGATCTCTATTAGTTGGTTAATTGAATAAGATGACAGTGAAGTACTAGAAATTATTTAACTCATAAATTTGTATAAATTAATTAAATAAGTAGAGATGGCTGGGCAGGTGATGTGCTGTAGCTGTATGATGTGAGAGCTGGCTGATCCCATTGTGAATGGCAGTTACCACATCTGCAGTAGGTGTTGGTTGCTGGAAGAACTCCGGATCAGAATTGATGATCTGGAATCTGAGTTTCAAACACTGCGGCACATCCAGGAGGGGGAGAGTTACCTGGACGCTTTGTTTCAGGAGGCAGTCACCCGGTAGATTAAGTAATTCAAATTCAGTTAGTGATCATGAACAACAGAGTGTGACTGTAAGTGAGGCAGTTAGGGGGAATTCTGAGTTTAGGAGTGGAGGAGCCTTGGCCTTTGGCCTTTGGCCTTGTCCAACGGGTATGAGATTTTTGCTTCCTATATGGATGAGGAAAAGGGCTGTGGACAGGATAAGCCAGCTGACCATGGCACCATGGTGCAGAATGCTATTCAAGAGGGGTGAGCAAAAAGACAAGTAGTTGTTGTAGGGGATTCTATAATTAGGGGAACAGTAGTGTCCTGTATGAGCTGGATAGAGAATCCCGCATGGTGCCAGGGTGCAGGACATCTCCGACCAGCTTGAAAGGATATTGGAGCGGGAGTGAGAGGATCCAGTTGATGTTCTCCACAATGGCACAAACAACATAGGCAAGGCTAGGAAAGTGGACCTGTTTGGGGAGTATCGAGCACTGGGAAGGAAATTGAAGGACAGGTCCTTGAGGGTCGTAATCTCTGGATTACTGCCCAAGCCACATGCTAATTGGCATAGGGATAAGAAAATTAGGGAAGTAAACACATGGCTAAGAGGTTGGTGTGGGAAAGAGGGATTCCATTTCATGGGGCATTGGCATCAGTTTTTGAACCAGGGCAATTTGTAACGATGGGACGGTCTCCACCTGAACCGATCTGGAACCAGTGTTCTGGCGAAAAGGACAAATACGTTGGTCACAAGGACTTTAAAACCTATGAGTCGGGGGGGGGGGGGGGGTGTGGGGAGGGAAAGCCACAGGGAGTATGGAGTCAAGTCGAAAGATAAGCAGCAGGTTAGCATGTGTGCAGGTTTTAACTTTGAGGCAGACTAGGAATGAAGCAAAAAGGAAGGATAACTTAGGACATATTACTAGAGGTGATGGAAATCATGAGGATAAGATAATTAGCATTAAAGTGCTTTATCTGAATGCTCATAGTATTCGTAACAAAGTAAATGAATTAACAGCACAGATCATCGTGAATGATTATGATGTGGGAGGCATCAAAGAGACGTGGTTACAGGGGATTCAGGACTGGCAGTTAAACATCCAAGGATTTACCACTTATCAAAAAGACAAGGAGGTGGGCAGAGGGGGCGGGGTAGCCTTGATAGTTAAGAATGAAATTAAATCTATGGCACTGAATGACATAGGGTCAGATGATGTGGAGTCTGTGTGGGTGGAGTTGAGGAACCACAAAGGCAAAAAAACCATAATGGGAGTTATGTACAGACCTCCTAATAGTGGTCAGGACAAGGGACGCAAGATGTACCAGGTAATAGATAGGGGCATGTCAGAAAGGCAAAGTCACATTGATCATGGGGGACTTCAGCTTAATAGATGTAATTAAAGGGGCATGAGAGAGGAATTGATGAAAATCAACTGGAAGCAGAGCCTCGTGGGGAAGATAGAAGAGCAACAATGGCAGGAGATTCTGGATGTAGTTGAGGACACAGTACAGAGGCTCATTCCAAAGAAAAGAAATATTATCTGGGTAGGTGGGATTAGACAGCCATGGCTGACAAAATAAGTCAGGAAATGTATCATGGAAAAAGAGAGACTATGAAGTGGCTGAGAGCACTGGGAAATCAGAAGATTGGGAAGACTACAAAAACAAACAGAGGATAACAAAGAGAGAAATAAGGAAGGAAAGGATTACATATGAACGTAAGCAAGCCAATAATATTAGAAATGATAGTAAAAGTTTATTTCAACACATAAGAAACAAATGAGGGGAAAAAGTAGAAATTGGGCCGCTCCAAATTTATGCAAGAAGGCTAGTGATAGGAGATAAGGTATTAGCTGAAGAACTTAATGAATACTTTGTGTCAATCTTCACTGTGGAAGACATGAGTAATATCCCAATAATTAAGGAGAGTCAAGGGGCAGAGTTGAGTATGGTAACCATTACAAAAGAGAAAGTGCTAGAAAAACTAAAAGGTCTAAAAATTGATAAGTCTCCTGGCCCGGATGGGCTACACCCTAGCATTCTGAGGGAGGTGTCTGAAGAAATAGCGGAGGCACTGGTTGTAGCCTAACCTTGGTTGTAGGTAAAATTCTAGAATCCATTGTTAAGGATGAGATTTCTAAATTCTTGGAAGTGTAGGGTTGGATTAGAACAAGTCAGCATGGATTTAGTAAGGGGAGGTCATGCCTGACAAACCTGTTAGAATTCTAGTAGGTTAGACCAGGGAAACCCAGTTGGATGTTATCTATCTTGACTTCCAAAAGGCCTTTGATAAGGTGCTTCATGGGAGGCTGCTGAGTAAGGTGAGGGCCCATGCGTTCAAGGTGAGTTACTGGCATGGATTGAGGATCGGCTGTCTGACAGAAGGTAGAGAGTTGGGATGAAAGGTTCTTTTTCGGAATGGCAGCTAGTGACGAGTGGTATCCCGTAGGGTTCAGTGTTGGGGCTGCAGCTGTTCACTTTATATGTTAATGATCTGGATGAAAGGATTGGGGGATATTCTGGCGAAGTTTGCTGATGATACGAAGTTAGGTGGACAGGCAGGTAGTTCTGACATGGGGATGCTGCAGAAAGATTTAGTCAGTTTAGGAGAGTGGTCCAAGTAATGGCTGATGAAATTCAATGTGAGCAAATGCGAGGTCTTGCACTTTGGAAAAAAAGAATACAGGCATGGACTATTTTCTAAACGGCGAGAAAATTCATAAAGCCAAAGTACAAAAGGATCTGGGAGTGCTAATCCAGGATTCTCTAAAGGTTGACTTGCAGGTTGAGTCCATCGTTAAGAAAACAAATGTAACGTTGTCATTTATCTCAAGAGGGTTAGAATGTAAAAGCAGTGATGTGCTACTGAGACTTTATAAAGCTCTAGTCAGGCCCCATTTAGAATACGATGTCCAATTTTGGGCCTCACACCTCAGGGAGGACATACTGGCACTGGTGCATGTCCAGCAGAGATTCACATGGATGATCCCTGGATACGATGACATACGATGAACGGCTGAGGATTCTGGGATTGTATTCATTGGAGTTTAGAAGGTTGAAGGGAGATCTAATAGAAATTTACAAAATAATGCATGGCTTCGAAAGGGTGGATACTGGGAATGTGTTTCTGTTAGGCAGAAGTATTAGGACCTGTGGGCACAGCCTTAGATTTAGAGGGGGTCAATTTAGAACGGAAATGAGGAGACACTTCTTCAGCTAGAGAGTGGTGGGCCTGTGGAATTCATTGCCATGGAGTGCAGTGAAGGCTGGGACGTTAAGTGTCTTCAAGGCAGAGATTGAAAAATTCTTGGTCTTGCAGGGAATTAAGGGAGAATGTGGGTAAGTGGCATTGAAATGCCCATCAGCTATGATTGAATAGCTGAATGGCCTTACTTCCACTCCTAAGTTTTATGGTCTTATGGAAACTATAATACCACCTGAAAATGACGGATGTGTAAGGCTGCAGGGAGAGTGCAGGGGATTGGCACTTGAATTGCTCCTTTGGAGAACCAGCACATATACAACAGGGTCAAATGGTTAGTGTTTTCTGTGATAATTTGTAATTTTGCTCTGTGCTGCACCAGATTGATACAAATGAAATCTTATTGAATTGATGCCAAAAAAGCTAATCTGCATAGTTGTACTATTATCAAAATGCAAAGTATTTCTTTTTGACCACAATAATATATAAAATTAACTTACAGAAGACATATCACTAATCACAAAGTGCTCTAAAATCAGTTAGTGTCACATCAACATTGAAAAGAAAAATGCACTTCCTTTAGTCATTTTCATTGTGATATTTACTTAAAATTATTTGTAAACCTTAAAAAAAATTATATTCTCGTAAATTCATTTATCTCCATTTCTAAGACAGATACATTGTTGTCTACAGCAACAAGTTCCTCAGATTTACCTAGATTGACTTATTCTCAATAGATTGTCCCAGTCTTTGTTTTGCCATTATTATGGTTCTGCCATTGACTCAGGCCCAACATGTGTAACCTCGCATTTATCATGGCTAATCCACCTAACCTGCACATCTTTTGACTGTGGGAGGAAACTGGAGCACTTGGCAGAAACCCAAGCAGACAAGGGGAGAACATGCAAACTCCACACAGACAGTGTGGAAGAGTTTCATCCAAACAGAAAGATTCACTTCTTCCCAAGTGCAAGGCAGGAATTCTGTCTATTCCCCTCTCTGTCTGTGTCATTTTTGTGCTATCACCCCTCAGTCGCCAGCTCTCCCTTTTGAAGTTCTCCTGTGCATGAGCATCAGTACCTTTACTTTCTTCCTACTGATGCTGTCCCTAGGTCAAATGTTATCAGGTCACACTGACCAATATTTCTTGTTATCCAAGAAAATTACAACTGATTTCTTTATAACTCTTTACATTGCATTCAATACCATCCTCGGGCAACTGTCTGTGTGGAGTTTGCACATTCTCCCCCTGTCTGTGTGGGTTTCCTCCGGGTGCTCCAGTTTCCTCCCACAGTCCAAAGATGTGCAGGTTAGGTGAACTGGTCATGCTAAATTGTCCAAAGTGTTCAGGGATATGTACGTTAGGTACATTAGTGAGGGGTAAATATAGGGTAAGGGAATGGACCTAGGTGGGTTGCTCTGCCAACAAATGTGGACTTGTTGGGCCGAAGGGCTTGTTTCTACACTGTAGGGATTCTAAACATAAGAACTGATGCAAACTCTTAAAGATTCCTTTAAAACACCCTCTTAAAACAAGCTTCTAGACATAAATTGTCACACCAGGAATTTATAAGTACCAAGCTATCATCAAAAAAAGGAATTGAACTCTAATTATCCTCAGGCTTATGTTTATTTACAGCAATTACACTTTGCAGAAATAAGAAAGGCTGTTAGCTTTAAAAACTTAAAGTTAGCAGATAAGGACAATATATATGGTATAATATTTTTTAAATGGTCTGTTATTGAATAAATAACCCCTTTTAAAATTAGGTTTTCAGGTTTGAACATTTATGAAAAAACAATTTATTTCTATTCTATGACTTTGCAGAGAGAAGGGTTTAATTTGTAATGTAGGGTGGAAATTTCAACCCACTGAGTCAGATCAGCTCCAAGTACAGCAAATTCTTTTGGTGTTTTGTAATCCCACACTCTATCCATCTAAACCGTGCACTTCCTTTACAGAGTTGCTACATCTAGTCAGTTTCATGTTTTTGCTCAACTATCAGCAATACTTCTGTAAGTTCTCCTTTCCTAAGTTTATTTCTAGAGTCTGAATCAACATTTTGTTTACATTAGTCCAATCACAAATTTTCTCCTAGTTTTGCGCATCCACACAGAGATTTTTTTGTAGCAATATTTGTTACCTATTAGCATGATGGAAATTGAGCAATCATGTATGCTTTAACAGTCTGAGACTCCACTTTAAGTAAATACACTCACTTAACAGAAGTGATCATTGAGGACGATAAAAAAAATGGGACCTTTATAAACACTCAAGATGACTTTTCAGCTTAGGCAAATACCACAAACAAAGTTAAAAATCACACAACACCAGGTTATAGTCCAACATGTTTAACTGGAAGCACACTAGCTTTTGGAGCGTCGCTCCTTCATCAGGTGGTAGTGGAGACCTCAATCCTAACACACAGAATTTATAGTAAAAATTTACAGTGTGATGTAACTGAAATTATACATTGAAAAATCATGACCACAAACAAACAGAGTATAAAACCGGAAAGATTTGACAATCTATCCTCTTTCAATTGTTCACTGTTACAAATACCTATCAATGTATCCTTAAAAGTTCCAATGTTACCTGATTCCTGGGCTATCTGTTCCATCTCGTCACCCCCTATGTTAAATAATTATAAATTATAATATATTATGATTTTGAAGTTTCAGAATTGCAAAACATGTGTAATCCATGCTTCATAACTTGAAGATACTATAGTCATATCTTCTCAGGTCAAGTCACTGATACAACCAAAACATGCAATCACTCAGTGAGACATGGCTTTATAGGTCAAAATAGTTTTTATTTTTTGAGGGGTCCTTTATTGACTTCATGTTCTCACGAACCCATTAGATGAGACTGTAACACAATAACAATAGCATCTCTATTTATGTTCACACATGGAGCATTTGGACTCAACACTGAAGCAGACCAGAATAATTTATTAATGCTCTCAATTATTATCATCTCTCCATTAAACTTAAACCATGACACATAAGGGAAGCTTTGATTTCATAGCCACAGTATTCAGTACAAGGCAAGAGGCATAAGTTAACATGAGTTTTTTTTTCCCCAAAGTATCTAACACACCTCTCTACACACCAAAAATCACCAGCCAGACACACCTGCGGAACAGAATGAGTTAATGCATTTCCATCATACATGCACAAAACTGAAAGTTTAATGAGGCAGTTATAACCTTATTATTACATCCTGGACCTCAATCACAGATTTAAATATAGCAATTGACAGTGTTCATTCCACTAAGTTCCACTACTTTTCCCCCCAAATATAATGGCACCTGAACTTATTTAGAGATTTCATTTGAAAGGGAATTTACATTATCTCAGCACTTTAAAGCTAGCCAGTTAACTGTTTCATTATGGATAGCTTTAAAAATTACTCTCCTTTACAGCCTCCTTCATCCCACCCTTGCAACCTCCCTCTTCACCCCCTCCTTTCTTGCAGCTGCCTCCTCCAACCTCAGTACACCTCCTGTAACCTCCTCCTTAGCCCAAATTCCTCTTGCAACCCTTGATTCACCACAACTCTTGCAATTCTTCCAACTCTTGTCCCTCCAACTCTCACCAGCCTTCCTTTCTGCCTCCTTTTCTCCAAAACTCCCTCTTACACTCCTTATATCCCACAGTCCTATTATAACCTCCTTCTCCCCCAAAACCCTTTGTGGCCTACTGAAAACCATTCACATCCCTTGCATTCTTCCTATGTTGGTCAATTTTCTTTTTGGCTAAAACTTGTTAATGATTAGAATAGTTATTTGATGCAGAGGCATTATCTTTTATAAAGAAAAAGAGAGGTTATTAATTGTTATGTGTAAAGAATTTGGGATTGCAATGTGGTGCACTTGCGAGTACAGCAAGTTGCATATACTAACATATAGGACTTTACAGACAAAAAGAACGTGTACATGTACTGTTTCTGTTTTATCTTGACAAAAACAGGTGACAGCCATTTGCTGGTTTATTTGTCAGGGCAATGCCTGACCAGAGTCAATATGCCTGGTTTGAAATCTAAAGAGAGTCTGGCAGTTAAATAGTAATCATCATTGATCATACCATAGACTCCATGGTAATGTGTCTTCAAATCAGAGTCTATTTGCCAACCAATCAGCTCTCTCCTCTTACGCAGTATAATATTGATTTTCCCATTTATTGGTATGCTTGTGAATTGTCCTGAATACAAGCCAAAACTCTTGACAAACTGTCTTTTTCAGCAATACTACTGTTTATATTAACTAACGATCATGTAAACATACAAGTAGTTTTCCAATAACGCGGTAGTTGTGACACTGTTATAGAAAATTGCACAATATAAATAATGGGGCCTATGGGAATCCCAGGGTTGGGGCGACCTACCATAAATATCAGTAAAAATTGAAACAAAAATAGTAGTTAGCCTAACACAAATGATAGCACAGTCTAAGTAAATCTTTAAATCATATATTTCAATGAAATGATACAGTAAATTTAACACTTTCACACTACAATCACTGACTACTGCACTGTACCTTTCATGAAGCTCCTCACCAGAAAGTGTGTGAGCTGACTGACCACATGATGCAGATGTGGAAGTCCAATCCTCCTCAGGATTCTCCCCCGGTTTGAAATAAAGTTCCTTCTAAATGTCAACTACAATTCCCAGTTTCAACCTACGTTTCAAGGCTTGCAGAGCTGACTGCATCCCTGTTTTAGCCGAACACACTAAATTTCCATTTTGCAGACAGAGGGTTCTAAGGCTGGGTTTTGTTGTTCAGCTAGTGCTGGGGATGAAATTGGATAACAGCGAATGGGAATTTGCTTTATAAAAAAAGTCTGTAATTCACAAATCACATTTAATAAACACATGTTTTGGAGAACTACCTGTGTATTCTGAGGTGCCACATCAGTGCAACACTGAAGTTATCTGCTGAGCAGAAAACAATGTATCAATCCATCAACCATCAGCTGAAAGGTGATATACCCAATGAGGCGTGATTATTTCGAACAATATGAGACCATAAGACATAGCAAGTATTTATTATTATCAGACACCTGTTTTATATCTGTGAAAAGCGCTGGAGGAGCACAAGAGCCCCTTACTCAAGTTTTAAATAGTAAATGGGCATGTTTTGGGGCACCAAATGAATTGATGATACTGAAAAGTGGACTGGATATAGAAGCTCACAATCTTATTGAGCAGCATAGCAAATTTGTTGACCATTTGGAATAGTCTTTTTTTATATATTCATATTGCAAAGTGATCAATAACAGGATAAAGAAAAAAATGCAAAATGCCAATCTGGTTCAATCTATCATAGCAGTAAGGGGGAAGAAACGACTCAGTGGCAATGTTATAACATGTATGATTGACGCCAAAGACAACAGCGTCACAATACAGACAGGGTGAAGAGTTGAGAATGGGTGACGCAGAGATGGAATTGGCTATTCCAGGTACATATGGAAGCTGATCCCGTGTCTTCTCATAGAACATGTAAACAGTTTTAAAAAGCAAGGTCCAAAGATAGACTTGTAAGAATTCCAGAGGTGATAATCCACTGGGAGAAAATATTAAACATTGGGAAACAGATTTGTAGGAAAGCTAGGTATAGACCTCAGGACTTGGGAAGAAAGGCAAGTACAAAGATAGAGTCTGCCAAGGTTAGAATATCAAATACCAAAAGCAACATACTATTGGCACTGGAAATTTGAAATAAGAACAAAAAATGAAACAGCTAGAAAAATTGACCAGGTCAGGCAGAATCAGTGGAGAAGAAACAGTGTTAATGTTTCATATCAATGACCTTTCATCAGAACTGAAGAGAGATAGAAGCGTAAGGAAAAAAAGCACACAGAAGACAACAGGGGTGGAGGTTATAATCTACAGATGTGGCATAATGTTGAGTCCAAAAGGTAGCAGAGAGTAGAATTGAAAGATAAAGTGTTGTTCCTCGAGCTATCATTCAGCTTCAGTCGAACATCATAGCAGGGCATGGATTAAAAAGTCAGCATGGGAGAAACATGAAGAATTAAAATAACAAGCAACTAGGAATTCAGGATTGTGACTGCACACCAAACGGGGATGTTTGCAAAGTGGCCACTAGACTAACTTTGGCATGGAGATTGTACTTTATGGTCCCAAAGCTTTGTGAATCAGTGGAAAATAAACTATGTGCAATGGAGTTTGTGAGGGAGACATATATTCAAGGCCAAGTTTGACTCCCTGTAGATCAGAAATCTGTTTAAGGTTATGGGGAGAGCAGGCAGGAAATGGAAATCAGATAAGCAGTAGTTTTTTTTGAATACCAGAGCAGACTCAAGAGGATGGGGGAATGACAAAATGGCCTATTTCTGCTTCTGTTTCTTATATTCTTTTGTTTGGGTGTAATATTTGCAGGAAGATTTTAGTCCTCTCATTTATTTTACAGATCTTTTCAACTTTAATGAATTTTTAAATTAATGTGAATTTTTGAATTTTGTATTTCTGAATTTTGAGAGAAGCACAAGGCATTTTATAAATTGCAGATTCCTTTGTTAGTGGCCCATGTTTGTAAAGATTGAGTTTAAATGGAACCTAAAATACAGCATTTAATCAATGAAGAGAAACGAGAAGAAATAAGCGTGCCAAGAAAACAAGCCCTACCTATTAGCATTTCACATTGTATGTCAAATAATTGGCTCCTAGATGTTGAATAGAAAGAATTGTTCCATTGATTTTGTTTAGATCTTCTGAATTCAGCCAACATACGGTTTGAGCTGCATTATTCTAGAAATTCATACACTTACAAATAGCAAGATCTCATGTTCTTAGCCATAGTCCTCACATATTTCTGCTAAGCTCAATTTTATTTAATTACAGCCATTATCTTCAGTGAAAGAAGATCAAGAAAAAGTAGTAGCACCATCTTGGACAGATGTCCAAAGAAGCTAGAGATGCAATTGGAATTAGTGCAATTTGTTACAAGGTGTTATGCAATTATTTTTTCAAACAAACTAAATTATGCATCGCTTTCAAAATAAATATCAAAAATTGTGATCTTTTCTTGCATCAAGGATTTCAGAACCTACCAATCTACCAAGAAAGCCTGCTAAAACAATTGAGAAAACATTTTAACTACCTGCTGAATCTGATGTTTTGAAGATCTGAACTGAGGTGGCATTATCTAAAAGAAATTTGTTCCATGCTTCAAGTCACTATTTTAATCAAAAATTTCCAATGCGATTCTAAAAAAAAGCGTGCTTGTAAGAACTACATTGTTTGGTTAATGAAACATCATAGGAAATGTTAGTCAAAAATAATTCATGAATGAAAATAGCTCTACCCTATTTAAGTTCTACCAAAAGAGAATGAGAAAAAAACACTCATACATACTGCCGACATACATCACTGATTATTATAGACAAGGAAGGAAGGAAAGCTGATATCTATTGCTTTTAATTCCTTTATTGTTAAGGAGATGATCTAGTGAAATCAGAAAGATAATCATTAAAGATTTGTTTATTCAGTGAGTAATTGGGTCACATAAACAAAGAAATTCAAAGTTTGATGTCAGATCTGTGCTGGGTTAGCTGATCTCAGGTGCGACTTCATGGAGAATGTTAAAACCATTCTTCACATTTTGTTTTGGAGGAATGGGAAAACTAATGAGAGTTCATGTGCATGACCATCTCCAGCAAGAGCAACCAATTGTTTGCATGAGTGGATGTCCAACAGAAATAGAACTGGAGTTGCAGTTGAAAATGTTTTCTGTAAAATAAATTCTGCAAGTGGACACAACACTAATGTATAGGGAAGCACTGTATGTTTGAAGAAAATAAACTGGTACTTTGTAGTGACCAATTTTATCTCAACGTGGGTAGATGGGCTTTGAATGAGCTAAAATGGCAACCACGCACTCTATGAAAGGATACATTTCAAACAGTTCTTTAGGAATTAGTAGATTTGTTGCTTTTACGTGTCAAAATATCGAAGCAGCAAACATTAAAACAAATAGGATATAAATATTAGTCAGCTGAGTTACAAAAAAAAGAGTAGAAACATGAAAGCACTGTGAAAGTAAGTGACTGAAAAATACATAAAATAACCTAGGTGCTGGGAGAACTAAATCCAGGAAATATTCCAAATTGAAACATAAAGATCACCATAAGCCTAAACTGACAAATTTAGGACTGTTGACAACAATCATGTGGAATTTCTAAGTTGGAAAATGTGTTGTGTCTCATATGCAGTATGTTCAAATACCTTTAAGAGACACACCCATGATATCATCACTGTACCTTAGCATTTGGCCTGAGGGTATTTTTTTTTAGATTAGATTAGATTACTTACAGTGTGGAAACAGGCTCTTCGGCCCAACAAGTCCACACCGCCCCGCCGAAGCGCAACCCACCCATACCCCTACATCTACCTCTTACCTAACACTATGGGCAATTTAGCATGGCCAATTCACCTGACCTGCACATCTTTGGACTGTGGGAGGAAACCGGAGCACCCGGAGGAAACCCACGCAGACACGGGAAGAATGTGCAAACTCCACACAGTCAGTCGCCTGAGGCGGGAATTGAACCCGGGTCTCTGGTGCTGTGAGGCAGTTGTGCTAACTACTGTGCCACCGTGCCGCCCCATATTTGGTCCATCTTATCTCTGATCACTTGACTCATGCCACTCTACGAGAAGCAAGCAACTCTGTTTGAAACAAATACCTTAATATCAGCCAAGAAAATTGTCACAGAGCTGTACAGCATAGAAACAGAACCTGTGGTCCAACTTGTCCATGCCAACCAGATATTTTAAATTAATCTAGTCCCATTTGCCAGCATTTGGCCCATATCCCTCTAAACCCTTCCTATTCATATACCCATCCAGATGCCTTTCAAATGTTGTACATGTACCAGCCTCCACCACTTCCTCTGGTAGTTCATTCCATACACGCACCAACCTCTGTGTAAAAGAGTTGCCCCTTGGGCCTTTTAAGTCTTTTCCCTCTCACCTTAAACCAATGCTCTCTAGTTTTGGACTCCCCCATCCTGGGAGAAAACCAGAGATTGTTAAAACATCTGTAATACTGTTTTACCGAAAGAAATGAGCCAAGGTAGAACAAATAATCTTTCTCTTCTATTGTGTGGCTTGACATCAACACCATTCTAACACTTACATTTATATAATGCCTTTTAATAACATAGCATCTCAACAGTTACTTTAGAAGCGCAGTAACTGATGATATATGGCCATTCTGATGCTTGACAGTCAGGAGATATATAACAAATTAATTTATATTTTAGGTGATATTGAAATCAAGTACTCCATTCCAACTGCATATTACGATTAGATTAGATTCCCTACAGTGTGGAAGCAGACCCTTCGACCCAACAAGTCCACACCGACCCTCTGAAGAGTAACCCACCCAGACTCGTTTCCCAACATTTACTCCCGACTAATGTACCTAACACTATGGGCAATTTAGCATAGCCAATTCACTTGACCCACACATCTTTTGGATTGTGGGAGGAAACCGGAGGAAACCCAGGTAGACACGGGGAGAATGTGCAAACTCCACACACAGTCGCCTCAGGTAGGAATTGAACATGGGTCCTTGGCACTGTGAGGCAACAGTGCTAACCATGGAGTTACCATGCCATCCTACTGGAAAGAATCCAATCTGGTCAGAGGTCACAAGAGCATGACAAATTTTGCATTTACTGAAACATTCATATTTGTCAACATCGTTTATTAGCTATCTGTACAGATTTGATTGCAAGTAATTTGTTTCAACAGTCAGTTTTATTTTGAAATGTTGATTTATTTTATTCATAAAATAGCAAGACCTTTGCTCTTGATATGAAGAACAAACTGTTGGGCACCATTTAGTTTAAGCACTTTGAAATCAGATAAGCATGTTGCTAAGCTTACCCTGGTAAGTGCAATATAAAGTATTATAATTCTGACTGGTCTGGGATTGTTCATATTTTACCTTCATGTAACAAGTTACTTTTGCTTTGATCATCAATCGTAATTCAAAAAGTCTGTTTTGGATATTGAGGTCACTTAGTTTAATGAAGGTGTGTCAAGTCTCAGATACAAATTTCAGTATTACATTTAATTCAACTTAACTTTACAGAATAACATTATTTTAAAATTAATTTTGATTTGCCATAAATGGGTTAAGAGTTATTTTGTCTTGATGACACAGAGAATAATGCACAGTGCTATTTAAAAACAGCCACTTAAATGCTGGCAGGTGGAACTAGATTGGGTTGGGATATCTAGTCAGCATGGATGAGTTGGACTGAAGGGTTTGTTTCCGTGCTGTACATCTTTATGACTATGATTCTATTTATTTTTTAGAAGATGACTAGGCTTTATGTTGCTGCTTAATCAGATACCCTTTATAGTTAAATTTGACTAGTCAGTTTTCATGTTGAAATATTAACAGCACAAACCAGCAAATTCATACCTGACATTAAGAATGGGTTTTGTTGCAGTCAGGTGTCGTAAATAGGCAACTATGCAGAAAATACATTCCTAAAACTTCCCGCTTTCACAAAAATTTAATCACCACCCTAAAGGTCTCCTTTTTTTGTCAATGTCAGTATTTTTGTCTATTTATATCTGATTATACTCAAGTATAATAGCTTACGATGTTTTACTACATTTAAACAAACTTGTTTCGTCCAACAAGCCATTCTTCTGATTCTAGCCTCATGCATTTTGATTGCTCTTAGCATTACTAGCCATGCTTCCAGCTGCCTTGTCCCTAAACTCTAGAATTTCCTTCGGAGACTCTCCGCCTCTCTCTTCTACTTCAAAGTGTTCTTAAAACCTACCTTGTGGTCATCTGTCCTGATTTCTCTTTTTGTGGCTCAGTGTCTAAAATGTCAAAAATCTTTTTATCAGTATCACTCATGTTGAACAATTTGAATCGTTTTAGTATTTAACTGGACCACATAAATATTTAGGTGCTAAAATAAGTGCAAGTTATTATCTATTTGATTGATAATGTAATTATCTGATATGGAAAAGCTATGATTATTAAATATGCCTGCACAAACTTCAATTTTTGAACAAAAATATAGACAAAGACTAGTACAGTTTATTCCCTATTACCTACACTTTTGCAATTAGCAGTGTCCTAGTGGGGATCTATAGTTTTTTTGGAAACATAGTGGTTCACTAGTTTCAGAAACATTTGCTTCTGAAACAGTTGCTTCATGATGATATAAGTGTTGTACTATGACATTATGACTTTGTGTTTTGCTCCTGTGTAAATAAATCTAACTTCCTAGTTAGGCTTGAATGGCTGAAAGTGTGCTACCTTTAATCTGCTAGACATGATAATACAGCCAGTGTGATATCTGATGCAAATGTTTGATCTTGCAGCAAATATAAAGCTGTCAACTTTGATTTGTTAGAACTGCATTTATTTTCTTTCTTAAGAGTTATTTTTGTTTATTTCACTTCCCCAACCCCTTCTCCTGAGATTTGTTGGAAGAAAGACCCAAGGGTTATTGATCTCTGGCTTTGTTCAATGTTCTCTATTAACTAGCCACTTTAAGACAAATATAAAATACTTGGAACAGTGTTAATTCCAGACAGCAAAGCATCTGGTCCTCTACGTATCATTTATCAAGCTTGCAAAATTGTAGACATGAACGTACATGTTCCACATTTTTGTGGATATCCAAATTGTAAAGTATGTTTTTAAAAGGAGGGCTTTTTTTCTGAAATACAACAGGTAACTGTCAGACTCTTAAAGCTATAAGCTGCGAAGGCCTTGTTGGTGTTCAGTAAATATATTCTATCAAGCAGTTGTACAGTAATTCTTCACTTAACACAAAGTTGTATCCTGTACTTTATGTAAAACAATATTCAGCAAATTAGGTTTTCTCATCAAAATGAATGTAACAACTAGTTAGGTTCTGTAGTACTTTTCACATCAGAAAAAGGCAGTAGTCTGCGCCAGTGACTTTTCTGTCAGTGTCAGGTCCAGCAAGTGTCAGCAGGATGCCAGATTAGGTCTGGTGAGTTGGGTGGGGGTGTCAATGCCGAATCAGGTTCTGTTTAATAATTGTTCAGGAGATACTGCCAGATTTCACTCATCTATCTTTTCCTGAGTAATTATTGCACTTAACTGAGTCAACTGCATCAGGATTCCCTGCATTTAAGGAGTTATTGCAGCTTGGAAAAATAAGTGAAGCTAAGTGATGTATATGAAACAAAGTTAGTTTTTGGGGACATTGAGTCCAGATAAATTGGCGCTATTTGTAATGATTTCAGAAGGGCTCAGTATGGCAACAAATCTGATTGGTCAAGTTGCAGTTTAACACAGACTCCATCAGGGCAGCACGGTGGCTTAGTGGTTAGCACTGCTGCCTCACAGCACCAGGGACAAGGGTTCGATTCGAACCTTAGGCAACTCTCTGTGTAGAGTTTGCACATTCTCCCATGTCTGCGTGGGTTTCTATTGGATGCTTTGGTTCCCTCCCACAGATGTGCAGGTTAGGTGAACTGGCCATACTAAACTGCCCATAGTGTTCAGGGATGTATTGGTGAGGTGCATTAGTCAGGGGAAATTTAAAGTAATTGGGTAGGAGAATGGGTTTGGGTGGGTTACTCTTCGGAGGGTCGATGTGGACTTGTTGGGCCAAATAGCTTGTTTCCACACTGTAGGGATTTTATGAAGCAGAGTGAAAAAGAGAGAAGCAAGAAGACCTCCAGAGGTTAGCTCTCTATTAAGGTCTCATTTTCTGTTGGAAGAGCAGAAAAAAAAATTATATCCGGAAACACAAAGAAATAATTCAAACTGAAAGAAAACTTGAAAGACCTCAGGTTTAACCAAGCAACAGTGTACTACAGACTGACCAACATTGTAAAAACAACATCAAAACATCATCGAAGAAAGATAAAGAGATAGTGGAACCAACCATCTAGTTTTGGTGATTTGGGACTACTAATGCAGAACTGTGTTCCTCTGATCTTTGTTTTTCTCTCCACTCACAATATTTGTGCTTTTTCTTTGTGTGTCTCTATGCATGTCAGAGATTCGTAAAAGTCAAGTTACATAAATTAAAAGTCCTGTCCTTTTGTGTTTGCTAAAATTAAGAATGTTACAATAAAGTTATTTTTATTGTTACTGAAGAAATCAGTGCAGTTTGCTTTTATCCTGGGTAACAATAAGTTAGAAACAAAGTGGGATTGGTGATAGTTCACCACATCTTCACATTTCTGGTGATTCTAGGTATAGTGGGTGTTGATTCCCACTGCACTGCCTCACAGCGTTGTGACAGTTAAAAATAGAGTCATAGAGATGTACAGCACGGAAACAGACCCTTCAGTCCAACACGTCCATGCTGACCAGATATCCCAATCCAATCTAGTCCCACCTGCCAGCACCTGGCCCATATTGCTCCAAACCCTTCCTATTCATATATCCATCCAGATGCCTTTTAAATGTTGCAATTGTGCTAGTCTCCACCACTTCCTCTGGCAGCTCATTCCATACACGTACAACCGTCTGCACGAAAAAGTTGCCCATTAGGTCTCTCTTATATCTTTCCCCTCTCACCCTAAACTTATGCCTTCTAGTCCTGGACTCCCCGACCACAGGGAAAAAACTTTGTCTATTTATCCTATCCATTATCCTCATGATTTTATAAATCCCTATAAGGTCACCCTTCAGCCTCCAAAGCTCCAGTGAAAACAGCTCTAGCCTATTCAACCTCTCCCTATAGCTCAAATCCTCCAACCCTGGCAACATCCTCATAAATCTTTTCTGAATCCTTTCAAGTTTCATAACATCGTTCCAACAGGAAGGAGACCGGAATGGCACACAATATTCCAACCAATGTACTGTACAGCCGCAACATGATCTTCCAACTCCTGTACCCAATGCACTGACCAATAAAGGAAAGCATACCAAACGCCTTCACTATCCTATCTACCTGCGACTCCACTTTCAAGGAGCTATGAACCTGCACTCCAAGGTCTCTTTGTTCAGCAACATTCCCAAGGTCCTTACCATTAAGTGTATAAGTCCTGCTAAGATTTGCTTTCCCAAAAATATTGTACATTTCCAAATTCCCATATTTGCAAATGAAATAATATTTAAAATAAATACACTGACTCTTTCAAATTATAGCTTGCCAACCTTCCCACTTTGACCCACTTTAGAATTAGAATTAGAATTCCTACAATGTGGAAACAGGTGATTCGGCCCAACAAGTCTATACCGACCATCCGAAGGCTAACCCACCCAGGCTCATTCCCCTACCCAATGCTTACCCCTGACTAATTCAGCTAACCTACTCATCCCAGAACACAATGGGCAATTTAACACAGCCAATTCACCTAACCTGCATCATCTTTGGATGGCGGGAAGAAACTGGAGTACCTGGAGGAAACCCAAGCAGACATGGGGAGAATGTGCAAACTCCACACAGTAGCCCGAGGCTGGAATTGAACCCGGATCTCTGGCGCAGTGAAGCAGCAGTGCTAACCATTATACCACTTGCATGCCATTTCCTTCCTGACCCTCCTACTCGAAGTTTCTGTCTTAACCCTCCCATTCACATTACTATTGTTGAGAATGTATTCTTACAGTAAGTGGCATAACTTGTTATCAACTAAGCTATACAAGATTAAACTATATCCTCCTTAATACAAACACGCACACATTACAAAACGACATAGCTCTGTTCAGTATAATAGATGGGGAAAAAGTACACAAATAATATCACCATTGTAGAGCAAGGACTTGAGTGCAGAAGATAGAATGGGCTGACTTTTCATAGTTACTTTCATCTTCCGGGTGATGAAATTGCTGTTGTTTGCAGAGCAATGAATGACACTCAGTTGGGTAGAAGATCAGTCATACCCAGGTCCTTGGATTGAGTCAACAGTTCAGCTTTCAGAGTTCACAAGATCAGGCATATTGACTACTGGAATTTTCTCTGATTTCCAAAAACAAAAACACTTTACTGAGATCTCTTCAGCTGGTTTTCTTTAAGGATTACATTTTAATCATTGAGAGAGAAACAGCAAGAGCTCCTTTCTTTGCAAACCTCTCCACCTACTACCAACTTTCTTCCACTCCCATTTTTCAGGAGATATAATTACTAATTCCAGCGTGGATATCCTTTTCCAACTCCTAAGTGTGCAGCTAAACAGGCAACTAAAGTTCAGAGGTAGTTGTTGAATGAAGGTAGCATTTTTTTTCATGTCTCACAAACTCGATTGAGTTTTTCGAAAATGTAACAAAGAGGATTGATGATGGCAGAGCAGTGGACATGATCTGTTTGGAGGTAAAAACAATGACTGCAGATGCTGGAAACCAGATTCTGGATTAGTGGTGCTGGAAGAGCACAGCAGTTCAGGCAGCATCCAAATAGCTTCGAAATCGACGTTTCCTGATGAAGGGCTTTTGCCCGAAACGTCGATTTCAAAGCTATTTGGATGCTGCCTGAACTGCTGTGCTCTTCCAGCACCACTAATCCATGATCTGTTTGGACTTCAGTAAGGTGTTCGACAAGGTTCCCCATGGGAGACTGGTTGACAAGGTTAGATCTCATGGAATATAGGGAGAACTAGCCATTTGGATACAGAACTGGCTCAAAGAGAGTGGTGCTGGGTCCACTAGTATTCATCATTTATATAAATGATTTGCATGTGAGCTTAAGAGTAAGTAAGTTAGCAGATGACACCAAAATTGGAGGTGTAGTGGACAGTGAAGAAGGTTACCTTAGATTACAACAGAATCTTGATCAAATGAGCCAATGGGCTGAGGAGTGGCAGATGGAGTTCAATTCGGATAAATGCGAGGTGCTATATTTTGGAAAAGCAAATCTTAGCAGCACTGATACACCTAATGGTAAGGTCCTAGGGTGTGTTGCTGAACAACGAGACCTTGGAGTGCAGATTCATAGGTCCTTGAAAGTAGAGTTGCAGCTAGATAGGATAGTGAAGAAGGCATTTAGTATACTTTCCTTGATTGGTCAGAATATTGAGTACAGGAGTTGGGAGGTCATGCTGTGGCTGTACAGGGCATTGATTTGGCCACTTTGTGTACGTTGTGTGCAATTCTGGTTTCCTTCCTATCGGAAAGATGTTGTGAAACTTGAAAGGGTTCAGAAAAGATTTACAAGGGTGTTGCCATGGTTGGAGGATTTGAACTATAGGGAGAGGTTGAATAGGCTGTTTTCCCTGGAGTGTCGGATGCTGAGGGGTGACCTTATACAAATTTATAAAATCATGAGGGACATGGATAGAGTAAATAGACAAGGTCTTTTCCCTGGGGTTGCAGAGTCCAAAACTAGAGGACATATGTTTAGGGTGAGAGATGAAAGATATAAAAGAGACCTACGAGGCAACCTTTTCATGCAAAGGGTGTTGCGTATGTGGAATGGGCTGCCAGAGGAAGTGGTGCAACTAGTACAATTGCAACATTTAAAAGGCATTTGGATGGTTATATGAATAGGAAGGGTTTGGAGGGATAAGGGCTGGGTGTTGGCAGTGGGACTAGATTGGATTGGGATATCTGGTTGGCATGGATAAGTTGGACCAAAGAGTTTGTTTCAGTGTTGTATATCTCTATGACTCTATGATTAAGGCCAAAAATGCAATCTCCTATCTCGCTTATAAAACATCTGTTTTCCAAAGTTATTTATGTTCCCAGTAAACAGCAAATAATCTACAGTATTTCTTGTCTCTTGACGTTTTTCCAAGAGATCAGATGATAAAGGGTTTATAACCGAGGAATTATCTAAATCTTTCATTTTGTAATTCTCAATCCATAAATATAATTTGTGTACCCAACACTACAGGTTTCTTCAAGGAAGCAGGGCAGGTAGATAAAGTTATGATATCTACTTGCTTGATAAACTGGATGCTTTATGTTACAAGGACAACTGAGTGCTCTGTAAAAGAATTTGAGGAGTTAACTGCAGGAAAGCTGTGTCATCAACCAGACAATCAAGGCCAACTGGAACAAGGAACAAAAACAATTGCAGTAATTTGGATGAAAGGACTTCAAAGAATCATCAATGATCTGTCGAACATCTGCATAAGAAATGAACACCAGAACTCCACCTTTAGCAGAATTTTGAAGAACAACACTGTATAAGGATCAACCCCTGGACAATTCCAGAGACAGATGAGCATTGGTTGAAATCCTGGCCAGATTCCACCTTTAATTGGGTAATAGCCAATTGGGTAATTGGGTTGCGAGGCTTAATCTTGTTTAATTGAGATATCTTATTTTGGTTGGTACTTGTAATAAAGTTGAAGTCATTGTTTCAGTATTTGATTGAGAGATTTATTAATAAACCGTCGAATTAAAGGCAACTTGCAGTGGTTTACCGACAAAGTGATCAAAGATAGCATATGGAATACTTTATTTGGCCAAGTCATGAAATTTAAGGGCACAGAGTTTATGCTAGAGTGCAAAGGCCTTAGTTAGATTACAGCTAGTGTATGTACAGTTCGAATTGCTGCATTACAATAGAGATGTAATCAGACCAGAGAGCTACAAATAAGATTTATGAGGCCATTGCCAAGATGGAGAATTTTAAGCAACAAGGAAAGACTAGATCGGTTGGGGTTGTTTTGTAAGGAACAAAGGATTTAAACTGAGGGGCTAAGATAGAGTGAATAGAAAGGACCTAATTCTATGAGCAATTAGGTTAATAATGAGGGTGCATACTCAAAGTAGTTGGTGGAAGGATTAGAGAGATATTGTGGGGTATCTCATTCATGCAAAGGGTGGTACGGGTTTATATCTCATTGTCCTGAAGGAGCTTAGGCATTTGAAAAGTATCTGGATATTCATTAAAGGTTCGAAATTTCAACAAACACAAATCAGCCAAATGACCTCCGTTTGAACGGTAAATTTTTCTTCTGAATTTTTGTCATCTGTTATGGGTTTCTACTAATTTCCAGACTCTTCAGCTTATTTATCTTCTTGCCAATGTTATGACCCTAACAGGATCCTCAACATTTTTAGTTAAGCAAGCATGGATCGCTGTTTCCAGGGGGAGATTCTTTGAAACCGGTCTATTTTCCCCTTTTGTAATCAGCCTCGCCTGGATGTACAATACAGCTTTTAATATTTATTTCAAGAAATATTCATTCTGAAGGTGTGAACAATGATGGGAAGGGCAGAATTTATTGCCACAAATAGTTAAAAAGGTCTTAGCACTTTGATAGAACTGACTGATTTGTTGGACCACTTTAGAGGGCAGTTCAGATTCAAACACATGCTTTGGGGCTAGATATATATAATCAGTCTGGATAAGTGTTTTTAATTTGAAAGATGAGTGAGCCGGAAGGATATTTCATGAAGCTAGCAATTTTGTGGTCATTTTCACTGATAGCATTATTTTTAAACTTCAGTCTGCTTAAAACTACATTCACATTCTCAAACTACAAGGTAACTTTTTATGACGATTTTTGTAGTCATAGAAAGTGGACTACCAGTCAGAATTCAACCAATCAGACTGGGTACTTGGACAAAGAAGTTCAGTCTTTACAATGCAATCACTACCTTTATTCTCTATACTTAATTTACATTGCCAGCTTTGGCTCTGGAGGAGAACTTTGGAGTCAGAAAGACATTTGAGTCATTTTGGTCTCAATCCAGAGCCGTAAACACAATTTTAGTTGACACTTCCAAACTGTACTGGGACACAGCCACACAGCCAGAGATATAATCTTTAAGAAGAGAATCTGAGCCATGGAAAACATGGCACTGTTTGAAGAAAAGCAGCTTCATGAAACCCTTGACAATATTTACTTCAACACCAACATTCACAAGGGTTTATATGGTCATGTATCTCGTTATTGTTTGTGGGATGTTACTATGCACAAGCTGGGTATTTTACTTTTCCACGGTTAAACTCTTTCTTCATAAGCAATTAATTGGCTATAAATTATCTGAAGTCTATGAAGTGCTACGAAAATGTATGTTCTTTTTCTGTGGAATACAACAAGAATTTAAAGATATTGAAGTGACCATATTAAAACTTTTGAAACTGAAAATAAAACTATTAATAGCCCAGATATTCTGATGGTCAGATAGATGCTGGAAGAGCACAGAATGTAGTTATGCGTCAGATTCACGTGGAATCCCTAATACAGCAGACCTTGCAGGAACGCCTGAAAAATTGAAACTCCAGGTAGACAATTCCCTTGCATCTGAAACTCTCCAAACCAAACCATATCTCCCCCCCCCACACACACACAGATACACACACACACACACAATGTTGGAGCTCAGAAAGTTCTGATTCAGTAAAGTTTAGTTATTACCCAAGAAATGTTAGAAGATTAAAAATTTAATCTAGCTTCTGGGCAACCTCACTTTCATGCCCTAGCTCACTAGTGACCCTCTGAACTGCACTTGTACAGATGTCTGACATCCTGCAGATCTCCAACCCATCCTCGTTGATTCCCCCAGCTGACCTGACTTGACCTGACCCTGCCAGACCCAACAACCACCAACAGATTGCCAAATTCAACACCATGCACCCTTACATGTCCAATATCCATATGAACATGCAAATTAAGAGGAGCAGACCTTTTGGCCATTTGAGCCTACTGTACCATTCAGTAAGCCATTGCTGACCTGATTTCAACTTCAATTCCACCACCTTGCCTATCCCTGATAAATATCACTGTTGCTCACCAAGAATTTATCTACCTCTGTCTTAACAACATTCAAAGATTCTTTCGCCACTAGTTTTGACAGAAGTTCCAGACACACACAACCCCCAAAAGAAAAATATCCTCCTCATTTTGATCTTAAGTGAGTAACCTATGATTTTTAAACACTGATTCTCCCACCACAGGAAAAATCCCTTCCAAATCCACTCTGTCAAATCTACCCAGGATATTTCAACCAAATTAACCCTTACTCTTCTAAACCCTAACACATGCAAGACTGGCCAGAGTTTCCTCATTAAGACTACCCACACATTCCAGATACTTAGTTTTATAAGCTTTTTCTTAACTGCCTCCAACATATTTACATCCTTCTTAAAACAGGGAGGTCAATATTGTACACAGTTCTCCAGATGTGATCTCACCACTGCTTCATATAACTGAAGCATAATTTCAAAGTTTGAGAAGATTTGTAGCTTGGGTGCTCGTTGATGTGGTTCTGTTCGCCGAGCTGGGAATTTGTGTTGCAGCCGTTTCGTCCCCTGTCTAGGTGACATCCTCAGTGCTTGTGAGCCTCCTGTGAAGCACTTCTGTGATCTTTCCTCCGCCATTTGTACTGGTTTGAATCTGCTGCTTCCGGTTGTCAGTTCCAACTGTCCATTGCAGTCGTCGGTATATTGGGTCCAGGTCGATGTGCTTATTGATTGAATCTGTGGATGAATGCCATGCCTCTAGGAATTCCCTTGCTGTTCTCTGTTTGGCTTGTCCTATAATAGTAGTGTTGTCCCAGTCGAACTCATGTTGCTTATCATCTTCATGTGTGGCGACTAAGGATAGCTGGTCATGTCGTTTCGTAGCTAGTTGGTGTTCATGGATGCGGATCGTTAGCTGTCTTCCTGTTTGTCCTATGTAGTGTTTTGTGCAGTCCTTGCATGGGATTTTGTACACTACATTGGTTTTGCTCATGCTGGGCTATCGGGTCCTTCGTTCTCACCAGAACAAAACTACTATTATAGGACAAGCCAAACAGAGAACAGCCAGGGAATTCCTACAGGATGGCACTCATCCACAGATTCAATCAATAAGCATATCGACCTGGACCCAATATACCGACCACTGCAATGAACATCTGGAACTGACAACCGGAAGCAGCAGATTCAAACCAGTACAAATGGCGGAGGAAACATCACAGAAGCGCTTCACAGGAGGCTCCCGAGCACTGAGGATGTCCCCTGGACAGGGACGAAATGTTTGCAACACAAATTCCCAGCTCAGTGAACAGAACCACAACAATGAAGCATAATTTCCCTACTTTAGTATTTAAATCTCTTGCAATAAGTTATAACATTGTATTAACTTTCCTAATGACATATATCACCAGCATTCACGTATATCCCAACACATGCTAGAGCTCTGTAATCCCTCATCATTTAGATAATTAAAAAAAACTTCCTTCCAAAATGAACAATTTCACATTATCCCATATTGGCAACATAATCACTTCTCCCATTTGTCACTTTGCATTACAACTCCTTTCACAGTAGCGCCAAAGTGTCGGCTATGCTGCTGGATAGTTAACTCTCAGAAAATGGCACATTGACTACTACATAAGTGAGTATGGTTTTTATAAACATCTTCTGCATTGCTGGATATTGTGGATTCCTGGAAGGGTTCACAACAGAAGGTCCCTCACCAAGAATCTCCAGCACAGAGGACATGAAATGAGAGTGAGTAATTTGTTAATCCAATCAGGGTCTGATTGTATTACATATTATAGATCTGATATTCCAAAATATTGCCCCTCAGAGATGGTCCCAATAGTTCTTAGAAAGGAACAATATTATTCAGATCACCTTCAATCAAGATACATTAATATTCAAAGGAAGAGGGGAAAAAAACTGAAATGTTAGCTGGAAATGAAAGTCTAAAAAACATGCAAACAATCAATTATAACCAACTGTGATCTCCAACACGATTCCAAAAAAGCGCTACACAATTTGAAGAACAGCACCTTGTTCTGTTGATTCAGCATTTTATGAGCTTCAAGGCTCAGAATTTAACAACTTTGGATTAGAATCTCTACTTTTTTTTGGATAGCGGCTTTTAGTAATGATTCTACCATTCCCATTTACACTCTTTCTTAAGCAACCCCTTTTTTTCTGTTTCGTGTTAACAAAATTATCCCTCTTGTGCCTTCCAGTATTCTCCCTTTGTCATTTCATCAGTCTTGCCTTACACCCTAATGCACACCCACTTTTTGTTGTTTCTTTTTAAAATCACATTTTTCTACTCCTGCCTTTCCACTGCTTGAAACTGGTTAGATATCTGGCTTTCTCCAGTTCTGGTGAAAGGTCATTTATCTGAAACAATAACTGTGTCTCTCCTCAAAATATTGGCTTCCTACAGCTTGATCTTGCTTTAGAGTCAGGAGGTCTGCAGGATTTTGCTTTTTCAGCAATGAAGTGTGGTATAAACTATTTGGTGATCATTACTTCTGGTTTGAAAGTACAACTGGTTTTATGTAAAAATAGCTGCTGGCTAAATAAGATTTCCAAGATACAGTCTTTTAAAACTATTAATGTTCAGATTTAGAGGCCTGTTCCCTAATTGATTTTGTTCTTTTCACATAACATCTCTCCCTTTTAGGATATAGAACATTTCAGCACAGTACAGACCCTTCTGCCCTCGATGTTGTGCTGACCTGTGGAACCAATCTGAAGCCCATCTATCCTACACAATTCTATTTTCACCCAACATTTCAGTTTTCTGGAAGCTTTAACTTCTTGCTGAGATAGAGTTATACAGGAATCAATCACCCACGATATGTCATCTCTGGATTAAGTTCTGAGAGGAAATTTAACACAATGTTTTAAAATCAAATCTGATTCTGCCCCCCCCCCCCCCAACTTACTCCTATGACTGTAATGTGGAGGTGCTGGTGTTGGACTAACACTATAGCCGTTTGTAGTTGGAATTCTAACTAATTTTATCTTCCTTCATCAAGTGATATTAAAGCCCACTTTTATTGTCTTCACCACTGGTATCAGCTAATAATCAAACTGGGGACCTTCATTCCACTAGTTGTCACTTGCCTAGTTGAAAATGTGGGTGTTGAATAACTCAGTGGTATAGTGATGGATCAAGAAGAGTTGCTAAAAAGCTAGCAGCATTCCAGGTAGAGGAGTTGCCAGGCTCAAATGAGATGCATTCTAGATTGCTCAGAGGGGTAAAGAAGCAAAATGGGGAATTGTTGACCGTACTTCTGAACACAGGATTAGTCTCGGGGACTGCACATGTGACACGGTTGTTTAAGAAAGGGGAAATGGATAACCGAGGAAACTACAGACCTGTCAGTTTGACGTCAATAGTGGGAAAACTGACGGAGGCGGTAATGTGGGATAAAGTAAACATACATAGAAAACAAAAGTTGATGCTAGACAGTCAACACTGCATTGTCAAGGACAGAGATGCCAGAAGGCAGGTTGGTTAGCAAATTGGAAATGTTTGGGTTTGATACGTCCTTGGCAGCATGGGTTAGAAGTTGGCTAAAAGAAAGGAACCAGCGGGTAGGTACAAATGGATAGTTCTTAGATTGGAGAGGAGTTGAAAGTAGTACACCCCAGTGATTAGTGTTGGGATCCTTCATTTTTCTGATTTATATAAACGATTTAGTGATGGGTGTTAAGGGCAAAATCTCTAAATTTGCAGATAATACCAAGCTAAGAATAATAGTGAATTGGGAGGATGATACTGAGCAACTTCAGAAGGGCATTAACAAGTTGGCCAAAAGGGCAGACACCTTGCAGGTGAATTTCAATGCTGAGAAATGTAAGATAAAGCATTCCCAATTCCTCCCCCGGATCTGCTCCCAGGAAGACAAGTTCCACCACAGAACACACCAGATGGCCTCCTTCTTTAGAGACCACCATTTCCCTTCCCACGTTGTTAAAGATGCCCTCCAATGCATCTTGTCCACATCCCGCCCCTCCGCCCTCAAACCCCACCCCTCCAACCGTAACAAGGACAGAACCTCCCTGGTGCTTATTTCCACCCTACCAACCTTCGCATAAACCACAACATCCGATGACATTTCCGCCACCTCCTAACAGACCCTACCACCAGGGATATATTTCCCTCCCCACCCGTTTCTACCTTCTGCAAAGACCATTCCCTCCATTACTACCTGGTCAGTTACATCCCCCCCAACAACCCACCCTCCCACCGCAGAAATTGCAAAACCTGTGCCCACACCACCTCCCTCACCTCCATTAGAGGCCCCAAAGGAGCCTTCCATGTCCAAAGTTTTACCTGCAATCCACCAATATCATTTATTGTACCTGTTGCTCCCAATGTGGTCTCCTCTACATTGGAGAGACTGGACGCCTCCTAGTAGAATGCTTTAGGAAACATCTCCGAGACACCCGCACCAATCAACCCCACCGCCCTGTGGCCCAACATTTCAACTCCCTCTCCCACTCTGCCGAGGACATGCAGGTCCTAGGCCTCCTCCACCCCTGCTCCCCCACCACCCGACACCTGGAGGAAGAACACCTCACCTTCTGCCTCGGAACACTTGAACCCCATCAATGTGGATTTTACCAGTTTCCTCATTTCCCCTTCCCCCACCTCACCCCAGTTCCAAACCTTCCAGCTCAGCACTGTCCCCATGACCTGTCCTACCTGCCTATCTTCCTTTCCACCTATCCACTCCATGCTCCTCTCTGATCTATCACCTCCATCACCATCCCCATTCACCTATTGTACTCTATGCTACTTTCTCCCCACCCCCACCCCTCATTTACCTCTCCACTCTGCAGGCACCCTGCCTATATTCCTGATGAAGGGCTTTTGCCCGAAACGTCGATTTTCCTGCTCCTTGGATGCTGCCTGACCTGCTGTGCTTTTCCAGCACCAGTCTAATCTAGCCCCTTATTCTTCTTGGATCAGAGAAGATTAAGAGATGACCTTATTGAGGTGTTCATAAACAATTTTGACAGGCTAAGGAAGGATATTCTACTTTCATGAGTTGGTATGTTGATAACTAGGGGTCAAAATTTCAAGACCGTCAGCAAGAGAGCTAGGACAGAGATTAGGAGAAACTTCTATACTCAGTTGTTTGGATTTGGAATGTGCTACCTGGGTGAGTAGTGGAGGCAGATTTTATACAAAAGTTCTAAAGACTTACGGATACATATTTGAAAGTTGATGAATTTAGAGGGCTATGGAGATAGGGCTGGTGAATGGGAATTGCTGGGTAGCTCTTTGGGGAGCTGGTACAGAAAAGATGGCTTCCTTCAGTACAGTAAATTCAACGATTCTAAAAAGCTTAAGTCTAAATAACCATTGAATCAAAAGGGCTGGGCATTCCATGCATATTCTTTATTTAAAAACTATACTGCTACTTAAATGCCACATACTTAATCTTTAATTCTAATCTAACCCATCTCTCTCCCTTGCTCCATGCACTGATTCTTAATCATCTTTCATCTGTCACCTTTCAGCCAGTATTCCAGTTTCTGAAAATTTTTATTAGCCTTGGAGCTTTGGGAGAAGAAAGAAATTCAATGTCCTTTCAAATTGGGGAAGAACAAAGTACAGTTGCATAATCCTTTATCTGAAATGCTTGGGACCAGCTGATTTTCGGAATTCAGAATTTTTCAAATTTCAGAATAAGTGATAGTTTAATGGTGAAATTTTTAAAAAACCTTACTGGGGGGAGCACACTCACCAAGTAAAACGGGGCCTTGAAATAGAATTGAGGCCTGCCGGCCACACCCCCCACATTGCATTGTGGGTGTTGACTTGGATTAACTGTTTGCACGCCAAACAACCTTGCTAATGAAAACAAATTCACAAAAAAACCTTTGGACTTTGGAGCTTTTCGGATTTCTGATAAAGGATTGTCTACCTGTATTTTAAAATATAGCACTTTCAAACATTCTAGGTCATACCTCATCTAGACTATTGCTGCTACCTCCCCATCTTGAAGTCACATGACCCCACACCTGGACTCTAAATCAAGGTGGTCATGGAGTAATACATTAGAGCAACACACTCTTTGGCACACCAAGTCTATGCTGATCAACAAACACCAAACTACACAAATCCCATCTTCCTGCACCTGGTCCATAGCTTACAATGCCCTGGCATCTCATCCAGATGCTTCTTAAATGTCTTGGAATCTCGTGAGACAGTTTGAGGCAGGGGCAGGGGAGCAGTGCAGTGTGAAAGTAGCATTCACCGTCATAAGAAAACTTGTACTAAACAAAATGAATATTTCGCACTTTTTAAAAAAAATGACACAAATGGTATGAGAGTTGCTGTATGTCGATAGCCCTTTGCTCCTATGAGTAGACCTTAACACTATAATTTATCATTCTAGCAGGGTTGCAGAGAATAAATAGAACTAGGGAGCAGGTGATGGTTATACATTAAGTAAGGGATAATTGGAGAGCACTTCATTGGGTATATATCCTTTTATATATGGGGGATAATAGGGGCTCAGTGGTAATTTCCCTATCTCTGGGGCAGAATGTCTAGGTTCTAGTCCCATATACTACAGAGAGGTGTTACTGCATGACTTAACAGGTTGATTTTAAAAATATGAATGAAACAAGTAATCAGTAGTGTTGAACTTTGTAGTTTGTGAACTAAAACAAAAACCCTGACAAGAAAGGTTTATGACTGGACACTGTCTAATCATTTTTAAAATCAGATATTTATCATAATTTAATGGATACCATGTCTGCCTATTCTATAGATCTTGCATCTGACTTCCCCTTACAAAAATGTCATCAGATAGTTTGCTTCAACTTGAAATCAATAAAAATAAAATGAAGGCTAAGTTAGCTATATTAACTCAGATCACAGACCACACTGGGAAAGAAGCTTAGTGGTTGTGACATGTAGTTGAAAACAACATATCCTTTAATGCACAACATTTGCGAGAATCTTTGTATGACAATATAACATCTAAGATATAAAAGATCCAAAGGTACAATTAATTATGAAATTTTAATAAGTTTCCAGCAATTGAACCATGCTTATAAAATATACAGAATAAGTGCTCTGTTGTATGCAAATACCTTTGAGGGAAGAAAGTACAGGTGACAGTATACAAATAAGCATAGGCTGGCTCTTAAAAACATCTCCAAAACATAAAGAAAGAAAACAGGTCTGCAAGTACTAAAATGATCAACTGCAAATAATTAAATGCAGACAAAAAAAATTACTGAAACTGAAGCCCAGCAAACACATGTTTCACATGCTGGCACAAACACTGGCTTCAGAAGAAACATTGTTCCAGGCACTGACACGAATGTTCAGATAATTGAAAGTAATAATTTCAGTAAATTGTTAAATATTTTACATGCCAGTTAGTATTATGCTCAGTTGGATTAGGAACAAGAATATCAGGAGCAACGAGGAAAAACAACATAATTCAGGAAAATTGTAGGCTTTAACTAGAGGTTGCATTTCTTTGAGACCTTGTGGGATCCATTTCTCAATGATTCAGTGTGGTTACACTGTTTATTTCAGCTAATTAATAAACCATAACACTGGAGAGCCAACTTTGCAATTCTGCAAACCTGTGATTGTACACACCCGTGGTATGGGTTGAGCTGAACTTTGAGATCATAGGCTATGCCTTTTCATTTGAGCATGCCTTTTAGCAAAGTAGGGGGGAAAATGTTCAGAGAGTCAAGCTTATAAACTGGATGGTTGCCAATTGCAAAACTAGGTCAACTAAGCTGCATTTATGAAAGCAAATTCTTACCCTTAGGCAGCAAATAGCTTTTTTCCATCTGAGACGGGTACAACTGAGAACAGAAGTGAGTCAAACAGTCAGGGCAGGCAGGGACAAGGTAGGACTAATAAATTAAACTGCATTTATTTCAATGCAAGGGGCCGAACAGGGAAGGCAGATGAACTCAGGACATGGTTAGGAACATGGGACTGGGATATCACAGCAATTACGGAAACATGGCTCAGGGATGGGCAGGACTGGCAGCTTGATGTTCCAGAATACAAATGCTACAGGAAGGATAGAAAGGGAGGCAAGAGAGGAGGGGGAGTGGCATTTTTGATAAGGGATAGCATTACAGCTGTGCTGAGGAAAGATATTCCCGGAAATACATCCAGGAAAATTATTTGGGTGGAACTGAGAAATAAGAAAGGGATGATCACCTTATTGGGATTGTATCATAGACCTCCCAATAGTCAGAGGGAAATTGAGAAACAAACTTGCAAGGAGATCTCAGCCATCTGTAAGAATAACAGGGTAGTTATGGTAGAGGGTTTTAACTTTCCAAACATCGACTGGGACTGCCATAGTGTTAAAGGTTTAGATGGAGAGGAATTTCTTAAGTGTGTACAAGACAATTTTCTGATTCAGCATGTGGATGTACCTACTAGAGAAGGTGCAAAACTAGACCTACTCTTGGGAAATAAGGCAGGGCAGGTGACTGAGGTGTCAGTGGGGGAGCACTTTGGGGCCAGCGACCATTCTATTCATTTTAAAATAATGATGGAAAAGGATAGATCAGATCTAAAAGTTGAAGTTCTAAATTGGAGAAAGGCCAATTTTGACGGTATTAGGCAAGAACTTTCGAAAGCTGATTGGAGGCAGATGTTCGCAGGTAAAGGGATGGCTAGAAAATGGGAAGCCTTCAGAAATGAGATCCAGAGAAAGTATATTCCTGTCAGGGTGAAAGGAAGGCTGGTAGGTATAGGGAATGCTGGATGACTAAAGAAATTGAGGGTTTGGTTGAGAAAAAGGAGGAAGCATATGTCAGGTATAGACATGATAGGTCGAGTGAATCCTTAGAAGAGTATAAAGAAAGTAGGAATATACTTAAGAGGAAATCAGGAGGGCAAAAAGGGGACAAGAGATAGCTTTGACAAAATAGAATTAAGGAGAATCCAAAGGGTTTTTACAAATATATTAAGGACAAAAGGGTAACTAGGGAGAGAATAGGGCCCCTCAAAGATCAGCAAGGCGGCCTTTGTGCGGAGCCACAAAAAATGGGGGAGATACTAAATGAATATTTTGCATCAGTATTTACTGTGGAAAAGGATATGGAAGATATCGACTGTAGGGAAGTAGATAGTGACATCTTGCAAAATGTCCAGATTACAGAGGAAGTGCTGGATGTCTTGAAATGGTTAAAAGTGGATAAATCCCCAGGACCTAATCAGCTGTACCCGAGAACTCTGTGGGAAGCTACAGAAGTGATTACTGGGCCTCTTGCTGAGATATTTGTATTATCGATAGTCACAGGAGAGGTGCCGGAAGACTGGAGGTCGGCAAACATGGTGCCACTGTTTAAGAAGGGCAGTAAAGATAAGCCAGGGATCTATAGACCGGTGAGCCTGACCTCGGTGGTGGGAAAGCTGTTGGAGGGAATCCTGAGAGACAGGACGTACATGCATTTGGAAAGGCAAGCACTGATTCAGAAAGGGTTCAGAAAAGATTTACAAGGATGTTGCCAGGGTTGAAGGATTTGAGCTACAGGGAGAGGCTGAACAGGGTGGGGCTGTTTTCCCTGGAGCGTCAGAGGCTGAGGGGTGACCTTATAGAGGTTTACAAAATTATGAGGGGCATGGATAGGATAAATAGACAAAGTCTTTTCCCTGGGGTTGGGGAGTCCAGAACTAGATGGCATAGGTTTAGGCTGAGAGGGGAAAGATATAAAAGAGACCTAAGGGGCAACTTTTTCACGCAGAGGGTAGTATGGGTATGGAATGAGCTGCCAGAGGATGTGGTGGAGGCTGGTAAAATTGCAACGTTTAAGAGGCATTTGGAAGTGTATATGAATAGGAAGGGTTTGGGGGGATATGGGTCAGGTGCTGGCAGGTAGGACTAGATTGGGTTGGGATATCTGGTCGGCATGGACGTGGTTGGACCGAAGGGTCTGTTTCCATGCTGTATATCTCTATGACTCTATGACCAGAAATTGACATTGATACTGGCATGTTATAAATGTAAGTGACCATATAGGCAAAACCACTTCTTTATGTGGAAAATCCTTGAATCCTTTGCTGCATCAAGTACACGACAGGAGGATGGTTCAGTGGAATCAAACAACGGAGAATATCATTGGGAAGGCATGAGGTTTAAGCATGGTGTTGGTTTTAGAATTGACAGATAGACAAACAAACAAGGGAATCTGAGAAAGGGATGTCTCAGTGAAGATAGAGAATGAAGAGGATCATATTGCAATAATGTGTGGCAGGAGGGAGTTTATAGAGTAAGCATTTAACCCATTACTTGAACAGAATTGGAGAACCAAGAGATAAGGTCATGTGGCCCTGCGAACAGCATAGAGGTGCAGCAGTTAGAGACAGGAGAGTTATAAGAAGAAAATTCCTGAGAATAGTTTTTAATCAAATACTCTGGAGTTAAAGGAACATTAGGTGACTGGTGCATTTACACCTGGATTCGGGAAATGTTTTGTTTTAATTTAGTCTGAGAAGTGGAAACACAGCACAGCACTTCAGTCTCAGGACATGCATGTCCTATGTTAGTAGAAATACCTGGTACACCACACACTTAGGTAGTGTCATTAGCTAGAAGAGCTTGAATCCTGGTTGTGAGCTTAATCAGCACTGTTCAAAGGGTAGGGCAGGCAGACACCCTTGTTGCCTTTACAAGCCATGAGCTAAAAGTTGGAAGATGTGATTTGGCTGGAGAACGCCTTTTCAGCTTGTCTGGACATGATGGGCCAAATGGCTTCCTTCTTTGCTGTAGATTTCTATGAATCACACTCCTGTAAACTTTAGTTAAACCTTCTTGGGAAGAAGGCTGTGCCAATCCCAAAAGCCACAGATCCAAGTGCAAATCCAGAAGATTAGTCAGCATCTGCATAAATGCCAGGTCAGGAGATTCTCCTTTATAGACCTGCTGCCCTTTTCTTCACAGGCAGCATTGGAGGAGAAATTATCACTCCCAATTTTTGGATTTTTCCAACACCATAATAATCACATTCGACATATGCGTTCTTGCATATAGAGCAATGCACCATATGTCCTAATCATCAGTAAATTATTTTTGGATTAGTGGTGCTGGAAGATCACAGCAGTTCGGGCAGCATCCAACGAGCAGGATGCTGCCCGAACTGCTGTGCTCTTCCAGCACCACTAATCCAGTATTTGATTTTCAGCATCTGCAGTCATTGTTTTTACCTAGTAAATTATTTTTGCCAACTCTTCAAAATTGCTCATCCCTCAGCTAATCTGAGGTTGAAACCTGAATACGTTTTTCTTCTAGAACCGACTATTGTAATACTCAGCCTGGCCAGGCTCCCCTCTTCGATTCTCCATAAATTTAAGTTCACCCAAATGTTTGCATCCCAAATTACACTATGGGATTTGCATGCTGGCCTTCACTGACCCCCAAGTTAAGATATCAATTTTAACATTTTTGTTTTTGCTTTCAAATGTCTCCTGGGTCTTATCCCTTCTTATCTGTGTAATCGCTTCCATACACACACCCTTCTAAGAGATTCACCCTCTTCCTATCTTGGCTTCTTGCTCATGCCCATTTTTGGCAAATTTACCTGCAACTAGGTTTTCAACTGACAGGCCTCAAAATTCTACAGTTCCCTCCTTAAAACTTGGCACCTCGCTCCCTCTGTGTTCTTCTTTAAGACTCCATTAAACTTATCACCTTATCATTTTTAGAGTCATGTTTTGTTTCATAACACTCTTGGAAAGCATGTTTGACATTTTCAAATGCAAATGGTTTTGTTGTCGCATTAAACTCCAAGCAGTTCCTTCAAAATTAGAAAATTGCGATTCAGGATTATTTCAGGGAAACTTGAAGGACCTTTTGATATCACTCAGCAATCACCTTCCTGTCTTTCTCATCCTCAAAATACTTGCAATTTGCTTCTTCCTAAGTTGTCTCAAAAACATAATGTCTGATGTATTTATGGTTTTGAAAGCTTCATGTTGTGCAATGCATTGTAATGAGCTTCTGTCTTTTTGGGCCTCTGCTATTGATTCAAAACCAAAATGCTGGCAGAGAATGACAACTTCCAGCAGGCCGCCTCCCTGTATCCAGCACTAGTTCTGTTCAGTAAAATCACAGTTTGGTTATTCGTGAGAATGAGGAAGGTGCTTTGGAAGAAGTACCAGGTTATGGATGAGAAGGAGCAAATGGATGAGGCCAGAGAGGAAACTGTCAAGCTTTCATTAGTCCACTTCATGGGCTTGATCTTCCAATGCATCCATCACAAGACGCAGGTGCAATACAGAAAGACCCAAATTGCACAGGTTTTGAGGTACAATCTTTGTGTAATCCATTCAACAATACTGAGCAGCAGGTTACTGCATATCACTGCGAGCTGCTGAGATTTTTTTTATATAAATGCAGAAAGCTGTAAAGAAAGTAATGTCTTCAAAGAGAACTTAGAGGGAGCAGGCACAAAATATGATTCTTTCACCAGTATGAGCAATGCTGCAATGAAGACTTTGAACACTCTGCTAAAAACACTGTGACTGCTGCTATGGACTAATTTTGATTGTGATGTAAATGCGAATTCCGCATCTCATGAAAGAAAAAGTAGTATGTTAAAACTGAAGGTAAAAGTGAGCATCCTGCCAGGTCAGCATTGTGTGCAGTGCCTACGGATAACAATAGAGGAAGAATTAGAAAAATATTCACACTTATAGCATACCCTTCATAACCACAGGAGTGCCTCTGAAGTGTTGTCACTGACATAATGATAGGCAGATGATTGGCGTGGCCAAGAGGAAACCGTTGCCTATGTCAGTACTTTGCACTGAACCCATGTTAGTGATTGAGCTACTCCTCAGTCCTCATTTTGCCTGCAAAGCAGCAGCGGTGCTGACAAAATATGATCCACCTTTTTACCCAAATGTTCAAAGCAGAAAGATACAGATTTGGAAACTGACAGATGGATGCTGTGAATCAAATTTTTTATCTTGAACACAAGCTATGTGTGGAGAGAAAAGAGACACACAGAAAACAGCATGAAGTTATCTATATGTAAATACAGAAAATGTTGCAAATACTCAGTAATCCTGGGAGCAACTGTGCAGTAAGAATTAGAGATGATAATGATTGATGTTGATTATCTGAACTCTTAGAAATATTAGGGAAAAAATAAGACTATTATAGACAACAAAATACAAAATCCAGTTTGTCACCGCACTAAGCTTTAGTTACTGCACTGCACAATACTGCAAAATGAGTCATTTAGGTCCTCATCTGCATATGATTATGAGACTCAGACATGTCTGATGCTTAACCCTCAAAATATGCACCAAAATCCCAAGCACGAAATTAGGGGCAATCTGCACATATGCAAAATGTGAGGCTCTGTAAGCAAAGGCAGCATCACTCAACATTAGGACAATGTGATTTTTAATTAGATAGATAATTCAAGCAACAGCTGAAATATTGTTTTTGATTTAGATTTATGGTTACTTTAATTTGAATTGAATTGCATAGAAGTGCCCTACAAACAAATTAGACATATTATTCTCCAGACTTTGGATTGGAGCTAGTTCCAGAATTGATTTAAAATACTGGTGACGATTTCTTTTTTAAGAAAATGTTGTGAATAAAACAATATTTTATATATAACCCCACCAACTTAAATAGGATAAAAGATTAACATGAAAACAGAAGTGTTCTCTCTGAGAAGTAATTAGAAAACTTTTCAAGCTTGTTCAAATACTGCTGACAAAATGTCTTTTTTAGATTACCCACTGTGAACAATCCAGTTGGAGCTGCTTTGCTACATTTTCTTTTGTTTAATTATCTTCATTTGGTTCCATTACACACTTACAATTATATTTCCTCTTTTCTCATCCGAATACTTCAATTTTAAATCATAGTCAACTGATTTTCTTTTGCATTCACAAACTAAGAACTCAGACAATTAAAGAGAAACATAACTGTGAAGCAGTTAGGTCCTCACAGGAACCAAGGGAAAGGATGGGACTAACTGGAAAATATGACTGATGTCTAAAGGTCTGAAGTACACTGGATGATGTCATTTTGAAAACATTTCCGAAATTAATCACCAAGATTAATGCAAATTATGCAAAAACAGATATACTCAAGCACTGATTTTCAGGATTTGATTTTTAATAATGCAATGTTTACTGCATACGTTATTTCAGGTCTCCCAGTTACAATGTACCTGTTTCCTTCAGGTATTTCTTTTAAATTCTGTTTGCTATACGCAGCTGGTTTGTTGCAGTCAATTTTGTGTCAGTTCAATTGATTGGCGATGAAGTGTGATGCCAGTGTGGCGTTGAAAACTCAACTCCAAGTTTTCTCACTCACTTACACACACACACACACACACACACACGCAGCTTTTTACTTGTGTACAAGGAGACAGTGCCTAGTCAAAGGCTAGGCCAGCAACTCAAACGAGCATCAGTTACAGGAGCATTTTTATGCACTCACATAACCAAGTTCCAGATGACCATGTGTAATGCTTCTTCCTTAATGTGATTAAAGCAGCTTGAGTCATAGTACAGAGTTCACCACCTTTCAGTATTATTATTACTGCCTCCTCAGTATTATCTGCCTGATAAGTGGAACAATATTATCCAATTAACTTTTTTTTATATTAATTGCTGAAGTAAGCTTTAATTCTAAGTTGATGAAACATAATGTCCCAGCAAGCCTAACAATCTATAGTGGTCCTTTTTCTGTATTTCCACAGTGGATACAATTTCTGTACCAGCTGAATTCATCATGATGACCCCAGCTTCTGTTTCCTGAGTGGGGATCCCCTGGTTAAACTCGCTACCAGCAGCCTATCGTCTTCTGGGATGATATTTTGATTTACTTCCAGCGATTGATTAAAATCCATTTTTATGCAATTAACTTGTAGCAAATGGTACCAAGACAATACCCTCCCACTACAATGACAGGGTCCCACTTGTCCTCAATTTCCACCACACCAGTCTCCATATCCAAAAGATAAAGCTGCCAGTTTTGCCACATCGAGCTGGATGGCACCACCAGACACATATTCTCCTCAACTCCCTTGTCAGCATTCCGCAGGATCCATTCCCTCCTGAACATCCTGGTCCATTCCTCCACTTCCAAAACCTTACCATGCAATAGCATAAGGTACAATACTAGTCGGTTTAATTCCTCTCCCTTCACTATCCAAGGCCCCAGACACACCTTCCAGGTGAAGCAGCAATTTACCTACACTTCAGTCACTCTAGTCTCCTCCATACTGGAGAGACAAAATGCATACTGGATGACCATTTTGTCTGTAAAAATGATCTCAAGCTTCTAGTTGCTGGCACATCAACATACCAGGTCTCAGGCCTTCTGCAGCACTCCAGGAAGCTCAACGCAAGTTGGAGGATCAACACCTCGTCCTCCGCTTGGGCACCTTACACTCTTAGGAGAAAGTGAGGACTGCAAATGCTGGGGATCAAAGCTTAAAAATGTGTTGCTGGAAAAGCGCAGCAGGTTCGGCAGCATCAAAGGAGAAGGTGAATCCGGTTTTCAAGCTCTGATCCCCAACATCTGCAGTCCTCACTTTCTCCTAGTTGATTTTAACCTACTGCGAATTCTCTTGCAAGGATGCCTTCCTTGAAGAAGCTCTCCTCATCTCATTTACCCTGAAGCTCTTCAGCATTCCTGAAGAAGGGCTTATGCCCGAAACGTCGATTCTCCTTCTCCTTTGATGCTGCCTGACCTGCTGCGCTTTTCCAGCAACACATTTTTAAGCACCTTAGACTCTTCAAGACTCAATGTTGTGTTTAACAATTTCAGAATATGAACACCTTCCTCCATGCTTGTTATCCATCTCTACAGCCTTTTCAGCACAGCAAACCCATTATTGACTATTCGCAATTGCCACTAGCATCCATTCAGCATTTCTTTCTCTCCTGTTTGTCACCAATCCCTTTTTTATCCCCTACCCTTCTCTCTCTTTCTGGAAATGGTCTCATCTATTCAACTCACTCCTCCACCCAACAGTAACCCCATATCAGCATAAATTCCACCATTCCCCACCTACACTCATTTCCATCGAAGTGTCACTGGACTCAAAACATTAACTGTCTTTCTCTTCTCAGATTCTTCCAGACCTTCTGAGTTTCTCCAGCACTTTGGTACTAATATTTTGACAGCAACTGACTGTTTGGGAACTGCACACATAGTTCCAAAGCTTAGCCAGCTGGTTAAGTAGGACTTCAAAGAGATGTTCATCAGTTGAAATGCTCACGAGGTTTGCTTCTTCTTTTGCTGACAAGCCTTGTGGCACAGGTGCTGCAGAAAGATGCGAAAATTCTGCAGATCTGCCTATTTCACCAGACACTGAACTAATCTCTCCTTATAGTTTCACCTAAATCTAGTATGACAGATGCAACAGTCTAATCAGCCCGGATCTACCATTAAATAATTAAAGTCCCATTCTAATTCTGTTCAGTGCTTCCTAATTGATATTTCCAGACACTGCAAAGTTCACGACTTTGAAGGCAGAAACAAACTTGTCCTAAACTCTTTCTAGTCAATGCAGTTTTCAGCACTGGCACTTGCTCTTTTAATCCCCATACTGATGAAACATCTGTTTAATGGAACATTTCCTCCAGATGCATTATTTCTAAAGTATTCTGTCCACACAGAACACTACACACATCAAGAAAACAAGATTTTGTTTTGCATACAGGATGTGGTTTCCCTTAACTCAATATTTTAGTTTAGAATAACTCACATTTTAATGACTTTTTGGGTCAAGTTAGAGTGATAGAGTCATAGAGATGTACAGCATGGAAACAGACCCTTCGGTCCAACTCATCCATGCCGACCACATAGCCCAAACCAATCTAGTGTCACCTGCCAGCACCCGGCCCATATCCCTCCAAACCCTTCCTATTCATATACCCATTCAGGTACCTTTTAAATGTTGCAATTGTACTAGCCTCCACCACTTCCTCTGGCAGCTCATCCCATACACGCACCACCCTCTATGTGAAAAAGTTGCCCCTTAGGTCTCTTTTATATCTTTCCCCTCTCACCCTAAACCTATGCCCTTTAGTTCTGGACTCCCCCACACCAGGGAAGAGATTTTGTCTATTTATCCTATCTATGCCCATCCTGATTTTATAAACATCTATAAGGTCACCCCTCAGCCTTCGACACTCCAGGGAAAGCAGTCCCAGCCTGTTCAACCTCTCCCAATAGCTCAAATCCTCCAACACTGGCAACATCCTTGTAAATCTTTTCTGAACCCTGTCAAGTTTCACAACATCCTTCCGATAGGAAGGAGACCAGAACTGCACGCAATATTCCAAAAGTGGCCAAACCAATGTCCTGTACAGCCGCAACATGACCTCCCAACTGCTGTACTCAATACTCTGATCAATAAAGGAAATTTAAATTTGGGTCAGACCCTAGCTAAAAATCAGCAGATTTACAAAGAGATCAGTTTGTCTGTGAAATTGCTGAAGGTAAGTCAAGAAGTCAAGATAAAATTCCTCTTTTCAAAACACAACATATGAATATCTCCCAAAAATGACCAATATAAAATTGATAACTAGTAATGAAAGTAGTACAATTAAAGTTAGGGAAAAGGGAATTATAAGGGAAAATGTCTTGGGCAATAACAAGCAAATATTTTTAATTAATAGTTGAACATATTAATACAAAGCATATTTGTGACCTGCCATGACCTACAATATCTGTACTGATCTTGGTAATATTCTTCATTGTAAATGTTTCTTTTTTTCTAAATTATTGTAAATTATTCTATTTACAACAAAAGTTTAAACCAATCGAACACTGGTAGTAAAACATGAAAAATCATTCTCTTTAACTGCAACCAATGCGCTGACTGAAAGCCCACAGCTCCCGATTTATGTTAAATCCCACAGGGTAGTGAAATGAGAGTAAACAAATGTCTGCCTCCCCATAAGCAAACAATGTGGACAATTTTTCAGACTGCTTTACTGTGACTGAATTTTTTTTGGGAAATTGCTTTATCTTAGTGCAAAGTCAGGGCAGCAGCAGTGTTGTTTCCATAATGCACACCAATGTAACTGAAATCAGCAGTGATAGTAGGTGCAAATTGCAAGCGTGAGAGGAAGCAAAATGATTTGAAGATGCTCGTGTAGGGGATGCCATCAGATAATTTCTCTTATGTAACCATTCCAAATGTTACAGCTACCCCAGAGGCCGGAGTATCAGAGTTTGAGAACTTTTGTCCTCGTAGAACTCTTAAGGCATAGCTTATTTTAAGCCAGTAGATAATGCTGTTTTACAATGAAGGCATCATGCCAAGTGTGCACAATGTATGCCTCACTGGGTAGTCGGCAAGCAATCAATCCCCAATATTCCTGGTGTTGTCAGAAAAGTTAAAGGTTTCACTGAAAGTTCACAAAATTCCCCAACTCGAATGTCTTGAGGGGCCCAAGTCAACACACAGTAAAGACTAGATTTCTGTACTTAACAAAAATTAATATACATATTATAAATAACCAGATTCTAACTACAAGTAGACAGCTATGAATCATCAGCACGTAGCATTACTCAGTAAAATTCTAACCCCTTACAAAATTTCCTCCAAATACATCTGCACATACACAGATACATATAGACCAAAAAAAAATGGTGTTGTGCAGGGAAGGAGAAACCTGGGAAGGCACTTCAATGGCCCCTGTCTGCATGGTTCACTGAGATGTTTGTTTTGCTGGTTGGGACTGTATTTTTGATTGTGGACTGAAATGGGAAAATGACTATTTTAAAAAGCAAGCATTTTGGAAGGGATTACTGCAATTTTTAAACACAAGTTACCAACAATTATTATAAGTGGTGTATACACTGTTGGGGCTTGTTCAATTAGTGGGGAAGATTGGTTGCATAAAGCCCAGCACCAGTGTGCATAAAGTGAGATTTGGCTGAGGAGGAGCTAATTAGTCTGTAGAGTAATGATCAGTTGATGATGACTAAGGGCTTCTGCCTGCCAACAACTGTAATTGGCTTCTAAGCAGCTGAACAGCTTGTGGGTGTAAACATTATGGTCAGAAGACTTTGCACCTTTGAGAAAGTAGCTAGCGTTACTCTTTCATTTAAAAAAAAGTTATTTTCCCTCATCAGTTGCTGTAACTTCTGTTTTTTAAGCAGTAACTAACAGTCTTTGCAATTTGCGAATCAGTTGTTCTGTCCCTCCTGGAAGAGAGTGAAAAGTTGTCAGAGGAGAGATTGATGAACAGTAAGTTTTTTTAAAAATATGACGACAGGATGAGGACATCACTGGCTGGGCCAGCCTCTATTGCCTAATTGTCCAGAGGGTATTTAAGAGTCAATCACATTGCTGTAGGTCAGATCACATGTAGTCCAGACCAGATTTCCTTCCCTAAAAGGCATTAGTGAATTAGATGTTTTTTTTTGACAATTGACAACAGTTCCATGGGAATTAAGTCCAATGATGATCACATCTGCTGTCTCCACTGTGTATATCCACCATCTACAAGCCACAAGTCCGAATGTGAAAGAATGGTCTTTACTTGGCTGGATGAGTACTTAAACAGCACAAGCAGCTTGACTCCTCTGGGAAAAGCAGCTCACCTGACATCCCATCGACCACTTTCCACATCCATTCATCACCAGCAATTCACAGAAGAAGCAGTGTGTACCATTTATAAGATGCTCTGCAGTAACTAGCCAAGGCTCCTCAGTGAGCACCTTCTAAACCTGCAACATCTACCATGGAGAAGAAAGGCCTCGGTGAAGTCAAAGTTGGTGTGAAAGTATATTTTTTGTTCTCCACATTTATCTGGACTTATGCAACTGCAAACACTACATAAGGGTCTCTCAGCCTTTTCTGAAACCGCACTATCAGGCAGCTGATTCTGGTTAAGTTATTGCACTAAGATACCTTAGCATGATTCTGGCAAATGTTTTGCCAGCACTGAAGTGGAGTGATATTTATCCAAATCTTGCCAGGTTGACTGGTTACCTGTTACCAGATAGACTGAGTGAGTTCAGGGAGCTTCTTAACCAGGCCTTGACCTCCAATTCTGCAGAGCTCAGCTGGGTGAACATCAGTTAATACAGCTTTGCCATCAGACTGATGTTTAATTACGTTTCTCATTGTGCACAATGTGTGGGTGTGATGTCATCAGGAGAGCAGTTGTAACATGTTATTTGTTTCATTGATGTATTAAGGCCAATTGAGGATATAATTAAATGCTCAGATGCAGTGTTGACCTGTTGACATTGACGATGTGTGATGAACCAGTGGTTTAGGGTCCACAGAAAGGTTTTAGAGTATTGTAATACATCTTCCAGTCTTCATGGTCGACAAGTGAACTTCGTCAGCTTTCTTACTTAGCTAAGTGTCCTCGTCTCAGTTTGCAATGAACAGTCCTATGAATATTTTGGTAGGCATTGTGTTTGGATCATGATAACAAGTCACTGAGAGAAATCCTGTAGAGGCAAGGTTCATCCTCTAGTAGATTTGGGATAACAATTGTTTTCAGTGAGCCAATCTTCATGTTTATGAGAGGCAGCGCTGAAGCCTGTCCAGTAATTCTCATTGCAGCAAGTGTCCATTTTCACCAGACACAGGCAACTCTTGAATTCCTTGGACAAAGATTCCTGCCGGTGTGTTTAATTCTTGAAACGTTGTAACGCATCTGGATCTTCAATCCTTGGCAGTATGTAGGAGTATATGTTTAGTGTTACGACACAGGGTAAACCCCCTTTATTAATTTTAAACCAGCAACACAGAAAAGATTTATCCCATGTGGTAATCTGTGAAAATTTGAGAGACCAAGAACTATTTAAAATAAAAATGAAAAACTTTATTTCTTAAAGTATAACAGAGAATAATTAACTAACTATTTATAACTCCTTATTCTAACCTATCATTTACTTACCCTTCAATAACACTTGTCAGGTAAAACCCCCAATTAAGATTTACTAAAAATTCAAATTTCAAAACCAGGCAGCTGTCAAATCTTCTCTTTGTATTTTCCTTTGGAGATTTTCTTCTTAGGATTTCTCTTTCACAGGTCGTTGACAGATAAATGTACCTTCAAGAGAGCTGTGTTTCGGGCAGTCTGTACATGCTGGTGGCTTGGCAGTTCTCTCCCAACTGTTCGCATTTTCCCAGTCTTTTACTCCCAAAGCATTGGATTGGGTCATTGGTTCTTAACATTGTCAACATACTAAATTCAAACTCGATTGGAAGTTGGTATTTTTCAGGGTATAATTTAAACTGATTGGCCTAATCTGAATTTGTTTTTTTTGTCTCCAGGCAACCAGATACACTAGCCCCGCTGGACCAAAAGGTGACATTGTATCTTGTTCAGAACACTTGGTGCTGTCAGGTAGTTCTGTTAGCTTTTAACTTTCTTGAAGGTATAGTATACTTCTACACCTTCATAACATTAGCATTGAAATGATAAGTCACAAAATTCAGCAGTCAGCCTTCCAAGTGGCTTTCATTACATTTTCATGTACCTGCATCTGTCCAAAGATGACTTTGTTGATTAGATGCCAAGGCATTGATTGCAAGTGTACCAAACACATCTTATACAAATTAGAGTAACAGAAAATGGTCAGTGATAAGACCTTATGCATTTTCAGTAAAAGGAGACCATTACTGTTAGAACTACCTAATTTTCCCGATGACCCTTTCCCATGCCTGGTTATCTGAATCAACTCCTGTACTGATGTTAAATGAGCTTGTCTGACATTGGCATGGTAGTAATCAAGGACTTGAGATTATTATAGAATTTTTCCTTGACTTCATCAGGATTGATCGTGATAGTGGTGCACACGTTGAGCATTAATTGTTGTTGCTATGCAAGGAAAAGGTAAGTATCATCAGGCAATCATCAATAACTTTAAGAATGCAAACCAACTTACTGGTAAGATGGTTTATGACAACAAAGTCTGTGCCAGATTCATGCCATTTTTCTTTTCCATGGCCACACCAAAATATTGACAAGACACTGGGACTGAATGAGATATACCTAAGGAAAGTGAGGATAGAAACTACAGAGGTACTAGCAATAACTTTTCAGTCGACCTTAGATTCAGGGGTGGCACTAGAGGACTAGAGGATTGCAAATGTTACGCCCTTGATCAAAAAAGTTGATCATAGCAGTTTAACTTTCATGTTTGGAAACCTCTGGACACAATAATCCGGGGCAAGTTTGTACTTGAATAGACAAACATTGATTAAGACAGCCAGCAAGGATTTATGATGAGAATATAATGTTTAACCTAACTTGCTGGAATTATTTGGTGAGGTAACAAAAACAATTGATCAGGGCAACAATGTTGATGGGGTGTACCTGGACTTCTAAAAGACGTTTGATACAGCGCCACTCAACAGTTGGGTTCATAGAGTTACAGCCCATAGAATAAAAACAGCAGCAACATGGAAATAAAATTGGCTGAGTGATAAGAAGTATTTTTTTAGGCTGGACAAACAATTTGTAGTGGAGTTTCCTGGGATTGGTACTAGAACCCTTGCTTATTTTTGATAAATATTAATGATCTGGACCTTGTGGTGCACATTACAAGCACAAAACTTGTGGATGACAAAATTTGGAAGCATTGTAAACACTGAAGATCATAGTGTGGAACTTTAAAAATACATGGACAAAGAGTGGGCAAATGCTACATACAAACTTTTTCACTGTTCCGAGGTACATCTGACAATAATCAATCAAACCAAAGTTAAATCAAATAGGTTTTAGATATAATTCGATGTGGAGAAGTGAGGGGTGATGCATTTTGGTATAAAAAAAACACAAAGACAATTAAAAAAGAGTAAAACACTAAAAGTGGTTTCGGAGTCAAGGGATTTGGACGTATAAGTGCATAAACATTAAAGGTGGCAGATAGATTGAGAAAGCAGTTAATAAAGCATACAGTATCCGTGGCTTTATTTATAGGGACATAGACTATAAGTGCAAGGTGGTAATGTTGTAAATTATACAAGACTAGTTCTGCCTCAGCTGGAGTACTGCATCCAGTTCTGGGTATCACCCTTCAGGAAGGATGTGAAAGTACTGTAGAGAAGAGTTTATGAGAAAGTCCCAGTGATGAGGAATTTCAGTTATGTTGATAGATCGAAGAAGTTAAAATTGTTCTCCTTGCAGAAGAAAACTCTCAGAGGAGATCCAAATGAAATATTCAAGATCATGCTTTTCTAAGGAAGATGTTGTTAAACTTGAGAAGGTGTAGAGGTCTTACAAGGATGCTGTCGGGATTAGAGGGTTTGAGTTATAGGGAGAGGCTGAATAGGCTGAGGCTTTTTTCCCTGAAGTGGAGAATGAAGGGTGACCTAATAGAGATTTCTCAAATTATGAGGGGCATGGCTAGGGTGAATAGCCCAGGTCTTTTTCCTAGGATGGGGGAGTTCAAAACTAGAGAATACAGATAGAAGGTGAGAGGAAAAAGATTTAAAAATGACGTCAGGGGTAACGTTTTCACACAGATGGTGGTGCGTAGATGGAACAAGCTGTCAGAGGAAGTGGCGGAGTTGGGTATAATTTTGACATTTAAAAGGCATCTGGATGGGTATGAATAGGAATGATTTAGAGGGATATGCTGGCAAATGAGAGGTGGTCAGATTTGGGTGTCTGGTCAGCGCAGTCGAGTTGGACTGAAGGGTCTGTTTCCATGCTGTATGACTCTATATATGTACAGAGTAAGTAGGGAAAAAAAATGTTCCCACTCACGAAAGGATCGAGAACAAGAGGGCACGGATTTAAATTAGTAAAAGAAACAGTGATCTGGAGAAAATGCAGTGAGTGATTAGGATCTTGAATGCACTTCCTGAGACTGTATTGGAGGCAGGTTCAATTGAGGTGTTCAAAAGGATATTAGTTGGTTATTCTAAAAGGAAAGAACGCGCAGTTCTTTGGGAACGGCAGAAGAATGGCATTGAGTGAGAGACTCAGTTGAAGAGTAAATGCAGACACATGGACCAAATGCCCATCTCAGACTCCTCCTTCCCTTCCTCGACATCTGTTTCCATGTCTGGGGATAGATAGGCTACCAATATGCACTATAAATCCACCGACTCCCACAGTTCCCTGGACTATAAATCCTTGCACCGTGCTTCCAGTAAATACTCTATTCCATTCTCCCAGTTCCTCCATCACATTTGTTCCAATGATGCCAACTTTCAGAGGCTCCGTTGTCAATGTTCATCTTCTTCCTCAACAGAAGATTCCCCAGCATTGTTGTCCACAGAGCCCTCAGTTGGTCTGACCCATCTCCTGCATTTCGACCTTCACCTCCTCTCTTCCCGCCACAACAGTGATAGGTTCTCCCTTGCCCTTGCCTACCATTCCACCAGCATCCACATTCACAGGATCATTAAGCACCATTTCTGCCACCTCAAGCAAAATGCCACTACCAGACACATATTGCCCTGCCCTCCCCTCCCTTGTCAACCTTCTGCAGGAACCATTCCCTCCAGGACACCTTGGTCTATTCCTCCTTCACCCCCAATACCCCCACATGGGACCTTCCGCTGCAACCGCAGAATTTGTAACACCTATCCATTTAGTTCCTTCCTCCCTCAGTATCCAAGGGCCCAAGCACACCTTCCAGACGAAGCAGCGCTTTACTTGCATTTCACACAATCTAGTTTACTGCATACATTGCCCACAATGTGGTGCCTACTACATTAGGGAAACGAAGTGTAGGCCGGGTGACTGCTTCACTGAACACTTGCGTTCTGCCTGAAAAAAAACCTTGAACTTCCAGGTGCCTGCTGCTTCAACACCCCACCCTGTTCCCGGCCAATATTTCTGTCTCAGGCTTGCTGCAATGCTCCAGCAAAGGTCAGTACAAGCTGGAAGAACAACATCGCATTTTCTGCTTGGGGACCTCGCAGTCTTCCAGACTCAATATCAAGTTCAATAAATTTATGGCTTGAGCTCTCCTACGTCCTTCACCCAACTGCTACACACTAAGCCCTGTTATCACATAGTTTGCTATTACACACAATCCATTGTCAGCCACTAATAGTCTCCATTAATAGCTAATCACCCTCCTAACCAGATCATTATCTACTCCTTTGTCTGTCCAATTGCTCTTCTCTCTCTTTGGGCTCTATCCCCACCTACCATTTACTCATTACCCCCTCCCCCCATCCTATCTTCTGCTTATAAACTGACACTTTGCTAGTTATCACCAGTCCCGAGGACAGGTCACTCGACCAGAAACATTAACTCTGATTTCTCTCCATAGATGCGGCCAGACCTGCTGAGCTTTTCCAACAATTTCTATTTTTGTGACCAAATGTACTCCTGCATTGCAACTATTTTGTGGCTTAATGACGAATGTATAACCTGTATCGGTTTCCTGGAGTTGGCCGTTCTCAGTCTCACTAAGGGCAATGATGTTGGTGTAATGCCTAACTAGCTGTGCAGACAAGAGCAGTTCTACTTCTAGTCAGTCAGCTGTGCAATTGTCCTTGAGGATGCACATGAATTGGACTGAAGGGTCTGTTTCCATGCTGTTTCATTCCATGACCCTATGTTCCATGTACCATGATTAGATTAGATTAGATTACTTACAGCGTGGAAACAGGCCCTTCGGCCCAACAAGTCTACACCGACCCGCCAAAGTGCAACCCACCTATTCCCCTACATTTACCCCTTTACCTAACACTACGGGCAATTTAGCATGGTCAATTCACCTGACCTGCACATTTTTGGACTGTGGGAGGAAACCAGAGCACCCGGAGGAAACCCACGCAGACATGGGGAGAATGTGCAAACTCCACACAGTCAGTTGCCTGAGTCGGGAATTGGACCCGGATCTTTGGCGCTGTGAGGCAGCAGTGGTAACTGCTGTGCCACCGTGCCGGACTTTACCTTTTTGGAATGAAATACAATTGTGGTGACGGGATACCTGCCAACCTTGCCCTGGCTATAGAAGTGAAGTATATCATGTTTTAGGCACATTTTCTAGCCCATTATTTAAAAATCTTTCACAGGATGTGTGCATCACGGGCTAGATCAGCATTTATTGCTCATCCTTAATTGCCCAGTTGGCAGTTAAGAGCCAACCACATTGTTGTGGGTCTGGAGTCACATGTCAGTCAGACCAATTAAAGACAGCAGTTCCCTTCCCTAAAGGATGTTAGTGACCCAATTGACAATGGTTTCACACTCTTAATTCCATATTTTTTTAAAATATAAAATTCAAATTTCACCATTTGCCATGATAGGATTGAAACCTAGGTCTCCGGAACAATACCTGGCTCTTTGGATTAATACTCTCGTGATACCACCAGACTATCACCACCTTTCTCCTGAGAAAATGATAGTGAGCCACCTTCTTGAACCACCGCAGCCCATATGGAGTAGGTACATCCACAGTGCTATTATGGATGGAGATTCAAGATTTTGTCGCTGCAGCAAAGTGATACCTGGTATGGAGGGATTGTCTTACAAGCAAAGGCTAAACAAGTTGCATCTCTACTCACTGTTGTTTAGAAGAATGGGAGGAGTTTTCATTGAAACATATAGGATTCTTAAGGGGCTTGATAGGGTAAACACTGAGAGGATGTTTCCCCTCAGCGGATGGTCTAGGGCCAGATCTAGGTTCAAATGAGCCAGGTCTAGGGTTCATTTAAGACTGAGATGAGGAGGAATTTCTTCTCTCAGAGAGTTGCAATTATTTGGAACTCCTTATCACAGAGAGCTGTGGGGGCAGAGTCTTTGTGTACATGAGGCTGAGATAGATCTATAGATTCTTGATTAATAGGGGAATCAAGGGGTATGGGGTTAGGGCAGGAAAGTGGACACAAAGAATGCTATTAAATGGCAGAGCAGGTTTGAGGGGACAAATGGCCTACTCCCGTTCCTATTTCTTAACTGGTTTCAATTCAGACGATTTACAGCCTGAAGGTGACTATTCAGGTGATGGTGTCCTCATGCATCTGTTACAGGTGTCTTTTTAGGTACCAGGTTTGGAAGGTGCTGTTATACTGAAGAGTTAACTAAGTAGCATTTATTTCAATACAAAGGATCTTACAAGAAAGGCTGATGAACTCAGGGCATGTTTAAGAACATGGGACTGGGACATCATAGCTCTTACAGAAACCTGGTTGAGAAATGAACAAGACTGGCAACTCAATGTTCCTATAGGAAGGATAGAAAAGGAGGCAAGAAAGGTGGGGGTTAGCACTTTTGATTAAGGAATATATTACTGCTATAGCTAGGAAAGATATTTCTGATATAACCAGTGAAAATATATGGGTAGAAATTACAAATAAGAAAGGAGCAATCACTTTGATGGGATTGTACTATAAGTCCCCTAGTAGTAAGAGGAAAATTGAGAAACAAATATTTAGAGAGATCTCAGAGACATATAAGCATAATAAGGTTGTAATAATGGGGTTTTAATTTTCCAAATGTTGACTGGAACTAGCATAGTGTTAAAGGTTTGAATGAGTCAAACGTGTTCAAGAAATCTTTCTATATCAATATGTGGATGCTTTTACTAGAGAAGGAGCAAAATCAGGCCTTCGTTTGGGCAAAAAGGCAGGGCAGGTGACTGATGTAAAAGTAGGTGAACACTTCGGGTTTAGTGATCATAATTCTGTTAGTTTCAAAATGGTTATGGAAAAGGATAAGCCTTCCATAGAAGTTCAAGCTTTTAATTGGAATATGGCAAATTTTAATGCTATGAGATAAGAACTTCTAAAAGTTGTTTGAAGCAGACTGTTCGCAAGTAAAAAGGACATCTGACAAGTGGGATGCATTCAAGAGTGTGATAATGAGAGTACAGAAGCATTGTTCTTGTTAGAGTGAAGGGTAAAACTGATCAGATTAAGGAACAATGGATGAATAAAAATATTGAGGTTTGAGTCAAGAATAAAAGAGCATTTTAACTTAGATAGAGATAACTTGGTTCAATTGAATCTCTTATTCAATACAGAGTGTCTTCCTGATTTTTCTTTTAAGAATGCTCCTGCAAAGAGGGTTTGTGGGATAGCATTGGCAGATAAGGTTAAGAATAATCCAAAAAGATTCTACAAATACATTAAGAGCAAGGGGGTAACTAGAGAGAAGGTAGGGCCTCTTAAAGATCAAGGAGGACATCTTTTTGTTGAACCCCAGGAGATGAGAGAGATACAAAATTAATATTTCATGTCAGTTTTTATTATGGGGAAAGAAATGGAGTCAAAAGAACACAGAAATAAACTTTGATGTTTTAAAACCATTACAGAAGAGGAAATTCAGGATGTCTTAGAGAAAATAAAGGACCTGATCTAATGTATGCCAGAACATTATGGGAAGTAAGAGAGGAAATTATGAAATTGCCGAAACATTTGCATCATCTATAACAATGGGTGAGCTGCCTGATGACCAGAGAGTGGCTAATGTTGCATCTTTGTTTAAGAAAGGCTGTAAGGAGAAACCGGGGAACTATAGACATGTGACTCTGACTTTGATTGTGGGTAACTTGTGAGAGGTGATTATAAAATATAGGATTTATGGATATTGAGAGGGGCAAAATTTGATTGAGGATAGTCAACATTGTTTTGTGTGAAGAAAATCATTTCTCAAACTTGATTGAGTTTTTTTTGAGGAAGTTACCAAAAAGATTGATGAGTTGTTTATTTGGATTTTAGTAAAGCCTTTGTCAAGGTTCCACATGGCAGACTAATTTGTAAAGTTAGATCACATGGGATTCAGGGTGAGCTTGCCAATTGGATATAAAAATTTACTTAATGGCAGGAGACAGAGAGTAATAGTGGAGGATTGCTTTTCGGACTGGAGGCCTATCACCAGCAGTCTTCCACAGGGATCGGTCCTGGGTCCTCTCTTGTTTGTCATTTTGTATAAATGATCTGGATGAGAATATCGAAGGCAGAGTTAGTAAGTTTGCAGACAACACCAAAATTGGTGGCATAGGAGACAGTGAAGAAGGTTTTCTAAGATTATAAAAGGATCTTGATCAAATGGGTCGAGGGACTGAAAAATGTCAGATGGAATTCAATCTGGATAAGTGGGAAGTATTGCATTTTGGTACAACAAAGGTAGGGCTTATATAATTCACGGTAGGCCTTGGGTAGTGTTGTAGAACAGAGGGACCTAGGGGTGCAGGTACAGAATTATTTGAAGCTTGTATCACATATAAACAGCGTGGTTAAACAGGTGTTTGGCACGTTTGCCTTCATTGCTCAGTCCTTTGAATATATGATTTGTGAAGTTATGTTGAAGTTGTACAGGACATTGGTGAGGCCTCTTCTGGAATACTGTATCCAGTTCTGGTCACCCAGTTATAGGAGGGATATTGTCAAGCTGCAGGGGGTTCAGAAGAGATTTACAGGATGTTGCTGGGTATGGAAGGTTTGAGTTATAAAGTAAGGCTGGACAGGCTGGGACTTTTTTCACTGGAGCGTAGGAGTTTGATAGGCAATCTGAAAGAAGTTAATAAAATAATGAGAGGTATAGATACAGTTAATGGTTGTTGTCTTTTCTCTAGAATGGAGATTTCAAAATAAGGGGGCACATTTTTAAGGTGAGAGGAGAGAGATTTAAAAACATAAGATGCAAATGTTTTACACAGAGGATGGTTTGTGTGTGGAATGAACTTCATGGGAAAGTAGTGGATGTGGGTACAATTACAACATTTAAGAGACATATGGATAGATACATGAATAGGAAAGGTTTGGAGGGTTATGGGCCTGGAACAAGCAGGTTGGACTAGTTTAGTTTGGAATTATATTCACATAGACTAGTTAGACTGAAAGATCTGTTTCCATGCTCTATGACTCTAAGTGAACAGCATGGTCCTGAAAAGAGCTACTCAGTTAATCGGGGGCAGTGAAGTTCCACCTCTGATCCCTTCCAGTGAAAAGCGATTCTATGGCTTACGTTGCCCGTGTGCAGATTCACCATGATAGCTCTCAGGGAATCCACATCTGCTATATCACTCAACCATTATCACAGGACTTCTGACAGATGGCTGATAGATGAACATGATTTGCATATGAATTGATTAAAGGCAGGGAAATATGCACATCATCAGCTTTGCTCTTCCAATCCAACCTACTGTAGTCAATAGTAAGGCGAGTCTGTCGAAAATAAATCTGGATGGATTGTGGGACCTGGACGTCACTTGTCAAGCTCTACACATTCCACAACATGGTGCTGACTCTCAGTTAAAGACCATTAGACCCTAGATTATTCTTGTCCACCTGCATAAGCCTTCATTTCCATGGGTAGGACACCTGATAGCTATCCTTATTTGATTTAGCTTGCTTGTCAAAATAATTTAGTGGGGTGTGGCTGCTGTCACATGCTAATAACTATTTAGAGTCCCAGATGAGGAGAGCTAAGTGGAGGAGAAGATTAATACAGGATAAGTCCCCCCAAAGAGTGCATGAGCCTGCATCAGAAGTTATACCTTCCATTATATTGGTATTATTCATAAAACAATTCCAAAGTGAATATTATCAGTGGAAAATCTTCTTGATGACTTCAATTCTTTATCACTAAGCCAGCCAACTATCCATATAAATTACATAAGATGGTTTTCGAAGAATGTTAGTCAGATTACTTGCAAGTTTTGACACTTCTATTGAATTTTACTAAATTATCCAGTCGCAATCACATCTGTAAAGTACAACTCTGGTTGGCTGAAGAGCAATATTCATCTAAAAGTTTGGCAATGAGCCAATACTATGTCTCAAAAAATTGTAATATTTTACTGCATTGGCTTCATCAAAGTAAAGCTGCATCATACTCCAAGTTCCCAACCACCATTCTCCATTCCAATTTTGTGTCCAAGATCACTCTCCATTAAATGTTGAGCTCACAACTCTGGAAAGGGTTTTGAAAGACAATGAAAAGGCAGGCTCTGCTGTAGCCGGAATAAAAAATTAGTTATGCTGTTTACATTGTATAGTGCAGCCAACGGTGGAAAGAGCTGGCAGGTCTAATGAAGATTGTAACCAGCCCTCAACCTTTTCATCTTGTATGACCACTAGATCTTATCTTAGGAACTCAGAAAAAATTATATGCAAGATACTATCTGCCCAATATTTCCCTTTTACTTTTTTTCATTGTCTGCCAATGTGGAATATCAGAACAAGACTGGCAATCTTGCAGATTTACGTACAACTACAGGACAGTAGATGAAGTGTAATTGAAATTTAGTAAATTGAATTTTGTTTTCAACTTTTTATTACACACTGCATCCAATTTGGAACATATCAATTCCATCTGGTGCCAATTCTTGCTGTGTATCTTGGCATTTAAAAAAAAATGACAGCTTAGCATATGTTCAGGAACACGCAACACTCAAGGATACAAGTTTTAGTGTCCTACAGAGAAATAGTCACATATAAGCTAACAATATGATTTTTTTTGTCCTCCTTTTGGTCAATCTTACACTGTACCAAACTTCTCTTCTCACTGCGAAACCATACTCATTCTCAACTTTCCCTGAAGAATGCCGATGTGATGCCTTTAGCGTCTGGGTGAATTTTCATTTCATGTTTTTTATTTTTGTGCAAATCACAAGATACACTGCAGCAGCTCACCAAGGCTCTTACACTGCATCTTCTAAACAGTAAAGAGCTACCATCAAGGAGGACACAAGCCTGCAAGTTCTATTCCAAGTCATAGATCATGTCAAATTGGATTTATATCTCTGTTCCTTTCCAGTAACTAAGTCGAAATCCTAAAACTTGATCCCTAATAGCACAGTGGTGCACCATACCTCTAAGGCTGCAGCACTCAACAGGTATTCTTACCATCATCTTCTGAAGGGCTGTTAGGGATGGGCAATAAATGGTGGCTTTGCCAGCAATGCTTCCATCCCCAGAATAAAGAATGTGAACATCACAATTTTTATTTTTAAGTTTCAAAAACCAAAAAATATCCTGATCTGAACTCCCAAAAACCTTTAAAATATGATGAACAATGAACAACAAGAAGAATTTTTAGTTACTGACTAAAATAAAAGTAGAGTGTTGTAAGGTCATAAATCAGTCAGTTTGGAATCATAAAGACTTAGAAATTTGCCTATAAAAATATTTGTTTACTTTGACTTAAATTACTTAGATATTCCAATGAAAAAAAATAGTGTGAAGTGGATAGCTGTACTTACTTGGTCAGTCTTTGTGGAAGCATAGCTCTAAGAAACGTGGTTACAATTTCTGGTGTCTGATGTTTGCATGGCGTTTTGGACAAATACTTTAAAGTCTGTGAATGAAATATAATAAACAAGATAAATACCCTGTCCTCAACAGTGTGGAAGTCTTCAATAAAATTATTCATAATTTTGAACACCTCAAAAAGGTCACCTCTTAATCTTCTCTGTTCCAAAGTGAACAAGCTCAATTTCTTTACACTTTCCTTATACCCAAAATCTCTCATGTCTGGTATCATTCTAATTAATCATTTTTGCACGCTCTCCAGAGCATGAACATCCTTCCTTAAGTAAAATAAAAATGCTCAAAACTGAACCTAAACTCAAAATGTGATTGACCAATGATTTGGGTCAAAAGTCCTGGAATTTTCTCCCGGAGGGTATTGTTGGTTAACCTACATGTGGACTGCAGTGGTTTAAGAAGGCACCTCATCACCATGTTCTCAAGTGCAACTAGGGAAGGGTAATAAATACTGGCTAGCCAGCAACGTCCATGTTCCACGCATAAATAAAAACCTTTGTACAGGTATAGTATAGCAATATGTCTTTGCTTTTATGCCCGTCTATAAACCCAAGCATCCTAACAACTGTTTCAACTTGCAGGCCACCTTTGTGGAATTACTTACATGAATCAAGAGATCCCTCTGCTCCTGTACTCCCCTCAAAGTCATACCATTTAGCCTGTTCTGTCTCTCCAAGTTTTTTTTAAGATTAGATTTCCTACAATATGGAGACAGGCCCTTCGGCCCAATAAGTCCACTGAAGAGTACCCACCCAGTCCTATTTCCCTACATTTACCCCTGACTAACGTACCAAACACTATGGGCAATTTAGCGTGACCAATTCACCTAACCTGCACATTTTTGGATTGTGGGAGGAAACCCGGAGGAAACCCACGCAAACACGGGGAGAATGTGCAAACTCCGCACAGACAGTCACCCGAGGTGGGAATTGAACCCGGGTCCATGGTGCTGTGAGGCAGCAGTGCTAACCACTGAGCCATCATGCTGTGTAAATGCATGACCTTTCATTTGGCTGCATTGACATTCATTCATCATATGTCTGCTCATTTGGCCAACTTGTCAAGGTCCCTCTAAAGTCACTCAACATTTTACTCACAATTCACTATTCTCCCTAGCTTAGTACCACCTGCAAATTTAGAGATTTTAGCCTCATCAGCCATCTCCAAATAGTTTGTACAAATCTGAAAAAGCAAGAGGCCTAACACTGATCCAAGTGTTGAATCACCACTTTCAACTCATCTCTAGTCTGAGAAATGCCTATGTCTACCTACCATCTGTTTCTTATATTTTAACCAACTTCTAATCCATGCTGCCAAGGATCCACCAATCCCAAACATTTCTAATTTGCTAACAAATCTATTGTATCAAATGTTTTCTGAAAGTCCAAATATACAACATCCACAGCACTACCCTCATCCAATGCCTGTGTCACCTCAACAAAAGAGCTCAAATAAATTTGTCAGACATGACCTGCCCTTGACAAAGTCATGTTGACTGCCTAGCATCAACTTGTTTTTCTCTAAGTGCTTATTTATCTTATTCGGTATTGTGGTCTCCATTTTTCCCATTATTGGCAATGTGACAGGTCTGTAATTTTCTGGGTCATCCTTTGTCCCTTTCATAAACAATAGAGTCACGTGTGCAGTCCTCCAGTACTGATCCTGAATTCAGAAAGGCCTGGAAAATTTCAGTCAGAAACTCCGCAATTTACTCACCTACCACTCTCAGTAATCTAGGATGCATCGCGTCCAGGCATAGCAAGTTCTTCACTGGAGTGCTGCCACCCTTTTTAGCATCTCTTCTTTATCTATCACCATACTGTGATACCCACATTTTCAACTGGGCTGTTACCAAATTAGAAAATGGTGACAAAGATAGATGCAAAGTAGTCACTTAGTACCTCTACCGTTCCCTTGCTTCAGTGAGCAACTGACCCAGCTTATTCCTTCTGGACCCACTTTATCCATCATTAATCTTTACTATAAATACATTTGAAGAACATTTTGCTACTTGTTTTAGAGCAGCCTGGCATTCTTTCCTCATGCTTCCTCTTAGCCTTCCTTATTCCTGCCTTAGCCTCTCTCCTGTATTTGCAAACCGTTTCTGGATTTCTATTATTATTCTGGTTTGCGTCTAATGTCTCCTTTCTCTTCCTTAGTTTCTCATCAATATACTTAGCCATCCAGCATCCTCTAGCTTTAGATACCCTGTATTTATTTGTCATGGACATGTACCTAGCTTACATCCTATTCATCTCTTTTGAAAGTCCCCCTTTATCATCCACTGTTTATCTACCAAAATGCATTTCCAATCAACTTGCTCCCGTCCAACCTTAGACCTCTAAAATCTGCTCTTTTCCAATCTGTGATCTTAATCCTTTACTGATTTTTATCCCTTTCCAACTTAATATTGAACCTTATTACATTATAATTGCTACTTACCAAATGCCCCCTTACTCTGATGTTCTCCACTTGGCCTGTCTCATTTCCTGGGACTATAGCCAGCATAGCTTCATCCCTGGTAGGAGTGTAAATGTACTCTTACAGAAAGTACTCCTACACGTGACAGGAATTTCTCCCCTTCTATGCCCCACACCCTACCTACTATCCAATCTATCCTAGGATAATTGAAATCACCAGGTATTACAATTCAATTGCCTTGTAGGTTTCCATTATCTACCTACAATTGCTTTCTACTACTTCTGCCCCAGTATTTGTAGGTCTAAAATAAATATCCAACAAGGTCACTGCTCCCTTCCCATTTCTCACATCTAACCACATAGATTCTAATTCAGGTATTGCATCTTATTCAAGGGCTACAATACTATCTTTGATCACGACTGCTTCTTACCCACTTTGTTTATGCTCAAAAAAGGTTATAACCCAAGATGTTAAGTATTCAGTCATGTTCTGGCTTGAGCTAAAGTTTCTGCAGCTATGTCATATCGCCCAGAGCAATTTCTGCTTTCAGTTCCCCAGTTTTGTTCATTATACTCCATGCATTTACACACATATATTTAGCCCTTAGTTCTTTTTTGCCAACTTGAAGGCAACTATTTTTCTATTCATAGTCAACACTCAAGCCTTCTCTTACTTCCTTTTCACCATTTTGCAGCATCTCTTTTGTCTCTTCCAAAACTACACCCATTAGTCAACCCCCAACCACTCGCGCCATTTCTCTGACTAAAAGCTCTTGCATCAAAACATAGAAGGTGGAATGCACCAGAAGTTGGGATGTCAAAATTGCAGTAATAGATTAAAAGGAAGCAGAGGGTAATAATGGAAGGATGCTTGTTGGACTGGAGGCCTGTGACTAGTGGAGTGTCTCAGGTTTGGTGCTGGGCCCCTTGCTGTTTGTTAGCTATATCAATATTGATTTAGATGAGAATGTGCAAGGCATGATTGGTAAGATTGCAGATAACACTTAAACAGGAGAAATCATGGACAGTAAGTAAGGTTATCAGAAATTGCAGTAGGACCTTGATCAGCTGGGGAAGTGGGACGTCAAAATTGCAGCAATAGATTAAAAGGAGGCTGCAGAAGGATTTAAGAATGAGGACTGTTAATCGTACATGACTTACATTGTTGAGATACATGGGTGAATGGCTTTATTTAATGACACATCTCTGAGCCAGGAGGCCAGGTTCAAGTCCCACCTGCTCCAGAGATGTGTTTAGATTAGATTCCCTACAGTGTAGAAACAGGCCCTTCGGCCCAACAAGTCCACACCTACCCTCTGAAGAGTAACCCCCCCCCCCCCCCCCCGACTAATGCACCTAGTGCTATGGACAATTTAGCATGGCCAATTCACCTGACCTGCACATCTTTGGATTGAGGAAACAGGAGCAACCAGAGGAAACCCACACAAACACGGGGTGAATATGCAAACTCCACACAGACAGTTGCCCGAGGCTGGAATCGAACCTGGGACCCTGGTGCTGTGAGGCAGCAGCGCTAACCACCGTGTTGATTAAAAATATCTTTGAGAAAGTACCTAAAAGAGACTGAAAGGACCCTTGTGATGCAGTGCTACTCAGAAATAGCAGCTGATATGGTCCCACCTGCTCCAGACGTGATCATATCACATCAGAACAGGTTGATTAGAAATGTTGAATTGAGAAATGGTTGGGAAGGTGGTGGCATTGTGGTAATGTCACTATCAGAGGTTATTGTTCTGGCAGTTCACATGCATTCAACTCTCAGTAGCCAATGACATTTAATTTTTGTTCCTTTAAGGGACTGCCATCCATTTAATTTTTGTTCAATTCGGTTTCACTGTTTGGATTAATATATTGAAACAAAATGAAGAGGACTACTGGGTTACTAGGTTGTTTAGTACAAAGTAGATATATGAAATTCATTTTCTCTTCTTTCTTTAGGTGGATTAGGAAAGTCAGCATGTCTATAAAGGACCCTCACCAACTTTTATAGATACACCACAAAGTATTCTATTGAGGTGTATAACAGCCTGGTACAGCAACTACTCTGCCTAGGACAGCAAGAAACTAAGAAAGTTGTCAGCATGTCTATAAAGGACCCTCACCAACTTTTATAGATACACCACAAAGTATTCTATTGAGGTGTATAACAGCCTGGTACAGCAACTACTCTGCCTAGGACAGCAAGAAACTAAGAAAGTTGTGTGCACACCCAGATCTATTTGCATTAAACCCGATTTCCCATTTCTTGGCCCACTTCCCCAGCTGATCTAGGTCCTACTGCAGTTTCTGATAACCTAACTCACTGTCCATGATTTCTCCTATTTTAGTGTCATCTGCAAACCTCTCAATCATGCCTTGCACATTCTCATCTAAATCACTATTGATATAGATAACAAACAGCAAGGGGCCCAGCACCGACCCTGAGACACTCCACTAGTCACAGGCCTCCAAGCATCCTTCCATTATTACCCTCTGCTTCCTACCACCAAGTCAATTGTGTATCCATTTGCCAGCTCGCCCCTGGATTCCATGCAATCTAACCTTCCAGAACAGCCTAACATGTGGAACCTTATCGAAGGCCTTATGGAAATCCATATAGACTACGTCTACCACCCTCATTAACCTTCTTGGTCACTTCATCAAAGAACTCTAATGATTTGTGAGGTCTGATCTCCTCACACAAAGCCATGCTGACTTTTCCTAATCAAGCTTCTTCCCTGCCGTTATTAGACTGATGAATGGACCTCTCTAATTTCAAATAATGTTGACCTTGCTAATGTTGATCTTGTTTTGCACACCTCCTACACAGCTGTAATCTTGTATACCTCACTCTGTCTAAGCACCCTATGATCTATATGCCCTTGTTTGCTATGATTTTCCTGTACCTCTCACAAAACAAAGCTTTTCACTGTACTTAGGTACATGTGACTCCAATAAATCAAATTAAACAATAAATCAAATCAAATTTTCTGTGAATAAACCTATTAAATGAGAAAAGACCAGTATATTGTTCCAAACTTCATCAAGAGTATAGAAGTTGGGAGGTCAAGTTGTGACTGTAAAGGACATTGTTTAGGCCACTTTTGGAATATTACGTGCAATTCTGGTCTCCCTCCTATCGGAAAGAAGGAAAGATGTTGTGAAACTTGAAAGGGTTTAGAAAAGTTCTAAAAGCATGTTGCCAGCTAGGGGGAAGAGGCTGAATAGGCTGAGGGTATTTTTCCTGAAGCATCGGAGGCTGAGGGGTGACCTTATAGAGATTTATAAAATCATGAGGGACATGGATAGGGTAAACAGACAAGGTCTTTTCCCTGGGGTGAGGGGTCCAGAACTAGATGACATAGGTTTAGGATAAGAGGGGAAAGATATAAAAGGGACCTAAGGGGCAACTTTTTCAAGCAGTGGGTGGAGCATGTATAGAATGAGCTGCCAGAGGAAGTGGTACAATTACAACATTTATAAGGCATCTGGATGGGTACATGAATAAGAGGGGTTTAGAGGAACATGGGCCAAGCGCTGGCAAATGGGACTAGGTTAATTGAGGATATCTGGTTGGCATGGACGAGTTGGACTGAAGAGACTGTTTCCATGCTGTACCTCCCTATGACTCTATAACTGGCTTGGGATTCAAGGAACAAGGACAAAAATTCTGAATAGACAAACTGGTGGACAAAGAGCGAATGGAGATGAAGAATGATAGAAGGAATTGTGGAGCAGAATTTATCATAATATAGTAATTATAATATAATTAAGTGCCTAAGTTCTGGATGAGCTTGAAATGATGTGCATAGAATGCAGTTAGATAGGACTTGTTAAAGTTGCATTTAAAGAATTCAGTGTTCAGTTGACAGGAATGGATGAGCATTATGACTGCAGTGGATGAAATGGTATTCTTTAGCCAAACAACACAAGGACTAATATGGCTTTCCCAAACAAAAAGTGCTTCCATGTTGCATTAATCATAAATAACTATATGAGTAAGGCTTAGCTGGAACACATCCCAGAAAAGTGGTGGCTAGGGAGAGTGTGGATCTTGCAACTGCTCCTGAGACTGTAGGCTTACTTAAAGATTTATTATAGCTTTATTACAGTTATTATATTTAAAAGACATTTGGATAAGTATATGAATAGGAAAGGTTTGGAGGGATTTGGGCAAGGAGCAGGCAGGTCGGACTAGTTTAGTTTGGGATTGTGTTTGGTATGGACTGGTTGGACTGAAGGGTCTGTTTTTGTGCTGTATAACTACGACTATGACTCAATCAAAACTTCCATGAAAATTCCATGTGTTTTAATTTTGCTCATCTACCTTCTGTGGGGGGGTGGGGGCTTTATCAAAAGAATTCTGAAAATCAAAATTTACTAAATCCATAAACTTCCCTAGACCAATTTTGTTAGTATCATCCTTAAAAAATAAACTCCAAATTTATCGAACATAATTTTCCATTTGCAAATTCATGCTGACTATGGCCAGTCAGATTTGTTTTGTCCATGTGTCTATTTATCATGTCCTTTAGGATACAGAATATGCTAGAAGGGTCTGTAGTTCCCTTTGTTCCTTAAATAATGGAGGGATATTTCCAATCTGCAGAAATCATCCCAGAATCCATGGATCATAGACGATAAGATGTAGAAGCAGAATTAGGCCATTTGGTCCATCCAGCCTGCTCTGCCATTGATCATGGCTGATACATCTCTAAACCCCATTCTCTTACCCTCTCCACATAACCCTTGATTCCCTCACCAATCAAGAACCTACAATCTCTGTCTTAAAGACACTCAGTGCCTTGACTTCTGTAGCAGAGTTCCACAGAATCACTACCTCTGGCTGAAGAGGTTTCTCCTCATCTCAGTGATTTGGAATTTTAGAAGATGGTTACCCATGCATCTTCTATCTCTACATCAAACCCCTTCCAACACTTTGGATTGTAGACTATCAAATTTATGCCCCATTAATTTCTCTGATACAACCTTCTGACACATACTCATTTCCTTCACTTGCTTTGTCAGCCTTTGAGTTTTTGCACCTTGAAGAATTAGGTGGTTTGCAAAGGCCATGAATAGAGCACAGACCACCAGGGTTCTGATACCAAGACTGACTCTAATGCAACAAGGAGTGCATCAGGTTGCAAGCGATCTATTATGATAGGGGACTCTCTAGTCAGAGGCACAGAGAGTCATTTCTTCAGCCGACAGCGAGAAATCAGGATGGTATGCTGATTCCCTGGTGCCAGAATCAAGGATATCTCAGAAAGGGTGCAGAATATTCTCAAACAGGAAAGGACCAGCAGGAGATCTTGTATACATTAGAACTAACAACATAGGAAAAGAAAAGGATGAGATTCTGAGGACAGAATATAGGAAGTTAGGCAATAATTTAAAAAGATCCTCGAGCACAGTAATATCTGGACTATTCCTAGAGTCATGAGTTCGTGAGGGTAGGAATAGGAGGATAGAACAGATGAATGCATGGCTGAGGAACTGGTGCAGGGGAGAAGGATTCACATTTTCGGATCTTTGGAATCTCTTCTGGGGTAGAAGTGATCTGTATAGGAAGGACAGATTGGCAGAGAGATTTGCGAGATGTGCTCAGCAGAATTTAAACTAGTAAAGTAGAGATTGAGATCCAAGGAGATGGTGAGGAAAGAGAGGAGTCTGATACTGGCACAGTTGGGAAAGGAGCCAGTCAAACAGTGAGGGCAGGCAGGAACAAAGCAGAGAATAAAGTAAGACTGATAAATTGAACTGCCTTTATTTCAATGCAAGAGGTCTAACGGGTAAGGCAGATGAACTAAGGCCATGGTTGCAAACATGGGACTGAGTTATCATAGCAATTACAGAGATGTAGCTCAGAGGTATACAGGACTGGCAGCTTAATGTTCCAGGATATACATGTGATAGGAAAAATAGAATGTGGGGGCAAGAGAGGAGGAGGAGTGGTGTTTTTGATTAGGGATAGCATTACAGCTGTGCTAAGGGAGGATATTCCCGGGAATACGTCAAGGGAAGTTATTTAGGTGGAAATGAAAAATAAGAAAGGGATGATCACCATATTAGGATTGTATTAGAGATTTCCCCCCGCCGCTCCACCCCCACCCCCAATAGTCAGCGGGAAATTGAGAAACAAATTTGTAAGGAGATCTCAGTTAACTGTAAGAATAGTAGGGTGGTTATAGTTAAGGGGATTTCAACTTTCCAAACATAGACTGGGACTGCCATAGTATTAAGGGTTTAGATGGAGAGGAATTTGTTAAGTGTGTACAAGACAATTTTCCGATTCAGTATGAGGATGTACCTACTAGAGGTGAAAAACGTGACCTACTCTTGGGAAATAAGGCAGGGCAGGTGACTGAGGTATCAGTGGGAGGAGCACGTAGTGGCCAGTGATCACAATTCTATTAGTTTTAAAATTGTGATGGAAAAGGATAGACTGGATCTAAAAGTTGAAATTTTATATTGGAGGAAAGCCAATTTTGATGGTATTAGGCCAGAACTTTCAAAAGTTGATTGGGGCAGATGTTTGCAGGTAAAGGGATAGCTGAAAAATGGGAAGCCTTCAGAAATGAGGTAATGAGAGACTAGAGACAGTATGTTCCTGTTAGGGTGAAAGACAAAGCTGGTAGGTATAGGGAATGCTGGATGTTTAGAGAAATTGAGGGTTTAGTCAAGAATAAGGAGGAAGCACATGTCATGTGAAGGTCCTAAGGAATGTTGCTGAACAAAGAGACCTTGGAGTGCAGGTTCGTAGCTCCTTGAAAGTGCAGTTGCAGGTAGATAGGATAGTGAGGAAGGCATTTGGTATGCTTTCCTTTATTGGTCAGAGTATTGAGTACAGGAGTTAGGAGGTCATGTTGTGACTGTACAGGACATTGGTTAGGCCACTGTTGGAATATTGCGTGCAATTCTGGTCTCCTTCCTATCGGAAAGATGTTGTGAAGCTTGAAAGGGTTCAGAAAAGATTTACAAGGATGTTGCCAGGGTTGGAGAATCTGAATACAGGGAGAGGCTGAACAGGCTGGGGCTGTTTTCCCTGGAGCATCGGAGGCTGAGGGGTGACCTTATAGAGGTTTACAAAATTATGAGGGGCATGGATAGGATAAATAGACAAAGTCTTTTCCCTGGGGTCGGGTGTCCAGAACTAGAGGGCATAGGTTTAGGTTGAGAGGGGAAAGATATAAAAGAGACCTAACAGGCAACGTTTTCACGCAGAGGATGGTACCTGTATGGAATGAACTGCGAGAAGATATGGTGAAGGCTGGTACAATTGCAACATTTAAGAGGCATTTGGATGGGTATATGAATAGGAAGAGTTTGGAGGGATATGGGTTGGGTGCTGGCAGGTGGGACTAGATTGGGTTGGGATATCTGGTCGGCATGGACGGGTTGGACCAAAGGGTCTGTTTCCATGCTGTACATCTCTATGATTCTATGTGCAGACAGCAGAGATTCAGCGAATCCTTAATAGAGTATAAAGGCAGTAGGAGTATACTTAAGAGGGAAATCAGGAGGGTAAAAATGGGACATAACCCTACTTGCCAAAGTTATGTTAAGGAGAATCCAAAGAGATTTTATAAATGTATTTAAGGACAAAAGGGTAACTAGGGAGAGAATATGGACCTTTAAAGATCAGCAAGGCCACCTATGTTTGGAACTGCAGGAGATGGGGGAGATATTAAACAAGTATTTTGCATCAGTGTTTACTGTGGAGAAGGATGTAGAAGATATAGAACCTGTGGAAATAAACAGCGACATTTTGAAAAATGTCCATATTACAGTTGAGCGGGTGCTGGATGTCTTAAAATGCATAAAGGTGGTTAAATCCTTGGGACCTGATCTAGTGTACCCTAGAACTCCATGGGAAGCTAAGAAAGTGATTGCTGAGCCCCTTGCTGAGATATTTGTATCATTGATAGCCACAGGTGAGGTGCTAGAAGACTGGACGTTGGCTAACGTGGTGCTACTATTTAAGATGAAAGGGAAATGCCAAGGAACTACACACTGGTGAGCCTGACATTGGTAGTGGGCAAGTTGTTGGAGGGAATCCTAAGGGACAGAATTTACTTGTACTTGGAAAGGCAAGGACTGATTAGGGGATAGTCAATCTTGTTTTGTGCGTGGGAAGTCATGTCTCACAAACTTGATTGAGATTTTTGAAGAAGTGACAAAGAGGATTGATGAGGGCAGAGTGGTGGACGTGATCTATATGGAATTCAGTAAGGTATTTGACAAGGTTCCTCATACTAGACCGGTTAGCAAGGTTAGATCACATGGAATACTGGCAGAAGTAGCTATTTGGATACAGAACTGGTTTCATGTTAAAAGACAAGGGTGGTGGAGAAGGTTACTTTTCAGACAGGAGGCCTATGACCAATGGAGTGGTACAAGAATTGGTGTTGGGTCCACTGCTTTTTGTCATTTATATAAATGATTTGGATGTGAACATAGGAGGTGAAGGTATTAAGTCTGTAGATGACACTAAAATTGGAGGTGTAATGGAAAGCAAAGAAGGATACCTCAGTGTATAACAGGATCTTGATCAGATGGGCCAAGGAGTGACAGATGGAGTTTAATTTATAGAAATGTGAGGTACTGCATTTTGGAAAGGCAATTCAGAGCAGGACTTATACACTTAATGGTAAGGTCGTGGGGAATGTTGCTGAACAGAGAGACCTTGGAGTGCTGGTTCATAGCTCCTTGAAAGTGGAATCCCTTGGTAGATAGGATAGCGAAGATGACATTTGGTATGTCAAATTTTATTGGTGAGAACGCCGGAGATAGGAGTTGGGAGATAATATTGTGGTTATTGGTTAACACTGGTTAAGCCACGTTTGGAATACTGTGCGCGATTCTGGTCTCCCTGCTATACGAAGGATGTTGTGAAATTTGAAAGTGTTCAGAAAAGGTTGGAGGATTTGAGCTATAGGAAGAGGCTGAATAGATTAGATTAGATTACTTAGTGTGGAAACAGGCCCTTCGGCCCAATAAGTCCACACTGACCCGCCAAAGCGCAACCCACCCAGACCCATCCCCCTACAGTTACCCCTTCACCTAACACTACCGGCAATTTAGCATGGCCAATTCACCTAACCTGCACATTTTTGGACTGTGGGAGGAAACCGGAGCACCCGGAGGAAACCCATGCAGATACAGGGAGAATGTGCAAATTCCACACAGTCGTCTGAGGCGGGAATTGAACCCGGGTCTCTGGTGCTGCGATGCTAGGGATATTTTTCCTGAAGCACGGAGGTTGAGGGTTGACTTTATGCATGTTGATTAAATCATGAGGAGCATAGATAGGGTAAATAGACAATCTCTTTTCCCTGGGGTGGGAGAGTCCAAAACTAGAGGGCATAGTTTTTGGGTGAGAGGGGAAAGGACCTAGGGAGCAACTTTTTCACGCAGTGGGTGGTGTGTGAATGGAATGAGCTGCCAGAGGAAGTGGTGGAGACCGTTACAATTACAACATTTAAAAGGCATCTGGATGGGTATGTGAATAGGATGGGTTTTCAGGGACATGGGCCAAATGCTATCAAATGGGACTAGATTAATTGAGGATATCTGGTAGCAGGGACAAGTTAGACCGAAGGGTCTGTTTCCGTGTTGTACACCTCTATGTAATAAGTTCTTTAAAAGACTGTCCATTGTCCATGTAGAGTCTTTTGATGCATTTTTCCAATCCAGGTCTGCCAATTTATCCCTCATGCTTTCATAACTTCCAATTATATTTAACATTCTTCCTTCAGATTGAATACCTCACTTTTAAGCATAACGTAAAATTAGATCCTATTGCTACTCATTGTCCTCTCTGTGGGGATGTCTGGTTCATGGCAGTTTGCCTAGGGATCCAAATGAGAGAACAGAAGTAGAAATGATCCCATATCTAAAATATAATAAGACATTTAATTAGAGAAACCCCATGGCTCAACTTATTAAATTGAAGACCTAAAAATGCATAAAACACTGTATATTTACATCCTGAGATGTAGTTAGACGTTGGTCTTAACAGAAACAGCCCAAACAAATTACATTAGTGGGATCTCCCAAAAGTTTATAAAACAAATATTTCGTAGGCACCCCAAAATGCACAAGTGAGATTTTATAGTTAGAAAAATGTCATGCTTTATTTGAATAAAACAAAATTCGAGCAGAAATGCAGTAACAAAAATAAAAACAAAAAAATTCTGAAGTAGCAGTTAGCAGTCGAAAGGCACTGTGGTAAGTTACAAATAAACAATTCTGTTAAACAGCAGGTAATCAACACTTATGGAGATGATATCTAGATGATGGTATAAATTCATGCTGTTTGTCTGTTGCTTGGTGTAATTCTGTTCTTAACTGTCTTCAGATTCTAATTCTGTTTTACACGACCATGCCTTCTTAAACGGACTTGCAGAGCATACTTTCACACAACTTTAGTTGCCTACTATAAAGCAAACTACTCCTTTGCTGTACTTTATGGATATCACCTCCATGACTGCTGAGAGGATGTAGCAGAGAGTATTAGCTGTAAGGTTTCCTAGGCAACAAGCTGTTCAATTTGTGCAACACTGCTGCTGTCTATGCAATGCTGCTGAGAAACTCAAACTTCTCATCACTGACGCCCACAAAAGACTTCTGATTGAAAAAAAAAAAGGCAAAAGATAAGGATGAAGCCCCAAAAAGATACTGAAATGAAATCAAGCTTGTAAGACCCTCAAACAGTTTGCAGAAAGTTATTAGTTCATATAAAAATGCTACCAAATATTCAGAAACATTGCTCGAATCAATTTGATTTCAGAAAATCTGTCTGAGTGGTTAGATGGAATGCTAAGGCATATCCTAAAATTTCATACATTAGACCATAAGACAAATAATGCGGCATTTGAAATTGCAACAAAAACTCAAAGTGATATCCAAAAAATTGACAGTGTTTGAGTTATTTGATCAGAGTTAAAAAAACTATCAAGACCTCTTTGTAAGGCAAAGCAGAAAGAGGGTTTAAGCTAGGTATAGTTAGATGACAGATGTCAGAGTGTTTGCAGATGAGCTGCAAATGAGAGTGAGAATCATAGAATCCCTAGTGTGGAAGCAGGCCATTTGAATCATCGAGTCTACACCGGCCCTCCAAAGAACATCCCACCCAGACCCAACCCCTACTCTATCTCTGTAACCCTGCATATTCCATGGCTAATCCACCTAACCTACACACCCCTGGACTCTATGGCAACTTAGCATGGCCATCCACCGAACCAGCACAACTTTGAGAAGAAACTGGAGTACCCGGAGGAAACCCACGCGGATACTGGGACAGCATGCAAATTCCACACAGTTACCCGAGGGTGGAATTGAATCTGGATCCCTCGTGCTGAAGCAGCAGTGCTAACACTGAGCCACTGTGCTGTCTCAAGGATGGCACAAGCCAGGTGAGAATGACATCATGACAGCAGCAGTGGTAACGTGTTTTGGGCCCGTTTGATTGTACTACTTTTAGATCACAACAGTCACCTCATGCACTGAAACTATTTTGATTTCACAGGCATTTGGCCAACCACTCTGTCATTTAAGCCTTAATACAAGATTGATTTTAATTCAAAGGGATTCTCTTTTTCCTCCCCACCACGTGTCCCCTAGTTTCTACAGATGGAGCCACCCTCTTAAGCAATCTAAACTAGACAACCCTGGATGACAAGCTCCCAGACTCTTGCCTGGTGGCTGTACATCTCCCAGACCACACTAGCCCTAAACCTTGGACTGGCTATGACCCTTTCCCTGGACATCAGAGGCAGAGACTCCCTGACTAAGAACACCTCAACTAGATGCCTGACAGCCAGTTCCCTAGACTTGCTGCACCCAGGAAGGCAACATCCGGTGGGGATTTTATCAAAACCTTCTGAAGATCGAAATAATACATTCACTTGTTCCCCTTTATCGACTCTGCTAGTAATTTTCTCAAAAAAAAGAACAGGTTCCTCAAACCTGTTTACTACCTTGCAAACTGCAGCAACAGGACCTATTGAATTTGGGAAGAAGATCACCAAAGCATCCATATCTCTGTAGCTACCTCTTTCAAGATGCTGGAATGTATAATATCAGATCCTAGGGACTTAGCTGCTGTCAGTCCCATTAATTTCTCCAGTATAACTATCTCACTAATATAAGTACCTCATTCTTCTTCGTGCCTTGAATTGCTAATTCAGGGAAATTTCTTCTATTTTCCTCAGGGAGGACAAATACAAAGTAATCATTTAGCTTCACTACATTTCTCTATTCACTTTCATAAATGCTCCTGCCTCTGCTTGCAAGGAGCCCACACATTTCCTTTTTGCATAGCACGGAAGATTTTACAGTTTGTATTATTCTTTTGCTATTTCACATTCATATTTTATTCTCCTTTTATCAGTTTCTTGATCCTTTTTTTTCTAAAATCCATCTAATCCTTTGTTACACTAATATTTCTAAATAACTGGAGAGACTATAAAGACTACATAGACATCTTTAACTACCCATTGCCCATGCACCATCATATCTTTTTAATTATTTCCCAATCCACTTCAGCCAATTTGCTCCCCATATCTTCATAATTTCTTTTGTTCAAAGTAAGCACCCTGGCTTCAGACTGAATTACCACACTTTAAAACATAACATAAAATTCTATCATAATATGGTTACTCGTCAGTAAAGGTTATTTTACAGCAAGATTACTAATTACCATTTCTCCACGACATAGCACAAGACCTTAAAATGTCTGTTCTCTAGTCAGTTCTTCAACATTCTGCTCTAGAAAACCAACTGCAACACATTCCAGAAACTCATTCTCCACAGCATTAGCCCTCATAAAATTTATTCAGTCTGCACGTAGTTTGAAGTTAACATGATTACTGTACTATTTACACTACATGCCTTTCTAATTACCTGATTTAATATCAGGCCCAACACTACCACTACTGTTTGGTACGAGTTGTTTACAGTCCAAAGTTTGCTAACCTTTGCTGCTTCTTAGCTCCACCCGAAAAGAACTCACATTTCTTTATTCCAAACAGAGATCCCTCTTTACGAATGAACTGATACTGTATGTTATTGTGTTCTCTTTTGTTCATCTGTCCTTTGTTCCCATTCCATTTTGACTCCCATACTTTCTCATCTATCCTTACCTCGCCTTAGACAACGGAACTTTTTCTGCCCTGCATTATGGTAAACACCCCTCAGCTCTGACCTAAATACAGTCTTCTGCTTGTCCTAAAGATGGTGTTTAATTTTGACTCCATCTGTGCAACACCTTCTACACAGAAACGATAGATCGAGATGACTTATGATAATCATGGAGAAAAAGAAACAACAAACATTCCTTTCAAAATTTTCCAGTAATTTTGGTTTGTTTTCTTTGTAGCAAAATATGTGGAACTATGTGTCTGTTTCTAAAGAACCATGATTCATATGGGAACAATGAGCTAATTACTACAATGTATATTATCAAAATTTCATGTCCCACCATGGAAGTTACACATGTTCATCATGATAAACTGAAGGGCTTTCCTGTAGATGACAAAAGGTTGGGTGAAGAGAATGCAAATCTTGGCAACACACAAATGTTGTATTCTACCTACCTCATACATTATTGTGTTAAGATTTTGCTGACCAGCACTATGCTTCTTATTTCCACTTTCTTTCCGTTGCTCTTTAAGATCAGTTAGAAGCTTAAAGACCTAAAAGGAATAACAAAAGGATGAAAAATTGCCAATAGGACTTTCAGCTAAGATTTCAATGTAATAGATAGGGATGATCCAGCAATCCCATTATTCCACCAGGTCAGCTACATCCACATGGTATGCAAACTTGCAACAGGTTTATAATTGTACAGTTACAATGCTCCACCTGACACTCCTTCCATGTAAACATTGTACACTTACAGATACAATAAATAAAGACAGTTTGAATTAATTTATGGGCGGCACGGTGGCTCAATGGTTAGCACTTCTGCGTCACAGCACCAGGGACCCGGGTTCAATTCCCATCTTGGGCAACTGGCTGTGTGGAGTTTGCACATTCTCCCTGTGTCTGCATGGGATTCCTCGGGGTGCTCCGGTTTCCTCCCACAATCCAAAGATGTGCAGGTCAGGTGAGTTGGCAATGCTAAATTGCCTGTAGTGTTAGGTGCCTTAGTCAGATGTAAATGTAGGGGAATGGTTCTGGATGGGTTGCTCTTTGGAGGGTCGGTGTGGACTTGTTGGGCCGAAGGGCCTGTTTCCACACTGTATGGAATCTAATCTAATCAAAATATATTGGCACTTTGGCTCTAAACAAATATAGAAAATATAGAGAAGCAAAGAAAATAAAATGATAAACTTTTTATTATTTGAATGAACAAATTCTCATACTTCAATTTACCACACAAAGCACAAATGTTCTGCAGAGAAAAAGCAAATAATGCAGCAAAATTCACATCAAAATAGCACTTAAATTTCTTTCAGTGTATGGGCATTGGTAGATCAGGCAACATTCATTGCCAATCTCTAACTGACCTCGACAAGATGGTGGTAATCTGCCTTCTTAAACCACTGCAGTCCCTGAATGTGGGAACACCTAGTGTTGTTAGGATTGGAGTTCCAGTACTTTTACCCAGAAATAGTGAGGAACAGCAATATTATTCTAAGTAAGGAAGGTGTGTGACTTGAGGGGAATTTGCAGGTGGTGGTACTGTCATGAGGTTGCAGCTTTGGAAGGACTGTGGGAGTTTTTTTGGAACAGGAATCATATTGGAGTGAAAATATTAACTCTATTTCTCTCTCAAGAGACAGTACCAGACCTGAAATTTTCCTGTTCTATTTTTATTTCACAGCTTCTTTTTCAATCATTAAAACGTGCACAAAGTTAGAAACTTTACCTCATAATTACTCAGCATTGCAGCATTTGCATCTTTTCTGAAAGAGAAAATGAAAGGATCAAGTTTTGCTTTGAAAAAACATTACAGAAATAAAAGAGACAAGTAATAGAGTACAGAATATATAGTACTGCTTTTGAAAACTTCAAATTGCTGTAACTCAGTAGTTAGTGAACACACAGAAACATCGATAACTGTCCTTAATTAGCAACAAGTCACTTTGACAGGATTTCCGACCACAAGGTAAAATTCCCATGGCCTGGATTTGGTTGTCAGTGATAAAGTGTGATCTTTGCAGTTTGGTTTGCCCTGTTCCTAACATTTGTTCTAGTGCCAAGTCAGGAGGATCTCCAGCAGTTCAGCAAGAATGATGCTATGAAGCAGAGTAAGTGCTCAATTACATTGAAGTATCTCACAGACAGTTACAAAGTAAAATGCTGGTTAAACTGATTGTCCTTTACTTTATACATTTTTTTTCCCAAGACAGCAAAATGAAGATTGGGTACAGATTAGAAGCTGAAATATAAAACCAATTTTAAAAGAAATTTAAATGTTGGAAGTTCAGAAAATGTTAACATAACACGAATCCGAGTTTTCAAAACCTAGAGATGTTTGTCAGCAATGGTTTGACCTGGTACATAATTCAAATCCCAGTTACATTTATTAACATGGCAGTTTCTTTAGCGGAAAGAGGGAGGTGCTCATAACATCAATGATTGCATTCTGTGAGGAACTCAACAGTGCAGCCATGCAATCACTGACAGCTTTGAACTTCTGTGCATCACTGAATGGTTTACACTCTGCACAGAGGTTAAAGTTTAGTTAATATCCAAGCATACACTTTTTTCAAATCAGTTTGATTTCAACTTGCACCTCACAAAACTCCCACCCCATGCATTACTTGTTCTCCATATAATGGTTATTTTAAATCAACCTGTTCAGATGTGTTATGACCCATTGTCCAGGGCAGGTGGGATATGAAGTCAGGCTTCCTGGCCCAGATATCAGGACATTACCACTGTGCCACAAGAGTTCATTCTATTCCCCATATATACAGCCAGTCAAGTTCTTAACTAATTATCCCTAAATTGACAAAGTACCTGTTCCCTAGTTCCATTTGGTTTCAGGAATACCTACCAGACCCGATTAGATGACAACATGAACTCCAGAAACTAATGTCAGTTTCAGAGGAATAATGAAGCTAAACTCAGACAAGTTTGCATCACTACCATAAAGTCCACATTAATATCTCTGTTTTACTTTACAGTCAGATATATAATTTTACTGCATGCTAAATAACTTTATTACTAGGTCAAGAACTCACATAATTTGAAGGTATGTTTTTATTACAGTGCTCTGTGGGAATGTTTCTGGCAGTTTCAAATTCCTTATTGTGAGCTAATTTATGTCTTGTCTGATAAGGGAAGATGAATTAAATAGTATAGTAGATAAAGTATACTTGTACAATGCCATGATTGTTATGAGTTGTTGTGAATAAAATTAATGTTGGCTAAAAATAATATTTACACTATTTTCATTTCTTTAAGGGAAATTATACAGAATTCAAATGAAATTAAGGCAGTGTTTGGTGATGGCACAACTGTTGTGTAGTTGCAAAGACTATCTATGTCATTGCAAATGAGGTCCCAGGCAGCTAGCTGCAGACCATTTCCTTTGTGTTTCACAGATGCTGTAAGTGCAAGAAAGGGGCAGTAGCTGAGGAGCAAGAAGCTCAAGGGAGAGGCAGCAAGAGCATGGGCAGGAGTAGCAAGTGGGTTGTGAACACAAAAAGCACAAAGCTTGAGGGGAACTAACTTGGGGGCTAGTGTGGACTTGGAAATAAATGACAAGTGGGAGCAGTGAGCAGTACACACAGAGTGTGACAGCATGTGTTTGACCTAGGAGCATATACTGGATTAGTGGTGCTGGAAGAGCACAGCAGTTCAGGCAGCATCCAAGGAGCTCCGAAATCGATGTTTCGGGAAAAAGCCCTTCATCAGGAATAAAGGCAGTGAGCCTGAAGCGTGTAGGAATAAGCTAGAGGAGGGTGGGGGTGGGGAGAAAGTAGCATAGAGTACAATGGGTGAGTGGGGGAGGGGATGAAGGTGACAGGTCAGGGAGGAGAGGGTGGCGTGGATAGGTGCAAAAGAAGATAGGCAGGTAGGACAAGTCCGGACAAGTCATGGGGACAGTGCTGAGCTGGAAGTTTAGAACTAGGGTGAGGTGGGGGAAGGGGAAATGAGGAAACTGTTGAAGTCCACATTGATGCCCTGGGGTTGAAGTGTTCCGAGGCGGAAGATGAGGCGTTCTTCCTCCAGGCGTCTGGTGGTGAGGGAGCGGCGGTGAAGGAGGCCCAGGACCTCCTCCGCCTCGGAACACTTCCAGGGCATCAATGTGGACTTCAACAGTTTCCTCATTTCTCCTTCCCCCACCTCACCCTAATTCTAAACTTCCAGCTCAGCACTGTCCCAATGACTTGGCCGGACTTATCCTACCTGCCTGTCTCCTTTTCCACCTATCCACTCCACCCTCTCCTCCCTGACCTATCACCATCATCCCCTCCCCCACTCACCCATTGTACTCTATGCTACTTTCTCCCCACCCCCACCCTCCTCTAGCTTATCTCTCCACGCTTCAGGCTCACTGCCTTTATTCTGATGAAGGGCTTTTGCCTGAAACGTCGATTTCGAAGCTCCTTGGATGCTGCCTGAACTGCTGTGCTTTTCCAGCACCACGAATCCAGAATCTAGTTTCCAGCATCCGCAATCATTGTTTTTACCTAGTAGCAGACAGGGCAGCACCAGTGCAATGAGTACTGCCACTAGTAATGACATCAACTATGAGGGAATCTGCATGTGTCAGTGTAGTTGGTAGGTGCTGAGTATACATGGACAACTATTCTTGTTCAGGAGCAACAGTGTAAAATTAACTTCATTTGAAAATCAGATGAACTTGCAAATTAAAACATAACACAATTGTAGAGACTTTACGAATAAAGGAAATGAGGTAAAGCAAAATAGAAATTGTGGCCTATATTAAAATATGTTTGTTTTATATACTTATCCACAACGTGCAGATTAACATTATTATATGGATTAATTTGCTATAGACATGTTAGAATAAACATATATTGAAAATATTTCTCAAATTCTATACGCATGCAAGCACCACCTTGTGTTCTAATACAAGGTGAGTCATCGAGTGCATGGGGCTGAATTTTACTAAAGATTTTAGCTTCTCAATGATGGCTACCTGCTAATTTATTGACCCTACCAACCTTGCCTCCATTCCTACTGAAGAATAATAAAGTTCTAGCCACCGTAATGGATTGGTTTTCGAAAGCAGGCATGCTATTTGGAGCATGTGATTTGATTTGCAACAGGGTGTATCTTTGAGAAGGACTAAATAAATTTGAGGAAAGACATTCTGGCTATTGAGGGAGTGCAGCGTAGGTTCACGAGGTCAATTCCTGGAATGGCAGGATTACCTTACACTGAAAGACTGAAGTGACTGGGCTTGTATACCCTTAAGTTTAGAAGACGGAGAGGGGATCTGATTGAGACATATAAGATTATGAAAGGATTGGACACTCTGGCAGCAGGGAACATGTTTCCACTGATGGGTGAGTGCCGAACCAGAGGACACAGCTTAAAAATACGGGGTAGACCATTTAGGACAGAGATGAGGAAAAACTTCTTCACCCAGAGAGTGGTGGCTGTGTGGAATGCTCTGCCCCAGAGGGCAGTGGAGGCCCAGTCTCTGGATTCATTTAAGAAAGAGTTGGATAGAGCTCTCAAGGATTGTGGAATCAAGGGTTATGGAGATAAGGCAGGAAGAGGATACTGATTAGGAATGATTAGCCATGATCATATTGAATGGCGGTGCAGACTCGAAGGGCAGAATGGCCTACTCCTGCACCTATTGTCTATTGTCTATTAACTGAGGGGTCCTCTTGTAGTGCAGTGGTAGCGGCCCTACCCTGGACCAGGAAGCCAGGGTCAAAATCCCACCGGCTCCCAATGTATGTAATAACATTTCTGAACAGGTTGATAAGAAAAAAAGGTCAAATTAAAAGAAAAACACTAGCTGTTCCCTACTTCTCACTCATCTTTTTGGTTTGTACTGCCCTTATTGAGATTTGTTTGTAAATTATTCAACTGGAAACATGGGCATTTACTAATGGTGGTTAATAGACAAAAAAATATTATGGGTGATTTGATGATGGAAAAGAAACCCACTCAGTTGCGTGGAAGTGCACTTGTGGATATGAAAAACAGAAAACTATGCTAGCTGGAGTGCTCTTGTGGTGCAGTGGTATCATCCCTATGTCTGAGCCAGGAGGCCTGGGTTCATGTCCCATCTGCTCCAGAAGTGTCAACTCACGCTGACTTAAAATCATAAGTAAACCACTAACTCAGCAAAGAAGTGAAAATAAACGGGACCGTGGAAAATTTGTTGATAGTGAATAATAAGGAAGGAATTTCATGGAAGCACAGGTAAGAAGTTAGGATTTGTAGAATTTGATGGTCAGTCAAAAGTACTGCTCAGAGGAGATATAATTGATTATTAAATTAGATAAAAGTAAAATATATGTTAAAAGGGAAGAACCTCTTTGAAGTTTGGGAGAAGGGAATATCGGGTATTGAAAAACTAACAAGCATGGAAGAAGAGTTGAGCTACAGTGAGTATATGAATGTGGAAAGAAGAAATAACTTAAAATTTATTCATGAGATATGGGCATTGCTGACTGGGCCAACGTTTATTGCCCAGTCCCACTTGTCTTTTGGAAGGGACAAGTGAGCTGTTTGCTTGGACTACTGCAGTTTATTTGTTATGGGTACATCCAAAATGGCATAAGTGTGGAAGTTCAAGAATCTCAGTTGTTACTGTGCAGAAGGAGCCCATTCAGCCCATTGTGTCTGCACCAGTTTCATTCCCTACTGCCAATCTCCTGACTTTTCCTCATATCCCCCACACCATTTCAATCTAAATAATTATCCAATTATGCCCTCTTGAATGCCTCAATTGAACCTGCCTTCACCATATTTCAAACAGTGACTACTCACATGTGCTTATTTTGCACATACTTTAAATCTATGTTCTCTCATTCATTTTTCTTTGATGAGCAGGAACAACTTCACCCTATCTACTCTATCCAGCCCTCTCATGACTTTTAAAACCTTTAACAAATCTCCCCTCAGCCATCCTCTCTGAGAACAAACTCAACTGTTTCAATCTATACTCATAGTTCCATGATTTTGACATAGCAACAGTGAAGGAATGATCATATATCTCCAAGTCACGATGATGAGTGGCTTGAAAGGCAACTTGAACGTAGTGATGTTCCCATATATCTGCTGCCTTATCCTTCTGGATAGTAGTGATTGTTGATTTGGAAGATACTGACTAAGGAGCTTAGGTGAATTTCTACAGTGCCTCTTGCACCTGCTACCAAGCGTTGATAGTGGAGGGAGTGAATTCTGGTGGAAGTGGTGCCAAATTAGGTGGGTTGTTTTGACCTGGATGTTGTTCAACTTCTTGAGTGTTGTTGGAACTGAACTCACCCAGGCAAGTGGGATATATTCAAGGTGACAATTGACTTTTGCCTTGTATGTGGTGGAAGGTTTTGGAGAATCAGAAAAAAGTTACCACAACAGGATTCCTAGCATCTGACTAGCTCTTGCAGCTACAGTATTTATATGGCTAGTCCAGTTCAGTTTCTGATCGATGTTCACCCCCAGGAAGTTGATAGTGGGGGATCCAGTAATGGCAATATCATTGAATAAACAGTGATAGAAAGATCGTCTCTTTTTGGTGATGGTCATTTCCTGGCACTTAAGTGAAAGGCAATGGAAAGAAAAAGTACAAAAGTGGCAAACAACAGTAGGACAGAGCAGCAAGTGGGAGGCATTGTAGAGTGGGATGACGATGGGTGAATGAAAACCAATACTTCCCCTTCATTACCCAGAGGAATAAAATAAAAATTCAATTTTTTTTCCCATATGGGAAAACCCAGTCTGGTTTATCTTCAGAGTTTTCTACATAGCATTGGAAATCCCCATGGGGTGTTTTACTCTATATGGTAAAAGAGGGGGCTGCAACTGTGAACAAAAATAAGGTTTAAGTTCTTCTAGCGTTCTTAAAACTTATCAAATCATGTGAAGTCCTTTAAATTCTGCAGCAGTTTGACTGTTTGAAAAATACTAAAACATTTCAAATAGCATTAATATCTTGATTGTTTGTAACCACTTTAAAAGCCAGAAATTTAAAACCAGTTCATATTCCTAGCAGGATCAGCACAAGACTGAAAAAGCACCACATTGCAAACAACCTTAGCAATAGGAGGATTCAAAGAGGAGTACAGGTACAGTATCAAATCTGGCCATCAAAAAAACCAGTGACGCAACATGATGAAAAAGCAATAATTTTTTAAGCTGTCATACAGGAATTTCAATTATTGTTAGATGAGTGAAATAACTTACTGGTTCATTGGACAGTACTGGTGCTGCATTGATACAGTGGTATGCCAAATCGGTTGTAGACTGTATACCTAGCTTTCCTTGCTGTCCAAATTATCTGAGCCACCCCTGACCTAACCCACCCAACCTGAACCATGTGACTCAAAAGACCTGCAGGAGCCAAAAGCCAGCAATGGACTTAGTCCCAAGGTTGCTGGTTTTGAGACACCGTTACTGTACAGATATAAATCATTTAAATGCAACACTCAGTCTGAGAAAAATACACCTGAATTAATTTCTGTGAATATTAAAAAAACACAGTAAATCACATGCTATATATGAGCTTCAGTACATCAGTTATTTCTGAATAAAAATGTAAATAGAGAATTGCATGTATCTGTACATGCTTTAATCCAACCAATTGCAAATTTTGAGAAGTGTCTTTAACTTCAGAAATATCTGCCATGCACCACAGTTGCAAAATCAGTCTAAATGAAGCTAAATGACATTGATCCAAAAATATGTTAGGAGGGGTTGACTTAAAATTCAGTCAAAAGAATAAGCTTTAAAGAGAGTAGGACCAAATTACTGCAGATGGAATCTGAACTGAAAACTAAAGATGCTGGCAATCACAGTGGGTCATACAGCATCCATGAAAAGAAAGCAAGCTAACGTTGAGTCTAGATGACTCCTTGTCAGAGCTGAAGTGAAGTGTGGAGGGGGAAGCAGTTATGCAATATAGAGTGGGGGGGAAGGAATGTTGATGGTTCAGAATAAGTGATTGGAATATGAGAATGGCAGAACAATGGTGTGGCTTTATGGAAAGAACAGACAGTCCACTGGGAAGTGGGGAGGAGAGAAAGGGTGACAGAGAATGTAACAAACAAAGCTCAAAGAAAGCGAAGGAATGGGTTCACAATTTGAAGGTGTTGTACTCAACGTTGAGCCCAAAAGGTTGTGAGCTGCCTAATCTGAAGATGAAATGTTGCTCCGCCAGTTTGCGCTGTGATTCACTGGAGCATTGCAGCATGCAGAGGACAGGGCATGTGAGCAAGAGGTTGTGTTAAAATGAGCAGCTACAGGAAGGTTGATTCACGCTTGTGCATGGACCAGAGGTATTCTGCAAAGCGGTCACCCAGTCTGTGTTTGGTTTCTCTAATGTAGAGTAGGCCACATTGGGTACAGTGAATATAATAAACAAGATTGAAGAAGGTAGAGTGAAATGCTGCTTCACCTGATTTTCCTGCTCCTTGGATGCTGTCTGAACTGCTGTGCTTTTCCAGCAACACTAATCCAGAATCCTGTTTAAGCCTTGGATGGTGAGCAGGAAGGAAGTGAAAGGGCAGGTGTTGCACCTTCCATGGTTACATGGGAAGGTGCTATGGGAAAGGGTGGGTGGTATTGATGGTCAAGGCATGGACTAAGGTGTCCCAGAGTGAATGATTCCCGTGAAATGCAGACAGGGGGAGTGAGGGGAAGATATGTTTGGTGGTGGGATTCTGTTCGAGGTATCTGAAACGGCGGAGAATGATCCTTTGGATGGGGAAGCTGGTGGGATGAAAAGTGAGAACATGGGGGAATGGATCATGCTGTTAAGAGTGTTGGGAAGGGGTAAGGGTAGAAGCACAGGTGATAGGCTGGATGCAGTTCAGGGCCCTTTAACCACAATGGATGGAAAAACCACAGTTATGGAAGAAGGAAGCAATGTCAAGAAGGTGGTATTGTCCAAACAGATATGATGTAGGCGAAGGAACTGAGAGAATGGGATAGAATTCTTGTAGGATGTGGGGTGGCAAGAGTTGTGACCAATGTAACTATGGGAGTCAGTGACTTTGGATGGAGCGAGAAGTGGAATTTATGATGCCATTAATCTGTTTATGGCCCACTTCAGGCATTTATTTCAAATCACAAAAGCTTCAGACACATTCACACACATCAAGTAGCACGTCTGATCTGTCTAATGCGTTAGGTGTAGGCTCCAGTCTCTTTGGAGATGTGGACTGAAACCCTGCTATTGCTAAAATGGTCTCTTGTGATGCAGTAGTAGTGTCCCTACTTCTGAGCCAGAGGCCCAGCTCTCCAGAAGGGAGTTGTAACACATCCGAACAGATCGATTTAAAGAAACGTCAAAAGACTTCACAACACACTGAATTGTCAAGGACTGTTTGTGTTGGAAGTTCTTGATAATTGGATAGCCTGCCTCCTAATAAAAAGCATCTGATATTCAGCCTTGCTTGGTCAGATGAGGAAAAGCAAGGAGAGTGACTTATTTATGTTTGTAGCATATATAATCTAATTCTTAAAGCAGAGCAAGTAATTGTTGATCCTGAGGCATTACCTAAAATACACAACAATATATAAGGAAAAGGACACAACACAATAACTAAGTTGACAAGGACAGAGGAAAAGAAAAGTACAGGACAGGAATCTCTACTGATCAGCCAGCAATTTGAGAAAAACATAATAATTTTAGACAAGGTGAAATCAATCGCTTAAATTTTGGGTACAGTATTTGAATCATCTAACAGCAATGATGTTAGTTGCAATGGAGTTCACATTTTGTTTCATCATTGACGACCAGTTCTTTTGCTGCCAAGACCATTTTTCCTTTATCACTCACTCAATCACTCATGTTGCTTTTTTCTATTAAGGATGCAACAGAAAAACTACCATGTTGACCTTGGTCACCTTCCCTAATATCTGAGACAACATGCTGACCTCATTAAATTTGGACTTGTATGTGAACAAGACAATCAAAAATAGAACACAGAACAGAACAGTACAGTACAGAACAGGCCCTTCAGCCCACGATGTTGTGTCGACCATTGATCCTCATGTAAAGTAAACCTAAAGTACGAACCCTCAAATTCCTGTGACCATATGCATGTCCAGCAAATATCCACAATGACCTCGCTTCCACAACTGCTGCTGGCAACGCATTCCATGCTCTCACAACTCTCTACGTAAAGAACCCGCCTCTGACATCCCCTCTATACTTTCTGCCAAACAGCTTAAAACTATGACCCCTCGTGTTAACAATTTCTGATCTGGGGAAAAGTCTCTGGCTTTCAACTCTATCGATGCCTCTCATTATCTTGTACACCTCAATTAGGTCCCCTCTCTTCCTTCTTTTTTTCCAATCAAAAAAGTCCAAGCTCAGTCAACCTCTCTTCGTAAGATAAGCCCGCCATTCCAGGCAGCATTCTGGTAAACCTCCTCTGAACCCTCTCCAAAGCATCCACATCTTTCCTATAATAGGGCGACCAGCACTGGACACAGTATTCCAAGTGCGGTCTAACCAAAGTTTTATAGAGCTGCAACAAGATCTCATGGCTCTTAAACTCAATCCCTCTGTTAATGAAAGCTAAAACACCATATGCTTTCTTAACAACCCTGTCCACTTGGGTGGCAATTTTAAGGGATCTATGTACCTGCACACCAAGACCCCGCTGTTCCTCCACACTGCCAAGAATCCTGTCTTTAATCCTGTACTCAACTTTCAAGTTCGACCTTCCAAAATGCATCACTTCGCATTTATCCAGATTGAACTCCATCTGCCACCTCTCAGCCCATCTCTGCATCCTGTCAATGTCACGCTGCAGCCTACAACAGTCCTCTATACTGTCAACGACACCTCCAACCTTTGTGTCGTCTGCAAACTTGCTGACCCATCCTTTAATCCACTCATCCAAGTCATTAATAAAAATTACAAAGAGTAGAGGCCCAAGAACAGAGCCCTGTGGAACACCACTCACCACTGACTTCCAGGCAGAATACTTTCCTTCCACTACCACTCGCTGTCTTCTGTCGACCAGCCAATTCTGTATCCAGACAGCTAACTTTCCCTGCATTCCATTCCTCCTGACCTTCTGAACGAGCCTACTATGGGGAACCTTATCAAATGCCTTGCTGAAGTCCATATACACCACATCCACCGCTCGACCCTCATCAACTTGTCTAGTAACATCCTCAAAGAACTCAATAAGATTTGTGATGCATGACTTGCCCCTCACAAAGCCATGCTGACTGCATTTAATCAAGCAATGCTCTTCCAGATAGTCATAAATCCTATCCCTCAGAATCCTTTCTAACACCTTGCAGATGACAGACGTGAGACTGACTGGTCTGTAATTGCCGGGGATTTCCCTATTTCCTTTCTTGAAGAGAGGAATTACATTTGCCTCCCTCCGGTCCTCAGGTACAACTCCGGTGGAGAGCGAGGATGCAAAGATCTTCGCAAGCGGCGAAGCAATCACATTTCTTGCTTCCCAAAGCAACCGAGGACAAATCTGGTCTGTTCCTGGCGACTTTTCAATCTTGATACTTGTCAAAATTTTCAGCACATCAGCTTCCTCAATCTTTATCCGTTCCAACATGCTTACCTGCTCCTCACTGGTTTCATTCACTACAAAGGTCCTTTTCTTTAGTAAAGACAGAAGCAAAAAACTCATTTAGGGCTTCCCCTACCTCCTCAGACTCTATACACAAGTTCCCTATGCTATCCCTGATCAGCTCTACTCTTTCTTTGATCATTCTCTTATTCCTCACATACATGTAAAATACCTTTGGATTCTTCCTAATCCTTCCTGCCAAGCCTTTTTCGTGCACCCTCCTGGCTCTCCTCAGGCCATTTTTGAGCTCCTTCCTCGCCTGCCTGTAATCCTCTAGAGCTGAGCAAGACCCTGGCTTCCTCCACCTTATGTAAGCTGCCTTCTTTCTTTGACGAGAAGCTCCTCCTAACATGTCTCATTAGATTTTAGAATCCTTACTGATGTATGCAGAAACTGAAGCAAAACAGTCTGTTTCCATGCTGTACATCTCTATGACTCTATATAAAAGTACAAATGATTCAATGCAAAGTAATGTATAGAAAACAAAAGAAAAAGGTGGGGGCAACATGAAAAGGACAGAAACAAATGTCACGGTCAGGCTTGAGATCTAATTTTCATTTTATAACAATCCTGTGAAGTGTCTAGGAGTATTTTATTATATTAAACAGACTAATATATGGTCACTTTGTCTAGACTATGCTTAATCTTTCTGAATATCAACCTAATGATGTTCATAAAGGTAACAGTTTTCTTTTTGATAAAAAACTTCCTTAAATAGTATTCTCCCTTTCAAGTGTTATGGACCAGACTAGACCCCTTCCAAATATTTTAAGGTTAGCCTAGACCCTAATATTTTCTTATTTTAAAGGTAGATATGAAATGGGTGTTCCACATGTGATGCAACTGGTCAAACCATTTGACGTTAAGCAAAACAATTTATTTAGATACTACAGTTAAAGGACAAACAAAAGAAAGAGGAATTAAAATAACTTAACTATTGGAAAATTTAACCAAATAATAGATACAGTACCTATTGCTAATTAACTGTTCCAATGCAGTAATATCCCATAAACAGACCCCTTGACAAAAAGGTAAATTCAGACACATTGTCATGTACAGTTTCCCAGTCCATGAGGGAACTACATCAAGAGAAATTTCAGAGAAAGTCATAGTGAGGAATCATTTACCCAAGTTTGCAACCCTTCTGGGATCCGAGAAGCTTCCAACTGCGACAGCTAAAAAAAACTAGGAAGAAGTGTGATTTGACAGAACTTAAAGGAGTCTTAACCCATTGACTTAGGCCAGCTCCCGTAGCCACTTTGCCAACTCTATCTTTACATCCTCTCTTCAAAAAAAAAACTCAGAACAAAATAACCTTTTTAAAGTGACAGCATTGTCACACAAGACAACATATTTGTAAGTAATCTATCAAAGAACCAAATTTCTCTCACACGTGATGGCAATCAATGTAAAATTGCTCACTTAGGAAAACTAAAAGGTTCTTTCTGGGATAACCATTCTTTTGAAACCAACATGAAGCAAAATCCAAAGCATAGATAACCTCGTGAATGACTTTCATAGCTGAATGTGGCATCTTCAAGATGCTGGGATTAAAATATTGTAAGCAGTCTGGAAACCTAAAAGGTAATTCTAACTGTGACAGGTGCTGATTTCTCTGCCTCAAAACAAAATATCACTGATATAATTGGGGTGTTGTTGCAAATTTCAAAAAGTTATAAGGGAGCAGACTGGGAGATCAAATCTGATATCATTGGTCTTAAAAGAAGTATAAAAATTTAATCTTCCTGGTACAATAGAAGAAACTCTGCCACAGTATTAAGTAAATGAAATTTGCTCATTAAATGAAAGAAAACCCACCGGTCTGTATTTTCTGATCAGCACTGGTTGAAAGGGGCATAATTTAAGGAGTGTAATCATAATTAATACCTGCCCACTGACATTCGTTGGGCTTTAAAACTGCTATTTGTGGTATTTAGAAAACTAAGACAACATGCTGCCCTCTACAGGATATTTGGGACATATGAGCAATAGAAGCAGGTTTTAAAATCCTTACTGACACATGCAGACATATAAGTTAAATGTATAAATGATTTCAATGAAAAGTTATGTATAGAAAGCAAAAGGGGACAACACATGAAAGGGACAGAAATGTAATTTTTAAAAAGTCTCCAATAATTAAAATTTAAAGAAATTAAACTTCACTTTTAAGAAACTAAATTTTCTGTGCCAGTTGTTTGGTTGCAAGTAACCCTTATCCTGTCACTAAACATTCACTGATATTTGAATCCACAAACCTTAACCTTCTCCTAGACTCTCTGAGTAACTGAAGACGTATGGTGCAATGAAGCTTGAATAGGAACACCATAACTTGGAGAGCAACTTCCTCATTTCCATGTTTATCAGCATCTGTTTGAATGTCTACATTATGTAGAACTCCAGGCCAATGTATGCAGTCTCTGTCCGATTTGCCCATTCATAAAAATAAATGCTGATTGCTAAGTCACTGATATGAAACTCAATGTCTATTCCATGACCTAATTTCTATGAAATTAACTATCCATTGTAAATGGTCATCTCTCCTCAAATTCGGTCTCTCTTCATTATAAAGTCACTGTCATCAATACCTGTTTAAAAAAAAGAGTTCACCAGATCATACAAGGACGGTAGGTTTCCTTAACTGTGGGAGAATGAAGCAGCATTTGGGATTTTCACAGCAACATTTCACTGTCGATAATAAATGAATTTAAATTGTGGATGCTGTCTGGGTTATTAGTTCAGACTTCTGGATTGCTAGCCCAATTGGATATCCATTACTGAAAACAACAAGTGCTGGAGATCACATCCATGGAAAGATAGCAAGCTAATGTGGAGTCTAGATGAGTTTTCATCAGAGCTCCATTATATTTCACACTTTTATATCCTTCTAACTTTAACTTTACATTGGTTCCCAAACCACCAAAGCCTCAAGTTTAAAACTCTTTATATTCAAATCCCTATGTGGCCTTGGCTCTCGATGTCAAAATTGATTCTGATCGTAGGAGACCCTCTGAAATGGCTATTGAGAACATAGAACATAGAACAATACAGCACAGAACAGGCCCTTCGGCCCATGATGTTGTGCCGAACATTTGTCCCAGCTTAAGCACCCATCCATGTACCTATCCAATTGCTGCTTAATGGTCACCAATGATTCTGACTCTGCCACTCCCACAGGCAGTGCATTCCATGCCCCCACCATTCTCTGGGTAAAGAACCTACCCCTGACCCCCCCCCCCTCTACCTTCCACCCTTCACCTAAAATTTATGTCCCCTTATAACACTCTGTTGTACCCGGGGAAAAAGTCTCTGACTGTCTACTCTATCTATTCCCCTAATCATCTTATAAACTCTATCAAGTCACCCCTCATCCTTCGGCTTTCCAATGAGAAAAGGCCTAGCACTCTCAACCTATCCTTGTACGACCTATTCTCCATTCCAGGCAACATCCTGGTAAATCTCCTCTGCACCCTCTCCAAAGCTTCCACATCCTTCCTAAAGTGAGGCGACCAGAACTGCACACAGTACTCCAAATGTGGCCTTACCAAGGTCCTATACAGCTGCAACATCACTTCACGACTCTTGAATTCAATCCCTCTGCTAATGAACGCTAATACACCATAGGCCTTCTTACAAGCTCTATCCACCTGAGTGGCAACTTTCAAAGAGCTATGAACATAGACCCCAAGATCCCTCTGCTCCTCCACCTTACTAAGAACCCTACCGTTAACCCTGCATTCCACATTCTTATTTGTCCTTCCAAAATGGACAACTTGACAGGGTTGAAATCCATCTGCCACTCCTCAGCCCAGCTCTGCATAATATCTAAGTCTCTTTGCAGCCGACAACAGCCCTCCTCACTATCCACAACTCCACCAATCTTTGTATCATCTGCAAATTTTCTGACCCACCCTTCGACTCACTCTTCCAAGTCATTAATAAAAATTACAAACAGCAGAGGACCCAGAACTGATCCCTGCGGAACTCTACTTGTAACTGGGCTCCAGGCTGAATATTTACCATCTACGACCACTCTCTGCCTTCGACCGGTTAGCCAGTTCTCTATCCAACTGGCCAAATTTCCCACTATCCCATGCCTCCTGACTTTCCGCATAAGCCTACCACGGGGAACCTTATTGAATGCCTTACTAAAATCCATGTACACTACATCCACTGCTCTACCCTCATCCACATGCTTGGTCACCTCCTCAAAGAATTCAATAAGACTTGTAAGGCAAGATCGACCCCTCACAAATCCGTGCTGGCTGTGCCTAATCAAGCAGTGTCTTTCCAGATACTCAAATCCTATCCCTCAGTACCCTTTCCATTACTTTGCCTACCACTGAAGTAAGACTAACTGGCCTGTAATTCCCGGGGTTATCCCTATTTCCTTTTTTGAACATGGGCACAATATTCGCCGCTCTCCAGTCCCCTGGTGCCACCCCCATTGACAGTGATGACGAAAAGATCATTGCCAACGGCTCTGCAATTTCCTCTCTTGCTTCCCACATAATCCTAGGATATATCCCGTCAGGCCCAGGGGACTTGTCTATCCTCAAATGCCCAACACATCTTCCTTCCTAACAAGTATCTCCTCTAGCTTACCAGTCTGTTTCATACTCTCCTCTTCAACAATATGGTCCCTCTCATTTGTAAATACTGAAGAAAAGTACTCATTCAAGACCTCTCCTATCTCTTCCGACTCAATACACAATCTCCCACTACTGTCCTTGATCGGATCTACCCTCGTTCTCTTCATTCTCATATTTCTCACATACGCATAAAAGGCCTTGGGGTTATCCTTGATCCTACCCGCCAAAAGATTTTTCATGCCCTCTCTTAGCTCTCCTAATCCCTTTCTTCAGTTCCCTCCTGGCTATCCTGTATCCCTCCAATGGTCTGTCTGAACCTTGCTTCTTCAGACTTATGTAAGCCTCCTTCTTCCTCCTTACCAGATATTCAACCTCCCTCGTCAACCAAGGTTCCCTCACACGACCATCTCTTTCCTGCCTGACAGGTATATACATATCAAGGACACGTCGTATCTGTTCCTTGAAAAAGTTCCACATTTCAACGACATCCTTCCCTGACAGCCTATGCTCCTCAGATCCTGTCTTGCAGCATCATATTTACCCTTCCCCCAATTGTAAAACCTACCCTGTTGCATGCACCTATCTCTCTCCATAACCAAGGTGAAAGTCACAGAATTGTGGTCACCATCACCAAAATCCTCACCCACTAACAAGCCCCATCACTTGTCCAGGTTCGTTACTGAGTACCAAATCCAATATGGCCTCCCCTCTGGTCGGACAATCTACATACTGAGTTAGAAAAGCTTCCTGGACACAGTGCACAAACACCGCCCCATTCAATCTACTTGATCTAGATAGCTTCCAATCAATATTTGGGAAGTTGAAATCGCCCATGACGACTACCCTATGGCTTCTGCACCTTTCCAAAATCTGTTTAACAATCTGTTTCTCCACATCTCTGCTGCTATTGGGGGGCCTATAGTAAACACCCAACAAGGTGACAGCTCCTTTCCTATTTCTGACTTCAGCCCATACTACCTCCAAAGGCAGATCCCCCTCAAACTGGCTTTCTGCAGCCATTATACCATTTCTAATTAGCAACGCCACACCCCCTCCTTTTTTAACCACCCTCCCTAATCTTACTGAAACATCTGTAACCAGGAACCTCCAACAACCATTCCTGTCCCTCTTCTATCCACGTTTCCATGATGGCCACAACATCGTAGTCCCAAGTACCAATCCACGCCTTAAGTTCACCCACCTTATTTCTGATACTCCTTGCGTTGAAGTTTACACACTTGAACCCATCTCTGTGTCCGCAAGTATTCCCTGTCAGTGCTACCTTCTCCACAGCCTCCCTACATTCTTGGGCATCCTGAAAAACAGCTAACCTACTTGCTGGACGACAAGTCCGGATCCCATCCCCCTGCCAAATTAGTTTAAACCTCCCCGAAGAGTGCTAGCAAACCTACCTCCCAGGATATTGGTGCCCTTCTGGTTCAGGTGCAACCCGTCCTGCTTGTACAGGTCCCACCTTCCCCAGAATGCAGTCCAATCGTCCAAATACCTGAAGCCCTCCCTCCTACACCATCCTTGCAGCCACGTGTTCAACTGCACTCTCTCCCTATTCCTTGCCTCACTGTCACGTGGCATCGGCAACAACCCAGAGATGACGACTCTGTCCGTCCTAGCTTTTAGCTTCCAGCCTAACTCCCTGAGCTCCTGAATGACCTCCCCACCCCTCTTCCTACCTATGTCGTTGGTGCCAATGTGCACCACGACTTCTGGCTGCACACCTTCCCTATTTGTATAATCCCTCCCAACTCTCTTGGTTGCCATATATTTCAGTTGCTGGATTAGTGGTGCTGGAAGAGCACAGCAGTTCAGGCAGCATCCAATGAGCAGCTCGTTGGATGCTGCCTGAACTGCTGTGCTCTTCCAGCACCACTAATCCAGTATTTGATTTTTAGCATCTGCAGTCATTGTTTTTACCTTATATATTTCAGTTGCCCAGTCTTCATGTACTGGAATTCCCTCTCTAAACTATGCTTCCTTCTTTTTTTAAACTGACCCACTAACAACGCTTTTAATATATCCCTGAGTTTAGCATTCATTTTTATCCTGTCATGCCACTTAAGTTTGTTGGAGCTTAGTTCGATGTTAAAACCGCAATAAAGAATTGCAAGCTCTATGAGACATCTGTCAACATTCAGTACAAGGGATGGCATTAACAAGTGGAAGACAAACTATGATCAATGCATCGTCAAAAGCTACTCACCCAACCATCCTTCACACCCCCCCACCGGCCCTTACCTTCCTTCCACAACAATGCGAGACAAAGCAAATAGTTTATACAGAGAGCATTGTAATTGAAGTCACACCACACTCCCTGATCCAAACCCTCACATTGACAGCTTCTCTAACATCTCTACTTTCCACACCCAATGCAGGCCATGCTCTTTCTGGTCTAATGTGTTGCAATACTGACATTCCTGATCCCTTCATCCACAGGCATCGTCTGCAACAAGTTGAATATACTTCACCAAAAGTAAACAAACAGGGATATTGAACCCATCTGAACTTTTCCTGTGTTTTTTTAAAATTTGCCACATAATTAATAACCTCAAGCTCAGCCAAACCTCTCTATCTGCATGAATGATTTATTCATTCACTCCACACAGAGAGGCTGGAGACTCACGCCAAAACAAAAATCAAGCTATTTGCACAACATACACAGGACAATCAAACTGAACAAGTCTTGTCTGAAGTGAAAGAAAAGTGTTTAGAAACCCGACCTCAGTCTCTTGATGATTTGGAAATGCCGGTGTTGGACTGGGGTGTACAAAGTTAAAAATCTCACAACTCCAGATTATACTCTAATAGGTTGAATTGGACGCACTAGCTTTCGGAGCGCTGCTCCTTCATTAGGTGGTTGTGGAAGACACAATTCTTCATCTGAGAGACTTAACAACCAATCAAGGTATTTTTCAATATATAATTTCGGTTACATCACACAGTAAACTTTTGCTATAAATTCTGTGTTTTACAATTGTGTCCTCCACAACCACCTGATGAAGGAGCGGCGCTCCGAAAGCTAGTGCTTCCAATTAAACCTGTTGGACTATAACCTGGTGTTGTGTGATATTTAACTCTGTCCACCCCAGTCCAACACCGGCATCTCCAAATCATAAAAAGACTGAGGTCGGGTTTCTAAAACGGAAAGACAGACTGAGAAACGAGCCAGAAACAGAGCCGTAGCTTTGGTTTCTCAGCCCCTGCCGGACGCCCGACTCCGTTTGAACGCTGCGAGCGTCTATTTATGAGGAAACGTTGGTTTTTAAAAACTGGAGCGACGCTTGAGGAAAACTTACACCTCCATCCTGACCCCCCCCCGCTCTCCGGCCCTGACAGCCGCTCACACGCCCCGCAGCTCGGTCCGGCCCTCACTCCGGAGGAAAGAAACTGGCTGCACACGTCCACGTCATTTCCGGTACTGGACCCCAGCCTCAACTGTCCCTGATCAGGAGCAGGCTCGAGGGCAAGGAACCGTTGAAGGGGCCGCGGGTGGAAACAATGTGTAAGGACATGGCTCACGGTCGGGTGTCAACTGGAGAGGGAGAATGTGGTGTCTATTAATGCTATCCATGACTTTAAGAGAGAGAGATGGGCACCCCAGGGTGCTTTATTTCCTCCAGCAACTCTGCTGGGGGAGTTTCAGTCCCTTCCCTTTCCTACTCTCCCCATTCCTCCCTCCACTTTGATCTTTTGCATTGCCCATAATGGCCATTGCTTGTAATGCTAATTGGCTGCACGGGTGTTTTACTGGTGGTGCTCCTCGGTGGGTTAAAAAAAATAGTCATAAGGATTTTGCTGTTGGGAAGGTCATTTAGTTATGAGAGTTACTACTTTTGGGTATAAACAAAGTGAAGGGAAAAACAAAGTTACAGTAATTTGGTGGTGGGAAAGTTGTTTGGTTGTATGTGATAGCGCTTCAGGATGTGTAAGGATATGATTAATGTCAGTGCACCTGTTAGTCCCAACTTCAAGTTTCACCTGCTCCAGAGGAGTGTAATAATGTCTCTGAACAGGTTGATTAGAAAAAAATGTTGTGTGAAGATATAATTGAGACTTGTGGTGCAGTGGTAATGTCCCTGTCTCTGGACCTAAAGACCTATGTTCAAATCTTATCTACCCAAGACAGCTGCCATCTCAGTTCCAGGGCTACCATAACACATTTGAACAGGTGATTAAAATCTCTATCAAAGATGTTTGAAGGAGAAAATAACATTTTACAGGATATGATGTGGGACTTTTGAACCAGGAGGCTCAGGTTCAAGTGCCACCAGCTTCAAAGTTATGCAATAATCTCTGAACAGGATGACTCAAATTTATGTGAAAAGATACGGGTGCTCTTATGGTACGGTGCTAGTCATAGAGAAGTACAGCATGGAAACAGACCCTTCGGTCCAACCCGTCCATGCTGACCAGATATCCCAATGCAATCTAGTCCCACCTGCCAGCACCCGGCCCATATCCCTCCAAATCCTTCCTATTCATATACCCATCCAAATACCTCTTAAATGTTGCAATTGTACCAGCCTCCACCACATCCTCTGGCAGCTCATTCCATACACGTACCACCCTCTGTGTGAAAATGTTGCCCCTTAGGTCTCTTTTATATCTTTTCCCTCTCACCCTAAAACTATGCCCTCTAGTTCTGGACTCCCTGACCCCAGGGAAAAGACTTTGTCTATTTATCCTATCCATGCCCCTCATAATTTTGTAAACCTCTATAAGGTCACCCCTCAGCCTCCGACGCTCCAGGGAAAACAGCCCCAGCCTGTTCAGCCTCTCCTTGTAGCTCAGATCCTCCAACCCTGGCAACATCCTTGTAAATCTTTCTGAACCCTTTCAAGTTTCACAACATCTTTCCGAAAGGAAAGAGACCAGAATTGCACGCAATATTCCAACAGTGGCCTAACCAATGTCCTGTACAGCCGCAACATGACCTCCCAACTCCTGTACTCAATACTCTGACCAATAAAGGAAAGCATACCAAACACCTTCTTCACTATCCTATCTACCTGCGATTCCACTTTCAAGGAGCTATGAACCTGCACTCCAAGGTCTCTTTGTTCAGCAACACTCCCGAGGACCTTACCATTAAGTGTATAAGTCCTGCTAAGATTTGCTTTCCCAAAATGCAACACCTCGCATTTATCTGAATTAAACTCCATCTGCCACTTCTCTGCCCATTGGCCCATCTGGTCCAGATCCTGTTGTAATCTGAGGTAACCCTCTTTGCTGTCCACTACACCTCCAATTTTGGTGTCATCTGCAGACTTACTAACTGTACCTGTTATGCTCGCATCCAAATCATTTATGTAAATGCCAAAAAGTAGAGGACCCAGCACCGATCCTTGTGGCACTCCACTGGTCACAGGCCTCCAGTCTGAAAAACAACCCTCCACCACCACCCTCTGTCTTCTACCTTTGAGCTAGTTCTGTATCGAAATGGCTAGTTCTCCCTGTATTCCATGAGATCTAACCTTGCTAATCAGTCTCCCATGGGGAACCTTGTTGAACGCCTTACTGAAGTCCATATAGATCACATCTACTGCTTGTGTTCCTGCCTCTGGACAGAAACTTTGTGTTGAAGCCCCATTTCAGATATGATTTTTAAAACGTTTTGTTCAACGTTATGGGGGCAGATGGAGTGTGTGGAAACTGGAGATTGAAAACAGGTAATGATGCTCTTTGAAGATCTGATGCAGGGACCATGGGCCGTATGGTGTCTTTCTGTGCTATAATAATTGTGTGATTCAGTTTCATTATTACTTTTCATCAAGCATCTCATTTTCTGGAGCAAGAGGATTTCAATCAGAATCTTCTGCCCCAGTGGTTGGATGCTACCACAACTGCCAAAACATTATATTTCATGATGATATGACACTTTCAGCTCCAGCGGGATTTGATCCTCAATCTCCTAGTTTAGGCTTCACATTTACAGTTAGCTGCAAGGCATAAGGGCTACTCATGGAGGTGAAACAATTTAACTTTGCGTAAAAGGTGGAAGGATTAGAGAGCTAGAGTGGCTATAGGATGTATAAAGACTCATAGTGTTATTAGGGAGAGTAACCCAACAGGGGTTAATGGGGCAAAGCACTCGTGGGAGTGGGGGCCAGCTATGATCGTCCTTCAAAAGGCAGGAAAGGCCATCTTTTGATATTGGGCTGTGCAACTTACATTTGGAGATAAATAATGATGAGCAGTCATTCCTGCAGTAATTGAGTCTTTGGAGTAAAGGTATAGAGAGCTATTGTGCACAAGGCATGGAGAGAGTGAAGGTGATGCTGTCTGTATACGGTATGCCAACAACAACTGAACTTCCTGCATCCTACAGTCCAGCGTCTCTGAAGAATCACTTAATATGACAAATAGACCTCATGTCCCTAGCAGCAATCCATTAGAGATGGCTGCTAACAACTGTTATGAAACCAATTAAGATACAGAAGTGCTACAATAGCTGTCATCTCGGTACCGTGGCTACTGTGGAGCAGACACTCTACTACTCAAGATTTGGTTCTGGTGAACAGCTTAGGGGGTGTCTTTCAGTACAGTCACTCAAGGATTCTTGAATTGGAATGGTCTGCTGCACTCTTAAAAGAATAATCTTCCTGTCAGGTTGGATCTTGATGAAGGAGAAATGGAGAAGTACTTTCTTGGGGGTTAAGGAAAAAGTGGACAAGGGTGACCTAACCTTGCAAGGCCCTCCATGGGTCTGGCTGAGGCCTCAACATCTCAAGCAGGATGGAAAGGGAACTAGGCCCACACCTGTTGAGCCGATTCTATCTTAGATCCCTTCAAACTGGAGGACAAATGACCATAAATGCACCTTTTCCAAAATGAATGAGCAAATTTAAGAAGTGTACAAGTCATAATGATCCCTGTTTGCCCAGTGCGTACATGACAGTTCTCAAATTGTTCCATTTCAAATGTGTCTCTTCTCACTTCACTATTTGTGTGCCTTAAAGCCATCAGTTGTTAGAATCGTGGATCTGGCATTAACCATCTCATTACATTGAATCTTTTTCAATAATCACAGCCTGAGTAAAGATTAACTAAGTGTGCCAGTACTACTGACATGACCACTTCTCTCTTGACCAAACTAACTGAGTGCACTTCGTATGGTAGAGGTTGAAATGAATGCAGCTGGGATGCCCTTGTACTCAGGGACCACAACAGATTTGTTTGTATGTTAGCAATTTTGAGAAGATTTGTAGCTCAGGTTGATAAGTATGTAAGTTAGCTCACTGAGCTTGAAGGTTTGTTTTCAGACATTTTGTTACCATACTTGGTAACATGCTTAGTGAGAGTCTCTGAAGTGTTGGTGGTATGTCCTTCCTCTCTCTTTATAGGTCTTGGTTTCTTAAGGTGTTCTTATATGTTGATGGAGGGGGAAAACATGTGTTATGACACTGGGTAAACCCTTCTGCTAATTTTAAACCAAACACACAGAAAATCTCACCTTTCTTTGTAATCAGTTGAAGTATGAGTGACAAAGAACTACTCAAATCCCACTATTTAAAGAAAAAAAAATTATTCTTTAACTCCAAGAAAAGAGAACATTAAACAACAACTATCTACACTGTAATTCTCCTTTGTCTGATTGATTTATGTACCTCCCACTCTACAACAATATACTGTAGTATTGGGGATAAACCTTTTAATTAAGATTTACAAGAAAAATCAAATTTCAAAACCAGTCAGATGTTGATACTCCTGGGTCATCTTCAGTCTTCTGCTGCATAAGTCTGTCATAGATAAAGGTAGCTTTCAGAGAGCGGGTTTGCAGGTAATCTCCTGGTGCTCTTTGCCTCTGGCTAACTGTTCAACATGTTTGATTTTTATGCCCCAAAACATCAGATTGTTTCATTGGTTTGATGTCATCAAAACAGTAAATTCAAATTTGATTGGGTTTTAGTATCTTGATGCATAATTTAAACTGACTAAATTTGATTTGTTGTGGGACATAGCAGTTCAGCTCGGCTATTTATTTCATAACCAACTGTTACATTTTAAAATTTTTCAGCACAGTCTGTGCTTGCAGTCAGCCACATGACAGGCTTGCCAGCTTTTCAACTCTCTTAAAGGTACAGTACACGCCTACAACCTCATAACACATGGCTACAGATTTTTCCTGTATTGATGTTGATTCAGTCAGCGGGGCTGGTGGGGGTTAAAGTCTGATCATGTTCTTGACTTCATCAACCTCACCATTAGCTTCGTTTTAGCCTCTTCACATGCTGATTGAACGTCAAAGGGAACATAGTACCCATGCCTTCTATTTTTGCAACATGCTAGCATTGTGCAGAGCAATTCAAATCAATTCCATTCCCCAACTCTATCTCTGTAGCTGTGCAAATTTATTTCCCTCAAAGTGTTCTCCACTTTCCTTTTGAAATTATTAATTGTGTGTTCTTCATCTAACTTAATAGGCAATAAATTTCAGGTCATTATCATTTGCTGAATAAAATAGTTCTTCCTTATTCTCTCTTTGAATCTCTTGCCCTAAATCTCAATCCTTGTACCATCTTGTCTTTGTTTGTCTTATCCAAATCTTGAGTAATACATCTCTGCCAAATTTCGTTTCCTCCAAGGAGAACAACTCCACTATCTCCAATCTCTCATCCATAGAACCATTGTGGTAAATCTCCTCTGAGATCTCCCAAGAATCCTCACATCCTTCCTAAAGTGAAATGTCCAGGAGTGGATACAGTTGTGACTTAACCAGAGCTTTATAAAGTTTCAACATAAATTCCTCATTTTTGTACAATTCCTTTATTAATTAAGCCCAAGATCCCACATACTTTCCTAATCACTCTTACAATATGTCCTTTCACCTTCAAAGGTCTGTGCACATGGACCCTTAGGCCCATTTGTACATTCGAACGGTGTATGGAATAATTGCCTCTCCCTGTCATTCTGCCAAAGCGCATCATCTGATTTTCTTTGCACTAAATTCCATCTGTCACTTGTCTACCATTTTGCGAGCCTATATCCTGTTGTAGTTACCAAAACAACTCACTGGAAAAGCTCATCAGGTCTGGCAGCATCTGTGGAGAGAAATCAGAGTTAACATTTCAGGTCGAGTGACCCTTCCTCAGAACGATGAACTTTTATAGTTAATTGCTTCATCCTGATTCTTTGCCACACTTCCAACTTTAATATCATTAGTAAATTTTGAAATTTTATTCTACATTATAGATAAATAGATTTGGATATTATAAAGAAACTGTGGACTTAGCACTGAACCTTGGCAAACACAATCATCTATTACCTTCTGGTCTGCAAATGAACCATTTAGCATGATCTGTTTTCTGTCCCTAAAGGAATATCTTTATCTTAGATTACAATAACCCTACTATTCTGAATCTGAATTATATTGATTGGATTTTTATATGGTCTGTTTGACAAACACTTCCTTGAAATCTTCTGATAAGATGGTGATAGTCGGACTTCTGAGCCCAAGGCTTCATCTACTCCACCCGCTTTTCTTTTGATTTCTTTTCCTTTTCCTCTCTTTCTCAATTTTTAAAAAAATTACCTCTTGTTTTCTTGGTGGTGGCATTGGGGAAGCGAGTGGGCCCAGCAGTGCAGACTCGTCGTGATGTCAGAGGCGAATTTGGGTTCCTAGTGGCTTTTGCATTACCAAGATGGTCCTAACGCTGACTCATGGCTGCTTATGGTGGCGACGTGTTTGGGTTTCTGGTGGTGTCTGCGTCCATGTCCAGGGCAGATTCATGGAGGCAGCACTGGAGGTAGGCTTGGGCCCAGTACAAGACCCAGCGGCATCAGCAGTGGCTGTGTTGGTGAGGTAGGCCTGAAGCGGACTCAAGGCAGTAGTGCCATTGAGTTTGTGCTGCTGTGATACCCAGTGGCACCTGCATTGGCAAGGTCCATTGAGGGCTCGTAGTGGCCAGGGCATCAGTGGAGGCAAGCTGGCATGTAAAAGTGGCCAGTGTTGGTGCAGCGAAGGAGACTTGTGCCTGATTTATCAGGACAATGACTGAGCATTTAGCAAGAAGAACTGTAAAGTTGAACACTTTTTATTTCCCTCTGTTTCTTCATTTTTCTGCCTTTAAATTTATGTTTTGGTTTATTTTTCTGTGTTTTAAGATGGTGCTGGAGAGTGGCAGTGCTACACAAATTTTTCACTGTATTTTGTAACATACACATGGCAATAAATACATCAAATTAAATCAAAGTTGTTCATGACATTACTTCAAAGAGGAGAGGGGTCAGCTGAAATTTGACCTTCAATAAAGGTGGCAAAAGAATGATAACATTTATTTGTGAGTTGCTGTGTGCAAATTGCTGTGTTACCTGCATTTCAACACCAAGAAATTCACTTTGGCTTTAAAGTGCTTTGATATGTCTGATAGTCTTGAAAAGTGCTAGATAATACTTGTAATGCAGTGGTAGTATCACTATCTTTGCACCAGGAGGCCTGGGTTCGTGTTCTACCTGTTCCAGAGGTATGTAATAATTTCGCTGAACAGGTTGATTAGAAAATAGTTATTTTTGTTCGTAGCCCATCTTTCCTAACTTTCATCCCATTTGTTATTTCTACAATTTAAGTTTCTACTACTACCAATATTTTGTCAACAATCTCTTAGTATTCATTACATATTTTGTGTCTTGGCTGCATCCCTAAGCATTTATCATTCTCATTACCTCACAATTTACAAGCTGGATGATTTTTGGTACCCTTTCATATTAATTGTCATTGTATCCTCACACTCTTCTGGTCAAATATACTAAAATTCCTTGAGGATACAAGCAAGTTGTATTTATTGAGGAATGAAGTCAGCACCTGACCCTGTGGTGAAGGAATTTTCAATGGTCAGTATTTAACCTGAGGATTGTGAGGCTTTTTACTGGAGAGAGGAGCCAACAGATTCTGGAACACTGCCATTCAGCTTGCAACTGAACCGGGAAACAAAATCAGAGTCTTGACTCAGAAAAACAGTGAGCTGATTGGCTGGTAAGGAACTAGCTTAAATAGTATTTTTTTTTAAAAGTGTAAAATTACTAAGGGATTAACTAGAAAACACCAGGGAAGAATAACAGAGAATAAGAAAAGGAATGTATTTGGAACACTGTAGAAATAAAACATTTAATGACCGTCAAAATTGCCTCAGTGGCTCCTCACCAGACTTTAAAAATAACAGATATCAGCATCAGCTTTATAGCTCCAAACAAAAATAAATAATGTAGTACTCAGTGTGATTTTAGCAGAGCAAGACTAAATAAATTTAATCAATGTCTTTGATTTTAAACCCAATCCTCCTTGAATATAGCCCCCAATCTGATATAGGCAGACAGACACAATTAAGAGATAAATTAAAGGAAAAATAAGAGAGGAGGGAATTGGCCTGATCACTTAAACAGTTTCAAAGATGCGTAGTTTCGCAAGGACATGAAATTATATCTTGCTTGATTTCTGAAGTCGCCAGTCAATGCCTATAGCTTTCAGTAGGCTTCCAGATATATTCAATGTTCTTCCAGCTAGGATTCTATTCCCTGAATTTTCAATAATTTGACAATAGGAGAATAACTAGAGAGATATCAAAACTCCTTACAGCAGCTTTCACTCTCTCAGCCTTTCTGTCTAAAAAAACAGATCAAGCTTTAGTTTCTCTGTCTTTCCATCATTCTCATTGTTGGACAGGTCAGCACCGGCCTCTGTCTGATGGCCCCTTTTAACAAATGAAGCATTTTCTACCTTTGAGCATAACACATCTCTGGAGCTGAAATGTCAACAGTGTTTTTTGAACAATAATCAATCTGCAATTAACTTCGTAGGCCAGCTCCCATAAACAAATATCAATTTGTTTGTTCTTTCCCTTTTTAACAAACAAACTGCTGTTCACAGTCCAACTAGGTTAGGATATCTGGTCGGCATGGATGAATTGAACTGAAGGGTCTGTTTCCATGCTGTACATCTCTATGTCTCCATGAGACTAAAGGTAAGGAGAGTATCTTCTCAGTCTAACTAACTTTTCTAATCAATTAATTTAAGTTTCAGTTTAAATCATGGCAATTGAGGGCAGCTGAGCGGAATGTGTGATCTGTCATATGTGGGAAGTCATGGATCTTACAATCATCCTAGATGACCATTGCAAGAAGTGCTTCCTACTGCAGAACCATGAGCTCTGGGTTTTGGAGCTCAAGGCAGCTGGAGACACTGGCATATTGGCATGGCTGAAACTTACATGGATACAATGTTTAGAGAGGTGGTTGCACTACAGATCAAGGGTCTGGAGGTATGAAGGGAATTGGTGAATACCAGGCTATCAAAGTGGAACAAGTAGATAGCCCCTAGGGCTCTGTTCATAAATTGTTTTTTATATTTTGGAAACTAATGAGTGTTTGGTTCCTCAAGCGAGTGCAGTCACAGCCAGGCTTCTGGCACCACAAGCGACCTGAGTACAGAAGGGGAGGAAAAAAAGGAGTGATAATAGAGGATTCATTGGTTAGGGGAGCAGGCAAGCATTTCTTTGGCTTCAGATGTGGTTCCAGGATGTTTTGTTGCCTCCTTAGTCTCAAGGTCAGGGATGTCACTGAGTGGACGCAGGTCTTCCTGAAGGGAAGGGTGATAAGACCGAGGTAAACATTGGTAGAGTCATAGAGTCATAGAGATGTACAGCATGGAAACAGACCCTTCAGTCCAATCCGTCCATGCTGACCAGATATCCCAACCCAAACTAGTCCCACCTGCCAGCACCTGGCCCATATCCCTGCAAACCCTTCCTATTCATATACCCATCCAAATGCCTCTTAAATGTTGTAACTGTACCAGCCTCCACCACATTCTCTGGCAGCTCATTCCATACATGTACCACCCTCTGCATGAAAACGTTGCCCCTTAGGTCTCTTTTATACCTTTTCCCTCTCTCCCTAAACCTATGCCCTCTAGGTCTGCACTCCCCGACCCCAGAGAAAAGACTTTGCCTATTTACCCTATCCATGCCCCTCATAATTTTGTAAATCTCTATAAGGTCTCAAGGTCTCCTGTCAGCCTCCAAAGCTCCAGGGAAAACAGCCCCAGCCTGTTCAGCCTCTCCCTGTAGCTCAGATCCTCCAACCCTGGCAACATCCTTGTAAATCTTTTCTGAACCCTTTCAAGTTTCACAACATCTTTCCAATAGGAAGGAGACTAGAATTGCATGCAATATTCCAACAGTAGCCTAACCAATGTCCTGTACAGCCGCAACATGACCTCCAAACTTCTGTACTCAATGCTCTGACCAATAAAGGAAAGCATACCAAACGCCTTCTTCACTATCCTATCTTCCTGCGACTCCACTATCAAGGAGCTATGAACCTGCACTCCAAGGTCTCTTTGTTCAGCAACACTCCCGAGGACCTTACCATTAAGTGGATAAGTCCTGCTAAGATTTGCTTCCCCAAAATGCAACACCTTGCATTTATCTGAATTAAACTCCATCTGCCACTTCTTAGCCCATTGACCCATCTGGTCCAGACCCTGTTGTAATCTAAGATAACCCTCTTCGCTTTCCACTACACCTCCAATTTTGGTGTCATCTGCAAACTTACTATCTGCACCTCTTATGCTCACATCCAAATCATTTATGTAAATGACAAAAAGTAGAGGACCCAGCACCGATCCTTGTGGCACTCCACTGGTCACAGGCCTCCAGTCTGAAAAACAACCCTCCACCACCATCCTCTGTCTTCTACCTTTGAGCCAGTTCTGTATCCAAATGGCTAGTTCTCCCAGTATTCCATGAGATCTAACCTTGCTTATCAGTCTCCCATGGGGAACCTTGTTGAACGCCTTACTGAAGTCCATATAGATCACATCTACTGCTCTGCCCTCATCAACCTTCTTTGTTATTTCTTCAAAAAACTCAATCAAGTTTGTGAGACATGATTTCCCACGCACAAAGCCATGTTGACTATCCCAAATCAGTCCTTACCTTTCCAAATACATGTACATCCTGTCCCTCAGGATTCCTTCCAACAACTTGCCCACCACAGAGGTCAGGCTCACCGGTCTACAGTTCCCTGGCTTGTCTTTACCGTCCTTCTTAAACAGTGGCACAACGTTTGCCAACCTCCAGTCCTCCGGCACCTCACCTGTGACTATCGATGATACAAATATCTCAGCAAGAGGCCCAGCAATCACTTCTCTTGCTTCCCACAGAGTTCTCGGGTACACCTGATCAGGTCCTGGGGAATTATCCACCTGTAACCGTTTCAAAACATCCAATGCTTCCTCTTCTGTAATCTGGACATTTTGCAAGATGTCACCATCTATTTATCAATGATACATGTAGAATGCGGGATTGAGCCTTGTATTACAAGTTCAGGGAAATAAGCAGTTGAATAAAAAAGCAGGGCCTAAAAAGGTTGTGATCGCTAGAATACTCCTGGTGCCATGTCCTGACGAGCCCAGAAGTGGGAGAACAGGGCATATGAATGTGTAGCTCAAGAGTTAGTGCAGAAAGGAGGGTTTCAGATTCCTGGATCACTTGCACTGTTTCTGGGGCGATAGGACCTCTACAAGTAGGATGGTCTGCACCTGAAACCCAATAACATACTTGTTATTGCGAAGTTGGGTCGCGTATTTGTAGATTGGAAGACAGGATGTTAGAATTTGATGATTGTAAAATTATGGGGGTGTGCAGGGAAGGGAGGAAGTGCACGGCCTCTTTAAAAGATGATGTTTTCCCCTATGCTTAGCAATTTAAAAATGAGTGTCTGTGGGCAGCAGAGTGCTCGAATTGAAACATTTGTATCAAAAGGCTATACTGTTAGCAGGCAAAGCAGCATTTTTCCCAAGACAACAGATTTTTATAATTAATTTAAATCAGGCACTTGGAGACTAAGGACCAATTAAGTTTAAATCTGATGGTTTTGACAACCTATAACCAATTGGACTATAGAAAAATTAATAAGTCATCAAAGCAGATGGCATTTGAAAAGTGGCAGAGACCAAACCGCCATCTTAAGAGATTAGCTCTCTCAGCTGTCCGAGTAATCTGATTAAAGGTACAGGGTTAATATTCCTGACACCAGAATTCGATGGAGAGAGGTGTTCCTGACACAAGAATTCAAAGGAGGTAGCATTCCGGAAAGAAGATCAGCAGAGAGGGAGTGGAGCATTCTGGAAGATGTATCCTGGCTGTAAAGAGACTAAATTTTATAGTATCTTATATAGACTTGTATTTATTGAAACTGTGTACCATGAGAATTTTGTTTTATTTGGGAATAGTTAGTAGTTAGAGGGTGAATTGTTCACTTTGGAGTTAGATAAATAATTGTTGAGTATAGAGTGACTGAAAGGATTTCATTTCATTTAACCACTCCTTTAGAACAGATTGGGAGAGGGGGTGTGGTGAGAGGTATGTTATACCACTTGTCCTACTACTTTTAACAGATTGTGAAATGAGGTGATACTCTCTGGATGTTTCGGTTTTAGTTATCAGAAGGGGTTGACCTCCGTTTGAGGACACATAGAATGATACAGCATGGAAACAGATCCTTCGGTCCAACTTGTTCATTCTCAAACTAAATCAGTCCCACTTGCCTGTGTTTGGCCCATATCCCTCTAAACCTTTCTTATTCATGTCTCTAACCAAATGTATTTTAAATGTTGTAACTGTACCTGCATCTACCACCACTTTTGGCAGTTCATTTAGCATACATTTTTGAATAAGAAAACATTGCTACTGTAATTAAAGATATTTCTGAGGGATCATTTAATGAAAATATATAGGTTGAAGTTAGAAATAATAAAGAGACGATCACCTTGATGTGATTGTACTATAGAACCCCCAGTAGTCAGAGGGAAATTGAGAAACAGGGTAAGAATAAGGTTGTGATAGTAGTGGGATTTTAATTTACCAAACATTGACTGGGACAGCCATAGTGTTAAAGGTTTGGATAGTGAAGAATATGTTAAATATGTTCAAGAAAATTTTCTTTATCAATATGTAAATATTCCAACTAGAGAAAGAGCAAAACTTGACCTTCTCCTGGGAAATAAGGCAGGGCAAGTGAGTGAAGTGTTAATAGGGGAACACTTTGGGATTAGTGATCATAATACTATTCATTTTAAAATAGTTACAGAAAAGGATAAGTCTTCCATAGAAGATAAAGTTCTTTCTTGGAGTAAGGCAAATTTTAAGAGTATGAAACAAGAACATTCAAAAGTTGATTGGAGTAGATTGTTTGCGGGTAAAAGGATGACTGATAAGTAGGAGGCCTTCAAAAGTGTGATAATGAGAATTCAGAGGCATTATGTTCCTATTAGAGTGAAAGGCATGGCTGGTAAGATGAGGCAACAATGGATGAATGAAGATTGAGGTTCTAGTCAAGAATAAGAAAGAATCATAGATGTAGGCAACTGGGATCAAATGAATCTCCAAGAGTATAAAGAGTGCATTCCTAAGGAGGAAATCGGGAAAGCAAAGAGGGATATGAGGTAACCTCAGCAGATAAGGTTACAGATAATCCAAAAAGATTCTACAAATACATCGAGAGGAACTAGGCCCCTTAAAGATCATCAAAATCATCTTTATGTTGAATCTCAAGAGATGGGAGAGATAGTGAATGAATATTTTGTCTGTTTTTACTGTTGAGAAAGAAATGGAGGCTAGAAAGCTCTGGGAAATAAATAATGATATTTCACATTACAGAAGAGGAAATGTGGAGGTCTTAGAAAATATAAAGATGAACACATTTTCAAAACCTGATCTAGTGCATCCCAGCACTTTGTGGGAAATTAGGGAGGCAATTACAGGGCCGCTTGCAGAAATATTTCTCATCTATAAATATGGGTGAAGTACAGGAGGACTGGAGGGTGGCTGTGTTGCTGCAAGGAGATGCCTAAAAGCTATAGACTGACGAGTCTGACATTAGTGGTGGATAACTTGTTGGTGATTCTGAAAGGTACGATTTACATATATTTGGAGAGGCAATGACTGATTAAGAATAGTCAGCATAGTTTATTGCAAATGAAATTGTCTCACAAATTTGATTGAGTTTTTTAATGAAGTAACCAAAAAGATTGAGGGCAGAATTGTTGTTTGCTTGGACTTTAGTAAAGCCTATGGCAAGGTTCTGCATGGTAGATAATTAAGTTAGATCACATGGGATTCAGGGTTCGCTTATCAATTGGATATAAAATTGACTTGATGGTAGGAGGGTGGTGGTGGAGGGTTGTTTTTGTGACTGGAAGCCTTTGACCAGTGGTGTTCCACAGGGTTCGGTGCTGGGTCCACTTTTGCTTGTCATTTATATAAATGATTTGGATTAGAATAGGAGGCATGGTTAGTAAATTTGCCGATGACACCAAAATCGCTGATGTAGTAGACAATAAAGAAGGTTATCTAAGATTACAAAGAGATCTTGATCAGTTGGATCAGTGGGCTGAAAAGTGGCAGATGGAGTTTCATTTGGATAAATGTGAGGTATTAGATTTTGGTAATACAAACAACAAGACTTCTACAACTGAGTAATGTTGAGGTAAAAACAATAACTGCAGATGCTGAAAACCAAATACTGGATTAGTGGTGCTGGAAGAGCACAGCAGTTCAGGCAGCATCCAAGGAGCAGCGAAATCGACGTTTTGGGCAAAAGCCCTCGGAGACACCTAGAGGTTCAGATACATAATTATTTGAAATTTGCATCACATTAGACACAGTGATTAGGAAGGTGCTTAGTACGCTTGCCTTCATTGTTCAGACCTTTAAGTATAGGAGTTGGGACGATTTGTTGAGGTTGTACAGGATGCTTGTGAAGCCTCTTCTGGAGTAGTGTCCAGTTCTCATCACCCTGTTATAGGAAGGATATTATTAAACTGGAGAAGATTCAGAAAAGATTTACCAGCAGGGTGCTGGGAATAGAGAGTTTGAAATATAAAAACAGACTGGAAAGTCTTGGACTTTTTTCACTGGAGCATCGGAGATTGAGACGTGACCTTATTGAGATTTATAAAATTATAAGGGACATAGATAAGGTGAATAGCAAGGGTCTTTTCCCTAGGGTAGGGGAGTTCAAATCTGGGGGCAAATTTTTAAGGTGAGAGGAGAAAGATTTAAAAAGGACATGAGGGACAACGTTTTTACACAGAGTGGTTAGTTTGTGCCATGAACTGTCAGAGAAAGTGGTGGATGCAGGTACTTTTACAAGTTTAAAAAACATTTGGATAAGTTCACAAATAGGAAATGTTTGGAAGGTTATGAGCCAAGCGTAGGCAGGTGGGACTAGTTTATTTTGGGAACGTGGTCATTGTGGACTGGTTGGACCGAAGGGTCTGATTCCATGCTATACAAATCATTCACTGTGTGGGGAAAAAAGTTGTCCTTCATGTCCCTTTTAAATATTTCTCTCCTCATCTTAAAAATATACCCTCTAGTTTTGAACTCCTTTACCCTAGGGAAAAGACCTTCGCTATTCACCCTATCCATATCCCTCATGATTTTATAAACGTCCATAAGGACATTCATAATCCTTCTATGCTCCAGTGAAAAACATCCCAGACAATCCTTATAACTCAAGCCCTCCAGTCCTTAGAAATGTTTTCTGCACCTATAAATCACAAACAATAGTGGACCAACACTATTTCCTGCAGAACATTGCTGGTCACAGTCTTCCAGTCCAAAAAAGAACCCTCCGCTACCATTCTCTGTCTCCTACTGTCAAGCCCTGCCCAAATCCCATGTGATCTAATTTTACTGATCAGTCAATCATGCAGAACCTTATCAAAGGCTTTACTAAAGTCCATGTAGACAACATCTATTGCTCTGCCCTCATCTATCTATCATCTTGGTTACATCCTCCAAAATCTCAGACATGTTTGAGAGACGTGATTTCCCATGCATAAAGCCATTGCTAACTATGCGTAATCAGTCCTTGCATCTTCAAATTTATGTAAATTCAATTTTCAAAATCCCCTCTAACCTTCTTGGGGAGGATTTGCTGATGTTGTTGGAAGGAATTTAACCGGTTCAAAAGGGCAGGGTACACAATATGTTAATTTAATAGTGACTCAGAATATCTGAGCAAAGGAATCTAGGCAGAGGTGATCAGCCATGTTTTGTCTTAAGAAAGTAAGGTGAAAGGGGGCCCTTCAATGTAAGAGATGAAAGAAAGGTATGAACATGTGGAATTGTGATGTTGCTGCCATCACAGAGCCATGGCTGAAGGAAGGACAAGACTCACAACTTAAAATTCCAGGGTAGGATTTTCAGGCAGAAAAGGGTAAGGTGTAAGAGAGGAGGTGGTGTTGCTTTATTAATCAAGGAGTCAGCAACTGCAATAAGAAGGGATGATACCTCGGAAGTGCCATCAAATGAGACTTTGTGGATAGATAGTAGAAATCAAAAGGGGGCAGACACACTGTTTGGAGTACTGTATATTAGAAGCCTTGAAACTCACTCGACGAGAGGAGCACATATATAGCCAATTCACTAAGCTGTGTAAAAGCAATAGTAGGGTGGTTAGTTTAGGGGATGTCAACTACCTCATTAATTAGGATAACCATAGCATAAAGGGGTTTGGAGGGTTCAAATCCTCCAAGGTCCATTCAAGAACAGCGCAGTGCTGTGCCCAATTCTGGGGAACTAAGCTGGACTGGTGTTTTCATGTGGCACAGGGGGTGCACTTTAGTGCTAGTGACCACAACATCATATATTTTATGAAAAAGGAAAAAGAGGGTCTGGAAAGATGTATTTAATTGGGTTAAGACAGTTTTTATTAAAATAAGGCAGAATCTGGCCAAAGTAGATTTGGAAAAATACTTCAAGGTAAATCTATGACAGAACAGTGGGAAGTGTTCAAATGGCAATTGGGGAGAGTTTAGGACCAATATGTTCCCTTTAGTCTGAATTGTAGCAGACAATGTGGAGAATGTGGCTGTCTTGGAATTTCAGAACTGGATAAATAGGCAAAAAGAGGCTTTTAACAGGTCAAAAGGAAGCAAATCAATGGAGCCCTAATGGATTTGAGAAATTGTCCTTAAGCAGTTTGGACAGCAAAGATGGTGCATGAAAAACAGTGGAGGGCAAGATTGTGGAGAATCCCAAAATATTACATAAGTAAATCAAAGGGAAGAGAACCAGGGAAAGTGAGGAACTTATTAGGGACCATGAAGGAAATTTGTGCATGGATCAGAAGGATATTGGTAGTGTGTTAAATGAGTACTTCGCATCTTTCTTCACTCAGGAGGAAGAGGACATAAGTATAGAACTTAGAACAGCATAGTACAGGCCCTTTGGCTCTTGAGGTTGTGCCGACCTTTTATCCTACTCTAAGATCAACTCACCTAGTGAGTTTTGAGAAGATTTGTAGCTCAGGTTGAGGTTCTGGATGTAGGTTTGCTCACTGAGCTGGAAGATTCATTTTCAGAGGTTTCGTCCCCATACTAGGTAACATCTTCAGTGAGCCCATTTTACTATCATCCATGTGCCTACCCAAGAGTTGCTCAAATGTGCCTAATGTATCTGACTCTACCACCACTGCTGGCAGTGCATTCCATGCACCCAGTGTAAAGACTGACATCCCCCTAAACCTTCCTCCAATCACCTTAGAATTATGCCCCATTGTCATAGCCATTTCCAACATGGGAAAAAGTCTCTGGCTATCCATTGTCTCTATACCTCTCATCATTTTGTACATCTCTATCAAGTCACCTCTCATCCTTCCTTCACTCCAATGAGAAAAACCTCAGCTCCCTCGACCTTTCTTCATAAGACATGCCCTCCAGTCCAGGCAGCATCCTGGTAAATCTCCTTTGCATCCTCTTGAAAGCTTCCACATCCTTCTATAATGAGGTGACCAGAACTGAACATAATATTCCAAGTGTGGTCTGCTCCATAACCTTATGGCTCTTAAACTCAATCCCCCTGCTAATGAAAGCCAACACACAATACAACTCTATCAAGTTGGGTGGCAACTTTGAGTGATCTATGGACATGGACCCCAAGATCCATCTGTTCCTTCACACTGCGAAGAATTTGGCTTTTAACCCTGCATTCTGCATTCAAATTTGACCTTCCGAAATGAATCACTTCACACTTTTCCAGGTTGAACTCCATCTGCCACTTATCAGCCCAGTTCTGCATCCTGTCAATGTCCTGTTGCAAGCTACAACAACCCTCCACATTATCCACAACTCCACCAACCTTTGTGTCATTGGCAAATTTACTAACCCATCCTTCCACTTCCTCATCCAAGTCATTTCTAAAAAAAACAGAGCAGAGATCCCAGAAGAGATCCTGTAGAACACCACTAGTCACCGAGCTCCAGGCTACCACCACCCTCTCCTTTCGGTCAGCCAATTCTGCTTCCAGACATCCAGGAAGATGAATTGAGGTTCTCGAGCAGATTTACATAAAGGAATGAGGAAGTATTAGAGATGTTGGTAGACATAAAAGTGGATAAATCCTAGATCTGGATCGGTTATATCCCAGGCAGCTTGGGAGTTGAGGGAGGAAATTGCAAGGGCCCTCACCCAAATTTCTAATTTCTCTCTGGCCACAGGGGAGGTGCCAGAAGACTGGAGTACAGTTAATTCAAGGGTAAAGAAGATAAACCAGGGAATTACAGGCCATTGAGTATTATATCAGAAGGGAAATTGTACGAGAAATTTCTAAAGGTGAGAATCAATCTCCATTTAGAGAAGCAAGGTTTGGTGGAGGATAGTCAGCATTGTTTTATCAGAAGGTGGTCATGCTGAACAAATCTGGTGAAACTTTGAGGAAGTGACCAATTGTGTAGGAGAGAGTAAAGGAGATAAAAACAAATGGAATAGAGAGTAACTTGGCACATTGGCTTAGGGGCAGGAAATGGAGGGTGACAGTTATTTTACTGGAGGCATTGCAGTTTAGAAGTAATAATTTAGAGTACTAAATCAATGGCAAGATGTTAGGAAACGTGGAGGAACACAGAGAGCTTGGGATGTTTGTCTAAAATCCCGAAAGGCAGGGCAGGTTAACAGGGTAGTATGATTGAGGCATAGATTAAATGAGCAGGGAGGTTATATTAGAGTTGTACAGCACTTTGGTTAGGCCACAGCTGTAACACTGCAATTATAGTCACCAAACCATTGGAAGGATATGATTGTATTAAAGGAGATGCAGAGGAAATTTACCAGGATGTTGCTCAGAGAAAGTGGATAAGCTCAGGTTTTCTTCTTTGAAGCAGGAAAGGTTAATCACAGAATCTGTGGAAGCAGGCCATTTGGTCCATCAAGTCCACACCAACCTTCTGAAGAGCGACCCACCCCTCTACCCTATCCCTGTAACCCCACATGCCCCTGGACACAATGGGCAATTTAGCATGGCCAGTTCACCTAACTGGAGCATTGGAGGAAACCCACACAGACAGTGGGAGAACGTCCAAACTTCACACAGATAGTCGCCCAAGGATGGAATGAATCAAACTGGTGTCCTTGGCACTGAGCTACCTAATATAGTTTCCCAAATAGCTGTGTGTTGATGGCTAGTATATTAGATAATATTAATATAGGATGTTTGTAGTTCCTTAGAATATCACATATTTAATACTTATGGTAACTGTTTACTATTTAGCATAATTTGTATAAAAGTAGATGCCTTTTTAATGCATGTTTCAGCTTCCTGTGAAGTTAACCCAATTCAGAAAATTATACAGAACTCCCTTTTGACAAATTTCCTTCAGTTACAACTTCCTGTTTTATCAAAAAAACTATTTACACATTTATTCAAGTCAGTCACTCCAGCCACTGTATTTATTGTTTTAATAGTTACAGATGAACAAGTTCACTCCATATACAATTACCAGTACAGTTTTTACAGATCTTATTACAATACATCACTGCTATTTGTTTATTTACAAAGCACTTATGTACATAAAAATCTTCCAATTCAGTGCAATGTCATTTTTTTTACAATTTACAAAATAAGATGTAATGTAGTTACTCAGATAAATTAATAAATTCTGCAGTTATTAATGATTTAATTTAATAAAAAAAATATTTTTCAACCATTATATCTATAACAGACTTGTAAGAACACACAATACAGCAGTAGATTGCACTACCGGCCCTTATTTCAGGGCTGTGGCTGAAATGATGGTTTAAAATATTAATTTCTCTCACAATCACTCAGGCTTTTTTGTTTTAAACTCTTGGAGAACATAAAAAGAGGAACAGTTAGAGAGACAATGTAAAATTGTTGCTTTTGTTCTAATCATAATGCGCACCTGTGTTTGTCAAGATATTTAAAAATGCATGACATAGTTAAGTGCATGATCACTGCTTTCAGTGGTATTGTGTAGAGAAAGTATGGCTAGATTGTTTTAGAATACCAAGCAATGAGGTACTGCATTTAGCCATCACTTTTAGAATTAGTATGTCAAAACTTGTTACACAGACTAACTGCGCAAAGGAACCATCGGTTCCAAATTATGTTACATTGTATTTGCCAATGTTCCCGTTTAATAGAGCTTAATTAGTAGTCTTTATATGAACGAACACACACGCACACATATATATATTTAAGACCATCTGAAGTAGCCGTAGGATTTTGCAGGATATCAATAAAAATCACATTGGATGGGAATTGCAATGACCTTTGAAGGTAAAACACTGTTCAATAATAGTACCTAGCTCTGGATATCAAATGTTTGTTCCAGTTTTGAATATAGTAAAATAGATCACAAATCATCTGTTTCTGCTAACTAAGTTATTTTTATGATGCCAAAGAAAACAGTTCTGCTTTAAAATGCTTCTAGGTTTATGGACATTTTGTAGCTCAAGTAATGATATGAATTTAAAAATCCAAATAAATATTAAAAGTGAAAAAAATCATGTGCCCAAAGTACTTGTAATATAATATCAATTAAACAAATCATATAGCAAACAGCAGTGCTGAAAATGCGGGTGAAGTTTAAATACAACACTGTCAAAACCTTCTAAATCAGGTTTCTTCAGGTTTTTTCTGGCTTGGCTAAAACTAAAGATAGTTTGCTCCAAATTCATCATAAATGTGAATTATTAAAATAAAAAGTGTAGCTTAACCTAATTATTTCTATGTTTAAGGAACGTGTAAATCAACCAAACAGAAGTGAGGAAGATTCAAGAAACACAACTCAACTTTGTATTACCTTTTTAAATTCTTGAATGCATTCAGTTCAGTTCACTCCACTCTCACTTGGGTGAAGAGATTTAAATAATCATGGCACATATTTTGTAACTTCTCAGAATTTTACACTGAACAAAAAGACTAATTCTGAAACATTTACACAGGTTTTAAAATATTGATTTTTCTACAACTATATAACATTAAAAATACAAGCTAAAGTCATTGTTAAAAAGGTAACAAATGCAAATTGTGTTTCATGAACCATCATTTCAAATTCACTAGGGGAAAATATAGTCTACTCAGTTAATGATAACTCTGTTCGAGTTAAAATGCTGTGGCCCATGTTTTAGGAAGTTTAAATTTCTGGCATGCTACCATTCTGGTCTCGTCAACACAATGCATGAAACTCATAGTTTAAGAAAAGGAGGTAGCAGATCATATTGGCTACTGACACGTTGCAATTAACAACTGGAAAATCAGTATTACCATCTGTATTCAACTTCTACACTTTTTCCTTATGCTTCATAATCACATAGAATTTATTTGCAGAAGCAGTACATTTTGAGCAGAAATCCTGTCCAACCCTGAAATTCTCATCTGGAGTGTTTTGTTGCCCAGTCATTCTGAAATCTCATGGCATTTTGCAAATGGAAAAACACATTCACTGCAGAATACAGTACTTTCTATAATCAGATTCAAAATCTTCATCCATACTGCTCGTGTCTGCCATCTTCTTGCCTTCTGTCTTTGGCAGGAACTGTGCATAGTTCACACCTTGTTGTTCATAGAAAAGTATGTAGGCTGAATCAGTATCAATTTCATCAGGACGCACCTCCTGGAATGGAGAAAGAAAAAAAAAATTAGGTTCATAGTATATTGTTAGAAGAATTACAAGAGAAGGTTTAGGGGTAATAAACCAGGATATAATTCTCATAAGAAATAAAATAATCATAAAACAAAAATATGATCTAATGTATGTACACAGTATTTAATCAATCAAGATTGTGGTCACTGAAGGACGGAGGAAATCAGAACATTCTGTGCAGACATTTCTCACCACTTCCAGTATAGACTGAACTAGTCATTTCTGGATAAAACATCTATTCACTGTCAGAAAGCCTTTTTATTCAGAGTCTTACCCATAACTTTTAGGCGAATTGTGATAAAATTGGAGCTATCCTCTTTTGCTCATATCTTCACTTTATCATTCCTCTGAAGTCCATTCACTATCTTGGGTGACATCTTCTGTTTAAGCTGGTACTAAATGCTTTTTCCTTTGAATGCCCACATCAGTTACACCAAGGGCATATTTAGAAATCCTGGTCCAGTTTTGCCCTGCCCTCCAGCTACTACAGAAACCAGTAGTTCTTGTATTTCACATTTTAAAAGGCCCAACTATTCCAATATTTCAATGGTTTGTATTTTTTCGTCATTCCCAGTATGTTCTAAACTCCATTTCTTAAATTTAACCCAAACAACCCATAAACATAACCATCCATCTGTCAGAGTTACACAAGATGATTTTTCTCTCTTAGCTGCAGTGCCCCCCTCCAACAGCCTTATCACATCTATGCAATGTAACGAGGATATCTGTTTATCACACTCCCCGGGAGTTCCACACCTCCCCACTGAGTGAGAAAGAAAAATGATTCCCTTCTAATCTTCCTGCCAATTACTTTAAACCTATGTGCCTTAGTTATTGACTGCTCCACTATGGGAAGTAGGACCTTACTATCCCACTCTATATCCATCCCTCGATTTTTAGTAATTTCAATTAATTCTTTACTCAATGTCTTTTCCAATGAAAACAACAAACACTCTAATCGTTCCATGTAGTTAAAATTTTCATTCCGGATATCTTTTTAAAAAACCCTTATAATCTTTATCAGCATTTTTTGTTCACTCCTTGACTACCTACATTTTAAATTTATTTTTGTGTGTACAATTGTGAGAAGTACCATAGAAATGGAAGTCACTGAGTTAGCTAAGTGTGGCATATTTTGGACATGCCATAGAATATACACTGTACCAGAATGATTATATTCAATTTACACAAGTTGTATATTTTCATAATGAAAAGGATGAAACTGCGGCATTAACATACCTTACAGCTACTATCGTTGTAGCAGTACCACTTTTCATTGGGGTTTTTGGCATATGTGACATAGTGGCCTCCTCCCAAAATTCCTGAATGGCACTAGATGAATAAAGCAAATTATTTTGTTAACAAATAACATTTTACTACTTTTAATTTATCACACACAGTCTTTTAAAAACAATTATTTATAGGATGAGGTCATCACTGGCTAGGCTAGCATTTATTGCCCATCCCTAATTACCCAGAGAACAGTTAAGAGTCAACCATATTGCTGAGGGTCTGGAGTCACATGTAGGCCAGATGAGGTAAGGATAGCAGATTATTCCACCATGGGTCATGGCAAGATTCAAACCGAGGTCCCCAGAACATTACTTGGGTCTCTGGATTAACAGTCCTGCTCCTCGGATGCTGCCTGAACTGCTGTGCTTTTCCAGCACCACTCTAATCTAGAATCTGGTTTCCAGCATCTGCAGCCCTTGTTTTTACCTAGTTAATAGTCCAGCAATAATCACCTCCTTTCTCCTCTCTAATTGCAAATAATTTACAGAAGATAATCAGCAATATTTATGTACATAAAAAGAGAAGTAATTTATAAAATGACAGCCACAGTAAACAGTAAAAAGACTCAAGTAGATTTTGGAAAAAAATCTGTTGCATTTAATTTTTACTATCTTTTTGTTAAAAATCATATGTCCATTGGAAAATTTATTTTGTTTCTCAGATCTAAAGAAACTCTGTAGAAGACAGAAGATGAATAAAGATGAAAATAGGCTGGTTTATATTCCTTATTAACTGTTCAGACTGTCATCCAGAATTTATGGTGGACACCCAAAGATGGTTTCAGAAGAGACACTACCTGAGATAAAACGGATATCTTGTTACATTTCTAAAAGGATTAAGTGTACCAAAAATACATTTCAGTGCTGTATTTAGTGATTCATGAGAACTATCAGCTATAGCATCATAACCGTAAATGTTTTCCAATTACTTGTTTGGTTGGGTGTAAAATTTAGAGTCTTGGTGAAACCACATGTTGTGGAAGCTTTTCATCTTACATTCTTCTGAGCAATTATTACCTCTTAAATAGAGAAGCCATTTGTTCAAGTTGTAAGCACGACACTGTAATATGGATACACCAATGTCATTCTGCAGGTTAATGGTTACCTTGATTTCACAAACTAATGAATGGACATAAGGTCATCACTTTTGGCCTAAAACATGCTCTGTTTACCTCAGACTACTTTGGAAGGGCAAGACACTTCAAACATTAGCAGTTTCATGCAACTACAATACAGGAGCAACATGATTCACCGCTAACAGGATGTTGCCGTCAAGCTAAAAGACATTCTGCCTGTTCCACAAATGACAACATGATACATGAATTTAAGTACTAGTGTGATGCTAGGTATCACATTAACTCACCATTGTCTTACCAGACCATAGGGCGGTTCTCTCATTAGATAGAAAAGTACAGCACAGAACAGGCCCTTTGGCCCACGATGTTGTGCCGAGATTTAATCCTAATGTAAAATATAGTAAAAACCTACACACCCCTCAATTCACTGCTATCCATGTGCATGTCCAGCAGTCGCTTAAATGTCCCCAATGACTCTGCTTCCACCACCACCGCTGGTAACACATTCCATGCATTCACAACTCTGTGTAAAACACCTATCTCTGACGTCTCCTTTATACCTTCCTCCTAATATCTTCAAACTATGACTTCTCGTACCAGTCAATCCTGCCCTGGGGAAAAGTCTCTGGCTATTGACTCTGTCTATTCCTCTCATTATTTTGTATACCTCTATCAGGTCTCCTCTCTTCCTCCTTCTCTCCAGAGAGAAAAGTCCGAGCCTATTCAACCTTTCTTCATAAGGCAAGCCCTCCAGTCCAGGCAGCGTCCTGATAAGCCTTCTTTGCACCCTCTCCAAATCCTCCGTATCTTTCCTATAGTAGGGCGACCAGAACTGGACACAATATTCCAAATGTGGCATCACCAGGGACTTGTAGAACTGCAGCAAAACCTCTTAAACTCGATCCCTCTGTTGATGAAAGCCAAAACACTATATGCTTTTTTAACAACCCTATCCACTTGGGTGACAACTTTGAGGGATCTATGTACTTGCACACCCAGATCCCTCTGTTCTTCCACACTGCCAAGAATCCTGTCTTTAATCTTATATTCAACATTCCAGTTTGACCTTCTAAAATACATCACTTTGCATTTATCCAGGTTGAACTCCACCTGCCATTTCTCAGCCCAGCTCTGCGTTCTGTCTGTGTTGCGCTGCAGCCTGCAATAGCCTTCTATACTATCGATGACACCTCCAACCTTTGTGTCATCTGCAAATTTACGAACCCACCCCTCAACCTCCTCATCCAAGTCATTTATAAAAACTACAAAGAACAGAGGCCCAAGTACAGACCCCTGCGGGACCCTACTCAACACTGTCCTCCAGACAGAATACTTTCCATCTACAACCACCCTCTGCCTTGTCAGCCAACCAATTCTGAATCCAGATAGCCAAATCTCCCTGTATCCCATACTTCCTGACTTTATGGATGAGCCTACCATAGGGAACCCGATTAAATGCCTTGCTGAAATCCATATACCCATTGGTATATTTCCATTGGTAGGACAAGGATACAGCTGTAGAGTAAAGGGAAGACCTTTTAGAATGGAGGTAAGGAGAAATGTCTTGACCCAGAGAGTGGTGAGTCTTTGGAATTCATTGCCACAGAAGGCTCTGGAGGCCAGAACATTGAGTATATTTAAGACTGAGATAGATTGGTTCTAGATTGTCAAGGGGATTAAGGATTACAGGGAGAAAGTGGGAGAATAGGGTTGGGAAACCTATCAGCCATGGTTGAAAGGCAGGGCAGATTCGATGGGCTGAATGGTCTAATTTCTGCTCCTATGTCTTATGGTTTTTATGAAAAAGCATGAACAATGTCTTTTATTCTGCAAAACACACAATTGTTTTAACTAGGATTAACTTTTAATGGACTCTGTTTACTACACCAGGCTCAGACTTAGATTTGTGTTATAACATGCATTCAAAATCTGCAGAACACTGATTATGCAATTTTAACTTTGCTAGTGACATCAAACATTAATGACATAATGCATTGGAGTTTGGATCTCAAAATGAAAGAAATTAAGTACAACTGGATTTTGCATAGTGTGTGTAGTCAAGACCAACAAACGTCTTTCAATGTGAATGTGCAGTTACACAAGTACACAAAGCACTACTGAGTAGATCAGTAGTGGCAGGTAAGTGATTTGGAGATGATTGCTGATTATTCCTCAAAAGTTTCAAGTACAGTATGAGGAAGATGCAGTCAAAGGAAGCAGGGACCTGAGCTGTATTACTTCAACTGTTCAGTACAAAGTTAGAAATGTCGTAATAAGGTTATTTAAATTTTAATAAGCTCTCAGTTAGAATATGGTTAGCCATTCTAATCTTCATATCACAAAGATGACATTCTGGATGCTCAGGCAGAATGATCAATGGCCTCATAACAATAATTTGTATTTATATCATGCTTTTAAAGCAAAAGTATTCTGACCCTTCACAGCAGCTTTTATCAAATAATTTTTGACACTGAGCCATGTTGGGAATTATTGTAGCAGAAGGACATAAAGGTGAGTTCTTGGAGCATCTTAAGCAGTAAGGGGCAATGGAAAAGTGAAGACATTTAAGGAGGAAATTTCACAGGTTAGGACATTAGCAACAGAATGCATTCAATTGTGTCTTCTGTTGAGTTTGCTAGAAAGCAAACTTGTTTCTGGATTTTAAAATAGAATTTATTGATTATTACACATTAATAGACGGCATAGAATTGATAGCTTATTCAAATTGAGAAATCAAAGTATAGTTGGAAATTTACTTTTCTAAGAAGCACTCAATCTGTGGAACAGGATTCCAGAGGTAGTAATTAAATTGAATTCTTGCCGTTCAAGGCAACAATTCTGGTCACAGTTTTTTTAAAAAAGTGATTAGTGTCTCTCTCACACATCAAAAGTAGTGATAGATGAATCCTGAATTAACTTAAGAGTTTTAATTAACGAGTTCTTCAAGATTTTATGCAGACAAACAGTCAGGATGAATACATGGCTGAGTCCGTCAAAATAGAAAGTTAGCACACAGGGGTTTAATGGCGATTCCTGACCTATGGAAATAACTGAATTTTCAGCCTTCAATCTGTGGTAATTTAAACTGACTTTTGATATCATGAAGGTAAATAGAGTGATGTTACAGATTGAGCATGAGGGGTTGTGAGTTTAATTTCTCCTAGTTTAATATGCACTAAATGGGAGTGGGGTGAGGCCAGAAGAGGAAAAGTGAACAAATATCCTGCTCGTGCAGTTATGTGCGCTTCCCTGTGTTGAATTAAAAGGAGTAAATATGATGTTCTGTGGGCAACCTGTCTGAATGAGGTTCATCCGGAAAATAGGAACATGAATTAAAATTAGGCCTGACTATGATTATTTTCTAGGTTATTAAGATACATACATATTTTTGCTTCTGGTTATAATTGATTCATTTCTTTAAGGATGGTTCATTAGGATCAAATACCATTTTTTTCGTTCCTAAAAAATAGCCTAGCAGATTTATCATCTCAGAATACAGATATATTTAACTAGATCTAGACACTAGGGATAAAATCATTCAATTCAAATACAAGCATCTTGTGGTTTCATTTGAACCTTTAAAAATAACAAGGGCTCTCAAGTCAGAACAAATAATTACATTTTTAAATCTGTCATTTTTGTTTTGAAGAATTTCTTAGCATCCCTGGTCCAATTTGGAAAGTCTATCTTAACAACTTGGGTAAGGCAGAGGCAAAGAGGTAAAAAAGAACTTGATGAATTATCAACAAGCCACTATGTAAAGATTAACATGCCAGAAATGTTTATCTAATCTGTTATTTTAATAGGCACTGATGCTATTTAAATAGTTAAGCATGCATTCCTATCAAACCAAGGTCATTATCAAATGCTTTTGGAAGTTCCAATTGGTACTGATGATGACATTGCTCTATAATTGTCAGATTTTTGTCAGGAATAATATAGATTGATCAGTAAAGTCATTAATCAGCCTGTCAGTAGATTCACAGTGGAAGTTAATTGGTGTGGACATCATTGGTAACTTTCAACAGAAAACCTGAGAAAACTTTACTATGGACTGACAGTTAGCACTGAAGAGTCCCAGTGAAGATCAAAAAAAAGAGAAAGTAGTCAGTACACATGTCTGCTTTCAAGGAGATCACCTCAATGAATTATTGAGAGAGTTAACAATAGAAAAGAATGAAGTTGAGTTCTTCATAAATTGTGGAATTTTCAGTTCATTTCATGAACAAATGTGCTTGGAGAATAGACACTTCGTAAGTCAATGATTTTGGTTGAATTCCTATAGATTAATTTACTGTTCAAGTTACAATATAGTTAAAATTAAAACCTGTAGAATTTTAGTCAGAAGAGTTTAAAAAGTTTATTAATATTGGAATGTTTATCAGACAACTAAAGAGTTTACTCTGCAACAGATTATAAAAATACTGTACTTACAGAAATTGCATATAAATTATATAGAGGCTTCAAATGGAGTGGAACTCTTTGGTCATCTGCAGTTACGTCTTCATTCTTGTGACTTTCACATTCTCCGTTACTATTGCAATTTCTAAATCCATTCTGTGGCTTATTGTGACACACTCCATTGACTAAAATCAATTCATTGTCCTGAGCTGTTACAACCTCGTGCATTATTCCCTCATTGTCTCCTCCACAGCAGTTTGCCTTATCAGTGACATCCACCATTTGGTCAAAATGAGCATTTCTGACATTCTTCATCTCCAATATTTGATCTATATCACAGTTATTCTCCTTGCTGCTGTCCAGATTTTCTTTACTGTTTGACAGCTTATTCTTGCCAAGTTGCGGTAAGCGGAGTCGACCTCTGTTTTTTCCTTGTTTAGGGCTGTTGGTAGGGCTATTGCTTTTGCTTGATGAGTTATGATTTTTTCTTCCTGAAGGTGGAGACGCTGCAATTAAAGATAAATATGAAAAATAACAATTTTTCTCCATAATGGTTGCTTGTTTATCGAAAACGTATCTTATAATAGAAGTTTATATTTACTGTAACATTATGACTAGATTAATCTACAAAAATTAATTTAGATTGTCATGAAAGTTGGAAATGGCAGTGACTCAGGTTTTAAAAAAAACTCTGAATTAAATCATCTCCGTCAACTTATTTTACACTGCGTCACAAACATCCAAATGTAATCCAAATTGAATTTTAAGTACTAGATATCTGGAATTAAGGCACAAAAGCTATAAATTAAGTACCTTTTAAATTCAAAATACTCATGTTTATACCAGCTTGTGGTTCAGAGCCACCAGTCCCCATTCCCTGGGAGTTTCCCAAATCGGATTTCTTCGGTTCCATTTGTGTAATCTGCTGTTCAGTATGTGTTAAATACCGTGGCACCAAAAATGCACTTGGGTCAAAACCTTCACGAGGAAATTTAACAATCTTCTGCGATTTAATCCAACGGCCATTAACAAATTGAAATCTTTTCAGGTGAATTATCTTAAAACAAAGCAAACCAGAAGTATAGTTATTACCAAGTTAATGTACAAAACACAAGTGACCTGTTTTTGACATGTAAATGCCAGATGATATCTGCCCTAGTCACCTCTAAAATTCTTCATTGTAACTTAGTTTTGCATGTTTTACAAAATCTTAGCAATAAATGTATTGAGACATTCAATACTAACATGGTCATTCTAAAAGATGAGAGACTTAAATAATTCAGGTCTTTTTAAATATATCATTTCAGTTGCATCACACTAAACTTTTCCTATAAATTCTGTGTCTTACGATCTTATACTCCACAACCACACGATGAAGGAGCAGTGTTCCGAAAACTAGTGTTTCCATATAAACCTCTTGGACTATAACCTGGTGTTGTGTGATTTTAAAAACTTTGTACGCCCCAATCCAACACCGGCACTTCCAAATCATAATAAACTTTCCTCCTTAATTTCTATACAGAATGGAGTTGGAGGTAAGATAATTAGCATGTTACATGAATAAGGTCCACATGAAGCACATAGCTAGGGAAATGAGCTTTTGAGGGAATAGCCCAAAGGTGGCCATTATAGGATTACATTAAAGGTTCTCCTTGCACTTGGATTGTAATCAATTGTGGAAAGTTTTAGGCAAAATTGAAAGATGAATATAGTTTTATTGGAAGGAAGAATCTCCAATGTAATCCTCACCAAGACAGTGATTGCAATGGTTATAAGTTATCTGGGTGGAAAAGGTTAAAAAAACCATGTCATCAGAGCTCAGATGGGAGAGATAGGATATAATTGTGGTGGTTTATTTTTGATTGTTTGTCTGGAAGAACTTTTTTTGTAGTTTTATGATGTCAGCTGCCTAAAACAATTAGGTTTGTTTATGACAGTAAAACCATAAAACTTTAACTTTGTAAGATCAATCAAGTTGGTCAATGGGATTCAAATACCTTCTTTAAAGTTATCGGTGTCTAGGAGACAAGACAGTTTTCTAGTTATCAATTAAAATCAAGTGGCTTTAAAGCCCAGTACCAGAATTGGTGGAAGTCTCCAGAGATCAAGCTTCTTTGTTGCCAGGCGATGGGTCTTACATTTTGAACAATAATAGAGCTCGTCCTCCCCTAACTCTTCTTCACTAGTGAATGCCCGAAGACAGCTGTCTAAATTAATGGGCTCTGCTTGAGCTCGCCGACTCTCCTCGACACTTTCATGCTCTTCACAGATCTAGACATGTAGGACAATTAAAACGCATGGTGATCAATCATAGTCTTTGCAATAACTTTGCATTGTATAGTACACCACAAAATTGTCCATTTGATTATTCTGGCAGGATCATTTTTACGTTCACTGGGTGAATTTGTTATTTAGAGTACTAGAAAGGCTTTAAAATCAAGAAAATAGGAATAACAAGGAGTAACACTGTCCTAAAATTATCCAATGAATTTAGTGAAATATTACCCTTTCCTGTGATGTTTGATAACGAAGATGTAGAGCAGTTGGATCCCAGTCAATGGCTATGTAAGCATTTCCAACAGCAGCTCGTTCATCAGAACAGTCAATCTTGCATCCTCTGCAAAATCTACATCAGAACACAAGTGTTGTTCAGGATGAAATGTTACCTCAATTGGCAAAATACAGTTATCCCAAAAAGTATTTTTCCACACATCTTGTATTTTATCACTGAAGAGACTGGAACCTGGACAGAATTGGAAGGTAAGCAATTTATGATCTTCACCAACAATATTCTATGGTGAAATAAAAAGAGTAAAGAAGTACAATTGACTTTAGAATACATCCAGTTTGTCCAATAGTAAGCAAGGGATCTTGCCTCTGGATTGATAAGTTATGGACCAAATAGATGTCAGCCAAGGCTGTGATGTAAAACAAAATTGTTTGTGGAAATACAAAATTAATTGAAGGCACACAATGATGCACTTTTAAACGTATAATAATCTTTTTCTAAAACCAGAGTCTGTAATAAACTCTAAGTCTTGCAAGTTCTTCATTACTATTGAAAAGAGCAATTAGCAGAGTAAAAAGGACTTTTTTGTTACCTGTACCATGAACACCATGAACACGTGTTTCCATCTTTATGAACAACTCGAAGAGTGAATGGATACTGATAGCCCATACTGTCATCACTAGAATACAAACACAATGTACAGTATTAGTCTGGAAAACAACATATGATGCAATGCACTGAAAGATTTGTTTACACATTACATAGTAAAATATAATGTTACGAATATTTAACTCAACAGCAAGATTGCTATAGTCAAGGCAAGGCAATGAAAATCAGACACATTTATCATTGTGCATGGCTAGTTTTTTATCCACTTGTGGGTCACGAGCATTGCTGGCTGGGCCAGCATTTATTGCCCATCCCAGCTGCTCGTGAAGGTGACGTTTTGAACTGCTGCAGTCATAGGAACAAAGAACAAGAGTAGGGTACTCGGTCCTTCAGTCCTGCTCTGCCATTCAATAAAATCATGGCTGATCTGATTTTAACCTCAACTTTACATTCCTGCATATCCTCAATCTTTCATCCCCCTGCTAATTAAGAATCTGCCAATCTGTACTTTGAAAATATTTAATGATTCTGCATCCACTGCCTTTTGATGAATGGAATTCATCCTCAATGAAAAACAAACATTCTTCCACATTTCAGTTCAAAATGCCCTGTTATTCTTAAACAATGACCCCTAGTTTTGGAATCACTCAAAGGAGGAAACATGCTTTCCAGTCAATCTAGTCCCCTCAGCATCTTAGATATTTCAATTAATTCACCTCTGACTCTTCTAAACTCCACAAAGTACATTCTTAGCCTGTTTAACTTTCTTCATAAGGCAATCTACTAATTCCAGGTATTAGTCCAGTAAGCCTTCAATGAACTGCTTCCAATGTAATAACATCTTCCCATAAGTTCTCTATACTGTACACAGCTCTTAAGGTGTGTTCTCACCAATGCCCTATGAAACTGAAGCATAACTTCATTACATTTGCATTGTTTCTCTCACGATAAATAATCGACCCACAATGCCATTAGGGAGGGAAATCCATGATTTTGGACACTGAGGAACAGCAATGTATTTCCTAGTCAGGATGGTAAGTGGCTTGGAGGGGAATTTGTGGGTAATATTGTTAACCTTGTCCTTGTACATAGCAGTGGTAGTGGGTTTGGAAAGTGCTATCTAAAGATCTTTGGTAGATTTCTAGAGTGCATCTTGTAGATAGCACAAACATGTTGCTTCCGAGTGTCAGTGGTAGAGGGAGTGGATGTTTATCGATGTGGTGGCAATCAAGAAGGCTGCTCTGCCCTGAATGTTGTCAAACTTTAGTGTTGTTGGAACAGCACTCATCCAGGTAAGTGGGGAATATTCATCACACTCCTGACTTGTGGCTTGTAGATGGTGGACTGGTTTTAGGAAGTCAGGTGGTAACCTACTGCAGTATACCTAGCCTCTGCTGTGTTCTTACAGCCACTGTATTTAAATGATTAGTCCAGTTGAGTTTCTGGTCAGTAGTAACCCCCAGGTTGTTGAGAATGGGAGATTCAGTGATGGTAACACCATTGAATGTTAAGTAGCAATGGGTTGGATTGTCATTGCCTGTGATGTGTATGGCACATTACAGCCACTTTTCAGCCTAGGCCTGAATATTGTCTGGGTCTTGCTGCATTTGAACATAGATTGCTGAAGCAACCTGAGGTATTGTAAATGATGGTAAACATTGTGTAATCAATAGTGAACATCCCCACTTCTGACCTTATGATGGAAAGAAGGTTATTGATGAAGCAGCTGAAAATGGTTGGGCCTAGGACATTAGCCTGAGGATTTCCTGCAGAAATGTCCTGAAGCTGAGATGATTGACCTTCAACAAACACAACCAGCTTCCTTTGTGTCAGGTATGACACTAACCATCAGACAGCTTGCCCCCGATACCCATTAATTCCAGTTCTGCTCGGCTCCATAATGCCGCACTCCATCAACTGTTAGAATTCTTCTTGTAGATTCCGATATAATCAGAAAAACATATGAAGGACTAAAATTGTTGTGTTACCTCACTGCCCAAGTTATAAGATGTTATAAGGCCTTAGGCAGTTTCCACAAAACTTTCATGGGTACCAGCTATTGCCCTGCATCCAGTGGGCCTTCTAAGCTGCACACTGGTACACAACTTTAAGTTCCTATGTAGGTCAAACACAAAGTAGGCTCCTGTAGGATACGGAATGTGCAACTGCTCAACAAAAAATGAAATTTAGGGCTGAGATATGATAAGTTTAGAAAGAACATAGGTTGTGCCACTTCCATCTCCTCCACATTTAGTTAGCACCATATGCTACAATATAATATTGTCTGCTGCTGACAATAACATAATTATGTTACATAATGGGAAGGGTAACTGATGTACACTTCAGTACAGAACCTAGAGTTACAGAGAAATTGTTGTGAGAAAGAAATCATATTTTTACTAACCAGTCTTGAGCGTGGTTACTTGCTTCCTGAGGTGGCAGAGGGCTGGCAAGTCGTGAAACCTGTATCCATACAGAATCATAGAGGTCCTTCTTGCGAGTATGTACAGTGCAGGGTACAATAAGTGGCATGCCAAATAAGCTGGGGCGATTTTTCTGTGAGGACAGAAAATACAATTCTGTCCGCATCTGTACAAAAGAAAAATATTTGAAGTAAAATCCATAATGCTTATATAAGTGATCAAAACGATTCCAAAGTATGACTGGTAATTTTTATTTACGAAAAGAAGTCTCAATGTTTTATCAAAAATGCATAATTAATATAAATAGTACCAACATTCCATTAATGCTGGGCTGTGATCCCTGATAGTCAGGCTAATGGTAAAAATAATTGGCTTTGCATCAGTGGCCCATTTGATTGCCACCTCACCCTTAATCATTCACATTCTTCACCACTGACACAAAGAGGCAGCGCTACATACACCATCTACAAGATGTACTGCAGCAACTCACTGAAGGTGCTTTGACAGCACATTCCAAACACAACACATCTACCACCTAGAAGAACGAGACAGCAAATGCATGGAAATACCATCACCTGTAAGTCACACACCATCCTAACTATATTAGCTCTCCTGCCCTGTGGCTGGATCAAATTCCCTTGCAAATAGCACAGCAGTAGTTCCAAAAGGTTGCTTGCCACCATTGAGTGTGTTGGGTTAGTAGCGTAATGGATAATGGGTCTGACTGTGGATAAGAAGATTGAAGGTTCGTTTCCTACCTGGCTCATGCACAACATACAGCTTTTCCACCATTGCGAATTGGCAATTGTCTGCCACCTGCTGCCTTGATATATTCCCAAGAGCTGCATGAATAGGTCAGTGAGTTTGGGGCGGCATGGTGGCTCAATGATTAGCACTGCTGCCTCACAGTGCCAGGGACCTGGGTTCGATTCTAGCCTTGAACAACTGTCTGTGTTGAGTTTACACATTCTGCTCATGTCTGCATGGGTTTACTCTGGTTTCCTCCCGCAATCCAAAAGATTTGCAGGTTAGGTGAACTGGCTAGGCTAACTTGCCCATAGTGTAGGTTAGGTGCAATAGTCAGGCGTAAATGTAGAGTAATAGGATAGAGGAATGGATCTGGGTGGGTTACACTTTGGAGGGTCAGTATGGACTTCTTGGACCAAATGGCCTATTTCCACACCATAGGGAATCTATGAATTATGAACCATCTTCTTGGGGTAAACTAAGGACAGCCAATAAATGTTGGTGTAGTTAATGACATTCATGGCCAGACATTTCTGATAAGAAAGACTGCAGATCATGAAATGTCAGTGATTTTCTAATGCCATTTGATTTTTGGAAGTAAAGGTGTCACATTTCTTGAGTGTTTGTGAAATTCTTCAAAGCAAATGGAGAGTATCCAATCATACTCTGTTTGTTTCTTACAAATAATGGATAGACTTCAAGTAGTCAGAGGATGGTTTACGCATCTCAGAATTCCCAGCCTCTAACTTGCATTGTTAGCCACTGTATTTCTATGGCTGCTCGGAGTTCAGCTTCCAGTCAATGGTAACTTGAAAGTGTTGATGGAGTCATAGAGTCTCACAGCACGGAAAGAGACTCTTCGGTCCAACTTGTTTATGCCAACCAGACATCCCAATCTAACAGAGTTCCATTTACCAGTATTTGGCCCATATCCATCTAAACCCTTCCTACTTACATACTCACCCAGGTGCCTTTTAAAATATTTTAAATTGTACCTGCCTCTACTACATCCTCTGGCAGCTTGTGCCACACATGCACCAGCCTGAGTGAAAAAATTGCCCCTCAGGTCTCTTTTAGATCTTTCCCATCTCAACTTAAACTTATGCCGTCTAGTTTTGGACTCCCCTCCCCTGGGGAAAAGATCTTAACTATTCACCCTATCCATGCCCCTCGTGATTTCATAAACCTCTCTCAAGCAATCCCTCAGTCTCTGATGCTTCAGGGAAAAAAAAGCCCCAAGCTATCCAACCTCTTGTACATCTTTCCTGCACTCTCTCAAGTTTAACAATATTCTTCCTATAGAAGGGCATCAGGGGAGGTGTTGCCTGTCCCTAACTGCCCTTACATTGAGTGGATTGCTTGGTTATTTCAGAGGGCAGTTAAGAATCAATCAAATTGCTGTGGGACTGGAGTCACATGGAGGCCAGACCAGGTAGAGATGGCAGATTTCCTTCCCTAAAGGACATTAGTGAAGCAGATGGTCATACTGGAGTTGAAATGTTAACTCTGTCCCCTTTCCAAAGATGCTGCCAGATGTGCTGGGTTTCTACAGCACTCTGTCTTTGTATTTCAGATCTCAAACACTTTGTTTTTATTTGGATGATGGATGGGATTTTACATCCAGTTACAATAGTTGTCATAATGTCAATAGTCCAGCTTTATATATCAGAATTGTCATAGTATTTAACTTCCACCAGCTACTGTGGTAAGATTTGAACACATGTCACCGGGGCATTAACCCGGGCTTCTAGATAAAAAGACCAGTAACATTACAACTAGGTTTTTTTTCCTTTTTAGCATTTATCGCCTCCCCATAATTTCTGTGGAAAAGGTGGTGATGAGCTGCCTCCTTCAACTGCGACAATTCATATGGTGTTGATTTACCAGGATTGGAGGGTTTGAGCTATCAGGAGAGGCTGAATAGGCTGGGGCTGTTTTCATTCTAGAGGGCCTAAGTTTAAGATGAGAGGGTAAAGATTTAAAAGGGACTCGAGGGGCAACTTTTTCACTCGTGTGGTGCATGTATGGAACGAACTGCCAGAGGTGGTGGTGGTGGTGGAGGCAGTTTAAAAGGCAGGTGGATGGGTACATGAATACTAAGGGTTTAGAAGAATGTGGTTCAAATGCTGGAAAATGATCAGTTTAGGACATCTGGTCAGCAAGGATGAGTTGCAGCGAAAGGTCTGTTTCCATGCTGCATAGTTCTATGACGAGAATTGTACATAGTATTCCAAAAGTGGCCTAACCAATATTTTGTACAGTTGCAACATGACATCCCAACTCCTATACTCAATGTTCTGACCATCTCAATCACACTTTCACTACTGTTACATTCTGTGTCTTTGGCTCTGGGCACCCTCATCATATTCCCCCTCTGTCTACAATATAAAAATCAACATTTTTCAGCCCCTTTCAGTTCTAAGAGTCATATCAGACTCTAGACATTAATTGTTTCTCTTTCCACACAAGTTTCCTGATCTGCTGACTTCCTCCAGCACACTGTCTGGACTACTGTACCCATGCTGCCTTTAGATCCCATGCCTGCATAGTGAGAGCTGGCAGCTTGGTGTCAGGATAAAGCTCAGCCCATGGGGCCTGATGGAAGTTGTAGTTCTCACAAATGCTCAGCAGCAATTGGTGGCCAACAGCCAGGGGTTTGAATGTGAGCATGGGGGAGCCCCCCCCCACCCCACCTCCTCCTCCTCCTCCTCCCCCCCGTCTAGTGGGAAGAATTACCTGTGTAGATGGTGGGGATTCTGCAATGGTAATGCCATTAAATATCAAAGGGAGATGGTTAAATTCTCTCTTGTTGGAGATGGCCATTACCTGGCATTTGTGGGGTAAAAATGTTACTTGACATTTATCAACTCTAGCCTGGACATCATCCAGGTGTTGCTGCGTATGTACACTGACTGTTTCAGCATCTCAAGAGTTGTGAATGGTTTTCAACAGTGCAATCGTCAGTAAATACCTTCACTTTTGATCTTATAATAGAGGGAAGGACATGGATGAACCAAGTGAAGTTGGTTATACCTGAAACACTACCCTGAGTTTAATTTTCAATTCCATTTTAAACAGCAGCTCTGCTTTGAGGTATTATCTTACCATTTTTCTGTGAACTGCAATAATATATCCTATGAAAGGGCTATCAGAAGCTGCTGGCAAATGTCCATTAGGCAGTCCATTAGAGAGATTCTTCTCAATCTCAGTTGGCACAACTGTACTAGGAATTCCATTGGGAATAAGATTAGGTTTCATTGGATTTGCACTTGAAGACTGGTTATGTTTTCCATTAGTTAATGGCACCTTGGAGGAATCTAACAAAAGATACACGGTTCAATAAGTTGAGAGTGATACATTAAAATAACTGGATTCAAACATTTTTTTCTTTCTATAAAACAGAAAACAATTAAAAATGGGGTCATCTATAAGAGAGAAGTCAAATAAATCCAAAATGATTTCATTCTCTGAAGGATTAACTGCTTATATTTTATGATTACAGCTGATAGGAAGTGAATGTTTAATGTGTCTGTATGACATTCCTTACTGTTAATTTTAGAGATATAAGCCAACTTACTAAACAGATTGCAGGCTCCATTAGAAGCACAGAAACACAAAAAACTTAATGTTATCATATTAAAACTGATGTAACCAACTGTAATATCTAGCCTACTGTAGTATTCATTTTGCAAATGGACACCATAACAAGTTGCCCAAATCAAAGCCAAATAAAAGGGTTTTAAAAAAATTAAATAACAGACTGCAAAGACACTCACTTAGTGCAAGCTGTGGTTTTCCCTGAACCTTTAAAATAGCATAAAACTTGGCAAAAGGGCCTTAGTTAGAGCAAGTTGAGTGAGATAATGCCACCTTCCAAAAATCAAGAAATACTGAAATTTATCAGACCACTTATGTCCAAGGTTCACAGACCTGAAACATTACCCCGGTCTTTTTTCCACAGATACTGCTGAGTGATTTTGACAACTTTTTAACGATGTGAATATTATTGCTATGTTGCAATATATAAAAGCTTGCTTCTGAGTCTCTACCTGAATTTTTACAATGTTACATCTTAATACCTACAGTTTATCCATATTATATCTCTCTATTATATATATTAATACCTGTTTGTATTGGAGATGTGGCAGAGGTTGGTGATCCTGGAACAGGGATCTCAAAAGCACACAAAAAACCACTCGCTGACAGTCGCACTTTCTGGTTATCTTGAGGAAAATTCTGTTCAAAAGGATACAATTCACCCTTTTTTAATCACAAGCTTGGAGACTGATAGATTTCACATTACTATTAGTTCTATATTCTTCCATTCAAATTAAAATGGTTCTTTCACTTGATATGAAGATTATCGCCAACAAATTTATATGATCTGTTTTAATAATCACTCCTGTCTAAACGTTTTCTTTTACAAATCTGAACTTTCATTTTCTTCCATATTTCCTAAGTTTTACTCGTGTTAGCTAGATTTACTTTGTTATCACAGAAGGGATTAATTTATAATCCATCAAGGATTATAGTCTTAGTTTTAATTATGAAGAAATGAAGCATTTTATTAAAAAAGATGCAAAGTCTGCTGCCCCACTGTGTAAATATTTCCAGAAAACATGTACTCACTTTTATATTAGAACCATGAACCTCTCCCAGCAAGATCTGTTCTGACTTCAGTCCACACAATTCACTTAATTGCTTTTTCAAACCTGTGTATTTCTCATCCATATTTAATCGTAAACCATAACGAACTGGTGTGGAACCATCTAATTTGATAACTGAAAAACAGAACAAATTTCATATCTATAGAAGCCCAACTTTTTACTTGTACTCTTCTCAATTAAGTCAAGTCTTGGGATGAGATTAATTCCTATGTGGAAGCTGATTCTTTTGAGGAAGGGAGAATGACGAATAGAAAAAGATGGGCCAGACAAATCGGGGAAAAAAAAAGAAATCATCAATTGTGTGACAGAAATATTAACAATAACAATTAATGGAAAAAATAATTCTAAAAGTGCTTTTCAAAATAGGAGAAAATTACTGCAGATTTCAAGATTGTGTTTTTAAGAGGAGATTGTGGAATGAAATACTGCTCAGTTTCAGCATAAGCCACATTTCAGATCAAATATAAAAATATAAATATGCAAATCAAAATATACTTCATTATCAACTAGTACTGTGCCACACATGACTTCACACTCCATATACTGCAATATTTTTCAATAGCTCACACCAGCCAACTTTCATAGATGAGGCAAATAGTTCATGTAAAATTCAGGGCAGTTCTGCACTGTGGGTCCCATATTCAACAGAAATTGTCCAGTCCTAATTCAGTCTGTATTTCTGTAGCCATGAGATTTGGGAACCATTAATTCCAGCAATTTTGGACAAGGTTCTCCAATGAAAAGGACAGCAGAGTTGAACTACTGTACTTTTCAAATGACTTTTGAGAGGAGAAGGTTCATGGTACACTGGCTTGTAAAACTAAAATACTGCAAAAACTCAACAGGTCCTGAGCACTTGTGGAGAGAAACAAACGTGTATGTTTCAAGTCAGTGTCCCTTCGTCAGAACTGAGGAAGATTTAAGAGGTTTTGAGAAAGTGAGGGGAGAAAGAGAGAGGAGCTAAAACAGCAAAAGAGTAATTCTGTATTTGGGTGGAGGGCAGGACAGATTAAATAAGGAAAAACTTTCATTTTGGAAAAAGTTCAAGAAAATTATAATGGGTATAGGCAGAGAACCAAAAGATGCATCCATATGCACTGTGAATGGTTGCTTTACAGCTACTCAATTTTTAAAATTCCTACATACTATGTAGATGTCACTAGTAAGGGTAACAGTTATTGTTGATTCCAAGTTACCCTTGCACTGATTGGCTCTGTAGGCCAGTTAGGAGTGAAACACTAATGGTTATGTCAGAATTATCGATTTCCTTCTCTAAAGTATATTAGGGAACCAAATGGGTTTTAGGACAATCAACAACAGTTTCATGGTTGCCATGAGACTAGCTTTTAATGTCAGATATCACAGGTTCAATTTTTTTTTAACCATTTCTGCGATGGGGGTTTCATTGGACAACTGTAGCACACAGAAAGATTAGAGTGGGATCAAGGTAGAGAATTGAAATGAAAGGAAGCTCATGGTCATTCTCATGGGAATGAAGGAAGAGGTCTACACTCAGTCCACCTTTAATCTCCCAAGTGTAAAGGAGACTTCCTGATGAGCAATGTATGTAATATAAAGTGAAAACAAAAAAAAAGACTTCACTCAGAAGTGTTTGGGACATTGATGGTGAGAAAGGAGAAGTAAAAGGGCAGCTTTACATATCCTGCATTTGCATGGAAAGATGTCACAGGAAAGGGAAGGGCTATTGTAAAGTGACTGAAAAATGAATCAGGCTATCATGGAGATAATACACTAGGGACAGAAAAGTGATGAAGAATGACCCACTGAACACTAGCTGAAGCATTACTAGATAGAAAATATTGCATGCAAAGGGAAGAGATAAGTCAGATCATGACAATTTCTATTCTGACTAGTCTTTCATTTAGAATTTGCGTGGACTTTTCAAGTCAAACTATTTTCTGTATTGCTTGTGAATGACAATGAGGAAGGGTGTGCTCTTTACAGCCTTGTAAATATCAACATTTGGTTTATTCCAAAAAGCTATACTCTAAACTAAAAAGATTAAATTAATTTATAGGCAGCACCATGAATGGCTGAAATATTTTTCTTTACGAAGTTGAAATTTCTCCACAACTTTTAAAAAAACCATTAAGTTTAACAAACCTGTTATTTCTAAGTGCATATAGCTATCCATTGGCAGAGGCAAAGACAGGAAGTTAAATGGGTCAAATCGAACACTAATGTGACCACAGGTTTTACATTTGACTTGTGATTTTAGCTGTCCGTGAAACAGGTCGACCACAATGGATTTATTTCTCCTTAAATGATTTTCCCAAGCCTAGAAGAGTATAGAAATAAAAGTTGAACTGAAATACATAACGAAATACATACTTTAATAATGAAGTTGAAAGTACCTATCTTGATGTCTAAAACTGTGAACTATATAATTAAAATTATTTTTAAAAATTCCATTCACTGAAGCAGCAAATTCATTACTATTCAATTTTTTTAATCTTGAAGTATTTGAAGATTGATTCATTACTCAAGTAAAAAAAAATTTACATAGAAATTATAAGTTGTACAACTTTCTGTAATTAATTGATATAAGTAATTAAAAATCTGTCTGAGTATGCAGGTTAGGAAACTGACTGTAATTCATAGTGCACAATCTTGCAGTCAATTAAATATGCAGTATAGCTCTGTAGCAGGGTTCCAGTAGTCCTCAGGACAATTGTGGATCAACCCAAGTGGTATCATGCATCAAATCACTAAAATACACTCAGAATTCTAATCAATGCCCAGGTATTTTTCTGTAATTTACAAGATGCAAAATAACTTCTGGCAGATTTCTCCTACTGTGAAAATATGTTCAGCAATAATATTTTCAAAGATCAGTGAAAATACTTATTTTAGTGGATATTGTGATGCATTGATTGAAAGTGATTTGAAGAAAAATATAAGCAAAAATTCTTTTTTCTTAAGGACATAAATTATGTTTTTTTAAAGGTACCAATTTAAAGGCAGTCAATGGATTGCAAAATTTCTACAGGTACTTTATTTATGCTCAATGCATAAAATTACAGAACAAATAATCAATCTTCAGCTTAGTTTAAATTTGTACACAATTTTGTAAGAAACTATATAACTAGTTATGTATCATCTGAGATTTAAATGTTTTGAACAAAGAACTACTGACCTCTGCTGCAACCTCGAAATCTGGACGACCATCACTATCCTTTAGTTCAACATATGGCTTTTCATGAACTCTGTTGAGGTCTTCATGAAGACCATCCAATAAGAATGCGAGGAGCTCTTGGGAGTCCTGCTGCTGAAAGCCATTAAATCTTGGGGCATACTTGGCTATTGTCCACTAAAAAAAACAAGGGATAAAACAAAACTTGTAGTTTGTTCTGTGCCAAACATAAAATAAACGGTTATATTGTATCAAGGAAATGTTTTACACCACTGTTCTCACTTATGTCTTCCCTTTTGAAATTTGCCCTTTTTGTTCATGTTTCCCACTTTAAAATTTATTTTCCAGGTTTGTGAAAAAAAAACTATATCCACGAGGCAAAGTCAATGCTTGATTTTGCCACTGCCACACTCTCCAACACTTTCATCTATCTGATATCATTGATCGATACACAAACTTTAACAGTAACAGTTAAGGTAGCACAAAATAAATACGAAGAATGGTTTATTGCTAATTTTCTCATTAATTTCATAGTAACTGTTGTTACTTAACCAACTTTTTTCTAAAAACAAAACGTTCACAAAACAAATGGTCAATGCGACAGATCTTATCCATTGAAATATTTTACAATAATATGCTCCCTTACCCTGAGTTTAAGTGGCGCTACATTCTTCTGAGTTCCACTCCATAATTCTTGGATAAGATCCCCATAGCACTTGGCCATATGACCTTTCATTCCTAAAGGGTTAGCCCTGCAGTAAATCACAGACCGTCAAACTGACCTTGCAACAATGTACTCACTTTAACATTTTCATTGCATAATATCTAAAAAAAAGTCACTTATTATTTAACAGATTACTTATATTTTTGTTGCCATTAGATTATTTGATTAACATCTGAAACATTTAAAAACATAGCTCAACAACCAAAAAGCATTTGCTTCCAGAGTCTGCTATTCCATTCAATGAAGTCGTAGTGAAACACTGGATCAATTGCACTTCCCCACAATCCTCGATTCCTTTTGTGCCTAAACGTTTATCTAAAAATGGGTACTAAAATTTTGCTCAGGACATACACAGCACACGTTTATTTCCTTTAAACTTTGGTACTATTTTTTTAAAAATTAAAGAGCGTTTTAAGTGTTTAGTGATTCAGTTCACAGAATCATAGAATCCCTACAGTATGGAAACAGGCCATTTATCCCAACAAGTCCACACCGACCCTCCGAAGAGTAACCTACCCAGACCCATGACATTTACCCCTGACTAATGCACCTAACCTACACATCCCTGAACACTATGGGCAATTCAACATGGCCAATTCACCTAACTTGCACATCTTTGGATTGTGGGAGGAAACCCACGCAGACACGGGGAGAATGTGCAAACTCCACACAGTCACCAGCAGCTGGAATCGAATCCAGGTCCCTGGCGCTGCGAGATAGCAATGCTAACCACTGAGCCACCATGCTGCAGTTCTGTTGTAATAATCAGGCACTATGGAATCAATTTGTCAAACAGAGAACTTCCTAATCCTTACTAGCTAGGCTTTGCTAGACCTTTGTCAGGGTATTATATGAATCAGTTTTGAGTTGCAAATGTTTCATCCTTGGAAAAAAATGAATAAATAGCAAACATTCCTAAATCATCAGAGCAGCAAAAGTAGTGGAAAGGCAAGATATTCAAAACAAATGGAATTTTCTTTTTTAATCAAAGTGGTTTGAGAGTGCTTCACAAAAATAACAACTGGATACAATATTGACTAATTTGAATATTCAGAAACACACTTTAGCAGCATTTAATCTTTTCATAACTCATTTATTCTCCACTGAAATTTCTAAAACCAACCAAACATATATACAACATTAATATCTAGTTCAGAATACTCCTTGTCAAGTTTTAGAAAGATTTTCTTTGGAAACCGATGAAGTTCAACAAATATATTCAATGCAATTATCTTGTCACACCCACATCATTTTAATTTTAGGCAGTACACTGCACAGGTATAGTCTCTGTTGTGTCTTTAAGTGACAAAGTGTCATGGACTTTAATTGGCTGCCTGGTCTACTTGATATTATAAAATTCAAGTATGCTTCTAATTGCTCATTATTGGCCAATGTTTCACAGCCAATGACAACTTGAATGAATATCCTTCTTTAAATTGTAATAAATAAAGATAACTTGAGTTATTTTTACAGTTTAAGTTAATGGTTAAAGCATCTCACCATCCAATTTAGATGGAAAATTATATAGACTTAATGTCAATGTTAATGTTTTTTTCAGGCAACTTAATATATACACCTTACTTTAAAGGAATAAATTCAAAGAAGTCTAAAAAAATGTTCAAGTTGGTCAACTAATCAATTATAACAGTTCATGATAAAGCTTTTATATACAGAGTGTAAATGACAGTTTACAATTTGTTTACACGGAGGAAAACACATTCTTGTCAAGTTACAGAGAGAAAAGAAATCAACTTTAAGCTATCCTTCATTAATTGACCTTAATCTGCCTAGGCAGGAAACTCAGTGCATTACCCTGAGCTGTGGTGGATACTTAAAGCATTCTCAGTTAAAAATCACAGAACACCAGGTTATAGTCCAACAAGTTTAACTGGAAGAACACTAGCTTTCGGAGCGACAATCACCTGATGAAGGAGCGTCGCTCCGAAAGCTAGTGTGCTTCCAATTAAACCTGTTGGATTATAACCTGGTGTTGTGTGATTTTTAACTTTGTACACCCCAGTCCAACACCGGCATCTCCAAATCATGAAAGCATTCTCAACCTACAGCAGATTTCTAAGCATTAATTTTTGAAGACTGTGTTTCACATATTAAAGCCCTCAAGATTTTCCTTTCCTCAGCTGCATAACGGCACTTTTAACCAAAGGAAACTGTACAACTCCAAGTACGCGTAGTTGCGTTCCTACAAAACCGAGCTTCATAGAAGATTGCTTAATATAAATAATGGGACCTATAGGAAAAGTGAGGAGAGGGGCAGACCAGCAAAAAATATCACTCACATCACCTAAAAGTCTAGCGCAAAGTATAGCAAAGTCTGAATGAAGGTTGAAATCATATTTATTAATAAAACAAAACTAAATTTAACACAGCACATTAAAAAAAAATGTAGGGAAACTGCTCTTTGTACAGAACCTCTCACATCAGAACATGCGCAGAGCAGCATGAAAACTAGTAGTGACATCATAGAATATCACACGGACTTCAGTGCAGATGTCGCACATGCACAGAACAGCACGAAGACCAGCACTGATATCGCACATGTGCAGCCACCGATGCAGAAGAGTGCGGAGATTCCAGCACACACATTGGTGCATACGCAGAACTAAGCAAGCGGACCAATCCCCGCTGGAACTGCGCTATTGCCAATGAAGGTAAGCATTTTCCAAAATACCGTTCCCTAATTCTTCAGCAATGCTATAGCCAAATCGCACTGCCGAAACGCAGATTTCCAGAACTATTTGCACAACAGATTTGAATTATTCAGAAAGGGACAGAAGAGTTCAAATTTTTGAAGGGATCTTGGTACACAGGACATTATTTCCATTTGAATTATCTAACTGATTCTACAAGGTATGATGTACCATTTTCATTCCAGCATTATGTTTGTACCATAAAAGGATAACCTAGTAGGAATGCTGAACTGACTCATTACAGCAAAAAGAGATTTGCACTGCATTTCGTATTACGAAGAGCAGAGGAAAATCACCTATACAGTGTATTCAAAAAGAATGGGTACCCAATGAACACAGACTGGTGATTTCTCAGCAACAAACTCAAACAAGCAGACAAAACACGTCCAGAAACCCTAGCCAGTCTCCCCTACATGAAAGACATCTCCGAAATGACTGCCAGACTGCTCAGACCTCTTGGCATCATGGTAACCCACTAAAACAGCAGCTAATGAACTTGAAAGACCCTATACAGACAACAAGCAAAACTAATGTCATTTACTAAAGACCTTGCAAGAACTGGAACAAACACTACACTGGACAAACACGCAGAAAACTAGACACCAGGATACATGAACATCAACCAGCCACAAAAAGACATGACCACTCTCACTAGTATCGTTGCATGTATTTGAGGAAGGACACCACTTCGACTGGGACAATATATCCATCCTAGGACAAGCCAAACAGAGATACACACGTGAATTCCGAGAAGCATGACATTCCAACCGGAACTCTCTCAACAAAACACATTGACCTGGATCCCATTTCCCACCCCCTGAGAAAAAGAACACGATATGACATCAGCAACCCAAGGAAACCTAAACACATAAATAAAAAGCGAGCAATACCTCCAGTCCTTCACCGGAGGCTCACTGATGATGTTACCTAGTATGGTGATGGAGTGTCTGAAAACAAACCTTCCAGCTCAGTGAGCAGACTTACATCCAGACCTCTAACTGAGCTACAAATCTTCTCAAAGACCTAATCTTCGCTAAGACTTAATAGTTTTAATGCTGCACAATAATCATACCAAGGATCAATATGCAAGAGCTCCACTAATTCAAAATTTGCCTTTATAAGCCAGTTACAAATAGGGATGACCATACATAAAATTCAAAACAATGTATAAAGAATATGAAGCAGTGTGCTCTTCTTGGGGTTGAGGTAAGTGCACAGAGATTAGCATTGGGACCTTCACTAAATTCTCTAATTTCTATTTATGTTTGCAATTGGAAATATAAGTAAAATAGATGATGTCTTTATGCAAATCAGTTAGCTCAAAAACAATTCAAATCAACAAAGGGTCAGTTAGACTTGAAACGTCAGCTCTTTTCTCTCCTTACAGATGCTGCCAGACCTGCTGAGATTTTCCAGCATTTTCTCTTTTGGTTTCAAATCAACTAATACTGCATTTAAAAAATAAAAATTAATGTCTTCAATTCTTCTCAACAGCAAATACCAGTATACTAGTAATTCACCTATTCTATAAGCTTTCCCCAAAAGAGTGTACAAGGAAAATGGTTACTTTACACTTATAAATCGAACATAAACACTACAGGAAACTTGAGTTCCCTGCTATGTAATAGTTGCAGCCCAATTAATACATATTCTTTCTCATAGCTTACACTGGTCTGCAGAGAATCAAACAAAATGACAAGTGTAGTTTAAACTAATCTTAAATGATTTTCAATAAATCCAAAATATGACACCTTTCTACAAGATGACATTTCAGCCTTTTTTTTGTAAAAAAGGTAGTTTTCATTCAGGTATCTTACAGTTACAGACAATTTCTGATCAACCTGGATGTATAGGGTGTGGAGAGAAATTTTGAATGTTCATGAACAATACTCAGATGAAAGAACAATCTCAAAAACACCAGTTTAAATAAATAGTAAAAGCAGAAAATAACATTCATTATTCTCGTGTCTCTCCCTGTTTTTACTTCGTTCAATTAAAACACTTCCTACTCTTTCAGTTTTCTGCTTGAATGAAACCAATATTTAATAACCCATCTTTTTGGAGATAGCGATGAAGCAGCTGGATTTTTCTATCATGTTTCTTTCTTATTTCAAAAGCTCAGCATGTGCATGTTTCACTCTTCTCATTTAAAATTTTGTTCTAATATAATCACTGCATACCAGTGTAGTATAAGGGCCAAGTCTGAGAATGAATATTAAAGGCCTTATGTGTTGGCATGTAAGTATGAAATAATTTAAGGAAAGAAATCTTGGAATAAAAGCTGGCAGAGTACCAAGAAGCTGTCAAACTGTTACAAAAACCTAACTAATTCACGAATGTCCTTTCGAGAAAGGATCTCATGTTCCTTACCTAAATGGCCTCTGACTTCTAGTCTCATGTCAACATGGTAGATTCCAAAGTGGCCATGCAAGACACTCAATGTGAACAATTAGGGATGGGCAGTAAATACTGGCCTTGTCAGCAGTCTCCATACCTTAACAATGATTAAACATATCCTGTGACGTTTTGTCTACTATTTCTATTCGAGTAAACATTTCACAAATTCTCCCTGTATACCAGAACAGTTCCAGTCTTCATTGAAATCAGCTCTGGAGAAAACATATCTAGTATGATCTTACCTCTTTTCACAATCATGGAATATTTTGATTTACTAGCATTAGGTGCATCAAAGTGCACAGGAAACAGCTGTTTTTTTCTGTACAAATTGGAATTGAATTTCAAGATGAATTGAACAAAGAAAAAGTTGATATGTGTATTTCACATTCCACAGATAGATAAATTAAAATCCTTACCTGTTTAGTTCATAAAGATGTCTCCCTGATATGAAATATCGAGTGAGTGGCTGTGTGTTACTGACACACTGGATACTAGAATTCATAAAACATGTGTTTCCCAGGTTACTTAACCCTGTTGCACCTTTTTCCGTTGGAACTAGAACAAAAAAAGCATTATATGTAATGATGTGATTTAGAACAATCAAGAAACAAATAAACATCAGGAAATAGTCAAATATTGAGAATAAAAAAAATCTGCCAAGTGGATCCAGATAAATAAGTGATTAAAGAACTTGCAACAGATCAATTTGCAACAAACAAGCAGAAATGGTATCCACACCTGACAAAGATCTGAAATTAAACATGCCAATGACCTTGAATACTGTAAAATGCCTACTGAGATGTAATTGAATTTTATTTGTCACCCTGACAAGGATGTATGAACCCATAATAAAACATTATTAAACCCATTACAACTGCCTACTATGTTAGTGGAATAATTTTCTGATCAGAAATCACATTAATTGCTTTGTGAAAAGTTGCAGAAGTAATAAGATAAAAGTGTGGCATTACAAACAAAGAGCAACTTGCAGGTCTGCCATATATTAATACCGTGCATCTGAAGAAATCCCATAGATCTAGTGCTTAATATAAAAACATGGTGAGCACATTTCCCGGTGATATATATTCTTTAGAATCACCGTATTCTAAACAATTCCAGTTTTTTTGCCAGTGGAATTTTTGTTTGAATGTATGTGCTACACAACAAGCACTGCAGTCGTACATATTTAATGTTCCAACTAAAACAGCTCATTTTCGCATCTATATGAACCCAGCCTCACTTAACTATATCTTTCTATGTTTTAGAATAGAAATTAGTAATTGAAATAAAATTGTGGGGCCAATAGCAAACACAGCAAATGTATCATTTATACGTAAGGCCAAATTGAAATGATTTACATTTATTTACTCAAATTACAAGTCTTGAATATTGCTGTTGAAGCTTCTCAGCTTGTCCTCACTAGGCCAGATAGATGTGGTCTCTGGTTGAGGACCTGCCATGGAGAATTCACCTAGGAACTCTTGTCCCATTTTCTCTTTAATTCAATAAAGGCAAACAAGTGTACACATTTTCCCTTTTGACAGATAAAGACTGCTTTTTGAATATGAATATATGTAGCTTCTCACAAAACCAAGTGAGCTTTAGTAAAATAGCTCATTTGCAGTTCCTAGAAGCCAAATATATTTCCCTGCAAGGAAAAGGAATACCAGACATTCAAAAAATGGGACAATGTTATAGGAGACAGGGCTTCAACCAATCAATATCCTCATGCAATATAAATTGTCACTCTGAGGTTTGGTATCCTTGCATTATTCTGATGAGTGGAATATGAAAATCTTCAATGGCATTTTTTTTAAGCAATGTTCAATTATGCAATTGCAATCAGAAATGATTATTCCCAAGAAAGAATGGAAAGCCAATATTTATAATAAAGCATAGATTCACGTTATAAATCAGTTTTAAAGTCTATGCTCCTTTTCCTATTTTTCACTTATAATATTTCAAGTCAAAATTCCTTAGCTTTAATTTAAAGAAACCCACTAGTTATTATAATTAATAGAAAATAAACAAGAAATTTGCTTGCTTAAGTTTTAGTATTTCAAATAAATATCTTGAATTGTGAAAGTTGACTTTACCTTGCTCAATGACCCCACAACATGAAATAAATCATATTACCTCAAAGCTAAAGTTCTATATTTGTACCTACCCTTGTGTCTGTCCATTTTGCTACTGTTTGCAATGAATGACATCTCCTCCGGCCAACTCATATCTTTGTTGCGAACTATTATAAGAAACGCAGGATATCAGGCTGATAGTACTGTAACAATGCTCATACTTAAGTAACTGGAAAGCCTGTTTGACATAATATTTAGAACTTATGCTTTGCAGTTCTTTATAAAATCTTGTTTTTGTTCCATGCACATCACAATGCTAATCAGAGGGCTCAATTCTTGATCTGCTGGTTAGGAAGGGGCAAGAAGTGTTTTTAAAAATATTGCCCAGAAAAAAAACTGATCCACCAATTCTTTCATTCCTTCATGTGTGGAAGAATCAGGACATAACTTAATATCTCTCCTTGATAAACAAAACCTAGTTGAGATCAAAAATTCATTGCTCCTGGATGAATAGGCTTGGACTGACCTCAACCAGTCTATGGTTCTGAACATAAATTTAAACATGTAACACCATCATGCAACAGGCAGATTTCCCTCCACCCTGATCCTGAACCCCAACCCCAAATCATTTGTACTGTCCTGACCAAGGGTTTTACGACTGTATGCTACATGTTAATTTATTGTGACTTAGAAGCAAAATCATTTTTTCTAATATTTTAAATAAATTACACAAAATTCCCAATTTTTAAAAAAATTCTCAAACAATAATCTAAATGTTCTGTATTGTTAGAGTATATTGATACATCTGCATGAAAATAAAATCATTAGTAGTTTTAATTATATTTCACCTACTACCCAAAATATACAGATGCGACTATGTATTGAGCTGGTTAGAAAAATAAAATGTACGCTTGACCATATGAAGAACCTTAAAATTCTGCTTACAAATATCTCTTCTTCATTGCTGCTTGAACATTTTGGTATTCCCAACTATGACCAAAGAAACTCACCAGCACAAGGCTGCTGCAATTCAAAAGGAATCTAAAGTACCATAACCACCTTGGGAAACTAGAAATGAGTAGATGATACCCTGTGCCTGAATTTATAAGATCGGAACAGACTACAAAATAACCAGATAGTCACTAAATATAAAAAAAAACTTTTATTTCACAAAATGCACCACCAAATTAATCATTTCATGAAGAAAGTTGTGTGCTGCTTTTGTAGAATTGAAAATTTCTAATTGGTAGGAATAGTTCCAAGTTAAGATGAAATGAATAATCAACCAATTCAATACATTGCACTTCCAAAAGCAGAAGGCAGAAGGATAGATCTAAGTACAATAAAATGGGTGTGTTCATACTTGTGGAGGCCATGACATCCCTGAAAGAAAATTCATGAGTTAAAGCTTGGAGTAAAATTCTCAGGCCTCCAGTTAAAACTGTTAACTTTGACAATATGCAGAAATCAGCATCAAATTATAATCAAATATTTAGTTAGTGCGCCAGGGAGTAGCAAATAATTTTGGATAAGCTTTCTCAAGGTTTTACAGATTGTATGTCTGTACATCTGGGTCTAATGCAGATTAATTGACAGATATTGATGGCTATGATTAGCCAACAATTTCAGTATTGCTGTTATCAAGCAACTATCAGGACAGTAGATGAACTAGGAGGACCTTCATAATTTGTATTTTGTCCAGAAGTTCTGACATTCCTCGTTAGATAATTCCTAGATATTTTAATTTCACAGTGCACTGCAAGTTATTCTTAAAATTTCAACGTCACAGTAAGTGTAATAATCATGAAACATGGGATTGTATTTTTCACTAGTTGTTTAAAAATGCATGCCCAGAGAAGAAACACTGGCTAATGAGTCTGTGAATTGCATATTTGGGATTTCAGAATGCCTGATGTATTCTGCAGAGTAGCAACACATGATTCAAGTGATGCTTTTAAAACAAATCTAGCAATTATAAAGATAATCTGTTCTATAAACATGGTCATAAACCAAGCAGCAGCAGACTGCAGACTCATTCAAATTATGTGACTTGAATGGAAACAATTTGCTCTAGTCTTTAAGATTAGTTTAGAGTCATAGAGATATACAGCATGGAAACAGACCCTTCGGTCCAACCCATCCATGCCGACCAGATATCCCAACCCAATCTAGTCCCACTTGCCAGCACCGGCCCATATCCCTCCAAACCTTTCCTATTTATATACCCATCCAAATGCCTTTTAAATGTTGTAATTATACCAGCCTCCATCACTTCCTCTGGCAGCTCAGTTTAATTTCAGAAATGATTTATATATCATTCACATGTTATTTAATACTGCATTGGAAAAGACAAGGAAAACTGCAGAGAAGGAAAAAAATGCAAGTTGTTTAGATTTTTAAAAATTTGCTGAGGAAAATAACAATATATCATCATGGAAAGCTGATCTATACATCACTCTGAAGGGATAGACAGCAGAATTTAAGGCTGAAACATTTTATCAATGAGTGCAGTCTAAGTTTAATGATTTTGCAGATAATCATTCTGACAAGCCAACATGTGAACTTGACTTGCATCCACCTGGAATACAGTGAACTGTTTTACTTCCCTTACCAAAAGGAGGTAAATGCTGAAATCAGAAGGTTCGTGAGGTTGATCCAAGGTTCTTAAGAACAGTGATTGAATAGGTCAGGCCTGTTAATCATTGGAATGATTCATTAGGGGCATGACAGGGTAGATGTAGATGTTATTTCCTTCTCTGGGAGAGGTTAGGATCAGAGGGCATAATTTTAGAGTAAGGGGTTGCCCACTGGAGTCAGAAATTTAAGAGGACTTTCTTCTCTCAGAGGTAGTGAATCTGTGGAATTTTTTTTAAAATCAGAGAGCTGCAGAAAATGTTCTGTTCAATATATTCAAAACTGAGATTGACAGATTTTTAATGAGTAACAGAATTGACCGTTATGGGAAAAAGGCAGAAAAGGAACTTGTAGGATTTTTAGATCAGCCACAATCTCATTGAATGGTGGAGCAGACTTGATGGGGCGAATAGCCTATTTCTACTCTTACGTCATATGGTCTGTAATAGCCAAGTCAACTTATTTCTGGCCCAATGCATAACTAGAAAATGATTCTAATGAGCAGTTTTTGGCATTTTCAATAGATAGCAATGCGATTATAACAATTTCAGTTAAATTTCCATAAACCTTTTATTCGCATTCACTAAATAAACTCGAGCTCCTCAAACATCAAATGATTAACGTTGAGATATAAATGCTTAAATTAAATCAGTGAGGGAATAAGATGTGCCATAACATTGGTAGTCCCACACAAAGTACTAGATAATCATTATTCTTTAAATAATGAGAACACAATATTAATAAGTAGAAATGGGAAGCTGGAGGATGCAGTTTCTAAGGCCAAAGACAAGTTTTAAAGTTATTTTACTCTGTACTATGTCAATGAGTTTTGAAATGAATCACTGCCATGACTTAGAAATGAAATGTTCATTTACACTTGAGATCATCAAATACATTAGCTAACTTTAATGATTTTTGTGCTTTTCTTGAAAATCTTGTCTCTTTACCTTCAATCACCAAGTGTTGCTCATCTAGAATTTTCAAATCTTCTAATGTGTGGTCCTCATCATCCAGTAATGCCAGGTAGTTCTTAAAAAAAATTACATCATATTAAATGATAATCTCAACAGAATACAATCAACCAACCAAACATTGTAAATTCTATTTTACCTCACTGTTGTATAGCCACAGTCGCATGTCTTCCTCCTTTATTCGAAGCCGCTGGGATAAGTATTCATGTATATCTTTTATTGTTTGCATACGGCTGAAGCAGCCAGTGTAAGCTAACACTCGTTTCATTGGAGAAGATGGTGAAGGTACATTTCCTAAATTCACAATAAATATATTAAGATGAAAACATACTAGCCACAATACAAAATTATTAAACTCATTAATGTTACTCCGATTGAGGTTGGGCATCCAATTCTTGATAAGCATTGAAAATAGCACTCTGCAAACATACATTCGCCTGCTAACAAATTAAGTTAGAAAAGTTCAGTCTAGCTTCATGATCATTGATATCATAAGCTTCATCAACTAAACAGACTTAAATAGATAAAACTAGTTTCAAGTACAGCCAATAACAGTTTGTCTCAAAAGAATTGCAGCAATGAGGCTAGCCAATGTATTTTGTATCAATTAGTATGTGACTCAGTTATCAAGATAATATCAAATAGGCTACATACATTTGTTGCAGTCCATTAATCATTATGATCACTTATTTCCAAGTCATTAAAAATATAAAACCATCTAATACATATATGCATAATTAAATGCCCATTACACTGGCCTTTCCCCCAAAGAAACCAACTATAATGATGATTTAACATAGCAATTTTGACTAATCAGAAAGCAGATGATTCAACTGTTACAGGATTCAGACCGCTTTGTAAATCAATTTAATTGCTAATAAAAATGAAATAATAAAACCAAATTGTATTACAAGAAATTTTCTACATGGCAAGGAAGATTTTATGGTAAAACCAATTTAAGCATAGCATCTTATTACTATACTTTTAAATTAACTATTATATTTGAAGACAGTTAAACACATCAAGGTTAAATTTCATATTTGATAACAGAAACATCATGTCTGTTAATACTGCAGTTGCCATTTCGTGTCCTTGTCTGATCTGAAATCTACTCAACCAATGGAATAATAGTTAAAAGAGTGATATCCTAATGTGCTACATAATAAATTAAGCAGGTTACACTGAAAATATACAAAAAGGTCCAAATCTCAGTCACATCATCAGGCTACTGAAAGACAAAACTCTTCGAGATGTTGGGGAGGAACTGCAAAACACCTGAAACTTTAGAGAGTCAGTTACAAAGGTAGAATTTTCACAGAACTAATGATGATCTTGGGTAGTGGGGAAGAAAATTTATAAATGAAACCAAATTTAAAAATTACAACTCATGCGGCAAAGAATAGCTCAATGTCAAGTTTAACATGACTGTAAACCAATACATTGAAAAGAGCACAGTAAAAGCTAAAAATCTAATTAAAAGGCTACAACTTGCGATACAGTTGGTCAAAGTCAGACCATAAGTAAATAGATTAAATCACAAATTAAGAGGTACAGATGTAAGATTACAGCAAGGAAGTAGATTGGACTAAATTCAATCCAGAGTTCAAATTCATAAAAATTATTGTGGGGCAAATCTTGGAAGTTCATCATGAGGTCTTGAACATTTTATCAGGGAAACACACACAGCACCAAATCCACTCAATAGTACCCTAAGCATTGTAAATGCAGCCAGAATTCTGTTATGTCTCAGATTTCTGTATAGTAATATTAGTTTTGATTACTGTTATTACTGATTCAATTGTCCACTTAGCAGTTAATGATGGAAATGGGTTACACCAAACAAACAGTGTTGGTCAGTGAACATTCTGTTTCTGAATGATCTTGGTATGGTCATTGTTTTGTAGATATTGATTTCAAGTATTGAAATTTGTGTAGACATGGTCTTCAGTTGTAGGTCAAGGCCATTTGGATTTTGAGAAAGCCTCAATTCAAAACTATAATCTTTGTTTGAAAATGTAATGCTAATGGAATTAGCAGTCAGCTAACCAGATAACTAATAGCTCCCTATTCTTGCTGCAGTCTTGCATTACCCCCAGGTGCATGTTGAGAAAATGTTCTTAGGCTCATCATACCCATATTCACCCAAATGTTTGACTGTTGTGTACGCGTGGCTGTTTGTTGACGCAAGAAAAGTAGGTAACGAGGAAACAATTCCAGTTCTGCTTCTTCACTTGCTGTATTTCTAATGACCTAATTAAGATGGTAGAGAAAAAAATATTAATAGTTCCAGTTCTGACCACATGGTTTCAGCAAATTCTTTCAAGTGATAAAGAATCTCTTAAATTTCTGTACTTGTCACATAAATACCAAGATTTTGGATGCAGTATGGCTGAGACAGTAAGTTGGAATAACGGTCTACTTCACAAAAAGACAGAACAGCAATATTAAATATTTCAGATTTTTGCAAAAATATGATTCAAACACACCACAAATATTCTTGCACTGATAAAAACTTGAAATTTCTGAGCAGTTTTAGACTCTGACAAGGGCCAATTATGAAATCATTAAGTAGGCAATTACCAATCATGAAATTACAACATTTCTAACATTAAACTAATCAGTATTCATTTAATGCTTATATATTTTCCAAACCTTTAGTTAATTGAATGAATAATAGTAAACATCATAATATGTGCAATATGCTAATTTGATTAACTTCAGTAACCAAATAGAAACTAATTTGCTATCTATTTTTTCCCTCAGGGAAAACACAAGTACAGGCTTTCAATAAAAGGGGATTAGTATTCCCTGACTGGCTAAATCATTAAACAGCATGAGGATTTTGCAGTTTCGGTACAACACTGTACTACAGTTTGCTTTGTGCACACTTCAGGGTAGCTTAAATGTCTGAACATGTTTTTTCACAACTCAGTGGTCTTTACAGTTCATTGGTACATGACACTCCCAAATAACTTATGCATGGAAAATACAGAACAGTAACATGGTAGTTATGATATTTGACTACCTATTCATGTATGTTTAAATCCCTCTGTTGTAAAATGAGATTTAAACATAATAAAATTTGCTAACTTGTTGTGAAGACACACTAATTTGTTCATGTCCTATGTGAGAATTAGTTTCACAAGAGTCATGAATTATTCGCCTTTATTTATTTACAGGATGTAGGTGCTGCTGATTTTTGGTGAGCGTTTATTGCCCTGGAGAAGGTTGTGGTTTGCTGCTTTCTTGAACTGTTGTATTATGATGCACGTGCATCAGCAGGGCTGTAATGGAAGGATTTCCCGAATTTTGACCCAATGAAGGAATAGTCAAATAAAGGAAAAACTGGAGTGCTGGAGAAACACAGTAATTCTGACAAAGTGTCATTGGACTTGAAACATTAATCAATTTCTCTCCACAGATGCTGCCAGATCTGTTGTGTTTCTCCACACTGTTTTTGTTGCAGATTTCCAGGATCCACAGTTCTTTGTGCTTATAATAAGGAACTGTGATATTTGCCAAGAAATTCTGATTAGATACACGTAGAGGACATTTACTCTGGAAATTCCTGTCCAAGAGCCTCCTGTTTTCAGAAAGTCCAAGAATCCTTGTAACTAGTAGGGGAACAGCATCAACATGTGAACCACACTCAGCTTTGCGGCAGGTGGTGTTTCATATTCATATTTAATCCAAAAATTCTCATGACTATCTATGACCTTGAGGGGTTTTATTGAATGTTTATCAGAGAAGATGTGCCAACAGACTTTTCATTTCTCAGGCATTTACTTTAGAATCAGCCCTATCTGGATTTACACGGTTCCAACACAATTCCAGCCTGCACTGTTGCATTGATGATTTGATCATCGAAATATCTGGGCCACTGTTCACAGTCAGCGTGGTGTGTGGCTTGGAGACAAATTTACAGGTCCAATGTATTTATTGCCGTTGTCCAGCTAGATGGTAGAGATCATAGGTTTGGAATGTATTGTCTCAAGAGTTGGTGATTATTGCAGTGCACACTGCTCCCATTGTGCATTGCTATGGAGGAAGTGAATGAAGGTGGTGTTCAACAATTGGCATGTCAATCAAGTGAGTTGCTTTGTCCTGCATGGTGTCAAGCTAGAAGTGTTATTGCTGCATTCATCCAGGCAAATGGAGAGTATTCCATTACAAATCCATTCTGATTTCAGGATTGTGGATGGATTGGGGAGACAGGGAGCGAGTTACCACAGAATTCTCAGCCACACATTATTTATATGAATGGTCCAATTCAGTTTCTGGTTAATGGTAATCCCAAGGGTGTTGGTAGTAGGGTATTTAACATGAGGAAAGATCAATATGATCTTTCATAAAAACTACTCACATTCCAAAAGTAAATATAAAAAAAACTCACTTGTTGTTACATTGATGTTAAATAATTACAATGATTAGATTCCCTACAGTGTGGAATCAGGCCCTTCGGCCCAACAAGCCTACACTGACCCTCTAAAGAGTAACCCATCCAGACCAATTTCCCTCTGACTAATGCACATAACACTATGAACAATTTAGCAGGGCCAATTCACCTGACCTGCATCTCTTTGGACTGTGGGAGGAAACCAGAGCACTCAGAGAAAACCCACACAGACACTGGGCGAATGTGCAAAATCCAAACAGACAATCGCCTGAAGCTGGAATCAAACCCGGATTCTTAGCGCTGTGAGGCAGCAGTGCTAACCACTCGGCCACTGTGCCAATATTTCCATGCATCCCAAGAAACCATCAAAACAGTTTAATTCAAAACAATGCACGAATAAATATTTATTTTAATTGTTCATAGTAAGTCTAAGCAAAGGAAGAAGCCAGACAGACCACTCAGCATTGACCTATGCACCAGAAAGAATAACAGCAAATAAAGTTCAGGTCAAACCTGTATAATCCTCATTAACATCTGGAGTATTGTGCTTGAACTGGGAGATGTGTCACACAGACTCATCAAGCACAGTCCACATTCTAAAATATGATTCTGAGTAGCAGAATGACCAGGGAAGCAGACAAAAAATAGGCAACTACGGGCCAGTCAGCTTAATGTTTGTTATTGGGAAAATTTTGAAGTCTATTATAAAGAATGTAATAGTAGAGCATTTAGAAATGCATAATATGATCAGAGTCAGCATAGCTTCATGAAGGGGAAATCATGTCCAACAAGTTTACTGGAATTCTTTGAGGAGGTAACAAGCAGGATATATAAAAGAGAAGCTGTGGATGAAATATATTTGGATTTTCAGAAGGCATTCAGAAGATGGTACACATTAGGGACTACTTAAGACCCCATACTGTTGGAAATAGTGTGTTAGGTTGGATTGAGGATTGGCTAACTATCAAAAAATAGGGTGTCAAACTTAGGGTGCATTTTCAGAAAGGCAATCTGTTACTTAATAAGGAGAACTGTAACGCTGAACACTTTTTCTTTATTTCTTCATTTTTGTACCTTTGTATTCTATATCTTGGTTTATTTTTCTGGGTTAGAAGATGGCGCCACTGTACAACAGTTTTATTACATTTCATAACAAAATGAGAGAGACAATAAACAAGTCAAATCAAATCCAAAAAACTAGTAGTATGATGGGATCAGTGGTGGGCCACCATTATTTACGATGTATATTTATGACTTGATTGAGGAAAGTACATATACTATAGCCAAGTTTGTGAATGATGAAAATATGTGGAAAGCCAAGTGATGAGGATAACACAAAGAGTCTGCAAAAGGAGACGAGAGAGTTTAAGGGGGCAAAAATTGGCAGATGGAATATAACGTGGAGAAATTTGAGGTTTTGCACTTTAGCAGAAAGACAGAGGAGTTGAATATTATTTAAATGGAGAAACACTGCAGAAAGCTAGTGGAAAAGAAGTCCAGTCTTCACATTGAGGATACCTTCTATCATGTTGTGTGGCATGACAAATATGTTAAATGGGACAGATTTCAGACAGATCTAAGACCTAGTCATCTATGAGACACTGTCAGTCATCAACTGCAGCACAATCTGTAACCTCATAGCCTGGCATACAGATCTTATTTGCCTAACCCATTTCAAGTTCACGTCTACAGAAATCCCTGGGATATTGACTGGGGATTCATCAATGATATTATTGTTACACGTCAAGGTATGAGCGTTAGACTTCCTGTTGCTGTAGATGGTCACTTGTCAGCTCAAAGTTCGATATTGTCAAGGTCTTGTTGCATTTAGACAAGGGATTTTTAGTATCCAAGGAGTTATGAAGGGTGCTAAACATTGTGGAAATTATCAGCAAACACCGCCAGTTGTGATCTCATTATATTGGGACGGTCATTGATGAAGAAGCTGAAAGTGTTTGAGCCTAGGACACAACCGAGGCACTCCTGCAGAGATGTCCAGCTGTTGGCTTCTACAACAATGATCTTTTGTGCTTGGCATGACACTAGTTTAGAGTTCACCCCGATTTCTATTGACTCCAATTTTGCTAGGGCTCCTTAATGCCAGACTATCAAATGTGGCTTTGAATTAAAAGGATGTCACTTTCACCTCACTTCTGGAATTCAGCTTTTTTGTCCATGTTTAAACCAAGATTATAATAAGATTAGGAGCTGAGTGATCCTGGCAAAACCCATACTGAGCATTAGTCAGCGGATTATTGCCAAGCAAATGCAGATAGATAGAATTTTGGATGACACCTTCCACTATTTACCGATGATTGTGAGTAGACTGATGAGTGGTAATTGATCACATTGGACATGCTTTATGTGGTTGGACATACCTGAGCAAACTTTCTATATTGTTGATTAGATGCCAGAGTTGTAGCTTTAGTGGAACCGTTTAGCTAGGACTGCATCTATTTTTGGGAAACTCCCCAGTTGTTGTTACAGAGGACTTGCAGGATCTACAGGGCTGATCTTGCCCTTGTCACTTCCGTTGCCTTAGTCAATGCCAGGTGGTCAATCTGGTTTCATTCCTTTGAGACTAATGTAAAAATGTAATAAACTAAAAATAAATGCAAGGATAAAGATAACTTACAGGCCGTGGCAAAGCCAGGTTTGCACCATACCAATGATACAGTGCCCTCCAGACGGGTTCTGGGACAATCTCATAGTCCTTGCCACAAACTAAAGTAGGATTCTGTTTCAGACGTCCACCTTCTAAAGTTAATGTAGGAACCTTTACAAGAAAAACAATGCTCTTTAGGGAAATATACAAATTCATGACAACTATAGACATTTTCCTAGATAACAATGATAGAATAAGTTTAAAGAAAGGATCTGTGGCTCATCACAGGTGTTCATGCAAATTATCTTGAGCTAGCAGCTTGGTGACAGTATCAAATCTGCTGATAGCACCAAATTAAAACAGTATGACACAGTGAAAGATTATGAAAACCTTCAGGAAAATACTGCACTACCTTCAAAGATAAGGGATAGTCAGAGGCTAGAAAGCAAACCAAAAAACTGGCATACTTTTTGAATTGGCTGAATGTAGTTAAACTGGTACCCCAGTGTTCTCTGTTGGATCCTTTTTTTGTTTAATATTGATACAAGCAATCTGGGTGTAGGCACAATGGAAAAGGCATTGATATTTTCTGGTAGTTGAATGTGGTCTCAGTGACAGATAAATATAGGTATAAAAAGTTCAGCTCAGGGACATATTTGTATAGTTGCAAACTGGTTAGTTCAGCCTTTTATTGGCTGGAGAGAAAGAACTTATAAATGGCTAAGCAATGTAATTTGTGGCAGAGGCTTTGAGTCTTCCCAATATTTCACTGGTGAAAGGTTCTGCTTAACCAGTGCTAGCTACTGGCCACAACTCTTAGACTTATCAAAGGCAATGGAGGAAGGCAAGAGAGGTGGTTGTTAGATAAACTTGGTGTCATCAACATAATGTGGAATCAGATGCTTGTTTCAGATAGTATAAGCAAAGGAGAGCATTAAGATAAGAAATAAGAGATGGTGAATGATAAATTCTTAGAATTTTCTTAAGATAGCAGTGAAGGTCCAGGAATGGAAGCCAGGGATGGTTTCCTGATTACAACTGAATGGGTGAGAATGGAACTAATCATGGGCAGGGTCGGAAAGTGTGGCACTGGAAAAGCACAGTAGGCCTGGCAGCAGGAGAGTCGACGTTTCGGACATAAGCCCATCATCAGGAATGGGTTTAGGCAGGGCTAATGGTGTAGTCAACAGAGTCTCATAAAACTCTAGAATAAGATTAATTTAAATTGCTGAGCTAAAAATGCTGGAAGACATTATAATTTATATCCATCATTTTCAAACAAAAAAAAATCACAGTCAAATAAGACTGCAGTTTCAAGTTTGCTGCTGTTTCAATCCATCCAAGGGAAATAATTTTGGCAATTTTGTTTTCGATAAAAATTTTAATTTTGTAGCAAAAGGCAAAATATACAGTATATAAATGTCTTGGTGATGCATGGGTAAAATTGAGGTCATAGATGGTTTCAGAATGCATATTGGGAGTACATCTGAAAGTTAGTCTGCCCATCTAAAATGCAACATGGACTCTGCTTCAACTACTAAGTCTTCAGGTAGATCACACTTATTATCCAATCACAGTTACAGCTTTTAAAGTGCTACAAGTGTGAATCTCAAGTTCTGTTGCTGTTACACATCACCAGACTCTGTGCTATCCAGAACATCAATGAAATATATCATGTTTTAAAATGATAATATACTACGTATTTACTGATAATTAATTCCAACTATCAGCTTTCCTCTCATTCCACGAGGAAACCAATTTCCTTTGCAGCTTTCTCTGGTAAATGCAAACATTTAAATTGATTGGAAAGAACAGCTCGAGTCAAGCAAAATGCCAAATCAGAATCATGTTTGTTATTCACTATAAGAATTTATATGTACGTTATGCCTTCACTTATTTAAATGTCATATAAATATGACATGTTAAGTTTATCTTGCTAATATTCACAATTAGGCATGTCATGAGTTGTTAAAAATACAAGAACTCAGAACATCTTGCACAATTTCATCGTATTTAGAAATTCAATTCCCAAGAATCATGAATCTGTGCATTGTCTGAATACTTGGTCTGACAATCAACTTGTTTGGCATAAGTGACAAAAAAGTTAATAGACAGAAACCTTAAAAGAGGACATCACAGTAAATTTAATGTTTTATTTTTGGAGAGACTGTATAAATACCTTTACAGACCCTTGCATTACAAGTGATTGGTTATCAATAGCTCCTGGTTTCTGTGGACCAAGTTGTGCCAAAATGTTCCCATTGGCACTGAGGAAACACTGACCATTATTGTCCAAACTGTTGTTCTGTCTAGCAAAGCACATATCAGTACCAGCTGGACTAGACTGGTATAAACCTGAAATTAAAAAAAAACCATAATTTTTACTTGCTTTCAAATAAAAAAACTTTTACTTTGTACATTATAATCTAATATAATATGAATGCAGCTTCTTGAAATTTGAAAGTGGTCACATTAACTCCTTGATGAACAGTAAAGCCATCTTATGTTGCCTGTCGGAGGTCTGCATTTGTAAAAGATTGATCAATGGCTCAGCATTTTATTCCACCCAATGAAGGTCGCTTTAAATGTTTTTGCACTTAATTTTTTTTTTGTGTTGTGAATGTGAGAATGTTGACATAGAAAACTTTCTAATGAGAGTGGATTCAATGATAAATAAATTAAAGTAAAGGTAAAAGGTATGACAACAATCCAAAAAAAGCTTCAGATATATCCTTTCATGTAAGCAAGGCATTATGGTAAGCAAACATACATTCTGTACTTGAACGGAAACAGAAAACAAATCATATTTTCATCCAGACTATGCTGCACTCTGGATTTGTAATGAAGCTAATGAATGTGATTGATTCATATATTCCTACATCCACAAATGACCATATTATTTGTTTCCCAGTGCATTTTATTTCTTGGGACTTTTGCTACAATACTGGTAGGCTGAGCTGAGAAGAGATGAATAAGAACACCAGTGATTATAACATACTGAAACATTAAATGTTAACATACTCATTTGTATGTAGTTTCAAACACCTTTACTTTTTCCAAAATGTTATGGTTAATTTAAGTATGCCGCATCTGAAATTATTTTGCAACAATATCGCTTCCTTTTTTAATGCAAAAGAAAGTGCCCATTTTATTACTGTTAAATGGTGGTCCTTAAATCTTCAGCTAGACCAGCCTAAGTTATCATAACTCAATGAATTCAAACTAATTGATCAGCACCAACAGTTTTTCAGTATTATGCAAATACATAGATTCCTGAGGGTAAAAGTGCTATTTTAAACGTAATCATCATTTACTTGATAACAGGAATCTGACCAGAAGTGTTGAGAAATGCCAAGAATAAATATATAATTTGGATCAGACACTAATAGAGTTGCTCTTTTGACAGTTTTCAGTACAATCAATTTATTTAATAAACTTTGTATCCCAAATTAATTTCTGATTTTTAAAAAAAATCCATTTCCAGTGTATGCAGTAAGTTGAATTATCAGGCTTCAAAAGAACTGTATTGCACAAACTGAAAAGCAAAAACATTTTTACCAGTGCCAGTGCTCTCAGATGCTTCAGATGCAATTGATATATTATCAAAACATTTTTCATCTGCAGAACTGAAGGAATTCTGCACTTCAGGCTTATCTTCACCTTGATCCGCAGCATTCAATGAGGTCTGATTTTTCATTAAATTCGTTATTGAAGAGGGCTCAATTATGACTGGCTTTGCTTCCTGCAATAAAAGCAAATCAAAAGCTTGAGAACTGAAAGGTAACATTCATGGCCATAGCCACTTCCATCAACAAAAATGGTGATTGAAACTAGCCAAAGATCCTTACTAATAATTTGAGATTTAAATTAAAACTGTTCTTGACAGATATCATGAATTCTAACCTCCTAGAGGGGATTTTGGGCTCATTATCAAGTTTTGGTCCTACTGACCTACAAGGATGAATTTTGGTCTTGTAGTTTGAATTTTATTTTTAGTTGATTACTTTGATAATCAAATTCAAACTATATTGTAAACATCTGCAGGACTAATTGACATTTTTTTACATGGTTTGCAAAAATTCCAAAATGTATCACTCTTTTTTCAAATTGCCTCACTGACTATAGTTTGAAAAGAACAGTAGACTATAACTGTGGTAGAATCAAGTCATGCGCAGCATTTGTAAATATCAAGCTAAATCTAAAACTCAGAGGGATGCCAGACATAAGTACATTAGTGTAGCCAACTCTCTTGTGATTCAACAGAAAACATAAATGGAGATCATAATGGGTCAGGCAGCATCCATGGTTCAACTGCCTATGTCCTTAACAGCATCAGAAATTATCTTATTTTTGCTATTTGGTAAAGGGGAGTGAGAGAGGGCAAAACTTTGTCTAAAATAGCTCAACTATTAAGGATACAACTCTAAAATCCAAATTCCTATCTTCATTGTACCAAATCCTTCATTAATACACCTGACAGTATTTTGTACATCTTAATTTTGAAGTTGAAAACCTGTTTTTGGAAAGCTCAAAGCTGAGTGTTACAAACATGACTTGGCTGCTTTGATTACTATTTTTCTACACTGAAGCTACAAAGACAGACTCCATAACGTTAAACAATATTTCACCAGAGACTCTGTCAAAAGATCATAAAGACTAAAAAAAAATTGAATAGGCTAAGTATTATACCAGAAGTTCTTTCCTCCTGCATACTTATGAATAATTCTCTCTCTCTCGTATTGTTTTTAATATAGCTTGAGCATCATGATCTACAGCTTGATATTGATCATCTTTTAAAGGGAAGAAAAACTCAGTGTAGGAGCAAATTACTTCAAGTAGTCTCGGACACAAAACATAGCGGTAAAATGCTAATTATTCTTCTCTTGACATACAATGTCATTTACATTGTGCGAGTGTTGCAAGTTTTAGTTGATAGGTTATGTAGATCTGCTAACAGAAGCTTGTCGTTTAGCTGCAAACATGAATCAATGTGAAGGAAGAACCCGAATTGTCAAATATATCAAAACACTTAAAACTAATACACTTTTTTGATACTCTAAAATATTTCAGTGTGGAATAAAATATACGCTCATTATATTCTAATTACCTAATATCTTTCCTTCATTTGATGTTGATGCATGATCATCTGCAATCCTAGAATAAGTCTTTGCAGTGCATTTTATATTCCTGATGTTTATCAGTGAATAACAATTTAAGGAACTCAGTGTAGGAGCAAATTACTGCCAAAAGCTGGAACCTGTACCGAAAACAACAAATAGTGGAGATCACAGTGGGTCAGACAGCACCCATGGAGAAAGAGTTAATGTTGAATCAAGATGACTGTTCAGAGCTCTGAGGAAGAATCATCTAGACTCAAAATGTTAGCTTGTTCTCTTTCCATGGGTGCTTTCTGATCCACAGTGACCTCCAGCATTTGTTGTTTTCATTTAAGGAATTCTCCCTTTGTATTAAGGCAAAATGCAGTTTTGTTTAGATGTTTAAGAAACCAATTTCAAAAGGCAGAAAGTTTGGAGACAGAAGACAGCAAAGTACTTAATCACAGCTTCAAAATTTTCATCTTCTCAAGATGTTGATTTTTTGAGAAATAAATTGAAAATTGGAATACATAATACAATGTGCTTATATCGTGTCTATATCATGTTTCATTCCCTTGGTTATTTGACAAGAGCAGTACAGAGAATAGTTCAATCTGAATTTCACGTCTACAACTTGCTGGTTGAATATTAACTTCTGAACTCATTAATTAAGTATAATAATTGAAAGATGGCAATGTTTGAAAGATATTAAGGCTTCTTATCTTATGAATCTCTTAAGTAGTTGATATCTTAGTCAGTTTGTTACAGTATTCCTAGTTGAGTTATTTTATGCAAGTTGCAGTGAATATATACAAAAAAGTTATGAACAGACTACATACAATAAGCGAAGAAAATCTTTTTTTTGTGTAAATGATTGACTTACAGCTTACAAGTATTTAACATATTTAAACAAAACAGTGGTCTGTGGCGAGGTTGGGAGTTTAATGAAACATTCATCCCAAAAATGTTTTGGTTCAGTGAAAACTTGCATCCCCTCCTTATTCCCAAGCTAATTATTAACTTGTTTCAAGTAATTTATATTTACCTAATTGGCATAATGTTCGATTAATGATGTTAAATTAGTCTAGGGTATGAGATCAGTTGTGATGTTTATTTACAGGTCTAACTTTTAAAGAACAATGCCTCAAATGCTGTTGTTGAAAGCAGGTAAACAGAATTCCTTACATCAATAAAAGCTAAATAAACTGTTTTTAATCTTTTGCATTCAAATGAAATGACCAACTTGCTTGCTTTATTCGAAAAATAATTTTGCACCTAACAAAGCACAACATTATATGTAATGTTTTCTCGTTTTACTTTTAAAAGGATAAACACAGTGTTGTAATTACTCACATATTTAACATACTCCTTCCACTGATGCCACCATTGTACTGAAATCAGAAACCAGTTATGTCCAGGTTGTAGACCATGTCTACTTTCTCTTTCCAACCATCCACTAGATACAAGATACATATAAAATTAGTGATTGTACAATTAAACACAGGGATTCCCAAAATTTATTAGCACAAAGTTACATAGCATGCTATCTAAGGCCTCCACCACGATATTATACAAGGTGTATTAGACATTAGCAAATAATGTCACACAACACTCAGACAATGGATATTAATTGATGTGCTAACTTCAACAACAAAATGTTGTAGATAGCAAATATGGATCAGCCTGGATACACATAACTAATGGTAGCTTTTGGGGACAAGTCCTGTACCACAAATGTCCTAATTAATCATCAGAACAGTCAAGATGTGCAGTTAAATGGTAGCCATGATGTGGAGGTGCCAGTGTTGGACAGGGATGGAGAAAGTCAGAAGTCACCTGAGGAAGGAGTAGTGCCCTGAAAGTATGTGATTTCAAATAAACCTGTTGGGCTACAACTTGGTATTGTATTACCTCTGATTTTGCAATTAAATGCAAAGAGATTGGACCATATGATGACTGACAACATTTAGCTGAGATAAACATAGCATTGTGCATTTTTATTGGTCCCACAGATAATGTACAGGGGACAATTAATACTGTTGTTGACAACGTGAAAAAAAAAGTGATACTCTGTAAATATTACTTGGGTTTATGATCAATCATAAAATGAAGTGAAACTGGATTGCATTAATAAAAACATATGAACCAAAGAACAATATTCTGTCATAATACAGATCACTAGGTAGACTGCATCTGGCGTACTGGATTCAATTTTGGATATTTTGCATGACACTTTAGAGTGGTCTTGGAAAAGATGCAGGGGAGCACAATGGAAACATTTAGCAGCTTAAGGAACCATTGATACTCAGGTAAGCTCAAGAACTTGGATATATTTACTTTCGAATATCTCATATTTGGAGGTGATACACTTAGGTATTTAAAATAATGAAAGCAAAAAATACACATTATCGAATCTATTATTTCTACTTAATCTGTCAATTTCTAGAGAGGGGAAATAGTAGTCATGAAGATTCATATCTCAATTTTTGTTCATGAAAAATAACTTGCATCAAATGCAGAATTCCAATTAAATATGAGGCTTACTTAATTTGCCAAATAATATAAACACTATTTCAGGCACAGCATTCCATTCATAAAAGACTAGAAGCAGCAAAATAATTATAGCTTTATGGTCATTTGCAAGTTACGGACCTGATAATTTGCCCTTCTTCTTCTGGTGTAGCTGGTCTTAAACCAAGAACTATGTGGCATATCTGCAGAAAGAAAGATGATAATTACCACTGTGACACACACTCTCCGACTTTTCAGTAAGAGATATTGTCCTCTCCTTTGAAGAATCACTTAAACAAAACTTTTGCAGGATAGACAAATCCCACATGCCAAATTGCTGAATAGCTTTATAACTACTTAATTGCTGCCATGTAACATGTGACTTTATAACCCAACTTTTTAAATATAAATACTTGCGCTGTTTTAGTTTAGTATTTGCATAGTTGCATGAAAAAAGTTCTCACATACTAATTTCTTGTCTCCATGTTCTTGAACAAGTTAACATCTATTCCTAAACTGAATGATAATTTGAACCATTCACCCAAATACATTCCACAACACCATATCGGTCAATTTGGCAAAGCAGACGTTTTAAAACAGTGATTCTGAACCTCAATTAATACAACAGGAATATCATAAATTATAATATCAGTTTTCCTTAAGAGAAAATGACTTCAAGCTAATCTTTCACATTTATCTCCAAGTTGGTCAAACACATATGCAAAAGCATGATGCAGGTGTATGTTTGGATCTAAAGATCTCTGCACTGCAGGCCTCATCAGGGTGAAGTTTCAGCAGTGTGCTTTTATCGGTGCAAATTTTATGCATCCCAAAAATCCAGATTTTTCTTGAAAAGCAAAATCACTGGTCAAACATTGTAAGAAAATTTTAGAAGGAACAGTAAGCAGTGACTCAATTTAGTAAAATGTTACTCTGGCTAATCTGAATACCGAGCACCTCGTTAGCAAATCTCAAAAAAAAATTCTGACAAGCCGGGGTGAGGTTTTAACGATGTGCACTAAAGCAGAAATGGTCCTTCACATAATGCACGTTACTGACTTCATTAACTCATTGACTGAATAAACATCTCTCACTTGGAAGAAATTGCAATTTCTTTTCCATCAAAATTTTAAATTCAAGCAACAAGATACAAGTAGTTATTCTATACCATGATGGTTGCATTCTTGTGCAACTCCACATTACAGAAACAGTGCTTAAAGAAGTGGTGATATAATTGCGCTACAACCAACACACCTTGTAAAAGTTTGTGCTTTAGAAACAGTATCCCCAATTTGTCAATCACGTTAACGAAACACATGTTATAGCAGAACGACCTGTATTTTGCATTTTTATAATTTGTTGATGGGATGTGTGCTCTGCTGGCTCACCCAGCATTTATTGTTATCCCCCAACAGAAAGTGGTGGTGTTGTGCCCTCTTGAACCACTGCAGGCTACAGGGTGTAGGTAAAATCACAGTAATGCGAAGAATGGAATTCCAAACCTTTGATCCAGAGACAGTGAAGGAACAATGGTACAGTCCCAAGCTTATATGATGTGTGGTTTGGAAAGGAATCTGCAAGTGGTGGTGGAGCTCCCATGCATTTGTTGCCTTTGTGCGCCAGTGGTGAAAGGAATGAATTTTGAAGATCGTGAATGAGGTACAGGTCAAGCTGGCTGTTATTCATGTTAGTGTCAAGCTTGAACATTGTTGATCTGCATCCACCCAGCCAAATGGAGCATGCTATCTTGTGCCATGTAGACGGTGAGAAGTCAGATAATCATAGAATCGCAGAATCCCTACAGTGTGGAAGCACGCTTTTCAGCCCATCGAGTTCACACCAACTCTTTGAAGAGCATTCCACCCAGACCCACTCCCCCACCCTATCCCTGCAACTTTACATTTCCATGGCTGATTCACTTAGCCTGCATATTCCTGGACATTATGGGTAATTTAGTATGGCCAATCCATCTAATCCGCACATCTCTGGACTGTGGGTGGAAACCTATTCACCTAGAGGAAACCACACAGATACAAAGAAAATATGTAAACTCCACACAGACAGTCACCCGAGGCCGGAATGAACCCAATTCCCTGGCGCTGTAAGGCAACAATGGTTATCATTGAGCCACTGTGCCACCCTTCGTTCAATAATGATTTACTTGCTGCTGAATTCCCAGCCTATGATCTTTATATTGCAGTTCCAGTTCAGTTTCCAGTCAAATAGCAACGACAGGATGTTGATATTGGAGAAAGTCAGCAATGGTAAGAATATTGGATGTCATGGGATGATAACTTGATCCCCTTTTGTTGAAGATGGCTGTTGTCTGGTACTTGTGTAGTCCAAATATTATTTACCAGATCAGGTCAAGCCTGGGTGTTCTCTGGTCACATTGCATATGAACACAGTTAAAAATCACACAACACCAGGTTATAGTCCAACAGGTTTAATTGGAAGCACACTAGCTTTCGGAGCGACGCTCCTTCATCAGGTATCTCCAAATCATGCATATGAACACAGGTTACTTCAATATTGGAGGAATGGTTAAATGATGCACACTGTGGAATTGTCAGCCAACATCCCCACATTTGACTGTATGACTGACTTCCAATAACCCCAATCATCTCCCTGCGGGAAGAGTCTTCCTGCTAATTGTCAGAATCCAGGTTTGCCAAAGATCCTTAATGCCATATTCAGTCAAACATGGCTTTGATGTCTCGATCTTCTTCCCTCTGGAGTTCAGCACTTTTGCCCATATTTGAACTAATGCTGTAATGAGTCAGAAGTTGAGCAGCCCTGGCAGAACTCAAACGGTGTCAGTGGACAGGTTATTGCTGAACAATTGCTGCTTGACAGCAATGATGACCCCTTCCATCACTTTGATGGATGTCAATTAAATGGTTTGGATTTGTTCACCTTTTTGTGTAGAATCTACTTAGACAATTTTCCAAATTGGAGGGCAGATGCCATTGTTGTTGCAAATCTGGAGCACGTCTCCAATTCTATTACAGGAATATTGGCAGGGCTCATAATCTTTACAGTAACCAGTGCCCTCAGCATTGCTTCAATATCATATTGAGGGAATCAAATTGACTGTATATTGGCATTTGCGATGTTCAGAGGTGGTCATCCAGTCAAAGTGGATCATCCACTTGTCAATTGTGCTTGAGATTGTTGAAAATGTTTCCATTTACCTTTAGTACGGATGTACTGGTTCCCCACATATTGAGGATGGGGATATTTGAAGAACCTCCAGTGAGTTGTTTAATTGTGCACCACCATTATCCACAAAATGTGGCAGGACTGCAGAGCTTAGATCTGATCAGTTAGTGATGGAATCCCAGAACCACGTCTATCACTTGCTGCTTGTCTTGTTTGACACACAGGTTGTGTTGTAGTATTACTAGCTTGACACCCCATTTTTAGGTATGCTTGGGTGTTGCTCCTGGCACTACCTCCTGCACACTTCACTGAACCTGGGTTATTCCACTAATGATGTGATGGTAGAGTATCTGGCCAGGACATTTCAAATGTTAGTTAAAACAATTCTGCTAGTGATGACGCACAGTGCCTCACAGATGCTCAGTTTTCAGTTGCAAGCTCTGTTCAAAGCCTATCCTATTTAGTGTCATCTATCAAGACGGTAATTCATCTCTGTAAGGACAACATGATGGTCACTTCTACCTATACTATGATGGACAGATGCAACTGCTGCAGAAAGATCATGGTCAAGTACATTTTTTACCCTCTCTATGTTTATACGACCAGCTAGTACATTCTAGTCGAGCGACTATATCCTGACTGAAGCTGCTTTGTAGATAGCGGTGCTGCCAAAGCACTCGATGTCGGGACTCTGAAATTCCCTAACCAGAGTACATCCTCTCTTCTTGAAGGTACTGTCTTATCAGAGGTTGGAGTGGTGGGAACAACATTACACACACACACACCAGTGTAAACTGTCCTCCAGTGTCTCACCTGCAGCAATCTTCACACACAATCCTACTCTCCACTACTAAATGGCAGCCCCCATCCTCACCTAAGCATTGACATGTTCTACGAAGAGTCTGTGGATAGCAAATACAAATAGAAACTGTGTAAACTTCCTACTCCAGCATGATGACGCCAGGTTAAATGTCTCACCCCACAATATCAGGTTGACCATATTGCTTTGCTGCAATAAGCAATAAAGTTAGGAATTCAGTGGTCTGAAAGGAGAGGAAGAGAGGACAGTGTGGAAGCAGAATTTAAATACTTCATAACTGAGCCTAACCATGTATTTACTTCAATGCCACAATGTACCGAATACTTAAGACCATAAGGACAAATGGAATAAATAACTCAAAAAAACCTAAAAGAAAAATAAAACAATGAGATTGTTTAACAGTAAACATATATGTACTAACCTGAAATAAGAGATTAAGAAACTCACTGGCCAGAGCACTTTGTACACTCCATATCTGATAATCTTCTAGTGTTAAATGTCCCATCTGTCATTGAGCAAGAAAAACAAAAACTCAGTTGCCACAGAATGCAAAATTAGATACCAAAAACACAGCTGAGCAGGCAACATATATATGTTCAGTTTTTAAAGAGTAAATCAGAACAAGTAATTTGTGCCATCAAATTTGTATGAATGTGTTTCTTCGCATTATCTTTTCAAACCAGTTGCAAACAGACATCCTTCAAATTACTTCAGATTTCTAATTCAATAATCATAAACTTATACTTCTCAGCAGCATATCACTGAGAAATAAAACAATGACTTACTATTACCTGTCAATCCTTCTCAATGTTCAAAACCTGCAATATATGTATTTTCAACCTGTTTAGGTAATGAACAGTTTGACTTCATAACTATAAACCTCTTGCCTGCAAGATTCTCAGGAAAATAAAATAAATTCAGACAACTGCACTTTTCAAGATGGAGAAAATCAGCTAAGTGGGGGCGGCACGGTAGCTCAGTGGTTAGCAATGTTGCCTCACAGCACGAGGGTCCCAGGTTCGATTCCAGCCTTGGGCTGTGTGGAATTTGCACATTCTCCCCGTGTCTGCATTGGTTTCCTCTGGGTGCTCTGGTTTCCTCCCACAGTCCAAAGATGTGCAGGTCAGGTGAATTGGCCATGCTAAATTGCCCATAGTGTTAGGTGTATTAGTCAGAGGGGAGTGGGTTACTCTTCGGCGGGTCGGTGTGGACTCGTTTTGCCGAAGGACCTGTTTCCACACTGCAGGAAATCTAATCTTAACGATGAAAGTTGCTATGCCCCTTGTCAAAAACCATTTGTTATTGTACGAGATAGATGGTGGGAGACCATTAGTGCACTTGCAGACCTGGGTTTTGATATCCCTCTCAGTTACCACCCTGTGCTGGGGTGACATACTGTCTAACATTATTTTGTGTTTAATTACTGTAACGTCCATACAATGCAAGGGTGGGGGATTTTAGATAGATGGTGTCTAATCTTGGTGATTGCTGTTGAAGCTATCCAGAAACATAGCAAACATGGCATCATTTAATTGGCAGAGAACATGTTTTAGTTCAGAAAAGTCTTTTTCAAAATTAAATGATTGCATCGAGTTTTTAAAACAATTTATGATCCCTTTCAGATCTCCTGAACCCAACACAAGACCTTCCTCTTTTTGTATTACTATCCATGCTGATTAGCAATAGATTGAAGTGCACTAAACAAAACAGATTTATTTAACTAAAATTTATCAGTTGAAATATCTAGGAAATCATTTGGAAAGCTAAGTATTTGATCCAGCTGATACCATATCACTTATTCTGAAAACTAACAGTTTAGCTAGAATGTCTGTGAAACAAAATCACACCACAGCATTGTCGTCAAGTTGCAGCAGCTGGGTCCATCAAATTTGCAACAAGCCAATGTATGATTACTTGTTTTTGCTTTGACTATAAAGTATATACATTTCCTTAGTCAATTAATTGAAGAATCAAAGTGTCATCACTTAATACAAATGCCTTGAATTTGTTCAAAATCCACTTCCCAGATTATGCAGGTTTAGTATCTCAGTTTAAAAGAGCTAAATCCAAACTTCTATTTCATAATTCAAACAGCTATAGTTAAATATAGTTAGTTTTAAATTCCAAATGCAATCAACAAGTCCAAAATACATATCAATTTAAATGCACAGCACAGAAAGTCTTACTTTAGTGGTATCATGCTTCTTCAAAATATGATTGACGATATCAGCTATCCCCATTTGCAGTTCCTAAGGAAAAGGTGAAACAATGTCAAGTCAGCTGAGCTAGATGTCTTCAAGTGGACACAAAATTTTAAAATGGACACCAAGGATGCTCTGGATATTCTGCGCACAAATACATAGAAGTGCTGATGGAAAAGCAAAGAAAACAATTGAAAATCATGAAAAGCTTTGAGTATTTTTATATTTAATCCTTCTGTTGTTTTCTTTGGAAGTGCTCTTTTCTTCCTTCTCTATTTTTCTGCCAGGGTTCATATAATGCCACATGCATCAGGCATTACTGGGGAGTTAAAAGATAGGTTGCCCAAAAGTAATGCCAGTTTCTATACATATCGGACTTCACATTCAATGTATCTAAATTGTCACACAGCTTGACTGACATCTACAGTTTGCATGCATGCATTGAGGTGGGGTTTAAGGGAAGTATTGGTGATAACTGTGTTGGGATAATGAGTTTTAAGAAGATTTATAGCTCAGGTTGAAGTTCTGGATGTAAGTTTACTCGCTGAGCTGGAAACTTCATTTTTCAGACATTTCGTCACCATTCTAGGTAACATCAGTGAGTTTCTGGATGAAGCATTGGTGGTATGGCCCGCTTTTTATTTGTGTTTCAGTTTCCTTGGATTGGTGATGTCATTTCCTGTTCTTTTTCTCAGGGGGTCCGAAATGGGATCCAAGTCAATGGGTTTGTTTAAGATAGAGTTCTGGTTGGAATGTCATGCTTCTAAGAATTATCACACGTGTCTCTGGTATGTCCTAGGATGGATGTGTTGTCCCAGTCGAAGTGGTGTCCTTTCTCATCTGTAAGGATATTAGTGAGAGTGGGTCATGTCATTTTGTGGCTAATTGATGTTCATGTATCCTTGTGGCTAGTTTGTCCAATGTAGTGTTTGTTACAGTTCTTGCAGGGTCTTTTGTAAATGACATTAGTTTGCTTGTTGTCTGTATAGGGTCTTTCAAGTTCATTAGCTGCTGTTTTAGTGTGTTAGTGGGTTTGTGGACTACCATGATGCCAAGAGGTTGGAGTAAGTCTAGCATTTCAGAGATGTCTTTGATGTAGGGGAGAGTGGCTAGGCTTTCTGGACATGTTTTGTCTGTTTATTTGAGTTTGTTGCTAAGAAATCGAAAGACTGTGTTCATTGGCTACCGGTTCTTTTTGAATGTGCAGTATAGGTGATTTTGCTCTGTATTTTATAGTTCCTCTGTGCTGCAGTGTGTGGCGGCTCATTGAAATAATGTTCTAATGTAGCTTTGTTTGTGGATGTTGGCATGATTGCTTCTGTAATTCAGTATTTGGTCTGTATGTGTTGTTTTCTTGTAGATACTAGTTTGAAGTTCCCCATTGGCTCTTTGCTCTACTGCGAAGTGTTATATTGTATTGCGAGAATAGCGTGGAGCTCGATTGAGGTTATTCTCCAATGCATCCACACACATGGAACTTGCCCAGAGGTAGTCTGTAAAGTGAACTGGCTGTCTACTGCGTAGCACTCTACTAGTTTTGTTATAAGTAATGTAGATTTGGGACAGCCATTTGAAGCTGCCTGACAGGCTTCAGTCTCCTCCATAAAGTTCATTTCCTCCCTCCCTCCCTAGGCCAGCTATCTTGAGTTGAACCAGAATGTTTGTGGCTTTGATATCATACTAATCCAAAGGCAAACATCTGATCTCACATTCATGCCATGACCAAGACTGTCTATTTCCACCTCCACAACTGTTCTCAAATCTATCCTTGCTTTGGTTTATCTGCTGTTGAAATTCTCATCAATGCTCTTAAAAAAAAACAGCGCAGCACAGGAATGGGCCCTTCATCCTACCAAGCCAGTGTCGACACATGGTAAATTGTGTGTCTAAACTAAACCCCCCCCTCCCTCTTTCCCCCCACCCCAAACCTAAATATTCAATGTAATGTTCTAAATTCTAGGAATTTAGAATTCACTTCATAAGAATTCAAATTTTATTTACTTAAGAATTGATTCCATTACTTACAGGGATACTATCAGTGCGGTTATCTTTCCAGACTTCCAAAAGTGCAACGACCATTTCTTCTAACTCAGCACGAGACAAAGCTCCATCTTGATCAGTGTCAAATACCTTGAAACAAACTATTGAAACAAAAACTTTTGATTTTTAAAAATAAAAAACATATGTACATATAAAGTCAACCTTTCAAATGATAAGCTTTGATACCGACCAATACTCATGGAAATAATCCAAGTCAACAGCAAATAGGAGAAAAAGATTGGTTTTGACAATTGTCAGAGTGTACCCTTCATCAGAATAGAAGCTCAAACTGTCAGAGTCAAACAGCTGTACAACATGGAAACAGACTCTTTGGTCTAACTCATCCATGTCAACCAATCATCCTAAAAATACTCTAGTCCCACTGCCAGTGTTTGGCCTATATCCCTCTAAACCCCTCCTATTCATAGATCCATTCAGATGCCTTTTAAATACTAAAATTGTACCAGCTTCCACCACTTCTTCTGGCAGCTTGTTGCACACGCACTACCCTCTGCATGAAAAAGTTGCCACTCGGGTCTATTTTATATCTTTCTTCTTCACCTTAACCCTATACCCTCTAGTTTTGGACTTGCTCACCCTGGGGAACAGACCTTGGCTATTCACCCTATCCATGCCCCTCATTATTTTATAAACCTCTATCAAGTCACCCCCCTCAGCCTCCGATGCTCCAATGAAAATAGCCGCACAGCCTATTCAGCCTTTACCTATAACTCAAACCCTCCAAACCCGGAATCATCCTTGTAAATCTTTTCTGAACCCTTTCACCCTTTCAAATTTCACAACATCCTTCCAATAGTTGGAAGACCAAAATTGAAAGCAGTATTCCAAAAGTGGCCTAACCAATGTCCTGTACAGCTGCAACATGACCTCCCAACTCTTATATTCAATCCACTGACCAATAAAGACAAGCGTTCCAAATGCCTTCTTCACTATCCTGTCTACCTCTGACTCCACTTTCAAGGAACTTTGAATGTGCACTCCAAGGTCTCCGTTTGACAACACTCTCCAGTGCTTTAGCATTAAGTTTTCCCTTGAGAGAAATTACTAATCTGTTCTGTTACTTCTATCTTTTTCAGTTTTATTCCAAAGATCATTGCATTATAGTAAATAGATTATTTGCCTTGCAATACCTCAATTTCAGCCTTACTCTGACATAGTCTAAGCTAAAGAGATACTATACAACACCTTCTTTTAGTCCTCTGTCTTGGCTAAGCAGTAAATGTTTTAGATCTATTATTCTTGTTCCAGACCATAAAACCATCACTGTAACCACAATAGATGAATAATTTTTATACATATCTCCAATATATCTGGTTAAGGACCAAAAAGTGCAGCAAGTAGACATTTACTTTCCATCTCTGGAACCCGGCTCAAATCCAAAGATTGAAGGAACAAAAATAAACTGTCTTTTGGCTATATGTTACCGAAAAAAAAAACAAGATTGTCTCAGTCCAACTTCTACAATCCATAGTTTAAATAATATGGCTGAAATTAAATCTAATAAGAAAAGAATATGATGCCAAAGTGATCACTCATCTAAACTATCAACAGTTTTCAAATTCATCTTTAAAAGTCATTTTTCAAGTTTCAAGAAGTTAAAATAGATTAACTCAAAAAAAAACTTCATTTTCACATATTATGTTCTGCATGTTTCCAAAAATAGTGGTCACTGTTACAAAACAAATGAGATATCGTTTGATCCATGGCACAACTGCCAAATCTGCCAGAACTTACATTTCTGCCGTTCAGCAAGAGGTCCTCTACAGCAAGCAGAAAGTCCACAAGAAATTTCTTTGAAATCTATGTGATTGTCACGATTTTCATCAAAAGCACTGAATAGACCTGGAGGGATACCCATATAAATTGACAATACAGTATGAGAATATTGAATACAATAATATCTTGTATATATTAGTTCCTGTACAGTGAGATGTACATATGAGGTATACCATTAGGGACATATAAATTATATGCTTGTATCTTCTGACTTCCCATAGTATACTCACAAAAATTCCAATCTAGTACGAACAAATAAAACTTCCCCCTCCACCCATCTGTGCGAGTTCCTCCCATTTCCTCCTCCAATAACAAAACCAGTGAGCTGAAGCTTGTCCCACATGACTATGTAGAATTAAGAATTGTTTCAGTCAATGTGAAGATTGTTCGCCCCCCCCAAAACAATTTCCCTCTTCTATTGACTAAGAGATAATACAAAGTACTGTAAATCGCACAAATTTAAAAACACAGCACACAAGATGAAAAGGAAATGGTATATAAAATTAACAAATATTTTGTTTCTGCCTTCGCATACAGGATACAAAAAAACTCAATACATCAGGAGGTGGAAGGAAGAGAAGAACTTGGGATGGCACAATGGTTAGCACTGTTGATTCTCAGTGCCATTGACCCAGGATCGATTCCAGCTTTGGGTGCTGTCTATATAGAATTGACACGTTCTCCCTTGTCTGCTTGGGTTACTACCGGATGCTCCAGTTTTCTCCCACAAAGATGTGCAAGTTAATGGATTGGCGAGGCTAAATTGCCCTGTTGTGTCCAAGGATGTGTAGGCTAAATGAATTAGCCATGGGAAATGCAGAGTTAGTAGATGGGGTGTGCCTCAGTGGGACGCTGTTCAGAGGGTTGATGCAGACTTGGCGAACCAAATGGCCACTATATGGCACTGTTGGGATTCTATGACACTGCAAACACCAGAGAAATAGTACCCACCAATTTGGTGGTGCCACTGGCTAGCAAGTTCCCAGGTACAGTTGAACTTAATCAAGAGTATTAAGAGGAGGTGGCTAACAAGCTAGATGCGTGGTGTTAATTTTCCAAAACACCTTAGATTCTGGAAAGGTTTCATCAGAATACAAAGTAGCAAATAACTCCTCTCTTCAAGAAGAGGGAGGCAGAAATCAAAAAACCAGTTAATATTTGTAATGTTAGAATTTTAGGCGGTTATAGCTGGACAGAAAAGAAAGAAATCACATTTAACCAATTAATTGGATATTTTTGAATATTTTTGAAGGAGTAACATACACCATGGACTAAAAGAAAGGGGCATTTAGATACACTGCACTTGGATTTCCAGACCATATTTGACATGATGTCACATAGGTTATTGTGGAAAGGCTATAAACTGCAACATACTAGCAAGGATAGAAGCATGGCTGGTTGGCAGAAAACAGAATATACAAGAGTCCCAATTCTGTAGGGTTTAGCTTTTACAATTTATATTAATGACTTAGTTGAAAGGAGCGAAGGAATAGCAACTAAATTTGCATGTGACAGAACTACTGGTTGGAAAGTATGCCGTGAAGTGTATACAAGGATAATGCAGACTGAAAATATTGTGGGTAAATGCAAAACAGTGTTCACTTTTGCAGGAAGGATATCAAAACAAAACAAAACAAAAAAAAAGTGTTAAGCAAAATGGAGAATAATTACAGAATTTGGAAGTGCAGAGTCATCTAGATATGTTAATGCATGAGTTAAAGTTAGCATGCAGGTACAGGAAGCAATTAAGGCAACTGATGGAATGCTATCCTCTATTACAAGGGGAACGGAATGTAAAAGGATGTTGTATTTCAGTTAGTTATGCAGAGTACTTATGAGATCACATCTAGAACTGCACATGTAATTTTGGTCTCCTTATTTAAGGAAGAATACAAATGCATGATAAGGGGAGGTTTACCAGATTGATACCCAAAATGAGCAGGTTATCTTCCAAGGGAAGACTGGGCTTAATTTCACCGAAGTTTTGAAGAGTCTGGGAAAACTTATATACTTCAATCAAGATCCTGAACAATCTTGACAACTGAACATGGAAATATTTCCTCTCATGCACAGTACAGAACAAGGAGACACTGCTTTAGACTTAACTACATTTACTGTGATCACCACTAGGTGGTGTACTGACCACACAAGCAGAAACACAGGTTTGCAGTCCTATGCATCTGTGAAGTGATGGAACTGAAGCTGCGAGAAAAATTTGGGTATATAAAAAAAAAGTGATTGATAGTAGCCTTAGCATTGGTCCCTCTTCAGTGTGAGAAGTTTCTCTGTACACTGTCATGGCCCTGATGGGAAGAATGTGCTCGTAATCAAGTCATACTACTCCACAGGGCATTACAAACACAAATGATCAACTGAATCACTAGAATGGTCAAGTTGGCTGATTAAGGAGAGGGGGAGATATGAGCTGAAACTCAGTGTTTTGTTTCCTGTTTGCCATCCAGTCAGGCTGTCTGATTTACAAGGTGACCCAAGACAGGCTGTCTACAAAGAGGGGGCAGGGAGTAAGTTATTTACTGGGTTTTGCAATTCAGAAGCATCCCATCCAGCTGTTTTTTTTCATCGCCTGAAAACACTCAAAGACTGTTGACTGGACAAACAAATGACTGTCTGTGGTCAGTACATACACTGCAGTTCTGAATATTGTGGGGCATGGCACCTGCACACGGCTCTCCACTGTATTAAATAATGAGTAATCAGCATTTATGCATGGTGAAAAGATCCACAGTAGTGATGTGACATCTTTGGTGCCATTTACCTACGGTATTTGCTTCATACACTCAACTTGAAATTTGGGATCATCTTTTTATGACAGACAAGGTGATTTTTTTTATTCCTGTAATGGTTGTGCCATTTTGGACCACTGCCTCCGGAGTTGGGATGACTGAATATTTCTAAGGCAGAGGTAGATGAGATTTTTTTTTGTAGATAAGATTTTTGTTAAATAAGGAAATCAAATGTTAGCAGGAACAGATGAGACAGATGAACAGATTTGAAACAAATATTTCAGCCATAATTTTACTGAATGGCAGTGCAGGCCCAAACAATCAAATTACTTACTTCCGCTCCTAATTCATGTATTTGCATGGACATTTTCATATTCAAACGAGATCCATCCATCATCATCACTGAAGCAATTTGCCCTTGTTCAGAATCATTAACTCTTGCATCATCTTGTTTTTACCTCTCCTCCACTGTACAACTGGCCTTTACCTCCCTCCCTGACCGCTTATCCCAAAATCAAGTACTTGAATGACTCTATTTCCACCTAATTAACCAATTACATTTATTATGGAATATTTTCTGTAAACGACTATTGATTTTGCAAGCAAGCTTAAGGATCGCCAACCTAAAATTGCTCACAACATTCCACACAATGCATTTGTCATCCCAGTTTGACCTTGAGTGGGTTCCAGTTGAACAGCTCATTCTCAGCTCACATTTTCTCTCACTAAAACGCTTTTAGTAGACGTTATCCCCAGTAAAGTTTTCATTACCTTCAGTTAAAGATGGATGGATAGGTGGAGAAACCAAAGGAACAAATGTTTCCAAATCAAAACGTCCAGTCCTCGACTGAGCCTTTAGCAGCCAGTAGCGTTTCTCAAGATCAATTATATCAGATTCTTCCACTGTGAACAGAAATAAATACATCATTAGATCACAGGTACAAGAAGCCAAGGGTTCAGAAAACAATTTGAAGTAACTGATGAGAGCCACTGGTTACAAGACCAAACATATCCCTAAAATTTCAAAAACAATTTTTAATTTGTTGAATCTTTAGGACTGAATTATGGCTTTTTAAATTTTATTAACTGAATTTAAACAAAATTCTTAACTTAGAAATCACAAATACTTAGCAACATGCCTAAAACATGCCCTTGTACTTTTCTCATCCTAAACCCAGCTTAAGTCACTAGAAAGCACACTTCAGAGACAAAAGGAAAAAGGACACTGACTCAAATAGATATCTAGCAGACTGACCAAAAGATGGACTTTAATCAAAGTCCTAACATTAAGGAAACAGGCAACTCCAAAGTGAGCAATTAAAGCATCTAAAAAGCACAGCAAGCACTGATAGGGCACAAAAAATCAAAGGCAGAGAAAGAAAAAATTGTGGATGATTGTAGAAATGGAGATTATAGAGATAGCAAGCAACAAAGCCACAGTTCGATTTAAACATAAACAATGTTCAAGGCATTGCAGAACTGGAAGGTAACATGACGAAAATGGATAGTGATGCTCAAGCCAATCTTAAAGCAAAGTAGGTCCAGCCAGAATAATTATGGGTTAGCACAAACGTATGGGATAGGCAAGGTGGAATAGGTGTACCGAATGATACTAGAATTAATTGACTGAAGAAGTGGTAAAGGAATGGTGAGGGTTTCAGCGATAGACCCATGAGGGTAGGGAAGACTGGAAGGTTATTAAAGGTGGACAAGGTGGCCTTTGTGATAAAAAGGATATAGGTTCAGAAATTAACTCAAATTTGAATGAGATGTTAAGGTTACAAATAATCTGGTTCAGGCTGAAGTCAGATAAAATCTGTGGCAGAAATAAAGTTCACAACTGGGGCTGAGATGTCACTTCAATCTTTTCCAACGTATAACTGAAAAACTGGATGTCAGGCACACAGTCTGGCAACATGGGGGCATTGGAATGGTTGAGATTGGTGAAGATGTAGAAATTGGTATCATCCAAAAGTGGACTTAATCACTATGGATAATGTCACCATGTGGAAACACAGAAATGGAGGTAGAGGACAGGGGTAATGACAAATCCCTTGAAATCGAGATTGTGGTCTCAGTGCTGAAGATGCAGACATATGTGTAGCATAAAATCCATGTAACAAAAGGTTTGGAGAGATGTTCTTATGGCTATGTCAAAGACTATGGACAGGCTAAGTAGGATGAGAAGGGGTATATATGTCATGGTTAAGTCACAAAGAACGTTGTGGAGCTTCAATAGTGGCATTTTTTGATGCTGTATCAATTGCTGAAACCTGACTGAAGAGATTTATAAATTGATTTGATGAAATGAGGCAGAAATTTGAAAGGTGGCATATTTCCAGCCCAATCCCAATGCAAATTTCCATTCCCATGCAATGATGCTGAATTAAGTACTTTACCACTAATCTATATTAATATCCATCAAATTTAATAGTTAAGGCTATCATCAAATGAAAGATCGATACAGCAGGTGTGTGCACTCAGAGGGTTGGAATGGAAATGGAAACAAACGTGATACAAGGTAAAGAGTAATAAGTTTACTTTCTTTGGAAGAAATTTCTTTAAGAACAGTTGTCTTGTGACTTAAGATAGAATTGCCGATTTCCATGGCAGATTCCATAGCAGTTCATATTCCATAATATGCAATCAAAGTGAAACCAACGTAGAGAAGTGATGATACATAACCAAATGATGTTCACAACGCAATGAAAATACTGAAAAGGTACAGGGATATGTCAAGTTAACAAACTGATTTGACAATGCTGCTTCAATAGAACTTGAAATACAGCTTGATACTGGAATAACTATATCTATTGTAATAACTACTGTCAGCATAGCACCTCAGTAACGATTATCAGTGGCAGCACACACACTGAACCCTGCCATATTTAGTGAATCAATTCTGACTACCAAAGCCAATATGTTCACAACAACAGGGTTTTAGTACATATGCCTGATTATAGTAGTAATATACGATATGGAACTTATTTTAAATCAAGGTTCAATTGTCAGAATTCATTTCAGGTTTGAATAACTAGCACACACTATTTTTGCCAAATCTCAGTGGTCATATCATTTGAAGTTTATTGGCATTATTAAGTTGGTATTCTTGAGAAGAGCACTATGGAGTATACTAACAGATACACTAAAATTTCCACTAAAAATATTTTATTCTTTATCTTGGCGTGTGATCGCCAAATTAGTCTTCCGAAAAAAATTTGCCCTTATCAGTCTTTTGTCACTGGAATTTACATACAAGCACACTCAATTAGCTGTCTCAAATTAGTGCTAATAAGTAGAAGAAATGGCAAAGAGCAGCAAATTCTTGGACCATGGCTGGGCTACCAATAAGCTCTCTCACAGGGATAAACAAGCAAGTAAATACAATGTTAGAATGCTTAAAAGTGAATGAGAATCAGAAAGTGAATGAGAATCAAAGTGAATGAGAATCAAAGTGAATGAGAATCAAAGTGAATGAGAATCAGAAAGTGAATGAGAATCAGAAAGTGAAATAAACAATGTGACATTCACAAAAGACTGATGTCAAAGGTGAAATAATAGACGACTCTAGATTTTGAGGAATAAAAGTGGAAGTAAGTACACTGCAGAGATCTAAAAGTAGCTTTTCAGGTTGTTCAGCAGTAATTATGACTTGGTAACCTTTTATCTAATTTTCTCACTAATGACTGCAAATGCTAATTATGCTATTACGACAACCACAAGTTTGGGTTTGTATAATTATTCCTTGTCCCTTCTTAGTTTTGAACTGAACTTCTTTGAAGAATCTGCTTAGTCGTTTAAATTATATTAGGGATAGCTTTTCAGAACAACGATAAAGATGCTTATTATCCATTATTCAACTAATAGATACATGCACGAACCTTTATCCTAAGATGTAGGCATGGCATGGAAGTTCTGTCACTTTTCAAAAGATACAGGGCAAGGTTTTAAAATCACAAAATAACTACTGCATTACAACCCATCAACTGCTATTAACTATGACACTAGGTTTTTTTTAAGAAAGCTGTTTTACAATTATATTGCAATTTTGTTCAAATATGCCTGAATTGTGTGAACCTGACTGCTTTAGTACAAATAAGATGTGCAATCATTAAATTCTGGCAGAATACACAGGTGAAGATAGTTGAATGCAAAAGATCTGGGGTAAAATACAGAAGTGCTCAATGCTTTGATAAGAGCTCCTACTGGACATTTTTCTGCACTGATTAGCCTGCATACTCAGCATTTTGTATTAATGTACACTACAACATAAAGTTGAGCCCCAGTGCATTACAGCTCAATAAATGGAGAAAGCCCTCATGATTTTGAGTACCTCTTTTCAACATTCCTAGGCCCTTCAATCTAAATAACAGAAGTTCTTCATCCACTGAATCATTCTCACAAATCCTTTCAGCACTCTATCTTACATCTTCACATTGTCTTTGAAGTACTTCCAATGGACTGTAGTGGTTGCAGAAAACAGCTCAACATTACCTTTTCAAGAGCAATTAGAGATAGACAAAAAAAGCTGGCCTAGCCAGTAATACTCACATTCCATGGACAAATACAAGAACTTCTAAAGAAAACTTAAATTGGACTCAAACTATTAATTGCTTCTCTTTTCATAGATCTTGTCAGACCAGAATTTCTCTTGCAATTTTTTTTAAAAAAGAGGTACATGATTATTTCTTTGTTTTCTTGTACTTGTTTCTTTTATCTTAAGAAAGCCCAGAATCCTGCACGCCTTTAATGCAAATTATTCTATGATTAATGCATATATAGCCATAGATATCTTCATGTCTGAACTCTGTTTAGAGAACTTTTATTTTCATAATCCTTTGCTCTCCTACCCAAACTTATCACATCATGTTCGTAAGTTCCTCTACAGATCCCAAAAATTAAAAATTCTGTTCTGTACTTTGATAAATTTTCTGACTTCTGAGATTAAAGGGAAATCATCACCAGTGTCCCACTCAAGTTACTGGCTATAGACCAGTCAAGCTCCATTAAAACCCGATCACCATATTTTGGGGATCAATTTCCCAATTCCACAGAAAGGCATACTAAAAGACAAAAAGAAATCAACAAATGCAGAAAGGAAGCAGGATATTGATGGGCCACTTTAAATTGCCTATCTGCTCTGATTCAAGACTATCAGCAGGTTCTTGTCAGGAGAGCAATAAAGAATGAGATGAAGGTAAACAAATGAACTTGAAATCTAGATCACACAAGTGCCAAGCAATGACCATTTCCAATAGGAGAGAAGCTAATTATTGCTCTTTGACATTCAATGACATCACCATCGCTAAATTCACCACGATCAACATCCTAGAGGGTTACCACTGATCAGAACTGGATTGGCCAAAGCATAAGTTAGGAGTGTGGTGGAATCCTCCCCACTTTGCTCAATGACTGCAGCATCAATGTCACAAGAAGGTTGACACTATCTAGGACAAAACAGTCTACGTGATTGGCACCACATCCACAAAATTCAACCCATCCACCACCGATGCTCAGTAGCTGTGTAGGCCATCTACAAGATTTGTAGCAATATCACCACCTGCACGCTCCCTTCAAGCCAATCCATCTTGACATGGAAGTATATTGCCATTTCTTCAGTGCCACAGATCGAAAATCCTTAAACTCCCTCCCCAAATGGCATTATGGGTATACCTATAACAAACAGACTGTAACAGTTCAAGGAGGCAGCTTGTCACCACCTTCAAGGGAACTAGGGATGGTCAATAAATGATGCGGTTCAAAATAAAACAGAAAGCACGTATGGAATGGCTTACTGACTGACTATTATTTCTTTGTGTAAACTCTGAGTTTACAATATGTAGATTGTAATGGAATTTTTTTTTCCCCTGAGTGTGAGAGTTATAGAATCGGAGATGCACAGTACAGAAACACCCTTTGGTCCAACTCATCTTAGTTAATGCCCAATGCTATTTGCCCTCAAACTCAGCCTGCTATGCCATTTCAGATGACAGTTAAACATCAACCATATTACAATCGATATGGAGTCATATATAAGCCAGACCAGGTAAAGATTTCTTTCCCTGAAGGGCATGAGTGAACAAGAGTGCTTTTATGACAACCAGCAATGACTTCATGGTCACCATTTGCCTAGTTTCTAATTTTAAATATATACATACTTAATGGAAATTCTACCAGCTGTCACAACAGAACATAAATCAATGAGACTGAGCAACAGTTTGGACATTTAGATCATTATCTCAGCGACATTGTAACTATACCACTTTCTCCACATTATTGTCATGTTTTCAAAATAGTTTAATGATTTGGTGCCAGCATAAATTAAAATGAATCTATTTTTACTTGCAGTTTAATGATAGGACAATTCCAGAAAAATGGCAGCCTTAATGATGCACAGGTTCTACCATCACTTTTAAAGGTATACATTAAACTGGAGCCAAAATTCAAAAATTTAAATTACTAAAAGCCTTCATCCAAATAAAAGTCAAACTCCTTATACTACTTCCTACACAATAAAACTCATTCAGAAAATAATTAAAATTAACTAACGAGTCTCAAATTCAATTACTATGACATTTTCTATTTCTGTCTTGGAATATAAATTTCAAAGAATCGCTACGGTGTGGAAACCGGACATTTGCCCCGGGCTTATGCCCGAAACGTCGATTCTCCTGTTCCTTGGATGCTGCCTGACCTGCTGCGCTTTTCCAGCAACACATTTTCAGATTTGGCCCAACAAATCCAAACAACCCTCCAAAGAGTATCCCACCCAGACCCATTCCTCTACCCTATTACTCTACATTTCCCCTGACGAATGTACCTAACCTACGCATCCCTGAACATTACTGGCAATTTAGATTGGCCAATTCATCTAACTTGCACATCTTTGGACTGTGGGAGGAAACCCACGCAGACAGGGAGAATGTGCAAACTCTACACAGACAGGCCAGAATTGAACCTGGGTCCCTGGCACTGAGAGGCAGCAGTGCTAACCACTAAGCCACCATGCCACCAAACATACATTATATATAATTTAATAGTTTGCAAAGAATATTTTAAAAAACGATGTGCAATATGCAATGAGCAAGATTTTTTCCTTAAAAAGCGAAAACAATACTGAATATCTTAAAAAATATGTTAACAAATAAAGACAATGGGTGTAAAGTGATGTAGCTCACCTACTTGTCTTTTTATTTTTGTGAACAAACTATTTTGAGACCCAAGGATTTGCAAGGATGGCTGCATGTTTTGAGAGTAAGGAATGTGATACCTCTTGTAGACTCTAGTTGTGGGTTCCAGAAAGGTGCAGACGAACTGGAACTGAGGGGTTGTTTAGAATTGAAGCTGATTGAAGAATGCTCCATTCTCCGCAAACCAATGACAAAGGTCTTCTGGCTGCCAATAACTATAATGATTGGCTGTCAGGTAACTAATAGTTTGGGCTTTGAACAAGACAGAGAGAAGCTTAGATCAGAAGTGAAACAACTAAAAACTCTTATCTGTACTCAGTCATTTTTAAAATTCAAGAATAGCTTATTTTTCTTTCAATTTTCCTGCTGCAAGTTGTGACTCTGAATTGCACAGATCAGAGATCTCCCTCTACCTCTTGCAAATCAGTGAAAGCATTGGTGAAAAGGTCAAGGAACAACCTTGCTATCAGCAAGAACTAACCCAACAGGTTTAGTGAACAAAAACAATGGAAATTTTTTCCCCAGTTTTCTCTTTGTTCATTTTTATTCCCCCTTTTATGTCTGACTGCGTGTCAGGGAGAGTTAGAAGGGGTTTAGAATTTTAATTTGTAGAGTTTACTTAATTTAAACAGATGGTCTGTAACAAATACTAACTTTTGTAAAGTATAAAAACTTGTTCTGTGCTTTCGATCAACCTGCCTTTGAAAATCAGGTAGCAAGGGGATTTTGCTATTTCTTTTAAAAACACTAACTTTTGCGATGACCCTAGGAATACTAGGGCTTTATTTCCAGTGAACTATTCTGCTGAGTCATGACAATGAATTAGAAAGCTGTCCAGACTAATGATCTCTGTAGATCTCCCTTTCTCTGCTATCTGGTACAAAGTCAAGATATTTGGCAGTCATTCAATACATCAAACATGATAAGTAGTCAATTATGTTTAACTATTCTCTCAAGACAGCAAAACAGGAAGCAGAATATAAAAGTAAGAATACAACAAACAACTGGGACACATTATTTCATAAACATGAATTTAAAATAAAAATGTGACACTCCACAGCTTTCCTTAAAAAAAAAGGGACAATGTACACATTCAGCAGTAATTAAAAATCTGGTACACTGCTAAAAACCCAGTTAAAGGTGTAACTGTTGAGGTATTTTACTGCAATATAAACAGCCCAGAACAACATTTCCACCTGTCGTGATTTCTACTTTATTTGCGTCTGCAATCAATACATGTTCTAGAGTTGGTTTGTGAGAGGGAATGCAAAGAAACGGTCACTTCAGATTTGGCGTCAGTTTCCTCATTTGATCATGTATTACCAATACCAGAGGGCATAAGTGATAAAGCCAAAGAAAAAAAAAATGGGAAAGCATCCTGCGGCTAGGTTTTCGTAATGCTCAAAATCAGGTGGAAAGCAACCCTAGTTTTGTTCTCCCTATCTATGGGAGATCACTTGTACCAATATGACTAAGCTTATAAACTCGAAGGAATAGGGGAATCACCATGACCACTTAAGTTGCAATTCAGTGAACTATTGATTTCATGCAAGACTTTATTAAACAAAGAAAACCCAGTTCTTATGAACTGAGCTGATGATATGATAAAGCTTTTCCAATTAAGTTGAATTCTGTAACTTACTTCATGAGTCACTAAGTCTCACGCTTTCATGAAGCACATATTGTCTAGTGAATGTTCCTTGGATACAATAATTTTTATTTTGAAAGAGATGGAGCTCATACCACGAACAAAAACTGCTATTTTGGAAAGCACCTACACAGAGATCCCCTAAACAGATGTGCGGGTGGGCAAGAGAAATAATTGGCTGACGTAGCCCTGGATATATTTTGTAGCTGATTACTAGTTACGTTGAATAGCTTGATTCTACATCTAACTTAGAAAATTGAAATTGCCTTCAATACAGGCACAGGCATTTTCTTTTGTTCACTAAACCTGTTGGGTTAGTTCTTGCTGATAGGAAGGTTGTTCCTTGACCTTTTCACCAATGCTTCCACTGATTTGCAAGAGGTAGAGGGAGATCTCTGATCTGTGCAATTCAGAGTCACAACTTGCAGCTGGAAAATTGAATGAAAAATAAGCTTTTCTTGAATTTAAAAATGACTGAGTACAGATAAGACTTTTTAGTTGTTTCACTTCTGGTCTACACTGTAGCCTTCAAGTCTCAATCGAGTTCAATAAATTTAGGGCCTGAGCACCTTCTCTCATGTCCTTACCCCATCTTCACATACCACGCCTTGTCATACATGGGCTGCTACCACAACAGTCCCATTGTCAGCTACTAATGGTCCCAATTAGTAGCTACTGATTCCCACAGGTTAACCTTTACCCATTCCTTTGTCTGTTCAATTGTTGTTTTCTCTCTCTGGACTTCATCTCCACATATCATTTACTCCTATAACTCCATCTTCAGCAAATATACTGACTTTCTCCTAGCTACAATCAGTTCTGAAGAATGATCACTACACCTGAAACATTAAGTCTGCTTTCCACTGAGGCTACCAGACCTGTTGATCTGTCCTCAGCAATTTCGGTTTTTATTTCCGATTTCCAGCAATCACTGTTCTTCAGTATTTTTCTTCTTTTTTTATTATTTGTTTATGGGATGTTAATGCCACTGGTTGAATTTATTGCCCAACCCTAATTGCTCAGAGGCAGTCAAGAGTCAATCACATCAGTTGTCACAGCAAGACAAGACCAGGGAAGGTTATTACATTTCCTTTCCTAAAGGATATGAATGAAACTGATGAATTTTTAAGGCAATCAACAGTGGCGTCATGATTGTCATTAGACCAGATTTTCACTGATTTCAAATTTTACTATCTGCCATCACACGTCTAGTTTCGATCACCATTGACATCTCAGGTATGTCTGTACTTAGTTTAACCATGTAGCCTACTGGCTACTGCTGAAACCCTCTCCCTTTGTGTGCAGCACTCTCCTACCTGTCATTACCTTGGCTTATCATTCCCTTTGCTGCAGCAGGCAGCAGATGGAAGGGAGCAGAAACATGAGTGAATGCTTTTTTCAATCTTCATTAGATACGCACCATCTTTAATGCAGATAATTGCCTGGGATGTTGCGGTCAGTGATGTTCAGGCACCACATCTGCACATTCAGTTGTCCTCTGCAGCTGTAGCAGCAGAAAACTGAACCGTATAATAAAATCACTAGAATTCATCAAATAAAACTATATTAAGATAAACCTTTATTAAAATAAATGTTTAATAGATGCGTATTAATTTTTTTGTTTAAGAAATATGATTGAACAAGAAATGCTACCCCATAACCATGATTATCTGTATACATTTAAAACACACTATGTATGGATCAGGCTGCCAGAGGTGGAGGAGGCCGGTACAATTACAACATTTGAAAGGCATGAATAAGAAGGGTTTAGAGGGATATGGGCTAGATGCTGGCAAATAGGACTAAATCAGTTTAGGATATCTGGTCGGATTGGATGAGTTGGGATCCTAAGCATCTGTTTCTGTGCTGTATAACTTTGAATCTATGACTCTCCATGTGCCCCTAAGGAGCAAAGCAACCAGTCTGCAAGAGATACGGTTGTATTATCAGTCTACAGGTATATGCTTCTTCAACTTCACGGATACAGGATTATCCATAATTTTCCTGCTGGCCCCACAGTGGGTTATATCTCATTCCCCTGAATTATCAGGAGTCACTCCCTTCAGCCTGAGGAATTTACCCTCTCAAAATTAATTTGTTAATATTTCCATTTTTTTCCATTCTTTCGTCCATAGCCCCTTCTCTTCAATAGTCCTTTTGCATCATCCCCCAAGCCCTCCTCTATTTATCTGACTACAACTATGTGAGATGATGCGGAGATCAATATAGGAATGCAAGTAGGTTGCTGTTCAAGCATATGACCCCCTACATTTGTGCATACATGCATTCATCACCTGCACAATAGCTCAGATACTTTGGTGAAAAACAGCAGTCATCAGTCCAATACAGACTACACCAAGATTCCAATTATATTGAAATGTAAAAACTCTGAAGTCATACAAATACTAACAGACACTATTATTATTTAGCTTCTGTAGTGTAATAAATCTGAATAAAGAAGTTTGTTTATATTTAATAGGCATTTCACATTCAAAACAGTAAGTCAGTCAATTTTTTCATACCATGATGTGAAATGGATTTCATTCTTGGCAAAAGTCAATGGCACACATCATAAGCACTACTTCTTCTAATGGTCCAATGTATATTTATTCACCCACCTGCAGGTGCTATTTTTTCAAGCAGACAGCAGTTAAGACATATCATAATCCAACCCACACCGATAATAGTCAACCAAGAGATACATGGACTATATTCAAATCAAAAGCACCTTTTAAATCTAACGCATTGAAAACAAGATTATTGCAGAGCAGAGAAAATTCAACTCCAATGTGTACAAATTAAATCTTTGTCACTTCTCCAACAAATGAGGCATTCTGTCATGATGCTTGGAAGGTTACATGGAGAAAATCCTTCTGCTCAGAACATAGCTTCAGAATTAAGAGGATAACCAGACAGCTTGACGATTAGATTGCACAAGCAATTTCTCTAATTGGCATATGATATCAAAATCATGGAACCTGGGAGGAACATGAGTGACAAGAGTAATAATATGTGATTAAATAATATACGAAATGAGATAGTACACAGCTCACAAGAACAAATGAGCATTTAAGAAAGTAAAACAAATTTTACAATGCTTTAGGTATCTTAATCAGCCTGGATAAATTAAACTATATCTTGAAACTTCAAAGTGTTAGGTATTTCTAAACTAACTGACAATATTGATCCTGAAATTGTACACAACCTCAAAAATTAGATCGACTTGAACCTCACTTTTCCAAGCAGTGGCAATCTTGGACAAATTGCCACTCTCTTTCTGATGCAGAAATCCTCACTATTTTTCTTTTCATATTTTTCGGTGGAAACGTGGTCAGGGGTGACCTTTTAACAGTATGTTTAAAATAAAGAAATGTAGATGCTTGCTGTTGGTGACTGACCCAGAAGGCAACACAACGTAATTACTAATCTAAGGAACACAGTGCAGTTTAACACCATGTATTGCTGCGCCCAGGGCTCTGAGCTGGTTGGACATTGGGTTGGTCAATCAAGGGAGGACCCGATGCTAACCGCAGAGAATATTGATTAAAAGAAAACAGAAAACTGGTTCTCACTGATCTTGGCAGGTGCAAAATATTTTTGGAAGTTTCGGGACTGGCTGGCATTTTCTAAATAAAATTTTCTGTAGTTTCCTTAAAAAAACTGTTGAATGATCTGAAAAAATACTCATTTCTTACAGACTAAGATTAACTATTTCTTCTAAAAGTCGAATGAAATTGTTCATATTCATTTGTGACTTTGACTTTAGGTACATTTACTCGCCTTGGAACAACTCATTATATTCACATAAAGGACTGCTTTAAGGCTTGGCATCCCGTGTTTGAAACGGTTAGTTGAATTGGCAAATTACAATTGTTTTATTTTCTTTCAATTTATTTCTTAAATGTGTCTGGCTGTCTTGAGAGAGAGTAAGCATTATGTTCAAAGAAGATCGATTTAATCAGAGACTTAATTACGATTACTTTGTTCACTAACCTTGTTCTGCTAAATTTAATTATTAAATTGTTGATTTTGTTTAAGTTATAAACTTTGTGTCCAAGATCTGTTATTTGTAAAAGTCTGCTCAGGAACAAAGAAGCAATTTTGAAGACCACTGAATATTTTAACTTCAGTTTTATAAATCCACCAATAGCAAGCTCGATTTGGTTTGTGTTGCTATCCCTGGCAGTAAAGTTACTTTAAAAAAAACTGTTAAGACAAAGTTCTACATTTCTAACAGGAGATCCTAATTAGTGTACTTTCAGAATGAGGACCTAACTTTGAATGTCACAGGTTCCTCATAATATAGGATAGTCAAGCAAAGTCAAACCATGCAGCTTCCCACCATGCTCCCCTCCGCCGCCTTAGTTACTGTCTTCTGTGAATTAACATATCCTGCAACATTGAGAGCCACTATGGCGGTCCTGGGAAAGGCTAAGTATATAAACATGTACAAGGGAATGCTGCTCGGATGCAAAGTGGCAAGATGGCCAGTTAGGTACTGGAGTGTTTGGGGTATGGGGGTTGTGGTGTGGGCCATCAATTTAATAGCTTAAAGTAACATCTAGGGATTTTCCTGACAAAATATTTGCTTAAATGCAGTAGAATCCTCCAAACTCTGATTTAAATGGATACTTTGAGAGGCTTCCAGGCATAGGGGAATTACCCATCAAATCAATTTCCTGGGCAATTCCTTCAGAGTCTGAATAGGGGATTTCACAGAGTCCCAACACACATCTCCCAACTGCTCTACAGAAAAAACAACACTGGCCAATGGAAAATTATTTTTAACACTCTTCTGTAGCTATCGTATGTAGCCAGTGCTGTGCGATAGGCAAACTTGAAAAAAATTCCCATTTCAGTATTAACGACGGATAAAATGGGCCATGTTGATTTGTGTAATTAGTTCTCCCACTGACTAAGCCTGATATATACATTTTCAAACCACCTTGAAATGAAATGTTGAGACACTCGGGGATTTCAATAAATTGGTTTTATGTATTGTATGCACTTACTTCCTGGATTGTGTCCCATCACACACTATAACACCCTTATCATAAAACAACACTTTTTTTCCCTAGTTAATCAAAGGTTTCAAAACCCTGTTGGTTGCTGAAACACCAAACTGAAAGGGAAGATTCAATCTGCTCAAATTACACACCCCATAGTACTGACTAATCAAAGCACTAAGTCAATATTTTCAAAGCTATTTAAAAGCAGCTTAAGTGGGGGCCGCACAGTGGCTCAGTGGTTAGCACTGCTGCCTCACAGCACCAGAGGCCCAGGCTAGATTCCAGCCTCAGGCAACTGTCTGTGTGCAGTTTGCACATTTTCCCTTCATCTGCGTGGGTTTCGTCCAGGTGCTCTGGTTTTCTCTCACAGTGCAAAGATGCGCAGGTTAGGTGAATTGGCCATGCCAAAATGTGCATAGTGTTCAGGATGTGTAGGTTCAGTGCCTTAGTTAATGAGAAATATAGAGTAATAGGGGAATGGGTCTGGGTGGGTTACTCTTCAGGGGGTTGCTGAGCCGAAGGGTCTGTTTCCACACTGTAGGGATTCTAATTCAAATTCTAAAACTTAAGTTGAATTGTTTTTGCAAGAATAAGCTATGTGGTTTTTCTGTAATATTACATGTCTTCACCATACATTTCTTTATGGATGGCACCACAGTGCACAAAAACTGACACAAACACTAAATACTAACTGATATTGTGAAACACAGCTTGGAATTACCTTGTGGGATTCAAGCCAATAAATACTTAAAGGCATCTATCTACTTCAGTAGAGGCATTAACCCGCTTAGCCCGAGCTGAAACAATCCAGAAAGGAATTTTAGATGAATATGCCACAAATCAATTTTGAGAAGCTTATCTATTGATTCCCCAACTGAACTTTTCACAGTGTTGCTCTCTCATCTACACAAAAGGTGACACTTATAATCTCTCAGAAAATTAAAGTGCATGGAGATTAGTCACCAGATGATTCAAAGGATCAGAATAGACTGATCTGCAAGTGAATCACAGTGTTCATCAGCTGCCTCAGACACCATAACTGATTTTGAAAAACTTTCATAACATCTTTCAGAATAATTATTTCCAAGCTCATCTGCAATATAGCAGAACTGTATCTTCTAACACCCATTTCATCCAACTTAGTGCCACAATTCATGCCACTCCTTTTTTGGGGTTCGGGGAAGATGCAAATCAATAATGTTAAACCTGAGGATATCGTGGTTTATTGGAGATCTGGATATTGAAAAATAATCTGACTTCACAGAACGAATGAAGGGGGTCAAGGAAACTATTGGGGAAGAACAGCTGAGGTTTTACTTGTGAACATGATAATCCCCAAATGCTGCCGCTTTAGGTAAGCAGATATGAGGCGCAAAGATAGATCTTTAGTGTAAACCATAGGTGAAGTTGGGTGCGGAGAAAGTGGGGGAAGAAATAGTTGCTGCTAAAGAAACAAAGGCCACGATTGGTTGAGCAAGTCTTAAACTAAATAAAAATGGATTTAAACCATGGAAAATACAATAGATGGTCATGTCAAAAAGCAGCAAAAGGTGGTCACTGATGGCAGGAAGTCAAATTGGGAGTGGTGGAAAAGATCAAATGGATTTGGGTGAAATGTTATTTAAGGATGAGAGAAAAGGGCGGTTACAAATGGTGTGACAGTTAGCAAGCTCACAGATGTTCAAGGAGAAATATAAAATACTTGAGAAGTAATTAAACACAAACATCAGGGAGCATCAGGGCTCAAAGAGAAATTGCAACATCAGCAGGAACAGAATCAGGGAGCATCAAATGGGTCCAGTGGATTGATGCTCTGTGGGGAGGATAGTTTCACAAAATGAGTAATCATACAGTTTAATAGCCCATGGGTTTTCTGGGCTTCCAGGACAAACTGGCAGTAATTTTTTTTTAAAGCAGAGGACACTACTAAATGCATCCCAGCATTAATTGCACACCATATTCATTCAAATCTCAATAATTAATCTTCTCTCTAGTTAGGAACGGATTACTGGAAAGATAATACAACCCAAGTAGAAGCTGACATCTCATCTCGATCAGTATTCAGAATAGGGGTCACTGATTGTTGATGCAAGTGGCTGCATCTCTCAACAGGAAAAGCCTTGCAGCAAAACCAACAAGGAGCCAGCTGTTAGAAGAAACAAAAATAATAAAATAACACAAAAGAAGGAACTACAGATTTTGAAGATCTGAAACAAAAATAGAAATTGCTGAAGAAACTCAGCAGGTTTGGCAGCATTTGTGGAGAAAAAGCAGAGTGAAAATGTCTGGAAAATTGACTCCAAGCTCCCAGTTCCTGGCCACTTCAATACATCACCAGGTTCTCTGGCCAACACTTCTGCCTCAGGCCTGCTGCAGCGCTGAGAGGTCAGCGCAAGTTGGAACAGCAGCATCTCATTTTCTGCTTGGGCACTATGTGACTTTCAGGACTCAATAATGAGTTCAATAATTTTATAACACGAAACACTACTTTTAATGTTGTTTACCCACCCCAACATCAGACCCTATCATGACATGGGCTGCTTTTCAGCACAGCCACCCCATTTTCACTTACTCATGGTCCCCATTATTAGCTGTTCTTCTTCCTTGGCTTATTATCAACCAAACCTTTGTTTGCCTAATTTTCTTTAGCTCTTTCTGCGCTCTGCCTCCACATATACATTCACTCTCTTTCCCTCAATGTCCTTCACCAGCATCTTGAATCACCTTTTTCAAGCTACTGTTAGTTCAGATAAGGGTCTGGATCTTGAAATATTACCTCTACTTTTTCTCCACAAATGCTGTCAAACCAGAGTTTCTCCAGAAATTTCATTTTCATATATTATCACAACAAAAACAAAATATAATGCCTTGGAATATGCTGCATTGCTGCATAATCATTCAGAAACTACAATTTGCTTTGTAAAACTGGCAGCAACTTCTGCATAAACACACATGGCTGAACACAGAGTCAAAAAGCTATACAGCATGGAAACAGATCCTTCAGTCCAACGCGTCCATGCCAACCAGATATCCTGAATTTATCTCGGCTAATTTGCCAGCACTTGGCCCATATCCCTCGAAACCCTTCCTATTCAAATAAAAAAAAGATGTCTTTCAAATGTTGTAATTGTATCAGCCTCCACCACTTCCTCTGGTAGCTCATTTCATACATGCACCACCCTCTGCATGAAAATGTTGCCTCTTAGGTCCCTTTTAAATCCTTCCTCTCTCACCTTAACACTATACCCTCTAGTGCTGGATTCTCCCACCCCAGGGAAAAGACCTTATCTATTTATCTGATCCATGCTCATGATTTAACAAACCTCTATTACCCCTCAGCCTCCAACACTCCCAGCCCCACTTTATTCAGCCTCTCCCTATAGCTCAAGCCCTCAAACTCTGGCAAAATCCTTGTACATCTTTTCTGAACCCTTTCAAGTTTCACAACATCCTTCCTATAGCAGGGAGACCAGAATGGCATACAGTATTCCAAAAGTGGCCTAACCAATGTCTGTACAGCTGCAACATGACCTCCCAAACTCCTATACTCATTACACTGACCAATGAAGGCAAGCATATCAAATGCCTTCTTCACTATCCTGCCTACCTGCAACTCCACTTAGAAATTTCGAATTTATATTAATAACATACTTACGGAATATAATGGACTCACAGCAATATTACAGCCTTTGCGACGACAATGACGTGACATTAACTTCAATTCTTTAAACTCATTACTCTTGTAAAATAAACTAAAGTCATGGATTACTGAAAGAGGTGCAATTGAAAACTTAACTGACATATCAAGTCATAATTAATACTGAACAATTGACATGGTACTGAAAATTAAGATTAGATGTCTGCAGGCTCCATTCCATGATTTCAAAGAGATATAATAAACTTAAAAATTACCTAGACATTTTATGATATTTCAATTTCTACCTTAATCCCTTTGTACACCCTAATTTCTATTTCTGCACTCTATAAATATACCCAAATATTGAATGTTAGTTTTTGTTACTTCCTGTTTTTTTTTAACATGAGTATACTTCATTTTGATTGATTGCTCAACTGCATGTTGACTTTACTACTACTAGACAAGAACTTTCCAAAGGATGGTAGCAGAACGATACTAATAAGGAAAACTGACATTTCGCAGTTTGGTGTTCTTCAAATGAGCAGAAAGCTAACTACGGCTCCTAATAAATATTAAAATTCCCAACTATGCATTTTGCCATTCAATATCTTATTTTCTAAATGAATGTAGGATTACAGGAAGATTTAGGTATGTATTCCTTCAATGTTGATCTCAAAATCCCGAAGAATTACGCACACATCTCTAACACACGATCAGAATATTTCATAATTTTTAATCTTGACAAAGTACAGCAAGCCTTTTAATGTCATGTCAGGTAGAACAGCACAGGCATTATTAACAGTAGACTGCAACAAGTCTACAAAAAGATTCAGAAAAGCCAAATATTATGATGTGCTCTGCATGATGATAAATGCTTTCAATTGAGACTACTGAATAAAATGTCTGAATTATGAATTTGCGCAAAGAAAACATTGTCTACTGCAAACTTCAATTATACTTCTCATTAGGTTCGGTGAAAATACAAACTACAGTAATCTCAAGATATTCAAGTCGCAGACAAATGCCCAAATTAATGAACAGAAAAGGATTCAAAGGGTTACAAGATAAATCTCCAGTGGATTTTAAGAAAAATAATTACTGGAGGGCCTCAGCCAACTGCATTAATTAAAGTAAAACCAACAAAGGACATTAAAAATTGACAGATATTAGAATATCGTGATAAACAGCGTTAAGTAGCTTTAATATCAAAAGCTAAAGCTTGTCATATTAAATTCATAATATTCAGCTTTGCAAAATGCAAGCTCAAAAGATATTATCCCTCCCCAAGGAATTGGTCCAATGTAAAAACAGATCACTATCTAACATCCCATAACAGAATTCTGTGTTAACACAGAACCATTCAGCCCAACAAGTTTATGATAACTATAGTTCAAAGCAAACTGTTTATTTTCACTCATCAGCTCTTAATCTATCTTTCTTCAGACTCTTTTGCTAGTATTTATTCTATTTCTGAAAATGAACATTGAACCTGTCTCTACCAGCCAAAACATTGCAAATATAACTTCTGTCTGAAAACACTTTCTCTAAATCATCAATAGCTCTTTACCCAATCACCTTAAATATCTACCCTTCGATCACTGATTCTGGAATTTTTATTTTTAAATGACTCATCCAAAATTTTCATTACTTCTAAGATTACCATTAAGTCTCCTCTTTCTTTCCCCATTTTAAGGAGAATAACTCCAGCTTCTTCAGTCAATCCACACATCTGTAATCCATCATAGCAGGGACCAATCAAGCAAATCACTTCTGCACTCTTTGAAATTGACTATTTTTTCTAAATAGCAATAGCCAGAATTGGATAAAATACTCTGCTGAAGCTGAATCAGTGTTTTATATGCGTTAATCCAATTATTCTTTATATAAAATCTATCCATTTGTAAATCCAGGCATCCCATTTAGTGTATTAATCTGAACCATCACCCTTAAATTATTATGCACAACCAATGGTCATTCTGTTCTGTGGTCTATTTTAAATTTTACCACTCCACATGTATTGCCTTTTCTCATATTTCCTATTAAAATGTATCACCTCAGGCTTTGCTGCATTTGAATTTCATTTGTCATTTGTTTGCCCACTGTATCAGTTTATCTACACAAACATATCAATTAGCAGAAGCAGGCCATTTGATCCTTCACGCATGTTCTGCCATTCAGTAAGATTACAATTAATCTGCTAGTATTCTCAATTCTGCACTCACAATAATGCCAATAATGTGTGATTTCCTTTCCCATTAAGAATCTATCAACCACTGTCTCAAAATTATTCAATAGCACTTTTTGCATTTGTCACCTTCTGAAGTAGAATTCCAAAGTTTATGAATTTCTAGAGCTCTACATCCTCCTGAAACCTATTGCTACCTTTTTTTAGAATCTGAAATGCATTGGGGTAGCTCCTCCTAAATCTCCATTTATGTCTAAACTCCGACTTAATCGATGAGCCATTTCCTTAAAATAAACTTGCCTGCTAAGGTCAAAGAAATTGCAACAGCTTTGAGTGAAACAAATTATGTATAAAAGTGTAACAGTACAAGCTACTTTTGAACGTTCAAACCTTTTTTGGATTAATACGGATTTTGTATTTTAATTAGTTCATTTTTTTTATATACTTAAAAAAGTCATTCAATATTTCAAGTGACTCAACTTCTAGCAAATTAAAAAAAAAGACAAAGAATAAAAGTCACTTGCAAAACCAAAAACAAAATCAATTAAAGGATTCCAAAGATGTGCAGGTTACATCTTTTGGCCATGCTGAAATGGTCTATGTGTTCAGAAATGCATCAGCTAGGTGGATTAGATACGGTAGATGTGGGGTTACAGATACAATGGAGGGCTGGGTCTGGGTGGGATGCTGTTGGAGGGTTGGTGCAGACTGAACTTCTTCCACACTGTAGGGTTTCTATGATTACCAAACATGTACTGATTAAAGCTGTTAAGGTGATTCTGAATATTCAATATTATTTAGAAAGTAGTTTCTAATGCTAGAGTCTATAAAATCTTGCATTCTTTCAACAACACAAAGAAAAGTTATTTTCTGAAAGCAAAATCTTTCCACTCATCAGTTTTCACTCATTCTTTGTGTAAATAAAACTACGAATATTACAAATAACTGAAAAGTAGAGTCTGTAATTTAACAGAGTTGTCAGACACTTAAATTTTACATTTTATATTCATCTGGTGGCAAGCAGCATTGAGCTTTAAATAACCCAGTGATCAGCACACCAATGTCATGCTTCAGTGATATCACTAATGGGAAGTGAAAGGCACCCAGGAGAAGTAGATACTGGGCAATACACCCACGTTCAAACACCCACTTCTGATGTCACTAGTGGGGAAATTTTATAACCCTTCCTTAGGCTAACTAGCCTAGTCACATTTTCTTGTATTATAATGAACAGGTGCTGACATCCTGTAAGCTAGCTGTTTGCTGAGGTGAAAACTACAGAAAACAGTAAACAGCAGGAATAAGATGTTTTTAAATCAATATACATGTCCTACCTGTTGATTTTAATGAAGGCTATCACTTCAAAAACAGTCGTGAGAGTCATACAGCCCAGAAACAGAACCTTCAACCCAACTTGTCCATGACGACCAGGTTTCCTAAAATGAACTAGTCCCTTTGGTCCATATCAATCTAAACCTTTCCTATCCATGTACTTCTCCAATTTTGTTTTCAAATGTTGTAACTGTACTCACCTCTACCACTTCCTGCAGCACCTTGTTCCATTTACACACGACCTTCTGTGGAAAAGTTGCCCCTCTGGTCTCTCAAATCTTTCCCCATTCAACTTAAACCTATGCCCTCTAGTTTTGGACTTGGCTACCCTGGGGAAAATACCTTGGCTATTCACCTTTACTATGCCCGTCAGGAATACATGAGCTTCTATAGGCTCACCTCTCAGACTCCTATGGTCGAGGAAAAAAAAACTCCCAGCCTATCCATCCTTTCCTTATAACTCAAACGCCAATCTTGGTAACATCCTTGTAAATCTTTTTTATCACCCTTTCCAGTTTAGTCACAACCTCCCTATACATAGTGACCAGAAATGTATGCAGTACTCCAAATGTGTCCTCGCTAATGTTTTGTATAATCATAATATGATGTCCCAACTTCTGCACTCAATGCTCTGATCAATGAAGACAAGTGTGCCAAAGGCCTTCTTCACCACCCTGTCTACCTTTTACCCCACTTTCAAGGAACTATTTATCTGCATCCCTACATCTCTCTGTTCAACAACACTCCCTCGGGGCATACCATTATTTATGTTAGTCTGCCCTGATTTGTCTTTTCAAAATGCAACACCTCGCATTTGTCTAAAACAAACTCCGTATGTGCCCATTGGCCCAGGTGATCAAGATCCCACCGTAATCTTGGATAACCTTCTTCACGGTATATGCCATCATTAATTTTGGTGTCATCTGTAAACTTATTAATCATGCCTCTGACATTCTCATCGAAAGACAGTGAACTCAGCACAAATCCTTGTAGCACAACTGACTACAAGCCTCCAATCTGAATGAAAACCCTCTCCCACAACCATCTGTTTTCTACCGTGAAATTGATTTTGTATCCAATTGGCTCGCTCATTTTGGATCCTATATGATATGATCCTTACTAACTGGTCTACCACGTGGAACCTTGTCAAAGCCTTGCTAAAATCAGTGTAGACAAAGTCTACTGGTCTGCCTTCATCTATCTTTTTGATCTGTTCTTCGAAGAAACTTAAGTTTGTGAGACATGATTTCCCACGTGCAAAGCATGCTGACTATCCCTAATCAGTCCTTGTCTTTCCATATGCATGTGGATGCTGTCTCTCAGAAGCCCCTCCAATAATTTATCCCAACTGACAGTAGGCTCACTGAAGTGTAATCCTGTAGCTTTTCCTTGCAGCTTTTAAATAATAACACAACATTAGCCACCCTCCACATCTTCCGACACCTCATTTGTGGTAATCAATAATAAAATCTCTCTGCTGGGGGCCCCCTAATTTCTTCTCTAGCTTCCCACAATGTCCTGGGATACACCTGATCAGGTCCCAGGGATTTATCTCACTTTACATGTTTTAAGACCACCAGTTGCAGACGACACTAAGGTCGGTGGAGTTGTGGATAGTGACGAAGGATGTTGTAGGTTACAGAGAGACATAGATAAGCTACAGAGCTGGGCTGAGAGGTGGCAAATGGAGTTTAATGCGGACAAGTGTGAGGTGATTCACTTTGGTCGGATTAACCGGAATGCAAAGTACTGGGCTAATGGTAAGATTCCTGGTAGTGTAGATGAGCAGAGAGATCTCCGTGTCCAGGTACACAGATCCTTGAAAGTTGACAGGATTGTTAAGAAGGCATACAGTGTTTTAGCTTTTATTAATGTAGGGATCGAGTTCTGGAACCATGAGGTTATGCTACAGCTGTACAAAACTCTGGTGCGGCCGTACTTGGAGTATTGTGTACAGCTCTGGTCACCGCATTATATGGAGGATGTGGAAGCTTTGGAAAGGGTGCAGAGGAGATTTGCTCGGATGTTGCCTGGTATGGAGGGAAGGTCTTACGAGGAAAGGCTGAGGGACTTAAGGCTGTTTTCGTTCGAGAGGAGGAGGTTGAGAGGTGACTTAATAGAGACATATAAGATAAGCAGAGGGTTAGATAGGGTGGACAGGGAGACCCTTTTTCCAAGAATGGTGGCAGCGAGCACGAGGGGGCATAGCTTTAAACTGAGGGGTGATAGATATAGGACAGATGTCAGAGGTAGTTTCTTTACTCAGAGAGTAGTAAGGGTATGGAATGCTTTGCCTGCAACGGTAGTAGATTCGCCAACTTTAAGTACATTTAAGTCGTCATTGGACAAGCATATGGACATACATGGAATAGTGTAGGTTAGATGGGCTTCAGATTGGTATGACAGGTCGGCGCAACATCGAAGCCCGAAAGGCCTGTACTGCGCTGTAATGTTCTATGTACCTTCTCTTCTGTAAAGTGGATTCTTATCAAGACATCACTATCTATTTCCCTGATTCACTAGCTTCCATGGCTTGCCCCGCAGTAAGTACAGATAGTATTCAAAGTTTGGGAGAATACAAATAGTAATTCTCCACAGAAAAAAAATATCCGAAATGTAAGGGGTCAATGTACTTGCACATCATTAGACTTCAGACAATCACTATGTCAAAAAATACTTACAATGAGTGACTCCAGCCAGAGTTTGATAGAAGGTAGGTGTATCACTATCATCAGTAAGAGTGACACATACTCCCCCTGACAGCAGCCATCGAGCAAATGTGAAAGCATCCTTATTCTGAAGGAGCCAGTTCTTGAACTTCTCATAGTTTACCTTTTCACCCTAAATGGAAAGCAAAATGTAAAACTAGAATTGAATGTACAAAATATACAAAGTAATCATTATTACTTTCATAGAAAAGTAAAGTAACTGGACCAGCAATTCAAGAGGTTCAGACAAATGGTCCAGAGTCACAAGTCCAAACCTCACAAGACAGTTGCAGAGTTTCAGTTAATTAAATAAATACGTAATTTTTAAAAAGCAGCATCAGTTAGAATGACGTTACTGGCTTGCTACTGCCCTTGATGCAGGGAAAATATGTTATCATTACCCTGATTGGGCTATTTGCCAGCCCAGATGCACAGTGATCCACTTGGTTCTTAACTGCTCCCTGAAACGGCCTAACAAACCACACAGTTGTTACCATCTTCTCAAAGGGTAACAGAGGTGGACAATAAAAGCTGGCCGAGCTCTTGACACTTGGGTTGAAGAAGTAAAAAAAAATTCAAGCATGCTCTGAAAAGTGGAACTCAAGAAGAGTTTAAAAACAACATAAGTAACCATAGCTGCCACAGTGTTTCACGTGTTTTTAAGAGTTGATTTGAGCTTGTGAAGCCACACTGCATCAAATCAACAGTATTTAATGCACATAGGTCAGTCAGGTTAAGAAGCTTTATTCAAAGCACTTAAGTTTCAGATGACAAGTTCTGTAAGTTGTGACTTCCTTTCAATATTGAGCAGACAGCAATGTGGTTTAAAAAAGATATTTAAACAATATTTTACATTTTTAAACATGAAAATCTTTTGTGCAGAAGTGATTATAGTCTCGACTTTTCACACAGCAGTTATTTACAATACAATGGGGCGGCACAGTGGCTCAGTAGTTAGCACTGCTGCCTCACAGCGCCAGAAACCCGGGTTTGATTCCCACCTCAGGCAACTGTACATGTGGAGTTGGCATATTCTCCCCATGTCAGCGTGGGTCTTCTCCGGGTGCTTCGGTTTCCTCCCAAAATCCAAAGATGTGCAGGTCAGGGCGAATTGTCCATGCTAAATTGCCCATAGTGATAGGGGTAAATATAGGGTAGGGGAATGTGTATGGATGGGTTACTCTTCGGAGAGTCGGTGTGAACTTCTTGGGCCGAAGGGCCTGTTTCCATACTGTAGGGAATCTAATCTAATCTAGTACTGGTACCTAGATCGGCTGACTGACAGAAGGCAGAAAGTAGGGATAAAGGTGTATTTTTCAGGTTGGCAGACAGTGACTAATGCAATTCGCAGGGATCTGTGTTGGTACCACAACTATTCACGTTATACATTAATGAAATAGGCTTTTGTGCTGAAATCCATTAAGTACTGACAAGACACCTCCAATAATCTGATCGTTATTATGATATTTGACTTTTTTTTAAAATGTCCATGAGTAAATGTGATATTTTAATTTAGTTGAATATGCTGTGTATGATCCCATAGCTTCTTCTGCATGACAGCAAATCTAAAATAGCAACAATTATTGCTTTTTAAATTATATAAATATATAATTAATTATATAATTATGTAACAAGAAGTATATTTAGAAAAATAACTAAATCAAATTTGAAAAAAAAGGTGTGTTGACAACTAAAATCTGTATCTTCTTAATCTACTAAACAAAATAACTAGTAAAATTATTGTCCACGAAGCCATGACAGTGGCCAGGCTGTACTTAGTATACTATCATAAGAAATAGATGGCGGTCATCAAGCCTGCCCTGCTATTCAACAATATCATAGATGATAGGATAACAGCCTGACCTCTAGTTTCTTTCGACTCTGATAACCCTCAACTGTCTCGACAATCAAAATTTTGTCCAACACATCTGTGTATTTTATATATATTATATATGACCCAATGTCCACTGACTGCTCAAACATTTTTTTTAAACAGGGCAACCCTTTCATCACAAGTATAGACCCAGTGAACTTTCTCTGAACTGCTTCCAAAGCATATCATCTCCATAAGCAAAGAGACCAAAACTCTGCACAGTATTCCAGTCAACAATCTAATTCATAGTTCATGTTAATATATACAGAAAATATTTATCTGTGAAGATTGCTATAAAGGTAAAGTAATTAAATGCTGGACTTTAGTGACTGCCAGAATAACTGAAGAATTAGAAGCTCAAAAGGTCACGTACATTTGTGAAATGAAGTCAAAATAGAAGAGATGGCACTATAAAATAGGTGAGTCTGCTTGCGGTCATTGGCTGGAGGTCAGCTGAAGATTGGCAGAGCAAGCTACACTGTATGGAGGTGGGTAGCGCCAATTAATGTGGGTATTTGTTGAAGCAGGTTTTTAGTTGCAGTTTAGATCTTAAAGTTGGACAAAGGAGAGCCAGTAGACATGATCTATTTAGATTTCCAGAAAGTCTTTGAAAAGGTGCTCATAGGCGGCTGCTAAATAAGGCAAGGTACTGGCATGGATGGAGGACTGGCTCACTAGCAAAAGGCAGACAGTAGGGATAAACAAATCTTTTTCAGGATGGCAGCCAGTGACTAATGGAGTTTTCATAGGGATCAATATTGGTACCACAAGTATTCATGTCATCCATTAATGATCCAGGCGAAGGAAGTGAGGGTGCTGTTGCTAAGTTTATGGATGACACAAAACTAGATGAAGGGACAGACAGTGGAGGGGAAATGGGGAGGCTGTCTGGCAGAAGGCAGAAAGTAGGGATAAAGGTGTCTCTTACCACAGGCTAAGAGAATGGGTGAAAAACTGGCAGATGTAATACAATGTGGTAAAGTGTGAGGTTATGCACTTTAGTAGGAAAAATAGAAACATGGACTGTCTTCTAAACAGAGAAATCTGAAGCACAAACAGACATGGAAGTCCTAGTTCAGGAATCTTTTAAGGTTAACCTGCAGGTTTACTTGGCAGTTAGGAAGAAAATGCAATATTGGCAATCATTTCAAGAGGGTGCAAATACAAGAGCAGAGATGTACTGTCTAGGCTGTATAGGTTCTCGTCAAACAGCATTTGGAACAATGTAGTTTTGGGCCCTGTAACTAAGGAAGGATGTACTCGCATTGGAGGAGGTCCAGAAAAGGTTCACCAGAATGATTCCAGGGATGAAGGGGCTGTTATATGAGGGACGATTGAGGACTCTGGGTCTGTACTCAATGGAATTTAGAAGGATTACAGGAGGAACCTGATTGAAACTTACAGAATAGTGACAAGCCTGGATAGAGTGGATGAGGAGAAAATGTTGCCCTAGCAGGAGATACTAGGACCCAAGGGCATAGCCTCAAAACGAAGGGACGACCCTTCAGAATGGAGGGGAGAAGGAATTTCTCTGGCCAGAAGGTGTGTAAGCTATGGAACTCATTGCTGCAGAGGGCTGTAGAGGGAAGTAATTTAGTGTATTTAAGACAGAGATAGATAGGTTCTAGACTGATAAAATGATCAAGGGTTTCAGGGAGAAGGCAGAAGAATGGGGTTGAGAAACATATCAATTTATGATCAAATGGCAAAGCGGACCCGATGAGCCCAATGGCATAATTCTGTATCTATATTGGGGAGATAATTGCTTAGTGGTATTATCGCTGGATTGTTAATCCAGAGATTCCAGGGACCTAGGTCTGTATCATGCCACAGCAGATGGTGGAATTTTAATTTATTAAATATCTGAAATTAAGAGTACAATGGTGACCATGTGTCGATTATCAGAGAAACCTAGCTGGTTCACTGATGCCCTACAGGGAAGGAAAATGCCATCCTTACCTAGTCTGGCTTACATGTGACTCCAGACCCACAGCAATGTGACTGACATTCAACCGCCCTCTGGACAAATAGGGATGGGCAATAACTGCTGGCCTCATCAGTGACGCCCACATCCCATGGATTAATATTAAAACAAAGCATGGTCATGTGGTTTGTAACTCGGAAGTTTGCCAAGATAAATGATAGTCAGACTTACCCTGCAATTACTATAAGTCATTACTTTAGCCAGCAACTGCATCAAAGGAGGGACTTAAATTTCAGTTTGAATCTTATGAGCACAAAATCTGGAAGGTTGCCTAGTTTGAAGCTAATTGGAGAATCTGCAGTGTCCTCACATCAAGTTGTAAGAAAGTAACAAGTAGATTAGCTTTAGGAAGTAGTAAAAAAGTAATCAGAACAAGGGATTGAGAAATACACATTCAAGAGATTGTAAATTCAAGTTTTACCTCTGATAATAACTTAAAGTTCTACTTCTGAGGAAAGTGCTCCAGAGGTTTATGGCATACTTGAGAATGGTTTCTACAGAATTAAATTACTTGAAAACTGATGGGTCTTTTAAGAGCGCATAACCTATATAGCTATACACCATTTTAGGACTTTTTCTAAAATTTCATTTTTGCAACAATATTCATTTTGTTAAAGTGTGAAATCCTGTGGTGTAGTTCTGTTGAAACAAGTTATTTGGATTTATTTTTAAATGCTGAAGGTTGCTGCAATCGATTCAGCTTTGTCTACCTTATTCATGTTCCCTAAATAGATCATAATGTTCCTTACATGCATATTGTTTGTAGACTTAGTGTATATTCCACTTTCTTTATAACAAAAAACCTGATTGTCTGTGGATTTCTTTATTTGTAGGTTTAAAATAATTGGAAAATATGGCGCAGTCTTCTAGTTACACATCTAGCAGTTCAAATTTAGGGCTTAAACTGGAACAACATTTGTCATTGCACTTAAAGAAACTTCAGGTTTGCCAAATATTTGGCAGTCTCCCAGCCCGGTGTGACCTCAGCATGGACTTCTGGTCTGAGGTAATTCCAGAGTGGCTGTCTGGCCTCAAGGTGAAGCCTGCCATGGTCTGGAGTCAAGGTCCAGCACGGACTGGAGGTTATATGCCAGCGTGGATTAGGTTGGAAGGACTGTTGTTACAAACTTTTTATTTCTCTATTTGTTAATTTATTCTTTGATCGGTAATGCTAGACATCTTATTTCCTTATTTTTGTATTCCTTTTCCAGAACTTGTACTGAAGAAACGGTACGCAAGTACCTTGTACCTAAGATGGTGCCATAATTGGTGACTTTGAGTACATGACAATAAAGCTAATTCAATTCAATGCAATTCTATTCAATTCAAATATTTAGAAGCTAAAATATCAGGACTAATCAATTCATATAACAAATGAAATATTCTGGGAAAGATGATGTGGCATGGCAAAAAAAATTCTACTCTAGGGGTCAGTTAGGTTGAATAAATTATATGGACTGTTTATGAATTGAATTTGCTGTGGTGTTATTTTTATTTGCAGGGCACTGGCAGAGACACTTCCAAGGCAATAAAACCACTAAGCGGAATTACTTTCAATTACTTTCCTCTTTATTCCCAACCTAGGTTAGCAGTATCACAACAATTTGAGAATTCACATTGTGATCCTTCAGCAGTGGATAGATTCATGAAGCAAGTAGATTTAAGATCATAATATTGTCAACTTTGAGAGTTTTCTATCACTTGTTCAACTTGGTTGCCTGTTAGCTTAATAATCATATATGCAAGCAAAATCTGGAAAGCAAAATGTATGAACTAAAGAAAAAGAGAAGAATATTAAGGAGCAATTGGAATTTCTCAGTACTAAGATTGATCAGATAAACTTGAGCAGAAGTTCTGCACTACGAACACCATCCCCCCACATAGTATTTAGTTCCACTCATTTTGACCAGAATGAAATTTCAATTAAACATTATTCTCAAATAAAAATCAAGAGGTCATAAGATAAAACTTATCTTTCATTCACTGCCCTATAGTGTTCCTAACATTTCTTTTTTCAGAAGCACTGAGAATGACAACATTACATCTACTTATCTGCAGGATACAATATGAAGAAAACATAGCTTGTCAGCAAAGCATTTAATATTTCAGCATGCTGCAGCAAATAAAATGTTGTTTTGGGCAGCTGGTGGTACAATGGCAGAGGAGAATTTGCAGCATAATGCACAGAAGGCGAAAGAGGTCTTCAAGCAGGAACCATCACTAAGACTAAACCTGTAACAGACTCAAGGTGAATCATTCTTTGAGTATTTTGTGTCAATAGATGAATAAAGGTTACAATCTCAAGTATATCATGTTAACTTACATTTGGTTGCAGAAATACAAGATCTACATATAGGATGGGATGCTGGGTTTCAACTAACTTCTGTTTGAAGGAGGCAATATATGTCAGAGGTTTATATGAAATGTAAATCGGTGTAAGATGGGAAACCAAAAAGGAAGATATTGACAGCTCTAGAAACAGCAAGGGTAGCAACAGGGATTTCAACAGCAGTGTGGATGAGATTACCCAAGTTGTTGAAATGAATATAAACAATCTTGGCAAGAGACTTGATGCTACACTTGATGCTTAGCTTTGAGTCAAACAGTTTGTGAACAATTTGTCTTGTCTGACAATCTGTGTCACATTTCTATTAGCACCATATTATTCATAAAAACATTTATTGTGACATCATTTCCAAGGATTAGAAATTAATATTCTAGAAAGCAAGACAGATCAGGTTAGGGCCAGTGGAGACGATAAAGGAGCAATAGGAAGAAGTCAAAGAAAATAAATTCCAGAGCAAGTTGATTGCTGGGTAAAAAGTGATAGAGGCAAAGGCTCTACAGAACCAAGATTTTGGTGGAAATTCGCAGCTTTACCAACATAGCAGATTTGATCTCAGCAATATGGACTGCATACCCATAAAAATACCTCAAGATTCACTCAACACATCCTGAAAAACTAAAGTCAAAACTCAAAAATACAGTTAGCCATGCATTCAAAACTAGCAAGATCCAGAGTCACATGTGGCTATTTCTGATCATGTGATTTCAAACATGTTGGAATACAACCAGAACAATCTTCAGCAAAAAAGTCTTTCAATTCTTTCTAATAAAATGTATAATCCTTTCTGATAGGACAATGTAATATCACAAATACTTGATTAAAAAATCATAACTGCGCAGTTCAGTTTTAAATCCAGGAAAGGTGTCAATGCAGGACAAATTTTTTTGAATAGCAACAGAATGTAATTGAATTGTATTTTGCTGTAATTGTATTTTGCTGTAATTGTAATTACTGCTTCTGCTATTTCAAGATTAGCTTGGATTCATTGTTTAGATTTGGGGACAACTGAATGAATGACAGGGTAACTATTATTTGAACATTAGATCCGAAGATGAAACCACTAAAAAGGATTATGATAATATTTCAATACTGGATTCTCAATGCTACATTTCTCAAGCTATCCAAGTTCCTCTTGGATAGCCAAGAAACCAAGTCACAAGAATACAGGCCTGTTTACTGCTGATTTCAGACATATATCTTTCCAGAGACTATTTGACATTATACTTAATGTAGAGTTGAATAGGACATGAGTAGTTTGTTGTAAGAGGTGATTCTGACATCAGCTAAGCTAGTTTCATGATCAAAATGTCAGGTGGCCTGCAATCAAGGTTTTTAATGGTATATTTAAACAATTCAATTGTCAGCTATTTATCAAAGAAAGACTTATATTTCCAAAATATCTTTCATGACCACTAGACATTCCAAAGGGTTTAATGTTCTAAGAAAGATTTTGGAAGTATAGTCACTATTGCAGTGTGGAAAAGGCAGCAATCAAATTACACACAGTAAGTTCCTAAAAACAGCAATATAATAAGAACTAAACAATCTATTTTTGTGATCTTAATTAGGGAATGACTGCTGGCAAATACATAATGGATAATTTCACTTATTTGAAAAGGTGTCATGATGTCTCGAGAGAACAGATAAGGCCTTGGTTTAATATTTCAGCTGAAAGATCACAGTATTTCCTCATTTATCAATGTTTGCCTCAAATTTGTACTCAATTCCTGGAGTGCTTTTTGAACTTGGAACATGGGTTGCATGGACAAGTTTAACTGAAGAGTTTGTTTCTGTGCTGTATAACTCTGAGATGCAAGTATTGTACCAGTTGAGCCAAGGCTAACACTAAAGTAAATTTATATTTAAATTCAACATCTTTGAAGTAGTTCTTGGTGATGCTCAAGGTTTAAATATTTTCATCCATCTTTTCTTAGTGGGTATCATTCCTTGGATGCCTGCCACCAAGTGATGATTCTTGTCCATATATTTTGAGAAGCTAAAAACATTTGGACCTCACCTGATGTCTGAATATATGAATTTTGAGAGAGATTTCAGAAGAATGGTCAGTTCCTGTAGCTCAGAAATGCTGAATTCCCTTCCCATCACTCGAAGATCAAACAAAAGCTTACATTGTGAAGACTTCCCTGCTACAATTAGCTCAGTTGCACATCCTTGCAAATAATTGACGCGTGATGTACAAAATTTGCATTCAAAGGTATCATGCCTTTTCATTTGTTTGTTCTTCAGTACTAACTTAGACAAGACATTCTTAAAAACTTTCCCATTGTAAATGCTATTCCAAAGCTGTTTATGGAGCAGCCAACACAATGCAAAAATTATTTTTTGTAGACCTTGTGCACAATGGATTTCACTTGAGATACTCAAAAAGAATCAAATGAATGTGTTACCTTTCGACACAACGATTCTAATACACTTTTGGATAGCCCCTCACACGCCATCTTCTCAAAATACAAAACCACCCAAAACATTGTCACTGCAGACTCAACCCTTACCATGTCCCACTCATTGATCACCTCTGCATTAGCAAAAGTATATCATTGCGCAGTCAAGCAATGCCTAAAACTCAAAGACAACCATCAAGTATCTATTTAATGTTTTGACATCAATTTCAAATAGTGGATTAGTAGCGTCTAATTAATATTTATATATTAATATAAACTTTACAATTTTTGTGGTAAAGGAATGAAAAATGATCCATTATAGGCAGCATCACATTTGAAAAAAGATAAACTGGACACAAATCGTACTACAATCTGGTAGAGCTGTGCCATTAAGCAGAGTTAACACACACAATTCTTTGGAGGCAATTCAGAGGAGGTTCACTAGATTGGTTTCAGAGATGATGGGTTTGTCTTATAAAGAGAGATTGAGTGGTTTAGGCCTATACTCCCCGGAGTTTAGAAGAATGAGAGGAGATATAATTGAGGTTTCTAAGACGTTAACGGAGATTGACAAAGTAGATGTGGAGAGGATGTTCCCTCTCATCAGGCAAACTAGAACAAAAGGTAGAAAAATGCAGAAATTTACCAAAGATTCTCAAACAGCACCTTCGAACCCCATAACCACTTCCATCCAGAAGGGCAGCAGATGCATGGGAACACTATCACCTTCAAGTTCCCCTCCATGCCACTCACCATCCTTACTTGGAAATATACTGCCATTCCTTCATTGTCACTGGGTCAAAATCGTGGAATTCCCTCCCTAATAGCATCATGGGTCAATTAATAGCAGTGTCTGCAGTGATTCAAGGCAGCAGCTCACCACTACCTTCTCAAGAGCAACGAGGGACAGGGAATAAATGTTGGCCAGCCAGTGACCCCCCCACATCCCACATATGAATAAAAAAAAGTTTAAGGATAAGGGTCAGCAGATTTAAAACAGAGGTAAGGAGAAATTACTACTCAGAGTAATGAATACATGGAAGCTATTACCCCAGAGTGTGGTGGCTAATGGAAAATTGAATTTGTGTACATTTAAGGAGATGGATTTTTAATCACTACTGTATTTAATGGCTTTGGAGAGCAGGCAGGAAAGTGGAATCAAAAGAAAATCAGAAAGTTGAAATGGCGGAGCGGGCTCAATGGGCTGAATTGCCTACTCCTGTTCCCAATTCTTTTGAGATGCTCCGGATGAGAAGCAGCACAAGTATGAGCTTAAAGCTCTTAATTTTACATTCCAAGGACAGGGGTTGCAGGCCAGAAATACTCACTAACACTCCCTTGAGGCACTTCCAATAAATGAGCCAACTAGGGATTGAGAAAGTCACTGTGTTTAGAAGACATCTTGAGTCAAATTAGCCTTGAAAAACAAGTTCCAGATTTCCATATATCCCTTCAGTTCCAGATGAAGACATGACTACTGTGTTTTGTGTCTTTCAACCATACTTTTAGATATTAGAGTTAAGCTTTATCACATAGGAGTCTGCAATACAATAAAATAATTTCAGCGAAAGTTCTGACTTTATTCTGAAAATAGATCTCAATGGGGCCAAAAGTTGAAGTGAACATTTAAACTGATTAATGTACAATAATGCTTTTTAAATGATTAGATTTGAAAAGTATGAACAATAAGTAATGTGAAATGGCAAAAATAATTTCAGTATCACTAAAAAGCAAATACCATTAACTAATTGCGTGGGTTTCCTCCGGGTGCTCCGGTTTCCTCCCACAGTCCAAAGATGTGCAGGTCAGGTGAATTGGCCATGCTAAATTGCCCGTAGTGTTAGGTAAGGGGTAGATGTAGGGGTATGGGTGGGTTGCGCTTCGGCGGGGCGGTGTGGACTTGTTGGGCCGAAGGGCCTGTTTCCACACTGTAAGTAATCTAATCTAATCTAATCTAATCTAATCTAATCTAATCTAATCTAATGCATGCCTTAGTTTCTGTAATCTAACTCACATTAGATGCAGGAAATCAATGGAGAAACCTGCATTCTGCCCAAGCAGATTTAGAGGCTGAGGGATAGAACAAGTGTTTTTGGAGAGAAGTTTGTGTGTGTGGAGTCCTTAACGCTTGCTTAGTCAAGGGAGTGCAACAATCACCTTATCTTAGTTGGAAGTTGGAAATTGGAATTGGGGGGTTATGTGGCGGAAGGGGATGGAGGGGGTAATTACTCATTTTAGAGCAAAACAAGTGTCAGAGATGGAGTACAACAATCCTGGCATTAATTTTATTTTAAAACATTATTCACATTGGCAGGTTATCAAACTGATTGCTTTCTATTATTGGTTGCTCGCCAACTGTTCTCTGAAGTGATATACATTTTCTGTCTGATTAAATACAAAAGGATTGTTGGAGATTCAGTCTGGACAGTAGCTTAATCCTAGGTGATGCAATATTTAAATTATGTAATTCTGCAAATGAAAAGGCAATAAAATTTGCAGTCTTGAGATTACTCATTTATTTTAATTATGTAAGATAAAAATAAGAAAACACTATTTTTAACGTATGCTGATATTTCCACTCTCAGAATACATAATCCAGTGATACTTAACAAAACAAAATGAAATGACAAATTCAACTTGGCCTGAGAAATATTTCTCAAGGATCATCAACAGACAGAACAAAATTCCCTTGACAAAATAGAAAACATTGAATTTCCCCAGAATATCTTCAGGGAAATCCCATAATTGACAACAAAAAAATTAAAAGTAAGTGCACATAACTCCAATACAGCTCTGACACTTACATTTTCTATACTTCTCTAATTTCACTTGTTAAAAAAGTGAAATCAAGTTATCGTGCACTGAAATGTTTCTCATTCTTGATGAACTCTGATAACAAAATAAGAAAGGCAGTCAATATTTATAGTTACAAGAAAACAGTCTGCAATGTAACAGTGGAAATGAGGAGAAATATTTCTTACTGAGCTGTGGTCTGACATTTGTTACCTAAAGTGAGTGGTAGAAGCAACTGAATGATGACTTTTAAATAGGAAATTAAGACTTCTTAAAAAAAAATTAAATGAAATGTTATGTCCTCAAATTTCTTAAGGATGCATGCCAATGCTTGAGATGTAAAAATGTTTGTTCAAGCTAATGGTAAAGGCCTTTTTTTTGAATTCAAAAGCCTTGAGTTAACTTTTCTTTGGTGTATTCTCTATAGCAATGCCTTGATCAAAGTCCACTTGGCAACTGATCAGCGCACAGTTTTTGATGGAGTATAAGTCGTTATTCCCTCTACATCTTGGTATTCTTACATCTGTCCTGATGAGTGTACGAAGAAAAGATTTGACAGCATATCACTTTTTGCAGCAAAGAAAAATTAATTGCAGACTAATGATGCTCAGTCATGCAGATGACAGGCTTTGAACCTATTTACTTACTGTCCTAGAAAAAGACAAACTGTATTTGTTGGTTTGGGGACATATGCTTGGAATGATAAACATAAATAGAGTCATACAACACGGAAACAGACCCAATGTTCCAACTTGTCTAAGCTAACCAGATATCCCAATCTGACCTTGTTCCATTTGCCAGCATTTGGCCCATATCCATCGAAACCCCACCTATTCATACACCTATCCAGATTCCTTTTAAATGTTGTATTTGCTCCCAACTCCACCAATTTGTGGCAGCTTGTTCCACATACACAACATCCTCTACCTCATGAGTTTATAAACCTCCATAAGGTCACCTCTCAGTCTCTCACACTCCAGAGATAAAAGCCTCAGCCTCTCCTATAACTCAAACCCTCCAGTCACAGCAACATCATTGTAAATCTTTTCTGCACCCTCTCAAGTGCAACATTCTTCCTACAGAAGTGCAACCAGAATTGAGGGTAGTATTCTTCAAGTGGCCTCATCAAAGTTCTGTCCAATTGCAACATATCATCCCAACTCTTGTACTCAATGTTTTTACCAATGAAGGCAAGCGTGTCACCAGCGACTCCCCTTTCAAGGAACTATGCACCCGCACCCCTAGATCTCTTTGTCCGACAATACTCGTGAGGACCCTACTACGAACTGCCTAAGTCCTGCCCTGGTTTGCCTTAACAAAATACAATACCTCTCATTTATCTAAATTAAACTCATTCTGCACTCCTTGGCCCATCTGATCAAAGTTCCATTGTGCTCAGAGGTCATCTTCTTCACTGTCCAGTGTTTTTGGTGTGATTTGCAAACTTGGTAACCATATTCACATCCAAATCATTTACATGAATTACAAAAAGCAATGGACCCAGCAGTGATCCTTGTGGCACACCGCAGATCACTGGCCTCCAGTCTGAGAAGCAACCCGCCATCAACACCGTCTCCTACCTTTGAGCCAATTCTGTAAGCAACCAGCTAGTTCTCCCTTGATACCACGTGATCTATATTTACTAATCAGGTATCATGTCGAACCTTGACGAATACTTGCTGAAATCCATACAGACAATGGTTACCACTCTACTTTCATCATCCTTCTTTATCACCTCTTCAAAAAACTCAAGAAAGTTAGTGAGACACAATTTCCCTAATCATTGCCTTTCCAAACGCATATAGATTTTGTCCTTCAGAATCCCCTCCATTAACTTACTCATCACTGACTTCTGAATCTCCGGTCTATAGATCCCTGGCTTTTCCTTACCACCTCTCTTTAACAGTGGCACCACATTAACCAATCTCCAGTCTTTCAGCACCTCACCCATGGCTGTCAATGATACAAACATCTCAGTCAGGGGCCCAGCAATCTCACCCCTAGCTTCTCACAAGGTTCTGGGAAACAACTGATCAGATTCAGGGGATTTATCTACCTTTGTATGCTTTAAGACCTTCAGCAGTACGACTTTTCTGTAGTATTAACTCTTGTCATGACATCACTACTTATTTCCCAAGTACACTGGTTTCCATGACCTCCTTCACAGTAAATACTGACATGAAACATTTGATTAGTATCTCAACCATCTCCTGTCCCACATGTAGACGGCCACATGGATCTTTAAGAGGCCCTATTCTCTCCCTACTTACTCTTTTGCCCTTAAGGTACTTCCAGAATTACTTTGGATTCTCCTTAACCCTATTTGCCAAAGCGATGTCCTTTTTCTGCCCTCCTGAATGCCTTCAAGTGTACTCCAACTGCACTGACAGCACTCTAGGGATTCACTCAATCCAAGCTGTTTATACCTAATATATGCCACCTCCTTTTTCTTGACCACAGCCTCAATTTCTCTAGTCATCCAGTATTCCCTATACCTAGCTACCAGCTTTGTCCTTCACATCAACTGGAACATACTGTCTCTGAGCTCTGATTATTTTGTTTTTAAAGGCCTCCTATGTCCCTCTACCTGTGAATAAGCCTCTCCCAATCAACCTTTGAACGTTCCTGTCTAATGCTGTCAAAATTGGCCTTACTCCAATTTAGAACTTAAACATTTTGATCAGTTCTGTTCTCTTCCATAACTATTTTAGAAATAATAGAATTATGATCACTTGCTCCAAAGTGCTCCCCCAATGACATCTCTGTAACTTGCCTTATTTCCCAAGAGAAGTTTGTGTTGCTCCTTCTCTCATAAGTACATCCACATACCGAGTAAGGAAATGTTCTTGTACTCACTTAATAAATTCCTCCCCCTCCAAGACCTTAACACTATGAGAGTCTCCGTCTATATTTGGAAAGTTAAAATCCCCCACCATTACAACTCTATTACTCATGCAGATATCGGAGATCTCCTTAAATAGATCTCAATTTCCCACTGACTATTGGGGGGCTATAATACAATCCTAACATGGTGATTTTCCCTTCCTTATTTTCACTTCCACCCATATAACTTCACTGGATGATCTCCAGGAATATCCTCCCTAAGTACAACCATAATGCTCTTCTTAACCAAAAATGCCATTCCACCTCCCCCCTTACCTTCCTATTCTTCACAGAGCATTAATATCCAGAACATCAATCTGCCAGTCCTGTCCATCCCAGAGCCATGTTTCTGTAATGGCACTGACAGCCAAGTCTCATGTTCCCAACCGTGCCCTATGTTCATCTGCCTTACCGGTCAGGCCTGTCACACTGAATTAAATGCAGTTTAATTTATCAGTCTTATCTCATTCTCTGCCTTATCTACTGTGCCAGCCTCAGCATCTCCTCTCCCCACTTTTTCATTTAAAGCTTCCTGGGTGAAACTAGCAAATCTCCCCGCAAGAATATTGGTTCCCTTCCAATTCAGGTGGAACTTGAAGATCCCAATGATCCAAAAATGTGAATTCTTGCCCCTGCACCAGCTTCTCAGCCATTCAAAAACCAACTGGTATTCTGGAATAGGACAAAAATCTAACAGATCTCAACAAAAAATGAATTGTTTACTTTTACCATCTTTGTTTTCTTCCATTTATTTTTGCTGTAATATTAAATAGTTGATATCATTTGAAACTTCCCTCAAAAACAATTAACATGACAATTCTGCTCCTTTACACCAAGATGGTAGTTCAAATAAGGATTGATGATTTTCTAAGATGAAATTTAGACAAGCATCATATTTCTAACAATTTAAAACCGTTTGTTGTTTCTTGAAGGAAGCTTAGTATGCTTTGGCATAACATTTTACGTGACCTAACTGAGAGACATCTAGTCATATTACAAAAATATAGATGACTAAAATATTTTACACCAGTTCTGTCCAACAAGCAGCCCATGGGTGCGAATATGGCCCATTAAGTGGTTCTATCTGTCACACAACCAGTGCTCAAAGTACAGATAGGTATCCCAGATACTGAATGGGGATTCTCTTCCAATTATAAGTGATTCTCTCCTTTTTCCCATGATTGGAGTCACTGGTGGAAGAGATCTGGCTTCAGTTTGGCACAGCAGCCAGCTGTACTAATGACCTGACCATCCAGTGGATGGCTGGACACTGGAAGGGAGAGGATGTCTGCTGGACTGGTCAGTGGTTGAGACTCTAAGGCAACAGATAGTTTGTAGGATGAGGTTTTGAGGCAGCAGGCAGATCAGACAACAAGGCTGAGAATGTCCAGGGGGATTGTGGACTCATCTTTATGCACATGTGAGAGTCCATTGAAAGATTGCGCTGAAGATGGTGAAATAGGCCTCTTGAGCATGTGTGGATGAGTGAGAGTACAGATTCATCAATAAGATCAGATGTCCAAATATAGTACTTCAAACAGTATAGTTAACATTAAATTAGGAACTTAAAATGGTTCCAAATGAACCCTAAAAGATCCTTAAAGCTGTTAATCAATGCCAGTATTAAAGATAGCAATGTGAGCAGGTAGATTTGCATAGCAACTTGCATCTTATTCAGATGTACATGCAGTAGGTGTCTTGGCATAAACAGAGGATCCTTGAGTCAGAATGTTGTCTGCACTGTCTGTTTTTTTCTGGCAAAAAAGGCTATAATTCTCCATCTAAAACTAGGTTGATCAAACATTTCACATGGGGTGGGGTTAACTTTTCTCGAGAAAATCTCAAAGATAGGCTTGCTTCCACCCTTAAAACTGGGTAAAAACAATGACTGCAGATGCTGAAAACCAAATACTGGATTAGTGGTGCTGGAAGAGCACAGCAGTTCAGGCAGCATCCAACGAGCAGCGAAATCCTTTAAACGTCTGTTTTGGAATGCGCATAAGTTTAAGTGAAAGGTTGCAGATTATCTGGTCTGGAAATTTACTTTTGCCTTAGTATTATCTTAATTTAAGTAAACAACACTGTCCCTATCAACATAGTAGCTTATGTTGGTTTGAAGCAATCAAGGATAAATGATGAGATTCAGCTCACAAGCCAATGACTCAAACAATGTTCACCCATAATCCATTATCCTAAATTTTCATTTGTGAGATTTTTGGTCAAAGAACAGCATACTGACAGAAAATTGTCAAAAAATATTACATGAGACAATACTGGTAAGAACGCCTTACAAAAATCAAGTTACACATTTCTAGTATATGCAAACATAAATTTGTGGCATCATTGAGCCAGTTCAACTCAAAATATTATGGCTGCACCACTTCAACAAAAACTTGTAGCTGTAACATGGGATAATCTTTGTAGCTGCTTCACAGCAAGAAAAAAGTATCTGTGCACACATGATAGGAAGTTTAATTCTCAAAGCACAATACAAACTTGTGTAATACCATGAACATTTTCTTTGTTAATCAAATAACACTCACCACATGTGCTGTAGTTACCATTCTTCATATAATCCTTGGGTATTTTCTGATATAAAGGGAAAGTTTTTACATCAAGCACATGGTCTTAGTATTACTATGTGCCACAGACTCACTGTGAATATACTGCCTGACCAACTTGGCTTTAGCGATGTACTGACTTCGGATGGTAAAGCAGAGGGCGAGGAATCAGTCCAACTAACAGAATACGAATACGTATTTACATTAAAAAACCCTATTGGATATGCACACTGTAAAGAAACCACTCCCTTTAAATCCGACTATAATGACCTATATGGTCTCATAAGCTGGTGGGGAAACCCCAGCAGAAACCACACCAAAGAGGAACTTAAAGTATCCAATGAATGCGATTACAGCTGGCAACCCACAAAATTCCTGTTACGTAGTCATTATCTGATGTCAGTTCTTTTCTAATCTGGTTCCTACTTTCCAAATCTTTCTTGAACTGAAGTGAACAAACGTAGTAGATAAAGTAATATCTATTCAAATTCTGAGTGACACAATTATACACTCTATTTTACAAAATATCACCACAAAACAGAACAGAAAATACAGCCAAAAAGTTGAAATAGAATCCTGAATTCATGCTGCACTTTTCCACTAAAATGGCAATAAGAAAAGCTATGTACTAGCTTATAAAACCAAATAAAATGTACTGATTTTCACATGAAAACTCACTACTAATTAACCAGCCCCCTGTCTGGACATTATCTATGCACAAACCTTCCAGCAGGAGCTACAGCTAGAAATTTGAAGACTTTGTTGTCTTTGCTTCAGCCTGAGGAAACGTCAGTATATTTAAAGTTACATAATAATTTATTGCATTAATGTGAAATCAATACAGATTAGCAATTATTCCTGCAATACTCATCAATTAACAATGCAAACGCATCCCTCCATTGTTTCCAGTAGTAGAACACACTAAAAACTTGGCAGAAAGAGTCATTGAACTTTCACAGCATGATAAACAGCTGGTCATCAAGTATCTGTTTCCGTTAATCTCATTTTCCAGCAATTGGCCCATAGCCTTGCATACTCTTGCATTTCAAAATACTTAAAATGTCTTGAGGGCTCTCACTTTTATCACCCTTTTAGGCAGTGAGTTCCAGATACCCAGCACCCTCTAGGTGGAAAAACATTTTCCTATATCTCTTCGAAACCTTAAAAATGCGACCCTCTGGTTAGTGACCCATCGCCTAATGGGAAACTCGGTCCCTATCTACTTCCCTCTTGGCTTGGCACGGTCTCATGAGAAACCAGTACAGACAATTAAATATGATAATATAAAGAAAGGCGAGCAACTACAAATGTGCACATTTCATGACATGAACAATCTTAATAAGGCTAACATACCCAAATATTCTTGCCAATTTAAATACTTATTAATTTAAACAGGGAGACCCAATGCAATATATAATTATTTACATGTACGAAATCCCAAGTTGAGGAGCACCCTATGCTGCAAACATTGAATTAGGGCATGATAAAGGCAGTAGTTAGTGGAAAACACCTAGTTTGATATATAGGATTCAGGGAAATCCATCGTCAGGTGCAAATTTCTAACATACTCCTAGGATATATTGTGCCAGTGCCGAACTGGGCAACCTAACCACATGTCTATTAATTTTGAATGGATTGAAATCATAACTATTATGCACAATTTAAACACATGACCTTCCAACATACATGGACTCTATTAGTAAAAACCTTAATCTGTTATAAATACACTAAACTAAAATAAGCATGTTATAGACCGAAGGGTCTGTTTCCATGCTGTACACCTCTATGACTCTGTCACCTTGCAGTGACCAATCCTTAAAATCGCTCAGCATGGATTCTGTCACAAGCGAATTTAAATTAATTGATCAACTTTCAATTGTTTCAATTTCTACTACATAAACAAATATTTATAATTTTACTTTGCTTACTCACCTGTTTTCAGCTATTTCCCCAATGAAATACTAATGTTTTACAACTTTACATTTTGTCTTCAAACAGAGCATGAACAGAATAAATCCAAAATGGATCTAAAATGGAACAAACCTACCTTAAAAGTATTAAGGAGACAGATTAATCCAACAAGCAGCAGCTATTCTGTTTTACAACCAAAAGCTACCAACATTAAATTCTCAAAAGTAATAGAAACCAACTAAAATACTTTATTTGGAATACTATGTTTACAATAAGTGAGGAAGTTGAAATTAATTAATTTGCAGATCAAAAAGAGTTGCTTTTGTTTTAAATCCAGACGGTGTTCACAAGTATACCATTTTCAGGCAAATGTGCAAAGTTAATTTCTCCTTGAAATATTTGCTGAAGTTAATGACATGATAAATAGGAAACATCTATTTCCAATTGTCACATCTCAGAGCAAAATACAAGCTCATAACTAAAAGGCAAGAAAATTTAAGGAATTAAAAAAATACATACAGATGGCTATTGTATCATGGAATGCCACATCAGAAATAGTGGTGGAGGGATAATCTATTATTCATAAAAATGAATGGATAACTATTTGAAAAGTAAGATGTAAAATGACTGTATAGAGAAAGGACTGGAATTTAAGACTTGAGTGGATAGATCAAAGATACAGCACAAACAATGATGGCCCTTCTTAACTGTAATTGTTTAACTTAATGTATCATCTTTCAGTTCACAACTTTTGACAGCACAATCATACAATGGTTGCCGTTACAACAGGTCTACCAATATCCACCACTACAGATTAAAGAGTTGAACAATAATGCAAGTAGCTTTGGCATTGTGCAGAATGTGCATAATCAGTGTTATTGAGCTGCGAACTATTCTGTACATAGAAAAGAAAGAAGGGGGAAACAATGCATTGACTTAAGTAGCAACCATTCGGAGAAGAGATCTATCTTTCATATTTTTAAATACCAGGAAAGAAACACCCATTTAGTCAAGTAGGTGCCATATAATTCACATTCAGGTGACCGCTGGAAACAAGACATTTAAACATTATGATCACCTGAAGTACAATTTTAATTTAAATTATGTCTCAGGGTTGTGTTAATAATGTGAGATTAAATAAATTGGCATGGTTATAATAATGTGTCCAGAACACAAATTAGCATGCAACACAAACAAAATAGCTAATTTTACCACAGGGGTATTGTTGCTGAACTAGTAATGTTCCTGGGGAACCTGGTACAAAGTCTGAATGCAAAAACAAATTAAAATTATAACCGTCTAACCATTGTCAACCATTGTAAAAGTCCTTAGAAGGTAACGCGAGTAATGGGGACCCTAAGACAGGCAGTCAAAAAGACGCGCTGCAATCAACTGGAAGTGGTTCTTGCCATATTGCACAGCAAAGCTATTTGGTGAGTCTCTGTTGTTATGCTTACTATTCTTAAATCTTCATACAGCATACAAATTAGTGGCAAAGTTAAAACATATAAAAGCCAAACATGTTCGAACAATAATAAGAATTAGCACAAGATTGGGGAGGCCCAAAATATGGTGAGAGGGGGCAATTTTTTGAGTTTGGGAGACTTTTAAAATCAAATGTGTGCTTACAAAAACGTCTCAAAGGAGACCAAAAGTTGAAAAGTTGCACAAATGGAAAGAGTTTAGACAATATTCAAGACCAATACTGCAGCTCATCAAATGGGATTGATGAGAGAGAAGGGGAGGGAGAAAAGAGAAAGAGTGAAAGAGCAACGGTGACAGGGGATTCTATTGTAAAAGGGAACAGACAAATGCTTCTGCAGCCACAGATGTGATACCAGGATAGTTTGTTGCTTCCCTGGGACCAAGGTCAAATATGTCACAGAGCAGCTGCAGGAAACACTGCAGTCGGAGTGGGGGGGGGGGGGGGGGGGGGGGGGTTAAAGAGAGAGCAGCCAGAGATTATGGCCCATGTTGGTACCAACAACACAGATGAAAACAGAGATTTCAAGCACAATATACAAATGTAGAAAGTGATTTAAAAAGCAGAATCTCAATGGGTAGTAAACTCAGGGTAATAGATGTCAATGCATAGCTGGAGGGATGGTGTAGGAGGAGGGATTTAGATTTTTGAGTGATTGGGACAGAATCTGGGTAAGATGGAATATGTACAAACTTATGTAGAGTGACGAAGCCTGTGAACTGAATATCCGATGGTATTCAATTTTTAGGAAGTACTGACAAAAGGGAAAATGAGGTGAGGTTACCTTTGAAATGAAAGAGGGAATTAGGGCAATTGTGAGAAAGGAAGAAATACAGTGCAAGACAGCCAGCCATGGAGTTAGTTTAGATGGAGCTAAGAAGCAATCAAGGGCCAATAACATGAGTGGGAGTAGGCCTCCAAATAGTAGTGATGAGGTAGAGATGGCATTAAACATGAAATCAGATGCATGCAAGAAGTGTGCCACAGTAATTGTATATCATTTTAACCTCAATACTGACCAGGCAAACAATATTAACAGTCAGCACATGGCAAATGAATTCCTGAAGTGTACATAAGTATTTTTAAAGACCTTTTTGTTGAGTAACCAACTTGAGGGATGGCAGGCTATTCTACATTTGTGTAATGAGAGATAGTTTACCAACAACCTTACTGAGAGATAAGGAGGAAGTGACCATAATATGATAATTTTCTATCCCAATGAAGAATTCAAAATAATCCAGTTGAAGATTAGGTTCAAAATTTAAACAAAAGAAACTACAAAGTTATGAGAGGTGACTTGGCTGCGATACCTAACTGTCATTCAAAGACATAGCAGTGGAAGGCAATAGATAATATTTGAGGAGAAAAGCCTGAATTGCAGAGGTCAGACGTTTTTCAGGGAAAAGAACACCAACAGGAGAAAGTTGCCCAACCACTGTTAACAACAGAAATTAAGGATAGCATTAGATGCCAAGAGGAGTCATATAAAGTTCCTCAAAAATTAGCAAACCTGAAGAGTCATAGAGAAATACAAGATGGAATTAGACTGTTCGGTCCAACTTGTCCATGCCAATCAGATATCCTAAATTAATCTAGTCCCATTTACCAGCCTCTAAACTCTTCCTATTCATGTATCCATCCAGATGCCTTTTAAACATTCTAATTGTACCATCCTCCACCACTTCATCTGGCAGTTCATTCCATATACACACCACCCTCTGCATGAAGAAGTTGCCCTTTAGGTCGCTTTTAAAGCTTTACCCTCTCACCTTAAACCCAAGGGAAAAGACCTTGTCTACTCACCCTATCCACACCCTTCATCATTTTATAGACCTCTATAAAGTCATTCTGCAGCCTCTAACATTCCAGGTAAAATAACCCCAGTCAATTCAATCTCTCCCTGTAGCTCAAACCCTCCAATCCTGACAAGACTGGGTACAGTTTAGAATTTAGCATAGAAGGACAACAGGTTAAGAGGGGAAATATTGAGTATGAAAGTGAACTTGCAAGGAACATAAAAGTGACTAAGAGTTTCCATAGGTATGTATAAAAAAATTAGTGCAGACAAATGTAGATGCATTAAAATCTGAAGCAGGAGAACTGATAATGGAAAACAACACAATGACAGAGCAATTAAACAAGTACTTTTGTCTGGTCTTGACAGAAAATGACAAAAAAAAGCTTCCCAGAAGTGCGAGGGAATCCAGAGTCTTTTGGGAAGGAGTAACTGAAGTAAATTAACAACAATAAAAAACAAGGAGAAATTATCGGCATTGAAAACGGATAAATTCCAAGGTCTGATAACCTAAATATGGCAGCTATGGAAATAGTGGATACACCACCTTCCAAAATTCTGTAGATTCGAGAACACACTGGCAGATTGGAGGGTGGCAAATCTAACTCCAATGCATTTAAAAAAAAAGAGGAAGAAAACTGAAAATTATAGACCAGTTAGCCTAACATCAGTAGTAAAGAAAAAAACAGAATCTCTTAACAGCTGGGAATACAGGATGCTTAAAAAAAAATCAATAATCTCACAGAGTGTCACTATAGATTTATGAAAGGGAAATCATGTTTGATGAACCTGCTAGGGTTTTTTTTGGACAGTACAACAAATCAAATAGACGAGGGAGAACCAGTCGGTATGATGTATTTGAGCTTTCCGAAAGCTTCTGATAAATTCCCATGCAAGAGCTTAGTGTGCAAAGTAAAAGCTTATAGGATTGGTGATAATATAATGATATGGAGTAGGAATGGTTAGCAGATAGGCACCAGAGTAGGAATAAATGGGTTGCTTTTAAAGTGAAAGGTGGTGATAAGCGCTGTCGTGCAAGGATTATTGCTTAGACGTCCGTTATTTACAATATTTCAATGATTTGGATGAGGAAACCAGACTGTAATATTTCCTAGTTTGGTGAAACAAAATTAGAAAGGATTGAAAGTAATGAGGAGAATGCAAAGATGCTTCAGGGTAATTTAGCCAAATTGAGTCAATAGGCAAAGACATGGCAGATGAGGTATAACATGAATAAAGTGTGACATTATCGGTTTTGGTCAACAAAACAAAATGGCAAGATATTATTGAAATGCTGATATATCAGGAAAGATCAATGTACAGTGGGACCTGGGTCACCGAATGCAAGCATACAGGTGCAATGGGCAGTTAGGAAGGCAAATGACATGTCGGCCTGGAGGGTTTGAGTACAAGGGAAAGTACGTTTTGCTGCAGCTCTACAGGCCTTGATGAGAGCACACCAACAGCATTATGTGCAGTTTTGATCTCCTTACTTAAAAAAAGATATGCCTACTATAGAGGGAGCACTGTGAAAGCTCAGTAGATTGATTTCTGGAATGGCAGGTTTGTCCTTTGAGGAGACATTAGGTCGACTGTGCCTATATTCACTGTCATTTTAAAAAGTGAGAATCACATGCTCTTCAGCCAAACAAGTCCACACCAGTCCTCCGAAGAGTAACTCACCCAGACCCATGCTCCTACCCTATTACTCTATATCTTTCCCTGTCTAATGCACCTCACCTACACATCCCTGAACACTATGAGCAATTTAGCACGGACAATTCACCTAACCTGCGCATCTTTGGACTGTGGGAGGAAACCCACACAGATACAGGGGGAATGTCTGTGTGGAATTTGCACAGTCGCCCAAGGCTGGAATCAAACCTGGATCGCTGGCCCTATGAGGCAGCAGTGCTAACTACTGAGCCACTGTGGTGCCCCAAATGAGGGGTGGGGGGTTGAGGGTAGATTGCATTGAAACTTAAAATGTCCACAGGGCTGTACACACTGAATGCAGAGATGCTGGGGGTCCAGATCAAACTGTTAATGTCTCAGGATATACAACAGGCCAGTTTTAGACTGACAGGAAAAATATCCTTACAGAGGGTGGTGAACCTATGGAACTTTCTACCACAGAAGACTGTGGAGGTGAAGGCATTGAGTATACCTAAGAAATAAAGTTAAGATTTCTATAAGCTAAAACTGTCAGGGAGTATGGGAAAGAGCATTGGAGTTAGCTGTGATATGTAGCAGAGTGGTCTTAAAAGGGCCAAATGGTTTACTCCCACTTCCATATTTGAACATTGTCTTGCACAGAAGTGTTGTACTCAAATCTTTAATGGTTACCAATTTTGGGGAAAATAGAATGACTACTCTAACATACAGAAGTTACTCAAAAATACTAGAGGAATTCCAAGAAAACCAAGTTCAAACATGGTTGTTAATGACGATAAACACAGTCCAAATCTAGACAAGATGTGGAAGGTGTCCTTTGGCTAGCAGGTAAGATCATTTTGCAAGAGTAGTAGTTTGTAGTCATATCAGCTTGATTTGGGGTAGTCAGATGATCAGAGAAGCAAATACAATCATCAGTTGTGGAGCCACTCAACTGTCAATGTTTTCAACGGTCCAACACAAGGTTCCCAAACGTTCGCCCACAGGACTGGATTTCAAGGCTAGAAAATAGTTATGGCTCCTCAAAGACAAGGCCAAGAGCTGGTGGGGAGAAGATTGTGGTAAGAGGAAGGGTGATGAAATGCAGAGGGTTGAGGAGATTATAGTAATCATTAAACACAAGGAGTATCTTTGTACTGCCATGGGAGGCAAGTCTCCAGGTTGAGTCATGCAGTTAGAGAGAAAAAAAAAAACTCTCTTGCAGTTGTTCATGGCAACCATTGGTACTCTCAACACCAAAACCCCCACTTTGGTTAGCCCACAGTCTATGTTTTCCATGTAACTATCCACATCTTGTAATATTGATTTCACCCAAGTCTCTGACTCTAGATCAGATATTCATATTCTCAGGGAGCAAGAAAGTTGCTCATCAGAAGTTTAAACTCCTCAGAAATTCCACTTTGCATTCGGGTCCTGACGTAAATTAGTTATTGTACTTAGGGTCAGTGACTGGATGGAAACTGAAATCTGGTCAGTAGATTGACAAATACTTAAGAGCATGTTCATGTCAAGAGGGGACAAAATTATGCTTCTTTCCTCAAAGACTCACCCTGAGATTTTCTCAATATCTACTTTTCAATTTGTGGGACTGACATTTTCAGTTTCAGGGCCTCCTTGTTCATTCTCACAGACTTAAGTGACACAGTCACATCGTAATAACGCCATGTGTCTGTGTTGATTTGGAATATTTTGATTTGCACAGAAGCAGAATTAGAAGAATTAACCAATATCATAAATAATCACAGTTTCATTAAACTTAAAGCCACAACACTCCTGGAAAGTATTAATTTTCCATTACAGTATTTAAATCGCAACATGACAACAAGCATAAGTTAACAAACATTTTTCAAACTAAGTGACATATACTCTAACACACAAGTAGCATCAGTCAGCATACCTTCTGTAGACTGAAAAAAATCATAGCACACATTTCCATGGTGTATAAACAAAGCTGGATCTTTTAACCAGGCAGTTACAACCTTATTATTGTATCTCAGATTTCAATCCCAGAATCAATTTTATAATTACAAGTGTTTATTATAAAAGCACCCATTATATACATTTTCAAGTTTAGGAGCACCTGAACATATGCAGATTAAAGGCAGAGATTACACATTCTTTTTCAAGGAATTCATTACTTCAGTGATTTCAGGTTTTCCTGGTTCCCAGATAGTTGAATAGTCTTTTGTTGACCGGTTTCTCTGTCCTTCAACCCCACTCCTTGGCCACTACCACTTCCATGCTGGAACCTCCTCCCTTTCCCACCCTCTCTTGGAGCCTTCTTTTCTCTCCCACTCACCATTATTAGTGACCTATCAACAGCAATTGAGTGAGAAACAACTTGTGATACAGCAGCATTAGGGATACAGAATTTGAGGAGTCCCTTGCAGATTCTGTGATTTATGTACACTTTAGCAAAGTCCAGGTACAGGGGTGATCTTTCTTTGACATTCCCATTATTGATTTTTTTTCAGTCACGTGTTGGACTTTGGGAAGCAAACTCGCCTGCTGTTTCTGTTCATTTTGAGCACTGATGCCAAGCAATCACTATCTTAGACAGAAGACACTGCTAGTATAATCTTTACTGTGCAAGATGAAAATGGGGAACGTGGGAGTCTGGGTTTGCATTTTAGATTTCAAATAGTTTTACACGTCGTGTCCCAAAATTGGCAGCCTTGGAACCATGTCCATGCTGGATTTCAAATCTTGCCAGTGCCCAAATTAGTGTGAGGGTTGTTTGGACAACTTGGCAGCACAGGAAAAGACAGGCACACAACGTCGATAACTGGTTAGTGTGTCACTACTCCAATTCAGCAGCTATGCTGAACACTGTTATTCTACTTACCTAATAATAATAATTCAAATATGTGCATGACAACTTAGAAAAAGTGGTATGGTCTTCTTAAGACAGTGCCAGTTTTTCAGTTGGCTGGATCGGAGGCATTGCACCTGTATTTTCTCACTACATGGACAGCACAAGTTCAGCAGCTGTATCTGGAGCTTCTGTTCAACCGTAATGAAACAGTGCAGAAGGCCAAAGATGAAAAGATCAGAGTTGGAGTGAGCACAAGGTAGAGAAAAAATAAAAGAGGCAAATTAAAATGAAAATTTTAAGCAGAATATACTGTCAATTTGGATGCTGGAGAAAATTTGACAAAATTATGAAAAATAAAAATGGACACATTGGAGAAGAACCAATTGGAAATAGTATAAAGAATATTTAACATATCTTCCACAAAAACAGACATGGGTAGGATGAGAGTAGCATAAGTTTCCAGCAAAACTTTGGACTCAAAGGAAAAGATTTTCAATGTGAGAACAAGGTCAGCTGGATGCAAGGATGGTGATATGTTTGGAGACAGATTTGTCCACTGTTAAAGGAATAAGCAAGGAGTCAGCAGTCTGCCCTCCTGAATGATAACCGTATGATAACTAGGAGCAGGAGTAGGCAATGAGCCTGCTCCACCATTTGTTATGAGCATGATTGATCTCACCTTGGCTTCAACTCCACTTTCCTGCCCTTTTTCCAAAGCTCTTCAACCCATTGCTATTTAGACTTCAACTCCTGAAACTTAGTAAATGTCTCAGCATCTACCACACTCTGGGGTAGTGTATTCCATAGATTCACAACTCTTTGAGAGAAGTATTTTCTCATTGGTTTTAAAATCTGCTATCCCTTATGAAGTCTCATTGTAGATTGTCCCACAAGGAGAAACATTTTATGTTTACTTTGTCAATCCCCTTGAGCATCTTATGTGTCTCAATTAGATTTCCTCCCCTTGTTCTAGACCCCAGAGTGTACAGGCCTAAACTGCTCAATCTCTCTTCATTATACAAACCTCTCATCTCTGGAGATGTAATTTGTGATGCTCACTAAACTCATGACAATTGGATCACTATCCTCACTACAAAGGTACTAGCCTGGCAAAATGGCACATTTGAAACCTAAAAGGCAGCCATACAGTACAGACCACCATTCTCATACCCTAAGCATGCAGAAAAATCCAGCAGATCTACTCATATTGACATTTAAATTCATCCAAAAAAGCAGCAGAGAAGGGGACAATGGTGGACTATTTTATAGATTTAATTTAGCAAGTGGTCTTTCAATTTCAGGTCACCAGAAACTCAACATCTGAATTATATTCTCATAAACACAGTTAGTTTGTCTTGCACTGCAACTTGTCAGTTAATCCATCTCCTACTATCCAGCTAATCACTTTGTTTGGTTCGCAGTGTGAGGAGTTACACCCATCCCTAAATTTGATGCTGCAACCTCAACACCAATCACTACATGGTACTAAACATGAAATACATCAATTCATCACTTCTATGACTAATTCATCTCATGGGTGGTGTGCATATATGAGGTAAGTGGAACCATAAAATTGAAATTTGTTCAGGCATCCAACACAAATAGAAGAGTTGCAGGCATTGGTGTGTGAAGATTAGACAAGGAGAGAAATAGAGCCGAGGGAGAAAGAAATGAGTTTTCTGGAGCAAGAGAAAGCAGAAATTATAAGGATGCTGAGACAGTTCTGGTTGTCTATGTTCAGTAGGGAGATTATGCAGGCTGCACAGGATAGGGGTGCTCAATTTGGAGGTTTGAGGAAAACAAATCCCCAGAAGAGAGGAGGCAAGTAATGATAAATTGTATCTTTCTTTTCTGGTAATAGGTTAATGCTCTCAGAAGCAAAGGTTTTCTAAGAGTTACCTTGCAGTATGACTGACAGCTTTCCACCACACAAAGAGCTTCTTATCAACAGGATGGTAACAATGTCAATGTTGGAATGTTAAAAACCACACAACACCAGCTTCTTGTCCAACAGGTTTTATTTGGAAGCACTAGCTTTCAGGGTACTGCTCCTTCATCAGGTAGCTGTGCACAGTTAGAAAACCTTTGCCTCTGAGAGCATTAACCGATTACCAGAAAAGCATGATACAATTTATCATTACTTACAAAGATCAAGACAGACTAAGAAGTCAGAGGGAGAGGCCCAGATGGTAGGAGTCCTGAAGACAGGAGGATACATCCAAAACACAAGGAAATGCTGCTGGTCAAAATAAATGCATGTGGGGCAAGGATGATAAAGCAAATCCCTGGGTTACTGGAGCCTGCTCCACTTCACCAGTTTTCCATGATCTCCACTACCCACTAGCCAAAATGTCGTCTTCTGGCTCTTTAGATTCCTTTGATTCATGCTTTTGTCTTGCACTATAACTTCTGTCAGTTGACCCAGCTCCTATTCTCCAGCTAATCACTTCACTGCATATTCTTGATTCCTGTTTTGTGTGTGTTCCCTTCATTCCATTATTCTATTCCATCTTGGGGGTTGTTAGTCTGTAAATGTTTTTCTACTAAAATGTCACATTGATACTTTAGCTTGTCACTTCTTTCCACAGATCTGTGCATTTAATATTTTATGCTTTGTTTCAGATTTACAGTAGCTGTCAGTTTCAGGTTTTTGTTTTGCTTTGGATAGTAGGATGAATAGGTATTCTAAGTGTCAAATACCTACCTCAACAAAGCACTTCTTAACTCCCAGCTGAACCTCACCGTCACAAGCCCGAAGCATAGTTTCCATTTCCTCTCGCACAACGTAGCTCCCAGATTCATTTGCAAAGAGATTAAAAATATCTGTAAAAGATCACACAAAGTTAAAATACATTTCAGGAGATAATTGTAATACGTTTTGATGAAAATAGGGGCTGCATTTCTGTAAATTGCATTCCCATTTAATTTCTCACTTTAATTAAGGACACCCATGCATCTAATCAGGAAACTGAAAAGTAATTGGCATAGACATTATGATTAATTGATAAATCCAGGCGGTTTGAGGAATGCAAATATTTTCTCCTAGTTTGTGCAACTGTTTTCAAAAGTCCAACAATAATAATAAAAATTCAAGTTACTAGACCAGCTTCCCAGTTTTGTAGAGAAGGAACAGTGTCAAAACCTAAGCACCTGTCTTTCAGAACTATTTTCAAGACCAACTGATAAATACTTACAGTTACCAGTCTATACTATTGCTTGTACTTGGTTTGGAAGCTACTCGACAAATAAAAGTAAGGTTTTCTTTCTAAATTATTTTTTTTTAAAAATCAACCTATTCAGAGATGTTATTGCACACTTCTGAAGCAGATGAGATTTGAAACCAGGCTTCCTGATCCAGCGGAAAGGGACATTCCTTTGCACCACAAGATAGCCCTCCTAAGAAAAGGAACACTTCACAAACATGCATGTCATCCTTATGCAGAGACCATGCTCGTCTGTTTTTGTATCATTCAAATTTTAGTATATGCACTGCCAAAGTGAGCAAAGTTTGAAGATTTTCTAAATCTTCATTTTGGTTTATACTGGAATTGGTAATCGGTGGTGCAGACAGAAATCTCAAAAAAACTGATATACAGCCCATGAGCAGTCAGCATACAATATATACATATCACACATATACGCACAGAAACTATGGCCCATCCCCATCTTGGATCAATTAGCTCAACAATCTGTTATGTCAAAAAAATTTATAAGGGCAGAGAAATATTGACAAAAACAGCTAATACTGCAGCTACCATATTCTCTTTAACAGATATTAAGTTAATGAGCCTCTAATTTCTTTTCTTTCTCCTTCCCTTTTTGAATAAAGTAGCCAGATTCTAAATGTTAACGGTTTCTTGCTCTACAGATGCTGCCAGACCTGCTGAGTTTCTCCAGCAATTTCGGTCAGACTCACTATCATTCAACTTTATAGGACCATTCCCCAATTTAGAAAATTAAAACCAATGCACCAATTATCTCACCCATTTCTTTTAAGACCTAGGATGAAGTCCATTAGGACTTGAAGATTTGTCAACCTGTAGCTCCAACAATTTACTCCATATCATTTCTCTGGTGATTGTGATTGCCCCAAGTTTCTCCATTCCTTGCATTTCTTGATTTACAGTTGATTCTGAGATGTTGCTTGTATCTTTGTATTTCTTCAATTCATGTGCCATTTCTGTTCTCTTATTTTCCATTACTAATGCTACAGTCTGGCTTTCAATGAGATAAATGCTAACTATGTTAACTCTTTTTCAATAATTACAGAAACTCTTACCGTCTTCATACAGCTTACTAACTTTCTCTGACATTCAAATATTTCCCTCTATTAAACTATTAGTCATTCTTTGCGGTTTCTTGTATTCCATCCAACCTTCTGACCTGGCACCTGTTTTAACATAATTATACACCATCCACTTTAATTTGATACTATCTTGCTCTTTTTAGTTAAACATCCCCTTAATATCTGCCACTACATCCAATGTATCCTAGAATCTAATTTGCCAATTCACATTATCAAGCTCTGCTTTCATGCCCCCATAATTGTATTTAAGTTTGAAGAGAAATAGCATGACATCCATTCTTCTCTACCTCAAACTGAAGGTAAAATCCAATCATATTACTGCTGCTCTTAGCTAGCACTGGCTTCACTATGAGATTAACTAATCCCATCTCATACAGTATACCAAGCCTAACATAGCCAGTCTCTGGTCTGGTTCAGAATAGTTCTGAGGAACTAGCCCAATGACAAACTCATCTCAGCCAACCTTGTCTACCTGACTTTTAATCTGAGCATTAAATGTTCAAGGCTCTCTTTTTTTTTCCTTTTCTGTTTCACCCTATCGCATAGTAATGGTTAGGGAACCTGTACACCACTCCTACCAGGGACTCCTTGCCTTTATGATTTTTCATTCCAACTGCTCCAACATATTGGTGTCCTGAACTTAGGTATACCTCTCTCTTGTGCTCATACTGTAATTAACTAGCACAGCCACCCCTCCACCTTCTCCTAGTAAGGCGTCATTCCGAAATGCTTTGTGCCTTAAGATTCAGGTTCCAATCCATGTCATCCTGCAGCCATGTCATGGTAACGGCTACCAGATAATTTTTTTTATATCTAACCTTACACGCATTCAAATATAGGGCCTTTAATTCTATCCTTTCACTGCTTTTAAAAGTCGTCTGATCTGTTGGCTGAAACAACATGAATCTGTCCTTTACTGCCCCACATTTTTCATCATTTACCATATTAATACTTTTCTCTTTGGCCTTAACTCTACTCTTTGATTTATCACATCTTCCCTAATTTGATCATTTATTCCTACTAATTAGTTTTAAATCCTATCTACGACTTGCCTGGCTTTGCGGTTGGCAACTGCACAAGCTCCAGCATGGTGTCAATGGAGACTGCCCAAGCGATACAGATCCCACTTTCCCAGTACTAGTGCCAGTACCCACAAACAAGAAACTACTTCCCCAACACTAGTGTTTAAGACATGCATTCATCTTGGTAATCTGATTTGGCCTACACCAATTTGCAGATGGGACAGGTAATAATTCAGTGATTCTATCTCGAGGTTCTACTGCTTAGTTCTACACTGAACAAATCTTATTGATGACATGGAAACTCCTTTGTCCTGCCTATGAACCACAACGACTGGAGCCTGCCCCGCCCACAGCAAGATCCTTTCAAGCCTTAAGCAGATATCTCAAACCTTGGAACGAGACAGGCAACACCGACATTTAGGTTCATGCTCCTTGCTGCAGTGGTGATAATCCCCCTCACCTCTATAACCACTAGATTACATCCACCTCCCACCTCTTGAATGACTTCCTGCAACATGTGGTCAGTTAGCTCATTCACCGTGTAGTCCTATCATCCAGCCAAGCTGAAAGAACCATACACCTGTTGTCAATTGTGAAGGCCGAGGCTCCTGCCCTCATATCTCCCCTTAACTGTTTCATTTGCGGTCATACATTCCAATCCCTGAATTTTTTTTTATTATTAACTTGTAGGGTGTGGGCATCACTGGCTGAGCAACATTTATTGCCTGTCCCTAATTGCCCTTGAGGGTGCTGGTGAGCTGCCTTCTTGAACCACTGCAGTTCACAGAAAGACCAAATCAAATTTAAAACCTTTCCATCTCCCTGATGCATTGCAGCACCTGTAGTTCAGTTTCCAGCTCACAACTTGCCACAGATGTGCTCTGAACCAAACTGGCATCCCAGTTTGGAACTCGAAATCCCACTGTAATCTTGACATATCACTTGTCCTAACATACTTCATGCATTTCAGTTAATTATTTAATTACATTATTAATTTACCTGTGTTACTTTTCACATATTTTATTAACTTTACTACCTAGGTATACATTGTTTAAAAACTAAAAAAAATACAAAGATCTCAACCACTTATCAGAAATTCACTAACTTCTTTATCTGTAGTACTGCAAAAACCATTTCCAATCATCTCCAATGAATTTACCTCGATTTCTAACTGCCTGTCTTAACTCAACCTTTTTAAGTCTACATTTATCATTTTTATAATCATAATAAATGGCTAAGAATCTATAAAGAAAGAGTCCACAATAATCAAAGACAAGTTTAGGAAAATAAAAAGGGATGGCTTCAAGGTAACTCAGTTGAAAGGTCTGAAATGAAAAATATTTAAGTGAGATGCACAAAGTTAAGTATAGAATGAATAAAAAGACAGTACTGTGAAGAGATACGAAAGAGTAAAAAACTTAAAATGACTGACCTATGCGTACGAGCTATCAAAGGTTGAAGATAAAATTGCCATAGGATTGCTCTCCCATTAGAATGACAAAACTGGTAGTGTTTTAACTTGAGGGTCACCACGCCTCAGGCAAGGGGTGAGGTTAAGAAGGAGAGTCCTTCATGGTAACCTCCGCTGGCATGGGAATTGAACCCAGCCCTTGGCAGCACTCTCTATCATAAGCCAAAGTTAAAAATCACAACACCAGGTTATAGGCCAACAGGTTTAATTGGAAGCACACCAGCTTTCGGAGCGACGCTCCTTCATCAGGTGGTAGTGGAGGGCTCAATCCTAACAGAATTTATGGCAGAAATTTACAGTGTGATGTAACTGAAATTATACATTGAAAAATTGATTGTCTGTTAAGCCTTTCATCTGTTAGAATACAGTGATAGTTTCACTTCTTTCATGTGTAAATCACAAAACCTTTTTTTAAAAAAAAGGTTGCATTCTCGGGTTAGCTGGTAACAACGGTGATATCTAGACAATATGTTGAAGGTGTTGGCCCCCTGTGTTCTCTGTCTATGCCGTGATGTTTAGATTGATTCTAATCTAAAAAGTGAGATAACGGAGTTTTACATAAATTCATGCAGTTTTTGAGCTCAGAGTTCTACATGAATACATGCAGTGTTTGAGCAAAGTACAATGTAACCCTGCAAGTACAAATGCACCCCCCAAAATATACGTGTGCATGTGGGTGTGGGTGTGCGTGTGCGTGTGCGTGTCTGTCTGGGTTGGGGGTTGTGAGTGTGAGAAAGTGTATGTGTGTGTGTAGTGAGTATAGAGTGTCTCAAGTCTGTGGGGGGAGGTGCATGTGTGAGTGTGGGAGTGTGTGGGTGTCTGTGTGTGTGTATATAGGAGTGCCTGTGTGTGCGTGCGCGTGTGCGTGTGCGTGTGTATAGTGCAATGGTGGTCTGGTGGTAATGTGACATGAACCCAAGGTCCCAGTTGAGGTCCTCCCTATGGGTACCGAACTTACACACACACACAGGCACTCTTATACACACATACATGCACACAGACACCCTCACACACCTATGACATAAGAAGGAAAAAGGATGAGGTTTTGAAGGGAGAATATAGAAAGGAATATAGAGAAGGAATTTAAAAAGAAGGTCCTTGAGGTAATAATATCTGGATTATTCCCAGTGCTGCAAGCTAGTGAGGGTAGGAATAGGAGGATAGAGCAGATGAATGGGTGACTGAAGAGCTGGTGTACAGGAGAAGGATTCACATTTTTGGATCATTGGAATCTCTTCTCGGGTAGAAGTGACCTGGACAAGAAGGACGGATTGCACCGGAGTTAGCAGGGGACTAATATACTCTCAGGGAGATTTGCTTGAGCTGCTTGGGAGGATTTAAATTAGTAAGGTGGGGGGGTGGGACCTAGGGAGGAAAGAGATCAATCTGAGAATGGTACAGTTGAGAAAAGAAGTCAAGCAGTCAGGGCAGGCAGGAACAAAGCAAAGAACAAGGCAGGACTGATAAATTAAACTGCATTTATTTCAATGCAAGAGGTCTAACAGGGAAGGCAGATGAACTCAGGGGATGGTTAGGAACATGGGACGGGGATATCAGAGCAATTAGAGAAACATGGCTCAGGGATAGACAGGACTGGCAGCTTAATATTCCAGGATACAAATGCTATAGGAAGGACAGAAAGGGAGGCAAAAGAGGAGGGGGAGTGGTGCTTTTCATAAGGGATAGCATTACAGCTGTACGGAGGGAGGATATTCCTGGAAATACATCCAAGGACGTTACTTGGGTGGAACTGAGAAATAGGAAAGGGATGATCACCTTACTGGTATTGTATTATAGATCCCCTAATAGTCAGTGGGAAATTGAGAAACAAATTTGTAAAGAGATTTGTAAGAATAATAGGGTGGTTACAGTAAGGGATTTTAACTTTCCAAACATGGACTTGGGACTGTCATAGTGTTAAGGGTTTAGATGGAGAGGAATTTGTTAAGTGCGTACAAGAAAATTTTCTGAGTCCATATGTGGATGTACCTACTAGACAAGGTACAAAACTTGACCTACTCTTGGGAAATAAGGCAGGACAGGTGACTGCGGTGTCAGTGGGGGAGCACTTTAGGGCCAGCGACCATAATTCTATTAGTTTTAAAATAGTGATAGAAGAGGATAGACAAGATTTAACAGTTGAAGTTCTAAGTTGGAAAAAAGCTAATTTTCATGGTATTAGGTGAGAACTTTCAAAAGCTGATTGGGTGCAGATATTCGCAGGTAAAGGGACGGTTGGAAAATGGGAAGCCTTCAGAAATGAGATAACGAGAGACAAGAGATAGTATATTTCTGTTAGGATGAAAGGAAAGGCTGGTAGGTGCAGGGAATGCTGGATGACTAGAGAAATTGAGGGTTTGGTTGAGAAAAAGAAGGAAGCATATGTCAGGTATAGACAGGAGACATCAAGTGAATCCTTAGAAGAGTATAAAGGCAGTAGAAGTATACTTAAGAGGGAAATCAGGAGGGCAAAAAGGGGACATGAGATAGCTTTGGCAAATAGAATTAAGGAGAATCTGAAGAGGACAAAAGGGTAACTAGGGAGCGAATAGGGCTCCTCAAGGATCAGCAGGGAGCCTCTGCGTGGAGCTACAGGAGATGGGGGAAGATACTAAACGATTATGTTGCATCAGTGTTTACTGTGGAGACTGTCATGGAAGATATAGAATGTGGGAAAATTGATGGTGACATGTTGAAAAATGTCCATATTACAAAGAAGTAAGTGCTAGATGTCTTGAAACACATAAAAGTGGATAAGTCCCCAGAACCTGATCAGGTGCACCCTGTGGGAAGCTAGGAAAATGATTGCTAGGCCCCTTGCTGAGATATTTGTATCATCAATAGTCACAAGTGAGGTGCCAGAACACTGCAGGTTGGCTAACGTGGTACTATTATTTAAGAAAGGTATTAAGGACAAGCCAGGGAACTATAGATCAGTGAGCTTGATTTCAGTGGTGGGTGAGTTGTTGGAGGGAATTCTGAGGGACGGGATTTACACATATTTGAAAAGGCGAGGACTGATTAGGGATAGTCAACATGGCTTTGTGTGTGGGAAATCATATCTCACAAACTTGACTGAGTTTTTTGAACAAGTACCCAAGAGGATTGATGAGAGCAGAGGGGTGGACATGATCTATATGGACTTCAGTAACGCATTCAACAAGGTTCCTCATGGTTGACTGACTAGCAAGGTTAGATCTCATGGAAGAGAAGGAGAACTAGCCATTTGGATACAGAACTGGCTCGAAGATCGAAGAGTGGTGGTGGTGGAGGAGCATTGTTTTTTCAGATTGGACACTTGTGAACAGTGGAGTGCCACAAGGATTGGTGCTGGGTCCACTACTTTTCGTCATTTATGTAATTTGGATATGAACATAGTGGGTATAGTTAGTAAGTTTGCAGATGACACCAAAATTGGAGGCGTAGTGGGCAGCGAAGGTTACCTTAGATTACAGTGGGATCTTCATCAGATGGGCCAATGGGCTGATGAGTAGCAGATGGAGTTTAATTCAGATAAATGTGAAGTGCTACATTTTGTGAAGCAAACCTTAGCAGGACTTATACACTTAATGGTAGGGTCCAAAGGAGTGTTGCTGAACAGAGAGACCTTGGAGTGCAGGTTCATAGCTCCTTGAAAGTAGAGTCGCAGGTCGATAGGATAATGAAGGTGGCGTTTGGTATGTTTGCCTTAATTGGTCAAAACATTGAGTACAGGAGTTGGGAGGTTATGTTGCAACTGTACAGGGCATTGGTTAGGCCACTTTTGGAATACTGTGTGCAATTCTGGTCTCCTTCAAATTGGAAGGATCTTGTGAAACTTGAAAGGGTTCAGAAAAGATTTATAAGGATGTTGCCAGATTGGAGGATTTGAGCTATAGGGAGAGATTGAATAGGCTGGAGCTGTTTTCCCTGGAGTGTCGAAGTCTGAGGGGTGACCTCATAGAGGTTTATAAAAGTATGAGGGGCATGGATAGGATAAATAGACAAAGTTTTTTCCCTGGGGTGGGGGAGTCCAGAACTAGAAAGCCAAGGTTTAGGGTGAGAGAGGAAATATTTAAAAGGGACCTAAGTGGCAACTTTCTCATGCAATGGGTGGTGCGTGTATGCAATGAATTTTGGACTTCATCCACCCAGACCAACACCAGCCCCTCCACATCATGACAATTTCTGAGGTTAATGAGTTCCAATGTTCTTAGCAGATTAATTCCAAATCGAAAGATCCTAGGGAGTACAGCAAACTTTTCATTATCTGGCACCCATTAGGCCAGGAGTATGCCTATTGATCAAATATCTTGAATTAAGAGGCCTCCATAATTAAATTAAAAACACGGACCAAATAATAGATACATAATACAGGTATACACATTACCATTTTCCTTTAGTTACAACATAAATCATTTAAATAATAAAGTAACTTTGCCTTAAATGAAACTTACCAGCACAGAGTCTGCTCACCTGGACCCTCAACTGACTACTTGGAGATTAGATCATAGTATTGGAGGAGAAATTGATTCAAATTCGAATTAACTGTTGGTATTTCTTGTGGCCAGTTGATTGAATAAGTATACTTAAATTCAGGAAAATAAACTAAAAACTATAATAATTGAACAAAATAATACAGTAAATGTCACAGTAATTAAGGTATACAATTTTGCCAGTTTGTCAAGAGTGCAGTTCATAAGACGTTAGTTAAAATATGTTTTCTGTGCTTCACTGCATAGTTTGCTAATGTCTTTTGGAAATGAAGCTCCTAAAGTTGAGAATTATTGTTGAACAAGTTGATTTAAAACTAATTAGAAGATGCACTATACTGATAGCTAAATATTAATAGGTGGCTAATTATTGCTGGAAATATTCAATATATTTTCAGATTTATCCAGGTTGTCCTGAATATTCAAGTTTCCAAATCACCAAAATTCTGCTCTGCATAACAAGTTACAAATCAGGGAACCGTTCCAGTAGAGTTGAATCGTTACCACTGTAGGTTTTAATTTGCTGACATTTTCATTAAACATACAATGATGATGATTGGGGTACTTACACTTCGCTTTTTCTTCATCTCTTCCCCTTGTCAGGAGGACCAGCCCCACTATCAGATTATTAAAATGAAGACCTTTTGATGTTCCACCAAATGAATGATAGATAACCTACGGAAATTAAAAAAAATTCAAAATCTGAGTATTTTTGATCTTGCAAATTTTCCTCCAAATATTACACTGATAATATTTAAATATTTTATACAAATGTAACCATCACCTACATAATTTAGTTTTTAAATATTAATCCTTGGAGATGATAATCATCATGTTTTGCCCTTAAAAGTATGTTTCAGTGCTTGCGGGTTGAATACATCATCTTTCCCAATTGTGGCCAACAATAACAGACAAGATGACATTCTTTGAAAGCTTCCAGTTAAGTGACTGAGTAGCAATACAATATATGATACATTACAAAAATGCTATTAAAGTATAATTATAATTGACATCAATACAAGCTAGCTAATTCTCTTGATGACAGAATATTGGCTACATATATTGCAAGAGAAAGTGAGGACTGCAGATGCTTGAGATCAGAGCTGAAAATGTGTTGCTGGAAAAGCGCAGGTCAGGCAGCATCCAAGGAACAGGAGAACCGATGTTTCGGGCATAAGCCCTCATTCCTGAAGAAGGGCTTATGCCCGAAACGTCGATTCTCCTGTTCCTTGGATGCTGCCTGACCTGCTGCGCTTTTCTAGCAACACATTTTCAGCTACATATAATGCAGTATGCACAGCTGTTAGACGCACAATTCTCAAGTTAAAATGGCAAAGTTCAATATTCTGTGCAAGAAAGCTTTTCACTCAAAAGATTCTTCAGAGATATCTTGTTACTATATAAAATCGTACATTAAATCCAACTAGATTTCAAATAATTATAGACCATGCTATTATGAGGTCCTGTGCAAAAAAGGTCACCTGACTGTTCCTGATACATGAGAGGGGGAAGCAAATGCAAAAAACACAGGGACATGGAATCATTTCTTGCCGCCACTGGTGACTATCTTCTGCCCATTTACACAGAATTAATATTTTAGAACTAGGGGACAGAGACTGCTCAGGAGAGATATTAGAAAGCACTTCCACACAAAGGATGGTAGATGTTTGGAACACACTTCAGCATGAATGCAAGATCAGTAGTGATTTTAAATCTGATATAGATTTTCTTCTTGTAAAACAAAGGTATTAATGGATACGGGCCAAAGGCAGGTAAATGGAGTCAGGGCAAAGATCAGCCAAGATCTCATTGAATGGTGAATGATCGGAGGGCTGAATGGCGCACTCCTGTTTTTGGCTCCTTATTATAACACAAAAAGTAGGTTTCCCCCAAAATAAAGAGTACACAAATTCAAACGTAGTCATTCTTATTCATTGTTTTTCTGCATGTCCTCTTCTATCTACTTATTACAACATTCTGCTCTCAGCACCAAAATAAGCAGCAGGATTGCTAATCCCAGGACTATAATCCAAATGTATGAACTTTAAAACAGGTACAATATGTTTAATATATTGCATGAGTAATTTCAGAAATTTTTTTTGAACTTGTACCTCTGAACTACAAACCATTTCAAGAAATATGGCAGTAACATGCCCCCAAGAAATATCACTGCTGCTACTGATTTGGTTGTCAGAAAAGTCAAAGTTCACTAAACATTCATTTTCATCCCTTAGAAAAGCAACATACTTCCAAATGGGCCTTGGACCAGTAATCAGACAAAATGTCCTGTCACAATATATCACTCAATTAACATGGCGCATGACGAGATAACAAGAGACTTGTTTTGTGATTTAATGTAAAAGGCCCTGTGCTGGACTATATTTTCCTTTGGCACATTGAAAAGCTCAGAAGGACATTTCAACATTTTTTGGCTGCATCAAGTTAGTCCAGAGTAGACTTTATCATCCTCAACAGTGCTAACATCCTCAATATTTTGATTCTTTATTAGGTAATGAATCTTCACTAATCACACAGAACTTAATCACATTAATGTACGCATGGCAAAAACGCAGGGTTAAAACAAACTCAGCATTTGACAGTAAACCAATAAAGCTGTGATTCTAATCAAATTAACTTATTTGCAAATATATATTAATATTTTTCATATGAGTAGTTTAAAACTCCACAGTACACAAAATGATCAGCTATTTTATTCAACATCCGTAATATAAATAATCCAAAGACACTCAGCCTCAAGATTTTGAACACAAAAACTAATTAGACTGGTTTCAATAATTGAATAAATTAATAAATCCAATGATATTTAGTTTTCTTCACAAGTTTAACTTAAAAAACCATTTGCCATGTTAATTTACTTGACCACTTATTCCCTCCTCAGCACTTTTACAACCTCCACCTGCACTGAGCGCACACATCTTCCTCTTTTCCAACCAAGCTCCAATGTCCCGGCCCTTCTGACACCTCTACCAACATAACGTGCGCACCCCCACGTGGCTTCATCTTTCCAACATCCTAGTCGTACACGTTTCTGGCCCATAAATAGTCCCCATACTTTGCCTGACCTTCTGCTGCCACCTACTGAGTGTCTTTGTATCTTTCAATTTTCTATGCCTTTTGTGAATTAATTTTCTCAGTTCCCAAAATGTCAACAGTCCTTATAAAAAATATTGAGCCACGTAAGGAGATAGTATGGTAGATGATCAAAACGTTGGTCAAAAAGGGTGTGCTGAGAGTAATCACTTCAACGAGTAAAGTGAGGTACAGAGCAAGAAAAGCATAGTGAGGGTATTCCAGATATTAAGGCCCAGGCAGATAAAGATCTAGCTATTAAAAGTGCAAGAGGCTGCTTTCGAAGTATGTCATTTTTCTGAGTGTTTTGCAGCTAGAGAAAATTATAGAGATAGTTAGGAACCAGGTGATGGTGCAATCTGAAAACAATACTAGGAATCTTTCAATCAAGATGTTGCTTAATCAGAGCCCACTTTAAGTCAGCAAACAGAGGGGTGATGCATGAATGGGATTTGGTGCAAGTTCAGACACAAAGAAGTTTGGATGAAATAATGCTTACAAGGGTATAAGCATGTTTTTTTTTGTTTACAGGAAATAGTCATCATTGTCTGGGGTAGTATTTTTTGCCCAATCCCAATTGTCCTTAAGATGGTGATGAGCTGTTTTCTTGAACTACTGCAGTATACAGGTTGTGGGTACACCCAGAGCATAATTAGAAAGAGAAGGATAAAGAGACTCGCAGAAGAAAAATCGAATTTGGAAGTAATACATTGCAAACTAAGACTATACTCACATTTCATAGATCTAGGACCTCTCTGTATTCAGACAATTCATGCCTCTCCCCACACCCACCTCATCCCACATGCTAGAGAGAATAAAAATTGGAATCAATGCTACCATCCCCAAAAGCTCTTTCCCATGACACTCATTACAAAATTAGCTCTACAAGCCTGCAATTCCCACATCCCAGCACCAATTTTTCGTTTCAGACTCCTACATTGGTTGAGAGTGTGGTGCTTGAAAAGTACAGCAGGTCACGCAGCATCAGAGGAGCAGGAAAATCGACGTTTCGGGCAAAGGCCCTTCATCAGGAATGAGGCTGCTGCCTGACCTGTTGTGCTTTTCCAGCACCACACTCTCGACTCTAATCTCCAGCATCTGCAGTCCTCACTTTCTCTGATGTTGGTTGGACAGGGTGTAGCTTCATTTTTACATTAAAAAGACAGACTTACCATTGTACACAAACAGGACAAAGTTAGGACTGCAGATGCTGGAGATCAGAATTAAAAAGTGTGGTGCTGGAAAAGCACAGCAGATCAGGCAGCATCTGAGGAGCAGGAGAGTCACTGTTTCAAACATAAGCCCTTCATCAAGAATGGCATTCCTGATAAAGGGCTTATGCTCAAAACATTGACTCTCTTACTCCTCAAATACTGCCTGGTCTGCTGTGCTTTTCCAATGTCACACTTTTTGAAATTGTGCACAAACAGGTGAATTAATAGGAAATGTTAGAGAAATCTGATAATAGACTTTTCAATGTGGTGCAGACACAAGATATTATATATTCAGAACAAATGCACAGCTTAAAATATTATATCATTTCCAATAATACTGCACCAGAACTTCTTGTAAAATTTTGATTACCTAAACGTGTGAACCAACTCACCAGGGAACCTCTAAGGAAATGAGCAATTGAGAGCTGCTGTATATTCACCTCTCAAGTTTGGCAAAATGAAAATGAATTGGAGACCGTTATTTAACAATAATGCAGCAAAGGAAGAAAAAAAACTTGTTATTTTTTATATGCTAACGAGACATAGAAGACAGTTAATAAAATTAATTCGTAAATCTCTGTAAAGAATTCTGCAAAGTTACATTTTTTACAGGTTAAAAGCACAAATGAAGCAATACCTCAACAAATACAAAATGTTCCCTTCTTCTGCCTTGGCCTTGAACCCAGTAGGAAGTTTACATTTATGTAACTGAAAATGACTTAAGACTGAAGCTGTCCATATGTCTGCCCTGGACAAACAAAAAATCTACTAGCATTAGAAACAAAAAAAAAGAAAATCAAGAGTTAAGATATGAAATAAAAGACATGGTCAAGCAAATCCGGCTCAACTAATGGCCACCCATTAAAGTTAACAATGATAATAGAAGTCGGAAAGGAAAATTGCTGCGTCCTACATTTTTAAACGATTTTTGACTTTCCCAGAGATAAACAGACCATTCGCTGAGCTTATCAGCCAGTCATGCACACATCTCATTAAAGATGAAGAAAAGTCAAGGGTAGCTGCCATCTGTCATCATAAGTCAAGGGCATTGTGCAATTACAGTCCACAACTTGGATGTGGTTAATCATCTGCTTGGGGTATGAAGGGCTTTTGCCTGAAATGTCGATTTCAAAGCTCCTTGGATGCTGCCCGAACTGCTGTGCTCTTCCAGCACCACTAATCCAGAATCTGGTTTCCAGCATCTGAAGTCATTGTTTTTACCTCGTGGCCAGAGGGTAGTTTCACTACAGTCCACAGGGAGTGAGCGTTGTCAGTCCTGCAGATCCAGCACAAACAATCAGGGAATGTGTGGAATGTCTGTCAGGGTTTTGCATGAGAATTGGTCACTGATCAGGGCCTCATGTCCAAGTAGGTCATGCATCATTAATGAGGCAAGTTTGGCACAGCAGCATAATAGAACTTGCTCATGGTTACAGAGAGAAGCCATCCAAGAAACTCACCAAATTGATCATTAGGTGATTTCTGGTGAGATTCAATCCTTCATCTAGACTGCACACGATACATAACCTTTTCACTGATAACAATCCAGGGAACTCTTTGCTCTCTGGATTTCAATGATTTTTCTGAAATCAGCTAACATTACAATACTACTAAAAATAATGAAGGCTGTTTTATTTCTAGAAACCTATCATTTAACAAGCAAAATGAGAAGTGTTTGAAAAATCAGCATGTTATTCAGTGGTTGCCCTTTCTATTTATCAAGGACAAAATTCCTCCATACTAATTTTCATTTTCCTTTAACATATTCAATAGAAGTCAAACTTCAGAAAAGTACCTCTTAACTGCCTTCTCAAGTTCCCCTGCAAAATTGTCTGGGGGCGTTCCTATATCACATCAGCCAATTGATCAGTCTAAAGTTTGAGATACCTTGCCAGTGATGAAATGGCAACACAGCCAGTTTATGTATTTTCAAATAAGTAGTGCCCATGAAACTGAAATTCTACCCTCTCAAACCTATTTCAACTAAAACTGAACTTCCCTTCCCTAATTCTATGAGAATTGGCACTTATAGATACCATTCCTCAGGTACTATCCCTTTGCTTTTGGTCTGCATAATCACCTTTTCAAAATCTCTTCTCAATTTATCCACATTTTTGGGCAGATACCAGCCTTGTGGCTAGAGTGGAAAAGTTTGGCTAAGACCACACTACCTCTGGGACACAAATGTTTAGCACTGCTGCTCAGAACTTTTCAGAATCCATAGCCTTTGCAGTATCTGGTATCTCCAACAATTTCCTGTTAACTTGTGCAGTGGGCCAAACTGGATCAAAATTCCTAACTGTGATGTTGGGGACATCCAGAGAAGGCAGAGATAGATTGTCCATTTGGCACTTCTGGCAGAAGATGGTTGCAAACACTTGCATTTTGTGCTTTGCACTGATGTGCTAAGTTCTGCCATTGTTGAAGATATGGATATTTGTGATGACTATCATAGGATGCCTCATTGATAATCAGTTTTGATTTGCTAGATATCTTCTGAAGCTAATACTGGATTAGTGGTGCTGGAAGAGCACAGCAGTTCAGGCAGCATCCAACGAGCAGCGAAATCCTGATTTGGATTTTCAGCAGTATTTGATTTTCAGCATCTGCAGTCATTGTTTTTATCTTCTGAAGCTATCCTACCGAGCACATTGAAGATGTCTCAGAACATAATGCATGAATAAAATGACCAGTGTAAATTTGGCACTTTATCTTCACAGGGACTTTCTCACCTGTTAAGATCTGAGTTTTGTGAAACAAGAGATTCAGCTAGGCATGACTCAGATAAGAACTTACAGTCAGAAATGCGGTGCTCAAAGCAAGGGCAATGAGTTAGCAAGGTGGAGAAGCAGTCATTATGTAGAGCCATTTAACAAGATAAGGTAGCATTTCAGTATGTAACTTCAATTAACAAGGTAAAAAATATTCATTATGTGAAGCCAGTTATTCATGTGTAACAGCAGATGGCTTAATCTTTACTACTGATACCCGTTGATTGTAACGGTCACCCAATTAATATATATGCTGCCTTATCTGGATGCTCCTCCCTGTAAAATGATTATATAATTCATTAAGAAATTGCTATTTCAGAGAAGACCACTAATTCATGTCTCTGTGCACATGGGCAATCGTTTGCTCCAGGGCCCACAATAAGATGGAGGAGGTAAAGTCACACTGTGTCTCTGAGCATTTTGCTTCGACTGATGGGGGAAACGGGACCACAATATTCGCGTAGTCAGCAGGATCCAGACCGCTAGTTACGATCGGACGATGTCAGTGGCTGCCCGGAACATTGGTGCCTTGAAACGGACAGGCCCACAAGGTAATGTTTTAAACCTTGATCCCTCTCGATATTCCAGTGCGCCAGAGACAGTCCTCTGCTCGATCACTCTGCATTCTACAGATTCCTCGAACGATAATTAGTTCAGTTGAGAGACACAGTTTCACAAGCCCACTGGCTGACAGAGGTTCAAGTACTCTGCGCTGCATTGGGGTAGGGGTGGGGATGAGGTGGTTGCAGTTAGAGTCATCTGCGCCGCTTTGTGGGGGGGTGGTTTGTCCGGGATTGGAGTCCTCTGCACAGTACTGGGGTTCGGAGTCCCCTGAGATGGGTTTGGTTGGGGTTAGAGTCCTCTGTGTGGTACTGGGCCTCGAGCCTACTGGGTAGGTTGATTCAGGGTTCGGGTCTTCAGTGAGGTACAGGGCTCAAGCTCTCTGGGCCTGAGTGACATTCGAGCTCTGTGTTTGAAGTGGAATTCGAATTGTGTGTGCTTACGTGGGGTTCGAGCCCCATGAGGAAAGTGAGAAAGGGATTAAAGTCTCCTCATGGCAAAATTTGAATGTCCAAGTCTTTGTTCTTGGGGAAGAGAGTGACTTGGATTGGGACGCCATGTGGTCTGCTGCGAAGGCTTTCTCTTGTTCCAAGTGTAATTTCAGTGAAAAGATGCAAAAAAAAATTAAAAACGAGAAATGTTGAAATAAAGATTGTACTAATACTTGCGTTGAAAAAGGATAGTTTCAATTTAAATTTAAATTGCGCCATGCTGAGAGTGTTTGATGTTTAAAAATTTTGGTTTGTTAAAATACTGGTTCAGAAAATCCTTTTAAGTAACTGTTTTGCCTTGTTTGAATTAGGATCTCAATTCAATATTTTGTGGGCAATAGTAAAGGGCAGATTTTATTTTTATTTTGAAATTGTACGACAGTATGTCCTTTTTAAAATTATCAAACTTGCTACCTTAAAGCAAATTGATTGAGTGTCTTGAGCCCCTGATTCTACAATTCTATAATGACTGTTTTAAAGAAAACAGTTGTGTCAGTGGTCATGCTTCAGCCAGATGAACATATTGTATTAAAATATCTTTGCTGCTGTGTCTTTTTAATGCAGAGTGTTCACAAAAAGAAGAGTGCATTTTGAGTTTGATGTTTCTACAGAATATCAGAACTTGAGGTTGAGATGTTTCAGTTCTGTTAATTATTATTTGTTAAAGGAAAATAACTTTTCAATAACATGAATGAGGTTCCCCCGAAGGTTTGATTTTAAGACCATTGATTGCTGTTTATAAATGACTGAATTGTTGAGGCAGTACAATTTAGAAGTTTATGGATTGTGTAAAACTTGATAATATCACAAATAGTGAACAGAATAACAGACCAATAATTCAAAGAATATTGAAATAGGCAGACACAGTTTAGTGCAGTTAAATGTGTAACTATCTTCATGCTGATAACCACCCTGGCAGAGGGGGAATGAGAGAGGAAATGCAAAGATACTTTCAGCAGCTAACATAGTCTGCAGAGTTTCTCCATTCACGGGTAAAGCACACCTTCGGACCACCGCCCACCACTCCACAACTTGATCTAATGGATTCATTCAGCTCCTCAGCCATGAGCAAAAGCAGTGAAGAAGCTAACAACAGTGAAGAGGAGGTATGTATGCTTTTTGCCAGTGGCCTTCCAACGGACATTAAACCACCAGAGCGAGAGCAGAAGTAGCAAAGAATGCTGCATTTACCTCGCCTTCCGCTGCAACTGCTGCACTGCATGCTCAAATGTGCTGGTTTCCTTCATCTTACGCATCTCCAGAAGGATGGACGTCTCGTCAGTTTAATGAAGCAGTTAACTGCCCTTATCCAAGAATTCAGATTTCTCTGAGGCGTGATGCAAGGACAAGCTGAATTTTGTTTTCAGGTTGGACTTTATGAAAGAGGATTTTAGAAAACTGGCTCATTTCCACTCGACTTGGAGGGATGGAGTGGTCACTAAGAACTGTGGCTTTAAGAACTTTACTGGTTAATTTTTTCTCCCCCCACATGGGAGGATTCTTCAAACACTAATTACTGTAACTGATTGGTCATTTTTGTTGTTATAATCACTGCATGCTGTGTATCAATAACTTGCTTAAATACTGCTGTCAGTGCCATCTAGGTAGTTACCATGAAATGATAAGAGGGAATGAGAATGTGTATCATGTATAAGCAGGCAGGGAAAGAGTTAAGTTTGGAGATTTGTGAAACAAGAGGTTAAGCTGAGCATGACTCAGATCAGATAAGAACTTACAGTTAACAATTGGGTGCTAGAGGCAAGGGTAATGTGTTAACAAGGTAGAAAAGCAGGAAAAAGTGAGGACTGCAGATGCTGGAAACCAGAGTCTAGATTACAGTGGTGCTGGAAAAGCACAGCAGGTCAGGCAGCATCTGAGGAGCAGGAAAATTGACGATTCAGGCAAAAGCAGTCAGTATGTTGAGACATTTAACAAGATGAGGTAGCATTCAGTACATAACGTCAGTTAACAATGTAAAACTTACACATTATGTGAAGCCAGTTATTAATTATGCAACAGCAGATGGCTTAATCTTTATTATTGATACTTGCTGATTCTAACGGTCACCCAAGTAATATGTATGTGCCTTATCTGGATGCGCCTCCCTTTAAAATGACTATATAGTTCATTGAGAAATTGCTGTTCCAGAGAAGCCTGTGAACTCATGTCTCTGTGCACATGGATGATCTTTCTCTCTCCCTCCAGGGCCCAGAATAAAGATGAAGGAGGTAAAACTGTGTCTCTGAGTGTTTTGCTTCGACTGAGGGGAGGAAAACGGCAAGACACTTTAGAGCAAGCTTTCAAAGACATAACGGAGACTTTCAGCAATGGCAAGTTTGACATAAAGGTAGAGATGGATAGTCTTCGAGGTAAGAAAGCTTCAGATTGAAGAGAAATTGCAGCTGAAAATTCATCTGAGTTGCATACCATCTTGGAGAAGTCAGAGTGTGTGTGCGTGCGTGTGTAGGGTGAGGCTCGGGTGTGTGTGTGCGGAGGGCGAGGTGCGTGTGTGAGTGTGAGTGTGAGTGTGAGTGTGAGTGTGAGTGTGAGTGTGAGTGTGAGTGTGAGTGAGTGTGAGTGTGAGTGTGAGTGAGAGTGTGAGTGTGAGTGTGTGAGAGGCTCGGGTGCGGGGCGAGGCTCGGGTGAGTTTGTGTGTCAGTGTGTGAACCATTGACTAGAAACTGAACTACGCTAGCCATATAAATACAGTGGTTACATGAACAGGTAAATAGCTAAGTATCATGACTCCCCAAAGCCTATCCACCACAAGGAATGAGTGAGGAATTTAATGAAACATTCTGTACTTGCCTGAATGAGTGCCGCTCCAATAAACAGTCAAGATTGATATTATCCAAGACAAAGCAGCCTGCTTGATTGCTTGTGGATGTGGTGCCATTCAATTACTTCATCATCAATGCACACTAATAGGAGTGCGTACCATCTACTCAATGCACTTCAGAAATTCATCCAAGTTCACTTCTAAAGCACCCTCCAAATCCATGGCCACTACCATCTGCAACAGTAAGAGCAGATATATGGGAACCTGCATCTGCAAGGTCCCCTCCATTCTGACTTGAAACTGGTGTTGTCCGTTCATTGTCACTGGATCAAAATCCTGAAACTCCTCCCTTCCTAACATTCTGAGTTGGCTGCATGTACACCAAATGGAGTACATCAGGCAAGTCAGCAGCTTATCACAAGGGTAATTGGTGATGTACAACAAGTGCGGGCTCTGCTAGCATTAATAAAAAAGTTGTTGTGGTTCTGTTCGCCAAGCTGGGAATTTGTCTTACAAACGTTTCGTCCCCTGTCTAGGTGACATCCTCAGTGCTTGGGAGTCTCCTGTGAAGCACTTCTTTGTTGATAGAGTCTATGGATGAGTGCCATGCCTCTAGGAATTCCCTGACTGTTCTCTGTTTGGCCCTCAACACACACAAACGAAGTTGCATCAGGACACTATTCAAAAGGGCCACAACACACTATAGCACACCAGAACTACAAAAAGAGGAAGAGGAACACCTATACAAAGTATTCGCCAAAAACGGATACCCTCGCAATTTCATCAACAGATGCCTAAGGGAGAGACAACGGAACGAGGACATGCTGCAACCCAAAGGACTAGCCACACTACCATACATCAGGAGCATTTCTGAACTGACAGCCAGACTACTGCGACCACTAGGACTCATAACAGCACACAAACCAACAGCCACGCTCAGACAACAACTCACCAGAACAAAGGACCCGATACCCAACATGAACAAAACTAACGTAGTGTACAAAATCCCATGCAAGGACTGCAGAAAACACTACATCGGACAAACAGGAAGACAGTTAACGATCCGTATACACGAACACCAACTAGCCACGAAACGACACGACCAGCTATCCTTAGTAGCCACACACACAGACGACAAGCAACATGAATTCAACTGGGACAACACTACCATTATAGGGCAAGCCAAACAGAGAACAGTCAGGGAATTCCTAGAGGCATAGCACTCATCCATAGACTCTATCAACAAAGAAGTGCTTCACAGGAGGCTCCCAAGCACTGAGGATGTCACCTAGACAGGGGACGAAACGTTTGCAAGACAAATTCCCAGCTCGGCGAACAGAACCACAACAACGAGCACCCGAGCTACAAATCTTCTACCAAACTTTGAATTAATAAAAAAGGTTTCACTCCATCATAAAATCCGATGTTTTCTCCTGAAACCAGATACTGAAGCGGTTCACATCCAAATGCAACAACACCTGGTGAACATTCAGTCTTGGACTGAAAAGTGACAAATAACATTTGCACCACACAAGCACAAGGGCAAGTACAATCTCCAATAAGAGCATCTACTGTTTTCTCTTGGCATTTAGTGGCATTCCATGAATTCCCCCACTATCAGTATCCTGTGAACTACCAGTCACCAGAAACTGAACTGGAGCAGCCATATGAATACCATGGCTACCAGAATAGTTCAGAGACTAGGAATTCTGAGAGCAATTGGTCATCTCTCAACTCATTAAAGCCGTACGCCATCTACAAAGTATAAGTTATCAATGTAATAGAATACTGTCCACTTGCCGGGTTACATCTAGCTCAAGCAGCTCAACATCATCCAGGATAAAAGCAGTCTATTTGATCAACATCCCTCCCACTACCATGAACGTTCTCTCCCTCGACCAACAGCACAGTGGTATCAGTGCTTACTGTTCACAAGATGCACTGATGCATTTCACCCACTTCCTTTGATAGCTCTTTCTAAACACAACATCTAGCAGCCAGAAGGACAAGGGCAACAGATACATGGGAACACCAAATGCATGTTCCCCTCCAAATCAAAAATTACGATGAACTCTATCATTTCTTTGCTGTTGCTGGATTAAATTCTCAAACTACCTTTCTGACTGCACTACCTTTGTTCTTTAAAAACTAATTAACCTATTTTTCTAATCAACCTGTTCATACATGGTATCACACACCTCTGGAGAAGGAGGACGTGAACCTCAGCTTCCCCGTCCAGGGGTAGGGACACTACCACTGCACCACAAGAGAATCTGACAGAGCTAACGTACCTCCACTAGATTACCTGCAACTGTTCAATATCTCAAGGATAATTAGGGATGGCCAACAAATGCGGCCTTGTCAGTCATAACCACATCCCGTCAAAAAATGTGTTCTTTACAGAATGTTTACTGCTCATTGATAGATAATAACTCAGACAATCAACAACGATCATTCAAAACGCTCATCTTCACATTATGTCCTCACCACTTTCTTATCTTTGTAACTTCAAATTCTATAATGCATCAAGAACTCTGCATGTCTCTGACCCTGACCTTTTAGGCACTCCTCACTCCTATACATCATAATTTATGTTCAAATGTTCAAATTCCTAGGCCCTAAACTCTCAAATTTCTTCCCTTGCTTCCTTTAAGATCCTTCCCAAAAACATCTATCAACAATATTATAAATCATCCTTTCCAACTCCTTTGACTCCATGTTAACTTCTGTCTAATTGTACATCCATGAAGCACTTTGGAATAGCTTGCTACATTGTAGATATTGTGAACTGCGAAGTTACCTTTATTTTCAGAAATGTTAAAGGAAATGGCACCATTCATCAGGAAACTAGAATTTAAATATAATATTCATTATAATGACCATGCAGATCAAAATTTCTTTGGGTGTTGCACAGCCAACAGTTTTAGATTTTCAACAGCTCAAGTATCTGAACCACACATTCTCATGAATGTTTCAAAAATTAACTGCTCCAACTCGAGAGCAAATAAAACATCAGTTGAACTAGAGTGTGCTTCCCAAACATGGAAGGGCCAAGTTTCCATGAGGTATCAAGTTCAAATCGTGTGCTCCCATAACCCCAAAAAGGAAGAGAGAACAAGCAAAAGTATTGACTACAGGTAAACAAAACAATTGACTTCAAGATTTACAGAAAGCACCCTAAAATAGAAAGGCAAAAGTATATGCCCAAACATTAATAATATATCAGATGTCTTTTCATGGAAAACTAAATAAGCATCTTTCAGTTCACCTTGTGATAAGTCAAAATGATGTTTAAGCATCAAAAGCCTAAACCTGAATCAAGGTTACTATTATTAACATTATTTAAAAAAGAAACCTACAGGTCCATTTGATTCAAGATGGGCCCAAAGTCCATTTTCTGAGTTTTCTATGCTTCAATAATGACTAAATTTCAAAGGCACTTCATTAGCCATGAAGCAACTCAATATATCTGGCTATCAGGAAACAGCATTTCTACACATCCTCTACCTTCTTACAGACAATGCTATTTACTTTCTGAATGCTGAATAATAAAATTTATTCTTCACTGTCTGTGCTTAACCCAAAGAGAAATAGCAGAGTTGAAAACCTGTAAAACAAACTGGCAACAATTTTCAAACTATCAATAAGATTTCCTTTTGAATCAGTCAGCCTCAAAGCCATTGAAAATTGCTCACTTTAAAAAGATTTAAACTAAATTCAACAACTGAGAAGTTTATTTTTATTTGTTGCGGTAGTCATAACAATTGCCAACAAAAATATATTTTAGTTCATTCTGGTAATATGTACAGTTTTAGCTTCCAAGAATGGAATTTAGTAAGAGTCTGATTTCTTCAGGAGGTTCCATGTCTAGAGTTTTAAAGCATATGAGAATTGAACAGACACAAAGTTTTTGTTGCAAACTACACAAGAAACTGATTTGTGGATGGAGTGAAGCTACTTTTCAATTACCAATAGCAATCTAGTCTAGTAAATTTGTATAGGAGAAAGTCAGGACTGCCAATGTTGGAGATCAGAGTTGAAGCCAAGAAGCAGGAGAATTGACGTTTCGAACATAAGCCCCTCATTCCTGATGAAGGGATTATGCTTGAAACGTCGATTTTCCTGCTCCTTGGATGCTGCCTGACCGGTTGTGCTTTTCTAGCACCATACTCTTTGATTCTGGTAAATTTATATCTTAAATACCATATTTAGCAAATAATATATAAAGCTTCCGAAGTCCATGGACAGTAAACAGTTGGGCATTCAAGATGGCAATACAAGAACTAAGAAACTTGATACTTCCATATCTTATGGAAAAGAAAAGCTACACCATAAAGACACGTCCATGTTAACTGTAAATTTTAAAACGATTTTTTTAAACATGGGCATCACTGGACAGGCCAGCATTTATTTACCAGAGGGCAGTTAAGAATCAACAAGTTTAATATGCTTACTTGCTCAATGTTTTGTTTAAGAATGAATCATAGCTTTATTGAGCCCCATGCTAAATAAGGGACAAAGCATTTTAAGGACAATATATCAGCTTCTGAGACAAAACTTAAAACTTCTGGAACAAAACAGTGACAACAGTACAACTATTGGATACTAAGAAGATGGCATAAACAGAAGAATAATCAAAAATTAATTAAAATCAGTTGCAGGACAGTAAAGAAATATTTTATAGGATCATATTCTAAAACTGAAGAGTCAGTATATAGCAAATAGTAATATACCAGTAGCAAAATGCTTTACCACGATAATTTCATTGAGATATCAAACTTGTTTGCATTGAACATCCAGAATCCTCACAGATCAAACTGGTTCACAATCAGTACCAGTCACTTCTCTTAAAATTCTTAAACATCCTTTGGTGTAATTGGATTAATTCAAACTTGCAGTTGAACACTTAATAGAACACATTCAGAACATCACAGCGTAGTACAGGCCCTTCAGCCCTCGAATTTGCGCTGCCCTGTGAAACCAATCTGAAGCCCATCTAACCTACACTATTCCATTCTTATCCATATGCCTATCCAATGACCATTTAAATGCCCATAAAGTTGTCAAGTCTACAACTGTTGCAGCCAGTGTGTTCCATGCCCCTACTATTCTGAGTAAAGAAACTATCACTGACATCCATCCTATATCTATCACCCTTCTATTGTGTTTCATGGCAGGTATGTATCATTTTAAATCAGCTATGACAAACTGCAAACTGTGAAGAGCAATTTGAAACCTTGCAATGAGCTAATCCAAAACCTGTGTGATTTAAAACACTTTTTAATTTTCCTAAAGGATCCCCAAGCACACTGCTGTGGTTGACCTGCACTAAAAGGAGTGAGTTATTAACACTGGGTTAAATTGTTTGTGGAAATTATTTCTTCAGGTAACTGAACAACCAACTGTAGATCTTAGCTTGAAATTGAACATAACTTGTTTAGTTTTAGAAATAGTACATTTTTAATCTGTATTCATTCAGGAAGAACAAATATGAAGGTAACAAATTGATAATTTTCATAGAACAGTAACTATAACCCACATCAAAAGTGGAACTGTTCAGTACCCATTTAGTGCAATGACTTTAATTGTAATTTCACATCCAGAGGAATTGCAAACCATAGCATCTAATTTTGGATCCTATGCTATGGAATTCAGTGAACGGGGGAGCTAGTGAGAGGAGAGTAGGTCAACTGGGTGACAGCAGTGAAGGATGCATGCCTGCATAGAGGGAGGGTAAGGGGCAGGAGGACATGGACGAAGGGAGAGAGGATGGAAACAGAGAGACAGACCACTAATTAATTTATCACAAAATGCTCTACAAATTGTTTTTGAACATTAAAACGAGTGTGAGTCTTCAACAATGATTAAGAAAATGTTATAACCAATCATAAATCTACTGTACTGGAATTCTTTGCCAATAATCACGTTAATCTTGCAGACTACAAAGTGAAAATAAGTAACTTAAATGTCAAATATTTGACAGTTTTTGGAGACTTCTAAATACATTGTTCAGTTTAATGCTAAGTTAGATTTAATATTACTCACACTAATAGAAAGCAGAGCCAGGTGATAAATAAATTAGGATTCTCAGGGAAAAAAGGTAGATGTGAACAGTAGGATTTATTGAATTGTATTTCTCCTGCTTAAACTTTTGTAAAAAATATAGGCAAGAATGGTGGTTGTACTTTTATGAACAAGTTTACCATAACACAAAGATATACAGCAAGTCATTAAGGTTTGAGATCTGATAAGCATTCAAAAGGAATTTGGAAAAATTAAGGAAAGTCAAATGAATACCTAAGTGATGCTGGAAGACATATAGGTACATAATATATGTTTCTCTTGGGTTGGTAAACTGTTAAGAGGTTGGATATGATTATTGGATGAATAGTAATGCATCTACTGCATAAAAGACTGAAGTCAGAAATACATTTCAAGGACCTCCAAAATAACCTACATCTAGGAGAGAGAAGAGGATCAAGACGGAGAACACCACCTGCATTGACCAGTTGGGTCAGCTAGCCTGTCTGTACTGCAAAAAGATTGTAAACCAACACCGAGTCATATTCACAGTACTGGCTACCTTTTCAAGCAGAGAGGATTTAAAAAGTTTGAATTTCTGGTAACAGAACCTTTCTGAATTAACACGGTAAAACTGTTAGATAAAAGGTTTAAACAGATTATTGCACACCGCCAACCAACATCTCTGACTTGCTCAGCTCTAAGTCCATGAATGGCTGAAGAACCATCAGCTGAAACCACAACAGCTCTATAAAAGGTCCAGTAAACAACATATGGTGATTTTTAATTTATATACACAGAGGTAGCCAATTGGTTTGATGCTTATTTATCTCATGATTCAATGTTATGTATTCTAGTGCATGACAAAGGAAAAACATTTCACTGATGTCATAAAACAGGTCGACTGCGCAAATCAGAGTTGTGGATTATTCACACACTTCTATTTAGGTCTAAACAATATGCTTTCTTTATAGAATAAACTAATGTCCTCAAAACAGTAAATAGATAAAGTCCAATAATAATAAAGTCCAATAGGAATAAAATAAAATGTTTTGAATAGAATTTGCAAGCACACTGACAACTGGCCCAACAAAGAAATCAAGTGAAGGAAAAAAGTTCAATGCAGAGGAAACAACCCCAACAATCTTATGTCCTCTGTCCCTACAAATGTATAAAGTTATTACCAGATCCAGTTGTCATATTCCACTTAAGTGCCAACTCCAGAAAACTGCCCATGAAACAAACAAACAAACAAACAAACAAACAAGTGAATTTTTCTGGCATTAATGAAACGTATTCTGAATGGTGAGCAGAACAAATTGATTTGCCAGAACTGCGAAAGGTAATGGAAACCAAAATGAAGACAACCACAATTAACCAACAGTACTGCTCCCTTTAAAACTTAAAACTCTACAATATAACTTTGATAGATATAGGCACAAAGTCAGTTTCTAAAAAGATGCAACTGTTGGCCATCTGCAACAAGCCAATAGAAGCTACAACTTAAACTGAAGCCATTTGTAGCAGCTTGCAGTAAAAAGACATGTACTTATCGAAGAGTGAGCACAGAATTACAAATTATTAATACAAGATAAAGAGACATAAAATTATGTAGTCCATGAAAAGAATCTGCCGTCCACCCTTAAACAATGGCAAAATACTGAGGATGCTGGAGAAACTCAGCAGATCTGGCAACATCTGTGAAGAGGGAAACAGTTAATGTTTCAAGACTGGTCGGATACTCTTGGCAAGTTCTGAAGAGGTGTCCATATCAGACTCTAAACGTTTGTCTCCCCACACGTAGCCAAATCTGAAGTTCTCTGGTGTTTGTTACAGCCCAATCTTAAAGCTATCACCTTCACAATGAATTCCACCTCAAAAGGTAACAGCCATATCTTTGTCTTTTATAAAAGGTAAAGAAAAAGCTACAACATTGATGGAAATAAAGCAATAAAGGCACAGAGGACTGAAAGTAGAGAAGCCAAGTTTTGTTTATAAATACACCTGACAATGTGTATCAGATAACAAGTGGATTTCACAAGGTGCAGTATACTCAATGCATACAGTTGTTCCAAAATAAAGCTTCACTTCTCAACTCATAATTTTAATTTTATTCAAAACCTAATTGCAAATAATCTATAAACAATACTGAAATTCTTTTTAACAAAACTAATTTTTTTTAGTAGAATATTTGGTAACAATTCACTTCCAATGACCCACCATACTAAGATATATTTAGGCATGAGATGCAGTTATATACTAATGAACCATTTAATCATGAACTACTCAATTTTATAGTAACAAAACTAAGTGATGTTGAGCAGTTTACAAAGTCTAAGAGGCAACTTACTTGCCAGAAAAACACTGTTGCATTTTGAATTTTCTCTGCACCTGAACTGAACATATTCTTGATATTTTCACTTAGAACAAAGGAAAATTCAAACATCATGGTGTATCAAAATGTTGGTGGCCTTCAGCATTATTGCAGCTGCGGAAAGGAAGCTGGCTGCATGTTTATCTCTGAGCTGTTAAAGGGTTAACTTATTCTGCTGACATTTAAGAAAGTGGACAGCCTGGGAAATGTGTTTTTCAGTCTTGCAGACTGTGATGAAAAAACCCTGCATAAAGGAAGGACGGTTCCCTTGTTCAGAGAGCCTCACTTGACATGCTCCGCAGGCATCACGAAGAGTGTTAAGTGATCCGCCAAAAGATTTATACTTGCTGAAACAAATGGTGGCTGCTCACAGAAGTTGGCATATTGCAGTTGCATCAAGTGTGCATGAATCTCAAGAAACGTTTCATTAATGCCAGAAAACGAATCCTTCTAACAAAACCTGAGGCATGCATTTGAACACTCCCAGGAAAACTACAAGACATTCTACTAATTTTTGACTGAATACCAAGTGGCAATCTAAGCAAGCTCAAGAATAGATCCTAAATATAGCAGAAAAGGAATTTTGCAACTTAATACAATTTAAAACCATGCCATTCATCTCTGATCTAAACCAGAAACTAATTCTTGGAATTGTACAAAATGTGGAACAATTCCCAAATTACCAACTTAGTAAGCATATACATAACAACTACATCAGCCTATACAACATTAACTTACTGATGCTGTGTGCTGATTGTTAAAAATGGACATTTCCATTGCATAGAGAATATGTCATGAATCCCTTGATATCAAACTGAGATAGTGTAACTTACAAATGTTCACCACTCGGTATGAAAAAAAACAAAGAACTCTGGATGCTGGAAATATGATACAAACATAGGGATTACTTGAGAAATTCAATAGGCCTGGCAGCATCTATAGACAGAAGGCAAATGTTTCAGGCCCAGTGATTCTTCCTCAACCTGAAACATTGCCTCTGCTTTCTCTTGAAGGTTGCTGCCAAACCTATTGATTTTCTGCAGCAATTCTGGTTTTTGTGTAATGGTGTTGTTGTTTAGGGTAACAAGTGGGCGGCACGGTGGCACAGTGGTTAGCACTGCTGCCTCACAGCGCCAGAGACCCGGGTTCAATTCCCGCCTCAGGCGACTGACTGTGTGGAGTTTGCACGTTCTCCCAGTGTCTGCGTGGGTTTCCTCCGGGTGCTCCGGTTTCCTCCCACAGTCCAAAAGATGTGCAGGTCAGGTGAATTGGCCATTGTTAAATTGCCCGTAGTGTTAGGTAAGGGGTAGATGTAGGGGTAGGGGTATGGGTGGGTTACGCTTCGGCGGGGCGGTGTGGACTTGTTGGGCCGAAGGGCCTGTTTCCACACTGTAAGTAATCTAATCTAATCTAATCTAAAAAAAGTTCTGTTTTATTCTTGGAACAGAGGACAGAAGATTGAAAAGTGAAATTAGCAGAGAGCAAACAAAAGTGAAGACAACGTACATAAAACAGCTTGCAGTCATAAGCTTCCACTTCAATCCTTTTTCAATTATAAAAGCAATGACAACTTGTCACAGATTGCTACACACACTAGTATATTAAAATCTTGATTGTAACCATTACTCAATTTTATGAATAACCAAACAAATTTAATGAGATTTTTAAAAACTGAACAAGCATTTTATTTTCAAAATGCAGCAAAAATCTATGCTTAAAAATGCATGACAATTTGCATTTCTATTGTAACAATAATCAGGTGTATTTATATGTTCTTTCAAAGTTAGTGAAACATCGCACAAGTAAGTCAGAGAGACAACAAAGTATGACTGAAAGATGTATCTTGGAAGGGACAAAAAAAGATTGAGTTGCAAAAGTGTGGGGCTAAGATAATTACAAGCTTAAAGAAACAAAGTATACAGGAAAAAAAAGAGAAACACCAGCTCAGTAAATTACCATAGCAGAAGTTTGAAGAAATTTGAGAATGAGAGTTGAGAGACCAGCACTAAGATTAGTGGGAGTGTGAATTTGGAGCTGAAGGATGGACAGTTAACAGTTCTAACAGTGGAGAGTACAATATATACGGAGACACGAAACAAGAAGCCTTGGTACTGGATATGGCTGGAATAAACATTCCAAGTTGACTCACAAGCCAGTAACAGAAATCCCACTCTGCCAAAATCCTATTTTTGAAAAGGTGCCACCAGCAAACACCCCATCCTCTGAGGTGTTAGCCTCCCAAACCAACATCCATTGTTCCTGAAACCAAATGCTCAAATCTCTCCAATCAAGTTCCAACCTCTGTCATAGAAGTGAAACACTTGTTAACTTTAGAAGTTGCAGCATCCTGTCCAGAAAATTATTTAAAACAGAGAGCAATTGCAAAACATGGAGACATAAAGGGATGTCGAGGAGCCCTGGTAAATGAAACAAAGTTAACATGCAGATACAGCACAAGATTAGAAAGGTAAATGGAATGTTTTTGGTTATTCAAGGGGTATGAAATATAAAACTGGAGTACTCTGTGATAGTTATAAAGATTGTTAGTGAGTTGCATACAGAGCTTTTGTCGCCTTGCCTAAAGGACATAAACATTGTTCATGACCTTGATGGGAGTAAAGTGCTGATAATCAAGACCCACAAAGGCTGCACTGGGACTGACAATGACCACGCTGAAATTAACAAAGACTGCGCTGGGACTGACAATTACAGAACCATTTTGTACAAGGAGGCCACCTTGTCCCACTGAGTCCACACTGACCCTCCAAAAGAACATTCCACCCAGACCCCCAATGTATCCCCATAACTCAACATTTACTGTGGCTAATCCACTTAGCCTACACATCCCTGGACACAACGGATAATTTTAGCATGGCCAATCTACCTAACCTGCACATTTTGGACCATAAGGGGGAATTGGTGCACTCAAGCAGACACGGGAAGAATGCGTAAACTTCACACAGACAGTTGCCCAAGGCTGGAATCAAACTGGATCCCTGGTGCTGTGAGGCAGCAGTGCTAGCCACTGAGCCACCATAATAATTGCTTTTGTCCAATCATCAAAATGGCCAAAGGTTTCCCTTTTCTACTGCTATCCAGGTTGAGAGAGATGATCACCAGACATTTTTAACAAAGCAGAAAAAGAAATCTGATTATGGAAAATCAAAACTCTTAAAAATGAGGCAAAACTAGCAAATGCCTCATTACAATCCAGAATTAGAATTACAACCCCTTTTAATTCCAACAGAAACACACTCAATAGACAATACAATAGACAAAGATAAAGACACTGAGGAGATAATATTGTTAAAAAAAGGGTTAAAAAGAGCTTGTTGATTTTTAATCAAAAGATAGAATTAATCAAATTCTTTCAGTCCGCTGAGCTTTTTGTTTATAAAACTGAATTGTTAATAGCATACACCACTGAAAGATTATCAAACAAGTTCAGGTCAGAAGAAATTCAAGCTGTCATTGGATCGTGGACATCAACTTCTGATGGTTTACCATGTAGTCAAAATCCTGAGATATGGAAACTTGTAGTCCTCAAGTACTTCAAACAAAGAAGGGAGAAAGAGACATGAAGCCTTACTGCAAAACTTTCTTCCTTCAGAATCCTAATGTTTGTGAAATAGAAACCAAGACCAAAACAAGGTTCAAGACAACATTCAGCACAAGTTCTCAATTTCTTGCAAAGTCAGATTTTCCAGCAATTAAGGGCAACAAACACCATCTTTGTTTGGCTATGTTTCACTAAAAGTAATTTATCTTTCTGTATTCAGCAGGTGCATCAGAGCTCACAAAAAGTGTTCACCTAATTACCACAAAACCACATGTGTTCCCATCAGAATCAGAGTGAAACCTTTTTTAATCCAAAATGTTAAAATATCTTCAGGTTTTCTACATATTGCAAGCATTTTAAAATAGGCTGAGGCCTGGCTTCAGAAAATAAAAGGGTTTGCATATACCATTAATAGATTTTATTACGTAATATACTTGTGACCCAGCAAGGTTTAACATGCAGCCTCAAGGATCATTCAAGACTTGCTGAACTTTGTATTTTTTTTGTTTCAGATTAATGGAAACTCCTGGAGCTTAAAGAGAGGGCTTTATTTTTCCCAGTTTGCATTTGGAGCAGTCCTGTGAAGTCCTTGGAAAATGTAGGCTATATAGAGCAGAGCTCTTGAGAATGGCTATATACTGAACTAGGATAGAGCAAAGAGATAGTGATAGCACCAAACCAAGAGTCAGTGTTGGGCTAAAAACTTGAAATGGTTACTTATAGCCAAATACATTTCAGCAGGTTGTATGCTAGCACTCTAAGCTACCTACAGTTCCATTGTAAGTGTTTAAGTCACAGTGACTTAAACTTATTAGTGTTAGAGTTGGGGACTCAGATGTGAGTGTTGTGCAAATGATGTTTGGGGTACTGTGCCAAGGTGTATCGGGTATCTTGTTTGCTTTCAATTTGTACAAGAGTGTTTTAATGGGATAATACTTTCAGCATATGTTGAAAGATCTTTGAATTTGTGTAATCGGTAGATGGTATAGTTTATCTGTTATTTTACTAATAAACTTGTTTTGTTGTTAGAACAAAATCTGCAGCATTGCATACTTATATTTCAGTGAGACACCACTTTGTTAATACCAAAACAAATCAAAACATGATCCATCAAGCCAAACTTGTGTCTGGGATCTGACTTGTCCAGTAATAACATCAGCTGGAATCATAATATTATTCACTGGGACTTCAGCAGCAGCACCTTCCTTAGTAAAGACAGATGCAAAGCAGTCATTTAGAACTGCAGCCATGTCTTCTGCTCCAATGTGAAGGCTACTGCTTACTCACGTTCACTTGCACCAAGCACAGGATTGGATGTTGTCCTGGGATACCAATCATGCAAATTCCACTGGGGCCACTGCAAGAGCTTTACTCAGCCACTTCCAATAAAAAACAAAGCTGTCTTACTGAGGAGATGGCAATTTTCATTTCAGTAAGCTAGACAGTCATTCAAACATGCAGACTTAATCTCAGATTCAAATTTGGAAATTATTCATAAATTCACAATTAAACCAAACTCACATAGCCATGGATAGAAGGAAGAGACAACTTTGATTAGGAAACTGCAATAATTTAAAAATTCACACTCCTAACAAAGTGAAATGCAAGCTGGGCACTGGAAAGCATCACATCCCAGTGCTGACAGCAATCTACTTTCTTTTGAAAAAAAAAAGTAGCCATGAGGCATCAAACACTAAAAATGCCAGAAGACCATACCAATGCTCCATTATTCCACATTGGGTGTAACTAATTCTGTGTGAGAGGATGTTGGGAAAAGCTACTGGCTATATATATCTTCCTTGCTCTTCAATCTCGGTCATGAATATACTAGTACATTTAACCAGCAGCAGGACTTAGTGATCTCTCACACACACTGTTTCTGCATATGACATGCTAACATGCATCTTTCTACACATAAGGATTTTCCAAAACAAACTTTCAAGAATTAAAGAGAAAGCTGATACTTCACACATACACATAAACCATTTCCAACTGGACGAGCATATTCGCACACAACAAACTTGAGAATTCTGATAGGTACAATCAGATAGGTACACTGGCTAAGCAGTGCCCAATTCAAATTAGGCAGATAATCAGCAAAGAAAAAGGGGAAAGTAACCACAGATGACACTGAGTCGTAGAGATGCACAGCAGAGAAACAGACTCTTCTGTCCAACCCGTCCGTTCTAACCAGATGCCCTAAATTAACCTAGTCCCATTTGCCAGCATTTGGCCCATATCCCTTCCTATTCATATACCCAACCAGAGACCTTTTAAATGTTGCAATTGTAATAGCCTCCACCACTTTCTCTGCATTTCAATCCATACACGCACAATCCTCTGCATGAAAAAGTTGCACCTTAGGTCCCTTTTAAATCTTTCCCCTCTCACCTAAACTGATGCCCTCTACTTCTGGACTTGCCCAACCCAGGGAAAAGACCTTGTCTACTTACCCTATCCGTGCCCCTCATGATTTTATAAACTTCTATAAGGTCACCCCCTCAGCCTCCTATGCTCCAAGGCAAACAGCCCCAGCCTATTCAGCCTCTCCCTGTTGCTCAAACCCTCCAACTCTGCCAACATCCTTGTGAATCTTTTCTGAACCCTTTCAAGTTTCTCAACAGGGAGACATGTGCATGTAATGCAGATCCACATAGTTATGCCCTGTATCCAGTCATCACCTGGACAACTTCTTGAATCATTAGAAACTCTTGCATTGCATGGAAGAAAAAGCACAGTTATGAAAAACATGCAGATAGTAGACAGCTTCCAGGAATTTGCATCCTGCCAAATGTGTAAATAAGCACATCATTCCAAATAGAGAACTACTCAAGGCAAAAACCAAAAGGGGTGACTAATTTCCATTACACAAAATTGGCACTCCAATTTACTGAAGACAACTACTTGTGACCTGAGAGGCCAGATAATCCATTTGAGAAAACCTTGATGTGGACTCATGGCAACTGGTGTATGCCCAAATGTCCAACCCTGTTAAGTATCAAAATGTTGGAAATAAAACAGCTATATAGTTACCCATAAATAAAAAACATTGCAATTGACAGATGACAAAAACGTAACCATTGACCCTTTAGTTGGATTACCCTGGTATTTCAGAATCATCCACTTTGTTTTTCACATCTATCATTATCTTAAAAATACTTACTTGAAAATTATCAAATCCAGGAAATAATCCAATCAGAAACCGAGCCACAGGAAAAATTAACAGTATTATCACAAAGGACATTTTGTTCAAATCATTTGGTGTCACAATTGTCTTCTGGACTAGCACTTGCATCACCAGTGATCACGATCACAATTTTGTTATCGGGCACGTCTTTACATCAGAAATTTTAGTCCCATGCTTTCATCAATTAGAATCATCAAATCATTTTCCAGTTCATGTACCTCAAAAGTACACGTACTAACAGTAACAAGCAAGTTAAACTATAGCTTCCACACCATCTATTACCAAATAGAAGTATATTTCTACTGAGAGAGATACTGAATTTATTTTTAAAAATGAACACATTATGGCATTACACCCACTTGAATAGATGTCACAATGCTAATAACTTGAGTTTTCAGAGCATCTTTAGTATAGTCAAACTTTCCCAAAATACTTTGCGCCACTTTACACAAGGAAATGTTAGAAAACAAAGCCAGAAGCCCAATGAGGTAGATCTTAGTGAACGGTTAAAAAGGAAAGGAGTGGCAGGAAAGAAACCTTCAGGACCAAATTCTAACAATGACAGCCACATAGCTGCAGATGCAAGCAATGGTGGGGCAATTAAAGTAGGGAGGCAGGAGGCCAGAATTGGAGGAGCACAGAAACTGTGAAAAGTTGTAGGGCACTGGAGATGTTCTGAGAGATAGGGCAAGTCGGAAACCATGGCAATATTTGAAAACACTAACAAGAATTTTAATATCAAGGTTATGCTAGAATGGCAATTAAAGGTAAATGATTGTGGCAATTAAGTGCCCTGTTAAATTAATGGTTTTCTTTTAGATGATGGCACAATTCTGTCAATTTTGAGGAAGAACATGCAGTTTACTTAAAGATGAAGCCTCTTCTGGAGTACTCTGTCTAGTTTTGGTCTCTGTGATAGGAAGGATATTAAGATGGAAAAGGATAGAGCCACTCAGCCAAAGATCATGGAAAGACATCCTTTGATCCGTCTTGTCCATGCCAACCAGATGTAACTCGGAAGATGGACGAGGGAGATCCAGTGGATGTAGTGTACCTGGACTTTCAGAAAGCTTTTGATAAAGTCCCACACAAGAGGTTAGTGAGTAAAATTAGGGCGCACGGTATTGGGGGCAAAGTACTAGATTGGATAGAGAATTGGTTGGCTAATAGGAAACAAAGGGTAGTGATTAACGGCTCCATTTCGGAATGGCAGGCAGTGACCAGTGGGGTACCGCAGGGATCCGTGCTGGGTCTGCAGCTTTTTACAATATATGTAAATGATATAGAAGATGGTATCAGCAATAACATTAGCAAATTTGCTGATGATACAAAGCTGGGTGGTAGGGTGAAATGTGATGAGGATGTTAGGAGATTACAGAGTGACCTGGACAAGTTAGGTGAGTGGGCAGATGCATGGCAGATGCAGTTTAATGTGGATAAATGTCTGGTTATCCACTTTGGTGGCAAGAACAGGAAGGCAGATTACTACCTCAATGGTATCAAATTAGGTAAAGGGGCTGTTCAGAGAGATCTGGGTGTTCTTGTCCACCAGTCAATGAAGGCAAGCATGCAGGTACAGCAGGTCGTGAAGAAGGCTAATAGCATGCTGGCCTTCATAACAAGAGGAATTGAGTATAGAAGCAAAGAGGTGCTTCTGCAGCTGTACAGGGCCCTGGTGAGACCACACCTGGAGTACTGTGTACAGTTCTGGTCTCCAAATTTGAGGAATGACATTCTGGCTATTGAGGGAGTGCAGCGTAGGTTCACGAGGTCAATTCCTGGAATGGCAGGATTGCCTTACATGGAAAGACTGAAGCGACTGGGCTTGTATACCCTTGAGTTTAGAAGACTGAGAGGGGATCTGATTGAAACGTATAGGATTATGAAAGAATTGGACACTCTGGCAGGAGGAAACATATTTCCGCTGATGGGGGAGTGCCGAACCAGAGGACACAACTTAAAAATACGGGGTAGACCATTTAGGACAGAGATGAGGAGAAACTACTTCACCCAGAGAGTGGTGGCTGTGTGGAATGCTCTGCCCCAGAAGGCAGTGGAGGCCCAGTCTCTGGATTCATTTAAGAAAGAATTGGATAGAGCTCTTAAAGATAGTGGAGTTAAGGGTTATGGAGATAAGGCTGGAACAGGATACTGATTGGGAATGATTAGCCATGATCATATTGAATGGCGGTGCAGGCTCGAAGGGCTGAATGGCCTACTCCTGCATCTATTGTCTATTGTCATACTTTAAATTAATCTCATCCCATTTGCCAGTATTTAGCTCATATCCCTCTCAACCCTTCTTATTCATGTACCCATCCAGAGGCCTTATTGCTATAATTGTACCAGCTTCTACCATTTCCTCTGGCAGCTCATTCCATTCACGCACTACCCTCCTGCATGAAAAAAGTTACCCTTCAGGTCCCTTTTAAATCATTCCCCTCTCACCTTAAATCTATGTCTTCTAATTCTGGACTCCCCCACCACAGGGAAAAGACCTGGTTTATTTACCATATCTATGCCCCTCATAATTTTATAAATCTCTCTAAGGTCACCCCCCCAGTCTCTGATGCTCCAGGGAAAATAGCCCCAGCCTTTTCAGTCTCTCCCTAAAGCTCTAATCCTTCAATTCTGGCAACATTCTTGTAAATTTTCTGAACCCTTCTTGTCGGAGGGAGACCAGAATTGCACGCAACATTCCAAAAGTTGCCTAACCTAAGTCTTGTACAGCTACAACATGACCTCCCAACTCCTATACCCAATGCTCGGATCAATAAAGGCAAGCACACTAAACACCTTCTTCGCTATCTTGACTACTTGTGACTCCACTTTCAAGGAGCTATGAACCTGTACTCAAAGGTCTTTTCATTCAGCAACACTCCCTCGGACCTTACCATGAAGTGTATAAGTTCTGCTCTGATTTACTTTCCCAAAATGCAGCACCTTACATTTACTTAAATTAAGCTCCATCTGCCACTCCCTGACCCATCTGATCAAGATCCCATAGTGCACGGAGTTAACTTTTTACACTGTCCACTACACCTCCAATTTTGGTGTCATCTGCAAACTTACTAATATACCGATGTTCACATCCAAATCATTTTTATAAATCACAAAAGCAGTGGATCGAGCATCGAACCTTGAGGCATACCACTGGTCACAGACCTCCAGTCTGAAAAGCAACTCTCCACCATCACCCTATGTCTTCTAACTTCGAGACAGTTCTGTATCTAAATGGCTAGTTCTCCCTGTACTCGATGTGATCTAACCTTACCAACCAGTCTATTTGGAACTGTCGTAAAGTCCATATAGATCAAGACCTGTCTTCTACAATCCTCTTTGTCACTTCTTCAAGAAACTGAAACAAGTTAGTGAGACACAATTTCAACACACAAAGCCATGCTGACAATCCCTAATCAGTCCTTACCTTTCCAAATGTGTGTAAATCCCGTCCATCAGGATCCCCTGCAACAACTTGCTGTCGACTGATGTCAGACACACCAGCCTTGGCTCCCTGGCCGTTCCTTAACACCTTTCTAAATATCAGCATGTTAGCCAACCTCCAGTTAAGACAGTAACTAGATGTTGCAGGGAATGGAGGGTTTAAGTTACAAGGAGAGGCTGGTACTGTTTTCACGAGAGCGGTGGAGGTTGAGGGGTGACCTTATGTAAGTTTATAAAATCATGAGGGGATAGATAGGTTGAATGGCAAGTTCCTTTTCCGTACAGTGGGGAATTTCAAGAGTACAAGGGGGCATATTTTTAAGGTGAGAGGTGAAAGATTTACAAAATACATGCGGAGCAATTTTCTTTCTTTACAGAGTGGTTCGTGCATGTAATGAACTTCTAGGATGAACTTCTAGAATGAAATAGTGGATGCAGGTACAGTTACGATGTTTAAAAGACATTTAGATAAGTACATGAATAAGAAATTTTTGGAGGGTTATAGGCCAATCGTAGGCAGGTGGGACTAGTTTAGTTTGGGAATGTTGTCAGCATTGACTGTTACCCCATGCTGTATTATTTTATGATTCTAATTACTGATTTACCTTCCCTTGTTTCCACTCTGAAGTGGGAAAACAGATACATCATGAAATGTATTTAAATTCAACCCAACTTCGTCTCAGAAAAAAACTAACATATTAATCTGTTTAAACCAGAACTCCAATTCTGACAATGTGTAAATGACTCGAGACCGAATGCAGTTCAAAATGTGCAGCGCAGTAAAAATGCTTTGACTAGTGCAGTTAGTACTCCCATTGAGTTTGCATTATTCTATTTCTCGTACTCATGTTATGTTCATAAAACATAAATAATAGAGTCAAAACCAACATTGATTAACATTCATTAATATTGACCTAATGCAGGAATAAGACTATCCTTAAATAATTATAGAGTCACACAACACAGAATAAGACCCTTTGGTCCAACGTATCCATGCTCAATTATTCCCAATTGCCTGCATTGCACCCATATTCCTCTCACCCTTTTCTATTCATTTACCTGTCCAAATGTCTTTTAAATGTTGTAACCGTACTTGCATCTACCACTTCCTCTGGCAGCTCATTCCGCATACAAACCACCCTCTGAAAAAGCTGCCCCTTAAGATAATTTTTAAATCTTTCTTCTCTCACCTTAAAATTATGCCCTCTAGTGGAGAAAAGACCTTGGCCATTTATCTTATCTAATTACCCTTCATTATTATCTAAACATGTACATTCTGTTTTTCTACACAATCTTCGTTCTTGTGCAACACTGCTTTATAGAAAAATCATACTTTATAAACAACATTTCAAGTGTTGGCGACGTAATCATGTTGCAGCCAATACACTTAAGAAATTCACACTTTAGAAATGGTGTCTCCAATTCATCAATCGCGTTATAGTGAGTTCACATTGACAAAACACCCGTTATAGCAGAACAACCTGTATGAAGGTCCCCCTTTAACATCCCGTGTTCTAGCAAAAATATCCAGCTTATCCACCACCCCCTTATAACTCAAACCCTCCAGTCCTGGTAACATCCTTGGTAAATCTTTTCAGCACCCTTTCCAGTTTAATAACATCCTCCCTATAGCACAACCACCAGAACTGTATACAGTACTCAAAGTGGTCGAATCAATGTCCTATACAACTGCAACATGACCTCTCAACTCCTGTACTTAAAGCTCTGACTGATAAGGGCAAGCATGCCATATGCCTTCTTCACCACGCAATCTACTGTGATGCAACTTACAACAAACTACTTATCTGAACCCCAAGATAATACTCTCTACCATTAACTATGGAAGCCCTGCCCTTATCGGACATTTTCCACATTAAATACTGCACAGCAGCGCTCACGAACAATAAACTCACCCACCAAAGTTACTTCCAACCAGTCACACAGGGCAGTGTAGACTCTTACCATTGACATCAATGAGACAGAGTCCTCAATACAAAACGTCAAATTTGCTATTGTAATGGTCGTGTTGCTCTCTCCTCTGCAATTCGGAAATGTTCATTTTATTTGTGACAGCCCTTGTGGATGAAACACTGACTGCTGGCAGCAGTGAGCCAAGTCATTCTGAAATTTCCGCCTTCAATGACCTCAGCCAGAACTAGTTGGAGAACACTCAAAGGTGCCTTGATTCCAGCCAACAGAGACAATTCATGCACTACTACGTTTTGCCTTGCTGCATAAACTCACATTCTACATTTAACTACAGAGGTGAAACACTCAAATATTTAAATTCAGCCAGCAGCTGAGCGCAATCATGAATAATAGTTAACTCAAAAGCACTGGTTTTATATTAAAAGGTTTTGTCCATTGTGCCTGTGATTTTAGAACATGCTTCACATTATCGATTCTCTTGATAAAGAAAACTTGAAGCATCCCATCAATTAATGTCTCCCTTAGTTAAAAAAAAAGGATATTTTCAAAAACACATACACATATTCAATTTCCAAACATTTGAAACTTCAAGTTTACAATTATCTTCTATAAAATAAGTTTATAATTTTGTTTTCAGTATTGAAAACATTGTTAATATTGTACTTGTCTTTTGGAGACCCTGAAATCCCTAAATTAGTTTACATAATTAAATTAATCAGACTAGCGTTACTCCCATTAATGAGCTCGGAATATGTGAGGAGTTGGAGAGTAAAACAGGATACAGTTCATCCATCAGTAGAAAGTTTATGTATCATTCACTTTTGGAATATTCGAAGACACTCAATTACTTCAAGCTGGTACATCTCACTGAAGCAGAAAGAGAGCAGCTTAAGTACTTCACTAATGACTTAAATCTTCAATTGTTGAATGATACTGCATAAATGGACACTCTTTGATCACTGGATATTGCGCCTTTGCTGGGTCTTTGGTAAAGCTGTTTGGTTCATCCTATGCTCCCGCTCTTTACGTATAACCCTGTGTACAAGTCGTCCTGCTATCATGCACGTTTCATTGACATAAATTCACCATAACATGATTGACAAATTGGGGACACTGTTTTTAAAGCATATTGGATAGAAGGCAATTCCAGCCCTATTAATTTAAGTGGTGCTGCTATTACATGATTTTCTTATAATACAGGATCGCATGAGAGGAATTACCGTGTTACAGCCAAACTGGCTGTATTGTTTTCCCAAGGATTTAGAAATTTCCTTTGGAAAGTTAAGATTTAACCCACTTTCATGATGCTTTCAGATAACATACTCCAGATCACAACACATGCTGCACAATGGTGCTTCCACATCATTTCTGGCTCGGTTTTGAGTTGCCCATCGCCCATCGCCCATAATGCACATCATCTGGTTACCAGCCCTGCTGCCACAAAACAGTTTCTCTTTATTTTCTCTGTCAAGACAGGTAATGATTTCAAGCATCTCTATCAAATTTCCACTTAACCATCTCTGTTATAAATAAAGCAAATTCAATTTTTCCACATAAGTGAAGACCCTCATTCTTCACACCTTCATAAACTTCCTAAATTGTGGTTCCCAGAATTGAGCACAATAATCCAGAGAACTAACCAATTTCAAGAATGTTGACTTGTACATCTTTCTACAGAAGTGAATAATTCTCAAGTACAGTTAAAAATAAATAAGCCCTCACATTTTCCCACATTTTCAAAGATCAAGTCCCATTGGTAAATCTGATTTCATTCTTTCATTCAATGTCACAGCCAGTATCACTGTCCATTCCCAACTGCACTTCAAAAGACTTTATCAAAGATGTTCTAAAATCAAATTACCCACTAAATCAGGTGGAGAAGTCTGCTTCTTTAGCCATCTTATGCTGACCACGAAGCCCCAAATGGACATGTTTTCAGATTTGCTCAACTTTCTGATCAGCCAATTCATAACTACCACTCAACATGGGCAAAATGGATTGAGGCATTATGGAAAACAACCCAGTTATGAAAAATATATCTCTGAAGATAATCCAAAATGAATTCTTCAAAAGCTGTTTATTGATCCTTCTCCATTCACGGCCAACTGCACACACATTAAGTGCGTGGCTAGCAACACATTTCAATCCACCCAAGCAAAGTACAAGTTCTACTTGCCAGACAGACAATTGAAAACAATACAAGCAGAGGCACTGCATACAAAACTGGATTCTGTTCCTGAGATTAATCACAATGCCAACCACATAATAAACATGCACAACTATAAACTATCATACTATACTAAAGAGCAAAATCTAATGTACAAAATTTGAAACCAAGTGCCGTACAATCTAATTTATAGACATAAATTAGATCCACAATTCCAAATATAAAAAGCTTACACAATCAAGATGAAATCATTTGGAAAAACAGTATAAAAATGCAGCTAACTCTGCCCCTCGACTAACATGTATTCCACACAGCAGTTTGAGAACCTAGAAAGAGCAATTGAAGCACGGTGGGATATATTCAACCACATTAAAAGGTTTTTTTGTACCCAAATATGATAAAGTACCTCTTTTTATTGTCCATAAATGTGTGCATTGCTGCTTAGGCCAGATTTTATCACACATCCTGGATTGTAATGGAAAACCTAGTGGAGAGCTGTAAACCTTGAACTGCTGCAGGCTTTACAAGCATATGAAGAGGAATCAGGAAGGAAATACCAGGAATTCGAGCGAGAAACAGTAAAGGAATAGCAATATAGTTCAGGACATGTGTGATATGGAAGGAAACTTGAAGATATTGTTCAGACCAAAGGGATAGCCATAGTCACCCGCATGGGCCCCAGCTATGCCTGCCTCTTCATTGGTAAACAGTCCATCTTCCGCAGCTACATTAGCACCATTCCCCATCTTTTCCTCTGCTACATAGATGAATGTAATGGCACCACACCATGCTCTCACAAGGAGGTTGAACAGTTCATCAAGCTCAAGAACACCTTACACTCTGACCTCAAGTTCATGTGAGTCATCTCCGAGACCTCCGACGAACAATGCAACACAGACATCTATTTCAAACCTACTGACTCCCACAGCAATTCGACTCCAGGACATCCCAGATGGCCTCCTATTTTAAAGATTGCAATTTTTTCTCCCACATGATCAGCAATGCCAGACAGTGCACCTTCTCCATTTCTTGCCCCTCCACCGTTGAATCCCACCCCTCCAGCTACAACAAGGATAGAATGCCCCTGGTCCTCACCTTCCACCTGACTAATCTCTGGATATAGTGCATCATCCTCCGCCATTTCTGCCACCTAAAATCAGACCCCACCAGAGATATATTTCACTCACCACCCATACTGGCATTCCGTAGAGGCCATTCCCTCTGCAACTCCCTTGCTAAATCTACGTTGCCCACCATCCCAACCTCCACTCCCAGCACCTTCCCTCGCCACCTCCAGAGATGCAAAACCTGCACCCACACCTTCCTTCACCTCTGTCCAAGGTCCCAAAGATCCTTCCACATCCAGCAAAGATCTTTCTGCTATTGTGTCCATTGCTCTTGATGTGGTCTTGTCTACACTGGGGAGACAGGAAGCCTACTTGCAGAATGTTTCAGATAACATCTCCGGGACAACGCATCCAACAACCTCACCACCGTGTGGCCAACCACTTTAACTCCCCCGGCCACTCCAACCATGACATGCAAGTCTTGGGCCACTTGCACCACCAAATCCAACCCACCCGATGCCTGGAGCAATAAAGCATCATTTTCTGCCTTGGAACCCTCCAACCACACAGGATCAATGTGCATTTCACCAGCTTCCTTATCTCCCCTCCACAACCTCATCCAAATCAGCACTGCCCCTCTTGAACTGTCCATCTTCCTTCCCATCTATCCACTACACCCTCCCGTCTGACCTATCACCATCACCCACCTCCTACATTTGCCTATTGCTTTCCCAGCTACTCCACCCCCATACTCCTATTTCTCTCTCCACCCCAATATTCCTGATGAAGTGCTTATGACCGGAATGTCAATTCTCCTGCTCCTCAGATGTGGTCTGACCTGCTGTGCCTTTCCAGTGCCATACTTTTCCATGCTGATAGGGCATCAAACAAACTGATTTGTGTGTTTTAGATGGTGTTGAGCTACACCCAAGCAAGTGAAGAGTCCATCACACTCTAGACTTGCACCTTGTAGATTGAGGATAGGCTTTGGGAGACAGGAGAGTTATTTGCCCCAGAACTCCTAACCCCTAGCCTGTTCTTGTAGCTACAGTATTTATGATGGCGAGTTCAGTTCAATTTATGGTCAATAGTCATCGCTAAGATTTTTCAATAAGCAAATGATATTTCAGCTGAGTGCTACAACATGGGACGAGTCAATGGACTCTTACTCCTGATATTTACTGTTTCATTTATGTTACATTAGAATGCAGCAATCCCTCAGCTTGTTGTTTTTGTATCAACCACTGCCACACGCGAACTCACATTCCTAGGTCCCCAGAAAATTTAAATAAATTAGTAACATTGCCAGAAACCAAAAACATACCCATCTGGGCACCATACATTAGGAAGGATATACAGGCCTTGGATAGAGGCCAAAATAGGTTTAAAAGAATGATACCTGGACTTCAAGAGCAAAGTTAATGAAGAGAGATTATACAAATTAGAAATGGTTTCTCTAGAATTCAGAAAGTTAAGGGATGATCTGATCAAAGTCCTCAATATAATAACAGGAAATGACAGGGTAGGTAAAGATAAACTATTTCCACTGGTTTGGGGTTCTAGAACTAGGAAGCATAGACTGAGAATTAGGGCATGACCTGCTCAGGAGAGATGTTAGAAAGCACTTCTACACACAGAGTGGTAGATGCTTTAAAATCCCTTTCACAAATGGCAGTTGATGCTGGATCAGTTGTTAATTTTACATCAGAGATAGATAAATGTCTGTTAAGCAAATGTATTAAGGAATATAGGCCAAAGGCAGGTATACAGAGTCAGGCAACAGATCAGGCCAAAGTAAGGACTGCAGATGCTGGAGATTAGAGTCAAGAGGGTGGTGCTGAAAAAGCACAGCAGGGCAGGCAGCATCTGAAGAGCAGGAAAATTGACGTTTTGGGCAAAAGCCCTTCATCGGGCAACAGATCAGCCATGATCTCCTTCAATGGCAGAATAAACTCAAGGGGTTGAATGGCCTACTCCTGTTCCTATATTATTTTGATTTTTTTTCCATAAAAGTACTGGAATAATCCTTTACTATGCAAAGTGGTAGATGCAAACTAAAAATTTAAATTCAAAAGAAATCTGTTAATCAGAAATAAAGATTTCAAAAAGCAAGTAGACATAATTTCAGATTTTATGCTAGTTTTTATCTAATTTAATGGCAGAATCATGTTATACCCATTATCACCAGATGGAAGATTTCTGGTCTGGCCATTTCTCTCAAAGCTTTTTCAGTTTGTACTGTGAAGATTGAAAATTGGCAGGCCAAAGCAAATTTAAATAGCATCTTCAGCATTTTGCTTTTGTTTAAATTTAAATGGATGTTTTGCTGCAAAGAGCAGCTCAAATCAGTTACACAATCAAAACTATTCAATTATTTTCTTTTGTCACTGAACTGAATGGATTATCCTCCTCTACCCAGAAACCTAGTCCAGGCAAAACAAAATTTTCAAGTCCTGCATCGAAATAAAACAGGGCATTTTTTTTTCCTCATTACTTCAGCTGCTTTTTAACACTGTACGTACTATAAACAGATGAAACAAAATGATTTTTTGCCAAACTAATTTTCTCAGGAAAATATTGAAGCATACGTTTTGCTCCATACACATACAAGTTAACCTATATGTAGGGTTACGTTGTTCAAAGAGAAACCATAAACATGAGCTCAATGGAGAACAAAAGGTGATCTCAGGAATTCCAGTTATGTGGTACAACAACATAACTTCTCTGATAACATTAAACTGAAATATATTTTGGCAGGCCAACTGCATCATGCATTTTTATCGATTCTACATGCTAAAACGTACAGGGAGAGATAAAAATTTAGCCATAAATTTTCAGTTCTAATTTGGTTGCCCATTCACCTGCATAAAAATAGTGCCAGCTGGGGAACTTCTACATGCTGAAGCCTTTACTAGCAATGATCTAGGCTCTTATTACACTACAATTACATTAAAATACTCACTTCCGCAACTTTAGGTGGAACCCCATCTCCAAGAACTTCCCTTACAAAGGCTTGCTGGCTCATATAGAAAGAAAGTCCACTGGTTCTCTTGAAGGCATCTTTTAACCTTTTCAGTTCTATATCTGTAACTGTATAAAAGGGAACATCAGTTAGCATTTATACGCTGTGCAAAACTGCAATATTTCAACTAACATTGAGATTTTATCATCAATATTTCAAGTTATATTTTGAGAGATTTAAAATTCAAGACGAAATTCCAAGCTAGCCCCACTAAAAATCCTAACCACTGAGTAAAATGACAAGTCTAAGAAAAGCAAACAACATAGCATGCATAAGGCTGAAAGTAATTTTTTTTATTTCCCTGATGCAAAATGGGGTAAATTAGCTACAATGAGTTACTTGAAGGGTTGGAAGAACTACAATTCCACAATGAGTAATTTGCTCAGTGTTCCCTATAAGCCAACTGTACATCAATTTAGTGTAACTTTGAAGATCGTAAAATAGATTCACAAAACCTAGGTCAGACAGCATAAACAATTCTGATGAACTCACTCTCTCCACAGATGCTAAAAGACTTGATTTTCCCAGCATTTTCATGTTTTGTCTCAAATTTCAAGCATTCACAGTATTTTATTTTGTTATTACGTGACAAAGACTAACATTCCAAGTTTGCAGTGTGATGACAGGTCATTTATGTAATGTTATTTGGAAACTTGGGTTCTAAAATGACAGAACCATGTACTGCTTTAAATATGATTTTATTTCTATAGTGCATGTTCAGGGAAGAATAAAGTTTTATTTCTTCTTTGAGCTGAATGTCGTGACAGGTTGTCTCAAGTTTTCTTTTCTCTAAATTGAACATTTAAAATCATAGGTGAATACTTCAGTGCATTAGAAACAAGTGTAGAAGAAGGAAAATTGTTGTCATGTAACCAAGTGTCTTGTGACACAAGGTGACAAAGGCACAAATATTCAGAACATCACGAAGTGTGCACAGACTCCTTTTGGAGAGAAGCAGGTTCCTCAGAAAGTAGAGGCTTAGAACAGTAATGTTCAGAAATGTGCAATGAAACATGATGTGTGCTTTCCAAGTCCATGTGCCAATGTGGCAGTTAAATGGAAAATCAGCCCTCAGTGACTTAAGATTACTAAGAGAAAAGCCTCCAGAGTCAGAAGGCTGTAGAAGAAAAGTTTGACGTAAGAATGTAAGAATGTAAGTTAGTTCGCTGAGCTTGAAGGTTTATTTTCAGACGTTTCAACACCATACTAGGAAACATCATCAGTGAGAGCCTCTGGTGAAGTCCTGGTGGTATGTCCTGCCTCTCTCTTTTTAGGTCTTGGTTTCTTAAGGTGGGTGATGTCATTTCCGTATTTTTCCCCCACAAGGGAAGGTAGATAGGGCCTAAATCAATATGTTTATTGATGGATTTCTGGTTAGAATTCCATGCCACGAAGAATTCTCTTGTGTGTCTTTGTCTTGCCTGTCCTAGGATGTGTCTTGTCCTAGTAAAAGTGGTGTTCTTTGTTGCCTGTATGTATGGAAACTAATGATACTGGGTTGCGTCTGTTAGTGGCCGGCTGGTGTTTATGTATCCTGGTGACAAGTTTCCTGCTAGTTTGTCCGATGTAGTGATTTTTTTGTTATAGTTCTTACATGGTATCTTATAAATTATGTTAGTTTTGCTGGTGGTATCTAATGAATCCTTTAGGTTCATTAGTCACTGTTGAAGTGTGCTGGTCGGTTTGAGGGCTACCAAGATGCCAAAGGTTTGAGTAGTCTGGAAGCCATGTCTGATATGTCTTTGATGCAAGGTAGTTTTTGGTTGTGTTGTGTCTGCTTGTTTGGGTTTGTTTCTGAGGAATTGGTGGATTGTGTTTATTCAAAAAACAAAATCACAAAGTTAGACATGTTAGAGAAATAAGCAAACTGTGCTAGCAGTTTAAAGATTTGGGGGAAACATTAAAGAAATAGCCTTGAGTGAATGCAAAACTTCCTGAAATGAAATCAATTACAACTAATCAACTACACCAGAAACTACATCAGAAGTAAATAAAAGGGACCCTTCACAATCAGAATGCAGCTGAGGACAAAAGGTGTTAAGTCTATATACCTGATATTTGTCATAAAGATCTGTCCACAGATTGTTCTGGTGCAGTGTAATAAAGGGCTGAATTTTCCAAAATTTGGCTAGGTATCATTTTCAAGTTATTCCATGTAAGATTTCACTATGTAAGCTCCAGCACACAAGGTGAGAGGCAAGCAGCTCCTAGACCTTGTACAGGCTACAAAACCTTGGAATGCATTGCTGAATCGTAGACTTTAGCTGGAACTTTACTGGATGCTCCTCCTCTACTTTGGATGGTCTTGGACCAATGAATCCCAGGTATCAGTGGGATTGTAACACTTCACCAGCGCGGCCTTGAGACAATCCTCTGTGCACCTGAAGCTTACCTGCCATTTCGGTGTTGGGAGTAGAGTGTCTGCTCGAGGAGTCTCACATGGGTCATGGGGGTAAAATGTCCAGCCCATCACAGCTCAGCAAGGGTGGTCAGTGCGCAATGCTAAGGATATTGGCTTGAGACAAAAAAAAAGATGCTGGAATCCAAAGTAGACTAGCAGAACGCTGGAAGAACACCACAAGCCAAGCAGCATCAAGGAGGTGGAGAAGTCCCCGTTTCAGGTGCAACCTTCTTCAGAATCGGGGGTGGATATAGGGGAGCTACGGATAAAGGGGGCGGTGAGGGCAGGATGGTGAAGTGGGGATAGATGAACACAGGTAAAGCATATGACCTGGTTGGTCAATGGGAGGAATGGAGCCAGTTGGTGGCAGGAGGCAGTGGAAGGGAGGTTATTTGAAATTGGAGAACTCCATGTTAGGTCCTCCAGGCTGTAGGCTGCTTAGGCGGATGATGAGTTGTTGTTCCTCAGTTTGGTTCATTGTGGCAATGGAGGAAACCAAAGATGGTCATGTCAGAAAGGAAGTGGAAAGGGGAATTAAAAGTGGCTGTGACTGGGAGGTCCAGTCAGCCCCTGTGGGCACGGCTGATATTCTCGATGTAGCATTCTCTAAGTTTACATTTGGTCCCCCCAACATAGAAAAGACCAAATAGGGAGCACCTGATGTAGTAAACTAGGTTGGAAGCGAGATGGGTGAATCTGTATCTCACCTGGAGCCACTATTTGGGGCTCTGGATGGATGCGGGGGGGAGATACCGGCAGGTTTTGCATTTTTTCTGGTTGCGGGGGAAGGTACCTGGGGGGTTCAGACACAAAGCAAGGACTGGTGAAGGGAACGGGCCTTTGCAGAATGCAGAGAGGGATCGGGTGGAGGAAGATGTTCTTGATGGTGGGGTATAGTTGGTGTTGGCGGACATGTTTAAGGATAACGCGTTGGATATAGAGATTGGTGGGGTAATAGGAGAGGACAAAGGATGGTTTGGAGGATGGTTTAGAGCAAGAGAATGAGGAATGGAGGTGGTTCGGTAGAAGGCTGTCTCTGGATGACAGGGGGGGGGAAAAGCATGTTGTTTAAAATAGGTGGACATCTGAGGTGCATGGAGGTGGAATGTCTCCACATCTAAGCTGACGAGGCGGAGGAATTGGGAGAACTGGATGGGGTTTTTACAGGATCCTGGTTGGGAGGTGGTGTAGTCCAGGGAGTTGTGAGAGTCTGTGGGTTTATGGTAAAAGTCGGTCTGGAGACTGTCGCTGGGGATGGAAATGGAAAGATCAAGAAAAGGGGAAAGAGGTGTGCAAGATGGACCAAGTGAATTTGAGGGCGGGGTGGATGTTTTGGACAAATTTGATTAACTGCTCCAATTCAGCCAGGGTGCACGTTGCTGCGCCGATGCAGTCATTGATCTAATGGCGGAAGATATTGGCCTCGTCAATGAAATTGTTGTTGGTGCATCTGTCTTCCCAGTGGGTTCACAGAATCTTTGCAGGCAACACTGGTGGTTGTGCTTCAGGGCCTTGAGGTGTTTGCTGTAAACAGTCCACGCTCAGACGTATATAAGTGGTGGGAACCACTACAGTTCTGTATACCACGAGTCTGATGTCAGGTCTGATGATGTCTTCAAACACCCTTTCCCTCAGGCAGCCGGACACTGCGCTAGCACTACTGGAGGCTATGCTGGGTTAACAGGACACAAAATATTGCAAGTGGCCAACATTCTCCAGGGCCTTAATGATTTGCAGTTCATTCCAGAATGCTGGGCTAGGTTGGTGTAGGATCTTCAGCTTGTGGATGTTCAGGGTGAGCCCTGTGTTCTCATATGCACAGGAGCAGCCACCTCATTGGGGTTTTCTACAGACCCCCTAATCGCACAGGGAGATCGAAGAACCCAGAAGCCAGCAGATTTTGGAAAAATGCAGATGTAGCAGGGTGGTTGTTATGGGTGACTTCAACTTTCCTAATATTGACTGGAACCTCCTTAGTGCAGATGATTTGGACGGGACCATTTTTGTCAGGAGGGTTTCCTTACTCAGGATAGAATCAGGCCGACGAGGGGAGAGGCCATTTTGGATTTGGTGCTCGCAATGAGCCACGACAGGTGCCAGATCTCATGGTAGGAGCACACTTGGGTGGCAGTGACCACAACTGCCTCACAATTAACATAGCCAGGGGAGAGGGAAAGGAACAGTTACCATGGTAAGATGTTTAGTTGTGGAAGAGGAAATTATGACACTATCAGAAAGAAGTTGTCAAGTAGAGATTGGGAGCAATTGTTCCATAGAAAGGGCACAACAGACATGTGGAGACTGTTTAAGCAGCAGTTGTTGAGTGTGATGCATAAATTTATTTCTCTGAGACAGGCAAGGGGTAAGATGAAGGATCCTTGGATGATGAGAACAGTGGAGCTTCTCATCAAAATGAAGGTGGCAGCTTACGTATGGTGGAGGAAGCAAGGATCTAGCCCAGCTTTCGAGGATTAGGGCTTACGAGACAGGAGTTCAAAAATGGACTGAGGAGAGCCAGGAGGGGGCACGAAAAAGGCTTGATGAGAAGGATTAGAGAGAATTCAGAGGGACAGGATTTATGACTATTTGGAAAGGTATACTGTGATTAAAAGCAGTCAGCATGGCTTTGAGGGGGGCAGTTCATGCCTCACAAATGTTATTGAGTTCTTTGAGGAGGTGACGAGACAGGTTGACGAAGATTGGGCAGTGCATATAGACTTCAGCACAGCATTTGATAAGGTTGCCTATAGTAGACTCATTCAAAGTCAGGAGATATGGGATAAAGGGAGATTTGGCTGTCTGGATTCACAATTGGTTGGCTGACAGAAGGCAGAGAGTGGTTGTAGATGGAAAGTATTATGCTTGGAGGTCAGTGGTGAGTGGTGTCTCACAGAGCTCTGTTCTTGGGCTCTGCTCTTGGTAGTTTTAATAGATGAGAAGGTCGAGGGTTGGGTTAGTGAATTTGCCAATGACACAAAGGTTGCAGGTGCAGTTCATAATATCGAGGGCCATTGTAGGCTGCAGTGTGACATTGACAGAATGCAGAGCTGGGCTCAGAAATGGTAGATGGAGTTCAACCTGGATAAATGTGAAGTGATGTATTTTAGAAGGTCAAACTTGAATGCTGAATATAGGATTAAAGACAAGATTCTTAGCAGTGTAGAGGAACAGAGGGATCAAAGTTGCCTCCCAAATGGATAGGATTGTTAAGAAAGTATATGGTGTTTTGGCTTTCATTAACAGGGAGACTGAGTTTAAGAGCCACGAAGTTTTGCTGAAGCTCTACAAAACCCTGGTGAGACCATAATTGGAATAATGTGTCCAGTTCTGGTTGCCCTATTATAGGAGAGATGAGGAGGCATTGGAGAATGTGCAAAGAAGGTTTACCAGGATGCTGCCTGGACAGGAGGGCTTGTCTTACGCAGAGAGGTTGACTAAGCTCGGACTTTTCTCTCTGGAGAGGAGGAGGAAGAGAGGTGACCTGATTGAGGCGTACAAGGTAATGAGAGGGATGGATAGAGTCATTTGCCAAAGACTTTTCTCCAGGGCAGGATTGACTGCCATGAGGGGTGACATTTTTAAAGTGCTAGGAGGAAGGTATAGAGGAGAAATCAGAAGTAGGTTCCTTACACACAGAGTTGTGAACACATGGAATGCGTTGCCAGTGGTGGTGGTGGTGGAAGCAGTGTCTTTAGGGATATTTAAGCAACTGCTGGAATTGAGGGGTACATAGGATGAATCGTTAGCACAACACTGTGGGCTGAAAGGTCTGTTCTGTGCTGTACTTTTCTATGTGACTCTGTAAAGGTGCTAATGATGGTCTAGAGTCCATCTTCAGAGTCTGCACATATGCACGCATCATCCACTTAATGCAGCTCATTGGCATTGGTTGGGGTGACACTGATTTTGGCTTGAAAGTGGCAGAGGTTAAATAATTTCCCACTGATTCTAGAAGTTAGCTCCACTCCAGCAGGGAACTAGTCAGTGAGATGATACACTGCAGCAATGTACATCGAGAACAGTTTTGGGGAGATGACATTGCTGTCCCTCACAATGCTGGAAGTCTCCGCCACTCTTGCAGAATTTAAACAAAGGGGCATGACTTATTTCAGCTTTAGGTTTCTGTTGTCATTAAACATAAATGCAAACAAATGACCAAGAGAATGCCGGTTTTGGAATTTTTTTTTATGGCTAGACCTTGTCACATTAATTTCTATTTATAAAAAATCCGAATTTCCTCCTGTGTATTATTCAACACTTGTCAACCAATCATCTCAAAAGTGACTGCAATGGGCACACAATACAGCTAAGTAGCTCTTGGTGCCACACTTTTAGTACAAAAGAAACATGACACTCCTACTCAGAATGACTATATGCAAATCTAGACAACAATGCATGGGTAACCCAGGAAGTCACATAATTGGAAAAACAGAAACCACTACCTTGTGCCAGTATTGTTTATATCCTGACAAGAATGCTTTAAATATGTGAACATGAACCACTTTCAGCGCACAAAAGGGGATTTAATTGGAGTAAAATTGTGACCAACTTCATAAAGAATACAGATGACATATAGGATAAAAACGTCTAAAATGCTGGATTCAAGACCAGATATATGTTCAGACTCGTTAGGAAGTGCATTCCTCAATACTCTAACTGAAGCTCAAACTAAGTTTTTTTTCCATAAAGTTTTAGAATGGTTAAAAATTTTAACTTCAAAACAAGGACGGAGGAAATGGAAAATATACAAAACTGTCATTTTACTCTCAGCAAGAATCAAAACTGAATACAAGCGAGCATTATATTGCACATCAAAACTGTAAAATTCTAATTCTTATGTTTTGGGATCGAAACATCCCAAGACAAGTGACTAACAGGTTAATCAAAGTACAGTGGTAGAAATTAAGAAATGCTTTAAGTGAGTAGTAAAATGGACAAATAGGAGGTTTGATGGATAAAATTTGTGCCTAAACAGCTGAAGGACAGCCTCCTGATTGTGGGAACGGGAAAAATTAGTGTAAGGGGTGGGGACAGAGTAAAGCCTGAACTTGAGAAAGTAGTCTTCAAAAACAGGGTTGTAGGGCTTGAAGTTTCAGAGTTTTCAAAAGCAAGACCTCAAAAGGTGATTGAAACAAAGACTTAAAATTTTGAGATGCCATATGCAGGGCTGGGGTCTGACATGGGTGAATACATGAAGTTGTTCAAGTTAGGACATGCGCAGCAGTTTTGACTGAGCTGAAGTTATGGAGAGTAGGAGATGGGAAGACTTTGAAATATATAAAGTCTGGGGGAACAGGGGTATGAGAAAATATGTCAAAGATGTAAAGTTGCATAGTTCCAGAGGACCATATGAATGCTCACTCGTAACAGAGATATAACCGGTGGCAGTTTAACCCAAAGGTCACCATATCTAGGGCAAGAGAGGTAGAGGAGGAGAGTTCTTCATGGAAACCTCAGCCATTGAGCGAACTGAACTCAGAAGGCTTGCATCACTCGACGTCACAAACTAACCATCCAGTCAACTGAACTAACTAATCCCTGTAATACATATACCTGTATAATCATTTCAACAGCAGACTGACTGAACAGTCAAGATTATACATTTATCAGTTTCAATCTCTGACAGGATGGGGCCAGGTAGAGAATAAAAATGTCACCAGACACAAAGACACTGACTTCTGATTGCCAATCTTCACACAATACTAGTTCTTCACTGTAATTCCAATAAGTCATCATTTATGCTCATTGGTCCTATACCCATAATTTCATAAATTATTTTTTCTCCCCCTTGACTCTCAAATTTATGAACAATGTTAGCATTTAACTAACAATTCTACACCTCAACTATAAGATCGATATCCATCCCCCAAACCACCTCCCATTAACTTTAATTTTCACCTGTATACTTAAAGAGATATACAGCATGGAAACAGATCCTTCAATCCAGCATGTCCATACCAATCAGATATCCTAAATTCATCAAGTCCCATGTGCCAACATTTGGCCCATATCCCTCTAAACTCATCCTATTCACGTACCCATCCAGATGCCTTTTAAATGTTGTAATTGTACCAGCCTCTACCCACTTCCTCTGGCACCTCATTCCATACAGGCACCACCCTCTGTGTGAAAACGTTGCCCCTGAGGTTCCTTTTAAATCTTTCCCCTCTTACCTTAAACCTACACTCGCTCATTTCAGATTCCCCAACACCAAGGAAAATACATTGTCTATTTACCCTATCCATGCCCCTCATGATCTTATAGACCTCTGTAAGGTCACCCCTCAGTCTCCAACGCTCAAGGGAAGAGCGCCTCAGCCTATTCAGCCTCTCACTAGAGACCAAACCTTCCAAATCTAGGAACATCCTTTCCGAACCCTTGCAAGTTTCATAGCATCCTTGCTACAGAAGGGAGACCAGAATTTCATGCAAAAAGCAGTCTAACCAATGTTCATATATCGCCACAATATGAGCTCCCAACTCCTATATTCACTGACCAATAAACAAAAGCAAACGAAATGCCTTCTTCACTACCATATCTAGCTACAACTCCACTTTCAAAGAATTATGAATCTGCAGTCCAAGGTCTCTTTGTTCAGCAAAACTCCCCAGGACCTTACCATTGAGTGTTTAAGTCATGTCCCGATTTGCCTTTCCAAAATGCAGTACCTCACATTTAGCTAATTTAAATTCCATCTGCCACTCCTCAGCTCACTGGCCCATTTGATCAAGATCCCGTTGTACTCCGAGGTAACCACCTTCGCTATCTCCTGCTTTTCCACACATAAGCGGCCTTACTCATCTTTAAGGGGCCCTATTCTCTCCCTAGTTACCCTGTTATCAGTTATTTCCATGCTCTAGCTACAACCACCCATAACTTCAGAGCCTGGGAAGGTATCAGAATGGTAGCATGTCACAACTTATCTTAGCAACTGTCCATATTTACCTAACTTTTTTTTTAAAGTAAGTCACTACTTAATCTGCTTTCACAATCTTTACAGACAGTAATCAACATAACTCAGGCATAAAAATTCTTCTTCACACCCCTGGATTTTAACAATTACTTTAAAATCTCTTACTCCTTCCCAGTGAAAATAATTTAATCTTAGCTACTCTAGCAAATTCATGATTTCAAGTCTCAGAAGATTGGTTTTGTAGTAAAATGGAAGACAGTAAACCTTTATAAGTCGACACTGAAGTGACTGCAAAACACTATAGTGTATATGAAAGGGAGGAGTTGCAGTTACAGGAATGCTGCTACTCAACATGGACTCATTTTAAAGTCATCAGGTTTTTTTTTCTTTGCTTGACAGGTGGAAACTAAGGGTATAAACGGAAAACAGATACAAACTATGTCACAGAATATTCAGAATCCAAGCTGATGTTACGACCAGACAAGACAGATTTGAGGCAGAAACTGGACTTGACAGATTGTATTTGGAAGTGTTTTGGTTTTAATAAAGTAGGCTCTCATTGAAACATGAACATGTAATGTTGTAGGTTTTGCTCAGACAACAAAACTTAAGTCTATTAATAAAGTAGTGAAATAGGACAAACTCAAATATATACTTCTAATACAAATTCAAAGTTTTTTTTTAGAAACACACTAATAGGAATATAGTTTTAACACAAAAACACACATTGAAAAGTTGACAGGAAACAAAACAGCTGCATAAAAAAAATCCAAAACACTGCACGAGTAAAGTATGCAAAAGCACACATACAATACTCAGTTTCTGATGAAGGGCTTTTGCCCGAAACGTTGATTTCGCTGCTCGCTGGATGCTGCCTGAACTGCTGTGCTCTTCCAGCACCACTAATCCAGTATTTGATTTTCAGCATCTGCAGTCATTGTTTTTACCTCAGTTTCTGTACCTAATACCTCAGTAGGTTTAAGGCACTTTGTGAAATGACTTCAATATATGGACTGAAACTGCAGTTGGCTTCTTCTAGAATCCATCCTACACCTGTTCAAACGTACACAACATTCCATGGTTTTATCCCAGTACGTCTGGTCTAGGATTAACACTCTCTTAACCCCAAGGTCACCTAGCTCATTATGTATCCTTCCTTCCTCATGAGTGTTACTCTTAACAGGCATTCTTTTCCAAGTATTTCATTAGACTGTTCAAACTCAATGTTAAACCTAAAGAAAATAACTCTCTAAACAATGAGTATTCCCCATAAACTCAAAAAGTAAGTTTAGGCCTCCAGCAAATCTGAGGCCCCATTATTTATTTACTTAGCTGGATCACAAAACAATCTAAGATGAAAATAAATGTATTAGTGCTTCATAAAACTTAATTCATTTTGAAGCCAGGCCCAAAAACTGCTTTAAGATACAGCACCATGGCTGCAGAAATACTTTCAAGTTAATTATCAACTTCAGACACAAAAAACTAAGATCAATAACTCAAACGCCAGAAACGCATTAACTAAATATATAGTGCAAAATAAATTCAAAACACTAAACTTCAGTTACTGCATGAAATTAGTTTAAGGTGACTGAAGTTTCACAACAGCATTTTCACTAAATGGAATACAAATGTTCTTTCCATTACTTAAATGTACAATTCACCGACATAATTGCCCATTCAGTATTGCATTGACGAATGATTCACAGCAACTCTGAAGCATCTTCCTGTCAGTAAAAATCAAAGTAGATTTGTAATGCACAGGTGAATGTGAAAGGTTATTAAAAGCAATAGAAATCATCTCATCAATATATTGCAATTTAACCACATCCAAAATATCCTAATGCCAAATTATAAGAACTCGAGAAAGAGCTATTTTTGCACAGCATTTAAAATTACATTTCTCTGCCTCAGCTTCAGCTAATTAAAATTCTAAATCTCAGCCCAAGTCTGCCAACACTACAGTAACAATACAAATGCCAAAAAACGATTGTTAAAACTGTGATGTGCTTGCTGCACCTTGGAAAACAGATGTGCAAGCATGGAGTTTAAACTAGGTTTAGTCAAAATTATATCCAGAACCCAAGTAAACAATTTCTTCTCTAAACTATATTATAATCGCCTGTTGTTTGTTATAAGGCCATCTTTTGTCAGTTGCATGTCTTATTGAAAATGTATTTCCAATATCAAGTGAGAATTCTTTAAAAAAATGTCCATGTTTAAACCTTCAGACTTCCATTTCAAATCAATAACGAGAATTAACCATATTGTCTGTACTAGAGCAGCATAGAACATTACATTTTGATTAAAGTAGAAAGACAGCTTGTTAACCTAATCCATGGGGTTGGAATGTTTGTTTCCAGTCTACTGGTCCTTTTCCAACTGTCCTCCATTCCAATACATATTATAGTCACTTATAACTTTGGTACAAAGATAAATTTCTCCACTTCTTCAGTTACTCCCTTTCTATTTATTCAAACAAAGCCCAAAGCTTTGAACTTTGTATGGAAAACATTGGCAGACTAAAATTAAAATACTAAATGTGTTATATTACTAAAATGTTACAGATAAAGCCAAACACTGCAAGTTATGTACAAAAAATCTTTTGAATGCAGAGTTCAAACACTTCTTTCCATAGTCACAAAAAAATTAAGTGTTTTCGGAATTAAGAATTTTTTGAAAACAGTAACATGCATTTTAAATTACACTAGCTACAAATATCTGGGGCACAAAGCGTTCTATGTTATTGGACAAGTAATCCAGAGATCTGGGTTAATAATCCAGAGAACAAGTCAGATACTGGTGCAGCAGTCTGAGAAGTTGAATCTGGTATTTAAAAATTTAGAAATATAAAGATTGACAGTTTAAGAAGTGACTTAAGAAGTTATTTAATTGTTTACAAAGGTTACTAGTTTCAAGTGTTCTTCACAGAAGGAAACTTGCTGTCCTTATTAGGGCTTTTTAAAAAATTGTTAAAAATTTACTTTATTCATCAAAATTCTTTATGTATAGGTACTAAAGCAGTTTTGTACAGTCCATGCATTAAAAAAAATGCAACACTGGAATTTGACATTCCCTGCAGTTGCAAAAACAAAAGGTATTTCTGACTCAGACATTAATTGAGAGGCAAAAAGGGCTGATAACAGAAGAGTCGATGCCTTTATCCACTGCGCATTGGTGGCAGCTGCCACAAGCTTTTGTGTGACTCTCAGCACATAGTCATAGATGCTGGAATGCGCTGGTCTGCCCCAGATGACCAACAATTTCAGACAGACCAAAGAGATTCTTTCACGAAGCTGGTCTTGCAAGCTCAGTCAGTGTTGGTCTTGGTGTGCGCCCTGGGCAACAGGCAATGTCATACACAATCCTGCATCACAAAGCTACTTGGGATGAACCTCAACAAAAACCAACTTCATCTCTCTCCACAGTCTTTGTATCAGCACATTACAAAACAGATGGTATGACAGACTCTCCACCATCATATCCACACTAATTCCACCCCGCCTCCCACCCCCCCAAATATGACACACAGAATGGTAGCCATCAGGATGAAGCTACTGTTTGGTACATTCATCCTCCCCTTTTCCAGAGCTTCATACATTGCGCCCCTGCAGATCTCCAAATTAAGTGGAAGATGGTTCAGGAGACTGCAATGGTGAAAAGACAGACCTGCACCGCTTAAAATACCTCAAGTACCTCACACCTGATGACCAGATTTGTACCCACAATTGAGGGGGAGTTGTGCTCCCACCTGCCCATTTCTGCCTCATCTTGGTGATAAGACCCTCCCAAGTTTTGGCACACGCTCAAGCCCCTCAAACATACATCCAGCACCTTCAGATCTGATGCAAAAGGATCAGTCAACCCAGTTCTCAAGAAACACAACCTTGCTTCGATTTACCTTGGCTCCTGAAGCCATTTTGAACTGGTTATTTGCTCATGAGTCTGCACACTGATAGCGAATCAGAACAGGTAACAGTTATGTCATCCCTGTACAGGGAAGCTTGGACCTGCAAGCTTCCACTATCTGGAACAGTCACCCCTCTCAGGCTTGCACTCTTCCTGGTGAATTTGGTGAAAGGCTCTGTATTACTCACAAACAAGGAAGAGGAGAGTGGGCAGTCCTGCTCAACTCCAGATCTGACTGGGAAGCTTTCAGAATTCCATCTATTCACTGAGACTGCACTACAGATGTTGGCGTAGAGCAACTGGATCTAAATGCAGACTTCCTCACCAAATCCCTTTTTTTTGGAATGCACATCCCTTATATAGGTGTATAATCCTGCTGCTAAGTGTCCCTTCTCCTGCTCCAGGCTGATGAGGGAGGTAGCCAATCTCTGTTCTGCATGTTTAGCAATCATATCCCGAAGGAGCACGAGGTTCTCAGGATTCATCCTGCCTGGTACAACAGGTTCATTTGGGGTGTATCACCAATTCCAGAGCAGACCTGACCCAGTTGTGATGATCTCAGACAGGATTTTATAAGCTACATTCAGCGACGAAATTGGTCACCAATTTGGTTTACTCCCTATCCCTTTCCATTTGTAGGGGAGGGTGTTGATATCTTTTGTCATGGATTCATACTATACTACCTGCCTGAATCATATTATTGCACACCTCCAGCAGGTCCTGGTCAATGTCCCACAGAGCTGAATACAGCTCAGCTGGTAAGCTGTTGCTTCTGCGTGTTTTATTATTTTCATAGGACTCAACAGCTAGACTAGCCTCTCACGCATGCTCTCACATAGGACAGGAATGACTGGGAGACAAAGCTTTGTGTCATACAGTCTGACATAAAATGAATTGCTAATCCTCAGGATGTCAGAATGAGATGTTGTTACTGATCCTTCAGGCTGTTGATCACAGATCTCTCTTTGTGCACCTGCTGGAAGAAGAAATGTCCTCCTCCATGATTAGAACCTTGTCTGGAAGATCATCTTAGACGCCTAAGAGACAAACTGAAGCTTGCTGGCTTGTCACCTCAAAGAGATCCTAGTGACATCCACCGCCACCATCTGCAGTAGGTTCCACATGTTTATTTGGAGTTTCAACACTTTTCCCTGTTTTTCTCTTCCCTTCTTAACACCTTTGAGGATGAAGAACCTCTTTACCTTCTCCCATTTCCCACTAAACTGCTGGAGATTCAGAAGGACTTGAAGTCTCCAACCTGTGCAATCCCTTTGAGTTTCTCAACAACTTCTGGCATCAACTCCTTCATGGTCAGCTTTCATGTTCCTTTACTGGCCCACCTATCACCTTGTAGTTGGCAGTCACCAAGTTGGTGGTGGTCAGAGAAGCTTGGAGTTAGTGGATTTGGCAGAGAATGCTCGGGTCACAAACTTGAAACCTATCCTTGATCAGATAGACCTGATCGTGGCCACACAGGTCTATCTACATGGTGTTCCACCTGGATGTGTGATGACATCGTGCAGCTTAGTGTCTATGGCAGTGTGTATCAGCCTCCAGATCGTCCAGCTGCAATGACACAGTTGAACTCTCCGGCTAGAATGGCTGATCTGGACATCGCCAGCAGCAGTGGGAGGTGAAGGATGGCTCACTCTTAACCACTGAGATGTACATGTCAGTCTGTCTCAAGGGAGTGTTTCTGCGCATGATATCTACTAGGAGGCACCCTCTCACCAAACCTTAAACTTTGCCAGTAGTGCAAGTGCCTCCTCATCACAGCATATCCAGGCTGGAGAAACAGCAATCATTACTACCTGACTAAATCAAAGACCAATGGGCCCACAAATTTGACCACTTCCCGTAGCTGCTGAGATGCAGTATCATAAAGCCTGCAGCAACAGAAGCTCCACTTCAATGTTGGTCAGGTAAGCAAATGTGGAAACAGATAGTGAAGGGGTTTTAAAGCCACAAACATGAATACTAATCATTTTCAAAACCATTTAAGATAATCAAAATGTCCATCAGTTCTCCAAACTTATTCTCACTGGGTGAGCTCCTGCCTCCCTATGATATGTTGCATTCTCGCAGGGTTGAGTAGCTGTCCTGTTCCTCCCTGGTGCACTTGACTGCTCAGGTGTCATCAGGGAAAGGATGAAACAGGGAAGGTTCAGTTCCAAATCTGAAAGCTGCTGCTGTGCTTTGCTCCTTGTTCACTGCTCCCCGTATGGTGCAGTGGAACCTTTGGTTCCAGACAACTGGAGTATGGGCGTAATTAGGCTCCTCGTGATGTCCAGCATTTCTGGGCTGGAGGAGCTTATTTTCTTCTCCCCCTTAGTGCGTGTCTCTTTTGTCTGTGGCTATCCCTCCGCACGTTACATGAGCTGCCAGTGCATCCTTCATGCAGATGCCTCTTTTTTTTCTTTCATCGTTGGCTAATGGGGGAACCCATATGGTTTTCTTTTCAGGCTATTCCTCACCCAGTTGTCCACTCTCCTGAGTCCTTCGTTGCCTCCTCAACCTCCACTCAACTGCCAAGTCAATGGAGGAGTGGTCAATTGTTGACCCACTGTCCTGGCCTCCTTTCTCTCCTCGCCAGCCTCTCTCTCATTCTGGGTTATGTTTACAGTCATAGAAATGTACAGCACAGAAACAGACCCTTTGGTCCAACTCGTCCATGCCAACCAGATATCAGAACCTAATCTAGTCCCATTTGCCAGCACTGGGCCCATATTACTCTGAACTGTTCATCTTCATATACCCATCCAGATGCTTTTCAAATGCTGTGATTGTACCAGTCTCCACCACTTTCTCTGGCATCTCAATCTACACATGCACCACCCGCTGCATGAAAAAGCTGTCCCTTAGGTCCCTTTTATATCTTGCCCCTCTCACCCTAAACCTATGCCCGCTAGTTCTTGACTCCCCCACCCCAGGGAAAGGACTTTGTCTATTTATCCTAGCCATGCCCCTCATGATTTTATAAATCTCTATAATGTCACCCTCAGCCTGTGATGCTCCAGGAAAAATAGCCCCAGTCTATTCAGCCTCTCCCTGTAGCTCAAATCCTCCAACCCTGGCAACATCCTTGTAAATCTTTTCTGAACACTGTCAAGTTTCACAACACCCTTCCAAAAGGAAGGACCTTGGTGTACAGGATGATTGGAACTTGCAGGGATTGAAAACAAAGAAGGTACAAGTGCAACAGGGGTACCATGAGGCCTGTAGCACCTGAACCAGGAACAATTTATTACGCAGTTTTACAGCTCAATTAAGACCATGACTGACCCAAAGCTCCAGCTCAAAGTCACCTGACACACACTCAAAAGGGGCAGCAAGCACACCCACTATATACAAAACACCCCTTCTTCTCTATTTCAAATCCTCTCATTAATGAACATATAGAAGACTGTAAACGTTATACAAGCATCATAGGCATAACTATAAGAAGATGGAAAACATGCGATACAGCACTTCACACCTCTTTGCAAGCCAGTGCTTCCATTGTCAACATCAACATGATTAGTCTCTCATGGGGACAGTGGTCTCTAGAAGACCATCTCTTGGTCTCAGGAGCCTTTTCTGATGTAGTCTCTGGAACTTCCAAAACCTTCTGCTGCTTAGTAGATGCACCCTCACTGACTGGATGCTGACCATAAGACATAGGAGTGGAAGTAAGGCCATTTGGCCCATAGAGTCCACTCCGCCATTTAATCATGGCTGATGGGCATTTCAACTCCACTTACCCACATTTTCCCCGTAGCCCTTAATTCCTTGTGACATCAAGAATTTATCAATCTCTGCCTTGAAGACATTTAGCGTCCCGGCCTCCACTGCACTCTGCGGCAATGAATTCCATGTACCCACTCTCTGGCTGAAGAAATGTCTCCGCATTTCTGTTCTGAATTGACCCCCTCTAATTTTAAGGCTGTGCCCACGGGTCCTAGTCTTCCCGCCTAACAATTCCTTAGCGTCCACCCTTTCCAAGCCACGTATTATCTTGTAAGTTTCTATTAGATCTCCCTTTAACCTTCTAAACTCCAATGAGTACAATCCCAGGATCCTCAGCCGTTCCTCGTATGTTAGACCTACCATTCCAGGGATCATCCGTGTGAATCTCCACTGGACATGCTCTAGTACCAGTATGTCCCTCCTGAGGTGTGGGGCCTAAAACTGGACACAGTACTCCAAATGGTACCTAACCAGAGCTTTATAAAGTCTCAGTAGCACATCGCTGCTTTTATATTCCAACCTTCTTGAGATAAATGACAACATTGCATTTGCTTTCTTAATCATGGATTCAACCTGCACATTTACCTTTAGAGAATCCTCGACTAGCACTCCCAGGTCCCTTTGTACTTTAGCTTTATGAATTTTCTCACCGTTTAGAAAGTAGTCCATGCTTGTATTCTTTTTTCCAAAGTGCAAGACCTCCGCATTTGCTCACATTGAACTTCGTCGTCTTATCTCCTCCCTGGGTATGGACAATCTGGCTCAGAGGCATGACTCAGTTGACACCACAGGTTCGATCTGTTTCTGACTTTTGAGGGACATACCCTTGTTGAGGATATGCAATAACCAGTTAATCCGCATGTCTCCTCCGCACCAGTTCATCCTTCCATCATAAACAACAATGGTTCTTGTCACTTGAATACAGTTTTCCTCAGAGGTGTAATTTTTAGCCAAGACAGCCCCTCAGTTTTGGATAATCTTTGACTTTGAGGCTCCCGCCCTTCTGGCCATCTGTCCCTCTTGATTACATTCTACCACCTCTCTGGTCTCCTACAGCTGCAAGTCAAATATGACTCTCAGCTGGTGGGCAAACATTAAGGACGCCAGTGTATACTGTGACATACAAGATGTGTTACAGTGCATGCTGATGAACTTGTTGATTCACCATCCCAGAAAACCCGCCCCTTGGGAGGCTTCTACATTTTGCTTCAGGGTTTGTACAAATCTCTCCGCCTGGCTGTTTGCTCCCAGTTGATACGGAGCTGATCTCACATCTTAAAGTGGCATTCCAGGTACTCTTCTGCCACAAACTGTGGACCACTGTCACTCACGCCTTGTTCAAAGTTCCCAAACTTGGAAAGTTATTTCAACCAGTCAGTCTATCGCTGTTTTCGCTGATACCAACTCAGGCCCTTGGAGTGGGCATTCATGATCAATAGTAGCATCATGAGCAACACGGTGGCTCATGAGTGAGCACTGCTGCCTCAAAGAGCCAGGGACTATGGTTCAATTCCAGCCTCGGGCGACTGGCTGTGTGGAGTTTGCAATTCTCCCAGTGTCTGCATAAGTCTCCTCCAGGTGTTCCAATTTCCAACCACAATTCAAAGATGTGGAAGTTGGGTAAACTGGCCATGCTAACTTGCCCAGTGTGCTGAGGGATGTGTATGTTAGATGCATTAGTAAATGTAGAGGAATCGAGATGGGGAATGGATCTGGGTGGCATACTCTTCCAAGGGTTGTTGTGAACTTGTTGGGCCAAGTGGCCTATTTGCACACACTGTAGGAATTCTGTGATCTGTCCCTCTACTGGTCTCATATAATCAACGTGAATGCACTAACAAAATAATTGAGGCCATTCCCATTGGTGAAGGGGTGACAAAGCGCCTTCTTCATTAACACACACAACATAGGTGACTCTCATTTCAGTGCTCTTGCTGGTGAGTGGTACTTAACTGTCTTTTGGGGGTCCATAGCTCATGATGCCACACTCAGCCATCTAAACATATGTGGTCGCCAGTCTTGGACAGGCCTCGCAGATGTGGCCTGCTTCCCCACACATTGCAGCTCTTGAACTCCTTATATCTTTAGTAAGGTGCTCCTCCATTTTAGAGTCTCTGCAGGGGGTTCCTTTACAGTCCACTTTCATGGACCCTGACCTCCCACACACTCTAGGCTGCTCTATTTATGTTAGATAGCCTCAGATCCATCCAAACCTAAAGCAGATGATGGCTGAAGGCTCATCTTGACCTGCTGCTTGCTTGTCCAGATCCCACAACAGGTCCACTGCATCAATGCTCCCTCCTTCTAACTGGACATACCTTTCTAAGGAGGTCAGAACATCTGTTGCCAGGACAGAGAAACTTGTACAAATGGACTGCATCAACCCAGCTCCTCTACGTTAGAAGACCAAAATCAGTAGTATCGCAGATAGGACATAGAAGTGACCCTCATCTTCAAGGTCACACCATCACCATCCTTTGAAATGGCCTGACAAGCCAGACAGTTGCTCTACTACTTTTTTTAATCAAGAGAATTTACATTAAATAGGTAAAGAAACAGCCAGTTGGCTCAACAATCAAATGTTGTTGTTTGTGTTCCATGGAACCCTCTGCTCATTTCCCTTATACAATTCAATCATTGTAACCATCTACTCACTTATTCATCATATTCCTGTCTTATCACTTGCAAAATAGTATGAATTCAAATAAATGCAACTTCCCATGCTACATTTGGCCACCAGCTGTCAATATTTTCCTCAGAGGAATATTAATACTATAAATATGTTATAGATGATACCAGACATGCTCAGTTTTTCCTGCAATTTTGGACTTTGAGAGAGGATTTATTTTGCAAAGTTATCCATTGTGTTAAAGTATACACAGTAGGTAACTAATGTTTAGTTTCTAAATTGATACTATTCTTTTGATGACTCATTGGATAAACAAAACACAGCACAATTCTCTCCCATTTTTGTCATCCTTCAAAATAAACTTGACCACATTCATCATTGGAGTTTAGTACGGTTCCAGTAGGTACATAGATAACCATTAAAGTATTTCTGCTAAAATAAGATGAATAGCACAGGAGATTGATTATGTTTTGCATGAGTTGTCTCAGGTTATCGTCTCATTGTGTTTTCTGCCTCAGTTAGACTCGTGCATTTAATGAAGGCCACACCATTTTATTTATTTGTGCAGTGATCATGGGAGAGATTCTCACAGGACGTCAAGTCAATATCAAAACTCCTAAGTGGAGTCTTCTTTGTATCCTTGCATTGCTTCCTATGACTAATGCAAGAACACACTCTAGGTTCATGTTCTCCAAGCAAAGTTTAGTTCACAAGGCGAATGCTAGACATCTAGCAACCTGACCGGTCAAATTCAGTTGTAACCGTCTCAACATGGTGTGCATGCTTAGCATGCCAAATCAAGGTAGCGCCCGAGTGTTTGGTATTTTGTCCTGCCATTAGCTTCAGAATCTTCCAAAGCAAGAAAAAGTGGAAGTGTTTGAATGTCTTGGCTTGACACTGGTACAAAGTCCAACTGTTACATGCACAGAACAGTAGATAAAATTATTGCTCGATCGGTGCAATGCAGTAGACACATTTACTCCTCATTCCTGGACTAATGTTCAACTTCTGGTAAAGTCGAAACTTGCTCAACAAGTTCTGCTGTCTATCACATCATGAACATTATAGCCCACTGTTCCTCAAATTTACCTATCTCAGACAACTTAGCGATTGAGATCAGATGCTGGTCACTGAAACAATCCTTGCACCTTGAGATGGGGTATCCTGGCTTGTAACTTACATTAGCTTTCTTTGTCTGATGGTGAAGCCAAAGTTGTCATGTAAAGGGAGAATAACTTCACATTACACTTCAGAAGAGAAGAGGTGTACAGTAATTAGCAAACAGAAAATTGGGATGCAACTGTCCATGAAAACCTTGGTCTATGCCCCAAGCAGTCTCAGATTAGGCAATTCTCTATCCATGTGTAATCTGATTTCAATGCCAAGGTCATCATGGAAGGCAATTTGCTGGAGATCCATGTTCTGTTCTCCCCATTTCTCCTGGAGCTGTTCAACTACATCCACCTTATCAGCAGCTCCTCAACCTTTTCTGAAAACTTGCTGACTCTCTGGAAATAAAGATTGCTCAAGATGAAGTGACTCAGAAGACTTCTACCAAAGAATTTGCCAGTGATGGAATGGGGTGAGATTTTCTAATGCTTTCACAAGATTGATTATGTCCTTCCTGCTTATACAAGTAGACAATTCAGGCATTCTTACAAGATGATTCCTTGTTATCACATAGGCTGAAAGGGTTCACTAAGCTCCTTGACCAGATTTCAAACACCGCAGATCTCAGCTGGCATCCTGGAGGTGAGGAGGTAACCAAGTTTTTGGAAGAAAGTAGAGCAACACACACAGTTTATATGGATTTCAGCAAGGCCTTTGACAAGGTCCCACATTGAAAACTGATAAAGGTGGTGAGATTCCTGGGACCCAGGGTAACTTAGCAAGATCCAAACTTGGCTTAGTAACAGGGATACTGGATTAGTGGTGCTGGAAGAGCACAGCAGTTCAGGCACTAATCCAGTATTTGGTTTTCAGCATCTGCAGTCATTGTTTTTACCTTAGTAACAGGATCAGAGGGTGGTGCCCAGTGTACAAGGCGTACCACAGGAATCAGGGTTGGATCCCTTATTGTGATGTTATTCCTAAATGACGTTGGCAAAACCATGGGAGAGACAATGGGTAAGTTTGCTCGTGACACAAAGACTGACCAGGTTGTTGACAGTGAGGAAGGTGGTACTAGGCTACAGGAGGATATAAATGGATTGGTAAGATTGGCAGATCAATGGTGACTTATGGTGGATAAATTTGGAAGAAACAAGACAAGGGAATACACAATGAATGGTAAGCCACTAGGAAGCTCAGAGGATCAGAGGGATCCTGTGGCTGTTTGCTCACGGATCTCAGAAAGTAGCCTGATGGATAAACTGGATAGCTATGACGACATATAGGATACCTGCCTTTCTAAGTCATGGCATAGACTATAAGAACAGGGCAGTCATGTTAGAGCTGTACAGAACACAGCTAGAGAAGTTTGTGTAGGAGACTCACCAGGTTGCTATTTGGGTTGGAGAATTTCAGCTATGAAGAGAGATTGGACAAGGTTGGGGTATTTTCTGTGGAGCAGAGAAGGGGAGGACTAGATAAAGGATTGAGAGATATAAGATTATAAGGGCACGGATAGGGCAAATAGAAAACAGCAGCTTCCTTTAGCTGAAAAGCAATCACAAGGGAGCATAAATTTAAAGAAGAAGGCAAGAGGATGTTTAGAGGGGATGTGAGGGTGGTGAATCTGCAATGCACTGCCTCGAAGGGCATTTGAAGCAAAATCTTTACAAAGTACTTGAATGCGCATCTGAAGTGACATTACATTCAAGGCTATGGGTCTAATGCAGTAAAGTCTAGGTAGTTGTATATTTTCAGCAGTACAGACTTGATTGGCCAAACGGTCTCTGCTGTACAGTATTATGATTGTGGGTGTAGAAGGTGCTCTCTAACATCCTTCAATGAACTGCTACAACGCATCTTATAGAGAGCATCTTGCTGATGCTACTCAATGTTGGTAGATGAAGTGGACATTTGTGGATGTGGTGCCAATCAAGGAGGCTGCTTTGGCCTGGAAGGGGTCAGGCTTCTGAGGGTTGTTGGAGCTACATGCATCCAGGCAAGTAGAGAGTACTCCATCATACTTCTCTCTTGTGGCTTGTAAATGATTAATGCCATATGTAGAATGGAAATTTATCAGAGATGTCTTGATGCACATTAAATATTGTCCATTTCACCATCTAAAGTATGTCTCCTTATACGAGGGAGGTGAACACTATGATCCAGAAAACAGCTGTTCAGTTGTTCAAGTGACTGCTGAGATCCACTTCTGCCTTTTCCATTGAAAAGTGACCAATGTGCAAGCTCACAGCTACAACTCCCTGCCACATTGCTCATGCATCAAGTCAAGACTTGTGACAGATTGATGATGAACATAACTTGCACGCGAATTGAATTACAGTGAAGGAGAGTTGGGCATTATTAATCTCTGTCTCTTGTACAACCTGATCTTAGTCCAGTGGGAAAATGAGCCTAGGTAGGCTGGAGATACAGCCAGATGTAGGAAGTGACTACGATGCATTCTTTCTTGTCAAGGTCTACACCCTCCATTACATGTACTGATCTGCCTTCAAGACCGCTGGATTATAGACAGTGGACTCAGTGGATGATATTACCTTTGCAGATCAAGAATGACAAATCTCTAATTGTTACGGGCAATAGCTACTCTCAAGTGGTTTGGCCTATCCAAACAAAATAAGTCACTCAGAATGCAGCAAGCTCATTTGAGAGAAATGCTACCTTTTTCCCTTGTACACCTCACCTATATATTCTGAGAGGGTTCAGGTTCAAATGAAATTACCAAGCAGTAGCATGGATGCTACAGTCAAACTCATCACTAGTACCAACTTGGAGAAATTGAAGTGAGGGACAAGTAGGTGTAAATAAAATGACTATGTTTATAATCCTGATATCAACTAGGAACATCTTTGTTGTGAAAATGCACAGACCTCAGTCAACAGCAGACTATGATCCTACTCCGTACTTAGGCATGAAGTCTGTTGGATTGTAGCATCTTGACTACTAACAAGCTAATTTCTTCAGGTGGGAGGAGGATGAAAGGAAAGGAAAAAAAAGGATAAGCATTCTGTAGTCATTCATTTTCTTATAATTGAAGCTGCAGTACTGATGCAGTGTTGATTGCCAGCTTTAAAAGTCTCCATAGTGGTACCAGACCATAGTGCTCTCAGAGAGACTGCTAGTGGTTGTTTAACCAGAGTGTCACCACACCTCAAGTAGGGGAGAGGGTGAGAGAGAGAGTCCTTCATGGTAACTCTCAGCCAGCTATAACACTACCTGAAAGGATAGATGAACTGATGTATCTTTTCATTAAACATATATGAGTTCCGAAGCCATTAATCAAAGAAATGTTGTCCCAGCATCATGACTAATATTTAATCACTGAATCAATATCATTAAAAATTATCAAGTTAGCTGTTTCACCACCAATCAAGCATTTTGGCTATGTATAAATTAGATGCCATATTAACCTATCATTACAACAGTATTATTTACAACTTCACAATATTGCTTGGCTAAGTGTAATGTGTTGAGATTGCGAAAACAGCGATTTAAATGCACTGTTTCCATCTTTGTTATTCCAACTTAGCTACACTATACCAGCATAGTCAGAATGTTACCTCATCGACTACAATTCCAGAGTATGGGCAATCTAGATTCAAACTTCCTATATAGTTTGAAATAAGAGTTGCATTATTAATATTTCAGTCATATGTTGTGATATTAAGCAAAGTTGTTATATATCAAATGCATGCAAGATATCTGCTAAAATGCCATTGTTAAGGAGCACGATTCCAGTCTTTAAACCTAAAGATATAGTAGAGCACATTCCCTGCTTCATCTCATATATACTTGCCAAATTACCAGACTTTTTTTTAAAACCTGAATCGCAAGTGCTGGGCAAATTCCCTGCAGGGGAAAACCAGTAAAGAACGAAGGTCCCAACAACTGAACTATTAAAATTGATAATTAAATCACTTTTTAAAACTGATATAATCGATGTGCGTTTTTTAACATATATGAACTCATATGAACACAATATATTTCCCAAAAACATTGCAAGACCTGAATAATTTGCATGTTTATTTCTTTCTGCAGAATAGTATTGGAAAATAATGTATCCACTTTCCTCCAAGGCAACAACACCAGTTCATAAACATTGGAAAATAGTAATATAACTTCACTGTAGGTCAATTACAGGAAGCCAATTCAAAAATATTAGTGAACAAACTGCTAGTAAAGCAAAAAGACTGATCATACCAAGGGCAATAAACCAAAATAGAGAACTCAAAATTGGGCATTAAAGTACCACAACACATTTGAACGTTAAGTTACAAAACAAACAGAACAATAACTAAATCTCAGGTATGTTACAGCTTTCATACACAAAAGTAATTTTGTAGCTTTTGAAAACAGAACGGGAAAGAGATGTTGATTTATAATCACAGCTAAAATTTTATTATGGAGCTTTACAACTTTGGTCACGTTTTAACGTTTTAAAAGTAAGCTACTTCCTGAGTTGGAATAACACCCCATCCTAAAAAGAAACTATTTTATCAAACACGCGCTAAGTTATAAGCCTCATGCGCATGTTAAGACGGCCGGAAAAAGAGCAATAACCGTTTGCTCTTTAAAAATTTTAACCATGCGTGTTCGCTCAGTTTTTGAACCAGGTTACTTGATCTTACTTGTTGAAAACACACTTGATAATCACATATTTAATTACGCAGCATATTTTGCCCTCTTATGAACAGGGAATAGATATTCCAGTTTCCTATGTATTAAGGAGTTACGTGAACAGCGAAACACATGAAAGCAGAATCCATCGAGAAGTGACAGTTTGCTGCAGAACTCACTGGTGTCCACAAGTCTGCGTCACCCTGGGCTGTTGTGCCCGCTATATGTTACTCTGAAATTTCGTCGTAAAAAATAGGTTATATTCTGTTTGCTTCAATCGTATGACTATTATTATTTCGGCTCGAGAAACAGGCAAGAGCAAATTGTTGTGTTAGGAACGTTTTTAAAAGATTAAAGGGGTCTTATGTGAATTCATTCCTGCTATATTTCAAAATTCCCAAAAATACCCCCAATCGTAGATACGCAGTACTACACTGAAAATTACTCTTCCCCGCGAATGGCTAAGAAATCTCTTGGGTTATGAAAACATCCTAAAATCCAGAGATTCAGAAAATTCAGGTGACACAAAGACATCGTTAGCCCTCGAATACTGCGATTCAAAATAGATTTATCTCAATTTCAAGCAAACCAGGGATCGAAACTCCTGATCAACACAGACCCACCCTTTAGTCTGGTATACATGCACCTTTAAAATATCTTTTAAAATAGATCCTGAAAAGCACGACAAATAAATACAGACACCTTCCCACTTTCGCCCTTACAGCGGATTCAGGCATTTATAAAGCTGGATTTCAAAAAATAACAGCAAATCAGTGTCGTCTATATAAAGTCCACCCCCGCCCCAAAAGAACGGAGTTTCCGTGTCTTTATTGACGCGCATAGACAGCATCCCTGTCATGGTGGTGAAATGCTATCTTAAAGGAACTGCACCATTAAGGGGCAAACCGAAAACATAACCGCCGGCTTTCAAATATTATTTCATTTTTTAAAAAAAATACAAAAAAAACAAAACCCAAACATCGTGAGACCTCACCTCGTTTCACCGCTTCATCGTAAGACAGAAAACCTATCCTTGACTCCTTAGCGCCCATATTCCCCTCATCTCAGTGTTATTATTGTAAGTGCAGATCTTCCTTCTCTCACTTTGTTTTCTTCCTTCAGTCTCTACTTTTCTCCCTCAGTCAAAGCCCGGCCTCAGGATTGTCCACAACCTCCATGCTGAGTCACATGACCAGCGCGTGAAGTCACGTGGGCGCCGACAACAACGGCGACACCGCCGAGTGAGGGTGCGCATGCGTCCCTTCACCTTCTCTCCTCCTCCGATCCCGCTGTTCCCCAAAGCGCTGACTTGCGGCCATATTGCAAAAGGTGCTGTCTTCGTCAGATGTTGCGCTTCTCTCCAAGTTGGCTAGGGAAGGGCAACTTTACTTTTTATTTGTTGCAGTTTTATTTTCATGAGTATGATGTCAGATGGTGGACGAAAAGAACGCAAGATGAGAGTATTTTTTTCCATATACACAAACAGCCATTTCAACTGAGTAATTTGGAAATGAAAGAGTGGTGGAAGCAGATTCACCCGGTAACTTTGCAAAGGAATTCGGGTAAAGTCTTATTGAGAATGTACAGTACTGTACTTGCAGGCCTGCAGGGACAGAACGTGGAAGGGTCCAATAGCTCGTTCTTATTGTGCCAATACTGACACAGTGGGCTGAATGATCTCTTTTTGTGCCGTAGTATTATGTGACATCACAGATTTTTAATAAACTGAACAGAAAATTGCATAATCTGTCGCGGGCAGTTTAAAGTTTATAGATATATCATATCAAAGAAACAAACATTTCAAGGAGTTCGTCAAATGAGCAGCCAAAATTAATACTCTTATTATTATTGAAGATGAAAATATGTCAAGCAGTTTATTTAATGAGCAGCCTTACACATGTTAAGAGTAATTAACGTGGTATATCGACTAGGAATAATCAATAATGAACATGGAATTCAACTTAAAATTTGTATAATGTATTTTTGCTCAATAAGACAATTCTTTGAAGTTTGCATCACATTAGATTGGTTAAAAAGGCATTTAGCATGCTTGTCTTCATTGCTGGGACCTTTGAGTAGAGAAGTTAGGATGATATGTTGAGGCCTCTTCTGGAGTATTTTGTGCAGTCCTGGTATCCCTGTTATAGGAAAGATATTATTAAACTGGAGAGAGTTGGGAAGAGATTTACTAGGATGTTGCTGGGAATGGAGGTATAAGGAGAGACTGGATAGGCTGGGACTATTTTCACTGGAGTGTAGTTGATTGAGAGGTTGCCTTATATAGGTTTCTATGTGTCAAGAAAGGCATGGATAAGGCAAATAGCAGGTGTCTTTTCCATTGGGTGAGGGATTTCAAGACTAGGGGACACAATTTTAAGGTGAGAGGAGAACGATTTAAAAAAGACTGCAATTTTTTTAGTGATTCGTGTATGGAATGAACTTTCAGAGGAAATGGTGGATGTGGATACAGTTATAATGTTTAAAAGACATTTTAGAGAAGTGCATGAATAAGACATGTTTGGAGAGATATAGGCCAAGCAGGCAGGTGGGACTAGTTTAGTTTGGGATTATGTTTGGCATAGACTGGTTGGATGGAAGGGTCCGTTCTGTGCTCTATGACTCTTAAGAATTCATAGATGATCCAAAATTTTGCTTTGTAATGGAGGATTGTGACAGCACCAGGCTTTGAGCTAAAAAGTGTGTTAGAGAGGAGCTATTTGAAATTTCAAAAATACAAACTGGATGCTAAGAAGCCTTGTTTCATAAAAGAACAGTCCACTTATTGAGACTTTTCAGTGAATAAGGTTGTCAAGTAAAATTTCTTTCGCAGTCAATTTACATGCTAGACGGATAACAACAAACAAAACACCACACAACACATTACCCAAAAAGGGGCCGTTTAGTTTCATGAGTTGTGTGTCAGTTGGTAGGCATGTGTAACATTGCTTACTAAAATTTGTTCAGAATTATTTGATAGCAATTCTTAGTCAGAAGGTTATGTGCTCAAGTCCCAAGGACTTACATGATGCAGTTCTGTGAGAGTGCTGTTTTTGTAGGTGTTGTCTTTTGAATGAGACTTTAAACTAAGGCTCTTTTCAAATGGACATAAAATCACACATGGCTCTTCAGGAGCAGTGCATTTCCCATGGTGTTCCAGACAATATTTCTTCCTTCTCTTTAGGCAGTTCCTCAAGTTACAGGACTTACTTTCAGATCAGAAATTAGTTCTCAGATGCAAAAGAGTCAAGTGCTTGACCGGTCACAGGTAGGGCAGATGATCATTGTGGGAATGGGAGGGTGGAATGCCTGAGTTGCTATGTTCTCTTTTTTTTTCTATCAACAGTTTTCTCTTCAGTTTGCCATCAACAATGAATTTCAAGGTTTTCAGATGCTTGGTTGTGTGTAACAAAGTTTCTGATTAGATAAAAAGACAAGATATGAAGTAAATGTTGATACATTCTCAGCATTCCCAAACATCGAGCTGTCAGCATGAAATACCAATCACTTTTTGTGAAAAAAGAATGATGACATGATCCTGGTCCACTTTTTAATCCTTATTCTACTCTCCTTTGTTTTTGCACATAATAAACTTCAACAATTGACTTGGCATGTTGTTAGTTTGTAAAATTTCAGCATCTATTTATGAATTTCCCTTCCTCTTGCATCACAAACCTATTACTGCCGCTGCTTAGTCAATTTTACAAATAACAATATTTCATTTATAAGAAAATAATGTAATCAAGTATCTCTTGATTGAAATCCCCTTCTTTCGAGTTGAGATGCAACTCTTCATTGATTTTGTTTTGTTTTCGATGAGGCTAGTAGGTTACATACTCGGTAGCCGTCATCTTTCAGTTGTGGTTCCCCACGTCTGAAATATCAAATTTTAAATCATGACAAAATTGTTTAGCTTCTTTGAAAACCGAATCAGGGATGCGCAAAAGTCTTGGAGTCCTTATTGACCACGGCCACTGCACCATATAAATTTCAACATTGTCAAAAAAAAGGTTTGTAATAATGATAATGAAGAAGTATTGTCTGAAGTTAAGGAGTTGATTTTGGATAAAGTGACTGTTTTACTTTATGTAGGTCATAAGATAAGTCATTTAGCCGAACTTGGGTCACTTATCCAAAAACCATCTACAATCCTTCCAAGTCGCTTGTATCTTCTCAGAACTGTTGTTCAATACTTGTGTGATACATCACTTTCTGATAACTTTAGATGTCACAACTTTGAATTTGTGCCTTGTCTTTATGTTTTGATTTAACTTGGAGGATTGGTCTTGATTCCACTCATCTGCAATATTTATTAATATATGTCTATACCATACTTTTGAAATATCCAAACTCATCTCATTGTTCCTAATAATTCAGTCCTGACACATTTGGGTTCAGTCTTCTGTATTACATTTGGGACCTGAATGTTTGATTATACATATTGTCTCCAAGACCAGTTTGTTCAACTATTTTGTTTGCTTTTGTTCTTTTAAATTTGAAAAAATTATGTAGTTGAACAGCTATCCAGTCTGAAACTAGGGGAGCATTATCTTGCAATCAGCTGGACTGTAAACCCATTTTCTTCCCTATAGTGAAATTGTATCAATTTTCATTTAATGGTCTCATACTTAAAAAGAAAAGCTGAAGTCAAAACCTAAAAAAGAAAGATAACATTTGAAAGAATAATAAAAGCAGAGAAGAACAAGATAGATTATTGGCAACAAAAATAGAAATTGTTGGAAAATGCAGCAGGTCTGGCAGCATTTATAGATAGAGACACAGTTAATATTTGGGGTTCACTGACCCTTCTTCAGAACATTAGTGGCAAACTTGCTATAATATGATAGAGATGGATTTAAAGCCACATCTCTTCATAATGTGAATTCTCAATGTTGCCAGACATAAACTAAGCACAGCTCCAAAAACAATGAGCATAGTTGAGACGCTGAATTGTAGACCTAATATCAGTTATTAACCACTCAAGGAAATACACCAGTATCCTGGAGTAATGCAAATTAATGTTGATGATCACTTGCTCCACCTTTAATTTTGCAAAGAGGATCAGACAATGGAAGTATAAGAACAAAAAACAGAACCATATGTTGTAATAAAGTAAGGAAGTGGCATTTTGTTTTAAATTCTTCAGTTGGCAATCAACCAAACAAGATAGGAATACTTCAAGAGAGAGTTTAGTGGTTGAAAACCCATCAGTCCTTGTCCAAACTATCATTTGCATTCAGTTAGTCTTTGTGACTGGACTTTGCAGTCCTAATATCTCCCTTAACACTTGGGGAATTGCTTTCTAAGTACCACTGTACATTTATAATCTTGACTTCTTATTGGTACTATTTCTATTCGTGCCATAGGTTAACTAAAGAAGTACCATAAACCAAGGGATGAGACCTTGTGCTTGCTTCTCTATTGGCCTTGTGTTTTTGGAACTCTTACAGGCAGCATGACTCTTCTGTGTAATCATATATGTTTTTAATTTATTAGTTTAATTTTATAAAAGCTTTGCAAACTGCTTAAACACAAGCAACATAAGCTGTACCAACAGGTAGTATGCTGAGGTTTACACCATTTCACATGTTTAAAAATAGTTTTTAATCAATTAATTTTAGAATTTTCAAATGAGCGAGGATACTAGGATGTACCTCAAAATTGACTGAAGCAAGCAGGAAGTAGTGTGGTTTCTCATTACCGCTGTTTTCCTTTTCTTCCCCATAAAAATTTGCATCTAAGTGAAAATAGCTCAAAGTCACTTCCACTGAGTTCCGAAATTCATTGAACTTTAGTTTTGAAGTTAATTTTAATGCGTGTTCACCCTGCAGCAAGGCAAATCTTCCAGCAGCTACTTTCAACTGAAACTGTTGTTACAGCTGTGAGATTGGGCCTGTTTCCAATATGATGTATGCTCAGTTACTTTCTCTCATTGAAATGTAGCATGCTCATTTAAATGTCAAGAGATCCAGAGAGCGGGATCTGGACCAGTAAGCGGCAGGTCAGGGTAACCCTGAGGGTCGATGACGACAGGAACATCCTCCACCCACCCTCAAGCTTCGCAGTTGGAGGGAGCAGAGGCTACCTGACATATGCAGGGCAGCCAAAAGTGTGCCGAACCTGTGAGAAGTCGGGACACATGGTGGCAGATTGCAAGGTGACCATCAGCAGGAACTGCAAACAGGAAGTGTCATCTGACCAAGGACTGTCAGGAAACAAAGATCTGCAACCTGTGCGGAGAGGCGGGCCACATGTACAAGACCTGCCCGACGGGGGGGGGGGGGGGGCACTTAATCACAGATGGTCGGAGGTGACAATGTGAGTCGTGGACCCCCAAAGATCAGCCGGGAAACGGAGTCTGGTGGCACCCACAAAGAAGGACAGGCTGGAGCGGAGGAGGCGGCAGCCAGCGGAGAGACACAGCAGCTGATCCTAGCTCTAGCTGGGCAGATGGAAGCAATGGAGGAGGAGGTAATCGAGAAGGCAGAGGAATGGATACCTGTTAAAAACAGGAAAAGAAAATCCTGCCAGGCCCCCAAAGCCTCCCAGCAAAGGGGGAAAAGACAGCTGCAGGAGGGAGGTACGGCCAGCTGTTCGGATGATGAAGATGGGTGCAAGGAGGGTCATTACCAGAAGAAGAGACAGAGCGCCGTAGATGAAGAGGAAGGGCATTTCCTCCCATCCAGGAAACAATGGGCCCCCCAAAGTCCACCCTCCACCCAGTGAGAACCCAGGGATACCCACAGCTACACGTAACTGAGAGCTGTGATCCTCTGACAGTCCCACTGTCAGACAAAGAACTGGATGGTGTGGATCCTTGCCTTGGCTCAATGACACCAGAGTGGGTAAATGATCCCAGTGAGGAGCTGGACAGCTACCTCAGCCCAGCAAGGGTCCAGCAGTTCGTGCTCACTGTGGGAATGCAGACAGCTACCCCAGAGAAAGGACAGTCAAATGGACGATTGTAACCCCACAAACTGGGGGTTAAAGAAGGTTCCTTTGCTATCGTATAACAGGGGGCCCGTTACAGTTGGGTTCCGTTGAAGCTTCAGCTAAATACTAAGAGACTGGATGGTTAATAAACAGAACTGTAAATACGGTAACTGTAAATTCGATTAATTCAATCTGTTCTCTTGTAATGTTAAGACATGCAATGTATATATATGAACGACATGACCAATTGTACAAGTACCAAAGATTTATTTCTATGAATAAAGTATATTTTGAAATTAAAAAAAGAGATCCGGAGAGAAAAGGAGAGGGTGGATCTTGTTACATGGTTCCCTGAGCAGACTGTCAAAGTCATTGGCAGAATGCCTTATCACCAGAACTTTCCAACAAGCACCAAGACATCGCACCAAGTCATTACCTGTGAGATCCTTCATGTGCGCTCAGTCTGCCTGTGCCACTGTACGCTTCCCTCAAAGTGGCTGTGGAGGTCTTGAGCCTGCCACACATCTTCTGGAATGTGCCTTTGCAAAGGAAGTCTGGAAGATGATGCAGTGTTTTTTGTTGAGGTTCACCCTGAACAGCTCTGTGATACAGGACTCTGTGCTTCTCAGTCTGTTTCCCAGGATACACACAGTGACAAACATTGTCTGAGCCTAAAGGACCATCAACACAGTGACAGATGCTCTTTGGTCTTCTGAACCCTGTTGATCTTCCAGAACAAGGTGTTGACCCTGACCAAGTGTTGCAGACTGGCACATTTCAAGGTCCAGGACTGTGTGCTAAGGCAGGCAGTAAAGCTTAGGGCAGCTGCCATCAAGTCGCAGTGGGGAAAGACCACTATCTGAGGTCTTTATACTGAAATGAGGGTCCTTCTGGTGCTTCATGTTTGTAAGTAAAGTCTTGTACACATAAGAAATGGCTTCAGTTTGTTTACTGGATAGAGTTAAACTCCAATGTTTGTTTGTTTCTTAATATGCCACTGTACAGAACCAAACTATTTTCATGGTGATGTGTATATATAGATATTTTGAATGAATAAAGTTTATTTTTGAAATAAAAAACCAAATTTATTATTTTTCATAACTATATTCATTCAAGAAGGAAATAGAGGTAAATGCTGGAAACAAACAGACCTGCACAAGAATAGAGTCCTTCAATTTAATTTTCTAAATATCTTTGAGGAAATGATTGTAAATTTCACACGATTGTTATGATCCCAGTTGATGTTAATACTGGACAAGTCAGATCCCTAAATGAAATTTAGCTACTTGTTTCAGTAAGTGACCACCATGTTAAATAAAACAAATGAGTACACAAGGTTGCAGATTTTCTCTTACAATGAAATTGTTGATTACATAAAAAGAAGAATAAAATAAAACAAACCAAGCTATCTAAGTATAGAACATAGTTTGAAAAAGCTTCACACATAAAGTAAAATCTTTTATTTGCCATCAATTTACAATTTCACATCCAGAGAAAGCACTATTCTATCTTAAATCTTTAATTTGGAGGAGCCAGTGTTGGACTGGGGTGGACCAAGTTAAAAATTGCACAGTAGCAGGTTATAGTTCAACAGGTTTGTTTGGAAGCACAAGCTTTTGAAGTGCTGCTTCTTCATCAGGTGGTTGTGGAGCACCTGAATTTATAGCATGAGGTTACAGTGTCATGTGGCTGAAATATATTTGCTTGTTTAATATATTGCAGCTGCGTGACCCTAATGTTTTGCTATAAATTGTGTCTTTTGGTCCTGCTCCACAACCACCTGATGAAGAAGCAGCATTTCAAAAGTTTGTGCTTCCAAACAAACCTGTTGAACTATAGCCTGGTGTGTGATTTTTAACTCAAATCTAAGTTCAACTGAGCTGATTCATATTAGTTCTATCCTGCAAACTGTGAAGTTGTCTTCCACGAATACTCAGAAGACAAAGATTAGATATTCTCCCATTTCAGTCCACTGCAGATTTATAAACAAACATTCCTAGTTTGGAAATTACGCAAATTGGTATTCTGCTAAAGCAGGAGAAAGTGAGGACTGCAGATGCTGGAGATCAGAGTTGAAGAGTGTGGTCCTGGAAAAACACAGCAGGTCAGGCAGTATCCAAGCAGTATGAGAGTCAATGTTTTGAGCATAAGCTCTTCATCAGGAATGAGGGGGTAGCTGAAGGGGCTGAGACAAAAATGGAAGGGGGATAGGCTGGAGGGAAGGTAGCTGGGAATATGATGGAGAGATGAAGGTGGGGGTGAAAGTGATAGGCCAGAGAAAAGGGTGGAGGGGAATTCGTGGGAAGGAAGATGGACAGGTAGGAATGTTCAAGAGGGTGGTGCCGAGTTGGAAGGTTGGATCTGGGATAAGTAGGTGGAAGGGAAATAAGGAAATTGGTGAAATCCACATTGATCCCATGTGGTTGGAGGGTCCCAAGGTGAAAGATGAAGCATTCTTCCTCCAGGCATCGTGTGGCTAGAGTTTGGCGTTGGAGGAGGCCATTGGTGAGTGGGCGGGGAAATTAAAGTCACAAGCACAGTAGAAATTTTCTCCTAGATGGAATATAGAACAGTTCAGGGACCAGGGTACTTTAGCAGAATCAAAGAGTATGGTGCTGGAAAAGCACAGCCGGTAAGGCAGCATCCAAGAAGCAGGAGAGTTGACATTTCGATCATAAGCTCTTCAATAGGAATGAAAGGCTGGCCCAAGGAGGCTGAGAGATAAATGGGAAGGGGGTAAGCTGGGGGTGGAGGGAAGGTAACTGGGAATATGATTGGTAGATGACTGGGAGGGGGGGGGGGGGGCAGAAATGGGAAGTTTTTGAGCCTTCCTAAACTGAACTCAATCCTTGATTATTCTAAAGCAACAACAAGCTAATGGTCCACAATGTTTATATTCCTGATCAAAAACCCTGCACAGTACTAACAACCTTGCATTAATATTCCAGGGTCCCTGCTCTTAGCTGTTGATGTTCTAGAGATGACTCTCACTAATCTTAATTTTCTTTTCCAGACTCTTAAAAACAATAATACCCATATGCTACTAGATTAAAATCTGACCTCTTAAAAATGGTATGATAGGCAGGGCAAATAGAGAATACTAGGCTCCTTGACTAACAAAGCAGGGCAAGTGTGAATGTTGAGTTGAGACCAGAAGCAAATCAGCCATAAACATATTGAGTCGCAGAGAGGATTAGAGGGACCAAATGGTCTGATTCTGATTTGTTTCTTATAATATTGTTTTCACACTTGTTGATAAGTTTAAGTGAATCTAGATTAAGCAAAGAACAGGAAACTTCTTATATTTGACCATTTTAGCTTTGTGGAGAATATGGATAGTTATGGGGGAAATGTGACCTTGTGGTCTCCTGGGACTTGTATGATTGTCTCCTGGAGTCAGAAAGGATTTGCTAGTTTAACTTTGTTTATTTCTTGTGTTTTTCCTTGGAGATTGAGAGAGTGGTTAGGTTGATGTGCTTAAGTAGCATCATGACAATTTTGGATAGGCTTAATAAACCAGCTGGTCTTTTGTTTTTGTGCTTTCATAAATATTCATCTTGTGTTTATTCGGGAATTGCCATGAAGCAGCTGAAGCTTAGCGATCCAGCAGAAGCCAGTATGTCAGTGCACACAGTGTAATTCCGCCTTTTACAAGCATCAGCTCAAGTTCATTTTTGAAGAATTTAGGTGGTCAGTTTTGAGGAGGACGCTCAAGATAAAGCTTATTCAAGTGGTGGGGGGGTTGCCCTGTGAGATTCTTTCAGGCTTTTGGGATATGATCATTTGTTTCAATCCTTGCTCCTCTGTTTGTGCCCTGTTGTTCGACTAGTATGAGCTGAAAATGTGTTGCTGGAAAAGCGCAGCAGGTCAGGCAGCATCCAAGGAGCAGGAGAATCAACATTTCGGGCATGAGCCCTTCTTCAGGAATGGGGAAAGTGTGTCCAGCAGGCTAAGATAAAAGGAAGGGAGGAGGGACTTGGGGGAGGGGCGTTGGAAATGCGATAGGTGGAAGGAGGTCAAGGTGAGGGTGATAGGCCGGAGTGGGGGTGGGGGCGGAGAGGTCAGGAAGAAGATTGCAGGTTAGGAAGGCGGTGCTGTATTCGAGAGATTTGACTGAGACAAGGTGGGGGGAGGGGAAATGAGGAAACTGGAGAAATCCGAGTTCATCCCTTGTGGTTGGAGGGTTCCTAGGCAGAAAATGAGGCGCTCTTCCTCCAACCGTCGTGTTGCTATGGTCTGGCGATGGAGGAGTCTAAGGACCTGCATTTCCTTCCTCAGCCCCTGTTCTACTAGTATGTCTGACTCCATGCAACCTTACTGTCCTGGGTTAATTCATTTATTCTTTTCCAAAGCTACATTACTTGCTCCAAATATTATCCCACCAAAAATGTATTAAACTTTTATTTTAACTGATTTTTCTCCCTGTGAGTGAAGCATTGGTCTACTCAATTTTTTGATATGAAGGAGCTGAATGATATTCACTGCTTTATATTGAAGTGTAAGGCTTCTACCCGAAGTGTTTGGCCAGCTCAAAATGCCAGTAGTTATCTCTTGTTGATCCAGTAGAAGAAAAGGAACCTGCTTGCTTGAGAGCTAACTTCCTCAGCTGCAAAGCCTTAGCATTGGAACTGGCATACCTGATGATAAGAAAAAGCACAGACATTATTTGCAGATTCAAATACTGAGATTCAGAGACGTCCATAGTTTACTTTTATGATTTCATGTGCATTGGTGTATTGGAACTGTAACCAATCGTGAAACATGAATATTTTGGGAACTTCTGAAGTGGAGTTCTTTTCCTTCATGGGAGAGCTCCTTCCCAAAGTGAAATAAATGGCCAAACACTTTGGGTAGAAGTCTTACACTTCAATATAAAGCAGTGAATGTTGTTCAGCTCTTTCATGTCAAAAAATTGAGTAGACCAATGCTTCACTTGCAGGGAGAAAAATCAGTTAAAATAAAAGTTTAATACATTTTTGGTGGGATAATATTTGGAGCAAGTAATGTAGCTTCGGAAAAGAATAGATAAATTAACCCAGGACAGTAAGGTTGCATGGAGTCAGACATATTCATAGAACAACAGGGCACAAACAGAGGAGCAAGGATTAAAACAAATGATCATATCCCAGAAGCCTGAAAGAATCTCACAGGATAATGAAACAACAACAGCAGCCCCCCCCCCCCCCCCCCCCACTCCCTTGAACAATGCGAATTCCAGAGCAAATGGCCCCTTTCCAATGCTAAGAAGGTCAGATGTGCCATCCTACACATTAAGCCATTGTACTGGGGCAATAACAGATGTGTTCCAGTAAAGAAAGATTAGGTGTACCATCAAAATAACATTGAAGACAGCTGGAAATTGGTGGAGGAGCTTAGCAGGTCTGGCAGATTAAGAGTCATTGGGCTTGAAATGTTAACTCTGGTTTGTTTTCACAGATGCTAGCAGATCTTCTGAGTTTTTCCAGCATTTCTGTTTTTGTTTCAGATTTTCAGCATCGGCAGCTTTTTGTCATCAATAAAACATAACAGTAGGGTTTACCTCCTTCACCCTACCCTTTCTCTTCCCCACCCCCAAGCCTTTCCTGTGTATATGTACCCTCTCGTTAAATTAATGTTCAAGCATCAAAGATGGAATTTGGCCATGTTCAGATCAAGAGAATCAGGTGTATTTGAGGTGATTGGTGCATTAAAATAATTCAATTCCCAAATAAAAAAAGTGTATAAAAATCAATGTTTTAGCACATCTCTGGAAGATCACTTTTTGCACGGGATGATTCTATCTCCCTTGCATACACATGAATAAACACTGGTGAAGCTGTCAGATGTTGCTATTTAGTCTTTATTAGTTGAGATAAATTAAGAGGAAGCCTCCTCTGTCATTCATAACTTAATTGTAGCCAGAAGCCTGTCCCATGTAAGTGATATGGTGAAGGCGTATCCAACAGCAGTTTGGTGGCTGAAATAGGTATGGATGAAGTTCTGCTTCATAGTATGATAACATATCTATGTTATCCATATATTTTCCCCTCCCCTTTAAATGAAAGATATGTCAGAAAATGGGTAGAAACAGCCAGACATGAGGTCAGACAAGGTGAAGCTAGCTACAAATCATGTCTAATGACCCAAAACAGGACGATCTGCAACCCAAGTGGCCATCAGCGAGCTACCTCGTTTATTGCTGCCACTTGGGAATGGTTGAACTGAAAACTAATTTTGGTTCTCGAAGATGCTGTTCAAAAGATGAAATGCTTTCATTTGCTTCCTTATTATGTTCATGTTTAAAACAGGAACCCTTAGAGCAACTCAGCATGTCTGAAAGCATCTATGGATTAGGTAATTGATTATGGCCCAATGACTGTTTGGGCTCTTCAGGAAATACAAAAGCTTCCATTACGTGGTCCATCAGTGTGCAGTTGAATAGCGACCCCAAGTAAACTCATCATGCAAATCAATGACCACTTCTGAAATAGATCCTCTTGTGTTTTAATTTTGCGATAAGATATCGGAGCAGAATTAGGCCATTCAGCCTACTGAGTCTGCTCCGCCATTTGATCATGGCTGAAAGGTTTCTCAACCCCATTTTCCTGCCATCTCACCATAACCTTTGATCTTATTACTAATCAAGAACTTATCTATCACTTTCTTAAAATACAGTCATTGACTCGGCCTCTACAGCTTTCTGTGGCAATGAGTTCCACAGATTCCCTACTCCCTGGCTGAATAAATTTCTCATCTCACTTCTAAAGAGTCATGCCTTCACTCTGAGGCTGTATGCTAATGTCCAATTCTCTCCTGGAAACATTTTCTCCATGTTTGCTCGATCTCAGTCTCTCTATACTCTATAAGCTTCAATTTAAATTCAGTCATATCTGTCAGATTTATTTGACAATGAAACAAAATGTGAGCAATGGTTCCTGGGAATCGGAGGCTATCTTCTTCAATCCTGGCCACTTGTAGTCTTGGGAGAAGTCGGGTTTTGATATAATTGAGCCAGTTTGGGTGCCAAGACAGATCAGGATGTCAAGCCTGTCGTAGTACAGTTCAACCAGAGTTTCTGGGATTTGTCTTGTCTGTTGCATATTTCATTATTTTGATTTCAGATAAGATGTCAAACCAAAGCAATATCTGTCATTTCAAATGCATACAGTAGATCCTACAGTTATGTTGGAAATTTTCCACCTGTTTCAGTCACCAAAGAGCTTGTAAACCATTAAAAGAACATTACCTTATCTTTTATGCATTTGAGAGATCTTGTGCTGTGCAAATTTATTGGTTTACCTCATCAAACCTCAGTGCATACATTTTCAAAGCATGTGAAACTATATCTGTCAAGGGAGATAAAAGTGATACAGTGAAAAGTACACTATGATTTTGAAGATCTAACTGCAGTGTCAATCCACTCTTCCACTGGAAAAATGCAACAAGGAAATATGTTAACATAATTTTTCAAACTACCTTTTACCAATCCGTGGATAAATTGTTTTGATATTCATTGCCAATGGGCAGAATATTCAACCTAAAGTTGTGTTGTATGGTTTTAGGATTCAGTGTATGCTTGTTTGTTATTGATTATAGAGTCCTGCAGCACAGAGACAGACCCTTTGGCCCAACTGGTTCATGCCAACCAAAATGTCCCTCCACACGAACCCCATTTCCTTTCACTTGGCCTGAACCCTTCTAATCTTTTCCTATCCATGTATTTTTCCAAATACCTTTTAAATGTTGTTAATGTACCTGCTCCAACCACTTCCATATGCATACCACTCTGTGTGTAAAAAAAGTTGCTCCTTGGGTTCTCTTTTGCTCTTTGCCCTCTAACTTTAAACTGACGCCTTCTAGTCCTTGATTTGCCAACTTTGGGAAAAAGACTGAGTGCATTCATCCCATCCATGCTCCCACAATATTAGAAACTTTAATAAGACGCCCCCTCAGTCTCCCCTACGCTCTAAAGAAAAAAAGTCCTAGCTTGTCCAACCTCTTGCTATTACACAGACCGTTGAGTCCTCGAAACATCCTTGTATATTTCTTCTGCACTTTTTCCAGTTCAATAACATCCTTCTTGTAGCAAGGTGACCAAAACTGAATGCAGTACTCCCAAGTGTAGCTTCACCAATGTCCTGTACAACTGTAATATAATTTTCAAACCTCTATATCAATTCCCAGACTGATGAAGGCCAGTGTGTCAAAAGCCTTCTTCACTGCTCAGTCTACCTGTGATGCCACTATCAGAGAACCATGCACTTGAACTCCAGTGTCCCTCAGTTCCACTACACTCTGAAGGCCCTACCGGTCACCATGAAACTCCTGCCTTGGTATGACTTTACAAAATGCAAGACCTCACACTTACCTATATTAAACTCCATTTGCCATTTCTTGGCCCACTTCCCCAGCTGACCAAGGTCCTGCTACAATTCTGATAACCTTCCTCGCTGTCCACAATACTACCTATTTTAGTGTCATCTGCAAATTTACTAATCGTGCCTTGTGCATTCTCATCCAAGTTATTGATATAGATAACAAACAGCAATGGGCCCGGCACCGACTTCTGAGACATTCCACTAGTCACAGTCCGACAAGCATCCTTCCATGATTACCCTCTGCTTCCTACCATCCAGTCAATTGTGTATCCAATTTTCCAGCTCCCTTTGGATTCCATGCGATCTAACCCCTCAGAGCAGCCTACCTTATCAAAGGCCTGACTGAAATCCATGTAGGGGGACGTACTGCAGATCCTGGAGATTAGAGTCAAGATTAGAGTGGTGCTGGAAGAGGTCCTCGTTCCTGATGAAGGGCTTTTGCCCACAACATCAATTTTCTTGCTCCTCGGATGCTGCCTGACCTGCTGTGCTTTTCCAGCACCATTGTAATCTTGACTGAAGGTCTACCACCCTGCCCTTGTCAACCTTCCTGGTCACTTCATCAAGGAAGTCTAACAAATTGAGGAAAGAAATAAGGAATTAGAATATGTTTGTGTTAATCCCAAGTTTCAGTATATCTTCAAGCTACTTGAACATTATCAACTTACTCATGGTTCTGCTCTGAATCATTTTCTTACGTATTATCTTTTTGGTTTGAAGGTATTATGAAGAAAATATATTATACTGCGTTGGTCTTCACAGTAGGGGACACGAATAACATGCCAGTGATTGACAAGGAGCTGAAGGTAGGTGAGGACCTGAAAATAATCATGAAAGAGGTAGTGTTGGCAAGCTAATGGTGTTAAAAGTAGACAAGTCTTCTGCATTCCAAAATACTAAAAGAGATGGTGGGAGAAATAGCAAACGCACTTGTAATTTTCCAAATTTCACTGGACTCTGGAGCAATTCCAGCAGATTGGAAAACAGCAAATGTGACGCCACTGTTTGCACTGCTACTGGAAGTGGTTGAAGCAGGTATATTAATAAAAAGAAGGTAGATAAAGGATGGAAATTATAGACCCCTTAGCTTAACTTTTGTAGTGGTGAAAATGCTTAAATCTATTATCAAGGAAGAACAAACAAGACATCCAGATAGAAATTTTCCTGTTGGGCAGACATAGCATGGGTTCATGAAAGGCAGGTCATGCTTAACTAGTCTACTGGAATTCTATGAAGACATTACAAGCATGGTGGACAACGGAGACCCAATAAGTGTGGTGTATCTAAATTTCCAAAAGGCATTCGACAAGGTGCCGCACAAAAGGCTGCTGCAGAAGAAAAGATGCATGTATTAGCATGGATAGAGGACTGGATGACTAACAGGAAGCAAAGAGTGGTGATAAATCAGTGCTCTTTTGGTTGGTGATCAGTGACTAGTGATGTGCCTCAGGGATTAGTGTTGGGACTGCAATTATTCCCAATTTATGTAGATGATTTGGAGTTGGAGACCACGTGTCGTGTGTCAAAGTTTGCAGATCACACTAAGAAGCATGGTAGAACAAAGTGCAGAGGACTGTGAAACTTTGCAAAAGGACATAAATAGTTTGAGTGAATGGGCAAAGGTCTGGCTGGTGGAGTACAATATTAATAAATGTGAAGTCATCCATTTTGGCAGGAGTAACAGTAAAAAGGACTATGATTTGAATGGTAAAAAATTTCAGCTTGCTGCTGTGCAGAGGGATCTCAGTATCCTTGTATATGAACTACAGAATGTTGGTCTGCCAGTACAACAGGTAATTAAGAAGGCAATGGCATTTTGTCCTTCATTGCTAACGGGATTGACTTTAAAAGCAGGGACGTAATGTTGCAGCTGTACAGAGTACTGCTGAGGCCACACTTGGAGGACTGCCTGCAGTTTTGGTCTCCTTATTTAAGAAAGGATATATTGGCACAAGAGGGGATGCTGCGGATGTTCACTAGTTTGACTCCAGAGTTGAGGGTGTTGGCTACCGAGGAGCGACTGAGTAGGTTGGGATTATATTCATTGGAATTTAGAAGAATGAGGGGTGATCTTAAAGAAACATATAAAATTAGGAAGGGAATAGAAAAGATAGAAGAAGAGAGGATGTTTCCACTGGCAGGTTAAACAAGGACAAGAGGGCATAGCCTCAAAATTAGGGGGAGCAGATTTGGGACTGAATTGAGGAGTGAATTTGGGACTGAATTCTTCACCCAGAGGGTTGTGAATCTATGGAATTGCATGCCCAGTGAAGTAGTTGAGGCTTCCTCATTGAATGTTTTTAAAGCAAAGATAATTTTTTGAACAGTAAAGGAATTAAGGGTTAAAGCGAAAGGGCAGGTAAGTGAGTCCAGAAAAAGATCATCCATGATTTTACTGAATGTTGGAGCCGGCTTGAAGGTCCAGATGGCCTCCTCCTACTCCTATATCTTATGTTCCCTAATCTTGCACATGCAGTGATATGCAATTGTCTTTCTTAAAACTCAGCCTGTCTGACTGTAAATCAACTGGTTGACTAAAACTTTGTTGTAAATTTCTGGTTTAAATTTCTGGAGTCTTCCTTCTTTAGGAACTTGTATGATCCAGCTAGAAATTTTTTTTCCTCTGTTCATATAGACCAAAATGAAGCTTCACAAGAACGGTTAGTCTGAATTTTCACATCAACATGTATGACTAAAAGAAGAATGGTGACAATAATAGCAGTAATACATTGTTATGGATGTGTCAAATTTAAACTAAAAATTAAAAGACCCCCACAACAGGATGAAAACGTTTAATTGTCAATCTGAAATGCATGTGGAAGGAAATGCTTTTTATAAAGAGAAATATGTGTAACATTCCATGCACCATTTAGAAATTTAGTATGGTCTGGCCAAGAGTTTCTCATACACCAACTTGAAAATGGTCAAACCTGCACAAAAGACCAAGGAAGTTTATGTGCAAGTTCTGTTTAACATAATGGCACCATAATTGACTGTGACTAGTGGTGTCCGACCAGGTCCTACATCGAGGATTCAGCTGTTCACTGCATTTAGAAAAGATTTCAATGATTGAAGGCGTGGAACCAAATGTCCAAGTTTGCTAATGATATCAAAATAAGTGGCATCTTATGTAGTGTAAATGGAGGTACAAAAACACAAAGAAACTTATTGATTAAATGAATGAGAAAAACTCCAAATGGATTTCAATAGGGTGAGTGTGGGATCATCCACTTTTGGACCAAAGGAAAAGTGAGAATCAGCGGAAGTGCAAAGAGATTTCGAGGTCCAGGTATATAGATTGTTGGAATGTTATGGATGAGATAATAGTATGATTGCCTTTATAGCTAGAGGATCGCTTTATTCCATCATGGAATATGGGATTCAACAGCAAGACCAGCAATTACTGTCTATTGCAAATTGCTGTTGAGCTGAGTGGCTTGTCAGGCCATTTTGAAGTTATTCACATTGCTGTGGATCAGGAGTCACATGAGAATACAAAAGGTTAGAAGTCACTCTACAAGATTGCAGATCCCTGGTTAGACTGCACTGGGATTACTATGTTCAGTTTCAGCTTAGGAACAATATGTTGATCTCGGACAGCTTAGATTTACTAGATTTATGCCTGGATTTTGAGAGTTAATTTATGAAGAGACATTACAGAAAGCAGGTTTGTGTTTTCTGGAATTTAGAAAATTAGATGATTTTACCAAGGTCTTCAACGTATTCGGTGGAACTAAGAGAATAGATTGGGTGAAGCTATTTCTGTTGTTTGGGGGGTCCACGGCTTCAGTGCTATAGTTTAGAGCAAGGTTTTTCTGCATTGAAGCTCAGAAATGCTTTATGTGTAATTGAATAATATGAGTTTAGAATTTTCTTCTACAAATGGAAGTTAATACTTTGTCAATTATTAATTTTATATCTATATTTGGTAGAGATATTTAACAATTAATGTTCAGTCATACAACAGTGTACGGATTTGTCATGATAGAATCAAATAGCAGCACAAATTCAAAGGTCTAAATAGTTTACACATGTTCTTGTGTTCCTATGTTCTGTGATTTTCAATAAAAATTGAAATTGTTGGAAAAGCTCAGTATCTGGCAGCAGAACCCTGAGGAAGGGTGACTCAACCTGAAATATTAACTTTGATTTCTCTCCACAATGCTGCCAGACTTGCTGAGCTTTTCCAGCAATTTTTATTTTTGTTTCTGATTTACAGCATCGGCAGATCTTTCAGTTTCTGTGACTTTTAATGATTTGTAGGTAGCAGTGTTGGACTGAGGTGTACAAAGTTAAAAATCATATGTCAGGTTATAGTCCAACAGGTTTATTTGGAAGCACGAGCTTTCGGAGCGCTGCTCCTTCACCAGGTGGTTGCGGAGTATAAGATCATAAGACACAAAATTTATAGCAAAAGTTTACAGTGTGATGCAACTGAGATGATATATTGTAAAACACCTGGATTGTTTGTCAAGTCTCTCATCTTTTAGAATGACTATGTTGGTTTCAAGGTTAAAAAATCACAACACCAGGTTGTAATCCAATAGGTTTAATTGGAAGCACTAGCTTTCAGAGCACTGATCCGAAAGCTAGTGCTTCCAATTAAACCTGTTGGACTATAATCTGGTGTTGTATGATTTTTAACTTTGTACACCCCAGTCCAACTCTGGTATATCCAAATTATGTTGGTCTCAGTTCTTCTCTCTCTCTCTCTCTCACACACACACATACACACACACACATTCAGACAAACAGATAAGTTTGTGGGGTGAATTTGTACTTGCAGAAACACATTTTATTTTGCTCAAAAACTACATGAATCCATGTAAGATTCTGTAAATCCCTTTTTTAAGAACTAGAATTAGTCTGAACATTGGGACACAGACAGACTTTAACTTTATAAATTCAGTGCATGATTTGGGCTGATATTGCACCAATTGTTAAAGTTAGCTTGAGAATGTAACTTTAAAAATGTTCTGGGATTTATTTATGAAAGAACTGAAACCAACATGGGCAAGACAGCTCTATTAATTGTTCAAACGTTATAACGTAAAATATTATGAGGCTATTGTGACACACCCCAATCAATGTTCCCCCATTTTATGGTTCCAGACAGTATATCCCAACCTGTTCAGCTTCTGCGTAAGGAAGGTTGAACTGACTCCCCCTCTTTATTCACCCACCTACTCAACTGGTCACAACAATGTTAATTTTAAAATGGATTCCTTTCCTTTCAGATACTTTTCTCTCAGACCCAAATGAACTTGAAGTAAATGATTTAACCATGCTTCCCTGCGTTAACGAAGAGTGTGCTCATTAATTACCAAATGTGAGGAAAAATTAGTAACGTAACACGCATATGCATGCTTTTGAAATAAGACAGGAGTCCAGAGAAATAAAAGCTTTTTAAAAAAACGTCTCTGAATTGTTCATAAATTGTGAATGGCTGAACATTGTGACCGTTGCAGTGGAAGTTTCCGGTATCTTTGGTATTAATAGTCACAAAGTCACTTTCGTAGTTTTGCAGGTTGCTTGAGATTTTGATGTTCTGATTCCTTTTCTCCTCAATTGAATTCCAGTTTTCAGGGTGAGAGAGCCCTTTGTGAGTTTTGTTTTCTTTCTCTGGCTTGCCAGTGGCTGAATTCTAATACTCTGAGAGAGTTCCTTTATCTGCAAGATGTTGGACAGTTTTTCAACTGTGACCTTCACAGCATAGTAAGACTGAAACCCAGGCTAGTACGCATGGGTGCCTTAACCCACTGGCGGATATGAGAACCTCAGTTGCACTAGCACAGTCTAACAGAGTTGAAACTGGCTTTTTTAACAATGTCCTTCTTTATTTTTCAAAGGAAGAAATACCAAATGTATCAGCAGTTTGGGCCAAATGAGTTTTTTTTTACTATATTTGTACTCGGGAGTTTACAATCCTGTCCATTTTGACTCATTCCTTCCCCCATTGTTGTTTGTTGCATCTTTGAGTGTGACATTCTGTGGGTATCTCTTTCCAGAAAACCATTTCGTTTACAACTCCACCTATTTACTGCACGTTCCCTCTTTTAAATGTCATAGTTTGGAACTGCAAGTTGAAAATGTCCATTTGACTTCAAGATTCTGACCTGTGGTCACTTTGCCATACATCATTGGGAGAGTTAATGGTGCTGAAAGCCTTACTTCAGCTTAAAGATTTTCTCTTTTTATTCTCTGTTTGCATACATTGGATTTTGTTCACAATAATTTCTGAACTTATCGTGTAAATTGTTACCAAGCTAGCTTGAAAAGATATTTTAGGGCTACAGCTGTCCAACTGGGGTCTGTGGATCCCTAGGGGTTTGTAGTCATTTCAGGGGAATCTGAAGAATAATGTGAATATGCTGATCAGAGGTTGGGTAGAGTAAGGCAAGCATCAAATATGGATCAAACATTAAAACACTTTTTTGCATGCAGCCCTTTTATATTTTTAATATCATATACTATTATATGAACTGGGAATGGAGGGGGTATTCTGTCCTTACTGACCTATTTGAAAGAGGGTCCTTCAATCCAAAAAAGTTGAAGATCACAAGGGAAATAACAATCTTCAAGAAATGCATTCTTCCACTCACTTTAAGAAATAAGAAATAAGCAACTCCAGATATCTTGGCAACATGGTAAATACTGCTACATTGTGCAAACCCTTATCCTGCTTAACCATGCATGGATTTAAATGCGTCTTCAGGCTTTATAGCTACTGTGGAAGTTTAAATCACTTCTTATCCTCCTGTGATCAAGCAAGGATGTAAGAGATTGATTGCACGATTTAGTCCTATAGCTCGAAACAGCAGTATTAGAAGCTAATAGATACCAAAATATGCTCTTTTAAAAACTTTCCAGTTACATACAGTTAAGCTTTCTAGGAGGTGCCAATTTCATTTTCTGGTTAAAAATGAGAATTAGTGTTCTTCATTTGGTCATTAAGAAAAAATAATATGAAGAAACTGGTAAAAAAAACAAAGAAAATTGCATAAAAGCTCTACCTTTATGGAAATTATAAAGGTTTATTTGTATTGATAACTAGACTTGGAATGACTCTCTTGGCACAGTGGTAATGTCCCTACATCTTGACCATGAAGCTTGGTTTCAAGTCCTACTGCTCCATATGTGTGTAATAATATCTGAACAGGTTGATTTAAAAATTTCAGACCTAGACTTTGAAGTATCTTGTGGTTCAGTAGTAGTGTCCCAGTCTTTGATAAAGAAGGGCTGGGTTCAAGACTCACCTGCTCCAGGGGTTTACAGTGACATCTGTGAACAGGTTGATTAGAAAATATAAACCAATACCACTTTGGTGCTGCAGTGGTAGTATCCCTATCTCTCACCTGGAAAGCCTACAAATCCTACCTATTCCAGAGGTGTGTCACAACATTGTCTGAACAGGTTGATTTTAAAAAGTGCAGTGCCAAAATATATTTCGCTTATCAAATAAACACATTTAAATTTATTCATTTAAAGTTTATCTAAATATTCAATACACTAAAATGAATAGAATTTTATTACCATTGAAATATAATCTAAGTCAATTATAGATTTTATGAAATGTACTTATTTTTTAAATCCAGTAAAACAGTTGGAACAGGAACTTATTAAAGCAACACATGAAATGATAATTGTGCATTGTTTAGTGACTTAAAGGAGACAATTCATCTTTCTGACTTAATATTTTTGCCACATTTTATTTAAAATTGTCATGTACATACTAAAATAAAATCTTTGGACTGTGGCATGAAAAATGTCTAATCTGCCCTGTGCTATTTCTGTAATTTGTGCAAAGTTATGAAGTAATTATGGAGAGCAGATTTGGTTTGCATTATCAAAGCAGTGGTAACTGTGACCATTTTCAGTAACTGTTTACCTTCTAACTTGGCTATTTTTACATGTGAGTACTGAAACAAATTAAACTTGGGTGACAAGGTCAAGGATAATCTCAAAATTTACTTACACAGTGAATGTGAAATGCATTAATACACTAATTTATAGTATAATTTAAGCTGCTGTAGAACCATACATTTATGATAAATTAGGTATAATTGAAGTTTAACAATTAAGGATTTGCTACATTAATAAGAGCTGAGATTTTTAAATATTGATTCCTTATCAAATTGCTTAGTGTACATTAAACCTGATTACAGTTACCTGGAGAAGGGTGGTACAAGAATCATAAACAAATGAATGTTTTATCAATTTTTTAAATCTCTGTTTCTCCATTAAGAAGGGTACATTCATTCAGTTATGAGTTTAAAAATAAATATACAGAACCATAGTGTTGATTAAGTCACACACCGGAATTACTTCTAAATTGATCTGAAGGTGGGTAAATCACCTGGACCAAATGGACTACACCACAGTGTTCTAAGGGAGATTGCTGAAGAGATAAAGGAGGCATTAGTGATGATCTTTCAGGAATCACTCAAGTCAGGGAGGGTCCCACAGGAAAATCACTAATGTGACACCCCTGTTTAAAAAGGGAGAAAGACAAAAGATAGAAAATTACAAACTGATTAGTCTAACCTCTGTTGTGGCTCAGATTTTGGAGTCCGTTGTGAAGAATGAGATTTCTGAATACTTGGAAATGTATAGTAAAATAGGGCAAAATCAGCATGGTTTCATCAAGGTGAGGTCATGAGAATTCTGAGGAAGTAATGAGCAGGTTAGACCAAGGAGAGCCAATTGATGTTATCTACCTGGACGACAAGAAGATCTTTGACAAGGTGCCACACAGGAGGCTGCTGGTAAGATAAGGGTCCAAGGTATTAGAGGAAAGGTGCTAGCATGGACAGAAGAATGGCTGGCAGAAAACAGAGAGTGGGGATAAAAGGGTCTCTGTCAAGATGGCAGTGGAGTTCCACAATAGTAAGTGTTAGGACCACAACTTTTCATTTAATATGTTGATGATCTAGATAAAGGAACTGAGGGCATTTTGGTAAGTTTACAGATGATAAAAAGGTAGGTAGTGGGATAGGTAGTTTTGAGGAGGCGGGGAGGCTGCAGAACGATTTGAACAGGTTAGAAGAGTGGGCAAAGAATTGGCAGATGGAGTACAACGAGTGAAAGTGTGAGGTCATGCACTTCGGTAAGGCAAATAGAAACATGGACTATTTCCTAAATGGTGAGAAAATTCACATGTCTGAAGTGCAAAGAGACTTGGGAGTTCTAGTTCAGGGTTCTCTCAAGGTAAACTTGCAGGTGGATGAAATAGTTGGGAAAGCAAATGCAACATTGGCATTTATTTTGAGAGGACTTGAAGGTAAAAGCAGGGATGTATTTCTGAGGCACTGTAAGGCTCTGGTCTGACCATGTTTGGAGTTTTGGGCCCCATATCGCAGGAAAGATATACTGGCCCTGGAGCATGTTCAGAGGAGGTTCACAAGAATGGTCCCAGAAATGCACAGCTTAACATATGAGAATGTTTGAGGCCTCTGGGTTTATAATCAGTGGAGTTTCGAAGGATGAGGGGGGATCTAATTGAAGAGAAACTTCTTCAGCCACGAGTAGTGAATCTATGGAATTCATTGCCACAGAAGGCTGTAGAGGCCAGGTCATTGAGTCTATTTAAGACTGAGATAGATTCTTGATTGTCAAGCAGATCAAGGGTTACAGGGAGAATTAGGAGGACAGGGTTGAGAAATGTATCAGCCATGATTGAATCGTGGAGCAGACCCGATGGGCTGAATAGCCTAATTTCAGCTCCTATGTCTGATGGTGTTATAGATGGAAAAAAAAGTACATAAAGATAAACATAATTCTCAAAATCAAAATTCCATATTCAAAGAATGGGTTAAATTGTCTGAACTGAATTTTAGCACTGATGTCTTGGCTCTAAAGCAATGCTTATTCTTCATAAATGATCTGGCAGACATTTGTCCTTTCTTGTTAGAATTCTTTCTTTCAAGCTTTATTGATTTTACTGTCTGTTTTCCTACATGGAGAAAGAGAGAGATGTAAGCTTTCAGTACACAGACTGAAGGTTTTCTGTCTTGTCCTGGCACTTGTAACCTTTTTAGCACTAATTTCTCAGTGCTGCTCAGTCTCAAATTCTCCCTCCATTGCTTCAAATACAACATTGTCTGATGCAAGCAAAAATGTGTAATACTTGATTTTCAAGTTACAAGACTTTCCCAATATTTTACCTATGTAGCAATCAAACTTCCATTTCAGTTTATAATCCCAAAAAAGACAAATATGCAGCTGCTTATGCTTTGGTGGATTTTGTTACAGCTATCAAATTGTGAGTGAAGTGTCCAGAGCAGATTGCTGACTATGAATTAGCTTGAAGTCTCCTTTGGAAAATTATAAAAAAGTATTTATTTTTTCACCTTTATAGTTTCAAAGCACTAACCAGACAGGCAAGCCCTCAAGGAAAAGATGACTAATTGTAATAATGTCAGTACTGTGTTGGAGAGCTGTTCTTCACTTGTTGTTAATGAGACTAGGTTTCTGATTCTATATTCATGAATTTAATTTGAATTGTTCTACATGATATGTTCGAATTTTGTCTTATGCGTCCTGACCGAACAATCTGACTTTGATATATTCTCGTCCAGTAAGCATTGCTACTTCCTGCTGGTGTAATAGAAAGGTAAATCTGGTAAGGGGGGCGAATTTGGAATGGAATGTGGGTATCCCAGTGTTGGACTTGAACCAAAACGCAAATTAAGTTTGGATAAAATTGGCCCTATGCAGGAAAGCTGATCAGCCCAAAGAGCTGCATGTGCACAAATGACCAATTTATGGACACAATCTGTCCAGAAGTTTCGCCATTTAATTTAGGATTGCCACCTCTTTTAAGCTCGTAGAAAATCACAGTTAGTTATCCGCTGGACTTGCGAAATCCAAGTTTTGATTGAGTGCACAAGCTTTAAAAGAATCAATTACAGAAATATATTCTCAGCAGGTAAGACAACTGGTTTTTAGTAGTTGCAAGCAGTCCTTCTTTCACAGATACATAAGCTGAATATTGGCATTCTTATGTTGATCTTTATAGTGGGAACATAAAATTCAAAGTAACAAGGAAACTCTGAGTATGGCTATATTAGAGGCTGCGAATACCTTCAAATTTTACAGTCCCGAGTCACTGCCAAATTGCCAGCATCCCACTTTGGTAATACTGGCGAAGCTGAATATTCATTATGATCTAACTTGATGGATCAAAGTTGAAAAATGTCATGCTGGAAAAACTCAGCAGGCCACGCAGTATCCGAGGAGCAGGAGAATCGACGTTTCGGGCATAAGCCCTTCTTCAGGATGGATCAAAATCTTGTAAAGAAACGAAAAGAATGCATGAAAGAACCAAGGTAAATAAATAAGCAACAAAATTCCCATGTTGAAGTGCAAATAAAAATTATTTTGCAAACTTGAACTGAACAGACATACACTGTGATGACTAAATAGCTTTATGTTGGTCATATAAGGTATTGATTCTGAACAAATAATTTGCGTACACATTTGGTGCTAACATTCAGGATTAAAATTACATACATACAAGATAACAGACACTCCATACAACGTACTTGAAATAGACGCAATCAAGATGTTTCCTTTTCATATATTGGCAACACTATGGTCACTAAATCACATGAAGGCTTTGTTCTTTTGTAACAGATTATAATTTTTCGCTTTCAAGGATCCTGCTTCAGAACTCCAGATTTACATATAGCCTGGGCAAACCATATGAGCAATAGTGCAGATTAATTCTTGGCACGTGTACAAGATTTTCTTTCAGACCAGTACATTGAAAAACCAGTCCAAGAACAGGCTGTTCTGGATTTGGTATTGAGCAATGAAAAGTGGTGAATTAATAATCTTGTGTTGGTCCTTTAGAGAAGAGAGACCATAACATAATCGAGTTCTTCATTGATAATTTCACTTTTCATGCTAATCAGAAACTAGGATCCTAAATTTAAACAAAGGAAACTATGGAAGTATGAGAGGTGAATCAGCTCTGTTAGATTGCATAAGTTCCTAAAAGGCATGATAGTGAATTATGAATAGCTAATATTTAAGAAATTAGTTCATGTTTTGTTTTCTGGTGTAAAAACATATCTAGAAAATAGCTAACAAAAAAAATTAAGTTTAGTATGAGATCCAGTGAGAAGTCACATACAATTGCGAGAAAAAAAACCTAAGAATTCAAAAAAGGGGGAAAAATAAGAGTCTATGAATACATGAGGAACATGAAGGTGAAGGTAAAAGCTTCTACAAGTATATAAAAGAAAGAATATTATTGAAGACAAATATCAGGCCTTTTCCATCCCAAATAGGAGACAGTTAACTAGTCTTCCTTCATGGAAGAACACAAACAATTTCCCAGAAATGCTGGGGAACCAAGCAACTATGGGAAGGAGGAATTGAAGGAAATTAGCATCAGTTTAAATAAAGATGCTGGAGGAATTTGTGTATCTGAAAGCTTCCAGGCCTTAGAATCTAATTCCCAAGGTACTAAAGAGGTGGCCATGGATTTAATAGATGTGCTAATTGTCATCTTCCAAACTTCTGTAGATTTTGGAGCAGCTTTGATTTTAGGTGGCTCCAAAAAATCTTTAACTTGCTTTGATGATCAGCTGGTGTTCCATATACTTGGGGAGCATCCCATTAGTGTTGCAAATTCCCAATTCCTTTCTTTTCATTTGTTCCTTTCCAGAGTTGGGTGTCCTTTCCAATCCTGACATTCAAGTCTCGAAGGAGGATAATTTTTATCTTCCTTAGGCCTTTTGGTAAGTATGATGGCCAGGGTAGAGAAGAAGCTTTCTTTGGACTCATCTGTTGCATCAAGGGTTGGAGCATATGCACTCACAATCATTGCCTGTCTGTTTGTGACTAACAGGGCATTCTGAGAGTCAGTTTGAGTTCATTCTTGATAGCAAATCCAATTCCATGCACCCTATGTTGATCTTTTTGTTTTCCTCTCTGGAAGAAAATCTAACCACTGCCTTCTTCCTTGAGGTGCCATTTGCCTGTTTTTCAAGTCGTCTGCAAAGTGAAATGCCTGAGTTCATGGGTAACAAGGCTAATTCTTTGTTCTGGATACTTGTTTTGCTCATTGTCAATGAGGGTTCATACATTGCAGGTTCTGAGACTGTGTTTCACTTTGGTTTTTTGGACTGTAGATCGAAGAATCTGCTGGATTTGGTTTTGCAGCCAGGTTGGTGACCGAACAGACTATGTTTCAGGAACATTTTCTAGCCCTTTCCCCGGTGCGGTTAGCAGAGTGAATCCTGTTCAGTTGTGAAGAAAGTTACCAAATGCTCTCCTGCTCCTATTCCAAGATTGAAATGGCAGAGTAAAATTCCACTGCCTGTGTGCCAATTTGAAGCCAGGGATCTCTCAATCTTGTTGCCATTTTGTCTCACCAATCACCAGAGGGCTTGTGTGGGGGTGTTTGACTTCCTCTAGGTAGACGGCTCGTGTGGGGATCTTTGAACATCAGCAGACAGGTCGTCCTTGACAGAAGGTAGATCCAGTTCCAGTGCAGGGGAAAACTTGACAACTGGGATCTCCTGACTGCTTCAGCCTTCAACCATCATCGCAGCCATTGATAACACGAGTATCTTCTGCGTGGATTGCCATTAAAGTCTCGATTTGAATTGCACTTCATCTCACTGCTCCCCTTCAACCTCATAGGTGGCCCTGCTAGGAGTTGAGAACTCCTGACAGCATCACTCTTGGGATTAACAGAACATTCAAGCCTTTCCACCACAGCAAGGTGGCAATCCACGGAAAGGCCATGGACAATTAGTGCAAATCGCCTCCACAATCTGAAAAACTTCCATCAACCGCTGTCCTCTGCTTCCTGTCACTCTGTGAACTCTGTATCCATTCTACCACTTTCCCAATAATTCCATAGTCTTCCATTCATAACAAGCTTCCTGTGTCATACTTTGTTAATAACAGTATAAATCAGCCTGGGCATCCAGGTCTTCAATTAGACAAGGACTATTCCATTGTGGCTACAATGAAGAAGCAATTAAAGTGAATATGTCCCAGTGGCATTGCGTACTCTGTGGTCGTGCCACTAAGGCAACATACTTGGCCTCAAACTGGTGTATAATAAGGATAGCACCCTTTTGAAAGGCAGAGAAAACATCAGCCTCTGATGGTGAGAACACTTCAAAGAAACCCTAAACTACAATACGATCATAGCCAAGGTCATGTTTGAGGAAATTCCCCAACTCCCCATCACGGAGATCTTGTACTCCAACCTAGTGTGGCAAAGGTTGAAGCTCCCACTGAACACCTGAAGAATGGAGAGCTGCAGGAGCAGACAGGATTCGAATGGAGATTTTCAAATTTGGAGGAGCAGAGCCATCATCACTATCAATTGTTGCTGTAAATCTGGGACAAAGAAAATATCCCTGCTGATCACATGGATGCTGCACAGAGTGGACCACAGGAATTACCAAGGAAATCCCTCCTGTTCATTACCTGAAAAATCATCACTCAAATCCTCGCAAGGCACCTTCACCCAATCTCAGAGGAAATCCTCCCACAAAGTCAGTGTGGCTTCTAACCAAACTATGGAACTATGAACATGATTGTCACTGCTTCACAACTCCAAGAGAAAAGTCAGGAATAACGCCAATCACTCAAAATAGCCTTCATTGACCTGACCAAAGCTTTTGACTCAGTCCATCAGGGAGTGCTATGGCAGATCCTGACAAAGGCCTATCCAATAAAATTCATCAACATCCTCTGTCTTCTCCATGATAAGATGTTGGTGACAGTCTTCAGTGACAGTAATGACAGAATTCTTTGAGGTCAAGCAGGGATATGTCATTGTCTCCACTCTTTTCTCCATCTTCATTCCCACTATTCTTCATCTTGCCAAGACCAAACTTCCTGGTAATGTGTACATTGTCAACAGAATGGACAGAAAATTTTTCAATCTCAACTGGTTGAAATCCAAGAAGAAAATGACACTGACCTTGCTTGTGGCTTGTGGAACTTCAGTATGTGAATGACAATGGTATTATGCTTTCTCGGAACAGAAACTTCAAACCTCACTTAATGCCTTCGCAGAAGCATCATGAAGAATTGGTTCCATCCTCAACTTCCAGAAGATTTGAATCTTCTACCAGTCCAACCCAGATTAGATTTCAGTCTATCCCTCCATTAAGGTCAATGGTGATATATTGACCATTCTAGGTCTGTGACTTAGAATGCTGTTACATCCTTCATCTTTTAGAATGGGTTGCAGGTTTTGGTTCATTAATATTGTAAATCCCTGATAGACTGGATCTAAAAGTTGAAGTTCTAAATTGGAGAAAGGCTAGTTTTGACGGTATTAGACAAGAACTTTCAGAAGCTGATTGGCGGCCAATGCTTGCTTCTAAAGGGCCAGCCTTTAAAATGGAAGCCTTCAAAAATGTGATAACGAGAGTCCAGAGACAGTATATTCCTGTTAGGGTGAAAGGAAAGGCTGTTACATGTATGGAATTGAGGTTTTGTTTAAGAAAAAGAAGGAAAAATATGTCAGGTATTGACAGAGAGATTGAGTGAAGCCTTAGAGAGTATAAAGGCAGTAGAAGTGTACTTAAGAGGAAAATCAGGAGGGCAAAAAGAGGACATGAAATAGCTTTGACAAATAGGGTTGCAGAGAATCCAAAGGGATTTTATACAAATAATAAGGACAAAAGGGTAACTAAGGATGGAATAGGGCCCCTCGAAGATCAGCAAGGCCGTCTATGTGTGGAGCCGCAGGAGATGGGGAGATACTAAACAAATATTTTGCATCAGAGTTTACTGTGGAGTAGGACATGGAAGATATAGAATGTGGGGAAAGAGATGGTGACATCTTGAAAACTGTCAATATTACAGAGGAGGAGGTGCTGGATGTCTTGAAATGCATAAAAGTGGATAAATCTGCAGGACCTGATCAGGGAAGCTCGGGAAATGATTGCTGGCCACTTGCTGAGATATTTGTATCAACAAAAGTCTCAGGTAAGGTGCCGGAAGACTGGAGGTTAGCTAACGTGGTGCCACTATTTAAGAAAGGTAGTAAAGACCGGTGAGCCTGCCATCGGTGGTGGGCATGTTGTTGGAGGGAATCCTGAGGGACAGGATTTACATGTATTTGGAAAGGCAAGGACTGATTAGGGATAGTCAACATGGCTTTGTGCATGGGAAATCATGTCTCACAAACTTGATTGAGTTTTTTGAAGAAGTAATAGAGGATTGATGAGGGCAGAGTGGTAGACGTGATCTATGTGGACTTTAGTCCGGCGTTTGACAAGGTTCCTCATGGTAGACTGGTTAGCAAGGTTCGATCTCATGGAATACAGGGAGAACGAGCCATTTGGATATAGAACTGGCTTGAAGGTAGAAGACAAAGGGTGGTGGTGGAAGGTTGCTTTTCAGACTGGAGACCTATGACCAGTGGTGTGCCACAAGGATCAATGCTGGGTCTACTGCTTTTCTCATTTATATTAATGACTTGGATGTGAACATAGCAGGTATAGTTAGTAAGTTTGCAGATGACACCAAAACTTGGAGGTGTAGTGGTCAACAGTGAAGGTTTCCTCAGAGTATAATGGGATCTTGATCAGATGGGCCAGTGGGCTGAGGAGTGGCAGATGGGGTTTAATTTAGATAAATTAGAGGTGCTGCATTTTGGAAAAAATTAAACCCCACTATACTATACACTGTCGCAGACACTGTTACATATTCACACACTCACACAAACCATCTCTCATACACACGCTCTCTCACACACACACATACACCCCCTACCTTCGCACCCACCTTCTCACAGGAAAATTCCATCACTCACACATTCTACCAAGCACGCACACATGTAAACAAATACTCTCTCACGTGCACTCACACTCGAATGCGCATACATACACACACTCTCACACTCTTTCTCATGCACACACACACATATAAGTTTATGGGGTGATTTTGCATTTGCAGAATTGTATTTGCAGATACATTCAGCATACAGTCTGAAGACAGTCAATCCATATAACATTTTATAAATTCCTATTTTGGAAATAGGACCAGTCTGACTCAAGATTGGGGTACAGACTCTAACCTCACACCTTTAATGCATTGTCTGAGCTGAGATGTCACTTTAATTATAAAACCTCAAGTTATCTCAAGAATGTGACTTAAAAGAAGTTCTGGGATTTATATATTAATGAACTGAAACCTGAGACCCATTCTAAAAGATGAAAGACTTAACAGCAATCAAGGTTTGTTCAATATATTGTTTCAGTTGCATGACACTGAAATCTTGTGCTATAAATTTTATGTCTTATGATCATGCTCCACTAGATACCTGATGAAAACAACACTCTGAAAGCTAGTACTTCCAATTAAACCTGTTGGACTTGTCGTGGAAATTAAATCGACTCGACTCAACTGCTAGCAAGAGCAAAGAAAAAGCTTTATTTTTAACCCCTCTGCATGCAGGACCAATACACTTAGTAAAAACGCCTTGTGTAAGGGCCATGAACAAAATTCACATAGTCTTTTTATACCATTCTTATCACACGCTCAAGGACAAGTGCTGGGAAACATTTGAGTTCTTATTTTCTCAAACCCTTGCAATGGACATAACTGTCTTTATGTTTTCCTTAGCTTCTTTGCTGAATTCGACTGCTCGCAAGGCCAGGTTGAATGTTTACAAAGTTTAGCAAAGACAAGCCGTCTCCTCAACTGAAGAATTCTGCAAAGTGTTTGCAAAGTTCAGAAAAAGTATTAAATTTAGCAAAGCATTCTTTTTCAGATTTCACAGTAAATGTTACTTTTATTAATTTTCCATTACATTTTCTCCCTTTTTGTCATTTTAACCAAAAAAAGTACAGAGCCAGAATAGCTATACATCAAAAATACTTAGGGGAAAACCAGGCCTTTCCTCAGTCACCATCTACCTGTAGCTTTGTGGTGGTATCGTCACTTGTTCTGGTGTGCCCTGTACACAGCCTATGTTCACACATCACACTCATCAACATCACGTTAGGGTGGAGTCCACGCAATCGTATCTTACTGCCTTGGGGCCACTGATAGTTTTACCATTTGGTACCCTACTGCACTCATAAGCAAGCGGCGTAGGCAAGTACACAAGCAGGGTCCCTTACAAAGCACTGTGAGTAAGACCAGTCCTACAACTAGTAGAACGTGTCAGATCCAATACCTCCATCCTCCCCAAAGGGAGGTGAGCTATCGGAACCAGGAGTCATCTGCTGGGGGAGGCGGTCGTATCACTGCCTTCATATGATTTATTACATGAGTGATAATTTGGGACTCATTAGGAATATTAAAACAGCATGAGGTATCTAACATTTTGCAGACGCCCCTTCTCTTCACCGTCAGTATGTCTAGTACTAATCGATTTTGTATCACTGCTTCACTAACCCCCGTTAACTCAGTGTGAATGAGTGGTCGGCCTTCCTCCATCTCATTTGCTAACAGTAATACACTATATGCGAGGCCATTAATCTTGTTTATTGCTACCATTGTCCTTGCTCCCAAGAGAATAAACGCCCACTGTTCGCTCCTGGTATAGTCCAGGGGTCTGTGAGTGTGTACCCATTCCAATGGCGTGGGATGTCCCTTCGGGTTTGTCTGTTGCCAGCGCTTGGGACGAACACTGTTGTGCCAGTGGACAGTATCGCGGAGTAGCAGCACCCCTTCCATCCCAGGGGAAGGTGGTGGTACCCTTTCTCCACAAGCCCATATTATACCCACCATCATGGTCTGATTATTGATACAGGAACAAACAATGTTTATGATTGTACCATTTGCATAGGTTGCTGAGCAAGAGTCATTGTTCAAGTACAGCGTCGTAGTACACTAGGAGATCCCCAAATGGAGTCTCTCCTGATCGGTGCCCGTTTTTCCCCTACCTTCCACTGTGTGAGTCTTGGATATTGTCACCCGTGCCCTGGCATCTACTACCTTGATCATAGAATATCTATTTCCCGTGTCACTTGAGACACGTGGTGGCTACTACTAAGTGCCAGTCACCTGCACCGCAAGGATCCCTGCATAAATACTTATTATCCCATTTATAGTCGTCCTCATTTCTAAACAGCTATGGGTCGCATATGAAGGCCCACTTAACACCCTCAGTTAAGATTACCATCTGCGGCTGTATCCCAGATACCCCTGCCCTTGTGAATAGTCCTACCAGGGCGCTTGCTAACAGTGCGATCTGGGGCAGCCCCATATTTGTGTGAGGCTTCTAACAACTACTTGCATTTGTTGTGTTGCTCCTTCCAGTGTTGTCCGATGTCTCCTCAGGCCCAGCTACACATTTGCAAAAGCTGGCATGTATCCATGTGGCTCTTTCAGCGATTTTAACAGCTGTCTGTGTTGTAAGGAGCACTTGAAACGGTCCCAACTATCTCTTTGCCTTCCAGTTTTTCCTCCTGAAGTCTTTTACCACTATCCAGTCTCCAGGTTCTCGATCGTGCAGCTTCCCTTCTGCTGGTTGGAGTAGTGCTGCTTTCACTTGATTCTGTATTTGAGACAAAAGTGTAGAGAGTTTTATACAATAACACAACATCTCATCCTCACAGTGGCCTGTTATCTATCTTACCTTAGGTCTTGGGCCAATTCCTGTGTTGAGCGGCGTACCAAACAAAATTTCAAATGGGCTAAGATTAGCTCTTCCTCTCCTCCTAGAGCTCATATACATTAGCACAATTGGAAGTGTCTTTGTCCATGTCACCCCGAGTTCCTCACAACATTTTGTCAATTTATTTTTTAGGGTCACATTTTCTCTTTCCACTGCCCCACTTGCTGCGTGGTAGGCACAGTGTTGTCTCATGTTTATTCTTAAATAATCACTGATCTGCTGTAAGGCATTATTGACAAATGGTGTCCCATTGTCGCTACTAAGCCTTTCAGGAATGCCCCATCTCGGAATTATTTCAGTTAGCAAAGCCTTGGCTACTGCACTGGCATCCAGTTTAGACGTGTGGAAGGCTTCCACCCATTTGGAAAATATATCAACTATTACCAGACAATACCTTTTCCCTTCGCTGGCCGTTGGTTCAATAAAGTCCATCTGTAAATGTTCAAAGGGTTTTTGGGGTTGAGGGTGTGCTGCCTGACTCATCTGTATTCCCCTCTCCATATTATTAGTGGCACAGATAACACATCGTTCACAATATTTTTGGGAGTAATGAATAAATCCCTTAGTGTACCAGTGTGCCGAAATACTGTCATGCATCCCCCCCTTTTGACACATGGTCCTTACCATTTGTCAGTTTGGCATAGAATGGAAATAATGACCGTGGTAGGCAAGGTTTACCATTGGGGCCATACCATAACCCTTCCCTCACGCTGCACCCTGCTTTTGTTCACTCATGCTTTTCTTCCAGCATGGCCTGCAACTCCAACTCCCGTATGTCTGCTGTTGGGGTACAAAGTTTTGTCATACACATGTCAAATTGATTACTTATCGGCTGCTGGGCTGCCGTCCTTGCCGCTGAGTCTGCTCTTGCATTACCTTGAGAAATAGAATTGTTATTTTTCGTATGGGCTTCATATTTACACACAGTTATTGATTTAGGCAAAAGGACAACTTCCAGGAGGTCAGAAATCAGGCCACGGTGTGTGATGGTTTTTCCGGTGGAGGACAAGAAGCCCCTGTGTTTCCACAGGGTTCCAAAATCATGTACAACCCCAAATGAGTATCTGCTGTCGGTGTAAATATTCATTGTCTTTCCCTTAGCCAATTTACATGCCACTGTCAAGGCAGTCAGCTCCGCTGCTTGCGCTGACAGATGAGAAGGGAGTGATCCCGCTTTGACTACCTTGTGGGTAGTCTCTACAGCATACCCAATACAATTCTGGCCTGTCCCCTTGCTTCTGAATGCTGACCCATCCACAAAAAACTCCATATCTGGATGCTGAAGGGTGAATCCTGCAAATCTGCTTTAGGGCTGCAAATTTTATTAGTTACAGCGACACAATCATGTGGGTCTCCATCTCCGTCTCCTTCTGTGGGGAGAAGGGTAGCAGGGTTAAGGACGTTACATCTCTTTATTGTAATGTTAGGCATCTCCAATAACATAGTATTGTATCTGAGCCAACATGCTGCCGACATGTGTGTAGTCTTTTGCTCAGAAAGCAGTAAGGATACTGCATATGGGACCAGTAGGGTTAATTCACTATAGCCGATTATATTCCTGGATGCTACAACAGCCTTTTCAGCTGCAGCCATGGCTCACAGGCATTTAGGCAATCCTGCCGCTACAACGTCTAGCTTAGCCAAAAAGTATGCTCCCAGCCTCAGTTTTCTCCCATGATCCTGCAACAGCACAGATGTCATGCAGCCACGCTTCTCATCTCCCGTTTGTACAAAAGGCTTATTTGGATTCTGAATCCCCAGTGAGGGTGTAGTTTGGAGTGCCTTTTTCAATTCAACACAGGCACTCTCGGCCTCTGGGGTCCACTGCAATGGACTCTTGTTCTGCAACCCTTTACCATGGGCTATGTCACTAGGGGCCCCTCAAGGGTTGTGTAATGTAGGATAAACATTCTACAGTAGGAGCACATGCCCAAAAAGGATAGCAATTGTTTCTTCATATGAGGCTTTGGAATTTGCTGGATTGCTTGAACTCTGTCTTGACCAGTAGCCTTCCCTTGTTCAGATATTGAGTGACCTAAGAACTTCACCTGTTGTTCCACAAATTGTAGCTTTGCAAGCCTAGCTTTATGCCCTTCCCTCGCTAGGTGGTAGAGCAACGCAAGGGTATCATTCTCACATTGTTCCTCTGTCAGTGCTGCTATTAAGCAATAATCTACATACTGCAGAAGCAATGACCCCGGGGTAAAAACAAGAGTCTCCAGACTCCTGCGTAAAGCCTCATTATATGTGGTTGGGGACTCACAGTAACCTTGACAAAGTCACGTGAAGGTATATGATTTCCCTTTGAGTGAAAAAGCAAACCAGAATTGACGATCTGGGTGCACCAGTACACTAAAGAAGGCATTGGCTAAATCCACAACAGAGAACCATTTGCTATCCAGTGGAATTTGAGCTAATATAGTATACGGGTTTGGGAACATTTGGGGCGCGCGGGATAGTAGCATTATTGACTGCCTGCAGGTCTTGAACAAACCTCCATTCCTCCGGTTCACCAGGAATGCTTTCCTTTTTGACCGGAAAAATGGGGGTTCTCACCGATGAGTTTTCACAGGGTATTATCGCTCCAGCCTTTAGGAGGGATTCAAAGACTGGAGTAATTCCTTCTGTGGCCTCGGGTTTTAACGGGTATTGTGCTCTGCAAGGACGATACTCAGACTTCGGGATTATTCTTATGAGTTCACAGCCTCATATGAGCCCCACATCATATATGCCTTTTGCCCACAACTCAGTAGGGACCATTTTTAATCTTGGGTCCAAGACTTCTATCTTAGGGAAATGCCAGGCTACCCTCCTAGGCTTTTCAGAGTTAGTGGGGGTTACCTGGACTGTCCTATCTGCCTGAGTTAGCCAATTTAGTTTCTTCCTATATGTCCACATATCTGCATTGAACAAGATACCCACATCGTCCCTGAAGACCCAACCTTTCGTTTTTTGTGCCTTTAGCACCCATGGTCCCAAATCCTGCCATCTGTCACTGGACGCCTTCGCCAGTGACTCGTGAGGAGCGGAGCCTTCCACATCAAAAAGATAAGGGTCTACTTGCCATCACAGATACTTAAGATAAGTTCACACTGACTGCACATCTGTGATCACTCCAATAAAATTTGCACAATAACAACTGATGTGGATTAACCAATCTCCTGAACCAATCCTTCTCATATGATTCGTCAGGGCCATCACGGTGTACGTATGCTGTGCAGTGCAGCATGTCCCCAGTAAGAAAATCGGTGTTAACAGGATTAACATGGTTACTTGCTTCTAGGGCGAGTGAATCGCTCACTGAACTTATCGCTCTCTGGCTTAATTGCCACTCATAGACATCCATCGGGGTTGTGGGTTGTATTTTACAGCCTGCACGGGTAAATCTTCGCTTTGAATTACCTGCAAGCCTGTCAGAGTACTGAACAAACCTAATCCCAGTCTCCCTATGAGATCCTGACCCATCAGATTTAAAGGACAGAATTCTGATAACATGAATGAGAATTGGAATGTTTCCCCATTACTAGTTTCGCACAATAGGGGTGCGGAAAATCTCTTTTGTACCACGACTCCTCATGCACCCATTGTGTTCAGGAACCTTCCACTCATCTTTATTTGTGTCGATTGTCTAAACTGACTTAATTTAAGGACTGAATATGTTGCCCCTGTATCTACCAAAAAGGTAACTGGTGTACCTTTCACATATAACATAGAGGTAAGCATCAACTTATACACATCGTTGTTATATTGAACATATTGTCCACACTTCGCAATCTCAGCGCTCAATATAGAGGTGGGACATGTTTCAGTGCCCATAAGCTAGTAGAAGAGATTAGCATAAGCGAGTTTTGGTTGTCAAGCATAAGGGAAAGAGACTTACCTGTACCTGTGGGCTGCCCACCTTAACCTCAGCCTTCCCCTGTCAGTCACCCTGCTGTCCAGCCTCCAGGGTCAATTGGGATTGTCTGTGCGGGCACTGTTTTGCCCAGTGGTCCATTGCTCCACAACAAGGCACCCGTCAGATCTACCTCTGCCAGTGCCTCTTCCGCGACCTCCACCTCTGCGCCTCTCTCTTCCTGCAGCACCTCCCTCTAACGGCTGGGTGACCATTTGTATCATAGTAAGCTGAGCCTTGTGCTTGCTGTTCCATCTTTAGTTTCCACTTATCCTTCTCTTGGGTAAGCAATTTTTCAGCATGTATCGCATGTTGTTCTATCAAATTCAGTTTTCCCGTGTCCTGGGTAATACATGTGTCTTTTACCTTTTTCGCTATTTTGTCCTTCATTCCATTGATGAAGCTGTTCTGCAGGTGTGCTTCATACGCCGTGATCTCTGCTGCCGTTATGTTGTCAGGTGTTCTCAGTCCACTATGGGCGTTATGGGGGACTCGTAAGGCGCGTAAGGTACTGGGACACTGTCTCACCTTTTCGTTGTTTACACATTGCAATTTTGGTCATGTCCATTCGCACTGGGAATGCCTCCCTACAGGCAGTTGCCAGTGCTACAACAAAAGCATTAATGTCTCCATTCTCTTCCACTTCTGGGTCAGTTGATCTGGCATGGATATTTATGGCTGGCCATTTATACTTGATTTTGGTGACATTGGCACCCAGTTTTTCTCCCAGGAGAACGTCTCATCTCATGTGACGTGGGACGGAACTCGGTACAGAACATTGTCACTTCTTCGGTGAACTTATTACCTCCAACCTCGCGTGGGTCAGGCAAACTGCCCATAGGCACTTTCCAAATCCTTCATGGTCCATGGTCGGTGTACCAGCACTGGGCGCCATTTTGGATCTGCAACTTCAACCATTGGTGCTTGCAGAACTACCTGGTTAGATGACCGTACGCCAATACTCTCACCGTCTGACTCATCATCCATCGTGGGGAGATTGCGAGCAGGCCCTGGATGCCTTTCCATCTTGGAATGGCTGTCGTCATTTTGGGCTTGTTGCTTTAGTAGATTGCGGGTACGAAGTGATTCAGCAGACACTAAGGCAGTGGCCCTTGACTTGGAATCTTCGCCAGGCGGATCTCATGGTGGGGGGGCTGTTGGTCTCGGAGGACAGTCATCAAGGTCAGGATCTGGAACAGACTTAAGACACTGTACAGCTTCGTGAGGTTGTTTTCCGCGCGCGTCTGCATGTGCCCTAGTGGTTGTACGTGTGTTTGATCTATCTTTTACTTAAGATTTACTTTCGCTGATATCGGCCTCAACCTTCCACATGTTACAAGCACTCCAATTCACAGGTTCTATTTTTCTCTTCCATTTCTCCTTCTCCCTCTCCTCCAACCTCGACCTCAATATTTCCAACTGCCTTTTACGAAAACTTCCTCCCTCCTTGATCCATAATTCTAACTGCTTTACAGACTCTGGGCCATAATTATTTAGCATGTACTGTATTTTTGGTTTGCTATTCCAAGTCCTCTGTGGACCCTCCTTTTGTTTGCTCTTGCCGGAGCCCATTTTTAGCATTACTGGAAAAGTGTTCAGCTCTCTTTGTCTCTCTCGCGGTACCGTTATCTTTTCCCTTTGACTTGCTTTTTACCTTCGGAGGTCCCCTCTCGCATTGGGCGCACCTGCCTCAATGCCTTGGTTTTCGTAAACCAAGAAACCACGTACCTGGTACGTCTTTGGCAAGTCCAACTCAGCAAGTGGTGGTTCCAAGTCTAAAACCGCCCTTAAACTTGCTTTAGAGACGGCAATCCGTTCCCTTGGGTTTTACTCGAATACCACACGAGAGTTCACTGGACCATTTTCCTTCTTTATTTATTCTCTTAGAATGACTCTGTATGTAGGACTACTTAAGCCACGACCCTATTCGATTTAAACCCCGGCGCTGGGGCGATCCACAGATTCCCAGTCCTCTCACGCAAAGGGGCAAATTCACTGCTCGAGATGAAGTGAAAGACCTTCAAGGCACTGGCGCCTGAGCCCTCTGGGAATCTTCAGAATCTTACCCAGTCGCGGGATCCTGGGACGAGCCCCCAAGTTTACTGTCGTGGAAATTAAATCGACTTGACTCAACTGCTAGCAAGAGCAAAGAAAAAGCTTTATTTTTAACCCCTCTGCATACAGGACCAATACACTTGGCAAAAACGCCTTGTGTAAGGGCCATGAACAAAATTCACATATTATTTTTATACCATTCTTATCACACGCTCAAGGACAAGTGCTGGGAAACATTCGAGTTCTTATTTTCCCAATCCCTTGCCATGGATATAACTGTCTTAATGTTTTCCATAGCTTCTTTGCTGAATTCAATTGCTTGCAGGGCCAGGTTGAATGTTTACAAAGTTCAGCAAAGACAAGCTGTCTCCTCAACTGCAGAATTCAGCAAATTGTTTGCAGAAAAGTATTAAATTTAGCAAAGCATTCTCTTTCAGATTTCACAGTAAATGTTAATTTTGTTAATTTTCCATTACAGACTATAACCTGATGTGTTATTTTTAAATTTGTCCTCATGAAATGCAACATAGATGTCAACACATGGGAGATGCTCGTTCTGAAAAAAATAATTTGGATAAACTGATGGGATGCCATATTGAAGTGCAGAGTTGTCCTGGAAATTGATTAGAGATATGCCATGTCAGTTGTTTGAGGCTTGTATGTATCAGATGGCAATGGCCGTGGAAGAGGCGTGCTTATAGCTGGCACCAATGAAATGTGCCATGACATGTTGGTGCCAGTTTCCAAAGTAGAGCTCCTTTGGAGCAAGCAGCAAGTTGAAGTTGCCAGGTACCTGGTCTGACCTCTGTATTGAGCATTCTCAACGTCCAGCTTTTTCAGTTTATTGGTGAGATACAAAACTGAACATTAATAAGGCTATCAACAAGCTAAAAGCCTTGTTAATTGGCAACTCACGGCTACCTAGTGAGAAACTTACTTTGACACTTAACAGATGTTTAAATGTCACTGAGTTGCTCCTGATGTCAAGATAGGCCTTGCCAGACTCATCGTGTGATTCTGCCACAAATCTCACTGTGGCCCATATCATTCAGACCCCTATAAGTCTCCAACTAACTTGTCCATTTACCTGCATCATTCAGATTCCAAACACCTTAATGTTGAAGCAGAGTCGTAGAGAAGGAAACAAATCTGGAACTTCAGTACCACCCTATTGCAGAAAAATCCGGGGATTGAGAATTGGCCTCATAAATGATGAAGAACCATGGTAGACATTTGTCACCCTTAGTAGATGTCGTCCTTAAATCAAGATCAGTGTATGAAATCTTAGTTTCTTATCATGACCAATGACCCCAAACATTTATACATTGTGCTGTACTCATGCAGAATTATACAGGAACACTCTGGAGCTATTCCCAGTTTCCAACTGTGTCATAATGTAATGTATCCATTGAAAATCATTCCTTTAGTTTTCTGAGAATTCCATTAACTGACTTTTATTTGTCTGTGGGATGGGGATACCAGTAGCACGGCAAGCATTTGTTGCCTATCCATAATTGCTGTAAGGAAGGGGTAGCAAGTTGTATTCTTCACTGCTGCAGGCCATGATGTTGTAAGTACACTAACCAGGTTTTTAAGAAGGGGTTCCAACGTTGTGATCCAGTGACTGAGAAGGCAATGCAATATAGCTGCAACTACGCAAGATAGACTGGTTAGTAAAGTTAGCTCACATGGGATCCAGGGCAAACTTGCCAATTGCAAAATTGGCTTGAAGGTTGGAGACAGAGGGTGGTGGTAGAGGGTTGGTTCCTTTTCGGATTTGAATTCTGTGACCAGCGATGTGTCACAAGCATAGGAACTGGGTCCACAGATTTTTGGGATTTATCTCGATGATTTGGATGTGAATATAGGATACATAGTTAGTAAGTTCGCAGATGACACCAAAATAGGTGGTGTACTCAACAGTGAAGAAGACTATCTCAGAGTGCAAAGGTACCATGATCAGATGGGCCAATGGGCTGAGGAATGGTAGATAGAGTTTAATTTAGATAAATGTGAGGTGCTGCATTTTGCTTAGGCAAACCAGGATAGGACTTTTACAGTTAATGGTAGGACTTGGGGAGTGTTGCCAAACAAAGAGACCTAGGGATGCAGGTGCATAGTTCCTTAAAAGTGGAATCACAGGAGACAGAGTGGTGAAGGTGGTGTTTGGCATGTTCACCATCGTAAGTCAGAACTTTGAGTATAGGAGTTGGGACATAATGTTACAGCTGTACAGGACATTGGTGAGGCCCCTTTTGGAATACTGCATTCACTACTTGTCACTCTTCTATAGTAAGGGTGTTGTTAAATTTGAGAGAGTGCAGAAAAGTTTTGAGATTGGAGAGTTTGAATTGTAGGGAAAGGCTCAATAGGCTGGAGTGTCGGAGGCTGAGGGTGACCTTGCGGAGGTTTATAAAATCATGACAGGCATTGGATACATGAATAGCCAAAGGTGGGGGAGTCCAAAGCTAGAGGGCATAGGTTTAAAGTAAGAGGGAAAAGGTTTTAAAATGACCGGAGGAGTAACTTTTTTTACACAGAGTGTGGTGCATGTGTGGAAAGAGCTGTCAAGAAGAAGTGGAGGATGTGGGTGCAATGACAACATTTAAAAGGCAATTAGATAGGTATATGATCAGAAAGGGTTTAAAGGGATATCGGCCAACCACTGGCAAATGGGACTAGGTTAGATTGGGATCTCTGGTCAATCTGCACAAGTTTGACCAAAGAGTCTGTTTCATGCTGTATGACTCTAGGACTCTAAGAATCAGGATGCTGTATGAATTGTAGAGGAACCTGCAAGTGGTGGTGGTTCCATGCATCTGTTGTCTTTTTCCTTCCAGGTAAGATTGCAAGTTGGAAGGTACTGGTGAAGGATCCTGGAGGAATTTCTGTCGTGCATCTTGTAGCTAATACACATTGACATCACTGTGCGCAAGCAAACAGAGGAGCAGTGGCCTGGTTTGTCTGAGGTACTGGACATCATCTCAAAGATTTCAGAGCTGCAGTAATACTGTTGGCACCCTGCAGACTGAAGAATGCAATTGTCTGGCTGTCTCTGTCGACAGGTTTATGGAGAGCCAAGTCCAGTTGCTCGGCAAAACCGTCAATTTGCATAAATTACTTGGATGTACAGATCAAATGTTCGGTTATTAAATTTTCTGATGACACAAAGATAGGTGAGAACCAAGTTGTAACGAGAAAATAAGCAGGTGGCAGAAGCATATAGTTGGGTTAAGAGAGTGGGTAAAGAACTGGCAAATGGAGTATTATATGAAAAATGTGAAATTGTCCATTTTGGCAGGAAGTATTAAAAAAAAGCATATTGTTTTAGCTGTAAGAGATTGCAGCACTGTGAAACGCAGAATGAACAAGATGTCCTTGTGGATAAATTACAAAAGGTTAAAGTGCAATTACAGCAAATAATTAGTAAATCTAACAGAATATTAGTGCTTTTTGAAAGGGGAATTTAATTCAAAGGTAGGGAGGTTATGCTTCAGTAACACAGTCTATTGGTCAAATTACATCTGGATGCTATGATCAATATTGTTCTCCCTATTTAAGGAAGGATGTAAATGTGTTAGAAGCTTGGACAGACTAGGATTGTATTCACTAGAGTTTAGAAAACTATAAGGTCACTTGATTGAAACATATAAGATCCTGACAAGGTGAATTTGGAAAGGATATTTCTTCTGATGGAGAATCTAGAGCTAGTCACTCACTGTTTAAAATGAATAGTCACCCATTTAAAACTGAAATGAGGATTTTGTTTTCCTCTCAGAGGGTTGTGATTCTCTGAAATTATGTTCATCAGGAGACAATAGAAGCAGAGTTTTGACAATTTTTAAGGTGGAAATTAATTCTTGATAAGCAAGGGCATAAAAGGTTGTTGAGTGTTGGTGGGAATATGGAACGGAGTTCACAATCATATCAACCACAATGTTTATGAATGGTGCAGCAGGCTAAAGGAGCAAAGTGGCCTAGTCCTGCTTCTCCGGTTTCCTCCCACAGTCCAAAAATGTGCAGGTTAGGTGAATTGGCCATGCTAAATTGCCCGTAGTGTTAGGTGAAAGGGTAAATGTAGGGGAATGGACCTGGGTGGGTTGCGCTTCAGAGGGTCGGTGTGGACTTGTTGGGCCGAAGGGCCTGTTTCCACACTGTAAATAATCTAATCTAAATCTAAATTCATAAGCTAAAAAATTACCTTTGATACAATAATTTCTTTTTGATGGACACATCCGAAGTGGCATGTTATAACATACAGCAATCTGTATGTTAGTTTAAGGTTGTAGAAAATAAAAATGTATTCTAAAACTAGCTCTAGAAATAGCCGGAGGTCATGTCTACTTTCATTTCTAATGTGCGTGCTTGTTTATTCTGTTTTTCTGGTGATGTTGGAACATTATGTTTGCTGACCCAAACACAAGAATAATCCATTGATATTTTTCACAGCTGAAATAGAGAAGTGGTTTCAAACTTTCAATGATACCATTGTTCTATTGCAATTGAGGTAGATCAGAATTCTACCTACTACGCCAGGTAAATATTTGGTAAGCAAATACATTAAGACATCCAGCCGGGTGTTTGGATTTAGGCCACAGATTAGCCTTGAAATCATCAAATGATGGAACAAGTTTGAAGGGATGAATGGCCGCCTCCTGTTCCTACATTTCAATCTAGACCTCATCTTAACATGGGAACAGAGACTTCACTTATGGAGAGGGTGAAAACTATGCAAATCCAGCCTGTATCATATTAGATACATTGGCAATTAGGAAGTCACTACAGGGTTATGCCAAAAAAGCCTTGGAGCAATTGCAGTAGAAAGGTACAGGGTGCAAAATTTGACCAAGAAAATCTAGAGATATGTTGCTACTACATTGCCAAGTGGAAGTAATGAATGAAGCAGAAAGAATCTTTACATCCTCCTCAAAACTCACAAGGTTTTGTACAATCAGTAAACTTGTAAATATTGCATTTGATTCCCACATCCAAATCATTGATATATATTGTGAAATGTTGGACTTTGAACAGTGATTGCTGCAGTGTTCCAGTCATCACCTTCCATTTGAACAAAGACCCATTTGTTTCTATTCACTGTTTCCTTTCTGTGGAGCAATTCTCAACCCATGTCCACATCTGATCACAAATTCTATGGTCTTTAATATTGCACACTAACCTCACATGTGGGACTTGATCAAAAGCTTGCTGAAAATCCAAATACACCACAAATACTGGATCTCCCATTTGTATTCTACTATTAACATGCTCAAAAAATTCTAGTTGGTTTGTCAAAGATAATTCATGTTGGCTTTGTCTAATCCCATTAATATTTTATAAATCCCGAAATTATAATACAGGTAGTTCTCCTATAACACCATAGTTGCATTGTAGCAAAACCTAGCTAAATAGAAAATTGCTTTATATAAATAATGGGGCATATGGGAAAAGTGGGGTTAGTGATAGACCAGCAAACATTATCACTTACAATCACTCAAAAATCACCCAAAAGTCTACACAAAATATTGCAAAGCCAGAATGAAGATTGAAATCAAATTTATTAATAGAACAAAAGTAAATGTTAACACAGTACATTTAAAAAATGTAAGAAGTTTGCTCTCTGAACAGTACCTCTCACAGAAAGCTGTTCTGTTGGCAGCTGACATTGGCATATGTCGGGTATGGCTCAAAGACCAGCGCTGACATTGTGCATGTGCAGAGCACCATGGAGATTTTGGTGCTTGCGCAGAATGAACCATACACAAACTAATCCCTGCCGGAATCATGCTATTGCAAGCAGAGATAAGCATTCTCAAAAATACCATTCCCTAATTCTTCAGCGATGCTATAGCCATATTTTGCTGCTAAAACGCGCATTACCCCGAGGCTACCTGTACTCTAACACATTCCCTGATGTTAGTCTAACCTATATGTAATTCCCTGTACTCCCATTACCTCCTTTTTTTCAACACTGGTTTAGAGGGATATGGGCCAAATGCTGGCAAGTGGGACTAGATTAGGTTATGATATCTGGTCAGCATGGATGAGTTAGACCAAGGTGTGTTTCTGTGCTGTACCTCTCTATGACTCTATAATTGACATCCTGTTCTTTATTCACACAGTACTGTCAGATTAAATTGTCATTTATTTTGATGATGCTTATGGAATGTTCATGCTACATAATTGCTGCAGTGTCTGAATACATACTGCTAAGTACCCACCAAAAGAAAATAATATGTTGCATTAAGCATTTTGAGATGAGGTGGCAAGATGCTTTATAAATGCTAATACCTGTATCCATTTTGATTAATATACTTAGCTGATGATGAGTTAAAAAAAGGATTTCCATTTTGCAACCAAAAAACAAAGATGATATGATTATCTGTAAACAACTGCTACTCCTGACAATAAACACAGATTCCTTGTTATTTTTGTCATAATATTGGAACAGGAGGAATACTATGAAGGTAAGGAAATGAAGTTACTCAGTCCTGAATTCATAATAGTCTTTTAATAATGATGATATCTGAAAGAAAGTTTTTCATTTTCTATAGTTCAATCAATTATGCCAAAACATACTGTTGTATGCAAAAAGTAGTGCTCTATTTTAGTCACTTGGGATTGAAATTCAGTTGTGGGTGCACAGTTGTGCAAGTGCATTTGTATTAGTGCATTGTGCATATTTTGTGTATCGAGACACTTCTTTGGGTTTGCGGAGGCCCTGTTAAGTGAATTATCAGATTATGTGCTTAGGCACACACTGCCCAAGGGCAGGGTGTGGAGGGACAACTTGCAATCTTTGTCATTGTGAGAAATGAAGCTCACTCACTTCAATAATTTCAGTCCGAGATAAGATCTGAAGCCGTAGTAACGTTTATTGCACTCTTGCAAGAGGGGTGTGGTGTCTACTGTTTACAAGGTAGTCACACACAAACCAAGTTTAACTAGTACACAATAGTTATGTAATTCGTTTCTCTTCCCTCCTCCCATTGCTCCTCCCCTGTTTACATTTCCCACTACTGTAAACCTGATGCCCACCACTCTTGTTTATCTCTGAACTCATCCGGCCTTGTCCGTGACAAAATGTTTATTTCTGGCCTCATCCGGCCTTGTCCATGACAAAATGTTTATCTCTGGCCTCACAAGGCCGTTTGACCACCTCCCTCTGTGGTCTTATTGTTATATGTCCTTCTTCACTGCCATCTGTTTCTGTGCTTGCCAAAGCAATATTTCCTTTTATTCTTTATTTACACTGAGCCTTATGACCTCTTGATTGTGTTTTTTTTTGCTGAAGCAAGAAACAGATGCTTGTAACTGTTTGTACAGGCATATCTAGCTTAACCCCCTCCCCTCACAGCATCTTATCTATTTGTCTGAAACATCTACCATTGTTTGCAGGCACATTTTAGCTAATACAAAAACAATTATATATTTCCTTCACATAGTTTTCATTCTTGTTAACTCAGCCCTTGGCTGAAACACTGGATTAGTGGTGCTGGAAGAGTACAGCAATTCAGGCAGCATCCAAAAAGCAGCGAAATCGACGTTTCGGGCAAAAGCCCTTCATCAGGATTTATGTGAGTCTTGGAGGACAGTTATGACATGGAGACAGCCAAATCAAATCAGCCTCTCTGTTCCTGTATTCACAACACAGTAAAGTTAAAATAGTCAAGTTAAAACTGATGAAGGGCTTTTGCCCGAAACGTCGATTTCGCTGCTCCTTGGAAGCTGCCTGAACTGCTATGCTCTTCCAGCATCACTAATCCAGTATTTGGTTTTCAGCATCTGCAGTTATTGTTTTTTACCTTGGCTGAAACAATTATACACTGGTGTGAGTTCATTTACCTTGCATTACCTATGTTCCTAGAGGTTTTAGAAAGGATTTATGTAATTTTGGTTATGAGGAGCAATTTTCTCAACACAGAAATATCTGGCCAAGGATGACTGAGTAAGTAAATGCAGTTTTGGCGATCAAAATGTCAACCATTCAGATTAGGAATAAATTCAAAGTCTTGAAATTTTTTAAGACTCTTGCTTGATGGTGGTGTCCACCTGTTGTTAGAATCCTCACTGATTTTTAATTATTTTGTTTTTGTTTTTTAATTTATTTTTGGTTGGAGCTGAAAGGTGACTCCTGGACTGTGAGCAGCAGCTTGTGTTAAGAAAAAAGAGATCTGATCAGGTGTTGATTGTTTTTGAGACCAGGTCTGAAAGCTATTTGCAGGTTGTTTGTGATCAAAGAACTCTGTAAACTCTTGGACTCAAGAGTGGCAGTATGCTTAACTAGCTAGCAGCTGTTTGGTCATTAATGTGGTCAGTACCTGGGAATAGGTCCCAGCAAGCCTGGGAGAGAGCATGATGATCAAACACAGTGAGGGGCTGGAGTTTTTTGTCCTGTTTTGAATTGGCAGTCTCTGAGAGAAGAAGTTTGGCTATTGTCGCTGCAGCATGAAGATTTAGAAATTGCATGCCTAACCTCCCATTACCATCCTTTGGAAGTTCAGAGAATAGAAACTAAGTTAATTATTAATCTTCCTAAAGATGAATTGGAAAAGGTGACACTGATTGACATCTTCAGGTAATCAATCAAGAGACAATCCCATATACCTGTGAAACAATGCATCATAGAAATTGCTTAAGTAATTTGGCTATTTTGTTTTGTTCCTTTTTTTAAAAAATAATCCTTAACTTGTTGATCTGGTTGTCTTATGTGGGAATGGGGCTGAAAACAAAGGTTATTGTATTTAAATCGTAGGCATTAATTTAATTATTTGGTTGCTTAACTTTGCTGAGCTAAAGTTGCTGTATTATAAACAAATTGTTAAGTTATAAACCTGGTGTCTGATATTGATTATTCACAAAGTCTGGGACTAGTTATTCAGAAAGTCTGGTTAGGAACTATTAGGGTCAATTTTGAGTCATTGACTATTTTAACTTTACTGTGTTGTGAATACAGGAACAGAGAGGCTGATTTGATTTGGCTGTCTCCATGTCATAACTGTCCTCCAAGACTCACATCCATGTGGATGTTCCTGAACCCTTGTTTAGGGAAGCACATTGGTCAATTGCAGTTATGGCAAGCCTAAAGAAACAGTTAATTTTTATTAATGTGTATATAATTGAAGACAAATAAAGTGTAACAGAATAAATAAGCTGAACAGTGGAGGGAAACTTCCAAGTTGCATTTCATTTGTAGAGCTGACCTTGATCTCTGTAGTCCACAGCTACAACTGTAAAGTCACCATAGTCCCATTTCTCATTAGAGAAAAGTTATTGGTGAGAGAGATTAACCCTGAAAATCACCATGCCTCAGGCAAGGGGCAAGATTGACAGAGTGGGACTTGAATGTGCGTGGTTGGTGTCACTCTGCATTGCAAACCAACTGTCTAACCACCTGAGCTAACTGACCCCATGTAACTAAAAGGAACATGCAGATGGTGAATCTAAATCCACTGGTTACTATTCATTCTTTCTTTTTTCTATTTTCTCAAAGATTTATTCCTTCACTCAAGTTTTCTATGAATAGAGATTTTGTATTTCTACAGCTCTAATCAGCCCTGTATTTCAAAGATATATAATCTTATCAATGTGTTGAATATCATTTAAGTCAATCTAACAGAAACATTTTCCGGTCTTCCCCTTTCAGATATTGCTGGAATTCTGTTTCCTTTCTCCCAATCATTCAAAGTTTTGTTCCTTCTTGCACACCATGTTCTTTCTAGTTTCTGTCTTTCTCCCTCTGCATTTAATTTCCCCTTTCCTTCTCTCTTTCAATGCCATCCATTTCCACTTGTTCCCTTTTACTTTCATTCCTACCTTTTTCCCTCTTTTGCCGCTATCTCAGAATCTCCATTTGTTGTTCCTTTCTTCCCCATAGAATCATATGCCTCTTTGTTGCCATTGCTCTCATTGTCATTCATTCTGTCTCTTCTCAGTACTATTCCTCTCTGAGTTTTGTTGCATAAATAAATAATCCTGGTCTTAAAGTTAAGAATTTTTGTTTTTATGAGAATGGTCATCCGGCAGAGACCAGATTGACTGACATTAGTAGCAGAATTCTAAGTAGGAGTGGCACTAAGGGGAAAGGGACATGATCTATGCTGTCTTTTGTCAGAAATGCTGACATTTGGCCAGCTTGGAATGTTTTCCTCAAATTGGTTCAAATACCATCATGACAATTTTAAGAATTTGATTTCATTTTTAAAATGCCTCAAAAATACAAAAGCTGGTATCATTAAAAGTGACCTTAAACTTTCAGGATGCCCTTATAAGGGAAACTAGGGATGGGAAATAGTTGGCATTCTTAACAATGATACCCACATTTCGATATTGTTCAAAACCCAGTGTACTTTCTTCATAAAGCGCAGTGACATTTGCAGACTGGTATGCAATGTTGTATAAAATCTTCCACTCAGTCTCAGAGTCAATGTTCTCATTGTTATTTACTGCTGTGTTGATGTTAAACATTTCAGTCGGATCTTTGAAACATTTGTCAAATTTCTTAGTTGATTTAGAATTTTGCTTAGTGAAGTTGAATGGCAAGCAAGAATTTATATCCAATAATGAAATGATCAATGTACCTGTCAGTAGTCTTCACTATCCTAATGATTCTGATGTTCTATATTTTTCAATACAAAACATTACATGGTAAACAAGATGTCAGTGTTTTTGTATCATCTTCCTCTTCCAGTGCTACCCATTACTGTAATGGATCTGTGGGAAAGAATGAAAAAAGGCAAAAAATGGTGAGCATTATCCTATTGAAATTAAGGAAACAGAAAGGGGATTCGAAGCTTTGCCTGTATAATGCTTCAAATGGATCCAGTAGTGACAGGGGAGACACTTGGTCAGGAGCATGGTGCTAGCAAGATACCACTATCTCATTAACTTCCATGGCAAGTGTAGAATGCCTTCTCCTTAACATAGTGGCCTTGTTCTCAAAAAGGTTAAGAGTTAAAATATGTGAAAACCACCTCTGATTGGCCCTTTTTTGGTAGGTCTTCTGCCTTAATTTTTTCTAAAACGTTATAAACAAAATAAATCAAAAGCATTTGATTTTGGTGCTATTTGATTCAGACATTCTGAATTGGCTTGGTTAGTGAGAATATATATTGCAAGTATAGAGTGTTGACATTCAATGCTAAGGACGGAAATACAATTTCCATTAATGTTTACATAAACATATCACTGACCTGGACTGTATCTTGACAGAATTAATTCAGGAAGGATCTGTGTCCCATAGACAACTCAACTAATAATTGCAGGCTGCCTTCTTTCCTGAATTATTTGAAGACATAATTTTATTTAAAACACTATTCATTATGTGTTTTATCCACCTGATGAAGGAGCAGCACTCTGAAAGCTGGTGCTTCCAAATAAACCTGTTTGTCTATAATCTTGTGATGTGTGATTTTTAACTTTATATTTTGAATGCTTTGATGATTCCATAAACAGGAAATTAAGTGATTTAACTTAGCTTTCAACTTATGTACTTAGTCATTTGTATACAGAACTTGAGTATTGCTGGAAAAAATACCCATTTTGTCAAAGTTTTTCATCTTGCATTTGGGACAATTTGCAAGAACACAAATTCAAGGGGATGAACTCCATTTCAGCAACAAGTTTGTAAGTTGAACAAATAGCTCAGGTCATATTTTTAACATTTTAGTTAAGGCCAAGTTCACCTATGGAATTGCAGGAATCTCAATGTGCATACTGACGAGTAAACATAGATTTGTGGAAATTGGAGTCGAGAACCCCTGGAAGATGTCTCAACTAGGACATCAAACAAAGGGAACCTATTTGACTGTTCCATTTCAAAAAATGATTTTAGGCACAGCTAAAGATGGCAGATTTCCTTCCGTAAACAAAATTAGTAAACTAGTGGTTTACGATGGACACCACTAGGTTAGCTTTTTGTGTCTGTTTACTAAAGTCAAATTTCACTATGGTGGCTTTCAAACCCATGGCCTCAGAACATTAGTCTAGGGATTGTTGATTATGAGTGACATTGCCACTTCATCACTACTTTCCGTAATGTGAAGGAATCCTTAACTGTGGAAATTAAAAACTTGCTCAGAAATGGTTGTACCATTTCATTCAGTCATTTGACCAGTTCTTGTTGTGGAGAAGCAGTCATAAGTCAGATAGGGTGTAAAGGGAGATCACTTTTATTTGTCTTGGGCTGCTCATTCATGTGTGGACCATGTGATAGGGAGCCTACCATATATATCACCAGCAACCCATTGCCCTAACAAAGACCAGCAATTTCTTTTTCAATTTACTTCGCTTTTGAGTAAGGATCTTTAGTTACGCTGAATGGCAGGTCGAGTGGACATAATTTTGGACATGCCATTAAAGATGTGCATTGTTGATATAATCATGACTGACATATATAATTTTTTATATATGTATTATATATATATATTTATTTAGATTGACCTTGAGACCTTGCAACACTATCAGACATTCGTATTCAATGTGAAATTCAGACAGTTTGTTCAAAGCTGCAACATGTCTGAGTTATGCCAGCTAAGTGTGCTTTCAAGGATTCACTGTCTTCATTAGGCACTGATTCGTAGCAGAAAAGCTGGGAGTAAATGAGTTTAAATGCAGTAAATACCTCTTCACGTTTGTGGGATGAAGGCACACAAAAGTTGAAACTATATGCAAGGACAAACACTTCGCTTTCAGATAGTACATGGTCAGTGAGATTTACTACATGTTTCGTGGTGTCACTAATTATGGAGAGCAGGCAGGAAAGTGGAGTTGAGGTAAGATGAGATCAGCCATAATCATCAAATGTCAGAGCAGGCCCAAGGCATTGAATAGCCTGCTTGTGCTCCTAATTTTTATGTACTTAAGTGCATGGCAATGTGAGTTTAGTGTGTGGGTGTTTTTTAAATGGACACTGTTAACAATATATAGTTTGGGGAAAATTCTGTAAGACATTGAAATTTGGGAAAAGGTTCTTGGTTCTGAAAAATACAGTGTTTCTTCAAGCTAACCAAACTAATGTTACTATAATGCTATTTAATAAATGGAAGTGATCGTGTGCTGATATTGCCATTGGGATAATCCTCAGGAGACATGGATTTAAATTCTAACATAGCAAATTATCAAATCTGAATTCAATAAAATCTACTATTTTATTTGCTGGTCTAACCATGTTGATAATTGTCAAATTCTCTCTGGTTTAATGCGTTCTTTAGGGAAGGAAATTGACTATCCTTACTGGATCTGGTTTACATGGCCTGACAGGCCAGTCAGTCATATCAAACTGCTGTTACATCTAAACAAAGGAATGAAACCAGATAGATCGTGCAGGCATCAAACTAGGCACCAAAAATGACAATGGAAACACGGTGCTGTTGACTTGAGCAAAGTTGGAAGAGCTGCCCTACAAACTAGTCAAGCCACAGCCTGTAATAGTCATACTCATTACTTACAATGTCCCAGAGATCATCATCACCATCCTTGTTATGATCTGTCCTGTCCCACTCACTGGCTGGAAAGACCCACCAGAGACGACTGCACAGTGGTATATAGATGGAAAAGTGCTGCCATGGAAATCCTCAGCATTAAAACTGGACACTATGATACCTCATAGCATCAAGTCAAACATGGGTAATGAAACCACCCAATTATTGCTATGTAACCATCCTGCCAATATGATTTATCAGTGCTATTAAATGCTATCACCATTTGGAAGAGGCGCTAAGAGTTTCAAGAACACAGCATATACTCTGGGTGTAGGATTCCAATGTTCATCATCAAGAGTGGCTTGATACAATGACTGCTGGTCAAGTTGTAAAGGACAAAGTTGTTACGTCTGTGGCAAGTAATGAGGGAACCAATAAGAAAGAAAACATACTTGACATCATCCCTATCAACCTAAGTGTTGCTGATCTATCCTTGGCAGCATCAGTTGCAGTGACCACCAGATAGTTCTTCTAGAGATAAAGTCCTGTCATCACATCATTTTTCACCCTCTAATATGTTGTGTGGCAATACTACTATGCTAAATGGGGCAGACATCAAACAGACTTAGCACTCAAAATAATGCATCCACGAAATGCTCTTTTGGCCATCAGCAGCAGCAGAATTGCACTCCAATACAATCTATAACCTCAATGCCTGGCATATTCCTCACTCTGCCATTGACATCAAATCAGGAGATCAACCCTCGTTCAAACAAGAGTACAAGAGGGCATGCCAGGAACAGCACATAACTAAAAATGAGGTGCCAATCTGATGAAGCGACAACACAGGACTGATGGCATGTCAAACAGAGGAAGCAGCATGCAATAGACAGGGCTAAGCAATCCCACAATTGAGGGTTGGCCTCTAAACTCTGCATCCCCATCACATTCAGTCATGAATGATGGTAGATAATTAAATGACTAACCGGAGATGGAAGCTTGACAAATATTCCCATTCCAACAATGGTGAAACCCAAGACATCAGTGCAAATCACAAGTTGTATCTAGCACAAAGGAATATGATTGTGGTTGTTGGAAGTTGATCTTCTCAGCCCCAGGACATCACTGCAGGAGTTCTTCGGGTTAGTAAGGTGGAGCAAAGATCTTCTGCTGCAATGAAGCATTTGTATCCATCTTCACCCAGAAGTGCCAAGTGGATGATCCAACTTGGCCTCCTTTAGAGATCCCTAACATCATAATTGCCAAACTTCAACCAATTTGATTCAGTCCATATGATATGAAGAAGTGGCTAAACACACTAGATACTGCAAAGACTCTGGGGTCTGACAATATTCTGGCAGTAGTACCGAAGACCAGCATATCCTCTAATTTTCTTTCTACCTACACGGGCCTCTGAGGATTGTGCAGGAAAGTGACTTCTAGAATTGGAAATTACTGCTCCAATCAGTGTGCTAATGTATCACGGAACCTTGGAGCAGCTGTGTGCATGTGCACCTGCACAGCTTAGAGAGAATGTTATTGAAAATATGTTCCAAAACTAGCCGTGCCTGTAGCCAAGATGTTTCAGTACAGCTACAACAGAGTCATCAACCTGCCAATAGGGAAAGTTGCCTCGGTATGCCTTGTGTACAAAAAGCAGGCAGATTCCAATCCAGCCAATTATTGCCCTATCAGTCTTATTCTATAACCAGCAAAATAATGGAAATTATCATCAAGAGTGGTATCAAAGAGCAATTGTAGAGTAATAAGCTGCTTACTGTTACTTAGTTTGGGCTCCACCAGAGCTACTCGGTTCTCAACTTCATGACAGTCTTGGTCCAAACATGGAGAAAGGAGTTGAACTTCGGAGATGAGGTGAGAATGAAGACCCTTGATATCAATTCAAGTCAGTTTAAATTGAGTCAATAAAGTCAAGGGGTAAACTCTGTATTGGTTAAAGTTGTATCTAGCACAAAGGAATATGATTGTGCTTGTTGGAAGTCGATCTTCTCAGCCCCAGGACATCACTGCAGGAGTCCCTCAGGTTAGTAAGGTGAAGCAAACATACTCTGCTGCAATATCATTGAGGTCAGAAGCAGTGGTACTCAGAGATTATTACGCAGTGTTCAGCATCATTCACAATTCCCCACTACCAAATCAGTCTTTGCATATGCAGCGGAAGCGAGACAATATTCAGGCTTGGGCTGATCATTGACAAGTAACACTCGCTTCACACAAGACAAATGACCATCTCTATCAAGAGAGAATCTGACCATTACACCTTGACATTCAATGGTATTACCATCACTGAGTCTTTAACTGTCAACATTCTGAAACTGAACTGGAACAGCATATAAATACTATGGTTACAATATCAGGTTAGAGACAAGGAATTCTGCCACAGGAAACTCCCCTCTTGTCTGTCCAATGTCTGCCCATTATCTGCAATGTACAACTTATGAGTGTGATGGAATATTCTCCACTTACCTGAATGTGTACTGTTCGAACCATACTCGAGATGCTCAAAACCATCAAGAAGTAAACAGCCTGCTTCATTAACACCTCATCCACAACATTCACTCCCTTTAGCACTATGGATAGGATAAATAGGCAAAGTCTTTTCCCTGGGGTCGGGGAGCTCCGAACTAGAGGGCATAGGTTTAGGGTGAGAGGGGAAAGGTATAAAGGAGACCTACGGGCAACTTTTTCACACACAGGGTAGTAAGTGTATGGAATGAGCTGCCAGAGGAAGTGGTGGAGGCAGGTACAATTGCAACATTGAAGAGGCGTTTGGATGGGTACATGAATAGGAAGGGTTTGGAGGGATATGGGCCGGGTGCTGGCAAGTGGGACTAGATTGGGTTGGGATATCTGGTCGGCATGGATGGATTGGACCGAAGGGTTTGTTTCCATGCTGTACATCTCTATGACTAAGTGTGTGTCAGCTACAAGATACATTGTAGAAACCCACCAAGACTCCTTTGATAGCATCTTTCCAACATGTGACCTCTATCCCCTAGAAGGCCATGGCAGCAGATGCATGGGCATACTACTGCCTGTAAGGTCCCTTCCAAGACTCACATCATCCTGACTTGGAATTGTATCTCCGTTTCTTCGCTGTCACTGGGTCAAAATCCTGAACTCTCTTTATAACAGCACTCTAGGTCTTCACAAAACCAGCAGCAGTTCAGGAAGGCACCTTGCCACTGCCTTCTCTGGGCAACTAAGGATGGGCAATGATACCCTAGCCAGAAAAGCCCATATCCGATATATAATGAATTTCAATAACTGATTTTTGTTTTTTTACAAATTGAATAAGATGCAAATGATGCTAGTCTTCTACTATTTTCTCTCCTATCTGCCATCTGTGACAAATTGAAAATACTTACAGACAAATGTAAATTGATTTTGGACCAAATTTCTGAACCAATTACCACTATGTGAGCTGCTAGTAGTGTTTTCATTCCAACTAGTGGACAGCATTTATGAGCCCCACCTCAAACATTTAGGTTGTCATGATTTGTGTCCTGGCAGTTAGAGAGCAGCTACATTATTGGTGTTTTTTTCAATGTTTAAGGAGTACCCTAATAATGGCTACACAATTTTAAATGGTGACTTGTACTGGGATTTGAATGGTAATTGATTCAGGCTCATGTCAAGGGGCTGGTGGAGATTAATTATTTAATAAGAATATGTGGTACTGATATTCAATAAAAATTACTGAATTAAAATACCTTTCAACATACAGGTGGGGCATAGTCACTGCAGATCTATCCTTTTTTACTGATATAGGTTCTAGAATATCAGCTCTTGACTACTGTGTGATGGAGATGGTTAAAGCTCTAACAGATGGTCCAACTACTTCGAACATTTCACAGCACTGTGGTCAGACCCTTACTTTAGAATGCCAGAAACTGCAGAACCTCATCATAACATTTGGTGCATATCAAGGAACTACATACAACTTGATACAGCCACACAGGAAGATGGCCATCAGAATGAGCCCAATCTTGGGTATGAATTTTTCCCTCTTCCTAGAGGTTTATACATCAGGTGCCATAAAATACTGTTCACTTTCAACCTTTATACAAATCAGCAGATGACTTGGGTGATTGCCATGAAACAGGAGTGAGGAATGGGTCAGACCCACATCAGGTGCAGCAACAATGAGGGCATAACATCTGATAACCAGGTTCTTATCCACAATGGAGACAGAGCATCCCTCCCACGTGCTGCAGATGATCACCATCTTGTTCTGTTAGTAACTTCAGGAACAGTGAAATTTTGAGTCACAAGACTACACTTTTAAAGTTGTAGGAACTTACTAAATGAAAATTTGGCATTAAGAATTTGCAAACAAAACCACTAGATGTCAGGGTTTACTAAACCAGCACTGGATGTCAAGGCTATCAGTGTTTTACATATTGAGGTGCAATGCATCATCTTAAAGAAAGGTCTGGTCTGAAATGTTAATTTGTCGATTCTCTCCGCAGGATGTTACTTAACTAACTAAATGCTGCGAGTATTTTTTGTCTTTGTGTCAGATTTCCTGCATTTCCAATTTTTTGTGTTTTGTTTAAAATACTACAACACATAGGGATAAGAGAACAAAGTATTTAACCAAATATGTTAGTTTAAATGTTTTTCCTTTCTTCCTGCATCATTAGAGTACTGAAACCAAACCCATCTTATGACTTCTGCTTGAGCTCATTCACTTCAAGATTTCAAGTCTGCATTTTTATGCACTTCAACGTTCCCTTCTTTCTATAATAGCATTTTTAAAAGTACAATTGTGGTGTAACCTAACTTTTGTATTATTAATATATATATTTTTAAAGTTCTATCTTATTCTTTTCAATATTTCCCCATGTTAGGAGAGTCCAAAATGAGAGGACATAGGTTTAAGGTGAGAGGGGAAAGATTTAAAAGGGACCTGAGAAATAACTTTTTCAAGCAGAGGGTGGTGCGTGCAGGGAACAAGCTGCCTGAGGAAGTAGTGGAGGCAGGTACAATTACGACATGTAAAAGATGTGTAGATGGGTAAATGAATAGAAAGGATTCAGAGAGATATGGGCCAAATGCTGGCAAATGGGACAGGGTCAGATTGGGATGTCTGGTGCAGTCAAGTTGGACTGAAGCATCTGTTTCCATGCTGTATGACCCTATAACGTTGATAATGCCCGACTTCACAGAACTTGACACTGTATCTAGGCTTCTGAATTAATACTGTAATTACAATTGAACCTTGACATTCATTCATCAGATATATAAAAATTTATTATCAGCACACCAAAATTTAGCATTTACCAAATATTTCTAGTTAAAATTTGTTAATTAGCTTACCATTGTTGGTATTATGCTTTTTTAATTCAAATTATTGGCAAGCTTGGCTTTGCTGAATCCTCAGAAACAAATCTTTTGTTTTAAAGATGGATAGTATCTGGCTCGTTGTTGTGCCTCCGTAGTCTTACCAGACCATAGGGGCTACTGTAATTTTAGTGGTGATTTAACCTGAGGGCTACCAGACCTCAGGCAAGGGAAGAAGAGTCCTTCCTGGTAACCTCAAACCAGTGACGGGAATTGAACTCATGCTGTTGGCATCATACTGCTCTACAAACCAACAATCCAGCCAACTGAGCGAAATCAATTACCATCTGGCTAGATATATTTTTTTCTTTTCCTTGTTTGGGTGGGAAACAGAAGGTTCAGGACAAATTGATCAGAACAATGCAGGAGGTTGTGGATTGTCAGAACATTTATAATGTTTAATCTGAATACAATTTGAGGTAATTTTCAAGACTATGCAATTGGTAATCATGGCTATGGAACATCCAGTATTCTATGCTAGAATTTGATAATGACCCAGGATCATCAGCACATTAAATATCTCTAGCATTTCTGATAAACATGCCCAAGTACTATTTAAAGTATACACACCTAAGTAGATATTTTTAATCAACCTGTTCATCCCTGTTATGACACATCTCTGGAATGCTGAATCTTAAATCTGGGCCTCCTGGTCCAGAGGAAGGGACATTATCGCTGTGGCAGAAGAGCTCCATGTTGTTGCTTTTCCTAAACAGTCCAATTAAATCTATTGCACTTGTTCCAGCAGTCCTCAATTCTGAAAGGAACTCTATTTATTAGAGCACAGTTCAAAGAGTGTTTATTTGTACTGACTTAATATTAGCCCCTCCAGGTGCTGCAAAATCAATGATCCATCCTGCAGCAGTTTGCTTTGATATTTGAAGAAGAATTAGGAGGCATTGATATGGCCAGTATTCCTTTGACATAAATAGAAACTATGTGGGAAGATGGATTTCAAATCAAGCTTAAAATGAAAGCTTTAAAGGATTCATGTTACAATTCAAGAAGAAAATTTGAGAGAAATTAGAATATGGGATCAGAATATGTATGCTTTCAGTCATTGCTGCCAAGAACCTGACATTGAGGACTTCATCTATGGCCACAATTTGCATATCATCAGACTTAATGCCATAAAAGTGATTTACAAAATGTTGCTTCAAGGTTTTAATTAATTCCCAAGCCAATTAAAATTTGAATAGGAACACCCTGGGCCTCTGAGCATCAATGAAAAATAAAACACACACTCTTTCGCCTCCTGTTTTAATAGGGTAACATTGCAAATGCTGCTGGATTTATCATGTTCTACCTAACGTGTTGCGGCAGTACAAATGCAAGTAATGGACTTCTCCATCTAACTTCCCATTGAGGACCATTTTGATTGGGTTGTCAATGTTTGCATCAATTTTTTTTCACTTTTTTTAAAAAAGGACCCTTGATAAGAACATTGCTGGACCTTTAGCCAAGAAATTATATAAACTGTATTGAGTGGCAAGATAGAATCTCGATAAGTTTTTCACGAATTTAATGAAGTATGCAATTTGATGAGAAGGAAGGTAAACCAAACCTCCTCGAACCAATACCTGGGTTCCTCTCTTCTGCATTTAAAACATCCTTGATAAACTTCATCCACAACGTATCAAGAAATCATTCCACACATTTATTAAAAGTTTCCATGTTCATGGGACGCCAGTTGTTGTTATTCTCTCTCTCTCTGGTCTAATTTCTCTGACCTTGCCTGATTGAATAATTAAACTTCCTGCACTATTTAATTAGACTGTGGTGGTGGAATTGGCTGTGACAGATGTGGTGACTGCTTACCCTGTTGCTTCAGTTCCTTTCTGTGTACTATTTGTGTCAAAGCTGGAACCTCACCTCTGTTATGCTTTATAACAGTATCTCTCTCGCTGCATTAGAAAACCTAGCCGTGCCCAGGTTTCCCACACTCTAGAGCATGCTGCATATATAATTTATCAGCCCTTGCCTAACCAATGATTGAATGTCACCTAACCCAAGGTACACTTGCCAATAATATTTTAAGAATGCTGACCGAGAAGCTGGCATAGATCAGCATACAATATGACCATAGGTTACCAGTTAGCCAGATGGCTCATGCCCAATTAGAAAATCTAAGCTATCATTTTCAAGAAAAATTTAAACTACTTTTGCTTGCATCACCTGTAAGGCCAGCCATTGCAGCTACTCAGATAAACCATTGAGTCAGAGCCAAACCAAAGTGTGTCCCCACAAGAAAAATAGGATGCCATTATCAATATCCAGCAGTCACATACGAAGTTTAACAATGACTAATACTTTTGTGAGCTTTGATGGAAGGCATTACACATTACATGGCCAGAGTGCAATATGGAGTATAACGAGTGCAGTCAGTGAACTATAATTTTCCCAACAACTTTCCTATTGTGCTTTTTCCTCATGGGATGTTGGTGTCACCGGAAAGGACAACATTTGCTATGACAAAAGTCATAGCAAAAAATAACAGTGCACAATTGGACCTGACTAAAGGAAACAAAGGAATTGTGTCCGAGGAAGAAGGTAAACTGTAGACATAAGTGAATTTCAAGCACAAGTTTACCTCTGAAAATAAACTATTGTGCAGGAATTTGTAAACCATAGAGGTGACTGGGTTAGTTATTTCCAAAATTTCAAATGAAGAACAACATTTGTATCAGCTTAATGTGGTAGTTGGAACTACTTGAAAAAATAACGTTAAAAATCACACAACACCAGCTTATAGTCCAACAGGTTTATTTGGAAGTACAAGCTTTTGAAGCGCTGCTCCTTCGTCAAGTATCTAGTGGGGCAGGGTCATTGGACACAGCATTTATAGTAAAAGATCAAAGTGTCATACAACTGATGCAATGTATTGAACAAACCTAAATTGCTTTTAAGTCTTTAATCACTTCAAATAGGGATTCAGGTTTTGATAGATTAATATGTAAATCCCGGACTGTGACTTTCAAGTCACAGTCCCAAGCTAACTTAAGCTTTCATAAAAGAAAAGGTGACATCTCAGCTGAGATAATGCTTTAAAGGTGTGAGGTTAGAGACTGTCTTTATCTCCACCTTGAGTCAGACTGGTCCAAATGGACCCCATTGGTCTGGCAGTAGACACTGAGAAATTAATCAGATGAGTGACACTCTGGGAATTCTTCCAAGATGTCAGCAGTGAGCCCAATCAAACAACCGATGAACTGGAACAGTGATCAGAGAGAAATGTGATGGAACAACCAAAGACGTAGTAGATTTGGACTCCTCTGGAGGATCACTGCCCTGAAATTGACATGTATGCTCAAACCTTCAGGAAATGGGTGAACACCAGATTCATCGGCCACACCCACAAAGTCAAGCAAAACATCACCCAATCAGAACACATCACTATCAAGACTAATCGTAACATTTTCATCAAACCAGCAGTAAAAAGAGGAGCCATCATAATTCAGAATAGAATGAACTACTGCAAGGATGGGTACCGATAACTGAACAACCAGGAACACTACAGGCAACTACCAACCGAGCCAACCAAAGAACACACCTGTGACCTATACAAATTGATCAAGACTTTTGATGTAGTCTTTCAGCATACGCTACGCACTCCCAACCCACATACTTCTTGCATACAGAACTTGTACTGCCATCTGAAGATACACGAAGCCAACATACCTGGACGTCCCATTGTATCAGGCAATGGGACCCTGTATGAGAATCTCTCTGGCCACGTCAAGGGCTTCTTGAAACCCATTGGCCCCCAGCTTCTGTTATGACACTACAGGTTTCTCACAGAAACTCAGCACCCATGGACCAGTTGAACCAGGAGCATTCTTCGTCATAATGGATGTTTCAGCACTCTACACCAGCTACCCACACAATGACAACATCACTGTTCAAACCTCAGTACTCAATACCAATAGCTGCCAATCTCCAGGCACTATCCTACAACTCATGTGCTTCATCCTTGACCACAACATCTTCACCTTTTGTCAACAGTTCTTTATCCAAACACATGGACAGCATGGGGACCAAATTTACACCCCAATATGCCAACATTTTCATGCACAAGTTCGAACAAGACGTCTTTGCTGCACAGGATCTCCGACCAACACTATATACCAAATACATTGACAACATTTTTTTCCTCTGGACCAATGGCAAGGAGTCACTGAAATAACTGCACAGTGATATCAACAAGTTTCATCCCACAATCGGATTTACTCTGGACTACTCTTTGGAATCTGTCTCATTCTTTGATACACGCATCTCCATCAAGGATGGGCACCTCAGTACCTCACTCTACCACAAGCCCATGGATAACCTCATGATCCTGCACTTCTCTAGCTTCCATCCTAAACATATTAAAACAGCCATCCCCTATGGATAAACCCTACACACAAATAGGATTTGTTCAGATGAGGAGGAACGCGATGGACACCTTAAGGTGTTGATGGATGCCCTCATAAGGGCAGGATACGGTGTTCAACTCATTGATTACCAGTCCTGACGTGTGACAGCTCGAAACTGTGATGACCTCCTCATTAGACAGACATGGGATATGACCGATAGATACCCTTTGCCTTCAGTACTTCTGGGAGTGGAGAAACTATGCCATGGTCTTTGCAGCCTGCACCACATTATCGATGAGGATAAGCACCTTGCCACGATCTTCCCTGCACCTCTACCTCTTGCTTATAACCAACTGCCAAACCTTAAAGAGACCATTGTTTTCAGCAAACTGCCCAGCCTTCTGGATAATGTCAACCACAACTCCACACAACCCTGTCATGGCAACCACTGCAAGACATGTCAGAGTGTCAACATGGATACTACCATTACATGTAGAGACACCACTCATCTCATGTATGGCAGGTATTCGTGACTCTGCCAATGTTGTCTATCTCATATGCTGAAGGCAAGTATGCCCCTTGGCATGGTATTTTGGAGAGACCAAGTAGACGTCACGACAATGGATGAATGGACACCACAGAACAATTGCTAGACAGGAATGTTCCCTCCCAGTCTAGGAATACTTCAGCAGTCAAGAACATTCAGCATTTACAGTTTAAGCTCCACAAGACTCCTTTGACTCCAAGAGACTTCGAATGGCAAAAGTTTAACACAGCCTCCGCCCCCAACAAAAGCTTTTAAATAAATATAACAAATCATTTATTGAGCTTGTGCTAAAAATAGCAAATTGGGTCAAACCTAAAGGCAGGAGGGCCTTGGTCTTCGAACTTTATGCGAATGCAGTTTCCCCAAACAGAACCAAGCCCACGACAAATAATTTGTCTGGGGAAAATAGTCTCAAACATTACAAATCAGATGACTTGACCTGATTTGGAATTTCTCCATCAAAAGTAACAGCGCTGAATACGTTTTTTTCCAAGTCTCATACTCCTGAAATTTTCTTCCTTGCCTGCGGAAAGAAATGCACAAGGCGACCCCATGGACTGATACAATTTATTCAATTATTTTATTGCGAGTATGTTATTTTCACCAATTCAAATCTCCAAACAAAAGAACATGTGAACTGTGAATTAAAATCTACAAAGAAAACACAAGAAATATTGTGTCGCAATGGCAAGAAGGCAGCAAACTATTTTCTGGACATAAAATATTAATAAAATGCGTTTCCATGTTCTAGAAAATCTTGCAGATAGAGGAAGTGACGGTCTTAGGCAGCTCCAGTGAGGAAGACGCATGAAATTCCAGCTCCACCTCCTCCCGAGGAATTAAATAATCGAGCCGCCGCTGCAAATTTATTTGGGTGTTTAGTTTGAGGGATGCGTCTTTGATCGCTGCACTGGTGACATGCTGCCTGCTTATTTGTCTGTATAATTTTGTGGAGAAGTGAGTTGCCCAGAGGTTGCGAAAGGCACTGACTCACAAATTATTTCAGTTTTGGAAGGAAACAGTGAAGATTGACGGTAGTCGCAAGTGAACTGCAGTTTGATGAATACATGAGCAGGTTATTGAAGCCGCTGCGGGATTATCATTCGAACCTGCACCTCAAATGTTAGTGTTTCCTTTCGTGGTGCACAGAACTACAAAATGGGCTTGAAAATCTTGCTTTTTGTGCCTAACATTATTGGTAAGTAGCTTTTCCGGATTTTATGATGTTTTGGTTTGATGTTGGGGTGAACAGAGATGCAAGGCGAGATCTGAATCTGCTTTAAAGCATGTGATTGATGCGCTTCTGTCCGGGCGGTAGAAGCGATTTATATTTTGTGCGTTGTATTTTGCTCCTATTTGCAGTTCATAGCGCTTGCATGTTGAAATTCTTTACCCGGTACGAAGATACTGATAGAAATGTGAGCATGTGCTTTACTAATGCCCCACTTGTTCCATCGGCAAACACCAGAATATTTAGAATCACTTTTTTTTAACTGGCACATGTTTTCACTTTGAGAAATGACTTGTTTAGGACCTGCATTGAAATGTTACTTCTCGCAAAGTATTTGATTTAAGGGAGGAGCTTTTTTTATAATTATTTATGGAATGTGGACTGGAGTAGCATTTATTAGATAAAAGTGAGGACTGCAGATGCTGAAAACCAGACTTTAGATCAGAGTAGTGTTGGAAAAGCACAGCAGATCAGGCAGCATCCGAGGAGCAGGAAAATTGACGTTTCTGGCAAAAGCTCTTCATCAGGAATAGAGGCCGGAAGCCTCCAGACTGGAGAGATAACCCTTAAATAGCTAGAGGGCAGTTATGAATTAATCATAACTGTGAGTCTGGAGTCTTGTAGGCCTGACCAGGTAAAGATATACTAAAGGATATCAGTGAACCAGATGGGTTTTTCCTGACAAGTGGCAGTGGTTTCATGGTCATCATTAGGCTCTAATTTCCAGGTTATTATTGGATTAACCTCTTTCGATTAAAAGTCGAGCAATAAAACCACTCTGCCATTGCCTACCCTTGAGGGTTCAGGTTTAAGTGTTAACACACAGGTTTTACAAAAGTCCTGCAAGTGTAAGTGATTCACTGAGGAGCAAAATATTAAGATAATAGTGTGTAAAACATTTTGCTATCTAACAGGTGACCAGGTGTCAGTGGGGGAACACTCTGGGGCCAGCGACCATAATTCTATTTGTTTTAAAATAGTGATGGAAAAGGATAGACCAGATCTAAAAGTTGAAGTCCTAAATTGGAGAAAGGCCAATTTTGATGGTATTAGGCAATAACTTTCGAAAGTTGATTGGAGGCAGATGTTCGCAGGTAAAGGGACGGCTAGAAAATGGGAAGCCTTCAGAAATGAGATAACAAGAATCCAGACAAAGTATATTCCTGTCAGGGTGAAAGGGAAGGCTGGTAGGTATAGAGAATGCTGGATGACTAAAGAAATTGAGGGTTTAGTTAAGAAAAAGAAGGAAGCATATGTAAGGTATAGACAGGATAGATCGAGTGAATCCTTAGGAGAGTATAAAGGAGGTAGGAGTATACTTAAGAGGGAAATCAGGAGGGCAAAACGGGGACTTGAGATAGCTTTGGCAAATAGAATTAAGGAGAATCCAAAGGGTTTTTACAAATACATTAAGGACAAAGGGGTAACTAGGGAGAGAATAGGGCCCCTCAAAGATCAGCAAGGCGGCCTTTGTGTGGAGCCACAAAAAATGGGGGAGATACTAAATGAATACTTTGCATCAGTATTTACTGTGGAAAAGGATATGGAAGATCCAGACTGGAGGGAAATAGATGGTGACATCTTGTAAAATGTCCATATTGCAGAGGAGGATGTGCTGGATGTTTTGAAACGGTTAAAGGTGGATAAATCCCCAGGACCTGATCAGGTGTACCCGAGAACTCTGTGGGAAGCTAGAGAAGTGGTTGCTGGGCACCTTGCGGAGATATTTGTATCATCGATAGTCACAGGTGAGGTGCCGGAAGACTAGATGTTGGCAAATGTGGTGCCACTGTTTAAGAAGGGTGGTAAAGACAAGCCAGGGAACTATAGACTGGTGAGCCTGACCTCAGTGGTGGGCAAGTTGTTGGAGGGAATCCTGAGGGACAGGATGTACGTGTACTTGGAAAGGCAAGGACTGAGTCGGGATAGTCAACATGGCTTTGTGCATGGGAAATCATGTCTGACAAACTTGATTGAGCTTTTTGAAGAGGTAACAAAGAAGATTGATGAGGGCAGAGCAGTAGATGTGATCTATATGGACTTCAGTAAGGCGTTCAACAAGGTTCCCCATGGGAGACTGATTAGCAAGGTTAGATTTCATGGAATACAGGGAGAACTAGCCGTTTGGATACAGAACTGGCTCAAAGGTAGAAGACAGAGGGTGGTGGTGGAGGGTTGTTTTTCAGACTGGAGGCCTGTGACCAGTGGAGTGCCAGAAGGATCAGTGCTGGGTCCTCTACTTTTTGTCATTTACATAAATGATTTGGATGCGAGCGTAAGAGGTACAGTTAGTAAGTTTGCAGATGACACCAAAATTGGAGGTGTAGTGGACAGCGAAGAGGGTTACCTCAGATTACAACAGGATCTGGACCAGATGGGCCAATGGGCTGAGAAGTATCAGATGGAGTTTAATTTGGATCAATGCGAGGTGCTGCATTTTGGGAAAGCAAATCTTAGCAGGACTTGTACACTTAATGTTAAGGTCCTCGGGAGTGTTGTTGAACAAAGAGACCTTGGAGTGCAGGTTCATATCTCCTTGAAAGTGAAGTCTTGGGTAGATAGGATAGTGAAGAAGGCTTTTGGTATGCTTTCCTTTATTGGTCAGCGTATTGAGTACAGGAGTTGGGAGGTCATGTACTGGCTGTACAGGACATTGATTAGGCCATTGTTGGAATATTATGTGCAATTCTGGTCGCCTCCCTATCAGAAAGATGTTGTGAAACTTGAAAGGGTTCAGAAAAGATTTAGAAGGATGTTGCCAGGGTTGGAGGATTTGTGCTACAGGGAGAGGCTGAACAGGCTGGGGCTGTTTTCTCTGGAGTGTCAGAGGCTGAGGGGTGATCTTATAGAGGTTTACGAAATTGAGAAGTATGAATAGGATAAATAGGGAAAGTCTTTTCCCTGGGGTCAGTGAGTCCAGAACTAGAAGGCATAGGTTTAGGGTGAGAGGGGAAAGATATAAAAGAGACCTAAAGAGGCAACCTTTTCACGGAGAGGGTGATAAGTGTGTGGAATGAGCTGCCAGAGGAAGTGGTGGAGGCTGGTACAGTTGCAACATTTAAGGGGCATTTGGATGGGTATATGAATAGGAAGGGTTTGGAGGGATATGGGCCGGGTACTGGCAGGTTGGATTAGATTGGGTTAGGATATCTGGTCAGCATGGACAGGTTGGACTGAAGGGTCTGTTTCTATGCTGTACATCTCTGAGTCTATAACAACTATATTAAAATGTGCATGAATATGTTGTTGGTCCTCTTATAGAAAATTTGTGTTCAAGTCCTTTTAGAATTGGTTAGTCACTATCAAGCGAGAAAAACCTGTTCACAGTAAGTTCGGAAGTATTTGACACAGGTGGAGATTAAAATAGGGAGGGACAGTAGTAAATTATGTTCCATGCTGTGCTTTGAAACTGAGCTCAACATGAGTGCACATGCACCTCTCAGCAGTCTGATGGGAGATCCCTAGCAGTTTTCTTCTTTCCTAGGGGCATGAAGTAGAATTCTGCTACTGGTTTTCAGGTGAAAAAAAGTGTGGATCTCGGACATTTTGGTCTGTGCTTCCTGCCTAACATCAGATTCTGTTATTTTCAAAGCTGCTGTTAAAATGTGTGCTTAGAAGGAGGAAGTGAAGACAAGAGATTGGCAGTTTAGTGATAAAGTTCAGGCACCCAACTGGCCTTCCTGGTTGCTATTTTAGGTGATAGTGTAAACTTTTAAAAAAAATGTTCTCCTTTCAAGTGTTGCCCTGCTCTCATTTTACATTTGCTATTGTTGTCCTCTCCTCAAAATAAAATTTTGATCTCAATGCCTTTGCACCAAATCCAAGTGTGCCTTCCTTTATCAAGTTTTTGAGTGTGTTTTCATTTCTTAAGTCCTTTTCCATCTTTAGAACTCCATGTTTTAGCCCCCAGCATGTACTAAAACAGTTCTTATCGAGGTCATACGTGATAGTAACAAAGCTAAACTTTAGCTTCTGAACTTGCTGTACCTACCAGCAGCATTTGAAATGATTGACCACACCATCCTCCTCCACTGATGTCCCCTGGCATAGGACTGCTCTCATCAGGTCTCATTCCTATCTAATCACAGCCAAAGAATCGCTTGCAATTGCTTCCCTTCCTGTTCCTGCTCCTTTACCTCTGGAACCTCTCCCAGTAGTCCACCTTCTCCAGTTTTGCAGTATGCTGCAAACTCCTGTTCTCTAGTGACAATTGATTCTATCCCTCTCCCTCTCACTGGTTTGAGATTAAGCCAACCTGTTTACAACCTTGGTATTGCATACAACCATATGTTCTGATCTCACGTTCCTACCATTGCTAAGACCAACTATTTCCATCTTTAGAACATCGTCCAACTTTATCTCTTTCCCCACTCATCTACTGCTGAAAAGTTTCTCTTACTGTTATCCCAACATGACTCCATTCCAATGCACCTGGACTAGCTTCCTAAATTATGCCCTTTGTAAATTTGAGGCCATCCAAAACTCTGCTTATGTCTTAATTTGCACCAAATCCTATTCCTCAATTACTCTCCTGCTCACTGACCTCAATGGCATCTAGTCAAGCATCTTGATTTTAAATCTCATTCATTCATTTTTAAAATCCTCCCATCATCTTGCACTTCTCTGTCGCTATCTCTCACCTCCAGCATCACAACCCTGAAGGCATCTTGTTATGAAGTTAAAGGCGTGTACTGTACCTTTAACAGAGTGAATGCTGGAACGGAGAGCTTACAAGCACCTGTCATTTGACTAGTGAGCAATCTAAGTACTGGAAAATTGAAAATATGTAATGTGTGGCTGTGAAATGGATACCTGAGTTGGTTGCTGTCTTGACAACAATTCGAATTGAACCGATCTGTTTAAATTATGCCCCAGGATACAAAAATGTAATTGAGTTTGAATTTATTATTTTGCCAACATCGAACCAATGTGATGACCGATGCTGGAGTATAAAAATGTAGGCAAACTGTCAATGAAACACTCTATCAAAGGTACCATTTCATATGAAACATCTTTGCAGTAAAAGAAAAAAGACCCAGGAAGATCTTCAGCCGAAAAAAGAAAGACACTGCAGATGACAGCTGCTTATGGTTTTGAAATTAAGTTGATGTAATTTTAATAACTGTTTATTGGAACAGCCTATTGCTACAGAGGTGGAGGCAGGTAATAAACAGTTAAGATAAAGGGGGCTTTGAGTTGTGAGTAGTTGTTGTTTAATGTTAGAGTTGAATAAATTAATGTTGTTTTCTTTAAAATTGTGAAATTTGGTAGTTCTGTTTGGAAAGCATTAACTCAAAAGAAGGAGAAAGTGAGGGCTGCAGATGCTGGAGATCAGAGCTGAAAATGTGTTGCTGGAAAAACGCAGCAGGTCAGGCAGCATCCAAAGAACAGGAGAATCGACGTTTCGGGCACAAGCCCTTCTTATTCCTGAAGAAGGGCTTATGCCCGAAACGTCGATTCTCCTGTTCCTTGGATGCTGCCTGACCTGCTGCGCTTTTCCAGCAACACATTTTCAGCTCTTAACTCAAAAGAAGCCAATAACATAATTCATTAGCTATCTAATGGGGAAAAAAATGTTTAGGGCTGTAGTGGAAGAAATGGTGACTGATTGATTGTGCCATTTAGGAAGTTATCCAATGTGATGAGTCAGTTGGCCTCCTTGCTGTCTCAGTTGAGTTTTGAGGATGTGAATGAAGTTCAGTGGGAGGAGTACTGATCCAGTGAAGAACTATGTTCTGAGCTTTCTGTATTTTGTTATAGCTGCATATATGCAGGCAAGTAGTGGGTATTCCATACTATTCCTGACTTGAGAGTTGTAAATGGCTTTGAAAGGCCGGGAATTGAGAATGTTTTGTAGAAAATCTTTGTTCTCTTTGTTTTTCCAAGTGTGTTAATGTGAGTTCTCCAGTTCTGTTCAGGTTAGTATTCGGATTTTGATGGTGGGTTTTATGCCTATGGTAATGCTGTTGAAAATTGGAAAGAGTGGTTCTATTTCCTCATGTTGGAGTTGGTTGTTACCTGGTACTCTTCAGGCTCAAATATTAGCTGGCTTGTGACAATCTAATCTCTGATTATTGTCAGGGTCTGTCTTCTGTTGGATGAGGATTTCATGATTTGAGGTTCTATGATTGAACTTCAGAATCATGAACAAGCGCACTAATCCCCACTTAATGAAGGAAGATTCATTTTTGAATCAGATGAAGCATATTTTGCTGAGGATATTGCCAGGAGTAATTCATTCAATAATATCTTGGGTTGCAATATTCAATCTGTGACAATCACAATCATAATCATGCTATTTGTCAAGTGTTGCTCCAGTGTTATGACCTTGGCGAGATCCCCCAAATTGTTTTTCTGGGTGGATATTCTAAATTATCAAGATCACAGAGGAGGAGAATTAATGGGTTCCCCTTCTGTATTCACTCACCCCAACAGGTGGCCATTACAAAGTTAATTTTAAAAGTGACATCCACGATTGAAGGAATCCTTTCTACCAGACCAAAGTTTTCTTGAGTTGAGTGAATTTTTTCATTACTAAACATAAGAAATAATAATGCACAGTTTTTAGAAATGAAAATTGAGTCCAAACATGTGTAAAAGTTTAAAGATAAATATACCAGTCTCTGGGTTATTTGAAGAGTAGATTCATTGTAACTGCTACATTGATACTGGAAGTCTGGATGTCGGCAGGTGAATTGTTGATTTCATAATGCTCGGTTTTGCAGGTAAGCTGAAAGGCCTTTGTCCATTTTCCTTTTGATTATAATTTTGCTTGCTTTTCGATTTCCAGCAAAGAAAAAGAGATTTCCTCCTCTGCTCAGGGGGTCAACTAGGGTTTTCTCAGCAGTGACAAACATTCCCACTAAGCTGCGTACATACATAGCCTCTCCAAGGTGCCATATGTGATGATTGTGTTCAGCATGATTCTTGAAAAAGGAAACCACCAACATTTCTCTTGCCCATACTGCTGTGTTCTGTTATCAACTTCACAGTATGTGACTAGTCAGTTCAGTTTGCAGTACATAAGAACATAAGGACTAAAAGCAGGAATAGGCCACCAGGCCCTTTGAGCCAGCTCCGCCATTTGATAAGATCATGGCTGATCTTTTCATCAACTTAATTCCACTTACCAGTGCTGTCACCGTATCCCTTAATTCCTTTATTGTTCAAAAAAACTAGCTTAGCTTTAAAAACTGAAGCATCAACTACTTCACTGGGCAAGGATTTCCATCGATTTACAACCCTCTAGGTGAAGAAGTTCCTTCTCAATTCAGTCCTAAATCTGCTCCCTAATTTTGAGGCTCTGCCCTCTTGTCCTAGTTTCACCTGCCAGTGGAGACATTCTGTCTACTTCTACCTTATGATAGAGTCATAGAGATGTACAGCAGGGGAAACAGACCCTTTTGGTCCAACTTGTCCATGCCAACCAGATATCCCAACCCAATCCACTCCTACTTGCCAGCACCTGGCCCATATCCATCCAAACCCTTCCTATTCATATATCCACTCAGATGCCTTTTAAATGTAGCAATTGTACTAGCCTCCACCACTTCCTCTGGCAGCTCATTCCACACACGCACCACCCTCAGCGTGAAAAAGTTGCCCCTTAGGGGTCTCTTAAATTTTTCTCCTCTCACCCTAAACCTGTGCCCTCTCGTTCCAGACTCACCCACTCCACGGAAAAGACGTTGTCTATTTAACCTATCCATGCCCCTCATGATTTTATGAACCTCTATAAGGTCATCCCTCAGCCTCTGACGCTCCAGGGAAAGCAGCCCAGCCTTTTCAGCCTCTCCCTATTTCTCAAATCCCCCAACCCTGGCAACATCCTTGTAAATCTTTTCTGAACCCTTTCAAGTTTCACAACATCTTTCTGATAGGAAGGAGACCAGAATTGCATGCGATATTCCAACCGTGATCTAACCAATGTCCTGTACAGCTGCAACATAACCTCCCAACTCCTGTAGTCAATACTCTGACAATAAACGAAAGCATACCAAACGCCGCCTTCACTATCCTATCTACCTGCGACTCCACTTTCAAGGAGCTATGAACCTGCACTCCAAGGTCTCTTTGTTCAGCGACACTCCCTGTATAAGTCCTTCGAAGATTTGCTTTCCCAAAATGCAGCACCTCACATTTATCTGAATTAAACTCCATCTGCCACTTCTCAGCCCATTGGCCCATCTGATCAAGATCCTGCTGTAATCTGAGGTAACCTTCTTCGCTGTCTGCTACCCCTTCAATTTTGGTGTCATCTGCAAACTTACTGTCTGTACCTCTTATGCTCGCATCCATATCATTTATATAAATGATGAAAAGTAGTGGACCCAGCATCGATCCTTGTGGCACACCACTGGTCACAGGCCTCTAGCCTGAAAAACAACTCTCCACCACCACCCTCTGTCTTCAACCTTTGAGCCAGCTGTGTATACAAATGCCTAGTTCTCCCTGTATTCCATGAGATCTAACCTTGCTAACTAGTCTCCCATGGGAGACCTTGTCAAATGCCTTACTGAAGTCATTGGAGATCACGTTTACTGCTCTGCTCTCTTCAATCCTTTTTGTTACTTCAAAAAACTCAATCAAGTTTGCAAGACATGATTTCCCACGCACAAAGCCACGCTGACTATCCGTAATCAGTCTTTGCCTTTCCAAATACATGTATATCCTGTCCCTCAGGATTCCCTCCAAAAACATGCCCACCATCGACATCAGCCTCACTGGTCTATAGTTCCCTGGCTTGTCCTTACCACCCTTCTTAAACAGTGGCACCATATTAGCCAACCTCCAGTCTTCTGGCACCTCACCTGTGACTATCGATGATAAAAATATCTCCGCAAGGTGCCCAGCAACCACTTCCCTAGCTTCCCACAGCGTTCAAGGGTACACCTGATCAGGTCCTGGGGATTTACCCACTTCTATGCGTTTCAACACATCCAGCACTTCCTCCTGATCTATTTCCATACATTCTGTATCTTCCACGTCCCTTTCCACAGTAAATACTAAATGAATATTTTGCATCAGTATCTTCTCCCATCTCCTGTGGCTCCATACAAAGGCCGCTTTGCTGATCTTTGAGGGGCCCTATTTTCTCCCTAGGTACCCTTTTGTCCTTAATGTATTTGTAAAATCCCTTCGGATTCTCATTAACATTGTTTGCCAAAGCTATCTCATGTCTCCTTTTTGCCCTCCTGATTTCTCTCTTAAGTATATTCCTACTGCCTTTATGCTTTTCTAAGGATTTACTTGATCTATTTTGTCTATACCTGACCATATGCTTCCCCACCTTCATAGTTTTAAATGTTTCTATAAGATCACCCCTCATTCTTCTAAATTCCAATGAATATAATCCCAGTCTACTCAGTCTCTCCTCAATCCCCTCAACTCTGGAATTAACCTAGTGAACCTTTTCTGCAATACCTGTAGTGCCAGTACATCTTTTCTCAAGTGAGGAGACCAAAACTGCGTACAGTACTCCAGGTGTGGCCTCACCAGCAACCTGTACAGCTGCTTTTAAACTCAGTCCCTTTAGAAATGAAGACCAACATTCCATTTGTCTTCCTAATTACTTATTGTACCAGCAGACCAACCCTCTGTGATTCATGCACAAGGACACCCAGGGTCCTCTGCATAGCAGCATGCTGCAACTTTCTACCATTCAAATAATCCTTTTTACTGTTACTCCTACCAAAATGGATGACGTCACATTTACTAACATTGTTTTCCATCTGCCAGATCTTTGCCCGTTTTCTTAAAGTATCTGTGTACCTCTGCAAAGTTTCACAGTCTTTTGTACACTTTGCCACTCATCTTTGTGTTAGAGTATGGGGATGACACCCTACATGCAGCCTCCAACTCCAAATCATCTATATAAATTGTGAATAATTATGGTCCCAACACGTAGCCCTCAGGCACACCACTAGTTACTGATTGCCAACCAGAATAGAACTCATTTATCCCCAATCTTTGCTACCTGTTAGTAAACCAATCCGCTGTCCATGCTAATACTTTGTCCATAATGGTGTGTATCTTTATCTTTTGCAGCAACCTCTTATGTGGCACCTTATCAAAGGCCTTTTGGAAATCAAGATACAACTCATCCACTGGGTCCCCATTGTCCACCTTGCTCATTACGTCTTCATAGAATTCCAAAAGATGTGTTAAACATAACCTGCCCTTCATGAACCCACGCTGTGTCTACCCAATGGGACAATTTCTATCTAGATGCCTTGCCTTGCTGTTTCTTCCTTGATAATAGACTCAAGCATCTTCCCCAGTACAGAGGTTAAGCAAACCAGTCTATAATTCCCCATCTTTAGCCTACCTCCCTTTTTAAAGTGGTCACATGTTTGCTGTTCTCCAATCTGCTGAAACTGCCCCAAAGTCCAGCAAATTTTGAAAAATTACCACAAATGCACTTGCTATTTCTCCCGCCATCTCTTTTAGTACCCTGGGATCCATTCCATCAGGACCAGGAGACTTGACTATCCTAAGCTCCATTAGGTTGCCCAACACTACCTCTTCTGTAATAATGATTGTTTTCAGGTCCTCACCTACTTTCATCTCTTTGTCAATTACAGACATGTTGTCAGTGTCCTCCACTGTGAAAACCTATACAAAATGCCTGTTCAGTGCCTCGGCCATTTCATCATATCCCATAACTAAATGCCACCTCATCCTGTAAAGGACCAATGTTTACTTTAGCCACTCTTTTTCATTTTATCTATTTATAGAAACCTTTGCAATCTGTCTTTATGTTCTGTGCTTGTTCTTTCTCGTGTTCTATTTTACTTTTCTTTATCGCTTTTTTTTTGTGGCTTACTGTTGACCTTGAAAGTTTTCCCAATCTTCCTGTTTTTTACTGTTCTTGGCCATATTGTATGCCATCTCTTTCAATTTGATAGCCTCCCTTATTTCCTTAGACACCTATGGCAGATTACCCCTTTTTTTTACAGTCCTTCCTTTCACTGGAATGTACTTTTGCTGAGCAATTTGAAAAATTGCTTTGGAAGTCCTCCACTGCTCGTCAATTATCCCATCATAAAGTCATTGTTTCCAGTCTATTTTAGCCAAGTCTATTGTAGTCTCCCTTGTTTAAGCAGAAGACCCTGGTATTGGATTTTAGCTTCACACTCTCCATCTGTATCCGAGATTCAACCATACTGTGACCGCTCCTTCCAAGAGGATCCCTAACTATGAGGTCATTAATTATTCCTGTCTCATTACACAGGACCAGATCTAGGATAGCTTGCTGCCTTGTCAGTTTCACTATATGCTGTTCACAAAAACTATTGCAGATACACTCAATGACTCCACCTCAAGGCTACCCTGACTGAGCTGGTTTGACCAATTGACATGTAGATTAAAATCCCCCATGCTAATTGCCATTCCATTTTGAAAGGCATTTGTTTATTGCCAACTCCAATGTGATGTTATTTGGTGGCCTATAGACTACACCTATCTGTGGCTTTTACTTAGAATTTCTAATTTCCACCCAAATGGATTCAAACGTCTTCTCCAAACCTATATCATCTGTCAGCACTGCTGTGACGTCATCCTTGAATATCAAAGCAACACCACCTCCCTTACCTTCCTGTCTGTCCTTCCAAGTAGTCTGATACCGCTGGATATTTAACTCCCAGTTGTGACCAGCCTGTAACCATGTCTCTGTAATGGCACAAATCATATGATTTAGTAGCTACTAACTCATCAACCTTATTACAAATGCTGCGAGCATTTAGGTAAAGTGCCCTTATGCTAGTTTTCTTACCCTCATGATTTCCAACTTTTCTAATGATATCTCCTGAATTATTCTTCCTTTTTACTTCTTTCATAGGCTGCCTTATAATTAAACCCTCCTGCACACATGCTAACCTGCTTATCTTTCTATTTGCCACCATTCTTCCTATCATTTTCCCTTTCTCTTCCCCTGACTCATTAGTTTAAAGTCCTAGTGACCACCCTATTTATCCTTTTCACTTGAACAATGGTGCCAGATTGGTTCAGGTGGATACCTCCCATCGATACAGATCTCCCCCTGCCGGTTCCAAAACTGATGCCATTGCTCATCTCTCCCTTTTTGAAGTTCTTTTGTTTTAGACTTCTTTGACATTGATTAGGTGTGACAATCTGTGGTCTCCTTTGAGATTGAGGTTTCTTCTGCCGCCTCTGCCTCCAAGCTTACTTTTACAATCAAGGCTCCTGCCCATCTTCCGAGGACCCCTTCACCCGCCTCCAACACACTCCATCGACCTGGACACCCCGTGCTGGACACCCTCTTCATTTCCAACTGCCATCAAGACATTAACCGCCTCAACCTGTCTACCCCCCTCCCCCACTCCAACCTCTCGCCCTCACACGTGCTGCCCTCCACTCCCTTTGCTCCAATCCCGACCTCACCATCAAGCCAGCAGTGGTGGGTGCAGTAGTAGTCTGGCGCACTGACCTCTACACCGCTGAAGCCAGATGCCAACTCGAGGACACCACCTCCTACTGCCCCCTCGACCATGGCCCCACCCCCCATCGCCAAACCATCATCTCCTAGGCCATACAGAACCTTATCACCTCAGGAGATCTCCCACCCACAGCTTCCACCCTCATAGTCCGGGAACCCCGACAGCCCGGTTCTACCTCCTTCCCACGATCCACAAGCCTGACCACCTTGGCCGACCCATCGTCTCAGCATGCACCTACCCCACTGAACTTACCTCTACCTACCTCAAACGTCCCCAACAGTACCCTTCCACCGATACACTCATTCGTTTGGCCGAACTGGTCCTCACCCTTAACAATTTCTCCTTCGAATCCTCCCACTTCCTCCAGACCAAGGGGGTAGCCATGAGCACCCGTATGGGCTCCAGCTATGCCTGTCTTTGTTGGCTACGGAGAACAGTCCATCTTCCGAAGTTACACCGGCACCACTCCCCACCTCTTCCTCCGTTACATTGATGACTGCATTGGCACCATCTCGTGCTCCCGCATGGAGGTTGAACAATTCATCAACTTCACCAACACATTCTACCCTGACCTTAAATTTACCTGGACCATCTCTGACACCTCCCTCCCCTTCCTGGACCTCTCCATCTCCATTAATGACGACCGACTTGACACCGACATTTTTTTACAAATGCACCGACTCCCACAGCTACCTGGATTACACCTCTTTCCACCCCAACTCCTGCAAAAATGCCATCCTGTATTCCCAATTCCTCCGCCTCCGCCGTATCTGCTCCCAGGAGGACCAGTTCCACCACAGAACACACCAGATGGCCTCCTTCTTTAGGGATCGCAATTTCCCTTCCCATGTGGTTAAAGATGCCCTCCAATGCGTCTTGTCCACATACTGCACCTCCATCTTCAGATCCCACCCCTCCAACTGTAACAAGGACAGAACCCCCCCACCCCCCCTCCCCCCACCCCCCCAGTGCCCCGGTGCTCACCTTCCACTCTACCAACCTTCGCATGAACCAAATCATCTGACGACATTTCCGCCACCTCCAAACGGACCCCACCACCAGGGATATATTTCCCTCCCCACCCCTTTCCACCTTCTGCAAAGACCGTTCCCTCTGTGACTACCTGGTCAGGTCCACGCACCCCCAACAACTCACCCTCCCGTCCTGGCACCTTCCCTTGCCACTGCAGGAATTGCAAAACCTGCACCCACACCTCCTCCCTCACCTCCATCCAAGGCCCCAAAGGAGCCTTCCACATCCATCAAAGTTTTCTCAGCATATCCACCAATATCATTTATTGTATCCGGTGCTCCCGATGCGGTTTCCTCTACATTGGGGAGACTGGACGCCTCCTAGCAGAGTGCTTAGGGAATATCTCTGGGACACCCATTCCAATCAACCACACCGCGCTGTGGCCCGACATTTCAACTCCCTCTCCCACTCTGCCGAGGACATGGAAGTCCTGAGCCTCCTTCACCACTGCTCCCTCACCATCCGGCGCCTGGAGGAAGAACGCCTCATCTTCCGCCTCGGAACATTTCAACCCCAGGGCATCAATGTGGACTTCACCAGTTTCCTCATTTCCCCTTCCCCCACCTCACCCCAGCGCCAAACTTCCAGCTCAGCACTGTCCCCATGACTTGTCCTACCTGCCTATCTTCCTTTCCACCTATCCACTCCACCCTCCTCTCTGAGCTATCACCATCCCACCCCCATTTACCTGTTGTACTCTTTGCTACCTTCCCCAACCCTCCTCCCTGACCTATCACCTTCATCCCCACCCCCACTCACCTATGCTGCTTTCTCCCACCCCACCCTCCTCTCATTTATGTCTCCATCTTTCAGGCACTCTGACTCTTTCCTGATGAAGGGCTTTTGCCCGAAACGTCGATTTCCCTGCTCCTCGGATACTGCCTGAACTGCTGTGCTTTTCCAGCACCACTCTAATCCAGAATCTGGTTTCCAGCATCTGCAGTCATTGTTTTGACCTAGTTGATTATCCCCATGAGCCTTGCGGACAGTAACTGAATTACATTACACCAAATATACATTTGCAGTCATTCCTCTAACTTGTATAACCTTATTTTAAGAATCTTGTAATTAAAAGTTCAATCTACCTGTATTTGATCTACGATCATGACACCAGACTGTGATAAGTTGTTCCTTTTGATTCGTTGACCACAATTAGGTGTTGTTGTGCCATATTTTGCTTAAATGTTGGGAACAAAATCCTGTCGTAAGTGAGAAATGCGTTTCGTATGTTAAATGCTTTGGAGGAATGAGTGCATTCTTGTCATTTGTTGCAGTGCTTTACTTCTTTAGCCCTGTGTGACAAGATAATTAATTATAGAAGAATGTGATTAAGCCTGTAGAATCAAGCCAGGGAACTATAGACCGGTGAGCCTGACCTCGGTGGTAGGCAAATTGTTGGAGGGAATCCTGAGGGACAGGATGTACATATATTTGGAAAGGCAAGGAATGATTCGGGATAGTCAACGTGGCTTTGTGCATGGGAAATCATGTCTGACAAACTTGATTGAGTTTTTTGAAGAGGTAACAAAGAAAATTGATGAGGGCAGAGCAGTAGATGTGATCTATATGGACTTCAGTAAGGCATTCAACAAGGTTCCCCATGGGAGACTGATTAGCAAGGTTAGATCTCATGGAATACAGGGAGAACTAGCCATTTGTATACAGAACTGGCTCAAAGGTAGAAGACAGAGGGTGGTGGTGGAGGGTTGTTTTTCACATTGGAGGCATGTGACCAGTGGAGTGCCACAAGGATCGTGCTAGGCCCTCTACTTTTTTGTCATTTACATAAATGATTTGGATGCGAGCTTAAGAGGTACAGTTAATAAGTTTGCAGATGACACCAAAATTGGTGGTGTAGTGGACAGCAAAGAGGGTTACCTCAGATTACAACAGGATCTTGACCAGATGGGCCAATGGGCTGAGAAGTGGAAGATGGATTTTAATTCAGATTAAATGTGAGGTTCTGCATTTTGGGAAAGCAAGTGTTAGCAGGACTTATACACTTAATGTCCTCGGGAGTGTTGCTGAACAAAGAGACCTTGGAATGCATGTTCATGTCTCCTTGAAAGTGGAGTCGCAGGTAGATAGGATAGTGAAGAAGGCTTTTGGTTTGCTTTCCTTTATTGGTCAGAGTATTGAGTACAGGAGTTGGGAGGTCATGTTGCGGCTGTACAGGACATTGGTTAGGCCACTGTTGGAATATTGTGTGCAGTTCTGGTCTCCTTCCTATCGGGAAGATGTTGTGAAACTTGAAAGGGTTCAGAAAAGATTTACAAGGATGTTGCCAGGGTTGGAGGATCGGAGGATCCCTGGAGCGTCGGAGGCTGAGGGGTGACCTTATAGATGTTTACAAAATTGAGGGGCATGGATAGGATAAATAGACAAAGTCTGTTCCCTGGGATCGGGGAGTCCAGAACTAGAGGGCAGAGGTTTAGGATGAGAGGGAAAAGACATAAAAGAGACCTAAGGGGCAACTTTTTCACACAGTGTGGTACGTGTATGGGATGAGCTGCCAGAGAAAGTGGTGGAGGCTGGTACAATTGCAACATTGAAGAGGCATTTGGATGGGTATATGAATAGGAAGGGTTTGGAGGGATATGGGCCGGGTGCTGGCAGGTGGGACTAGATTGGGTTGGGATATCTGATCGGCATGGACTGGTTGGACTGAAGGGTCTGTTTCCATGCTGTACATCTCTATGACTCTATGCCATTCAGCATGTGGTTCCCATTTCTGCTCTCCAAGTGCAACTCAGCTAGTCTCCTATTTATCTCATCCTTTCCACTTTTTTTGGTTCATCCATTAGAGAAACAAAATTTTCAGAACAGCAGGTCCTATCTCATGCCTCCTTATTTTTCTTCTCGACACTTTGGTATTTTTGTGAAAATTTATTGGCATCACAAAACTAGTATAAATTTAGGTTGAGAATTGCATCAGCATCATAGTTTTGTAATGATATTCAAGGGTGTATGATAGAGCGTGGACCTTTTTTGATTGGTTTATTTTTGCAGCTGTGAATGTCGATATTCAGTCGTTTGTGGTCCAGCCTTAGTTACACACCGTGCAAACTATTTCTCAGTTTTACTGTTCCGAAGTTGAAAACCGACCATGAATTTTAGGGAGTAAATGACAGACAACATATTCACCAACACAGGAAGATTTGAATGATTTATATTAGTGGGAGTCACCAACTTACCACTACAAAATACCAGCATGCAGGAAACATAACTCTGCTGATTTATTTGAATGTGCAAATTGCAGCCGATTTAAAAAAAAACTGGATATCTTTATATGCTGCATGTTGTGGTTCTAATTCTTAGGAAATTTAGTTCTTTCTTTTATTATTGGTTTGTTTCAGTTCTCTTTAACACTTGAGGCAGCTTTAAATAGAAGTAGGAATGTTAAATTAACATTTGGTACAGGGATTTAGAGGAAAATCGTTTATTCTTTCAGTATCATTTCTTGTGTTGAAACTTCTGCCCCTTTTCATAATTGGAATATCATAGACTTCTTAACTTATAAAGCAAGTAATCTCAAGACAACTTGCAATTATATACCAACTCTCATTAAATAGAATGGTGTTTCAGAGGAACATTAACAAACAAAATCTGATACACAAATATCTTGGAACAAATGACCAGTAACTTGATGAATGGTAGGTTTCGGGAGGTTTCACTGAGAATAGAGAGTTAGAGAGGCCAAGAAGTTTACAGGGGGAATTTCCAGAGGTTGGCTAAAGCAGCTAAAGGCCTACTGCCAATTGTGGAGTGCTCAAAGCCAATGACATGCAAGAGACGAGAGCTAGAGGATGCAATAATTTTGAAAGGTTGTAAGGCTGGAGTACATTCCAGAGAAAGGAAGGAGAGCAATGGAGGGATTTGAAAACAAATGTGAAAAAAGTTGTTGGCGGACTGGGCTGATGCAGGTCAAGCACGAAAAGTGTGATGAGTGATATCTGAAGAGCTTGAGGTGGATAATGGAAAACTGGACAGCATAATTGGCATAACCCAGTCAAGAGGTAATGAATGTATGATCAGGTTTCAACAGCAGTTGAGCTGAGATGGATGAAGTAGAATGATGCAACTGTGATGGAACTAAGAGATCTTGATGATGAAGTGGTTATGTTGAATATTGTATTTCCTCTCCATTTTCCTGCCAAAGCATGGATCTCCTGAGGTCCATGCACGGCAGTAGCTTCTGGAACTGAAAGTCAGTGTGTCAATACAGCAGTGAGTATGGACCTGCGTTACTGCACAGGTTAGAGGGAACGTTGGAAAGTCATCTTATGGATAATACTACAATAAAGTTACTGTTAAGTTCTTTTCTATTTACTCCTGAGGTTCTTACACATTTGATGCAACTGTAACAAACCAACTTTTGTGAACAAGCAACTAAATTTATTAAGCATGGTACAGAACAAGCTAGGTGACCCCCTTTGACCTGACTTTGCATGCATGCCTGTGAAGAGGGTCAAAGTGAGGCTCTGAACAAAGAAAGCACATCCTCTTTATACATGTCAGTTGCAATGGTTACAGATGCTGTGGCCACTCCCCCACAATCACAAGCCACTCGAAACAATCCCCAGTTACTCTCAGTCACACGTTACCGCAGATACAATGGCAGGATGAGATTATCCTCTGAGATGGTGCTAATGCCCTAATCCTGGGGAATTGTTACGCAGATGATTTCTTGACTCAGTGCTTTCTCAAGACAATTTCTGGTGCGACATACCTCTGGCTGTAAAGCATTTCTGAATGGAAGAGATTGAATTGATTGTTATAATTTGACAATGGCAGGGGGGTGTAATATCTAAATGAAGTGTAAATTACAATGGACAGTCAACCACATTCTTTCATAGTTAAAAATCACACAACACCAGGTTATAGTCCAACAGGTTTAATTGGAAGCACACGAGCTTTCGGAGCGACACTCCTTCATCAAGTGATTGTCGCTCCGAAAGCTCGTGTGCTTCCAATTAAACCTGTTGGACTAATACCTGGTGTTGTGAGATTTTTAACTTTGTACACCCCAGTCCAACACCGGCATCTCCAAATCACATTCTTTCATGGCTTTCGTCCCCACCCAAAGACAGTGTAGTTTAACCCTTTAATATTACGTTCATGTCCAGAGAGAGTCCCAGTTAATCTATTAACATTATAGTTACAAGCCATCTGGCACTGCCTGGGAAACGGGTAGCTTGCAAATTAAATTTGTGGCATGGACCAAAGACTAACTTCTATTATGTCAATCTTTTAGTTGAAAGGAAGTTATGCCTAATAATTGGATGTGGGATGTGACAAACCTGGGGAGATGGTGAGGTGCAGCTGGGTTAGTGCTAATGTGGAACCTGACACTTTGATACCAAATACAGTAAGAATGAAAAATAGGAAAGGGACAGCCATAAAATGAAAACAAAGGCTTCAGTCTTCCAAGTATTTAATTGGAAAAAAACTTTGGCTCATCCTTACCTGATGAAGGAGCGTTGCTTCCAATTAAACCTGTTGGACTATAACCTGGTGTTGTGTGATTTTTAACCACTTATGGGTGTTAGACAAGCAGGCTTATTGCTGAGTGACAGTGAAAGGATCAGGAGAGGTGATGACGAGGAAGCTAGGTCTTGAAACCTGCATGTATAGATTGGTTGGTTTTCTGATGGTGTGGCCAAAGAGTAGTACATAGATGAATAAGAGAGGGCCTACAATAGATCCTTGGATGCTGTCAAATGTATTTGTGTGGGAAGGAGTTGTGGGAAAAATGGGTCTGGATTAGAGAGATGACAGTTACTTGAATAACTGTACAGAAGAAAGGAAAGAGAGATTTGAAGATATGTTTTTGATTTGCAGAGACAAAGGGGACAAGGGTTAGCTGGTTTTTGAAGAGTGGTGATGATGGCAGATTTATAGAACTTTGGAACAGTATTCAGAATCAGGAAATCTTTAACTATATAGCTAACTTTGGGGACAGAAAAACAATTTAGTGGCCAGTAGTTTACAGTATAGAATCCACACAGTGTGGAAGCAAGCCATTTGCCCCATCAAGTCCACAGCGACCCTCCAAAGAGCATCCCACCCAGACCCACCTCCTATCCCATCCCCGTAACCCTGCATTTTCCCACCTAGCCTGTACATCCCTGGACACTATGGGCAATTAGCATGGCCAATCCACCTAACCTGTATATCTTTAGACTGGGAGGAAACTGGAGCACCTGGAGGAAACCCAACCAACACAGGGAGAATGTGCAAACTCCACACAGTCATCTAAGGATGGAATTGAATCCAGGTCTCTGGTGCCGTGAGGCAGCAGTGCTAACCGTTGCTAGCCACTGTGCTGCTCTGTTTGTCAGGAATAGGATTGAGGGAGGAGGAGTTGGGTCTTGTGGATCTGATGCACTATCCCATACTATATGTGGGGAGCAGAGGGATACAGATGCTTAGGAATTGGGCGACAGGTTTAGACAGTAGATTTGGATCGGCTCAGACTTGGAGAGCCGAAGGGCCTGTTCCTGGGCTGTAAATTTTCTTTGTTCTTTGTTCTATGTTTGTCTTTTATGCCATATGCGTCATTTAATAAATAGCATAAATAAACAATTTGTTAATCCTCCTTATAAATCATTGAGTGTCAGCTGTGATTCACCTCTGAACCATGAGGTAGCCCTACTCAGTACCTTTTGGACGAGAGATAAACCTGCTCAGGTGGATGTAAAAGATGCCATAATCATTGTTTTGAAGAAGACCAGGGAATTGTTTCCATTGTTCTGGCCAGAGTTTGTACCTCCAATTAACATCACAAAAACTGGATTATCTGACTGACTGATTGCACCAACATTTATGAAATGTCCTGGCTAATGTTTATCCCTCAAATCAACTTGAACAATTAAAAACTTTTTGTGAGAGATTGCTGTGTGAAAGTTGAGTGCCTAATTTCTTCTATTAATAAAGTATTACATTACAAAAGTTCAATTAGCTGAAAATTCCTTTTAGAATATATGGTGGTAATGAAAGTTTATATTCTTTTTGTTCGTGCGAATTCAGTATCCAGCAATCCATCGTGGATCTGAAATTGATGAGCTAGAAGCATAAAGTATGAAGTATTCAAATGCCATGTTCATTCTATTCTGGTGTTAATGTGCTTTGTCTTTTTAAAACAGGTTAGTTGTAGTTATGTTAGTTTCTTGTCAAGTGTTTGTGCTTCAACCAAACATGAAAGAGAATGAGAGTGCAGTTCAATCGTGTCCTTCAGAGAGGAGGAATTTGTATCAACAACAGCTATTTCATCTGATCTTTCAGTTAACTTTAAGCTTTGTGTTGTATAATTTAGGATCCCACAATCATCAAGGTTATTTCCATTATGATTTCCATTGGGAATTGATAATCAGCACTGTCGTAGAACTTATGCATGTACTCACATTATCTATTACACATGAAGTTATTTTAATTCTGTCACATTTTGTTCCAGTAACAGTTATTTTGTTGTTGAACTTTAACTGTTTCATTTAAAGATAATGTGCAATGTTTTTTTTTCCCAAGGGTGCAGGTATATGTGACATACATTGTCTTTAATCTGCTCTCATTCACTTTAGAAAGGGGGTGCAGGAAGATGAAATTGATTTGACTAGAGAATTAATTGCTTAACTAATTTCCTGCAAATAAAACTATGAAAGGGAAAGAAAGAAAGAAAGAAAGAAAATTAAGTACGTTACATTATTTCTGGGACCTACTCTTAAATTAAATTGATTGGGTAAAATCTCACAAGATTAAGGATTCCAAATGAGTTGGACAGTATCTTTCTAGTTCCTATGCACATGAGTTTACTGCTTAAGCCTGCTAGTGATGCAGCACTATCGTTGTATTAAATCACAATACTGTCTTAAAAATATAACGTTAAAAATCACCCAACACCAGGTTATAGTCCAACAGGTTTAATTGGAAGCACTAGCTTTCAGAGCGACGCTCCTTCATCAGGTGGTTCATCAGACCACCTGGTGGTGCGAAGTTAAGAAAGCTAGTGCTTCCAATTAAACCTGTTGGACCATAACCTGGTGTTGGGTGATTTTTAACTTTGTACACCCCAGTCTAACACCAGCATCTCCAAATCATAAAAATATGACATTAGTGACTGTGGTCACGGAACATAATAGCTATGTTCAATTAAAGTTACAATAGTGTGAAGAAAGATTTCATCAACTCACTCATGCTGTATTAAAATTAAAATGCAAGCACCAGGGTGCTGCCATTGTCTAAGTTGGAGATCTTCAAAAGGAGTGATAGGTTTAAAAAAGAAGTTTGAAAGTTATTTCAGCTTGAAGGAAACAACCTTTAATGTCTTTTGCTTCAAAACAACATTGAATGTTCACGTAAAATATATTTGTGTGTCTAAATTTGAGATATAATCTATTTTAACTAAATTCAGACAATGCTCTTTTCAGGTTATATGAGGATACTCCTACTGCTGGTTTGTTGGTGGACTTTCAATTATCCTACAGTGTTTTTTCCCTGTTACGTGACTTTTATTATTCTTGATGGTGAGTGTGTATTTTGAAATGTTTGATCTAGAGAAAGAATGAAACATGTTCATGTTTGAATAGTTATGACTGTGTTCCCTATTTTAGAGGGCTGCAACTCACAGATGCTGCTACTTCTCTTGCACAGTACACTTTGATGCAGCATCTGTTGGTTTCATATCCGTAGAACTTAAATTTACCTTCTGTGTTTTAGAAATTAATCTTTCCATTTTTGTACTTTTAAAAAATCATAAGCAGACTAAATCACAGAAAGTACCATTAGAGGTACTTATTTCTTTGTTTAGTTTAGATGTTTAGTGGAACTATAGTGGCGCTGAGGTAAACTCCACCACTTCGAAAACCTGAAACTAAATCCAGAAATTGCTGGAAATACTCAGCATATCAGGCAGCATCTGTGGAGCGACGGCAGTTAATGATTCAGGTTGATTACCTTTCCAGCATATTCTATTTTTATTCAGATATCCAGAATCTGCAGTATTTTGCCTTTGTATCCAATAATTCTGTTCATTGCTAAAATTATTGCAGGTTAATGCCCTGAATTTCAAATATCGTACTTTATAGAACAATATATTACACGTGCACCTGACTATGAGTCTTGTACTACTTTGATTTGCTCCTGTTCTGTCAATTAGAGCTTGGAGGATGACCTTAAGTAAAGGCTTATTCTATTATCTCAATGAGTGGTTGTTTTCCAACAAACCTGATTCACAAGGCACACTCCGTATTAGTTGAAGCACACTTTTGGCCCTTTGTCTCATAAGTCCTTGGACCCACTGATAATTTGTCCAAGATCCTTGAAAATAAGGAAATAGTTATATTTCAGAACCTATTTGATCAAAGGAGCATGGTGTTATTATTCAATGAAGTACTTTTATTGCGTATGCATTTCAAATATCCTCTATCATTCTATTGAGGAAAACCTTCTGTCTAATGCAATGAGTTTTGTCTGTGTTTAAATTCTATGTCACATGTAAGATGCTCATATCTTCTGATACGACACAGATGAATCAGGTCTTTTTTTTTCAGAAAAAGCATCAAAGCTCCCCATGTCATTTATTTTGAGCCAGTGCATCAAACTGAGGACGAACATGTGAAACTCTGTTTGGTCATAACTTGGAGCTATAAATCCAAAATCATTGCAGTTTTTCTTGAACTGATGAAAACTTATTGCTCTAAAAGGTTAACTCTTCGAGTCATAGAGATGTAGAGCATGGAAACAGACCCTTCGGTCCAACCCATCCAGATATCCCAACCCAGTCTAGTCCCCCCTGCCTGCAACCGGCCCACATCTCTCCAAACCCTTCCTATTCACATACCCATCCAAATGCCTCTTAAAAGTTGCAATTGTACCAGCCTTCACCACATCCTCTGGCAGCTCATACACATACCACCCTCTGCAAGAAAACGTTGCCCCTTAGGTCTCTCTTATATCTTTCCCCTCTCACTCGAAACCTATGCCCTCTTGTTCTGGACTCCCTAACCCCAGGGAAAAGATTTTGTCTATTTATCCTATCCATGCCCCTCATAATTTTGTAAACCTCTATAAGGTCACCCCTCAGTCTCCGCTCCAGGGAAAATAGCCCCAGCCTGTTCAGCCTCTCCCTGTAGCTCAGATCCTCCAACCCTGGCCTCAAAATCTTGCTGAACTGCAGAGTATTTCCACCTTTAGTTTTTGTTAAAATTCCATAGTTATTAATTTTAAAATTTTAATCTTCCCAAAAATTGGGTGCCACCTGGTGCCTGCTTGCTGACTCGAGCACTGGAATGAATCAAATTTACACAATTATGAGGAGCTCATTGTTTTATTCACCGTGCTCATTATAAATAGAACAATATTAAGCAATTAAAAATTGATGTGGAAATCTCTGCAGTTGAATTTAACTCAAAACTGCAGGAAAAAGTAAAACTATTCTGTGAAACTCGAGACTAAAACTCATGTTGATACAACAAAGGTTCTGTTCAGTTGATATAATTGGCCTGTAACGATTCAGAATATGAGTGAAAACGTAATAAATTTACAATATGAAGACATTTAGAAAGCATGTGTACTTGAGCCTTCCTGAAGTCTGCAAAAAGTTTTGACTCCTGTAAAACAAAATGCAGAGCAAAACAAAAGTTGGAAGGAAGGCTCAGTTAATGAGTACACAGGAACCACAAGAGAAGCTGCCAACTTGCAGCACAAACAACTTGGAATTGTCATCAAAGGAAAGGTAGCCATTGTAGTGGTAGTTTACTGATTTCCGAAAACTTAACCTTTCTCTCAGTGAGATGTTCTCTCTTAAAAGATATGACATTTGAATCTCTGGGGAACACAGTTTGTTCTGACCTAGACTGGCTTACATAAAGGACAGTGAGAATGATCAACTGTTTTTTCAAAGGTTATATGTTTTTAAGGGGAAAGAGATTCCAAAAGGCTCCCAATATGACTAATTGTGGTGAGGATTACACTAGGCTTGTAGCTGTCTGACAGATGGATATGCTAAGGTTAAGTTTATTTTTAAGTATTGTGAGAGTTGAAAACTTTCACTAGGTGAAATGCCCTGAAGCACTCTGCATGGTCATAGTGAACTTCAATTTCACTTTTTTGTGCCAGATTGTACATTTTAGTTTTATAAATAATTAACTAACAAGCGAATTATTGGCAGAAGCTTTACTTTGTTATTGAATATACATTAATAGATTGTAAATGATAAAAGCTGCACAATGCACGGCTAAATTTTAAGGAAAACCAAGGAAGTGCATGTACTAACAGGTTTTTAAAAATGTTTTGATATGTATAAATTGTTTTTATGCTCATTACTATATAATATAGTAAGCTCATAATAGTTAGAACTTAGTAACTGTCCACTAATACCCAATGTGTACACTGACATTATATTTAAAACCTCCATCATGAAGTCATAAATAGAGATGTCTGCTGATGATTATATTGTGTTCAGTGCCATTCACGACAACTCAAATACTAAAGCAGTCCATGTTCAAATGCAACAAGATCTGGACAAAATCTAAACTTGGACTACCAAGGAGCAAGCAACATTCATGCTACACAAATGCCAGGCAATTGTTGTCTCCAACAAGAGGCAATCTAATCATAGCTCCTTGACATTCCATGCTGTAACCATCACTGACTTCCACAATTATTGACATCCTTGAGATTCCCATTGACCAGAAGTTCAACTGGGTTTGCCACATAAACACAGTGGCTACATGACCAGATCAGAGGCTAGGAATACTGCAGCGAGTAATCCACCGCCTTACTTCCCAAAGCCTGTCCATCATCTACAAAGTATAAGTCAAAAATGTGATGAAATCCTTTCCACTTGTCTGATTGGGTGCAGTTCCAACAATGTTCAAGAAGCTTGACATAATCCATGACAAAGCAGCCTACTTGATGGGCACCTACAAGCATCCACTCCCTCCATCAGTGACTCTCAATAGCAGCAGTACATACTATCTACAAGATGTACTGCAGAAATTCAAAGATCATTATACAGCACCTTACAACCACTTCCACCTAGAAGGACAGGAGCAGCAGCCATCCTTTCAGATGGGTCAAAATCTTGGAATTCTCTCCCAAAAGGCATTGTGGGTTGACCTACAACATGTGAACTGCAGGGTTCAAGAAGACAGCTCACCGCCGTTTTCTCAAGAGCAACTCGAGGCTGGCAATAAAAGTTGGCTCAGCCAGTTCTGAGAGTGAATAAAAGAATGTGTACAAGGTCAACTATCTAATAATCATTGAATTGCATTTATTTTTTTTTCCCATTCTGACATGTATAATCTATCCACTTAATATATTCTTAACAATTACAGGGCTTGATGGATATGCAGCTCGGCAGTTAAATCAGGTTTCTGAATTTGGAGCTTGGTTTGATGTTGCTATTGACAACTTTGGGCGTACAATGTTATGGTGCTTGCTCTTTAAGGTAAGTGCATTACTATTGAGAGTGGCAAAAATGAGATTCTCTTCCTCAGGCAGTCCTTCAGGATGGAAGATGACTTTCTTCCACTCAGATGCTGTGGATTTGAGGGTCTTAATAGTCCAATGCTACATCTGCAAACCCTGCCATAAATAGTGAATGTTGTGTTCGTTGAAATGGATAAGTGGAATGCTCGGGTTGAAAGTGAGATAACTTTACAAATTTGAGCACTTTTGGAATTACATTGCATGGGCATTTCTTTCCCCAAATGTCAACGTTTCTCTAGACAGGAAGAAATGGCAAAATAAAACCACTGAAAATGTTCGGTGAAGAATTCGTGGAAGAATGGAGAATGTATAATTATGAAGACGGTCCTGAGATAGTAGGACTCTTTCTACTGCAGCAGAGGAAACTAAGATGAGAGTTAATAGAATTTCAAAAACAGACTTTTAGACATTTACAGCACAGAAGGAGGCCATTGACCCCATCATGAAAGCATTAGTCAACAAAGATCTGACTGCACTAACCCCATTTCCCAAACCTTGGCCTATTGTCCGAGAGGCTATGGCAATGCAAGTGAATATCTAAATAACACTTAAATGTTACAAGACAGTCTGACCCAATTAGTCATAGAGATGTACAGCATGGAAAAAGACCCTTTGGTCCAACCCATCCATGCCGACCAGATATCCCAACCCAATCTAGTCCCACCTGCCAGCACCCGGCCAATGTCCCTCCAAACCCTTCCTATTCATATACCCATCCAGATGCCTCTTAAATGTTGCAATTGTACCAGCCTCCACCACTTCCTCATTCCATACACGCACCACCCTCTGCATGAAAAAGTTGCCCCTTAGGTCTCATTTTTATCTTTCCCCTCTCACCCTAAACCTATGCCCTCTAGTTCTGGACTCTCTGACCCCAGGGAAAAGACTTTGTCTATATATCCTATCCATGTCCCTCATAATTTTGTAAACCTCTATAAGGTCACCCCTCAGCCTCCGACGCTCCAGCAAAACAGCCCCAGCCTGTTCAGCCTCTCCCTATAGTTCAAATCCTTCAACCCTGGCAACATCTTTGTAAATCTTTTCTGAACCCTTTCAAGTTTCATAACATCATTCCATAAGACCATAAGACATAGGAGTGGAAGTAAGGCCATTCGGCCCATCGAGTCCACTCCACCATTCAATCATGGCTGATGCGCATTTCAGCTCCACTTGCCAGCGTTCTCCCCGTAGCCCTTAATTCCTCTAGACAACAAGAACCTATCAATCTCGGCCTTGAAGACATTTAGCGTCCTGGCTTCCACTGCACTCCGTGGCAATGAATTCCACAGGCCCACCACTCTCTGGCTGAAGAAATGTCTCCGCATTTCCGTTCTGAAATGACCCCCTCTAATTCTAAGGCTGTGTCCACGGGTCCTAGTCTCCTCGCCTAACGGAAACAATTTTCTAGCATCCACTTTTTCAAAGCCATGTATTATTTTGTACGTCTCTATTAGATCTCCCCTTAATCTTCTAAACTCCAACGAATACAATCCCAGTATCCTCAGCCGTTCCTCATATGCTAGACCTGTCATTCCAGGGATCATCCGTGTGAATCTCCGCTGGACACGTTCCAGTGCCAGTATGTCCTTCCTGAGGTGTGGGGACCAAAACTGGACACAGTACTCCAAATGGGGCCTAACCAGAGCTTTATAAAGTCTTAGTAGTACATCTCTGCTTTTATATTCCAACCCTCTTGAGATAAGAGACAACATTGCATTCGCTTTCTTAATCACAGACTCAACCTGCATGTTTACCTTTAGAGAATCCTCGACTAGCACTCCCAGATCCCTTTGTGCTTTGGCTTTATTAAGTTTCTCACCATTTAGAAAGTAGTCCATTCCTATATTCTTTTTGCCAAAGTGCAAGACCTCGCACTTGCTCACGTTAAATTCCATCAGCCATTTCCTGGACCACTCTCCCAACCTGTCTAGATCCTTCTGTAGCCTCCCCACTTCCTCAGTACTACCTGCCTGTCTACCTAACTTTGTATCATCGGCAAACTTCGCTAGAATGCCCCCGGTTCCCTCATCCAAATCATTAATATATAATGCGAACAGCTGTGGCCCCAGCACCGAACCCTGCGGGACACCGCTCGTCACCGGCTGCCATTCTGAAAAAGAACCTTTTATCCCAACTCTCTGCCTTCTGTTAGATAGCCAATCCTCAATCCATCCCAGCAGCTCACCTCGAACACCATGGGCCCTCACCTTGCTCAGCAGTCTCCCGTGTGGCACCTTATCAAAGGCCTTTTGAAAGTCCAGATAGACCACATCCACTGGGTTCCCCTGGTCTAACCTACTTGTTACCTCTTCAAAAAATTCCAACAGGTTTGTCAGGCATGACCTCCCTTTACTAAATCCATGTTGACTTGTTCTAATCAGACTCTGCTCTTCCAAGAATTTAGAAACCTCATCCTTAATGATGGATTCTAGAATTTTACCAACAACCGAGGTTAAGCTGATTGGCCTATAATTTTCCATCTTTTGCCTTGATCCTTTCTTGAACAAGGGGGTTACTACAGCCATCTTCCAATCATCCGGGACCTTTCCTGACTCCAGTGACTCTTGAAAGATCTCAACCAATGCCTCTGCTATTTCGTCAGCAACCTCTCCCAGAACTCTAGGGTGTATCCCATCAGGGCCAGGAGATTTATCAATTTTAAGACTTTTTAACTTTTCTAGCACTATCTCTTTCGTAATGGCAACCATACTCAACTCAGCCCCGTGACACCCTTTAATTTTTGGGATATTACTCATGTCTTCCACTGTGAAAACTGACGCAAAGTACTTGTTAAGTTCTCCTGCTATTTCCTTATCTCCCATCACTAGGCTCCCTGCATCAGTTTGAAGTGGCCCAATGTCTACTTTTGCCTGTCGTTTGTTTCTTATGTACTGAAAGAAACTTTTACTATTATTTCTAATATTACTGGCTAGCCTACCTTCATATTTGATCCTCTCATTTCTTATTACACTCTTTGTTATCTTCTGTTTGCTTTTGTATCCTTCCCAATCTTCTGATTTCCCACTGTTCTTAGCCACTTTATAGGATCTCTCTTTTTCTTTAATACATTTCCTGACTTCCTTTGTCAGCCAAGGTTGTCTAATCCCTCCCCGGTTAATCTTTCTTTTCTTGGGAATGAACCTCTGTACAGTGTCCTCACTTATACCTACAAACTCCTGCCATTTTTGCTCTAGTGTCTTCCCGGTTAGCCTCTGCTTCCAGTCTATTTTAGTCAGTTCCTCTCTCATGCCCTCATAATTACCTTTATTCAACTGTAACACCATTACATCAGATTTTGTCTTCTCCCTTTCAAACTCCAGACTGAACTCTACCATATTATGGTCGCTACTTCCTAAGGGTTCCCTTACTTTAAGATCTTTTATAGAGTCTGGTTCATTGCAAAGCACTAGGTCCAGAATAGCCTGCTCTCTTGTGGGCTCCATGACAAGCTGTTCCAAAAAGCCATCCTGTAAGCATTCCATGAATTCCCTTTCTTTAGATCCACTAGCAACATTATTTACCCAGTCCACCTGCATATTGAAGTCACCCATGATCAATGTAACCTTGCCTTTCTGACATGCCTTCTCTATTTCCCGGTACATGTTGCGTCCCTGGTCCTGACCACTGTTAGGAGGTCTGTACACAACTCCAATTATGGTTTTTTTGCCTTTGTGGTTCCTCAATTCCACCCACACAGACTCCACATCATCCGACGCTATGTCATTCAATACCATAGATTTAATTTTGTTCTTAACTAACAAGGCAACCCCACCCCCTCTGCCCACCTCTCTGTCTTTTTGATAAGTTGAAAAACCATGGAGGTTTAACTGCCAGTCCTGACCCCCCTGTAACCAAGTCTCTGTGATGCCTACTACATCATAATCATTCACTATTATCTGTGCCATTAATTCATCGGCTTTGTTATGAATGCTACGAGCATTCAGGTAAAGTGCCTTAATGCTAACTTCCTTATTAGAGATGTTGTAAGTCATATGTCCTAAGTTATCCTTGCTTTTTTCTGCATTCTCAGTCTGCCTCAATTTTAAATCCACCTGGAAACATGCTATCCTGCTGCTTATCTTTCCATTTACCTCCATACTCCCTGTCGCTTTCACTTTCCCTTCCCCCCCAACTCAGAAGTTTAAAGTCCTACTGACCACCCTATTTATCCTCTTCGCCAGAACATTGGTACCTGATCGGTTCAGGTGGAGACCGTCCCAACGGTACAGATCCCCCCTGTTCCAAAACTGATGCCAATGCCCCATGAAGTGGAATCCCTCTTTCCCACACCAATCCCTTAGCCACGTGTTTACTTGCCTAATTTTCTTGTCCCTATGCCAATTGGCACGTGGCTCGGGCAGTAATCCGGAGATTATGACCCTTGAGGACCTGTGCTTCAATTTCCTGCCTAGTGCTTCGTAATGCCCAAACAGGTCCTCCACCCTAGTCTTGCCTATGTTGTTGGTACCAACGTGGACCACAACAACTGGATCCTCCCCCTCCCGCTCCAATATCCTTTCAAGCCGGTCAGAGATGTCTCGCACCCTGGCACCGGGCAGGCTAGGAAGGAGACCAGAATTGCACGCAATATTCCAACAGTGGCCTAACCAATGTCCTGTACACCCACAACATGACCTCCCAACTCCTGTACTCAACACTCCCTAGGGCCTTACCATTAAGTGTATAAGTCCTGCTAAGACTTGCTTTCCCAAAATGCAGCACCTCGCATTTATCTGAATTAAACTCCAGCTGCCACTTCTCAGCCCATTGGCCCATCTGGTCCAGATCCTGTTGCAATCTGAGGAAACCTTCTTCACTGTCCACTACAACTCCAATTTTGGTGTCACCTGCAAGCTTACTAACTGTACCTCTTATGCTCGCATCCAAATCCTTTATGTAAATGACAAAAAGTAGAAGGCCCAGCACCGATCCTTGTGGCACTCCACTGGTCACAGGCCTCCAGTCTGAAAAACAACCCTCCACCACCACCCCCTGTCTTCTACCTTTGAGCCAGTTCTGTATCCAAATGGCTACTTCTCCCTGTATTCCATGAGATCTAACTTTGCTAATCAGTCTCTCATGGGGAACCTTGTTGAACACCTTACTGAAGTCCATTTAGATCACATCTACTGCTCTGCCCTCATCAATCCACTTTGTTACTTCTTCAAAAGACTCAGTCAAGTTTGTGAGACATGATTTCCCCAATTGTCGTTTCAGAAAATGAGTTCCAGTGCTGGGTTAAAAAAAAAGCTCCTTAACAATTCTTTAAGCTATTTATCTCTTAACTTACATCTATCTTGCCCTTCTATTCTATGCCTTGATTAATAAAGGAAAATATCCTATATCATCCTCAATCATGTCATCTGCTTTTTCTGCCACCTTCAGGGATCTATAGAAATGCACACCAAGGTCCCGCTGACCACCTGTACTTTCTAGGATCCCGATGAAGACTCATAGTGTAATCCCATGTGTTGTTGGACCTCCTCAAGTGCATTAATTCCTGCTTTTCTCAAGTTGAATCCACTTGCTACTGCTCTGTTAATCTGACCAGTTTGTTGATAGCCTTCTGCAGTCTATGACTATTTTCCTCATGGTTTACCACCCCTCCCAATTTTCCTGTCATTTGCGAACTTCTTGGTGATACCCCCTTCATTTAAATCCAAATTAAGACCTTCAGTCCTCTGGCACTCACCTGTGACCTGTTATCTCCTGCCTCATAATCCTGATTTACATCTCAACCTGCCCTGGGGATTTATCCACTTTATTAATACTAAACCCATTCGTACCTGCTGTCTTTCTGTGTTAACCTCCTCTGATATTTCAGTCTTCCACCCTGATGTTTGTATCTCTGTAATCCTTTTCCATTGCTAAGACAGATGCAAAGTTTTGGTTGAGGACCGTATCTACATCTTGCAAGACAAAATAGAGGTTAAATTATGCACTACACCATCTCCTTACTAGCTGTGAGGGATAGGAACGTGGACTTCTTGCGGATAACAAAATAGATACCACTGGCATGTAAATCTCCTATCTGTTGTGAAGGCCCACATGTTCAGATCAAATGAGTCATTGATGTAAAAAAGAAATGAAGTGGGGTTTGGGTCCAGACTCATGAGTCTGCAGATCTGTGGGTAGCAAATCTGTTGATGTCCAGAAATGCATATACTGGTTTTTTTTCCTCCCCCCCCCCCCCACCTCAGTTATTGTGTTCCTGTTTATGTAATTTAAAAATCCCTTCAGAGTTGTCTTCTACCTGCCAATGCTTTTTCTCATGCTTTCCTAATTTTCAGAGGACATAATTGAGGCAGAGGCCTTTGCTTCCTTGGAGGAGAATGTAGGAAACCAGTTGCAACAATTGAAGATACAGGCTATGAGAGAGTGCAGCAGTATGATTAATTTTCAATGGGTTTAGGAAATCTCTCGTACAGATATGATGGCCTCCTTCTGTTATTCTGTGGTACAAATGAAAGGAGGTTGCAAAGAAACATATTTCATTGAAAAATTATTTTTTTTTCAGTGGGGACATTTTATAAGTAGCTTAGAGTGGTGTGTTTTTGTATGTACACACAATTCCATGGGAGCAGACTGGAAGAACAAGTTTGGCGAAGGTCCTTGGTGGGTTCGGAAAACGATGGCAAATGGTATGAAAATTTTGACTTAATTTTAAAATCAAAGTTTAAGAATTGTCCTGGTGGAAACATTGCAAGTTCCAATTGGCTGTCAAACAACTCAAAAAAAATTAAGGAATGTTTTATGTGAACTTCAGGAGTGGTCTTCTATGATGACATATGATGACAACAAGTCATAAATGAAAACATATGCAGAGTTGAGAGTGTGGTGCTAGAAAAGCACAGCAGGTCAGACAGCATTCGAAGAGCAGGAGAATAGACATTTTAGGCATAAGCCCTTCATCAGGAAATCTTGGATATTGCCTGACCTCCTGTGCTTTTCCAGGACCACACTCTTGACTCTGATCTCCAGCATCTGCAGTCCTCACTTCCTCCTCTATGAAAACACATGCATGTGTGCCAAGAGCATTATGTATTTTATAAGGCAACTGGTCTGACAAAACGACATGCATAATTGTATTAAAAGTAAAATATGCCACTTGCTCCTTGATCTATTTCACCATTCAGTGACATCATGTCTGATTTATTACTTCATATTTCCACTTATCCCTGATAGCCTTTCACCCCTTTGCTTAACAAGAACCTTCCTACCTCTGCTGTAAAAATGTTTGAAGTCTCTGTCCCTGCTGCCTTTAGAGTTGTAAAGGCTCATGACCAGTTTAGGGAAAACCTCTAAATAAAGGTAACTTAAAGCAGATAACTAGTAACTCCAAGTTCCAGATCCTCCCACAAGTGGAAACATCCTTTCCGTATCCACCCTTGTCAAGACCCAAGAGGATCTTTTTAGGTTTCAATCAAGTTGCCTCTTGCTCGTTTAAACCAAGTCTGTCCAACCTTCCTCATAACACAACATGCACATTCCAGGTTTTCCTCCTTTTAAAGTCAACCCCTTTTTTCCATTGAACCTTGGTAGCCGAGCAATCGATTTGGTACCCAGGGGAAAAAGATTCTGACTATTCATGCCTCTCATAATTTTGTAAACTTCTATCAGGTGCCCCCCAACTTCTCCATGAACATTCTAGTGAAAACAAACCGTTTGTCCAATCTTTCCTCATAGCTAACGCTCTCCAAACCAGGCAACATACTGGTAAACTGTTCTGACATCTCTTCAAAACCATCACATCAATTTTGTAGTAATGTAGCCAGAACTATATACTATATTCCAGATTTGGCCTAACTAATGTTCTATACAGTTGCAACATAACTTGCCAATTTTTATACTCTGTGCCCCTGCTGATGAAGGCAAGCATGCCATTTGTCAGCTTGACCACCTTATCCACTTGGGTTACCACATTCAGGGAACTGTCAATCTGTGTGCCTAAAATGCATCACCTCACGTTTGTCCAGCTCGGACTCCATTTGCCATTTCTTCACCCAAGTCTCCATCCAATACCCTGCTGTATCCACTGGTAATCCTCCTCGCAATCAGTAGCTCTCCCATCTTTGTGTCATCTGCAAATTTACTGATCTGACCACCTACATTCACCGCCAAATCATTTATATAAATTAAAAACAGGAGGGGTCCAAGCACTAATCTCTGTAAAACACCATTGGATACACATGGCTACTTTCATGGCTACTGTATGACAAAAACAGTTCTGTATCCATCTTAGCAGCTCACCATGTGGCATCGCATTTTTTGTATCAGCCTGCCATGAGGGACCTTTTCAAAGTAAAATCCACGTAGAGAACATTCACTGCCCTGCCCTCATCAGTCATCTTTGTCACTTCCTCAAAAGACACTTACATGTTTGTGAGACATAACCCTCCCCCTTACAAAGCCATGTATTGCTAAAGTCTCATCTCTTTCTAGATGTGAATAAATCCTATCCCTAAGAATCTTCTCCAATAATTGCCCTACCACTGATGTAAGGCTCACCAGCTTGTAATTTTCCAGATTATCCCTATTGCCCTTCTTCAAGACCAACATTTGCTATTCTCCTGTACTCCGGGACCCTTCCTGTGACTAAAGAGGATATGTAGATTTTGTACACAATTTCCTCACCTGCCTCCCTCAGTGTCCAGGAATAGATCCCATCAGATTCCTGGGAACCTGCCTACCTTAACGCCTTTCCAAACACCCAACACGTTTATATATTGACGTGCCCTAGAATATAAATGTGCCCCTCCTGAGATTCACCATCCACCATGTCCTTCTCCTTTGTGAATACTAATGCAAGTGTTTGTGAAGGATCTCACCCACCTCTCCCAGCTCCGTGTATAAATTCCCTCCTTTGTCCTTTACTGGTCCAATATTTTCTCCAGCTAGTCCCTTTTTCCTTACGGATGTATGAAACAGCTTGGGATTTTCCTTAATTCCCTAAAGGGGAACATTTCATGGCCCCTTTTAGCACTCCTAAGTCCTTGTTTGATTTCCTTCCTTCTATCCTTCAAGTGCACTGTCTGTCTACAATTGTCTCAAATTTATGTAGAACTTCCCTTTTCTTTTTGACTAAGCTCTCAATTTCTCTTGTCATCCAAGGTTTCCAAATTTTGCCATCCTTAACCTTCAGTTTCACACGGACATGTTAGTCCTGAACTCTAATCAACTGGCCTTTAAAAGATTCCCACATACCAGATTTACCCTCAATCATCTGCCCCCAATCTATATTTCCTAGTTCCTGCCTAATATTATGATAGTCAGCCTTCTCCCAATTTAATGCTTTCAACCGAGGACTACTCTATCTTTATCCATAAGTAACTTAAAACTTGTACAGAATAATGGTCACTGTTCCCGAAATGCTCCTCCACTGAAACTTCAGTCACCTGTCAGGGCTCACTCACCAATATCAGGTCTAGAATGCCCCCATTCCTGAAGAAGGGCTTATGCATGAGACATCAATTCTCCTTCTCCTTTGATACTGCCTGACCTGCTGCGCTTTTCCAGCAACACACTTTTAAGCTCTGATCCCCAGCATCTGCTGTCCTCACTTTCTCCTAGCATGCCCCCACCCATTGTTGGATTATTTAAATATTGTTTCAGAAAACCTGCCCTGGACACCTAACATATTCTTCCCAACACTACCACCACCATCAAATCCAAGACCCTGGCACAAAGGGAGTCCCAATAAGGGAAGTTAAGTAACCCACCACAGCAACCTTGTTTTCATTACATTTTTCTGTAGTCTGTCCACATATCTGTTCCTCTACCACCTGTTGGTGGTTGGGAAGTTTATAGTCAATCCCAAAGTGATTGGCCGCTTCTTATTCCTAAGCTGTACCCATGTGGCCTTGCTGGATGAGCCATCCAAAATGTCCTTTCTTAAGAGAGCTGTTTTATTCTACCTTGCCAGAAATGCAACTCGCCCATCTCTTTTACATTTCTTGTTATCTCACCTGAAACATCTGACAGAATGTTAAGCTGCCAGTCTGTCTCTCTCTGCACTAAGTCTCTGTAATAGCTACGTCATTGAGCTTGGATTAATACATATTAATTACATATTAATTATTATGTGTTCATCTGCCTTCCCTGACATACGCCTCTTGTTAAAAGAAATACACCTCAGACCATGGGTTCCCTCCCATCTCACACTGTTCTTCTCATGAGTCTTGCTGGCCTTAGTCTCAGATTCCTCATTTGTCATTTTACTTGCTGACCAGCTGCAGTGGTTCCCATCCCAGCCACACTACTTTAAACCCTTCCAGGATATTAGTGTCCCTCCAGTTTAGGTGCAAGCAGTCTTTCTTATAAGGTCCCACTTGCCCCTGAAGACACCCCAATAATCCACATCCTGAAACTCTTCCCTCCTACACCAGCTCTATAGCTACATATTTGACTATACTATCTTGTATTCCTAGCTTCACCGACACTTGGCACAGGGAGTAATCCTGAGATTACAACATGAGATCCTACTTTCCAACTTTTTACTTAACTCCCTAAACTTCCTTTGCAGGATATCCTCTCTCTTTCTGCCTATGTTGTTGGTATCAGTATGGACCACAACCTCTGGCTGCCACCCTTCGCTTTCAGAATGTTCTGTGCCCACTCAGTTATCCTTGACCCTGGCACCAGGGAGGCAACACACCATCCGCAGTGTTGCATGTAACCACTGAAATGCCTGTGCCTCTGACTGTAGAGTCCCTATCACTACTGCATGCCTACCCTTCAATCCTCCCTGCTGTACAACGGTGCTAGTTGTGGTGACACTGATCAGCTGCAGGTGCTGCTTGCTGCTTAGAGGCCATTTTCCCTCTGTCTCCAAAATGGTATACAGAGGAACCTCAATTATTTGAAGGACACTGGCAGGGAGTATTTCGTTCAGTTATTTTAATTCCGGATAATTGAATGCCGGATAACATAGTTTAGCCAAGCATCGGATCCTTGCAATCTTGCTGGATAATCCAATATTTGAATAATCGAATGCCAGATAATAGAGGTTCCTCCATATTTGTTTTGGGGGGGGGGGGGGGGTTGTCACAAGGGATTCCTACACTGCCTGTCCATGCTTACTCATCATATTGGTGGTTACCCACCTCTTTTTGGTCTGTGTAGCCCTTCCTGGTGGTGTGACCAGCTCATTAAATGTGCTATCCATGACATTCTTAGCCCCATGCATGCTCTAAAGTGAGTCCATCTGCAGCTTCAGGCACTCAGTGTGCCAGATCAGGAGCTGCAACTGAACAGATTTCCTGCATATGTTATCATCTTGGAGACTGTAAGTGTCTCTGATATCCCACATCTTGCAGAAGGAGCACTCCATGGAATTGAGTTTCCTGCCATTTCGAACTTTATCAAGTAAATCAATCTTGTCAACTACAGAAAATAATTCAGCAATTGACTACATAACATTACCTACTAGTCACCAAATTCCAGTCTCCTGCTCCTGTGCTCTATTCCTAGCAGACCACACCAAAAAGTTCTTTCTCATTGTCCAGTTTGCATTACTCAGTCTGCAAATCTGGTCCCTGAGCCGCCAAGCTGTATCACTTCTTTGAGTCATGACGTCGCCTCTGGAGTTCTACCCCTAGGTTCAGCTCCACGTTTGCTCCGTCTGACCCTGCTCCTCGGATATTTACCCTGCTGCTGATGTTCGCCCTTCGGTTCGCTCTGACTGACCCTGCTCCTCAGGTATTAATCCGGCTGCCGCTGTTCACCCTCAGGTTCACTCTGTCACTGCTGTCGTGCTCAGACTGCCCTCCAAATTCATGCACTAGGGGACCTCCGGCTTCCTCTATATTTCAGAGCTCTGCAGTACTCGCTGTTCAGATAATATACTTGTTTATTTTTCTTGCCAAATGGAGTTTCACATACGCCACATCTTACTCCATTTGACAGATCTTTGTTCACTCACTTTATCGATAATCCTTACGTCCTCTTCAAATGTACTTTCCTAGCCATCTTTGTATCATTAACAATTTTTACAACCATTCCTTCTGTCCCTTTATCAAAGCCATTTGTATAATTTTTTAAAGATTAAGGCCCAGACATTGTGACATTCTTGTGACATTCATCTCATAACACCCTGCCAACCAGTGAAAGGCCCTGCTGTTTGCTCTCTGGCTAGCTGATAAGAAAAACAATCTTCTGTTTATGCAAATATATTAGCACATACACAATGGACTTATATTTTCTGCAGTACATTTTGATGTGACATTTTATCTGGAAATCTAGGTACAGTACATGCTTTTATCCACAGCACTTGTAACTTTCTCAAATAATTCCAACAAATTGGTTAACCACTATTTCTCTTTTACAAAACCATGTTGATCTGCCTCATTACCTGAAACATTTTGAAATGCTGTGTTGCAACATCTTTAATAAAAGCTTCTAACATCTTCCCTATGACAGATATTAAGGTAGCTGATTAACTGCTTCTGTCTCCCCTTTTATAAATAAAGGAGTTACATTGACTGACTGATTTTCAATCTAATTGAAACTTCCCAAGCTCCAGGACCCTTCAATGAAGTCCATCAGGACTGGGGTTCTTATGAACCTGCCACTGCAACAATTTGCTCAGCACCAATTTTCTTGTTCTTCTCTGTCTTTGATTTCCTGACTTGCAGCTATTTCTGGGATGTTACTTGTAAGTGTGTCATTACAGACATTACTATAGAATCAATGCCCACTTAACTTTTTTTCTTTTTATCTATCTGTTTTTATATTTCAAGCCAACTTTCTCTTGTGCTTTTGATATTCTCCTTATTAGTCTCTTTATGCTTTGATTTTCTTTCCCATCTTCTGACCCGCCACCCATCTTTGCGCAATTATGTTTTTTCCTTTAAATTTCAATACAGTCTTTAACCTTTACTAGGTTGTGTGTTAATGACATAGGTAGGTAAGAAGAAACGTTTTGCATGGCCAGTATGGGGAGTTAGGCACAAAGTTAAGAAGCAGAGCTTCAAATGAAATAATCAGATCCGAGAAATAAATTCATGAATAAATCAGAGAAAGATTAGTTAAGAAAAAATGGGTTTTGGTTCATGGGGGCAATGGCACAAATACTGGGAAAAGAGGTGATTGTACTGTTGGAATGGAATTCTCATGATCCATATAACTAGGGAAGTAGACAGGGTTTTGAACCAAGTAGTGGGACAAAGAATCAAATTTAGGAAGAATGGGAACAAGGAAAGAAGGTAGGTATTAAAATGGGAAACTATAAACTAACAAGGAATAAGCAGTTATGATTGAATACTAAATCAATAAATAAGGTAGTTACAAAACTAAATGCTCTGAATGTGAATGCACAATTAAACCTTTCTTTCAGTCTCTCCAATTCACTGTTGCAGTATCTGATTTGACATTGAATTTAACACTATGCCTAACCCTCTGGAAGAGTCATATTCAGAACAGAAAAAGGCATTTTGGCCCATTGTGTCCACATCAGTCAAGAACAAAACCCTAACTATTCTAATCCCATTTTCTAGTACTTTGCCCTTTGCCCCACAAGTGCACATCTAAATACGCTCTCTTTTTTAAATGTTGTGAGGTTATCTGCCTCTACCACCTTTACAAAGTCATAAGTCACATGACACCAGGGTAATAGTCCAAAAGGTTTATTTGAAATCACAAGCTTTTCCTCACATCAAGAGCTGTGTAATAACATCTCTGAACAGGTTGATGTGGAAAATATTCCTAAATCTTCTGCCCTTTAGATCTTTGTCCCTGGTTAATGAATGCTCCATCAAGAGAAAACATTTCTTACTATCTACCCTATTTATGTCCCTCATAATTTTATAGGTGTCCTCTGCTGCAAGAAAACAATCCCAGTCTGTCCAACTCCAGCCCAGACAACATTCTGGTAAATCTTCTCTGCACTCTCTCCAATACAATCACTATCTTTTTCTGGAATGTGGATTCCAGAATTGGATATAATACTATAGCTGTGGCCTAACTAACATTTTAATCTGTTCCAGCATAACCACCCTCCTCTTAAACTCTTTGCCTTTGTCAATGAAGGCATGTATATCTTATGCTTTCTTAACCACTTTATTCACCTGTCCTGATACTTTAATGTACTGATGTACTTGAACAGCAGCATTATGAACAAATGAAAAATAAACCAGCAATTAAGTTGAAATTTTGTTAAATCAAAACAAATATTAAGGTCTTGATAACCATTAGTTTTTTATAATATTGATTTGCAGCACAGAACTCCTCTTTTGAGCCTCTGTTTAAGTACCGCATTGATGAAACCCAATTTTCTCACCTCAAATGGTGTGTCCCCTGTCTTTGGGGAATAAACTCAATTATGGATATTTTCCACATCAACCTGTTTAGAGATGTTATTACACTGCTCTTGAGCACCTCTTGAACCTGGGCCTCCTGATTCAGAGACAGGGAGACTTGTCACCGCACCACATGAACTCCTATGAGTTCATTTGTGGCGTTTTTTACTTTAACTATTAACCATCACCTGTGCAGCCAATTGGAAGTTTATATACAAATTCCATTATGTGCAATGAACTATTAAAACTAAGGGCAGTGTGTTGAGAGCAGAAAGAGGCTAAATCAAAACCGAGTTGTTGGGGGGGGGGGGGGGGAAATAAAGCACTGCATCCCCTCGTAGTGCCTACCTCTCTCCTAAAGGCATAGAGAGGACTGGTGGACACCACATAAGGGGGACAGACAGTTGGCAGATATGCCCCCTTCCATAGCTTGCTGCCTGGATCTGTTTATAGCCAGTTTGACCAGGTCCAGACGCAGACCCATGAGAAGGTCCTCACCCCTGGATGCCCAAAGATCATGAGCAGAGGATTGAAATGCAATCAAAAACATGACAAAAGATTTTTCAATAAATTTTAAAAGGATGTGCAAATGCTCATATGAGTTAATTTGTGCACCTGCGGTTTAAAGTGGCCACCCCTGTCAAGGAGATAATTGTATGTATAAGGATACAGATTGTGCCTCATTAATGGCTGTTCATGAGTTAATGTTTATTTTTCTGACTTACAGAATAAAGGAATACTTCTGGGACATTGAATGTTGGCTAGGGAGAAGGCTGACAGTTATAATATTGCATTCCATAAATAAGCCTAATATTAAGGTTTAAAAAGAAAACACACTTTTTTTCCAGAATTAAGTGGAGATATTTATAACTTTTAATGTTTCACTCAAATGGAGCGATCTCAAATACTGACTTTGGATTTTTCTTTCACCAATTGGCTATCAGGAGTATAATCGGGGAAACTGCTGACTCGGCATGTGGTAAATATGCACAAGATGTCATAGTAGATTTTATCACTTGTTATAATCTACGTGTGAAATACCATGACTCAGCTCCTCAAATTACAAAATATATTTTAAAATTAGCTCTGTATTTTGAATCAAGTTCCACTGGGGACTTGCATAATATGTTTCAGCTTCCTTTGCTTTGTAGGAATTACACTGGTTTTTAATGATTTTAGACAAGATAGCTGTGTGCACAGTGTTTTATGGAAAGATTCCATTCTTTTATGCTCCTCTACATTATTCTATAGTTAGTAAAATGCTGAGTGAAGATCAGAAACAGAGCAGCAGTCACTGGGCTGTTTATGTACACGGTCATTTACATAGTGCCAGATGTCCGAAGGACAGAATAATGCTCAGTGGCTTGGAAGAGATCCAGTCAAAGAAATCTGATGCTGGTTGACTTCAGGATAAGGCTGAAAAAACAGATAGGCTGATATCTTACATTAATTTCTAGTAGGTTGACTTCAAACCTTACTATAAATATATTAGAACGTCACAGGAACGATCCCTTAAGCCCATGATGTTGTGCTGAACATGATGCTAAATTAAACTAATCCCTTCTGCCTACACTTGGTCCATACCCCTCCATTCTTGGCATATTCATGTTCTTACCTAAAAGTCCCTTAAACACCCTTACCATATCTGCCACCACCACCAAGCCTGGCACCATATTCCATACTCCTACCACTCTTTTTTTTAAAAAAAACTTGTCATTCACATATTTTGATCTTTCTCCCCCTCACCTTTAAATGCATGACCACTGGTATTGAGCATTTCAATTCTGGGGGAGAAAGATTTTTTTCTTCAGTGCAGAGGCTAATACACCTCCTGCTTTCTTCTCCGGCCTATGGCCTCACTATCAAATATTAGGCTAATGTGTCCACAGTGGTCACATACCTCTGCCACCCCCAAATTTCTACCAAGTCTGCCCAGACAGACCCATTGTTTCTGCCTCTCATAATTCATCTCTTCCTACCCTGACTTTGTATTTTTTCCCTCCCTTCCTCCTCATGTCCATGGTTCTTCTGATGCTTTAACAGTTTGAGATTCCAGGTCAGGCTCCAGCTGCCTTCTCTTTACCATGGATGTGTAATCCCTTTTACATATCTGCCCCCCAAAGAATTATGTACCTGCACCCCAAGGTTTCTCTATTGTACAACACTACCTAAGTCAGGGAATCAAAGCGCAGAGTGGGTGACTGATTGTGGAACCTCTATATTCTGTCCATAAAAATTACTGAATCATTGTCATACAGCACAAAACCAGGTGTTTTGGTACAATTTGTCCATGCCAACCAGATTTGCTAAACTGAACTAGTCCATTTGCCTGCGTTTGGCCCACATCCCTCTATATTTTTCCTATCCATGTATATGTTCAAATATTTTTTATAATTGTATTTGCCTCTCAACTTGCTCTGGCAGCTCATTTCATAACACAGACTGCCCTCTGTGTGAAAAAGTTGCCCCTCAGTTTCTTTTTAAAATCTTTCTTCTAGTTACCATCTATTCAACTCATTATTGCTCCCTGACTAACATCTCAATCTCAGGCTTGCGGAAGTGCTCCAGCAAAGTTGGACCCTACAGCCTTCAGTAGAGTCATAGAGATGTACAGCACGGAAACAGACCCTTCAGTCCAACCCGTCCATGCCGACTAGATATCCCAACCCAATCTAGTCCCACATGCCAGCACCTGGCCCATATCCCTGCAAACCCTTCCTATTCATATACCCATCCAAATGCCTCTTCAATGTTGCAAATGTACCAGCTTCCACCATGTACTCTGGCAGTTCATTCCATACACGTACCACCCTCTGCGTGAAAAGGTTGCCCATTAGGTCTCTTTATATCTTTCTCCTCTCACCCTAAACATATGCCCTTCTAGTTTTGGATTCCCCAACCCCAGGGAAAAGACTTTGTCTATTTATCCTATCCATGCCCCTCATAATTTTGTAAACCTCTATAAGGTCACCCCTCAGACTCTGACGCTCCAGGGAAAACAGCCCCAGCCTGTTCAGCCTCTCCCTGTAGCTCAGATCCTTCAACCCTGGCAACATCCTTGTAAATCTTTTCTGAACCCTTTCAAGTTTCACAATGTCTTTCCGATAGGAAGGAGACCAGAATTGCACACAATATTCCAACAGTGGCCTAACCAATGTCCTGTACAGCCGCAACATGACCTCCCAACTCCTGTACTCAATACTCTGACCAATAAAGGAAAGCATACCAAACGCCGCCTTCACTATCCTATCTACCTGCGACTCCACTTTCAAGGAGATATGAACCTGCACTCCAAGGTCTCTTTGTTCAGCAACACTCCCTAGGACCTTACCATTAAGTGTATAAGTCCTGCTAAGATTTGCTTTCCCAAAATGCAGCACCTCACATTTATCAGAATTAAACTCCATCTGCCACTTCTCAGCCCATTGGCCCATCTGGTCCAGATCCTGTTGTAATCTGAGGTAACCTTCTTCGCTGTCTACTCCACCAATTGTGGTGTCATCTGCAAACCTACTAACTGTACCTCTTATGCTGACATCCAAATTATTTATGTAAATGACAAAAAGTAGAAGGCCCAGCACCGATCCTTGTGGCACTCCACTGGTCACAGGCCTCCAGTCTGAAAAACAACCCTCCACCACCATCCTCTGTCTTCTACCTTTGAGCCAGTTCTGTATCCAAATGGCTAGTTCTCCCAGTATTCCATGAGATCTAACCTTGCTAATCAGTCTCCCATGGGGAGCCTTGTCGAACGCCTTACTGAAGTCCATATAGATCACATCTACTGCTCTGCCCTCATCAATCTTCTTTGTTACTTCATCAAAAAAACTAAAAACTCTTATCAAATTCAACAATTTTAGAACCTCAACATCTTTCTCTTTATCCACCTCCACGCTCCAGGCCTTGTCATCACATCGGCTGCTCTCAACACAGCCAATCCATTTTTAACTGTTTGTGGTCCCCATTCTCTTTTTTTCCTTCCTGGTTTAGTCTTTGCTTACTGTTCACCTGTCTTCAGCATGTATCACATTTTCTTAGCTATTAATGGTTCAGTAGGGTCACAGGACCTGAAACATTAGCTCGGATTTCTCTCCAAATATGCTGATAGACGTGCTGAGTTTCTCCAGCAATTTGTTTTTGTTTCAGATTTCCAACATCCACAGTTGTTTATTTATATCTTTAATTAAACCTGAAATGGAATCTTTAATTGTAATTTAGTAAGTAGTTTTATTTCTGAAGTCAGTTTACTCAGCATGATTTGCATTTGCATGTAATATACCTTGCCTAAATAGGTAGTATCCTTTTTTTTTAGGTTTTAAGACTCCTGTAGGAGTATTTGCTATCTTTGGATTACACGTACTTCCAATTTGGCTGTATGGTTACTATAATCAAATTCTATCTGCAACATTTTTGATGCCTCTTACAATGCAATGGCTTATTATTGCATTTCTTGTTGCTGGAAGACTTCTATGTATGGCAGTGGAGGTAAGAGAAAGTTTCTTTTTGTTTACAAAGTCAGCAAATTAATTTTCCAAAGCAGATAATTCAAATACATTTGTTTCTATTACAGTTCTGGTGTATATGTATTCACATTCTGTACCTCGTACGAAATGAAAAGCAAACCAAAGAAAAGTAATGGACTGATTGTAAAGATACCTAAAGCAATATTTCCAAGTTCAGGTAATTGATTCCTGCAACATAATTAAAGTTCCACTAAGAGTTGATTGTGGAACATTTTTGCAATTTAGTGCACCTTGTGTGATCCTTTTGTGCAGGATTTATGGGGAAAGGAGAAGTAAAAGGACATGGAACTTTTTCCTATTTTTCTTAAATTATGATAATCACAGTTGTGGAGGCTTTGTCACCAAATGAATTCTGTATTTTATAATTAAAACATTTATAGTCTTTTTTTTCCCAAGTGGAGTTTTAAAAGATATTTCTTAAAAACAATCTAGTTCTTCATGATAAACAAAAATGGCTTAGTTTCTGCAGGCCACAGTAAACACCATGAATGACTCCATGAAGAATAATCTTCATTCATAACTTTTCCAATACTGCCTAACCAGTATGAAGCATTTTAGCTACAATTGCTAATTATTACAATACATGACTAGGATACTTAAAATTACCTTGATTGACTGCTGTATGACCAGAAAAACAAAAGAAAATCAATTCATTTAGCGTTACTGCTGAACACTAGTTGCATTTAGTTTAAATTTAAGTTTCTGAAATTCTTTTGCTTCAGATTACTTAATCTAATGAAACACAACTTGTTTAGTTCATGCTTTTATGCTAACAAACCCACTTGTTAACAACTAAAGCATTCCTGCTGGGTTTTTGACAATTAACAAGAGAAATTGCAAATATGCTTAAAGCAAGAATTAAATTAGGGGTAGTGGTAGAAAAAAAAAAGAGTATTCTAGTCTGTGCTTTGTTTTTAAAGTAGAAGTATATTTTAGCTATGTCAGTTTGTCAGTGTGCTCATTTTAAAAGGAGAGAGACAAGTTCTCAGACTAGCAAGCATCTGTATTTGAATGTTATGAGACAAACTGCTGAACACATTCTGCAGTAACCCAGTTTAGACTAAAGTGACTAATAGTTTTGCATTTATATGAAAAAATGCAAGTTTAAACTAATCAGTTTCTATTTTAAGCAGCAGAAATGGTCAGCATTCCCAGTTCTTACCCAGCAACACGAGTGGGTAAGTTAGGTTTACTTGCTGCCATTACTGTCAAATCTTATGCAATAAATGCTCATTTGATAAAATGAGTGAAAGGAGAAATTTGTTTCAGTTGTGGCAGAAATAGTTAGTAGATTCTTTGAGCTACAGCACAAATATTTATAGTATGTTGACATTCATAGTAGACTAACAAGCTCTTTCTGTTTTGATAGTAAAACAAACTCCAACAGAAATTGAAACTTATGTATCTCTGCTTTGACTTCTATAGGCAGAGTAACCATTACAAATACCTACAACAGTTGTGATGACTTCTGATTTTGCAGTTATTAGAAATCGACATTATTTGTTAATTGCTTTTGTGATTGGATAAGTTAAATTGTTAATTTGTACAATATTTTTACTCAGTGACAATACTCATTGTAGCAACTGTAATTGAAGTTGTCTCAAAAGTGAAAAGGACAAGATTTGTACCACAATCATTATAATAAAATGCATTTTTTTATACAATATAATGAGTTTATAGTTTTCTCAATCAGTTACAAGTTGGCACTGTGCTGGTAGAGAGAGACCTTCCAAAAAAAAACTCAAATTGAAGTAGCTTCTCTAGTTGATTATGCCATCTTCCTATAAACTGTAATCTGCTACTGTCTCCTGCAGAAAGTGCCATAGTGTAAAACACCTAACACATATTGCCTCAGAGAGCCAGCTTATAATGTTAGTGTAGTTGCCTGGAACAATTTCGAATTTCACAGTAATGAAGTGTTTATTTTAATTTAAAATGAAGTCTTAATATTCCCAAGGTTAGAATCAAAGTATGGAATTTATTCTTTATTACATGTGGCTGAAAAGCACCATCTTTTTCATTCACGGAGTGTTTGTTTAAAGCAAGTACTGATGACTTAGAAGCAGGCCTCTTTTATATTTGAGTAAGCTGTTATTGTCACTTTTTATATTCCTTGCTAGTTTTGCCTTAATTTTTTTTTGTTCTGAATTTATCACAGTTTTCAAGACTGGCTCTTGTTTCCATTTTATATGCTTTTTCTTTCAACTATTACTGTCCTTAACTTCCTTGCTTAGCTATGGTTGATTTATCCCTCTCACTGCTGGCTTACTGTTTTTTCCTGCTAATCTATCCAGCCAACTAATTCTACCCTCATTTGATTCCCATGATTTAAGTTAACACAGTTGCTTCTAACCCAAGTTTCTCGCTGTCAGTAATTAAATCCTATTATGTTATAATCACTAATTATTGAACTGGAGAGGGATTTACCAGGATGTTGCTGGGAATGGAAGGTTTGAGAGACTGTAAATGCTAGAGCACATTGAAGTTTATAAAATCATGAGGAGTATAGGTAAGGTGAAAATCAAGGGCCTTTTCAAAGGTGGACAAGTTCAAAACCAGGGGGCATATTTTTAAAGGTGAGTGGATAAAGATTTAAAAACATGGGCACCTTTTTAAACAAATAAAGTATGTTGTGTGTGTGTGGAATGAACTGCCAGAGAAAGTGGATACAGGTAGTTAGAACATTGAAAAGACATTTGGATAAGTTCATTAATAGAAAAGGTTTGGAGGGATATGAGCCAAGGACAGGCTGGTGGGACTAGTTTAGTTTGAGTTTATGGTCAGCATGGACTAGTTGAATCAAAAGTTCTGCTTCCGTTCTGTGTGACTGTGACTACTGGTGCTTTCTAAGTAACTCCTCCAGTAAAGTCTCCAATTCCAAGAATATAAAGAGCAGAAGTACTCACCACTTTAAAAAAAAGGAACCGATCACCACTTTGTTTCACCAACTGCAGCTGCACTGTAATCAAACAAGACGGAAGTGGGTACTGCAGATGCAAGGGATTTGAGTAAAGATTAGAGTGGTGCTGGAAAAGCACAGCAGATCAGGCAGCATCCGAGGAGCAGAAAAGTTAACATTTTGGGCAAAAGCCCTTCATCAGGAATGAGGCTGAGCGCCTTTGAGAGATAAATGGGAGGATGTTGGGGCTGGGGAGAAGGTAGCTGAGTGTGTAATAGATGGATGAAGATGGAGGCAAAGGTGATAGGTCAGAGAGGAGGGTGGAGTAGACAGGTGGGACAGTCATGAGGACATTGCTGAGCTGGAAGGTTGGAACTGGAGTAAAGTTGTGGGAGGAGAAGAGGAAACTGTTGAAGTCCACATTGATGCAATGGGGTTGAAGGGTCCTGAGGCGGAAGATGAGGTATCCTTCCTCCAGGTGTTAGGTGGTGAGGGATGGCAATGGAAGCAGCCCAGGACCTGCATGTCCTCGGCAGATTGGGAGGGGGAGTTGAAACTTTCGGCCATGGGGTGCTGGGATTGATTGTGAGAAGGTGCTTCAGAGAACACCTGCACCAGTGTTTCAGAGAACTGTCAATCTTCCTTCGCACTTATGCTCCACCCTCCTCTCTGACCTATCACCTTTACCCCACCACCTGCCCTCTGTTACCTTCTCCCCAGTCCCACCCCTTTCTCTCTCCACCCTCAAGGCTCCCAGCCTCATTCCTGATGAAGGGCTTTTGCCTGAAAATCAGTTTTCCTGATCGTCAGATACTGCCTAACCTGCTATGCTTTTCCAGCACCACTCTAATCTTGACTGTAATCAAACAAGGCAACACTGAAGGCACCGTCATTTTTATATCCCCTAATTCAAAAGCTTCTGAAACTAAATTAAACTGTAATTAACGAGCTTTAGCTGACAGTCTGTAAACTCCTGTTTTAAAGCTGCACTTAAACTTCAAATAGCAAATTGTTACATTAAACAGTAAACTAGCACTTAGGCTGAAATTAGCTCATACTCTGTTCCTCAAAATGTACCCCTTGACACGTTCAAACTCCAGCACACATCTGTTTTCTAAGCCTGATTAGATGATCCTGGCCATTGTGAACCCCTTGATCAATCTAGAAATTGGAATGCCAATTCAGTTTGTTTGCACAATAATCCTGCCCAGTGTTTTCACATTATAATACTTCAGATGGGGGCCCTCTTGTGGTGCAGAGGTAGTATTCCTACCCCTGGTCCAAGAGACCAGGGTTCAAATCCCCCTGCTCCAGAGGTCTGCAATAACATCTGAACAAGTTGATTATGGGGGAAGAGAAAAAGTTATATTTTTAAAAATGCTTTCGATGGGAAGCAAATTACAAATACCACAATGATGTGACTTACTCTAACTTGTTATTTGAAAAAGGCCTGTTCACAAGTTTTCTTTCACGCTAACATGGTCCTTTGTACATTTAGCAGTTTTGACCAACAGATAGACTTATCATATCAACCATCATGCCTTAAGAGAAGGTTTAGTCATTCAATTTCATAGAGTTAAAAGCATACAGCACAGAAAAAGACCCTTTGGTCCAACCAAGATTTCTGAGCTAAACTATTCCTATAAACCTTTCTTCATGTCGGTTGCCAAATATCTTTTAAATGTTATAACTGTACCCACATCTACCAATTCCTCTTCCAGTTCATTCCACACATTCTCAAAAGGTTGTCCCTCTGGTCCCTTTTAAATCTTTCTCTTCTCACCTTGAACTCCCCAACCTAGGAAAAAATGGGCTTGGAAAAGTTTGTTTTTATAAACATCAAAATGGATTTCAAATATTCGTGGAATTGCAATAAGGGTAGTGGCAAGAAATAAGCATGCAAATGTGGGAAAGCTTTCATTAATTTTGAGTTTCAACTTAACATTATTCATTTCTGGTGAAGCAAACCAGCCATCAGCCTTTGGCATGGTGCTAGATAGATTAGGCCTCAGAATATCAATTCTGATAAGACTTCTGGGAGATATGATGCAAGTAACAAAAAAATTCTCAATTTACATACGTTCTGTGCTTCCACTTTAACTTACGATACAATAGCTTACAAATTAAAATTGAAGCTAACTGGGATATGCAGCACACTTTTTATGTCAAAATGCCACAATCTCCTGTGTGGTGCACAATTGACCAGATGTTTTATACTTCCTGTTGTACTACTCTATCAAAAAAGTGTTACTGGCCACATAACTTAAAAGCAAGTCCTACTATCAAGTGACTTTAATTTTACATCAAAACAATCTTTCTTTTAAAATACTGTTATGCAAGGGTGCAGTTGTTACGGTACTGCCTTTTCTCAGTGAGAATTTGCAAGTATAAGAAATTGGTTAACAAAGATTGCAAATATTTGGACTTACTAATGGAATATGCAGCAAGAAAACATTTCAGGCCATTTTTGGAATTGTCAGATATCTTACATAGCTCAATATTTACTGCATTTTTGGAGAAAGATGATTGATTTTCACATAAATCAAACTTCAAATAAAATCTCTAGTACTACTCCAGTTGCTCAAGAAAATTAATTTTTAGTTAATTCTCAAATGATTCAATAATCTGTAGCGTGTACGCATCAAAGTATTAGCAAGTGAAAAACTAGCTGTTGCACATTTAAACAAATCTGTAGCAGCAAATGCAAGTGTTTTGCATTTGCTGCTAATCAACAGCCCCCGTAATTTCATACTTTTGTCTTTTGCCATTTCTAAATTTGTTACTCTGGCAAAACTTTAAGTGCAGTGTTGACACAGAATAACTGTTTTTAAGTTGTTTCCTACTCAATGCAGCTGTAACACCTAAAAGCAGTGGTGATTTCATGCCAGTATATGTATAGCAGCAGAGGTTTTGGAGAAAAAAAAACTGATAATGGACAGTTTTGCTCATACACTTTGCTTTCCCATCTGCTGCCAAAGCACCTTTAGATTGACACTTTAAAATCAGTAAATGTGAATATTTTGCATTTAAAACAGTTTCCTTGGCAAAATACAGGTAAAGCTAACCTTTCACTAGTTGTACTCCACCACAAGAGTTGAACATAGTAAAGCATCCATTGGAAAGGCACCTCACTTATAAAGGTAAATTTACATCATTTCAACAATTAACTAAGAAGCAAAGACAGATTGTGCATGAACACTATATTTAGCAGATCAATAATGTTTTATAGTAGTACACTTACAGAATATCACAATGTTTGTTACAAACATAAGCAATAATGGTCTGATGGTTGCACATAATGTTGGGCGCTGCAGCCTGTGTCATTACACTAAAAGTTTCTGTACACAAATAAATGGAATTAAAATTAAACAAAATTGTAATGTCATTGTATAAATTCAGCATGGCACTATTACATGGATTTCTGCTCAAGTATCTTTGAGTGTCTGCTTGTCATTTTGCTTTCGAACAGCAGAGGCTGAATATGGTAATAGTGTTAAGCCATTGCTGTCAAAGCAATTCAGTAAAGTACAAAAATAGTACTGTTTAATTAAATGTGCAATAAAATGGACACCGTTGACCTTTTTCTTTACCAGATCCTCAATGTTATCAAAACTTTATTATTCACTTAATGCAGAACATGGCAATATTATTCCCAAAGAGGAATAGAAGTTGAATTTTTAAAAAAAAGATGACAAATGGTACCTAAAAACATCAGTTAGTGATCCAACACTTAACTGTGCACCACAAACCAACTTCTAGATATCTCCTTCAATATTTCAATTTTAAAAAATGTGCACTTCAACAACTCACTAAGGCCACTCATGCTATAGATACCTAGGAATATAGTGACATACTGTAATGTACAGCAAACCTATCACAGTGCCCTTAAGGATGTCATTTTGCAATTGGTGACACAGCAAAATAATTAGGACTAACTGCGATGCTGTGGAGGCAAGCAGTGCGAATGGCACCAGTTTAGCATACTTCACAAGGAACTGCTATAACTTCCAAGATGCCAAATAAATTCAGTCAATAGTTAGCAAGGCTGGTTTAAAATTGCCCATCCTGGAACAATCTGATTATGCATTAAGAAATGGTTGGATTACTAGTCAAAAGTTATGTGGTCAGCAGCAAAATGGCTGAAAATATAATTAAAAATAAAAGGCTGCAGCTGCAGAATAACTTCACTTTAACCAATATTTATGGCATTCAGGTGCCGAGACCAATCCTCCTGTCATCAGCATTTGCAAACTTTACTAGACAATGACATGCCATGGCGACTGTTTCTGGTCAGTTCTTTCCTAGTCTTGTATCTATTACATGAATTTTTTTTTCCATTACCTTTACCTCTGAGTTTAACACCTAAATGAAAGTAATTACCCTAATGGTATTACGTGTAGTTACTGGATTGTTTCACAGTATGCTTCTCCCTTGCAGTCCAGGGAATAAAGACTGTACGTGACAATTTAATCCTGTTTTGATCCTCAGCAACCCTGTCCAATTGTAGGCTGAGCTAACAGGAACGATCTGACCACTTCTTCTGTGGATTGCGTGCTGCCATTTACATCCTCAAGGGCATCACTTATGGCAAACTGTCGATCCCGCAGGCGGTTCCAGTTAGACAGAATATTATGATATTCAAATACTTTCTCAAAATTGCCAATAGAGTTGTACAGTTTGATGAGACCTCTGTAATCATATTCCAGTCCACTGTAACCTTCTCCAAATAGCTTCTTTCCTGCAAGTAAGCACATTATACAGAACTTGACTATTTCCAGAATGAACAAGATCAATTATTTTAACTGTGACAACCACACTGCCTGTTACATGAGACATCAAAAATTATATTTAATCTGCCTTTCTTCACAAGATTTTTAGACCATAGCTTAATACTGGATACAAAATGTGGAGAGACAATATTAGGAGAGGTGGTTAACTCTTTAGTTGAATTTATGAGGAACCTCAGATACAGTGGGGAGAGGAAACGTGAGGCAAAGGATTTCCAGAAATAATACTAGAGCATGAGAAAATGTCTGAGTGCTTTATTTCCATTTCCTCATTCCTGTCATTAGTAGTAAAGTTGGAAGAGGAAATGAGATCTGAAGATGACGGAGAAGTTTGAATTTGATACACTGGGAATGGGAGTTAGTTTTATGCAGCATGGAAGGAAATCAGGGACTAACCAGAATGGCATCCATATTGCCACTGTTAAGCTTCAGAAAGTTAAAACTCAACACCAGGTTTAGTCCAAGTTTATTTGAAAGTACTAGCTTTCAGAGTGCTTCAGTGGGCAGGATCAGAAGACAATTTATAGCAAAAGATCAGTGTCATGCAATTAAAATGATATATTGAACAAACCTAGATTACTGTTAAGTCTTTAATCTTTTAGAATGGATTTCAAGTTTCAGTTCATTAAAAGAAGTTCTTGTATTTACATATTAAGTCCCATTCTCGAGATAAATGTTAAGGTTTTATTTTAAAAATGTGACATCTCAGCTCAGACAATGTATTAACAGTGTGAGGTTAGAGACTGTCTGTACTCCAATCTTGAGTTAGCCTGGTTCTATTTCCAAAGTAGGAATTCATAAAATGTCATATGGATTGACTGTCTGCAGACTGTGCTGAAAGTATCTGCAAATACAATTCTGCAAATGTAAATTCACCCCATAGACTTGTGTGTGTGAGCATGCATGAGAGTGAGTGTGTGTGAAGTTCCATGTGCACATACTTGGTAGAGTGTGCCAGAATATAAGCCAGTGAGAGAGAGTGTGGGAGGTGTGCATGTCTGAGAGAGGGTCTGCATGAGTAGGTGAGTATATAGTGTAGTGGGTCACCTGTAGTGTGACATGAACTCAAGATTCCAGGTCACACTACAGGTGATCCCACTACACTATACACTCCCATACACCCACCCTTACATACTCCGCAGACTCAAGCACACACATGCACCCTTTCACACACACACACACACACACACACACTTTCTCCCTCACGTGTGTGTGTGCACAAGTCTATTTGCAAAATTGTATTTGCAGATGGTTACTCATTCAAAATTGAATGTGTAACTACAACATGCTCCAGAGCCATGGAAAGAAAGGCACAGTTGGACAGAAGAATTGAAACTTTTTTGTAAAAAAAAAATTTTCAAACCCAAAGACATGAAAAAGTCAATTAACCTGAATCACATTTAATTTTCTATCAACATCAATAACCCTATAATAATACAAAGGAGCAAAAGGACAAATTAAATATTTGATGAAGTTTGCAAAGCTAGTTACTATAAAAGGTGCTCAATAGTACAAGTGTGGGGGGAGAAAACGTAGTTTGAAACACAGACAGCCAGTCTGACATGTAGAAGGAGAAATCTTAACAGGATTCAAATGTTTGGCATAACCAGGACAAGGCATCCCCATTGACTGGCACCCATTTAGTAGCTTCTGCATTCACTCTCCATTACTGATGCTTAGTGACAGCGTAGACCAGCTACAAGATGCAGATAAACTATTTCCACTAGATAGGGATTCAAAAACTAGAGAGAGCACAGTTTGAGAATCAGGGCCAGACCATTCAGGAGAGATATTAGAAAGCACTTCTACACGTAAAGGGTGATAGCTATTTGGCACTCTCCTCCACAATGGCAGTGGATGCATGATCTATGTTATATTTAAAATTAATAAGTGTTTTTAAGTAGATATTAAGGGATATTGGCTTCAGATACCATTAAGGGAACGAATGGCCTACCTCTCTTCCTACATTCCTATGTTCTGCAGCAACTTACCAAACCTCCTCAGATAGTAACTTCTCAACCTGCAAATTCTACCACCTCGAAGGAGGGAAGTAAATGCATGAGAAAACCGCTACCTGCACAAGTCCCTCCAAGCTACACACCTGACTTGAAGTGTATCACCACTCCTTTACTGCTGCTGTGTCAAAACCCTGCAAATAGGCATCCCTGTTTACCTTCATGACATAAACTTTGTGGCTCAAAGAAGCAGATTATCAGTCTTCAAGGACAATTATATGTGGGCAATAAGTGCTGGTTGAGCTAATCATGTTCAAATAATCTAAAATGAAGGGAAAATAGTGAAAAGATTTATGAACTCGGCTGCTGTCAAGGGTGCCCAGAATTGAGGGAGTGCATATATTTTAGGGAATTACATAGCTAGAGGAAGCGAACGGAGTTAGGAAAGGGTGAGACCATGGTAGAATTGAAAATAAGGAAGGGAATTTAAGTAGTAATACATTGCTAGAGCTAGTATAGGTTGACCAGCCTAGGGATGCTAGATCAACTGTATTTGGTGCCAGTTAAATGGTACAGACATTGGCAGATGGCAGCCAAGCCAGGAAAGCATTGGAAAGATCAAGTCTAGAAGGAATCAAGAAATGGTTGAGGGTTTCTGCACCAGAAACTGGTTTTGTGATAATATCCATGGTCCAGCAATCCAGAATCCCAGACTGGAATGTTCTGAGGACGTGGGTTCAAATCCCACCTTAGGCAATGGTGGAACATAAAATCAGATCTTTTTTTAAAAACAATTGAATTACAAACTAGCCTACTGGCAACCATTTAACTCTATTGTTGTAAAGGTTCATCTGGTTCACTACTGTTCTTTAAGGAAGGAAATCTGCGATTATAACCCAGTTTGGCTTAGTTGTGACTCCATACACTCAACAAGTGGATGACTACACTCCGAAATGGCCAAGCAAGCCATTCAGTTCAAGGGCAATTATGAATGGATAATTAATGCTACCTTTGTGAGCAACACTCATATCCCATGAACAAATTAAAATAAAAATAAGCTGAGGCTGGTGTGGAGTCGATTGCAATCATCGATCTGGAGGAGGTGGTCTTCGTAATAGAACAAATATAATCAGAAACAAATCCTGGAGTTAGTTAAAATCACCTCCCAGGAAAAGCTTTGCTCAGTCATATAGTTAACAGGGAGAAGGATGAAATTGATAGCCAGGGAGCAGGGTTTATGTGAGGTCTAATGACAACATTTCCATTCATCCCAATGTTTATTTCAAGGAAATTTCTACCAAATCACTGCTGCAAGTCCACCAAGCAATATCATAAATCAAGAGAAGTGGCGGTAAGGTAGAGCTGGATGTTGTCAGAGTACATGTGGAATCCTGCATTGTTTTCAGATGGTGTTGAGGGTCTATATTGAGGAGGGGAAAAAAAAAATGAAATAATTCACCAAAAGGATCTTCTCCATCAAGTGAGCACATTCATTCGCTAAAGGTGAAATGTTATTTGCCAAGGCTGTATTTGAAAGTCATACCACAGATATCAGCAATAGGATTCGATATTCAGAATTTTCAGTTTTGAATATTTAATGCATTGATGGTAGCTAGGTAGTGAAATGGTGGTACTTTGCTACTTCATTGTAATTTAAAGTGCTGACAATTTTCCTTTATCATATGTTCTAGAATTTTATAGGTATCAGAGCACCCTCATGTATTTCATAAATACATTTGTAGCTAGCAGGCTATTACTGAAGTTAAGAACTGGAACTCCCAAGTAGAACGTCAAAGCTCAAGTATGTTGGAAAATGGGAATCTTTTCCCTCCTTTTTTTTAAAAAAAAAGTACAACCTTCAAGAGACATTCAAATAAGAAAAGCACATAATGAACATAGGTTTAATTGCTTTCGCATTATATTCTCAGGTGTGGAAAGTACATACCTATAGCTATAGACCTCAGATAAAGTTTTTCAGCATCTTCAAACTGATTCATATCATAGTTATAGAGAGATGCTAGATGCCCCACCGATAATGCCACTTCATAATCTTCTTGGCCCAAGAGTTGCTCCTTAATTTGAATTGCTTTTATATGCATTTCTTCTGCTTCCTATGAAACCAAAAGCATTTATAATAATTAGTTATAATTATAAACACCAATTATAAAATGAACTGTGCCACCAAGCGGATCCCTTTTTTCTAAAAGCTGTTCCTTTTCTCATAGATGGTGCGTCCTTGATTTCTTTTCAGAGGGGTCATAAACCAGGCCAGGCTCTGATCAGACTGGTTTGGTACAGAGATGAAAAGGGTTTTAAGAGGCTTTTTATTTATATGTAAACAACTGAGATTTCAGGCCAAAGTGGTCATGTTTTAGAACTGACCTGTGTAATAAAAGGGGAGTGGTCAGCTCTCTAGCTGAGCAATTCAGTTCAGTCCAGAACTAGTTGGGAGTTCAACAGTGAGCTGTGTGAAAACGGTCTCTCTCTCTCTCTGTCTTTCTGTCCCCTTCTAATGTCAACCTGTAAGAACTGTTCCATTTATACTGGTTTTTAAGGGGGTTTGCTTATTGGGACTGTTGGGTGTATTCAGAACAGCATAATTAAGTCTAGTTTGGATAGACTTGAGTTCTATAGAGGTTCTTTAATCCGTTCTTTGTGTTTCATTGTGTAATTTTGTGAATAAATTTCTATGTTTTAAAACCTAGTAGCAACCTAGCTAGTTTACTCCGGGTAATTTTTACTGTACATTTACTGAAACAAATTGAAAAGCTTTGGTCTGGGTTGCCTGCTCAAGAATGTTTTGGGTGGTCTGGCTTAGTCCATAATAACTGAATAGGCTGAAGATAACTTCTTAGTCCATAACAATCTAAAATAAACTCCGGGAATAGGCTAGCCACCAATATCCACTACAAATCCATCAACTCCCACAGTTATCTTGACTATACACCCTTACATCTTGCCTCCTGTAAAATTTCTATTCCATTCTCCCAGTTTGGAAGTCTCCATTGCTGCTTTTCCAATACTGCCAACTTCAAGGGGGCTTCCAAAAAGTCCATGTTTTCCTCAATCTAGGATTCCTCATCAGCATAGTTAACAGGGCCCTCAGTCATCCCCGACACATCTGCACGTCGGCCCTCGCTCACTCTCTTCTCTCCCACAAGAACAGGATCCCCCTTGTCCTTCCCTATCCTGCCACAACAGCAATAGGATCCTCCTTGTCCTCACCTTGCACCCACCAGCATCCATATCCAAAAGGATAATTAATCACTATTTCTGTCACCTCCAGCAGGATGCCACTACCAGATACATATTCCCCTTCGCTCGCAGATCAGCCTCCCTCTGGGACACCTAGGTCCACTCCTCCTTCACTCCCAATACCCTCCCACAGCACTTTCCCTTGCAATCACAGAAGGTGTAACACCTGCTCATTTATTTCCTCCCTCCTCACTATCCAAGGCCCCAGACACTTTCAAGTGAAGCAGTGTTTACCTGCACTTCACACACAATCTAGTCTACTATATTCACTGTTCACAAAGCAGTCTCTTCTACACTGGAGAGATGAAGTGCAAATAAGGTGACTGCTTTGCAAAAGACCTATGCTCCATCTGCAAAAATGACCCTGTCTGCCACCTCAACACACCACCATGCTCCCCAGCTTATATCGGTCTTGGGCTTGCTGCAGTGCTCCAGTGAAGCTAAGTGCAAGCTAGAAGTACACCTCATTTTCCACTTGGCAACCCTACAGACAAGACTCCATACTGAGGTCAACAATTTCAGGGTTTCAGCACCTTCTCTGAAGAGTCAGAGGGGTATAGCACAGAAACAGATTCTTTGGTCCAACTTGTCCATGCTGACCAAAGATCTTAAATTACTCTAGTCCCATTTGCCAGCAATTGGCCCATATCCCTCCAAACCCTTCCTATTCATACCCATCCAGATACCTATTAAATGCTATAATTGTATCAGCCTCTGGCAGATCACTTCATACACATACCACCCTCTGCGTGAAAAAGTTGCCTCCAGGTCTCTCTCAAATCTCCCTCCCGCATTTCCCCACCCCACCCTAAAACTATGCCCCCTAGTTTAGGATTCCCCAACCCTGAGAGAGACAGTTTGGCTGTGCACCCTATCCATGTCCGTCACGATTTTATAAACCTCTATCAGATCACCCCTCAGCCTCTGACACTCCAGGGAAAGCAACCCCAACCTGTTCAGCCTCTACTTATAACTCAAACCCTCCTCCATCCAGAGACTCACTGATGATGTTACCTAACATGGCGACAAAATGTCTGAAAATGAACCTTCCAGCTCAGTAAGCAAACCTATAACTAGAACCTCAACCCGAGCTACAAACCTTCTCAAAACTCACTAGCACAAACCTTCCACCCCAGCAACATCCTTGTAAATCTTTTCTGAACCCTTTCGAGTTTCAGAACTTCTTTCCTATAGCAGGGAGACCAGAAGTGCACACAGTATTCCAAAAGTGGCCTAACCAATGTCCTGTATGGCTGCAACACAATATCTAACTCCTGTATTCAATGCACTGACCAATACTGACAGACGTACCAAAAACATTCTTCATCAACCAGTCTACCCGAGACTTCACTTTCAAGGAACTTGCATCCCTTTGTTCGGCAACACACCCAGGACCCTACCATTAACTGTACAAGTCCTGACCTGTTTGCAACACCTCACACTTTTATTTAAATTAAACTCCATCTGTCATTCTTTGGCCCATCTGATCAAAGTCTCATTGTACTCCAAGATAACTGTTCTTCCCGGTCTGCTACGCCATGATTTTTTTTTCTTTACTGCCAAGGAGCAAAAAAGATGCAAATAGGTCCAGCATAACTTATCAGTTTCTGGATTAGTGGTGCTGGAAGAGCACAGCAGTTCCCTCATTTCAACAGTTTCCCCATTTCCCCTTCCCCCACCTCACCCCAGTTCCAAACTTCCAGCTCAGCTCTGTCCCCTTGACTTGTCCTACCTGCCTATCTTCTTTTCCACCAATCCACTCCAACCCCCCCCGACCTATCACCTTCATTCCCTCCCCCACTCACCTATTGTACTCTATGCTACTTTCTCCCCACCCCCACCCTCCTCTCACTTATCTCTCCACCCTTCAGGCTATCTGCCTGTATTCCTGATGAAGGGCTTTTGCCCGAAACATCAATTTTACTGCTCCTCGGATGCTGCCTGAACTGCTGTGCTCTTCCAGCACCACTAATCCAGAATCTGGCTTCCAGCATCTGCAGTCATTGTTGGACAGTGATAAGTTATGGTAAAAACAATGAACCTTCAGTTTCAATGGTTCCAAACAGCAAAGCTGGCATTAGGAATGCCTTTTTATGGCCAACATGAATAATTTAAACACGTTCATTTATCCACACAAATAACCAGCGTACAGCTGAAAAATTTCCTAATTTTAAACAATTTAAGTAAATAAAACAAACAGCTTCTATTTAGGTTTGCTGGTAGTTCTACTTTTTTTTGTCAGCAGCTGTAAAAGTACATGGCTTTTCAAGCCAACATACAGACTCTAACTTAATGCGCTTCAATGGCTCAACGTGGAACCAACTTCAGTAACCCTTAAGTTCAAATGTTAAAGAAAGAAGAGAATGTAAACTGAAAACACATTGTTGACTAGGAAAGCTGTACATCATTTACCTTGAACTTCCGCATAGATTGATATAGCCTGCCCAGGTTTCCGTAGTGCTTCGCAGTCTGCACATTGAATTCACCAAAGGCTTTCTTGGCTAACTGAAGTGAAGAAAGGTGCAAATCATGAGCCTCCTGAAGAAGCCGTTGCTCAGTTTCCTTGTTATGACAGTCAATAGCAATCTCCTCCAGTATAAGCGCTGCAAAGAAAACGTGACAAAAATCAACCTGAAAACAGATTTCAGAGGATAGGACTAGTGATAGAAACCTGGAGAATTTATTAATCCGGATGACTAAAAGTAGAAGATCTATCAGGCTGACCACATTCATTTCAAGAAAGCAGCTTAAGAGCAATTAGAAATGTTAGGAAATGCATATTAGCCGTGCCAGCAATACCCTTTTTCCGTAAAATAATTTAGGGAAAAACCGGGTCAGATACTTATTACACACAGTTCCAATTTCAGATACAAATTATGCCAAAAAAATTATGCTTGTCTTATTTCTGTCGCCTATTTTGATACTCCTTTGAAACCCTTAGCATTTTTGGAAAGGAAGAATGTTGAATTCAGGATCACATTTCTATGCTTAAACATATCAGAGAAAACAACGTATTGTTATTCAGATGGAGTAAGAAACAAGTAGTAAGAAATGAAGTAGGGTCAGATGGTGTAGAATCCGTGTGGATAGAATTAAGCAACCGCAACGGTTAAAAGAAAACATAGTTGGAGTTACGCACAGGCCCCCAGACAGTAGTCAGGAGATGGGGCGCAAGATACATATCTTTTCTATCTCCCTTCTGTAAGAAAGGCAAAGTTACAGTGATCATGTGGGATTTCAATATGCAGGTGTACTGGGAAAGTCAAGTTGGTAGTGGATTGCAAGGAAAGGAATTTGTGAAATGTCTACAAAATGGTTTTTGGAGCAGCTTGTGAAGCTCACGAGGAAACAGGCTGAACTGGATTTAATATTATGCAGTGAGGCAAAATTGATAAGGGAGCTGAAGGTGAAGGAACCCTTAGGAGGCAGTGATCATAATATGATTGAATTTACTTTGTAATTTGAGAGGGAAAAGATGTAATACCGTTACCTCTGATTCTAACTGAATAAAAGCAACTATAGAGGCATGAGGGAGGAGCTAGGTAGAATTGACTGGAGAGGAGCCTAGCAGGAAAGACAGTGGAACAGTAATGGCAGGAGCTTTTGGGAGTAATTCAGAAGACACAGCAGAGATTCATGCAGAGGAAAAAGAAGCATGGTACAGGGAGAATGAGGCAGCCATGCTGAATAGGGAAGTCAGGGATAGCATAATACCAAAGAGAAAGCAAATAATGAAGCCAAGGGCAGTGGGAAACCAGAAAATTGGAAAGAGATAGTGGAGGCGTTGGTGGTGATCTTTCAGGAATTGCTATTATCAAGGATGGTCCCAGAGGACTGGAAAATTGCTAATGTGACACCATTCTTTAAAAAGGGAGTAAGGCAAAAAACAGAAATTTACAGACTGATTAGCCTAATCTTGGTCGTGGGTAAGATCCTGGAATCCATTGCAAACGATGAGATTTCTGAATAATTGCAAGTGTGTGGTAAAATAAGGCAGAATCAGCATGGTTTCATGCTAGACTTCTTTGAGGAAGTAACAAGCAGGTTAGATCAAGGAGAACCAATGGATGTTATCCACCTGGACTGCAAGAAAGCCTTTGACAAGGTGCTGCACAAGACGCTATGGAGTAAGGTAAGGGCCCATGGTGTCTGAGGCAAGGTGCTAGCATGGATAGAAGTTTGGCTGTCTGGCAGGAAACTAGAGAGTGGGGATAAAAGGGTCCTTCTCAGGATGGCAGTTGGTGACAAATGGTGTTCCACAAGTCTCAAAGTTGGGACTACAACTTTTCACTTTATGCATTAATGATGTGGATGAAGGAACAGAAGGCATTATGGCTAAAGTTTGCAGATGATACAAAGAAAGGTAGAAACATTGAGGCAGCGGGGAGGCTGCAGAAGGATTTGGCAAGGTTAGGAGAGTGGGCAAAGAAGTGGCAGATAGAGTACAATTGTGGAAACGTGTAAGATTATGCACTTTGGTAGGAAGTATAGATGCACGGACTATTTCCTAAATAGGGAGAAAATTTAGAAGTCTGAAGAGCAAAGAGACTTGCGAGTTCTAGCCCTGTACTCCCTCAAGTTAAACTTGCAGGTGGAGTCAGTAGTTGGGAAGGCAAATGCAATGATGACATTTATTTTGAGGACTTGAATATAAATGCAGGGATGTACTTCAGAGGCGATAGAAGGCTCTGGTCAGATGACATTTGGAGTATTGTGTGTAGTTTTGGGTCCCATGTCTCAGAAAGGATATACTGGCCTTGAAGCGTTTTCAGAAGAGGTTCACGAAAATGGTCCCAGGAATGAAAAGTTTAACATATGAGGAATGTTTGAGGACCTCTGGGTTTATACTCAATGGCTTTTAGAAGGATGAGGGGTATCTAATCAAAGCATACATAATACTGAGTGGCGTGGACAGAGTGGATGTTGTGAATATGTTTCCATTGGTAGGAGAGACTAAGACCCAAGGGCACAGCCTTAGAGTAAGGAGAAGACTTTTTAGAACGGAGATAAAGGAGAAACTTCTTCAGAGAGTGTGGTGAATGTATGGAATTCATTGCCACAGAAAGCTGTGGAGGCCAGGTCAGCGAATACATTTAAGACTGAAATAGATAGGTTCTGGAGTATCAAAGGGATCAAGGGTTATGGAGAGAATGTGGGAGAATGGGATTGAGAAACATATCAGACATGATTGAATGGCAGAGCAGACTCAATGGGCTGAATGGCCTAACTCCTGCTCCTATGTCTTATGGTCTTATGTGAATGGAGATAGACATGACTGACTCAGTTGGAGAAGTATGTTTATTTTTAACATGCTAGTCATTATGTACTGATTTCAGCATCTTGGATGAAAAATATATAAATCCTCAGAGTGCTCTATGAATTACAGACCTCACATTCCTAAATATCACATCACTTTTTTCCCCCACCGCAACTAAAATACCAGAACGAAGGAAAGGGCAGACATATTGAATTATTACATCAGCATTTAGAATGAGAGATGGCATGCCAGACATTCCCAAGGAAACAGATATTGAAGAAAAAATGATTCACCAAAATTAAAGCAAGCAAAACAGCAGTAAATAATATTAAAATAGGCACCAAAATGTGACTCTCACATTTTTAAAAGAACATTTTAAAAGAAGAAAACTAACTGCAGTCTAAAGTCCTTTTGAATTAGGAAAATTTCTTTTCGATTGGAAAACTGCAGGTGTTGAGAAGGGAAACATGGGACCCCATAACACGAATTATTGGCACTAGCAATTACAATGAAGGATAGTGCGATTGAACGTATTGAAATTTTCAGTTGATCAGAAAAGACTAGCGTTGTAAAAGATGGTCATGCCCAAATGGAATGTTTTGGAGGCAGCCAAGACCTTGGGACAGGGAATAGTCTCTGGATGTTATTTATAAATTTCAGAGGAACTGGATAAAATATCCATCATTAAAAAACTGTTAATTCACGTTAAAGACAATGGAATCAAAGTCAAATTTCTGATCAAGTTCAGAAGTTCACTGAGTGGCAGGTGAAAGAGTACGAATATTGTGCAGTACTCCAATTGGCAGGGTTACTAGTGATAGCCTGCAAGGACCCAATTAGTACCTCAACTATGCTTTTTGGCCTGGATATTTCATTAGGCAGATAATTGCTGGAGCAACACTGCCTGGGGTTGTGTTGGGACAGTGCAGAGTCCCAGATGGAGCATATTAGAGTCAGATGTACAGCACGGAAACAGACTGTTCAGTCCAATTTGCCCATGCCAACCAGAATCCTAAATTAATGTAGTCCCATTTGCCAGCATTTGGCCCATATCCCTCTAGACCGTTCCTATTCTCTTATTCATCCAGATATCTTTTAAAGTGTTGTAATTGTATCAGCCTCCGCCATTTCCTCAGGCAACTCATTCCGTACATGCACCCTCCTCTGCGTGAAAAGGTTGGCCTTCAGGTCCATTTCAAATAATTTCCCCTCAGCCTAAACCTATGCAATTTAGTTTTGGGCTCCCCCACCCTGGAGAAAAGACCTTATCTATTTACCTTATGCATGCCCCTCAATTTCATAAACCTATATAAAGGTCACCCCTCCGCCTCTGACGTTCCAGGAAAAATAACCCCAGTCTATTCAGCCTCTCCCTATAAGTCAAACCCTCCAACCCTGGCAACATCCTTGTAAATCTTAACTTCAAGTTTCATAACATCCTTCCTATAGCAGGAGACTAGAATTGCTTGCAGTATTTCAAAAGCAGCCTAACTAATGTCCTGTACAGCTGCAACATGACTTTCCAACTCCGATACGCAATGCTCTCACCAATAAAGGAAAGCATACCAAAAGCTTTCTTAACTGTCCTATCTACCTGTAACTCCACTTTCAAAGAGCTATGAACCTGCAGTCCAAGGTCTCCTTGTTCAGCACCACTCCCCAGGCCCTTACCATTAAGTGTGTAAGTCCTTCCCTGATTTGCCTTTCCCAAAATGGAGCACTTCACATTTATTAAATTAAACTCCCATCTGCCAATCCTCAGCCCATTGGGATCTTGATCAGAGGAGCCATTGTACTCCGAGGTAACTTATTTCTCTGTCCACTCCACCTCCAATTTTGACGTCATCTGCAAACTTACTAACCACACCTCCGATGTTCACATCTAAATAATTTATATAAATTACATCATTTATATTCCTTAGGAAATATCTAAAGACATAGAATACAAGGAGTAGAAGAAATCATTCTTCACATACAAAGCAGTGGTTTAGCTAAACTTGGAGTACTGCAAACAGCTATGGTAATCACCAGGCAATTTTATTTCAAAAGTATTACAGACTTCTGTACTGTTTACATTAAATCAAATAAGTTTTTCACATTAGTTTTCTGCATAATTTTGACTTCTTGGCTTCCATCCAAATATCTACTACTACCAATTTGAGAATATGTGTCAGCTCAAATAGTAGTTCTCAAATTCATTCATAATTACAAATCAGTACACTAACAACTATTCCAAGATAAAATGTTTTGGTTGATCAAACTGAAAATATCGAAAAATGCCACCATGTATTAATTCCAGAGAGTGTGTGGACATATACATGATTCTTTAGAATAAATATATCTAAACTATCTGAGCCAGGTTTCAACACTGTCCACAGCACGAGTGAAGACCGGGTATCCTCAGAAGGATAGAAAAAATTATTAAATTCCTCTATAACTGTGTGTGGAGTTTGCACATTCTCCCACAGTCTAAAGATGTGCACGTTAGGTGAATTGGCCATGCTAAATTGCCCGTAGTGTTAGGTGAAGGGTTAAATGTAGGGGAATGGGTCTGGGTGGGTTGCTCTCCGGAGGGTTGGTGTGGACTTGTTGGGCCGAAGGGCCTGTTTCCACATTAAGTAATTTAATCTAATTTAATAACACCAGCAAGTTGCTACTATATGAGTAGTATTAGCAGAGGCTTTAAGAAGAGCTTGCCTGACAGATACTTAGCCTATCAGGGAGCATACAGACGCAAAACACACAGGAAAAAGAATCATACCTCTAGGAAATCTGTTATTTAGTATTCTACTTCGAAGTTTGTTCCATCGTTAGCTTTTCTTTTAAATGTGCATTTTAATGGTCTTACTATTAGAGAAAAAGACAATAGGCTTGCATGTTCTTTGGTGCTATTCTTAGAAATTAAAAGGATAAAGAGCAAAATATTTTTGTTATACAATTAAAGTATAGTTCCTGCAGACTGAATTTTACATCTATAGTTCAGACAGATAAGTGTTAGATATTCAAAGTTCAAAAATACTGAGTCATAAGATTTGAACAAAATTCTAATAAACAGACCTTTAACCCTTTTAGAAGAAGCCAACAATAAATGGTCTTCAGGAAGGATATGAGTGATGATGTCTATGGCACGTTCAGCATGGAATCTGTAAGGAATCAAAAAGCATATTCTTAACTTTAAAAAATGAATATTGTTACCATCAGGGTAGAAGACATGTAAACTCCAAAGTGTTACTTCATTTTTGTTAAAATATGGGTGATGAAGTCTGTTTGACAGGGGAAAGGAAAGAGAAAGGAAAGAAAAAAAATCTAAATCTAGTTGGAGCAGACACAGATCCAAATGCACAAATATAAGCTCTAATACAAAATATTATATATGCCAGATTTACATCCTGATTTACACTGTTCTCATCAGAGGTGAAAGCAATATTTGAATTATGTCACCCCTTCTCAATCTAATTAAAATGCTGAAAAAAAATGCAAAAAAGTTTCCATTCCAACTGATGAGCATTTTTAACTTGCTATTTTATTAGCAATAGAAAATAGTGTCGACATGTAACAAATTAGGTAACTTACAGTGCATTGTCAAACTTCCCAGAACTATACTGATGTACGTAAGAAGAATAGGCCAGGTCTTCATGAGCTGTTGCTACGTGGATGTTCTTGCCTCCAAATACTGACTGCCGGATATCGAGTGCTGTCTATTGTTCAAATTTAAAGTTTAAAATTAACTTGGATAAGTTGCAACACCACCCACTTGTAAAATTCTTCAGACAAAACAGTTGTAAATATCAACAAAAAAGAAATAAACTAATTTTATATATATATATATAATATATATACTCTCTGTGCCTGCTTAAATGGAGTAAGTCTGCATGACCTCAAAAGTTATGTTATGGCTCAATTGAAAAATCACAAACAGTGAAGCTCAAATCAAGCTGCCATTTGCTTAAAATAAAAAAAACCCAAGTTAGAGGACAGCTACAGATTGTGCCTGGGTTACAAGCAGTTCCTTTCTTGCATCCATTCACAAGTTGATTTGTACGCATGTCAGATCTTTAAAATTACACCCTCAATACAGGATCACATTTGTAAGTAGGATATTTGTAAATTGGGGAACCCCTGTATCGTAATTGAGCAAGTTTTAATGGCTTATAAGTCAATATCATTTTGGCACTGTAGCATTGTTCCAACACTTTATTAAATTTTCATTGGCTAGCCAATGTCTCAACTGGAGAATTTTAATAACAATGACATTAGTTAGCACTTAAACAAAATCATGTAATAAAAAAGGAAAAATATTTAAAGCCTTCCTGAAAAATAAATATTGACAAAAGTGACCAACTGCTTTTTCCTCACTGTAAAACAAAGACTACATTAATCATTGGTGACTTTAATGTTCATGTAGATTGTCAAAATCAAAGGTATCCACAAGGAAGAATTAATAGATTGTATTTAGGATAGTTTCCCTGAACAAATGGATCCAACCATGCATCAGGCTACTTTAGATCTAGCAATGTGAAATAAGGCAAGTTTAATAAAGGATCTCAAAATAAAAGATTGTTTAGGAAATTGTGATCGTAACATGGTGGAATTTAGCATTCTTGTTGACAGTGATAAAACTTCACAGGCAATTCTGCTAAACCTAAACAAAAATTACCAAAGAATGAGGGCAAGGTAGGCTGGAGTGGACTAGGAAATAAGTTTAGCAGAGAAAAATGGTTGATAAAGAAGACAGCTTGCATTTATATAATCATACATGACAAAGAAAGAAACAGATGAGGCAAGATGGAAGTGACCAAAATCCTGCACAAGAAACATGTATTGAATGAAAACAAAAATAAAGTGAGAGATTTCAGGAATGGAATTCCACAGCAAATTAAGCAAGATGTCAGGAGTCACACTATTGGTTCAGGAGGGCAGGAAGTATTTTGAGGGGAAAGAGGGTTACTGTAGGACTAGAACACAGAGTCACAAAGGGAATTAAAAGCATTTAAATTAGAATGAATAGTAACAATTTCAGGTGCAAACAATTAGACTCAATATAGTTAGCAAGGAGATGATAAAGGAAGAACTTGGTCTGGGAGCAAAAAATGGGCAACTGAGGTTTTGAAATGAAATGGAGACGAAAGAAATACAGGTTAGTTACAAGCAGGTAGCCACAACTAATCGACTATGAATTGTGGACAAGAGTGATAAATATATATATTTAAATATGTAGGGGCTTATCATCTGATATGTAATGGAAGCCAAAGCTCAAGCTCGAAAGCGAGACTCAAAGTGATACACTATTGCAGACTAAAGTCATGGGGAAACAATAAAATCCAGTTACAAGTAGAAGTTCCATTTGAAATAAGAGGACAGGATGGATGCATCACTAGCAAAAGGTGGGAGCAAGTGTGTAGCAGGACAAAAGTTGTTAGCTTTGGGCTTTCTATTTTTTGATTTAAAGAAAGTACAGCTGATTCAAGATCGAATACAGTCCAATAATATGCTTCCAATTTGCAGACTTAAGAACATAATTGACAATTTAAAATACACCTTAACTGGCAACAAGAAAAATTCCAACATACCTGATAAATAGCAACTGATTGACAAATATTATCTACGTTGAGCAAGTAAAATCCATAATCTAAGAGGGTATCAGAGTATTTGGGATGCTTTTGACCAAAATGCTCCCTACAAGAAAAATGACATTTCTGTAGTAAATATTCAAAACATGCAATGGTGTTTGAAGTACTAAAGTATGTTGAAACGAAAAAGCAAGTCCTCTGCTTCAACAAAAGGGCAAATGTTATTCATACTATCTTATCAAAACTGTCATTCCCTCTCATTCAATTTCTATACCTGTTTTGTAAAGCTTATTTTTTGTTCAAGATTTCTTCATTTCAGGTATAACACTTCTTCAGGGAGGAAAGGTTATACCCGAAATGTTGACTTATCAACCTCATCGTGCTGCCTGGCTTGCTGTATTCTTCCAGCTTCCTGCTGGTCTACTCTGCATTCTAGCATCTGCAGGTTTTTTTTGTCTCTATCACTGTCTCTTCATGTCCAGTTTATTTTGTTTCTTGTTATCACAGAAAATGCAACATAATGTACATATAAATTTAAAGGTGGAGGCCATTCATTCCCTTCAAGTCTGCTCTGCCATTTAAAAAAGGTAACAGCTGATCTGATCAGTAATTTTTTCACTAACTCTTGACTAGCCAAGCAGTCAAAAGGTAATCTACTACTGCCTTAAAGATAGAGTAAGACTGTCTCCACTGTCCTCTTGGGAAAATGGTTCATCCCTGACTTAAATAGAAGTCTTTTTAAAATTCTACAGCCAAGTTCTCATCTCTCCCACAAGGGGAAATATCCTTCTAGCATCCATTATCAATTCCTAGCTAGATCTTAAAAGTCGCAATAAAATTATCTTGCACTTCTCTAAATTGGACATACTGTCAGCATGGAGAAAGTGAGGACTGTAGATGCTGGAGACCAGAATTGAAAAACATGGTGCTGGAAAAACACAGCAGGCCAGGCAGCATCCGAGGAGCAGGAGAATCGACGTTTCGGGCATAAGCCCTTCTTCAGGAATGAGGCTGGTGTGCCAAGCGGGCAGCCTTATCAACTTTTCAAGTCAGACAGCAATCCTCAATCCAGTTATCAGTTGACTGTTAACCTTCTCATAATTATTTCCAATACTCTAATATCCTTTCTTAGATGCGACCAAAATTTAGAGTTAGTTCTCCAAATATGGTCTTACCAATGCCCTGTCCAGATGTGCTTTAGCAGGATTTGAATCTGGGTTCCTATAACAGTAGCAGAGTTCCTGGATCAAATAGTCTAGCGATGTTATCACTAGACTATTGCCAGCTCAGTTGTTGGTAGGACAGTTAAGTAAAACGTAACAGAAAAGTGATTAGGACAGACACCAGTCTGGCTATTACTGACAAGAAGATCTAAGAGAACCCTGTAATTTAGATTAAGATTCTCTCGAATTATGTTTGCATGGAAACTTACCGTGCTAAATACACAGCATGTTTTATTAACTGCTCTGCTTTCTTGAATTCCCGTTTCACTACGCAAGCCTAGGGAACAGAAATAATTCAATTACAAAAGTGCAAATGACTTGATTTTAGTATCCCTAATAATGTGAATTAGATTCACAGTTATACAGCACAGAAACAGACCCAACTCATCCATGACGACCAAGTTTCCTAAACCGTACTAGTCCTATTTGCCAGCTTTTGTCCCACATCTGAATTTTGTTATTGAAAGAATTAAAAACAAAAATAATACTTGTTTCTTCCTTTCACATCATGAAAAATATCCCAACTAGACAGATGTGTTTAGCTAATTATACCTGACACTAATTAATCAGAGTAAGATTAAATAAAGTGCATATCATCACACCAATTTGTAGAACAGAAGAGGAAAGTACATTTGTTTTTTTTAAAATGATGGCTTAAATGTTTAACAAATTAAAAATGCAAAATAATTAATTCTTGAAAGTTCTGTCTATTCAATTTCAAAATGCATCAACTTTACCTCATAACTGCAAATTACTTACTTTTGAAGCTTGCCTCAAAACATCAACTGCTACTTTCACAGGCAAGCCAACTGTGATTTCCTTCATGGCTTCTACACACCACTTATAAGCCTAGAAAAACAAGTGCATGGTAATTACCATTTAAATAGGATATACAACACTTGTCAACTTTCTACTATACTGTAGTACATTAATACTAACTCCAATAAGGTAGGACATTGCACATAATCAAGATTACAATACAATACACACACCAAGTTCATTAAGTGGGGAATGCAGGAGCAATCCAGTGCATAGTGGTACTATAAAACATTTCCCAAAGTAACCTGGCTACCTGAAATCTTAAGCTCTCACTCTGATTACAACATCCACCACTCTAGCCAAATCTAAAAATGGTAACCATCCTAGTCAAAAAAAAGTTATACCAAGTCCCGATAAAGAGATGACACTACTTAATGCCTTGACATTTAAACATAGATGTAGACTCAATCCTTTGATCTTCCCAGGAAGTTAGCACAATATCCCCAAGAAAGAAAATCTACATTGTAAACATACCAATCACATTTGCCTGCTTATACTACTTTAAAACCAATTCAAAACGCATCTGTGAAAGTAAACTTAGATAAAAGACAATGTAACAGTAATGTGGGGTACAACACAATTTCAGGCAAGACATTAGTCGTAACCTCATTTCAACCACAACTTTGAGATGTCCCGAAGATGTGAAAAGTGCAATGTAAGTGATCTTCATTCTTTTTTGTATACCCACGCTTGAATCTCAATAATTTGCATTCTTAGATTGTTACGGTCAAGGCCCACATTAGAGACTTGAGCAAATAATCTAGAGTTTGTCATTGCAGCATAAAGGCAATATATTTCTGGCTTTTTAAATGAGGCAATTAAAATCCTGGCTCTGATTTTTTTTACTTAAGTCACTTGAAAGAACAAAGCAACATTGAAATGAAATAATGGGAGGCTCTCTACTGCTCATAATCAATATCTATTCCTCAACTAAGTCCACAAAATGATTATCCGACTCCCTGCTACTTGTGGAACCTTGCTCCGTGCAAGCTGACTACATGTTTTCCTACATTATAACAGGGAATGCACTTAAAAACTATTCTCTGATACATTTTGCAATGTTATAAGGATATGGAAACAAGCTTGTTTTCTCAAACACTTTGCAAATCAAAGTTTCCAAAACCTTTAAACAAAATTTGAAAATCTGTATCTTGATAATTCTATCCAAATATTATAGTGACAAATCGTTCAAACATGGTACTTCAAATGTACTATGGTGAATTTAGAAGTCAGTTTACAGTACTGATATGAACAAATATCTTAGATTCATTTTCTACTCTCTCAAACATAATTACTCACACCGATATTACAGGGATCTGCCAAGTAGACAAGCTATTCGAACAAGGCCTAAACCTGAAGCTGTCTCAACACAGTGCAATAGAAGCAAGCAGATCAGGGGGCATCCAAGAGAAATGAATACAGTGAAACTTCTGTTAATTTTCTCCTTACTATGTCAAGACACCGGATCAATTTTCACTTACTGTATAGAGAGAGATCAACTGCTGCAGACTTTACCTGACGTAGAATCACACAGCATGGTGATTGTATATACAGTTATACATTTCTTGAAACAAACAAGTCATATACACATTACAGACATTTTGGTCATCAACTCCAGTATTCTGAACCTACCTCATCATAATGACTTTTAGCAAAGAGTAATGCACATAGCTCTCCAAAGAGTGCTGCTCTATTTGCCTGGTGACCATGTTTTGCCAGTTTATCGATGTAGGTTTGGGCGAGTTTGTAGGTCTCTTCCCCCAAGTGGTACTTACAATTGCCATTGCGCACGTGGAGTAACCTTGAAACCAAACAAATTGGGAGTCAGAAATCATAATATCTGAAAGACATAACCCAAAATCTATTACTCACAGTGATCATTTTTAGCATCCCAGGCCACCAATGTTCTTGCACTGATAGAACAAAAGTGATGTACTGAAAATTGCAAGGAAATTTGGACATATCCAGGTCTCTCAGATGCCTCATAAGTTCAGAATTATTTGATTAAGGCTTAAAGCTTCTACTTGATTAGAACATAGAACATAGAAAAGTACAGCACAGAACAGGCCCTTTGGCCCACAATGTTGTGCTGAGATTTAATCTTAATGTCAAATATAATAACTTAACCTATGCATCCCTCAACTCACTGCTATCCACGTGCATGTCCAGCAGTCGCTTAAATGTCCCCAATGACTCTGCTTCCACCACCACCGCTGGCAACGCATTCCATACATTCACAACTCTCTGCATAAAGAACCTACCTCTGACGTCTCCTTTATACCCTCCTCCTAATATCGTCAAACTATGACTTCTGGTACCAGTCAATCCTGCCCTGGGAAACATCTCTGGCTATTGATTATATATTCCTCTCATTATTTTATACACTTCGATCAGGTCTCCTCTCTTCCTCCTCCTCTCCAGAGAGGACAGTCCGAGCTTATTCAACCTTTCTTCATAAGGCAAGCCCTCCAGTCCAGGCAGGATCCTGATAAACCTTCTTTGCACCCTCTCCAAAAGCCTCTGTATCTTTCCAATAGTAGGGCAACCAGAACCTGACACAATATTCCAAGTGTGGTCTCACCAGGGACTTGGAGAGCTGCAGCAAAACCTCACAGCTCTCAAACTCGATCCCCCTGTTAATGAAAGCCAAAACACTACATGCTTTCTTAACAACCCTATCCACTTGGGTGGCAACTTTGAGGAATCTATGTACTTGCACACCCAGATCCCTCAGTTCCTCCACACTGCCAAAATCCTGACTCTAATCCTATATTCAGCATACGAGTTCGACCTTCCAAAATGCATCACTTCACATTTATCCAGGTTGAACTCCATCTGCCATTTCTCTGCTCAGCTCTGCATTCGGTCTATGCCGCGCTGCAGCCTGCAATAGCTCTCTATACTATCGACGACACCTCCAACCTTAGTGTCACCTGCAAGTTTACTAACCCACCCTCAACCTCTTCATCCAAGTCATTTATAAAAACTACAAAGAGCAGAGGCCCAAGAACAGAGCCCTGAGGGACCCCACTCAACACTGACCTCCAGGCAGAATACTTACCATCTACAACCACTCTCTACCTTTTGTCAGCCAGCTAATTCTGAATCCAGATAGCCAAGTCTCCCTGTATCCCATATTTCTGACTTTATGAATGAGCCAACCATGGGGAACCCTATCAAATGCCTTGTTGAAGTCCACAGACACCACATCCACTGCTCGACCCTCTACCTGACTATCACCTCCTCAAAGAGCTCAATAAGATTTGTGAGGCATGACCTGCCCCTCACAAAGCCATGCTGACTGCCTTTAATCACACTATGCCAGGGATTTCCCTATTACCCGTTTTGAAAAGAGGAACAACATTCGCCGCCTCCTTCCAATCCTCCAGTACGACTCCTGTGGAGAGTATTCTCACAAGCTTAGCAACCTCCTTTCTCACTTCCCGGAGCAGACTAGGATAAATCTGGTTTGGCCCTGGAGACTTATCAATCTTAAATGTTTTCCAAAATTTACAGCACATCAACTTCAATCAATCTTGATCTGGTCAAGACTGTATCCCAGATCCTCTAAATTTTCATTTAGAGCAAGTTCCCTTTCCTTGGTGAAAACTGAAGCAAAAAAAAACTGATTAGGGCTTCGCCTATCTGCTCAGACTCCACGCACAAGTTCTCTACGCTATCCCTGATCGGCCCCACCTTCTCCCTGATCATTCTCTTATTCCTCACGTATGAGTAAAATGCCTTTGGGTTCTCCCTAATCCTAATTGCGAACCCTTTTTCATGCCCCCTCCTGGCTCTCCTCAGTTCAATTCTGAGCTCCTTTCTAGCTAGCCTGTAATCCTCTAAAGCTGTGCTAGATCCTTGCTTCCTCCACCTCACATAAGTTGCCTTCTTCCTTTTGACGAGAAGTCCCTCTGTTCTCGTCATCCAAGGTTCCTTAATCTTACTCCTTCTTACCTGTCTCAGAGGAACAAATTTGTGCATCACTCGCAATAACTGCTCCAACTGTCTGCTGTGCCCTTTCTGTGGAACAATTGCTCCCAGTCTGTACTTCCCAACTCCTGTCTGATAGCGTCATAATTTCCTTTTCCCCAATTAAATATCTTCCCTCGGTAACTGCTCCTTTCACTCTCCAAGGCTATGCTAAATGTGAGGCAGTTGTGATCACTATCACCAAAGTGCTCTCCCACCACGAGATCTGACACCTGTCCTGGCTCATTGCAGAGCACCAAATCCAAAGTGGCCTCTCCCCTTGTCAGTCTGTCTACATACTGAGTAAGGAAACCCTCCTGAACACACCTGACAAAAACGGCTCCATTCAAACCATATGCACTTAGGAAGTTCCAGTCGATATTGGGGAAGTTGAAATCACCCATAACAACAACCCTGCTACTTTTGCACTTTTCCAAAATCTGCTCACCTATGAGATTTTCAATCTCTCTACTGCTATTAGGTGGCCCGTAGAAAACCCCAAATGGCTGTTGCCTTCCTAACTTCCACCCATACTGACTCAGTAGACAAACCTTCCTCAACAACCTTAGTTTCTGCAGCTGTGATGTTCTCTCTGATTAGCAATACTACATCCCCTCCTCTTTTTCCACCCTCCCTGTTCTTTCTAAACGTTCTAAACCCTGGAACATCAAGCAACCATTCCTGCTCCTGTGAAACCCACGTCTCTGTCATGGCCACAACATCGTAGCCTCAAGTACTGATCCATGCTCTAAGTTCATCACTCTTATTTCAAACACTCCTTGCATTAAAGCAGACACACTTTAACCGATCCCTTTGTTTCATTGCGTGAGAAGCCTTCCTGATAGATTCAATATATCCTGTCACTGTCCCATCTGCAACTGACCCCCTCTTAGACATGTGGCTCTGATGCCCACCCCCTGCCAAACTAGTTTAAACCCTCCCGAATCACATGATTGTTTATGTTGACTCCACGACAGTTTTTGTGTTCTAGGAAAAGCTAATGATATTGTCAGGAAATTTTCAAGTGTATATTATGACCAGAATTCAACACAAGCTGAATCAATGGAAGTCTGGAATTGTGTGACTGTTAGCAAAATGTCAAGTTTTGAACAATGTATGATGTTGGGTTCAGTACGATGTGTCTTGTACATGCCTAATCATTTGAAATGCCCGTTGTTGCCATTTTTGTTCCTCACTGCACAAGTACAGAACATGTACTGCATTTACCGTATGTTGTGGTGCCTTCACCGGTTCTTCTGAATGATTAGCTGAAAACTACTTTAGTGAAGTGAGCCACAAATACAAACTGATTTTTTAAAATGAATAAACAGTACACAATTCTCAAAGAAATAAACAATTAAAACTAGACTATTAATGTGAAAGTCCATTTTAAAGTTAGCAGATGTTTTGGTGCACTGTGACAAGTTGCTACTCTTGCTCTATCATGATGGTGGGGGAGGGAGATGAGACAAATGAGAGAACACAAATGTACCTTTGATCTCTTAAATGCACATGATCATGTGATAGGCTTGCTAAGGCGTTTCGTCATTTATGATTTCAAATGGTCTTACCCAGCGAACCATGAAGATTTCACATGCTTTTCATTTGTCAATTAAACTGGCAGTTGGTGGATGAGGAACAATCAAATTTAGCAAATTTAAAATGAAAAATCCCTTTGCTGAAAGGACAGGATGTTTCGTGCTCTTGCCTGTCTAATCCACAAGCTTCTGAAAATAGGAGCCTGTGAAGTTCCTGACCTACACCATTCTTCCAAAAAATAAACCTTAAGCTTAGGTGACATTGTTGGGGAAAACAAAACAAGTCAACTAAGTAGGATACTAGAACAAGAACAATTATTCCTCAACTACAACGTACTGCACCAGAGGCCAAGAGTCATCTTCCACTGCAGAGTGCTATTATATACAATCTAAAATGAATAGATTCGACAAGGATTGAGATAACAGTATAATATTTAAAAATTATAGTTACTACACCTGGCGTTTCTACATGTATCATAACGTTAAAATGCTTCTGGATGAAATATGTTTCATAGCCTCTTAATGCAATATTGCAGATGAGAAAAACAATATTTAGGTTGAATAGACTGCAAGTCCTAGAAACAGAATTGAAAATACTAAAGTTCCCACTATGAAAATGTTACCTAAATGGCATAAGATTACAATTAAGCATATTTTTAAGAAGTGTAATAGTCTATGCTTACACTACATGTTAACAGAATCTTAATGTACATTCTGAACTTTTACTTGAATAGATTCCTTTATGATTCAGCCACTTAGTAAACCAATCAGTAAGTTCACAGTAACTGACAACATTCCTAATATGAACTGGAATCTTTAATGCTGATTACTCTTTAAAAGGATTAAAATATTTGCTCAGTATCCAAGAACCAAACTGTTGTATCCAGGTGAAATTTCAGATCAAAGATTCCTTTCTGTATTCTGAGAAAAGTAACAGTCAAGCAAGCTGTTCACTTCAAGAGCAATGAGAGAGGCCAACAAATGCCAGCCTTGCCCAATGATGCCCCCCTCCTGTGACAGAACTTTTGCGGAATTTAAACTGGAAGTTTTTTTTAATTTTTGTAATTGGTTTACCTTGGATAGTTTCCAATTAGCTTTCAAAGTTAAAAATCTGTCTGGGTGCATAGAATACATACATCTATAGCTCATTCTTGAAAATTTAGATTCATTACAACATAGCTAGGTTTTCATGATTCCCAGATTTAAACTGTAAATAACAATGTCTGAACATTTAAAAATAATTGCTATGACACGGAGGTGAACCCCTCATTAATTAAACCAAATACCCAGAAAAGCTCACCTAACCTCGCAATCTGTTAAAATATGAGTGACAGAGAACCCCAAAGTTCCACTATTTAAAGAAAATAACAGCAATTTTTTTTTCAAAACTCAAAGTGAATACCAAACAACTATTCACAATTATGAGATCCTTTTCTCTTCACTGATTATCTGCCTCCAACTCTGTAAAATACAACTGTTCCAATAAGACACTTACTAAAGGGGCATGGGAACCTAGACTGTAGCTTTAGGGTGCAGGACGTGGAGTGTAGGGAGGTTAGGAACATGGCATCAATCTCAAAAGGAGGGTGACTGTAAACAGGAAAGTGGCTTGAAGTGTGTATACTTCAATGCAAGAAGTATACAAAATAAGGTAGGTGAACTTGCAGCGTGGGTTGGTACCTGGGATTTCGATGTTGTGGCTATTACTGAGACATGGGTAGAACAGGGACAGGATTGGCTGTTGCAGGTTCCAGGGTTTAAATGTTTCAGTAGGGTCAGAGGTGGGGGTAAAAGAGGGGGAGGTGTGGCATTGCTTGTCAAAGTTAGTATTACAGCGGTGGAAAGGACGATGGATGAAGACTCGCCATCTGAGGTAGTTTGGGCTGAGGTTAGGAATAGGAAAGGTGAGGTCACCCTGTTAGGAGTTTTCTACAAGCCTCCTAATAGTCCTAGAGACGTAGAGGAAAGGATCGCGAGGATGATTCAGGAGAAGAGTGAAGAGTGAAAGTAATAGGGTGGTTGTTACGGGGGACTTTAACTTTCCTGATATTGACTGGGAAAGCTATAGCTCGAGTTCGTTAGATGGGTCGGTGTTTGTCCAATGTGTGCAGGAGGGTTTCCTGACACAATATGTAGACAGGCCAACAAGAGGTGAGGCCATACTGGATTTGGTTCTGGGTAACGAACCAAGCCAGGTGTTAGAATTGGAGGTAGGTGAGCACTTTGGGGACAGTGACCACAATTCGGTGACTTTTACTTTAGTGATGGAGAGGGTTAAGTGTGCATTGCAGGGCAAGAGTTATAGCTGGGGGCAGGGAAATTATGATGCGGTGAGGCACGACTTAGGATGCGTGGCTTGGAAAAGTAGGCTTCAAGGCAAGGGCACAATTGATATGTGGAGCTTGTTCAAGGAGCAACTATCGAGTGTCCTTGATAAGTATGTACCTGTCAGGCAGGGAGGAAAGGGTCGTGTGAGGGAGCCGTGGTTTAATAAGGAATTGGAATCCCTTGTTAAAGGGAAGAGGGCGACCTATGTAAAGATGAGGCGTGAAGGTTCAATTGGGGCGATTGAGAGTTATAAGGTAGCCAGGAATGAAGAGAGAGCTAAGAGCAACAAGGAGGGGACATGAAAAGTCCTTAGTTGGTAGGATTAGGGAAAACCCAAAGGCTTTCTATAGGTATGTCAGGAATAAAAGAATGACTAGAGTAGGAATAGGTCCAGTCAAGGATAGTAGTAGGAAGTTGAGTGTGGAGGCGGAGGAGATTGGGGAGACATTGAAAGAATACTTTTCGTCAGTATTCACTCAGGATCAGGACATTGTTGCCGATGTGAATACTGAGTCACAATTCATTAGAATGGACAGCTTTGAGGTATGTAGGGAAGAGGTGTTGGAAATTCTGGAAAGGGTGAAAATAGATAAGTCCCATGGGCCTGATGGCATTTATCCTAGGATTCTCTGGGAAGCAAGGGAGGAGATTGCAGAGCCATTGGCCTTGATTTTTATGTCCTCGTTGTCTACAGGAATAGTGCCAGAAGACCGGAGGATAGCAAATGTGGTTCCCTTGTTCAAGAAGGGGAGTAGGGATAACCCTCGTAACTATAGGCCGGTGAGCCTCACGTCTGTTGTGGGCGAAGTCTTAGAGAGAATTGTAAGGGATAGGATTTATGAACATCTGGATAGGAATAATGTGATCAAGGATAGTCAGCATGGTTTTGTGAAGGGCAGATCATGCCTCACAAATCTTATTGAATTCTTTGAGAAGGTGACTAAGGAGATGGACGAAGGTAAAGCGGTAGATGTGGGGTATATGGATTTTAGTAAGGCGTTTGATAAGGTTCCCCATGGTAGGCTACTGCAAAAATACGGAGGTATGGCATTGAGGGTGAGTTGGAAGTTTGGATTCGGAATTGACTGGCTGGAAGACGACAGAGGGTAGTAGTTGATGGTAAAGGTTCATCTTGGAGTGCAGTTACTAGCGTTGTTCCGCAAGGATCTGTTTTGGGACCATTGCCATTTTTATATATGACCTGGAGGAAGGTCTAGAAGGTTGGGTGAGCAAGTTTGTGGATGATAGGAAAGTCAGTGGAGTTGTTGACAGTGAGGAAGGGTGTGTCAGGTTACAGCAGGATATAGATAAGCTGCAGAGCTGGGCAGAAAAGGTGGCAAATGGAGTTCAATGTAGCTAAGTGTGAGGTGATTCACTTTGGTACGAGTAACAAAAAGATGGGGTACTGGGCTAATGGTTGGATACTTGGTAGTGTGGATGAGCAGAGGGATCTTGGTGTCCATGTACACAGATCTCTGAAAAGTTGCCACCCAGGTAAATAGTGCAGTGAAGGAGGCATATGGCGTACTGGCTTTTATTGGTAGAGGAAGTGAGTTCTGGAGTCCTGAGGTCATGTTGCAGTTGTAGAAGACTCTGGTGCTGACACATCTGGAGTATTGTGTGCAGTTTTGGTCGCCATACTATAGGAAGGATGTGGAGGCACTGGAACGGGTGCACAGGAGGTTTACCAGGATGTTGCCTGGTATGGTAGGAAGATCGTATGAGGAAAGGCTGAGGCACTGGGGCTGTTCTCATTGGAGAAAAGAAGGTTTAGGGGTGACTTGATAGAGGTGTACAAGATGATTAGGGTTTAGATAGGGTTGATCATGAGAACCTTTTTCCACCTATGGAGATGGCTATTACGAGGGGGAATAGCTTTAAATTAAGGGGTGGTAGGTATAGGACAGATGTTAGGGGTAGATTCTTTACTCAGCGAGTCGAGAGTTCATGGAATGCCCTGCCAGCATGCAGTGGTGGACTCCCCCTCTTTATGGGCATTTAAAAGGGCATTGGATAGACATATGGAGGATAGTGGGCTAGTGTAGGTTAGGTGGGCTTGGATCGGTGCAACATAGAGAGCCAAAGGGCCTGTACTGCGCTGTATTTTTCTATGTTCTGTTCTAAAATTACATCAACATAATTCCAAAACTACACAGCCACTGTTGTCTTTCTTCTTCCAGCTGAAGATCTGCGAATATGTTTCATATGAAAAGGTACCTGTAAAGACAATGTTTCCTAATTTCTTGAGAGAACGAGATATTAGCTCTCCATGTGTTTCTGTCTCAATGGCAGTTGTTCTCTGACCAGTTTTCACCCCCCAACACTGGATCATTTCATTGTTTCGATGTTGGCAAAACAGTAAGTTCAAACTCGATTGGGTTTTAGCATCCTGGGGCATAATTTAAACTGATTGGTTAAATTCAAATTGTTGTCAAACCAGCAACCAAAACTCAGGTACCCATTTTACAGCTAAATGTTACATGTTTTCAATTTTTCACTACACTTTGGGACTGCCATCTAGTCATACACACAGGTGCGTGTAAGCTCTCAGTTCAGAACAACATTCACTTTCTCTTAAAGGTACAGTACACACCTTCAACTTCATAACAGGACTACATTTCCAATATTGAATTCAACAGATTTTTTTTCTGAACCATAACTGAAGTTCCTCAAAACACAGAAGAAGAAAACTGCAAATAATAGCCTGATTTCTGCAACAAGTGATGAACTAACAATGCTAACCTTTCACTAGACTTTTTAAACTGGAACTAGCTGTTCGGGCTGCCCATGACTGAACAGCACCAAATGACCAAGGACAGCTGACCCCGACAAACTCTATCGAACATGGCTGACAGTAGTTAAGTCTATGGGAAAATACTTGACCAATGTAATCCCAGCAGGCCGAACAAGTTTAATCAAGGTTACTGGCGGGGATAGAATGGGCAGCTGCATTTGCTTACATAGACAAGAACATTTTACAGTAAGTAATTGTTTCTTTGGATCCTTCATAATCATAGATATAGATTCCAAAGTAGTTATAGATCCACATATATACAAAAAAAAAATCACCAAAAAGAAAACCAGTTTCAGCCAACAGAAATGGCCCCTCTTATCACTAAAGTCTGTGAAAACATTATGACCGTGGGTGGACCACCAACCTGTCCACTTCTTTGTCATTCAGTGATTTTACTTGGAACTATTTGTGGGGGGGGGGGGGGGGGGGGGGGTTGCGCTGGGCAATGTGCTCTCTAAGTTTTAAAGCTGTATACCATCTGTAGTTTTTATGTGCCTTACTGCAAAGAAAATCTGAAGCTTTAACAAAATTGTACCAAAATAAAGTTATACCTGAATCTCCCTCCAGACTCTATGGCTCTCATTGGAAAATATGAGTTCTAACACTAGCATAATTAGAAATCAAAAATAGCACATTTCTGAAGAGGGAATTGGGGTGTGTGAACAGGGCAAGCAAGTGTACATGTTTTAAACAAAATCAGTTTGAAGAGTTGGCTCACAGTGCCAAAGACCTAGGTTCAATTCCCGCCTCAGTCAACTGTCTGTTTGGAGTTTGCACATTCTCCCACTGTCTGTGTGGGTTTCCTCCGGGTGCTCCGGTTTCCTCCCACAGTCCAAAAATGTGCAGGTTAGGTGAATTGGCCATGCTGAATTGCCCATAGTTTTAGGTGAAGGGGTAAATGTAAGGGAATGCCTGGCTGGGTTGGTCTTCGGCCTGTTTCCACACTGCAGGAAGTGAAAGGTGGAATAGTAAATTCAATGTTAAATCATCTACAGAGAAACTAAAGCAAAGAATGTAAAGACGAAAGAGGAGCCTGGGGGGAGGGAGGATATGAGAGAGAGCGAGAGCAAGAGCAAGAGAGGGAGAAGGAGCCAGACGGAGAGGGAGAGGGAGCCAGACGGAGAGGGAGAGGGAGAGGGAGCCAGACGGAGAGGGAGAGGGAGAGGGAGCCAGACGGAGAGGGAGAGGGAGCCAGACGGAGAAGGAGAGGGAGAGGGAGCCAGACGGAGAAGGAGAGGGAGAGGGAGAGGGAGCCAGACGGAGAAGGAGAGGGAGAGGGAGCCAGACGGAGAGGGAGAGGGGGAGAGGGAGGATCGATACAGGTCTGGGCCAGTAATTTCCTGATTTCCATGCATTAGTGAGAGTATGCAGTCACTGGAGAGGTTTTGTTTGATTGAGTATTGTTAGCATCACCATTGCAGTCCCACAAAATCTGGTCCACCATCTGCAAATTCGTGCATTTGACTAGTTGCATCATGGACTGGAAAGTATAATATGTACAACTATTTATCAAGTCATTTCTGTTATGATGGCGCTGTGATCCTGCAATTGCTAAAATTTAGAAAAAAATCTAATCAGATAATAAAAAAATCTGGATCTTTAAGGTGGAATACTATTTTCCTTCTGAAAAGGGCAATTGCAATTTGGGGCCTCACTTACAATTCCACTGTTCAGAAAACTGGAATGCAAAGTAATATATTTTCATGTATTCCATCAAAAATCAGGTGATTACATTTCAACCCATGACAGTCACTCTCGGATCCAAGTTTCACACTGTAAGGATATTGGCAAACGTGACAAATTTATGTATGTCAAATATGGTCAAACGATCAAATCACATAGCAGCATATACTGAAAAAAGGCTGCAAGGAAGCCTTTAGTCACTGTTAAAAGGGCCAGGAAGAAAAATCAAAGGATGTCCTCTTTATAAGAACCCAAATATCCTTAGCAAGTTGCTGACTAGATGAACTTCATATTATGTACAGAAATAATATTCAATTTTCTAGTATTGACATTGTACACCCTCCTGAGGAACAAGGCTCTACGTTCAAACCAGACTCCGTGGACTTATGCATATAATCCAGGCTGACACTTCAATACAACATTGAAAATATTGCCATGTTGGAAGGACCATCATTCACATGGGCCAGTAAACTGAGGATTCCATTAGACTATTTACAAGAAAAGCAGTTTCCTAGGTATTCTGGCAAAAATCTGTTCATTAATTAAGAACAGAACAGATAATCTGGTCATTTGTTATTTGAGAGACTGTTGTGTGCAAATTGTTGCCATATTTTACTACACCAGTGATTACATTTTAGACCATTTCAAACTTTTCATAGCTAATTCAGTACTTCTGACATTGTCAAAGATGGTAAGTAAACAAAAGTCTTTGCCTTCTTTGCTAGTACACACCTGACGCAGCATTCAACTGCACGAAACCAATGAAGTACCTCATCATGTAGCGAACATAGCTGCAGACAAGAAAGGAACACCTTCTCAGCATCACTATACCAGCCTGCATCAGAAAGAAAGCCACCTACAGAGGTGGGGGGGGATCAGAAAAGAAAAAACAAAATCATTAAACATAATAATATTAGAATGAACCCTTTATGAATGGATATTTTGCACAGCATTTAAATGCATCTTATACAAAACAGATATGTCTTAAGTCAGTATTCAAGTAATTTGGTCTCAGCTGACTTGTGTGCCTGGTCACTAAACAGACGGAACTTCTAAAATATTGCCATAAAACCTATTCAGAAAGGACTTACCATGAATAAGAAATTCCACCCAAGTATATATATTGGTTTTTCTATGTGGGTGACCCAAAACGTTAACTGATTTCACAGGTGCTGCCAACCTGAGCTTTTCCAGCAACTTCTGCTTTGGTTTCTGATTTACACCATCTGCAGTTCTTTCAGTTTTTGTTTCTCTTTGGGTGGCTTGCAAAAAAGTGAGTTGTTTAAGACAACACTGAGTTGTTCAAAGTTAAAAATCACACCACACCAGGTTATAGCCCAACAGGTTTAACTGGAAGCATACTAGCTTTCGGAGCGATGCTCCTTCATCAGGTGATTGTGAGATCACCTGATGAAGGAGCGTCGCTCCGAAAGCTAGTGTGCTGCCAATTAAACCTGTTGGGCTATAACCTGGTGTGGTGTGATTTTTAACTTTGTACACCCCAGTCCAACACCGGCACCTCCGAACCCTGGAGTTGTTCAGTGTTCTCCTTGGAGGTGGTCATGATGTTAAGAACTCTAATTGAACCAATTCTGGTAACGTGACCATAAGTAACATGGAGAAGTATTGATCTCAGATGGTGGAGTCTCACGTAATGCTAACTGCCATGAGTCTGTGCTGAAGAGACTCAAACTAGGCAGCGAGCTATTTCTTCCTACACACATTTGTACCTGCAACTCCATTTGTTTTTTCCCAGAATTACACATAGGAAGACAACAGAGGATTGCTATCCAAGTCTCGCCCACTTCTCCACATTTGGAGGCCAGTTAACTCAGTTGGCTGACTTGTGATGCACAAAGAGTGACATCAACAGCATTCCTATACCAGCTGAAGTTACCATGAAGGTCTCTCCTTCTAAAACTTGCCCCTTGCTTGAGGGATGGTTAATCCATCACCAGTCGTCATCTCTCTCTTACATGAGAGGGCAGCACTATGGTCCTCTAGGACTATGGCAACTTTACTTCTCCACATAACAAACAAAAATCATAACAGGTATTAGGTATATCAGAGGCAAAGGATTTATTTTGGCATAAACTTCAAAAAAAAAAGAATGACATAAACACAGTCTCCACGAGGATAACTTCAAAAGTACACACAGTGTCTGCTACTGATTCTCAAATCTTTCAAATGAGACAAAGTGCAACTAAACTTGAACAACAATTAAAATGAAAACTATCTAATGGGGAAGAATCTCGAAGAATACAACCAGTAGCAAGTCCTTTTTATTGGATCGAGTTCAACAATGTCACATCTAGCAACTCAAGAGCAGCCAGCAAAACCAAACCAATTCATAGAAACGTTAGAGACCTATAAAAAAACATGGACTTTTACCATGCTGTTTTAAAAGAGTGAAACTGAATTATCAGTTTAAAAGTTCCCACTTTGCTGTATATTTATATTAGGCAAAAGTGAGGACTGCAGATGCTGGGATCAGAGTCAAGATGAGAGTGGCGCTGGAAAAGGACAGCAGGTCAGGCAGCATCCAAGGAGCAGGAAAATCAATGTTTCGGGCAAAAACTCTCATCTTGAGTCTGTATATTTATATTGTATTAATTTAAATTAGATAGTTCAAAATTTTCACCATTAAAATCATCTTGGGATTTCAGTAAACTGGATTTAAGTATAAAGTTAGGAACTGAATTGAGGTTATGATTTTAACAGGCTGCTTTTGTTACTTCAATCTCACAAAAAAAAATTATTCTGCATCTATGAAATATAATAGATACAATATTATTTGATAAAATACCTGCAGCCTATAAAGGAAAATAATAATCAGAAACAAAGATAAAAAAACCCAGTTACTTAATTGGCTCGGAGATCTTACAAAACGTCTTTCCGTATCCCTTCAGCAGGTCTTTACCACTTACAATGGGCACTCACACTGTACTCAATACTCATTATTTTCTAAAATCCTACTTTTTCTCAACTACTGAGTAACCCATTAAAACTAATTAATGCCATTATCCACGTTCACATCCATGCTCAACTCTAATTACCGTACATACTTGTGCAAAAGTCAAACATCTTTAGGCTATTTTTAAAGGTTCAATTTATAGGGTCGACTAATACATGGTTACTAATTTTGTGGGGCTGAAATTCATGCTGCAGCTCAAAATACTGTATTATTAGCATAAGTCGATTTGATCGCACAACTAATTCCAGGTAAAAAAGAAAAACACAATGCATTACAGTAAAGGTAACTACTGGATAAAAGCAAGAGGAACAAGAATGAATTACTGATAGGCAATTTTATTTATACGTACCAGTATGAACATGTCAAACATTTATTGAAATCCTGTAAAATCACACTGTTCAACATAGTCATGGCCTGGTTTAATGGCACACTTAAAATGAAACATTTATTAAATTCTGAATGTGTAAGCATCTTGAACTTTCTGCCAAATTCTTCTGTTTTCCTCCTATTTAATCTCGTATGCTATCAACCTCAGCAACATTAACAAATTTGTTAAAGAATTAAAGATATATGTCGCTAATATGTCTCACTTTTACTCAGATATAATGACAATTAAAATGATGAACTTGTTAACGACATAAACATTTGGATGTATAGTGAACAAAGTGCGATAAATACTGAGACTGAGTAAATGTGCTGTAGTAAACCAAGTGGGCTCAATGGACGCGCAATATAGTAACCAAAGGGCGATGGGTTGAGTTACCGATATGAATGAATGAATGCAATTTTGTTTAAGTGGGTTAATGGGAACATGCAGTTTCCTTTGTAAGAGGTTTATAATACGATATAATAGGGTCAACATTTACACAAGATATATGGAAAATACAAGATTTGTTGGCCAAAAATAAGAGGCCAACCTTTACATGAGACTGACTTTTACATGAGTATATACTGTATATTATTTGGCAAATACTGTTCCTCACAAAACAAACAATGACCCAGAAGATTCACTTCTATTGTGGATCACAGAATGCCTCAGTTTCTACAGCATTAGTCTGAAATAAGGGCAAGTGCTGCAAAAGAGCAATTTTAAATACACCAAATTATCACTCTTCAACATTTAAAAAGAACATTCTCTAAAGTTGCCTGTTTTGCTGGATCACAACAAATTTTACATTCAAATGAATGAGCAGCAGTCCTTTTAGTGGGTGGGTGGGGCAAGAGGAGGGTGGGACGAAACTGTGGGTCAAATTATGGGATGGGACTTTGTGTTTGCCAGCTCAAAACAGCAATGGCAGCTGTAAAGCTTGGACTAAGTTTCGGCAGTGGTGAGGCCCTTTTAAAATGTTCATGTTTTCGTCATTGGTAGGAATATCTTAATTTGAAATTCAGCCTGGTGCTGCTATAACCACTACCTACAATTTTTTTTTAAAAAGTGCTTATTTTACTTTCTCTCAGGGCAAGTTCCCAAGTTTTAATCACCTTCCCCAACAACCCTCAACATCACACCCGTTCAGGTTCTTAAATCATGTTGCCAAACATTACTTGCTCAGTTGCCCTCTCCCTAGTTCTGCCAGCCCAAACCCCAACTCCACAAAACCCTGAAATGTTCACTTAGATCACATGACACCTGAGGCACTAATGTGTTATGTAGGGTAAAAGATTTGGGAAGCACCATCTTAGGAAATGAAAATCTTGAAAACCAGCATAACATAGGGTGTAATTTATAGGTAGAGCACCTACTGCAGCCAAATGCAAACTATATCCATACTCCGAGGAGAAAGTGAGGACAGCAGATGCTGGAGTATCAGAGCTGAAAATGTGTTGCTGGAAAAGCGCAGCAGGTCAGGCAGCATCCAAGGAACAGGAGAATCGACGTTTCGGGCATCAGCCCTTCTTTCCTGAAGAAGGGCTGATGCCCGAAACGTCGATTCTCCTGTTCCTTGGATGCTGCCTGACCTGCTGCGCTTTTCCAGCAACACATTTTCAGTTATATCCATACTCCAACTTTCAGCAAGTCTATGCCACATAAGATTAATACAAACAGAGGTGTATCTAGTTGTGCATTTTGCTACTGGCACATTTTAAGCATCGTGCTCTAGAACCATTTAAACTACATATCAGAATTCCAAAAGGTTTTCCATTTGATTTACAAATTTATCATGTTTAAAAATATTACACAAGGTGATGCTGATAGGGTGATGCAAACTTATGCAATCAGTTGCTTTCTAAACAAAATTGGATAAATACTTGAAGGAAATAGAAACTGGAACACTGTATGCAATAAAGAGGTATGTATAACTGACTGGATCTCTTTTATAGAAAGCCAATAACGGCACAATGGGCTGAATTGTAAGATTCTATGATTTGAAGGCAAATCAATCAAATTCTCAAAACACTATTTCTATACCTTTCAATCGTAGAATTGTAGGTTTGAAGTATGTTCACATTTAAGATATAATTTGCAGTCACTTGACTTCTGTTTACATGGATGTGCTACTTTGCTACTATGACAAATTCAATGTGGTAAAATGAACTGAAGATGCAGTGAAATATGCATGATTCAGGCAGTTTCTTATAATTCAAATCAAATGCAGATTTTTCCTAAGTACAAGTTTCTAATGAAATCTAAATAAAAGGCACAATGATCAAATTAATTATTCCTATAGTCAAAAGTTTAAAAGCCCTTCTTCACTGCAAAGTTACAATGTCAGGGTGGCAATGTGTCTTTTTTAAAAAAAAAGGGAATATGCCAGCAATCTTTTCCTGGCCACATGCCATGTGTGTTCTATTAACTCCAAATTCTACAAACAAAAACACAAATTCAGGTAACGGGTTAAGATAAAAGTACGAAGGAAATCTTTACAGTGTAAAATTGGCATTGAAATTTCTTAAAATGAAAACATGGGATGTATGTTTTGTAGCCTGGCATATGACATTAAGAGACCACCTATATTAGTTCAGATGAACTGCAAGTAATCCACTATTTGAAATTCTCTCTACTAAAATTCTGCCTTATGATGTTTTCTAATCAATCTCTTTGGAGCAAGTGTGACTTGAACCAAGCCTCCTTGTACAGAAGGAGGGAAATTGCCACTGCACCACAAGAGCCCTAAAATTCAGCTTATTAAATAACTGCTGCAACACCTGTAAGCTGTCAATTTTGAAGTAATTCTACTTTCTTCAGTCCTCCCTTCTGATGGAATACACAGGATAAGAAGAATCTTAAACTTCAAAAAGGTTTTTCAGTGGAAAGGACATACATTTTATACCCTTCAATAAGCTATATCCAGTACATAGCTGGCAATTATTTAATCTTTAAATAAACATACACAAAATTAAATGTTTTCAATTATACAGATTCCAGTATCTTATTCTGACTGGAAGAAAAATTGTAGATCCTGAAGATTAAATCAACGCCAAATGATTTGTATCACAGTCTAAAATACATTTTCTCCTTTAGATTGATTCTTGAATGGATTAGAAAGCAAAAGCAACTTAAAAACAGTTCTTACCTAAAACAAATCCAAACTGGATTGCTTTTTCTTTCACATGAGCATCTGACTCTTCAATATATGAACAGCGCCTGCTGAAAGAATTGGCCAACACTGAAGCCACCTTGACTCCATGATCCATTAATGCTTGAAAACAGTGATGCAGGAGATGCCTAGTAGAGAGAGAGAGAGAGAGAGAGAGAGAGAGAGGGAGTGTGAGAGAATGGCTTGATTAAGCAGAGAGTGATGTACATTTTAAAATAAATCCATCGAAAATAAAATCAATTTCTGTACATAATTAATTTAATGACTATAGAATTCTGAAGGGAGGAATCCATCATTACTATTAACAAATTTATGTACATAACAGCATTTCATGAACTCTATTCAGGCCATTAAATACAGTGGACAACTGTCCTAAATACAAGACAAAATTAATACACTTCCAATGGGCAATACTTAGCAAACAAATTCCAAGTTATGAATGTGTGGCATTAAACTTTAGTAGCAAACTGGAGTGGATCAAAAATGGGATTGCAGGATTTTCACAAATTGTTAAAACAGTCCAGGTTACTAAAACCATACAAAAACAAAAGTTCATTTGGGAGAGATTTCAAAGCAGTTATATCATTTAAACATTCACAGACCCTGTGGTTACCTCACACTTTGATTGCTGTGTATAGGTCCTAATTCCAGGCTCCACAAGAAGTGTGAAAAAAATTACAAGCATTGCAGAAAGTGCAAAATTGATGTATAAATAAGTACTATCCCAGAATTAAGAGCATACAGCCACGGGGGGAAAGACTGAGCACTTTGATCCAGAATATTGGAGAGGACAGAGATAATTTTGAGGACCTCATTTGGGTTATGAAGTAGTGCAATAGGGCAGAACAGTGTGGACACTTCCACTCAGGTCAGTGTAAAACTCGTTACAATAAACACAAAACACAATCACCAATAAAATCCAATAAAGACTCTTTAAAATACATCAGTGTTAATGTGGCCCCTCCTCAACCATTCCATGCAAGACAATAGCATATATCTCTTAAAATTGAATCAAGAATGGGTACAGGAGGGAGAAAAAAAAAGTATTATAGTATGCTTATGTATTAAGTAATGGGAGAAAGCTTCTGTTAAATGAAATATTGTGATTTCTTCTGTGGAAATATGTTTTTATGCATTTGGCAAATAGGAATAGTTGTGCTTGTGTACAGAACACGGTCAGTTGAGACCCAATGTTAACACCCTGAAAATTGGAGACAAGATGCAGAATAAACTACCCTCGTACTGCCGACACAATACTGCCAACATTTACTACATCGATACTATTCATCTAGGTTATTCTTGTAGATGTTCGGAATAAAATTGTCAGTTTATTTTGCATAGTGGTCTTTTGAGTAGCATGGCCTATGTCCACCAGCAACTTGATACTGTTAGCTTGCCTTGTAGAGAAAAAATTGTTTAAAGATGAAAATGGAGAAAATTAAAATTAATAGAATCCTCGCGCGTCTCAGCTAGTTTCAATTGCGGGTTCCAAAAAAGGTTTTGAAAAAAATCCCATCACGACCACAACCAGATCAAAGATGATCTTGCTGAATGATAGAGGTATTTCAAATATATTAAAGAAAAAATATTAGGAAGAGAATAGGGCCCCTCAGGACCAAAGTGGACATGTATGTGCAGAACTGTAGAAGATGGGCGAGGTTCTCAATGAATATGTGTTTACCACGGAAAAAGACAAGACGACTTGGGAACTTGGGGAAGTTAGTGGTGATATATTAGAGACAGTCAAATCACAGTAGAGGTGGTTTTGGATGTATTAGAATGTATAAATCACCTGATCCTGACCAGATATATCCAAGAACACTGCAAGAGGCTAGAAAAGAAATTGCGGCAGCCCCAGCTGATATTTTTGCATCATCGTTAGCCATGGGTGAAGTCCCAGAAGACTTCGAGGGTAGTGAATGTGGTGTCATAAGACTATAAAACATTGGAGCAGAAATTAGGCCATTCAGCTCATCGAGTCTGCTCCACCATTCAAATCATGGCTCAACCCCATTTCCCACACTTTCTCCCCATAACCTCTGATACTCAAGAACCTACCTACTACCTCAGTCTTAAGTGTACTCAATGACCTGGCTTCTACAGCCTTCTGTGGCAATGAATTCCATAGATTCACCACTCTGTGGCTGAAGAGGTTTCTCCTTATCTCTGTCCTAAAAAGGTCTTCCCTTTATTCTGGCTGTTCCCTCGTGTCCCTAGTCTTTCCTACCAATGGAAGCACCTTCCCAATATCTACTGTTCAGACCATTCAGTATTCTGTATGGTTCAATTAGATCCCGCCTCATCTGTCTAAACTCCATTGAGTATGGACCCAGAGTCCTCAAACATTCCTCATATGTCAAGCTTTTCATTCCTGGGACCATTCTTGTGAACCTCCTCTGAACACACTCCAAGGCCAGTATATCCTTCCTGAGATATGGGGCCCAAAACTGCATATAATATTCCAAATGTGGTCTGACCAGAGCCTTAGAGCCTCCCAAGAACATGCCTGTTTTTATATTCAAGTCCTCTCAAAATAAATGCCATCAGTGCATGTCGCTTCCCAACTACTGACTCAACCCGCAAGTTAACCTTGAGAGAATCCTGGACTAGAACTCCCAAGTCTCTTTGCACTTCAGACTTCTGAATTTACTCCCCATTTAGGAAATAGTCCATGCCTCTATTCTTCCTACCAAAATGCATAATCTTACACTTTTCCACATTTGTAGTCCATCTGCCATGCTTTGCCCACTCTCCTAACCTTTCCAAATCTTTCTGCAGCCTCCCTGCCTCCAGTCACTCTACCTACCTTTGTATCATTGGCAAACTTAGCCAGAATGCCCTCAGTTCCTTCATGTTGATCGTTTCTGCATAAAGAAAGAATTTGTGGTTCCAACATAGAGCCTTGCAGAACACTATTTGTCATTGGCTGCCATCCTGAGAAGAATGCCCACTCTCTGCTTTCTGCCAGACAGCTAAGCTTATATCCATGCTAGCACCTTGCCTCTCACACCATAAGCCCTTATCTTGCTCAATAGCCTCCTGTATGACACCTTGTCAAAAGGTCTTCTTGATGTCTAGGTGGATCACATCCATTAGCTCTCCTTGGTCTAACCTGCTCTTTACTTCCTCAAAGAATTCTAGAAGATTAGTCAGGCATGACTTCCCCTTGATGAAACCATGCTGACTGCCATATTTTACCATACACTTCCATGTATTCAGAAATCTCATCCTGAGATTCCAGGATCTTACTCATGACAGAGGTTAGGCTAATCGGTCTGTAATTTTCCGTCTTTTGTCTTACTCTCTTTTTAAAACAAGGGTGTCACGTTAACTATTTTCTAGTCCCCTGGGGCCCTTCCTGATTCCTGAAAGATCACCACTAACACCTACATTATCTCTTCAGCTATCTCCCTTAGAACTCTGGGGTGTACGCCATCTGGTCCACGTAATTTATCCATCTTCAGGCCATTCAGTTTTTCTAGCACCTTCTCAAGTGATGGCCATCATACTCAGCTCTTCTCCCTCACTCTCTTGAATTTTTGGGATATTATTTGTGTCCTCTAGTGAAGACTGACAGGAAGTAATTATTCACTTCCTCAGCCATTTCCTTGATCCCCATGACTATCTCTCCAGCGTCATTTTCCAGCAACCCAATGCCCACTATTGCTTTTCTTTTGTCCTTTATATTATTAAAGAACAGGTGCAAAGAAAAGCCTGGGAACTATAGACTACTAAGCTTAACATCTTAGTGGTGGATAAGTTACTTGAGAAGATTCTGAGAGATAAGACAAATATGCATTTGGAAAGACAGGGTTTGATTAAAAATAATCAGCATGGCTTTGTGAGTGAGAGATCATGCCTCACAAAATTTGGAGTTTTTTTGATGAAGTGGCCAGGAAGGTTGACAACGGCAAGGTGGCAGACATAGTCTATATGGATTTCAGTATACGGTCTTTGATAAGGTTCCACATGGTACACTATTCTGGAAGGTTAGATCACATGGAATCCAGAGGGAGCTGGCAAATTGGATGCACAATTGGCTTGATGGTTGGAAGCAGAGGATAATAGTGGAAGGATGCTTGTCAGTCCGGAGGTCTGCAACTAGTGGAATGCCTCAGAGGTTGGTGCTGAGCCCATTGCTGTTTGCTATCTTTATCAATGATTTGGATGAAAACGTACAAGGCATGATTAGTAAGTTTGCAGATGACACTAAAATAGGTGGCATTGTGGACAGTGAGAAGGTTATCAGAAATTGCAGTAGGAACTTGATCAGCTGGGGAAGTGGGCGGCACGGTGGCACAGTGGTTAGCACTGCTGCCTCACAGCGCCAGAAACCTGGGTTCAATTCCCGCCTCAGGTGACTGACTGTGTGGAGTTTGCACGTTCTCCCCGTGTCTGCGTGGGTTTCCTCCGGGTGCTCCGGTTTCCTCCCACAGTCCAAAGATGTGCAGGTTAGGTAAATTGGCCATGCTAAATTGCCCGTAGTGTTAGGTAAGGGGTAGATGTAGGGGTATGGGTGGGTTGAGCTTCGGCGGAGCGGTGTGGACTTGTTGGGCCGAAGGGCCTGTTTCCACACTGTAAGTAATCTAATCTAATCTAATCTAAATGGCAAATGGTGTTTAATATAGATAAGTGAGGTCTTGTATTTTAGAAAGTCAAATTAAGGTAGGAGTTTCATGGTGAAAGGTACACATCCCTAAGAAATGTAGTGAAACATAGGGATCTTGGCGTTCAGGTTCACAGTTCTCTGAAAGTGGAGTCATAGCTAGACAGGGCAGTGAAGGCAGATTCTGGCACACTGGCCTTCATCAGTCAGGGCACGGAGTATAGAGGTTGTGCAGTTATGTTGCAGCTGTACGGGAGGTTGGGGAGGCCAAACTTGGAGTATTGCGTTCAGTTTTGGCCACCTTGTTACATGAAGGATGTTATTAAACCTGAAAGAGTGCAGAAGAAATTTATAAAGGATGATTTCTAAACTCAATGGACTGAATTATAGAAAGAGGTTGGACAAGCTAGGACCTTTTTTCTTTAGAGCGTAGGAGACTAAGGGGTGTCATTATAGAGGTATACAAGATCATGAGAGGCATGGATAGGGTGAATGCACTCTCTTCTTCCCAGGGTTGGAGAATAGAGTACCAGAGGGCATCAGTTTAAGGTTAGAGGAGAAAGAGTAGTGGGGGCACTGGGGGCAGTTATGCATATGAAATGAGCTGCCAGCAGATGTGGTTGAGGCAGGTGCATAACATAATTTAAAAGACATTTGGACAAATACATGGATAGGAAAGGATTAGAAGGATATAGGACAAGTGCAGGGAAACAAGGTTAGCTTGGACAGACATTTTGGTTGGCATGAACCACTTTGGGCCAAAGGGCCTGTCTCTGTGCTGTAGGACTCTTATGACTAAAAAGGACGCATGGCCTACATCTGTTCAGAGACCTATATTCTGCAACTGTGCATGAAGTTTAAATATTTAGTTAAACTGCAATGACTAATGAAAGGAATTTATAATAAGAACAACATCATCCAGTGGAACAATGGATCATTCTGCAGCCACAAGCCACACTAGAGTCTGCTGTTATCAGTTTTCAGCAGCACAATAGTCTCAACCCAGAAATGCAGAATGGTTTAAAAAAAATGCACACTGCTAAAGCTGGATCGAAAAGCAAATTTAAGACACAATTCCTCTAAAGAAACTTAGCAGCAATCATTTTAGTGTGCACAAGAGCTGTACAGACAAAATTACAACTAAAATATAACTTCACCTTTGTTCGTTAGAAAGAGTAATGCAATATGATGCATCTTTTTACTGTACTACATTCAAGGGCACATGCAGCCAAATACAAAGGGTCTGGCATTTTTTTTTGTTCGAGACAAAAACAATTGCAGATGTTGGAATCCTAAGTAGACAGGCAAGAGGCTGGAAGAACACAGCAAGCCAGGCAGCATCAGGAGGTGGAGAAGTCGACGTTTCGGGTGTAACTCTTCTTCAGGGCTCAGGATGGGTGTAGGGGGCTGCTGATAAAGATAGTGGCGGAGGCAGGGTGGTGAAGTGGACATAGGTGTGTCGGGGGGGGGGGGTGGGAAAAAATGAGTCAGGAGATGGAGAGGGAGGTTACTTGAACTTGGAGAACTGTGTCGAGTCCTCCAGGCTGCAGGGAGTGGGAAGGGGAACTAAAATGGATGGGGACCTCCCAATCCCACTTCCTTTCTGACATGACCATCCTTGGCCTCCTCCATTGCCACAACCAACCACACCGTAAACTGGAGGAAAACACCTTAGCTTCCACCTAGGCAGCCAACAACCTGAAGGACTCAACACCGAGTTCTCCAATTTCAAATAACCTCCCTTCCCAGCCCCTCCCCCCTCCCTTCCATGAACTGGATTCTAGTAGCACTTTTTATAATTTATAGTCAAATCCAATCCTGCCAGGCCTTTTAATATGGGTGGAACAAAGTCCGTCAGTCCATCCATCCGTCTATGTGATACAGCCTGTTGTCCATATTGAGAGAATATAACCTTGTTGGATTATATACACATGAAACAAAGCAAAGGACTATGGCACTGCTGTGCAAACTCTTTCCCAGTGTGACCCTATTTTAGTTCACTACCTCCAAGAGGAGGAGGAAATAAATACAATGCTTATTCGAGAAACATAGGGAAATTAATGGGGTTAAAGGCTAATCTCTAAATGGGGCTAAAGAATGACCCAAGTTCCTAGACTGGAGTTGCATTTTTGGACATTAAAGACAGTATTGGCAGAAATCCAAGATGGAGGACGGGAAAAATTTCTGGCTGTAAGAGCTGCTCCTTTTTTTGAGGTATTTTAGGTGTTGGAGGTGATTTCCTCGAATTCCAGGAGCAGCAATTACTGTTTTATATGCTGTTGCATTGTTTTGGAACTTTGGAAAAAAAAATCAAAACAACACCAGTTTTAAAGGGAGAAGAGCAGACAAAGGAAGCACATGGACTGTGCACGAGAGAGCGAGAGCGAACCTGCGCAGTTACTGTCTTTGCTGTTTGAATTAGTGTATCGCTGGACATAGAGTGCATCTGGGAAAATTAACCGTGAAATTCACAACTAACCTTGGAGGAACTGTTGGGCGAAGTTCACAGCACAGAATCAGATAAGTTAATTGTTGTTTTCAGTCTGTCCAAGAGAAAGGCTGCAGTAGTGAGGATAGTGGATTCTTTCTTGATTATGTGTTTTTGGAGATAAGTCTCTTGATTAAACTTAAAATATAAGCCATAGCTATTAATTTGACCTGGGGCAGTGTTTGTAGAGGAATAGTGTTATTTTCTGGGTCTGTAGATTGTGAAAGAGCAAAAAATGGCCTTTGCAGTGATATGTACTTCTTGTCAGATGTGGGAGTTTAAACAGAGTTTAAGGGTTACTGCAGATTATATCTGCCAAAAAATGCTGTTGGATACAAATCTTATCAGATCGAGTGAAATCAGTTGGAGAGACAGATAGAAGCGATGAGGAATTTGCAACAGCAACAGTATGTGATGGATGGCAGTTATAGGAAGGGAGAAAGTCTCAGATACAGTCACATAGATGGGTTAACTCCAGGAAGGATGAGAGAGGTCGGCACCTAGGGCAGGAGTCTTTTGTAGATATACCTATTTCAAACAGGTATGCTGTTTTGGAAAATGTAGGGGGTGATGGATTCTCAGGGGAACGTAGCACGAGCAGCCAATGTTTCTGGTATTGAAACTGGCTCTAATGCAACGAAGGGTACGTCGGCTTCCAAGAGATCAATTGTGTTAGGGGATTCTGTAGTCAGAGGTACAGACAGACGTTTCAGTGGCCAACAGAGAAAAATCAGAATGGTGTGTTGTTTCCCTGGTGCCAAGATCAAGGATGCCTCAGAGAGGGTGCAGAATGTTTTCACGGGGGAGAGGGGCCAGCAGGAGGTCATTGTCCACATTGGAACCAACGAAATAGGAAGGGAAAAGGTTGAGATTCTGAAGGGAGATTAGAGAGAGTTAGGCAGAAATTTAAAAAGGAGGTTTTTAAGGGTAGTAATATCTGGATTACTCCCAGTGCTACGAGCTAGTAAGGGCAGGAATAGGAGGATACAGCAAATGAATGCATGGCTGAAGAGCTGATGTATGGGAGAAGGATTCACATTTTTGGATCATTGGAATTGCTTTTGGGGTGGAAGTGACCTGTACAAGAAGGACGGATTACACCTAAATTGGAAGGGGACTAATATACTGACAGGGAAATTTGCTAGAACTGCTTGGGAGGATTTAAACTAGTAAGGTGGGGGGGGATGGGACCCAGGGAGATAGTGAGGAAAGAGATCGATTGGAGACGGGTACAGCTGAGAACAGAAGTGGATCAAACAGTCAGGGACAAGGTAGGACTAATAAATTAAACTGCATTTATATCAATGCAAGGGGCCTAACAGGGAAGGCAGATGAACTCAGGGCATGGTTAGCAACATGGGACTGGGATATCATAGCAATTGCTGAAACATGGCTCAGGGATGGGCAGGACTGGCAGCTTAATGTTCCAGGATACAAATGCTACAGGAAGGATAGAACAGGAGGCGAGAGAGGAGTGGGAGTGGCATTTTTCATAAGGGATAGCTTTACAGCTGTGCTGAGGGAGGATATTCCTGGAAATACATCCAGGGAAGTTATTTGGGTGGAACTGAGAAATAAGAAAGGAATGATCACCTTATTGGGATTGTATTATAGACCCCCCCCCCAATAGTCAGAGGGAAACTGAGAAACAAACTTCTAAGGAGATCTCAGCTATCTGTAAAAAAAAAAGGGTGGTTATGGTAGGGGATTTTAACTTTCCAAACATCAACTGGGACTGCTATATAGTGTTAAAGATTTAGATGGAGAGGAATTTCTTAAGTGCGTACAAGACAATTTTCTGATTCAGTTTGTGGATGTACCTACTAGAGAAGGTGCAAAACTTGACCTACTCTTGGGAAATAAGGCAGGGCAGGTGACGGAGGTGTCAGTGGGGGAGTACTTTGGGGGCAGCGACCATAATTCTATTTGTTTTAAAATAGTGATGGAAAAGGATAGAGCAGATCTAAAAGTTGAAGTTCTAAATTGGAGAAAGGCCAATTTTGACGGTATTAGGCAAGAACTTTCAAAAGCTGATTGGAGGCAGATGTTCGCAGGTAAAGGGACGGCTGGAAAATGGGAAGCCTTCAGAAATGAGATAACACGAATCCAGAGAAAGTATATTCCTGTCAGGGTGAAAGGGAAGGCTGGTAGGTATAGGGGATGCTGGATGACTAAAGAAATTGAGGGTTTGGTTAAGAAAAAGGAGGAAGCATATGTCAGGTACAGAAAGGATAGACTGAGTGAATCCTTAGAAGAGTATAAAGAAAGTAGGAGTATACTTAATAGGGAAATCAGGAGGGCAAAACAGGGACATGAGATAGCTTTGGCAAATAGAATTAAAGGAGAATCCAAAAGGGTTTTTACAAATATATTAAAGGACAAAAGGGTAACTAGGGAGAGAATAGGGCACCTCAAAGATCAGCAAGGAGGCCTTTGTGTGGAGCCACAAAAAAAATGGGGGAGATACTAAATGAATATTTTGCATCAGTATTTACTGTGGAAAAGGATATAGAAGATATAGACTATAGGGAAATAGAGGGTGACATCTTGCAAAATGCCCAGATTACAGAGGAAGAAGTGCTGGATGTCTTGAAACGGGTAAAGGTGGATAAATCCCCAGAACCTGATCAGGTGTACCCGAGAACACTGTGGGAAGCTAGAGAAGTGATTGCTGGGCCTCTTGCTGAGACATTTGTATCATCGATAGTCACAGGTGAGGTGCCGGAAGACTGGAGGTTGGCAAATGTGGTGCCACTGTTTAAGGGCAGTAAAGACAAGCCAGGGAGCTATAGACCAGTGAGCCTGACCTCGGTGGTGGGCAAGTTGTTGGAGGGAATCCTGTGGGACAGGACGTACATGCATTTGGAAAGGCAAGGACTAATTCTGGATAGTCAACATGGCTTTGCGTGGGAAATCATATCTCAAACTTGATTGAGTTTTTTGAAGAAGTAACAAAGAAGATTGATGAGGGCAGAGCAGTAGTTGTGATCTATATGGACTTCAGTAAGGCGTTCGACAAGGTTCCCATGGGAGACTGATTAGCAAGGTTAGATCTCATGGAATACTGGGAGAACTAGCCATTTGAATACAGAACTGGCTCAAAGGTAGAAGACAGAGGGTGGTGGTGGAGGGTTGTTTTTCAGACTGGAGGCCTGTGACCAGTGGAGTGCCACAAGGATCGGTGCTGGGCCCTCTACTTTTTGTCATTTACATAAATAATTTGGATGCGACTATAACAGGTACAGTTATTAAGTTTGCAGATGACACAAAAATTGGAGGTGTAGTGCACAGCGGAAAAGGTTACCTCAGATTACAATAGGATCTGGACCAGATGGGCCAATGGGCTGAGAACTGCCAGGTGGAGTTTAATTCAGATAAGTGTGAGGTGCTGCATTTTGGGAAAGCAAATCTTAGCAGGACGTATACACTTAATGGTAAGGTCCTAGGGAGTGTTGCTGAACAAAGAGACCTTGGAGTGCAGGTTCATAGCTCCTTGAAAAGTGGAGTCGTAGGTAGATAGGATAGTGAAGAGGGCGTTTGGTATGCTTTCCTTTATTGGTCAGAGCATTGAGTACAGGAGTTGGGAGGTTATGTTGCGGCTGTAGAGGACATTGGTTAGGCCACTGTTGGAGTACTGCATGCAATTCTGGTCTCCTTCCTATCGGAAAGATGTTGTGAAACTTGAAAGGGTTCAGAAAAAAATTACAAAGACGTTGCCAGGGTTGGAGGACCTGAGCTACATGGAGAGGCTGAACAGGCTGGGGCTGTTTTTCCTGGAGCGTCGGAGGCTGAAGGGTGACCTTATAGTGGTTTACAAAATTATGAGGGGCATGGATAGGATAAATAGACAAAGTCTTTTCCCTGGGGTCGGAGAGTCCAGAACTCGAGGGCATAGATTTAGGGCGAGAGGGGAAGGATATAAAAGAGACCTAAGGGGCAACTTTTTCACAAAGAAAAAGTGTCTGTGTATGGAATGAGCTGCCAGAGGAAGTGGTGGAGGCTGGTACAATTGCAACATTTAAGAGGCATTTGAATGGGTATATGAATAGGAAGGGCTTGAGGGATATGGACCGGATGCTGGCAGGTGGGACTAGATTGGGTTGGGATATCTGGTCTGCATGGACATGTTGGACCAAAGGGTCGGTTTCCATGCTGTACATCTCTATGACTCTAAATAGTGGATACACTGATAACAATCTTCCAAAAATGCTTAGATTCTTGAAAAGTCCCAGAAGACTGGGAAACTGCCAATATAACATCCTTAATTCAAAAAGGGAGAGAAACAAAATCAGGTCAGTTAGCTTGACATTTGTCATTGGGAAAACGTTAAGAGTATTACAAAGGACATAACAGCAGAGCACTTAGAAATGCATGTTATAATTATGAGTCAGCACTGTTTCCTAACAAACTTATTACAATTCCTTGAAGGGATAACAAGCAGGATGGTTAAAGAAGACCCAGCAGTTGCGATATATTTAGACTTCTAACATTTGATAAGGTATGCACATAATGTCAGTTACTAAGAGCTAACGGAAGACAAAAATAGTTGGTGAGGATGACACAAAGTCTGTGAACGTATATGGATAGGTTAACTGAGCTAAAAATTGGCAGGTACAATATAATGTGGGAAACAGACAGTTATGCATTTGGTAGGAAGAATAGAGAAACTGAATATGGGGAAAACTGCAGAAAGTTACAGCAAAGGGATTTGTGGCCTTGTAGATAATCAGAAAAGGCTAGTGCATAAGTTCAGCCAGTAATAGGGAAGGTAAATGAAATACTGGCCTTTATTTCAAAAGGGAATGGAGGACAAAAATAGGAAGGTCTTGCAAAAACTATACAAGGTAAGGTAAATCACACTGAGAATAGTATAAGCAGTTTAGGTTTCTTTATCTAAGGCAAGGCACACTGATATTGGCGACAATCCAGAAAAAGGTTCACTCAGTAGATTCCAGCACTGAAGGATTTTCTGAGAAGTGGAGCAGCTTCTGTTTGCAGTCATTAAGGCTTACAAGAATGAGGGCAATCTTGCTAAAACATTTTGAAAAATTCTGAGAGATTGTTTTCCTTTGAGGGGAGGGTCTAGGAACACAGCATAATCACAGAGTAAGGAGTTGCTTCTTTAAAACAAGAGGAGGAGGAATTACCTAGATGCGGGGTAAGTAAGCAAGCCTGAGACAGATTCATTAGTAAGAGTAGAGGGTTAAAAGGGAAAGGTCAGAAAGTGGAGTTGAGGATCAAAAAGGCCTACTTTAATTCTCACATTTTATAGTGTTGCCATGTTGCCAGAAGTCTCAGTGAAGCCACTCCTTCCACCCCATTCATTTCAAGTACCTTCTCTCCCCTTTTACACAACGCCTCACACAAGACGAAGGTGAGAAAATCCAGTAATCCTGTGCCAGAGAGGTTGGTGCAGGAAGAAATGTAGGAAAGAGTTCTGCAGGTTGCGCAACAAAGCAGTGGCAATAGGAAGTGTGACCTCTACTTCCTCCAATCACAGAAAGCGAGTCAGGTTGATGACAGAGTATACAGAATGCAGGCATGCAAAAGAAAGAGAAAAAAAGAGAGACACCCCAAGTGACAGTTCTGTCAGACCTGGCAATGGTCAGAGAAAAGTTGAAAAACAAAAGGACAACTAAAAATTCTATGAGGGTGGGAAGGGAAGGAGGTGGGAAGAAATCAAATACAATTGTAATGAAAGCTAATTTTACATTTTAGTTTATGCTACAACTGAAAATTTTCCTGTTTATACATCTTCAAAATGACATGCAAAAACTAAGTTTAGGCCTTTCCATTCTGCAAGGAAAAAAAAATCTATGATAAATGACACAGCAACTCAAACAAAATATTTTAAATAACTTTTTCAGGTGACTTGAATGCCAATTGCACAACAGCATTAGTACACTTATGTTCAATACCAAATATTTCAACCTAAATTTTCAGAATTTGGAAATTTACAGAAACTTACACAATAAACTAAGCTTAGAGAATCCAGCTCCTTTGCTTAAGGCCAACTTTAGCTACTGCTCAAAAGAGGGCTCAATGTTTGCATGAGTATACATGACATATTTAGAGTTTCTAATATTGCCTCTTTCTTACCTGTAAATTCCATTCAAAGTTGATAATTACACAGAGGCCTGTAGTTAATTTCTTTTGAATTGCTCCAAGTCACGAATATTGCCAAAATTGGCTCAACACACAAAAACACTAACATTTAATGGGAAGAATATTTATAAACAAAGATTGGTTGAATGTGGAGGATGAAAGTAAAAATGGTAACAGGCAGATAGAAACGATGGCAACAACACTAGTTGAGGTCTGGGAATAAATTAATGTAAACCTAGATCAACAATCGCAGACTTGGGTCTTGGAATGTGTAGCTGTGACATGCTTCTTTTTTAAAAATGTTAAGATGCAAGTAGGTTTCAGGCAAACTAATTTTCTTCAATTAGTTTTTCCGAAACCAAAATGCTTTTTTTAAAAAACCTTTTAGAAGAAGTCAAATTACAGCACACACTGGGTACATTTCTCTTTCAACTTGCCATACTATCTCCCTCACAATTATTTTTGGAGAATGAAGCTTTTTTAATACATCAGGATTTCAGTAGAAGAAAAATGGTATTTGCATTTACTTTAAACTCTAAATTTCTAGTCTTCTGACAACTTAAATTTGTTAAGCTTGCCAACACAACTTCGAAGCAAAATGGAGGACTGGAGATGCTGGAGATCAGAGTCAACATTAGAGTAGTGTTGGAAAAAGCACAGCAGGTCAGGCAGCATCTGAGGGGCAGGAAAATTGACATTTCGGGCTAGAGCTTTCATCAGGAATGAGGCTGGAACCCTCGGGGGTGGAGAGATAAATGGGAGGTGTGGGGCTGGGAAGAAAGAGTGCAATAGGTGGATGGAGGTGGGGTAAAGGTGATAGGTCAGAGAGGAGGGTGGAACGGATAGATGAGAAAGAAGATTGACAGGTGGGACAGGTCACAAGGGTAGTGCTGAGCTGGCAGGTTGGAAATGGGGTAAGGTGGGCGGAGGGGAAGTGAGGAAACTGGTGAAGTCCACATTGATGCCCTGGGGTTGAAAGGTTCAGAGGCAGAAGGTGAGGGGCTAGATATGGCGGAAGTGCAGGAATTGGGAATACAGGATAGCATTTTTGCAGGAGGTTCCAACCTGCCAGCTTAGCACCACCATCATGACCTGTCCCACTTGTCAATCTTCTTTCCCATTTTTCTCTCCACCTTCCTCTCCGACCTATCACCTTTATCCTACTCAACTACCTTCTCCCCAGCCCCACCACCTTCCATTTATTTCTCCACCCCCAAGGCTTCCAGCCTCGTTCCTGATGAAGGGCTCCTGCCCGAAATGTCGATTTTCCTGCTCCTCTGATGCTACCTGACCTGCTGTGCTTTTCCAGCACCACTCTAATCATAACACAACTTCTAACTTAGCAGATGGCACCAACTTCTCTAGTCAGAGAAATGTTAAATACTTCCGTTCTATCATCCAATTATACTGAAGAACGACCATAGTATATTCAGCATAGGAGGCCATTCAGCCCATCATGTCCATGCTAGTCTACATGAAGCCCGTGGAGGCTATGGCAACACTCATGAAAATATAGATACTATTTGAATGTTACAAGTGTTTCTAATTAATCACTTTGCATCATCAGAAGGATATGATTTTTGGGCTTGTGGGGACACAGTAGAAATTTACCAAAATGCTGCTGGAACTGAAAGGGTCAGAGCCATAACAAAAGATTGGATGGGCTAGGATTGCAGCTGCAAAGTTGAGAAAGGACCTGTTGGAGGTGTATGAGATTTTGAGGGGCATGGATAGGATTGATAGGAAAACACGTTACATTAGATGAGGTCAGTAATTGAGGAACAGTAGAGGTAGAAGGCAAACAGGGAGAATTGAGAGTTGTTTTCATTCAGAGTGATGGGAGTTTGGAACTCACTACCTACAGTGACCCAAAATGTACTTCGGTTGTGGTCAAACCAGGACTTTATACAGTTCTGGCAAAACTCCTTGCTTTTGTATGCGGTGTCTTAGCTATGTCTTCTTAACCATTTTATCCATCAGCTTGCTACTTTCAGAAATCTTTGAATAGGTACACCATAGTCCATCTGAGCTTTAGTACTTTCCAAGTTCCTGCCTGTCTTAGCATCATCCCTTAACTTGTCTGCCCTCCCCAATATTATTGGCTTTCTTCCTCTCCACAGAACAGAACAGACAATGCATAATATTGATCTAAATAATTTGGTTAAAAATAATTTCAATGGTGGAGTCCACTGGCAGAATGTTTCCTCATTCAGGATTATAATTCCATGCACAACCATTTTGTTCAAAGAAGATATACTGCAAATCGAAGAACAAACAATTATTTGCTGTTCATAATTGGTGTTAACAGGTTTGCTCGCTGAGCTGAAAAGGTTCCTGTTCAGACGTTTCGTCACCATAGTTGGTAACATCTTCAGTGAGCCTCCGGACGAAGCACTGCTGTTGGTTCCTGCTTTCTATTTATATGTTTGGGTTTGTGTTGGTGATGTCATTTCCTGTTCTTTTTCTCAGCAGGGATAAATTGGGTCCAAGTCAATGCGTTTGTTGATAGAATTTCAATTAGAATGCCATGCTTCAAGGAATTCCCGTGCGGGTCTCTGTTTGGCTTGTCCTAGGATGGATGTGTTGTCCCATTCGAAGTGGCGTCCTTCCTCACCTGTGCATAAAGGATACTACTGAGAGAGGGTCATGTCGTGTTGTGGCTAGTTGATATTCATGTATCCTGGTGGCTAGTTTTCTGTCTGTTTGTCCAATGTAGTATTTGTTACAGTCCTTACACAGTATTTTGTAAATGACATTTGTTTTCCTTGTTGGCTGTAAAGAGTCTTTCAAGTTCATTAGCTGCCGTTTTAGCCTGTAGGTGGGTTTGTGGGCTACTATGATGCCAAGGGATCGGAGTAAGAACCGGAAATGACATCGCCATAGGATATGAGATCACACCAGAAAATTACATCACCAACCCAAACATATAAATAGAAAGCAGCAGTCATCAGCAGTGCTTCGTCCGGAGGCTTACTGAAGATGTTATCTACTATGGTGATGAAACGTCTGAAAATTAACCTTCCTGCTTAGCGAGCAAATCTACATCCAGGAACTGGCTATTAAGTCCAAAAGGAACAGCCAATTCTTCATTTGGCAATGTTGCAAAGGTGTAGGGAATAACTGGGGATGGCGGAAGGAAAGTGCAGAGGTTTGGTAAAGAGTGGGGCTTTTTTTTTAAAAAAAGTTCTATCAATCAATGTGAGATGTGAAGAAAGCTGGAGTCGTTTTTTTATCAATGTACAAAGAAATGTCTACAAGTGTTGCTTAACCTATTACATAAGAAAAAGAAAAGTCAATTGGTCCTAAAAGAATTCTATGTGTTGTCAATCAAAACAAAACCAAAACTACTAGTTGAATTGGGGTTTATTTTGCCTATCAGGAAAACACAAAGCAGATTGAAAATAGCAGTAAAAAAAATGTATGAAACAGATCTATAGAAGGTGGTTAAACAAAAGTACAGACCAAAACTCTAATTTGTTAATATTCTTCAAGGTCAGAAAATGACTGTTTAGTTTAAAACATTTTGAAACCAATTTTAAGTACATGGCATTTTTTGGAAAAATGGGTTAGAAAGTAACACTGGGGGCAATTCCATATTGCCAAACTTCAGGTTAGAATCCTATTACTTGGCAGTTGCCTTCAGATGCAAAATCTGCACACAGTTCGCTGGGCATACCAAATTCAAATTATACTAAAAACCTTTACACGGACAGAAAAACGAGCATTCCTACCTTTTGTCTGATGCTCTAAGCACCTTGGCAAACACCTCAAGCTCACAGAATTCACCACCAAGTTGGCATAAGCGTCCTTGTTGATAAAGCTGCAAAAACCAATGGGGATTTAGTCAGGTCAGGAAAATTACATCGCTAATTATGAGCATTCACATCATATTTTGGTAACATTCAAGAGACAAAAATTGGTCCATTTCCCCAGTTTTACTAGTGCTTGCCATTGTTTTTGATGTTTCCCTTATTGTTTTAAAAGTAGCAGTTGTACGTAGTTTCTTTGCAGTCAAAGGTTAATGGATCACTGCCTACTGGGGCCAACCAATAACAATATCGAGCAAACCCAACTCAGGTGCAACTAAAGTGAAACTGTTATTTCCTTTATGGTGCAATGCAACAGGGAATTGCTTTTCGTTTTTTGCACCTGCCATTCTACAGTTTTTCAGCAAAGCTGCTAAATTAGACAATTTATACCCAAGATACTGTTGCTCCAGGCTCTCAATGGCAAGACGACAAAGACAGACAGTCAAACTCAATGATGGGATGAAAACAACAAACCACTCAAAATAGAAAGACTTAAGCATTAATCAAAAAAAAAGGAAGGCTGTAAAAGATAATTATAACTTAGATCACAAACTTCCACACTTAAATGAAAACTGTAGCAGTACCAGTAAAACCTTGGCTGAGTATACAATTTGATAATGAGACAGTTATCGTTCATCTTCTATTTCCACAGAATATTGTGTTAAGCATTGAAGATATTGTTTGAGCAGTGTGAACTACATTGATAGCTCAACCTGGAAACAGGACCATCAGAGGAATTACTCTGCAATTAAATCCCTAACTTCCATGACACATCATGAACTGGTGAAGCAAAGGAATGGCATGCACAAGTTAAGCAGCTCAGCATGAAATCCGACAAAGCTAGACCATAAAATGAGAAATTATGACCTATTGATATACATTTTGCAGTTAAACAGATACGCATTTGATATTCTAACTTAGCAATTCATAATAAAACACAACAGGAGTAAGGAGTGTAAATGAACTATTTTTACATAGATTGCTTCATACTGGGCACTGGATTAGTGGGGCTGGAAGAGCACAGCAGTTCAGGCAGCATCCAAGTTGCTTCGAAATCGACGTTTCGGGCAAAAGCCCTTCATCAGGAATAAAGGCAGTGAGCCTGAAGTGTGGAGAGATAAGCTAGAGGAGGGTGGGGGTGGGGAGAGAGTAGCACAGAGTACAATGGGTGAGTGGGGGAGGAGATGAAGGTGATAGGTCAAGGAGGAGAGGGTGGAGTGGATAGGTGGAAAAGGAGATAGGCAGGTAAGACAAGTCTGGACAAGTCATGGGAACAGTTACTGAGCTGGAAGTTTAGAACTAGGGTGAGGTGGGGGAAGGGGAAATGAGGAAACTGTTGAAGTCCACATTGATGCCCTGGGGTTGAAGTGTTCCGAGGCAGAAGATGAGGCGTTCTTCCTCCGGGCATCTGGTGGTGAGGGAGTGGCAGTGAAGGAGGCCTAGGACATCCATGTCCTCGGCAGAGTGGGAGGGGGAGTTGAAATGTTGGGCCACGGGGCAGTGTGGTTGATTGGTGCGGGTGTCCCGGAGATGTTCCCTAAAGCGCTCTGCTAGGAGGCGCCCAGTCTCCCCAATATAGAGGAGACCGCATCGGGAGCAACGGATACAATAAATGATATTAGTAGATGTGCAAGTAAAACTTTGATGGATGTGGAAGGCTCCTTTAGGGCCTTGGATAGAGGTGAGGGAGGTGGTGTGGGCGCAGGTTTTACAGTTCCTGCGGTGGCAGGGGAAAGTGCCAGGATTGGAGGGTGGGTTGTTTGGGGGCGTGGACCTGACCAGGTAGTCGCGGAGGGAACGGTCTTTGCGGAAGGCGGAAAGGGGTGGGGAGGGAAATATATCCCTGGTAGTGGGGTCTGTTTGGAGGTGACGGAAATGTCGGCGGATGATTTGGTTGGTTTATACTGGGCACTGTATAATTGTAAAGTTCCAGTGAGGAACTAATATGTTCAACCAGCTTCAGAACGTCATGCTTCTGGGAGATTTCTCCTATATTTCCTAGCAGTATATTGTTAATTAAATTGGAAAGACATAATCTGAACAGTGTAAATTACAATCTCTTGTGAATACTTTAACTAAGATCAGAACCAAAGGAAATACTACGCAATTAAATTTGTAATTTCAATATGTATTATTTTTTATACCTGTCTGGAATTTACCACAAAATTCATGCATTTCAAAACAAAAAAAAAAGGGTGTAACGGACAGGAGACGGATAAAATGAAATTCCCAATTCCTCTTTCCCATTTATCGATAATCAGTGCAGTTTAATTTTGAAAAGGCTGATCAACATATTCCCAAGCTCTTAGCAGCAGCAAACAATTTAAATGTAGCTATCATGCATTGGAGAATTTTTATTTACGTACACCTCAGAAAGTTGGTTGCTTTGTTAAAAGTTAAAATCACAACATCAAGTTATAGTCCAACAGGTTTATTTGCAAGTACAGTGGCTCAGTGGTGAGCACTGCTGCCTTATAACACCAGGGATCCAGGTTTGATTCCAGCTTAGGCGACTGTATGTGGAGTTTGCACATTCTCCCCCTGTCTGAGTGGATTTCCTCCGGGTGCTCTGGTTTTCTCCCAGAGCCTAAAGATGTGCAGATTATGTGAATTGGCCAAGCTAAATTGCCCATAGTGTTCAGGGGTGTGTAGGTTAAGTGCATTAGTCATGGGAACTGTAGAGTAATTGGGTAGAGGAATAGGTCTGGGTGGGATACTTTTTGGAGGGTGGCTCAGTCGTTAGCACTGCTGCCTCACAGCACCAGGGACCAGGTTCAATTCCAGCCTCTGGTGACTGTCTGTGTGGAATTTGCACACATTCTCCTCGTGTCTGCGTGGGTTTCCTCCAGATGCTCCAGTTTCCTCCCACAATCCAAAGGTGCGCAGGTTAGGTTAATTGGCCATGCTATATTGCCCACAGTGTTCACGGATGTGTAGGTTAGATGTATTAGTCAGAGGTAAGTATCGGGTCTGGGTGGGTTACTCTACAGAGGGTTCGTGTGGACTTGCTGGGCTGAATGGCCCATTCTACACTGTGGGGATTCTATGAGTACAAGCTTTCAGAACGCTGCTCCTTCATCAGATAGCTAGTTGGGCAAGATTACAGGACACAGAATTTATAATAAAAGTTCAAAATGTCATAGAACTGATGCGATGTATTGAACAAACCTAGATTGCTGTAAAGTCTTTAGTCACTTAGAATGGGGATGCAGGTTTTGATTCATTAATAGACAAATCCCAGAATTTATTCCAAGTCACAGTTCCCTGAAATAACTTAAGGTTTTATAAAACAAAAAGGTGGCATTTCAGCTCAGACAGACAATGCACTAAAGGTTTGAGGTTAGAGTCTGTTTGTACCATAATTGAGCCAGACTGTTCTATTTTCAAAGTAGGATTTTATAAAATGTCACATGGCCAGAGGAAGTGGAGGAGGCAGGCATAACTGCAACATTTAAAAGGCATCTGGATGGGTATATGAATAGCAAGCATTTAGAGGGATATGGGCCAAGTGTTGGCAAATAGGATTAGGTTAGGTTGGATATCTGCTCAGCATCGACAAGTTGGATGGAATGGTCTGTTTCCATGCTATACATTTCTATGATTGTATTTGCAGATAGTCTGTATGCAGCCAAATCTGCACATTTCAGGACTGATTTGAAATAAGTTCTGGGATTTGCATATTAACCAATTGAAACCTGTAATCCCATTCTAAGTGATTAAGGACCTAAAAGCAGTCTAGGTTTTCAGAACAGGCTGTAAAGAGTCTTTTAAAGCTTTTGGAAGGCACAACAGCAAGGTTTTTCTCTGATGCTTTGGCACTGCTGATGTCAATTTTCAGATTACCAAGAGTCTTTGGGGTTTTGAAATTGAAGTACGTAATATCAGAAAATTAACAACTGGATTACTGTCCATTGATTCACAATACAAGACAAAACATGTGTTTTTGATAGCAAGAACTAGATTCAATCACATGGTCAAAGGCCACTGACGTTCATGAGTCCATTTAATACAGAAATGTTTTCTTAAAAAACTAATATCTTCAATCCTACTTTAGTAATGATAAAAATGGTAAATTTAAGTCATTTGTGTTCTAGAATGAGTCACAGAAAAACAACTATGAAACCACAATTCAATGCATCAGAGTGTACTGGAATATTCAGAAGTAATTAGAAAGACACTTTCACTTAATTCTGACCAGGACAAAGTGTTATAGTAAAGATACCATTGCACATAAACTTGTGCTGCCACATATATATCCTACTTGTTAGGAAAATAAATCAAGTCAGCTCATTTGGTATCTAAGTCTAGCTTGAATGAAGTTGATTTTGTTTCGCTATGCTAGAAGACCAAGTGCGACAACAGAAATCCAGGATGCTCTGCAGGACTTATAGATATAACTACGGTTTCAGCAAGAGAAGGCTTTTGATATCCCTTGACACATTTACCTAAAAAAAAACCTGCAAAACACAATGCAAAAAAAATTTGATCTAACATCCACAGACTTTTTGGGGAAGTGGGTGGGGAGTCGTCACCCTCGGGTGACTGTGTGGAATTTGCCTGTTCTCCCTAGGTCTAGGTGGCTTTCCACTGGGTGCTCTGGTTTCCTCTCCAGTCCAAAGATGTGCTGGTTAGGTATATTAACCATGCTAATATTGTCTGTAGTGTCCAGAGATGTGTATGCTAGGTAGATTATAGCCATGGTGAATGTGGGGTTTTGGGACAGGGCTGTGGGGTGGGGGTGGGCCAGGGGCTGGGGCTGGGTGGGATGCCCTTCAGAGGGTCAGTACCGGTACATGATTTTCATATTTATGAACTTCTGCTACATTTCCAGGAGGTAATAACTTCAATACACCTACTCCATTGAATCTCTTATCGTTTTAAACCCCTCAATTCAAACCATTTATTCTCTGCCCATAACAACCCTTCAAATCTTAATTTTTCTGAATTTTCCAGTGCAGGTATAAACACTTTCCTTAGGCTACCCAATATGGTTTGCAATGCTCACGAGGTCTGACTAAGCATTCACAAGAAGCATCAAGGGCAGAAAAATTATTATAGAGCTGCTGTTTCCTCCGGGATTATGGAAAAAAATCTATGATTAATAGGCCTTAAAATTATACTACAGTTACGTAAACAGACAGGTAGAAATTATGGCAGGCACGTTACCTAGAAGTAAATCAACATTGGTTTTCTCAGAACAATGCCAACCACCTTCCACCACCACCAACATCCAGTAAAAAAAAAGTGTGTTCTATCTACGTGATGCACTGAATTCACCTAGGTTCCGGAAACAAACTTTCCAAAACCACAATCTCTACCACCTAGAAGGACAAGAGTAGCAGATGCATGGGAATACCACCACCAGCAGAAAGTTTCCCTCCAAGCCACATCACATTTTGACCTGGAACTATAATTGTTATTCCTTCATTGTCACTGGGTCAAAGTCCTGGAACTCCCCCTCAGAGCTATGGAAACAGTCAATTGCTTTTTGACTGCAGCAATTCAAAGAGAGGTAGTGCACTACACCTGCTACAGGGAAATAACAAGAATGCATAAAAGAGAAAAAAAAATCAAGATTAAAGATACTGGGTAAACATTTAGTCAATCTTATTGTCTACTAAAAAAAGGAATAATAGCAAATTAGCTTAGCCATCCAGACCCACTTTCAAAATCCAATTTATCCATTGTTAATGTTTCCTGATCCCAAGGCTTTTGTGTCAATTGAGAATTAAAACCAAGATGTTAAACACTCCATTTCTGACTATGTTATTTCAGCAAACATTTTTGACATCACAAATTCTTGAACTGGGGATAACTCCTCTTCTCTTCATCAAAACAGTGCCACAGGATCCTTTACAAAAGCTAAGCAGGAAGATAGGACGATGGCTTAATGTCTGATTGGAAGATGGTATTTCTGACAGTTGACATGGCTACACTGCCCTGCACAGGTCAGGCAGCATCTGAGGAGCTGGAGAAACAACGTTTTGGGCATAAGCCCTTCATCAGCAATGCTTCTTCAGATGCTGCCTGACGTGCTGTGCTTTTCCAGCACTACACTCTACTCTGATCTCCAGCATCTGCCATCTTCACTTTCTCCTGCCCTGGAGTATCAGCCTCGTTTTTTGTTCACAAGTCGCAGAACAGGCTGGAAGTACAGGTAGTTCTCCTATAATGCACGTTTATTCAACATAATTTGGTTGCAACATGATTTTTAATTGTGATCTTTTAAAAAAAGCAAACTCCCTTTCGCTGTTAAGCGATTGGATCCCCAGCACTAGCTGAACAGCAAAACCCAGCCCCAGGACCCACTGTCTGCAAAATGGAAATTCAGCATGTTCGGCTAAAACAGGAATGCGGTCAGCTCTGCATGCCTTGGAAACGTAGCTTGAAACTGGGAAGTGTAATTGATATTTAGAAGGGGAGAATCTGGAGGAGGATTGGACTTCCATATCTGCATCATGTGGTCAGTCAGCTCACGCACGTTCTGGTGAGGAGCTTCATGAAAAGGGACAGTGCTATGGTAAGTGATTTTATAGTGTTAAATTTACTGTATTACTTCATTAAAATATACGATTTAAAGATTTACTTAGACTGTGCTATCATGTGTTTGGCTAATTACTATTTTTGTTTGATTTTTACTGATATTTTTGGTTGTTTACGCCAACCCTGTTTTTCCAATAGGCGCAAATCATTTATATTGCACGATTTTCTATAACCCGGTGTTCCGTGGGAACACAACTACCATGTTGTAGGAGAACTACCGTAAATGATGTGGGTATGTAGCTTATTAAAAAGTGTTGAAGACTGCACAAACAAATGTTTAGATGGGGCTTTTAATATAAATTAAACACTGGATAGTGCTTCACAAGAGGATTATAAAGAAAATTCAGGAAGTGCACACTCGAGACAATAGAAGATAAATCGTACTGAAGTGTCATTATACACTGTTAATCTTTCTATTTATTGCCAGACATGCAGAGAACACGCAGGAGAGATTTAGAAAAAAAATTTCAGCTTTTTTCTCTGCTGTCTTGTATCACTTTAAATGTGGCAACTAGGAAATTTATGATTTCCTTATGTGTCATGCCTTTAAGTTCATTGGAGAGTTGACAGTTATTGAGGCTATTAATGAATCATTCCATTTCTACTCTTGTGCAAGTCCATTTACAAAAGATATCAACATAAACACATGAATATCTTGTCGCTACATGACTGAATCAACTAATAAATGAGTTTGAGAATTTAAAAAGTTGCCCAAGAAAATCTCAAGATGAAACTCGGGGGAGGGGAATTGTTGACAACCTCCACTACCACAGCGCCATTTTAGGATCATGGGAATATTTGCAGCATGCAAAAACGTTAATGTTGTCAAGCCCAATTTTATCTCCCTGATATTCATCATACGACAGCTCTAACAAGCTATGTTAAAAACAAATTCACGCAGAAAGTCAATATTTTTACTGGCTGACAGTGCTTTTGATTGCCTGAAGGTCTGTCAAAGGGAAAGCGTTAATCACATACTTGTTGGGCTTCAAGCTATCATTTACATCTTTATAGAGCTCAGTTCAAATCTCCGTTACAGAAACAAAATACATTCATGCCTGAATGTCACTAATTTGCATTCATCAAATGTAATTATATGAACAACAGTTGTTGAAGACTAGCAATATTACAAATAATTAGAGTGTTACATGATCTCATTGAAGGATTAATAAATGATCACATGCAGAACACAACAACAAAAAAAAATTTTTTAAATGACACTGTCATCCCATTCCCACGTCAGTTAAAGCAAAACGCTCAGAGACAGCATAGTTCTACGTCCTTCATCTTTATTCCGGGCCCTGGAGTGAGAAAGAACGATCGCCCATGTGCACAGAGACAGGAGTTCTTGGTCTGCTCTCAAACAGCAGTTTCTTAATGAATTATATAGTCATTTGCAGGGAGGAGCATCCAGATAAGGCAACATGCATACTGATTGTAACGGTCACCCAATCAATGAGTGTCAATGAATGTTTTTAACCTTGTTAACTGACTATATACTGAATGCTTTTTCATCTTGTTAAATGGCTTTCCATAATTAATGCTTTTCCACCTTGTTAACACACTACCCTTGCCTCCAGCACCTCATTGTTTACTGCAAGTTCTTGTCTGATCGAAGTCATAGAGATGTACAGCATGGAAACAGACCCTTCAGTCCAACCCGTCCATGCTGACCAGGTATCCCAACCCAATCTCGTCCCACCTGCCAGCACTTGGCCCATATCCCTCCAAATGCTTCCAATTCATATACCCATCCAAATGTCTCTTAAATGTTGCAATTATACCAACCTCCACCACCTTCTCTGGCAGCTCTTTCCATACCCATACTACCCTTTCAGAGTTATGCTAGCTGAACGTTTTGTTTCCCAAAAACTCAAAACTTAACTCTTTCCCTACCTGCTCATACCAAATACACATTCTCAACACAATGAGAACGAAAACCAAATGCCAAAACTTCAGAACAATAATGGTCAAAAATAAGATGTGCAGTATTTTCATAATTACAGTGGCTACAAAAACAAGTCAATGACTAGGAATTCCGTAGCAAGTAACTTGCCTCCTGACTCTTCAGTGTCAGTCCACCATCTGCTAAGCACAAGTCACAAATTTGATGGAATATTCTCCATTTGCCCGGATGAGGACAGTTCCAACAACACTCAAGGAGCTCAACACCGTTCAGGTAAATGCAGTCCACTTAACTGGCACTTCATCCACCATATTCAACATTTAGTCCCTTTGTGATGGTATAGTGGCAACAAAATGCACCACATATAACATGCACTACAACAACATTCCTTAGACCTATTAAATCCACAGGCTCAACTGCTTAGAAGGACAAGGGCAGAAGATAGTTGGGAACACCATCACCTGCTAGTTCCTTCGCAGCCATGCACCACCCTGATTTGGAATTATATCAAAATTCTTTCACTATCACTGGATTAAAATCCTGGAATTTCCCTCGTAATAGAACTGTAGGTGCACCCACACTCCGAACTGTAGAGGTTTAAGAATGCAGTTCAACGTCATCTTCTCCATGGTAGTTAGTGATTGGCAGTAAAGGCACCAGTGTCCTCATCCCATAAACAAATTGACAAAAAAAAGTTAGATCAAAATGTTACACTAATTGTACCTTTTGACTATGGTTCAGAATAAATAAACCTACTCAGTAAAGGTTAGAATCTTGAAACCTATCCTTTATGTATGGTAGAAATTAATTCTAATCTGTTAATTTAACTGTCAATTTTACATTCCTGCTCCATAGCATACATAAATGATTAAGGGAGAATTTAGTCCAGTAAATTCAAACATTCAAAGAATATTTTGCCCTGATACACTGTCATTGCACTTGCATGACTAATTATATAAAAAGGAATTAAGTTATATCTTGGAATAAGAAATTTGTGGTTATGAATGCCCAGAGTGTTAACACTTGATTTTCAAGAAGGCTCGGAAAAGCTACTGTTGTTCTTCCTTTTAAATGATGTAAATAACCCCCTTGAAACTTTAGAATGTGTTGTGCAAAACCACAATTATTGCAAAAAGTTACATTAAGCTATTCAGCGCATGCCAGTCATTCAAAAACAGGCAGGTGCTTAGATTTCCACTTAATTTTACTTCCGCGTTCAAAATTTCTTAATCCAAAATGAATAAGAAAATGTATATTTTGAATGTTGTGTATTTAACATTGCCTAAAATTGCCAAGTAATTAATTAACTACTTTACATTTAGATTTCCAGGTTCCCTTTCAGGAGAAATTCTTCACAGCAGCATACAAGTAAACTCCGGCTAGATACTAGACAATTCACTAATAGAATATTATGGAGCTTATCCTTGTTCGAAAACCACAAAATCAAACAAACTTTTTGGAAAGGACAGGAATATGGCTACGAATTCAAAGTAAAAACAAACAGACAGTCACATGGCTAGCAAAAGATCAGTCTTTTAAGACTAAAAAGAGGGAAATCAAATAGTTAGATAGTCTGTAAATGAATGGATATGAGGATATTCATCGCATTTATTTTCCTTTGTTCAAATGTACTGAGGAACTTGTTCCTAGAATAGTACACTTCTAATACAGGGAACGTTTTTTTTAAAATGCATCTTCAGTAAAAATCAAATAAAAACAGTACATATAATCCTGGACACACTGAGTTACATTCATGTACAATTCCTAAGTATTAGGACCAAAATGTATTTTGTGGCTTGACTGCAAATTCCTAGTCTAATTGAGTATTTAAGAACAAACTATAAGATGCATTGTTTAATAAGTTATCAAACTTATAGTCTTTACAATTAATGTCATACACAAAAGGCAAAACACATTTCAGCTTTTGACTAATGCCTAAATAAGTATACATTTTACTTCGCTAGAGTAAGTGTACCTGATTTGAATACAAACGGAAGTTTGAACATGAAAAAAAAAATTAGCTCAAAAAGGTACATAGAACAATAAAGAATATACAGGTAGTTCTGGTATACCACGCGTTTCATCAATGCAATTTAGCTATAACGAGATTGACGAATTGTGGCCATTATTTGGATAACAAACTTTCTACTGAACATGTATAGCGATCTTCTACAACACAATTTTCTATAGCACAGGATTGCAGAGGAATGTAACTGCTGCATTATAGCAGAACAACCTGTTCATTTTTGCATATCTTTAATGTTGCTAGTGCATCATCTCCTGCAAGCCAATTTACAAAAAAATGAAACCTATCATCTACAATTAGCATATTTAAAAAATGTTTAGTGGGCTGCCTTACAGTTAATGCTACTTTCATCAGAAAATGTTTCAACAATGACGGTGCAATATGAATTGCAATGTACACAATACTGAAGGAACAGTCTTACCAGAACACTTGCAGTTTGATCACGTCTTCCTCTAACTTGTATTCTATTGTTTTCCTCATGTTATTAAACATTATTTTGATGTTAACTGTTGTGTGACGTTGGGCAGACATGCCGAGAGCGCAGGTTAATAAAATTCCTGCCAATCTTCAGTTATTTTATCATTTTTCATGGAGTACAACCATTTCTCCAATTTGTAGGAGTTTATTTACACTTGACTGCATTAAATTTCATCTGTTCTACCCTAATTTTACTCAAGTTATTTAATCATATTGGAGTTAAAATTTGACCATTTGTATCTAGTTTCTGCGTTGAGGGTGCTGACGCAAATCAGAAAATGCAGTCAATTATCTCAATGAGTGTACTTCGTGGGGAAAAAGGTCTCACATTTAAATGAATTTAGTTTGTGCTGAAATAGTGTACTTGACCAATTTTTAAGATTCCTGTGCTTCAATCAACATGCAATTTTCAAAGTTTGCAGGATGATGAATGACCTGAACAAAAATGTACCGTTTGCAAAGTTAACCTGTTTTAGTACTTGGGATTTTTTTTTACAAAAGTAACAGTTTGAAAATGTTATAGTTATTTTCAGTTCAGCTGATTAAGCCATGCAAACTAGAAGATTGCACTTTCAACATTCATTTTTTGCTCATTAATTGATCTCAATAAACATTTGGGGGCGGCACGCTGGCACAGTGGTTAGCACTGCTGCCTCACAGCACCAGAGACCCGGGTTCAATTCCCGCCTCAGGCGACCCGACTGTGTGGAGTTTGCACGTTCTCCCAGTGTCTGCGTGGGTTTCCTCCGGGTGCTCTGGTTTCCTCCCACTGTCCAAAGATGTCAGGTGAATTGACCATGCTAAATTGCCCGTAGTGTTAGGTAAGGGGTAAATGTAGGGGTACGGGTGGGTTGCACTACGGCGGGGCGGTGTGGACTTGTTGGGCCAAAGGGCCTGTTTCCATACTATAAGTAATCTAATCTAATCTAAATATGTAAAAGTCAGTCTCTATTGCAAAGTTTAAAAAGGACAATCTAAAAAAAAAGACTCCTCTATTTCCTATTCCTGTATACAAACCAGCTCAGAGCATATTTGGTTGACAGGTCTGGCTTGGGCAAGATGTAGTGGGTGGGAAGAGAAATTCAAATGATGTTCTAGAACAATGATGTTGCTTTTGTTTCGAACATCCTGATAAATAGGGGCATGGAAAAATTAGATACTCACTAAGACGTAGCAACACCTTGTGCACATTTAGTTCTGCTTGGTCCCCTTCAATCCAAAGGGAAAGTGAGGCTAATTGACGAGATTGCACTGAAAATTGCACCAACACAAAATCTATATTATCTGTGGGATTTAATTGGAAAGTTTAAAAAAGGCAAAATATTTGCATGTCTGACTGATACCAAGTGACTCTAAAAAACTCTTGGCCTGAATGAGTCCAAGAAATATTTTAATACCCAACTTTGAAACCTCTCACTGAAAATAAAAATGGATCTACCCAGAAAAAAAATGAAGACTACTTTTAAAGTCCCTGAATAATTAACTGGAATGCTTATTTTAATATTCCAGCAGTATTACTTTAAAAAAACTGCCTACAAAATAAGTACTTTTTTTTTTAAAAATGGGAAAGGTGGTCATTACAATAATGGGAATTTTATATCATGGCATTCAACTGTCTACACAAAATAACCCAAGCCAAAACTTTACAAATATTCATAATAAGTTAACAGATGTAAAAATACAGACAGTATTCAGTTGCTTAACAGGTAGGTCTGTAAACTATTTTAAACTTTGCAAATTTTATAATTCAATACTCTCTAAATTAGTGGCAATATCTCAAACAAAAGCAATGCACTTCAGAATTTATTTGCAAATTAATATGTTAATTCTGAAAAATGTAACCTCACACATTTTATGCTAACGAGGTTCACTGAGCCGATGTCCTCTGTAACAATGCAAACATTTTCCTCGTACTGGAATGATGCAAGATTATTTGAAGGACTGAGTAGTTGAGGGGTTTCTAAGAGTGAAATATAGTTTAAATAGCTGATGGATCAGCCATCAGCTGTGGGATAAATACACCTGAACCTACTGTCACAGTAGCATAAGAGTTTGGTTGAAGTAGTAGCTTGGAGCACTCGAGGAGGTCAGGGTGAAAGCAGAGAGGCAGACTACAGAAATTTTTAAACAAGGAAACAAAGTTTAAATATTCTGGCTTATAAAGTCAGAGGTGTACAGCATGGAAACAGACCCTTCAGCCCAACTTGTCCAATATCAGAAAAGACAGGAAGAATGGGCAAATGGAATTTGATATGGTATCAAATATGAATAGTAGATACTGGGAGAAACAACTGAAGTAACTTACAAAAACAATCTGTTTTTTGCACCTTTTTTAATGCTTTCGGCATTACCATATCCAATTAAAATTTGACGAAAGCAAATTAAAACAATTGCTTTGTTTTAGTGAGCAATTAGGAAAATTAACATGCATCCCTTTGTGAGTGCTTCACAATGCACTAATTTGGTAATGCCATAAACACCTGAAGGAAAAAATCAGCCAGAACAGTTTTCTTAAAGATGTAGGCAAATTGAAATACAAGCCTCATGGAAGTATACTCCGAGCTCTGGCACCGTATAAGCAGGGCAACTGTCTGTGATTTCCACAGAAAGGTTGATATAAGTAGAACTCTACTTTTTCAGTGACCATAAATCATAAGCCTTGAAAATGAAGTTACAAAGTGTGTTAAATAATCTTTCTTCTGAAATGTAGTCATATTTTTGGACCAGGAGCAGTGTGGTATTTATCAACATTTCTATTAAGAAACTAAATTTTCAAATTTACTAAGCCAAAGAGCACTACTATTATTACATAAACATTATTACACTCAGCTGAGCTTTTATTTTCTTTTGCCCATTCTTCCTCAGCAATAGTGCTTAACTGCTAAGGAGTAAACCTCTCATTTTTTGAAAAGAAAATCCAGATAGAACATGGCAGTGCAAATTCCACACTGTTTCCTTGCCAGTAACATTTTAAACTCCATTGTGAGAAACAAGAGGAATAGGTCGTTCAGCACTTTGATCCTATATAGTTATTCAACATAATTAGGCCCGACCTGCAACTCAGCTTACCAAGCTTTAATCCACATTTCTCAAGACTCCACTTATCTAAAAAAATCCAAATTCAGTCTTAACCATTTCCATTGACCCAGTAATTTTCCCATATACTCATGCTTTTATCATTTAAAATTTATCAATTAGATCATTCCTCAATCTTTTAAACTCCATTGAATAGAAGTCTAGTTTTGTTACGATTCCAGATGATGGTACAGCTAGACCAGTCAGATCGCTGAATGAAATCTGGCCAGATAGATAAGGTGTTATTAAAAAAATTAATGTAATGTACAGTTTCTTTGTTCAACTGTTAAAGTTTAATGCACAAAAAAAATGAAAAAAAATGTTTAGGCACAGTCAGTTCTGCTAGAACATGGTAGTTCCGCTCTCATGCAATCCAGTTTTAAGAAAATTACATAATAGTTGCACCGTTTAAACTAATGAGGCCAGAGTCGCATTATAATCAATACACACTTCTAAAGGTTCATGCTTTAGAAACAGTGCCCCCAATTCAATCATTTCATAACAAATTCATATTAATGAAACGCGTGTTATTGCAGAACGACCAGTACAGGGAAAAACAAAATGTAAAAACTTATACCTAGCAAAACAAAATTTCAATCTATGCCCCAAGACCATTCCTTTACAGCACAGAGTCAGTCATACAGTGTGGGAACAGGCTCTTCAGCATGACTTGGCCATGCCAACCAAGTTTCCTAGACTGAACTAGCCCTATTTACTGGTTTGGTCTACATCCTTTTAAACCTTTCCTGTCCATATACCTGTCACCAAAATTGGTAGTTTAATGAACAGTGAAGAAGGTTATCTAAGAGTACAACAGGATCATGATCAACTGGGCCAGTGGTTATATATGTACCTGCCTCTCACTTTCTCCAAAAGCTCATTCCATATTAGCACCATAGTCTGTGGGAGATATTTGCCCTTCAGGTCCCTTTTAAATCTTTCCCCTCTCACCTTAAACCTACACCCCTAAAGTTTTGTTCTCCTCTACTCAGGAGAAAGATCTTGGCTACACACTTTAGCTATACCCTCATGATTTTAGAGAGTAAATAAAGGGGATCGAGTCCCTATGAGAAGTAGAATGAGAAAGGGGTTAAGGTCCCCTGGGAAAAAAAAAGTTTGGATTTCTCTAGTGGCGAGACTTCAGGCTCCAGAGCATAGCATAAAGTTAGAAACCAGGAACTTCAAAGAAAAGCACCTAAACAAAATTTGGTACTTGTTAAAGTTATTACCTTTGTCTCCCACACCTCCCCTTAGAAGTACATTTAGGACAACATGGCATCGCCGGGAAAAGGAGGAGAAATTGGAGCCGGTCCACTCGGATCCTGACAGTGAAGTACATTAACTAACGGGGAGGCTTTGTCTGGGTTTTTGTTGTGGGGGGTTTCAGTTTCTGGGCTGTGAACTTAACTTTTTCTGGGAGAAAGAGAGTGGCTTGGACTGCAGCGCCATGTGGTCCACTACAAGGACTCTCTCTTTTTAAGTGTAATTTCAATGAGAAGATGTGGGAAAATAAAATCAAGAAATATTGAAATTAAGGTTGTACTAATACTGGGGTCAAAAAAGGAAGTTTCAATGTAAATTGTGCCATGCTGAGAGTGCTTGATATTTAAATATTTTGGTTTGTTAAAATCCTGGTTGAGAAAATTCTTTTAAGTAACTGTTTTCCCTTGTTTGAATCAGGATCGCAATTTAAATGTGTTTAGTGTGCTGTGTATTAGGGCAGATTTTGTTTTTTCATTGAAGTTGTGCAGCATTAATCTAATCTTTTTAAAATTATCAAACTTGTAACCTTAAAGCAAATTTACTGAGGTCCTTGAGCCCCCCATTTGTTTCAAATTCTACAACACCAGTCTTAAAACAAAATAGTTGTGTCAGTGGTCATATTTTAATACAATACTCTCACCTGGCTAAAGTATCATTATCATTGCTGATCTCACAAAAAAGGGGAGTAGATTTTAATTTTAATGTTTTGTTAAGATTTTAGAGAATATTAGAACTTGAAGCTGAGCTGTTTAAGTTCTTTCAATTATTGTTAAGACTTCATTGCCCCCCTTCATATTTAAATTCAAAGAACATTGATCTCTACCAAAGTTGCCACTGTAATTCCATTTTATTTGGGAAATTTAATTTGGAGAACATATTTTAATATATTCTGCATTTATTTCCCAGGAATATTTGAGATTTAAAACTGAACATTGGCTAAAGCACAGGCACTTTTTTTTGCTGTTCGAGTTTTTTGAAATACTTTTCCTGACAGCTTTCATATTAGCGCTGAAAATGTGTTGCTGGAAATTCACAGCAGGTCAGGCAACATCCAAGGAACAGGAGAATCGACGTTTTGGGCATCAGCCCTTCTTCAGATTCCTGAAAAAGGGCTGATGCCCGAAACGTCGATTCTCCTGTTCCTTGGATGCTGCCTGACCTGCTGCGAATTTCCAGCAACACATTTTCAGCTCTGATCTCCAGCATCTGCAGTCCTCACTTCCTCCTCGAAGCTTTCATATTAGCCAAGTATTCATTTGTTAAAAGGAAAATAACTTTCAGCTAACCTGAATGAGGTCCCCGAAGTTTTATTTTAGGACCATTGATTGTTGTTTATAAATGACTGAATTGTTTAGGCAGTACAATTTATAAGTTTATGGATTGTATAGAACTTGGTAATATCAAAAATAGTGAACAGAGTAACAGACTTCAAGAATTCAAAAACAAAACACTGAAATAGGCAGACACGATTTAGTGTAGTTAAATAGGTGACTGTCTTCATGCTGATACCCATCTTGGCAGGGAGTGAATGAGAGAGGAAATGCAAAGATACTTTCAGCAGCGAACAGTCTGTAGAGTTTCTCCACTCACAGGTAAAGCAAGCCTTCAGACCACCGTCCACCCCTCCACAACCTGATCGACAGATTCAATAAGCTCTGCAGTCACAAGCACAAAAAGTATAGAAGCTAACAAATGGTGAAGAGGAGGTCCGTATGCTTTTTGTCAGTGGCCTTACAATGGACATGAAACCATATGAGCTTTACCTTCTCTTTTGATCATTTAAGGGATATGAAGGTTCACTAATCATGCTAACATCACAACAACCAGTTGACTTTGTTACATTTGACAGCAGAGTGGGAGCAGAAACAGCAGAGAGTGCAGCGTTCACCTGGCCCACCGTTGCGCTGCAGCTGCTTCACATTCCGATGTGCTGGTATCCTACATCTGAAGCATCTCCAGAAGGATGGAAGTCTCGTCAGTTTTGTAAAGTATTTAACTGCCCTTATTCAAGAACTCAGACTTCTCAGTGGAGTGATGCACAAGACCAGACTGAATTTTGATTTCAGGTTGGACTTTACTGAAGGAGATTTGATAACGGGGTCATTTCCACTCAACTTGGGAGGGGGTGGAGTGGTCACTAAGGGTTGCCTTGTTAGTTCAGAACAAAATTAAATCTATGGTATTGAATGACATAGCGTCGGATGATGTGGAGTCTGTGTGGGTGGAATTGAGGAACCACAAAGGCAAAAAAAACATAATTGGAGTTGTGTATAGACCTCCTAACAGTGGTCAGGACCACGGACGCAACATGTACCGGGAAATAGAGAAGGCATGTCAGAAAGGCAAGGTTACATTGATCATGGGAGACTTCAATATGCAGGTGGACTGGGTAAATAATGATGCTAGTGGATCTAAAGAAAGGGAATTCATGGAATGCTTACAGGATGGCTTTTTGGAACAGCTTGTCATGGAGCCCACAGAGAGCAGGCTATTCTGGACCTAGTGCTTTGCAATGAACCAGGCTCTATAAAAGATCTTAAAGTAAGGGAACCCTTAGGAAGTAGCGACCATATGGTAGAGTTCAGTCTGGAGTTTGAAAGGGAGAAGGCAAAATCTGATGTAATGGTGTTACAGTTGAATAAAGGTAATTATGAGGGCATGAGAGAGGAACTGACGAAAATAGACTGGAAGCAGAGGCTAAGCGGGAAGACAGTAGAGCAAAAGTGGCAGGAGTTTGTAGGTATAATTGAGGACACTGTACAGAGGTTCATTCCCAAGAAAAGAAAGATCAACCGGGGAGGAATTAGACAACCTTGGCTGACAAAGAAAGTCAGGAAATGTATTAAAGAAAAAGAGAGATCCTATAAAGTGGCTCAGAACAGTGGGAAATCAGAAGATTGGGAAGGATACAAAAGCAAACAGAGGATAACAAAGAGTGTAATAAGAAATGAGAGGATCAAATATGAAGGTAGGCTAGCCAGTAATATTAGAAATAATAGTAAAAGTTTCTTTCAGTACATAAGAAACAAACGACAGGCAAAAGTAGACATTGGACCACTTCAAACTGATGCAGGAAGCCTAGTAATGGGAGATAAGGAAATAGCTGGGGAACTTAACAAGTACTTTGCGTCAGTTTTCACAGTGGAAGACATGAGTAATATCCCAAAAATTAAAGGGTGTCACGGGGCTGAGTTGAGTATGGTTGCCATTACGAAAGAGATAGTGCTAGAAAAGTTAAAAAGTCTTAAAATTGATAAATCTCCTGGCCCCGATGGGATACACCGTAGAGTTCTGAGAGAGGTGGCTGAGGAAATAGCAGAGGCATTGGTTGAGATCTTTCAAGAGTCACTGGAGTCAGGAAAGGTTCCGGATGATTGGAAGATGGCTGTTATAACCCCCTTGTTCAAGAAAGGATCAAGGCAAAAGATGGAAAATTATAGGCCAATCAGCTTAACCTCGGTTGTTGGTAAAATTCTAGAATCCATCATTAAGGATGAGGTTTCTAAATTCTTGGAAGTGCAGAGTCTGATTAGAACAAGTCAACATGGATTTAGTAAAGGGAGGTCATGCCTGACAAACCTGTTGGAATTTTTTGAAGAGGTAACAAGTAGGTTAGACCAGGGAATTCCAGTGGATGTGGTCTATCTAGACTTTCAAAAGGCCTTTGATAAGGTGCCACACGGGAGGCTGCTGAGCAAGGTGAGGGCCCATGGTGTTCGAGGTGAGCTGCTGGGATGGATTGAGGATTGGCTGTCTAACAGAAGGCAGAGAGTTGGGATAAAAGGTTCTTTTTCAGAATGGCAGCCGGTGACGAGCGGTGTCCCGCAGGGTTCGGTGCTGGGGCCACAGCTGTTCGCATTATATATTAATGATTTGGATGAGGGAACCGGGGGCATTCTAGCGAAGTTTGCCGATGATATGAAGTTAGGTGGACAGGCAGGTAGGACTGAGGAAATGGGGAGGCTACAGAACGATCTAGACAGGTTGGGAGAGTGGTCCAGGAAATGGCTGATGGAATTTAACGTGAGCAAGTGCGAGGTCGTGCACTTTGGCAAAAAGAATAAAAGCATGGACTACTTTCTAAATGGTGAGAAAATTAATAAAGCCAAAGCACAAAGGGATCTGGGAGTGCTAGTCAAGGATTCTCTCAAGGTAAACATGCAGGTTGAGTCCGTGATTAAGAAAGCGAATGCAAATGTTGTCTCTTATCTCAAGAGGGTTGGAATATAAAAGCAGAGATGTACTACTAAGACTTTATAAAGCTCTGGTTAGGCCCCATTTGGAGTACTGTGTCCAGTTTTGGTCCCCACACCTCAGGAAGGACATACTGGCACTGGAACGTGTCCAGCGGAGATTCACACGGATGATCCCTGGAATGACAGGTCTAGCATATGAGGAACGGCTGAGGATACTGGGATTGTATTCGTTGGAGTTTAGAAGATTAAGGGGAGACTTAATAGAGACGTACAAAATAATACATGGCTTGGAAAAGGTGGATGCTAGGAAATTGTTTCCGTTAGACGAGGAGACTAGGACCCGTGGACACAGCCTTAGAATTAGAGGGAGTCATTCCAGAACAGAAATGCGGAGACATTTCTTCAGCCAGAGAGTGGTGGGCCTGTGGAATTCATTGCCACGGAGTGCAGTGGAAGCCGGGACGCTAAATGTCTTCAAAGCCGAGATTGACAGATTCTTGTTGTCTAGGGGAATTAAGGGCTACGGGGAGAACGCTGGTAAGTGGAGCTGAAATGCACATCAGCCATGATTGAATGGCGGAGTGGACTCGATGGGCCGAATGGCCTTACTTCCACTCCTATGTCTTATGGTCTTATGGACCATGGATTTAAGAACTTTACAGGTGAATTTTTTTCAATACGGGAGGATCCTGGATATTCTATTTACTGCAAGGCTAGTAAGTTTTGTTGTTATAATCATTGTATGTTACGTGTCAATAATTTGCTTAAATACTGGTTGTCAGAGTCCTATGAAAGCTGTTACTGTCATCTAGGTGGTAATCATGGAATGATAAAATAGTGGAATGAAATGTTAAAAGATTAAATTGTACTCTCTCTCTGGACATTAATGTAATCTTCAAGGGTTAACCTGTACTGTCTTTGGGTGGGGGCGACATTCACACAGGAATGTAGATGACTCACTTCATTTGGGCAGCCATTTGCCACTACTCTCCTCCTATTATCAAATTAAACTCTCATTCAGTCCCTTCCATTCAGAAATGCTTTCATAGCTATACCACGAAGCTAGGGCATATCACACTTACAATGTCTTGGGGATTCATGGAGTCAGGAATTCATTTACATAACGATTCCCCAGGATTAGGGCATTTACATTATCTCAGAGGATGACCTCATCCTACCATTGTACCTGGGGTAACATGTGGTTATGGAGTGGATGAGTGGCCAGAGTACCTGCAAGCATTACCAACAGACCTATATAAAGGGGATGTGTTTCCTTTGTTAGGCCATAGGAGTGGAAGGAAGGCCATTCGGCCCATCAAGTCCACTCCGCCATTCAATCATGGCTGATGGGCATTTCAACTCCACTTACCCGCATTCTCCCCGTAGCCCTTAATTCCTTGTGACATCAAGAATTTATCAATCTCTACCTTGAAGACATTTAGCATCCCAGCCTCCACTGCACTCTGCGGCAATGAATTCCACAGGTCCACCACTCTCTGGCTGAAGAAATGTCTCTGTATTTCTGTTCTGAATTTACCCTCTCTAATTCTAAGGTTTTGTCCACGGGTACTAGTCTCCTCGCCTAACGGAAACAATTTCCTAGCATCCACCCTTTCCAAGCCATGTATTATCTTGTAAGTTTCTATTAGATCTCCCCTTAATCTTCTAAACTCCAATGAATACAATCCCAGAATCCTCAGCCGTTCCTCGTATGTAGACCAACCATTCCAGGGATCACCTGTGTGAATCTCCACTGGACACGCTCCAGTGCCAGTATGTCCTTCCTGAGGTGTGGGGACCAAAACTGGACACAGTACTCCAAATGGGGCCTAACCAGAGCTTTATAAAGTCTCAGTAGCATAATGGTGCTTTTATATTCCAACCCTCTTGAGATAAATGACAACATTTAATTCGCTTTCTTAATCACGGACTCAACCTGCATGTTTACCTTTAGAGAATCCTCGACTAGCACTCCCAGATCCCTTTGTACTTTGGCTTTATGAATTTTCTCACCGTTTAGAAAGTAGTCCATGCTTGTATTCTTTTTTCCAAAGTGCACGACCTCACATTGAATTGCATCAGCCATTTCCTGGACCATTCTCCCAAACTGTCTAGATCCTTCTGCAGCCTCCCCACTTCCTCAGTACTACCTGGTCCACCTATCTTCGTATCATCGGCAAACTTCGCTAGAATGCCCCCAGTCCCTTCATCCAGATCATTAATATATATCGTGAATAGCTGTAGCCCCAACACTGAACCCTGCGGGACAGTGCTTGTCACCGGCTGCCAGTCCGAAAAAGAACCTTTTATCCCAACTCACGGCCTTCTGTCAGACAGCCAATCCTCAATCCATCCCAGTAGCTCACCTCGAACACCATGGGCCCTCACCTTGCTCAGCAGCCTCCCGTGTGGCACCTTATCAAAGGCCTTTTGGAAGTCTAGATAGACCACATCCACTGGGTTTCCCTGGTCAAACCTACTTGTCACCTCTTCAAAGAACTCCAACAGGTTCGTCAGGCACCACCTCCTCTTACTAAATCCATGTTGACTTGTTCTAATCCGACCCCGCTCTTCCAAGAATTTAGAAACCTCATCATTAATGATGGATTCTAGAATTTTACCAACAACCGAGGTTTGGCTAATTGGCCTATAATTTTCCATCTTTTGTCTTGATCCTTTCTTGAAGAAGGGGGTTACAACAGCAATCTTCCAATCATCCGGGATTTTCCCTGACTCCAGTGATTTTTGAAAGATCTCAACCAACGCCTCCGTTATTTCCTCAGCCACCTCCCTCAGAACTCTAGGATGTAGCCCATCGGGGCCAGGAGATTTATCAATTTTAAGACCTTGTAGCTTTTCTAGCACTGTCTCTTTTGTAATGGCAACCATACTCAACTCAGCCCCCAACTCCCTTTAATTGTTGGGATATTATTCATGTCTTCCACTGTGAAGACTGATGTAAAGTACTTGTTAAGTTCCCCAGCTATTTCCTTATCTCCCATCACTAGGCTTCCTGCATCAGTTTGAAGTGGCCCAATGTCTACTTTTGCCTGTCGTTTGTTTCTTATGTACTGAAAGAAACTTTTACTATTATTTCTAATATTACTGGCTAGCCTACCTTCATATTTGATCCTCTCCTTCCTTATTTCTCTCTGTTATCCTCTGTTTGTTTTTGTAGCCTTCCCAATCTTCTGATTTCCCAGTGCTCTTGGCCACTTTATAGGATCTCTCTTTTTCTTTAATAGATTTCTTGACTTCCTTTGTTAGCCATGGCTGTCTAATCCCTCCCCGGATATTCTTTCTTTTCTTGGGGATGAAACTCTGTACAGTGTCCTCAATTATACCTACAAACTCCTGCCACTTTTGCTCTACTGTCTTCCCGGTTAGCCTCTGCTTCCAGTCTATTTTCGTCAGTTCCTCTCTCATGCCCTCATAATTACCTTTATTCAACTGTAACACCATTACATCAGATTTTGCCTTCTCTCTTTCAAACTGTACACTGAACTCTACCATATTATGATCGCTGCTTCCTAAGAGTTCCCTTACTTTAAGCTCTTTTATAAGGTCTGGTTCATTACATAGCACTAGGTCCAAAATAGCCTGCTCCCTTGTGGGCTCCATGACAAGCTATTCCAAAACTTCATCCTGTAAGCATTCCATGAATTCCCTTTCTTTGGATCCACTGGCAACATTATTTTCCCAGTCCACCTGCATATTGAAGTCTCCCTTGATCACAGTGACGTTGCCTTTCTGACATTCCTTCTCTATTTCTCAGTACATGTTGCACCTCTGGTCCTGACTACTGTTAGGAGGTCGGTACATAACTCCCATTATGGTTTTTTTGCCTTTGTGGTTCTTCAATTTCACCCACACAGACTCCACATCATCCAACACTATGTCATTTAGTGTCATAGATTTAAATTTGTTCTTAACTAACAACCCCACCCCCTCTGCCCACCTCCCTGTCTTTTCGATAAGTTGAAAATCCTTGGATGTTTAACTGCCAGTCCTGATCCTCCTGCAACCACATCTGTGATGCCTACCACATAATAATCATTCACGATGATCTGTGCCATTAGTTCATCTGCTTTGTTATGAATGTTACGAGCATTCAGGTAAAGTGCCTTAATGCTAACTTTCTTATCATTAGAGATATTGGAAGTCATATCTTAAGTTATCCTTCCTATTTGCTGCATTCTCAGTCTGCCTCAAGTTTAAATCCACCTGCATATATGCTATCCTGCTGCCTATCTTTCCATTTAACTGCATACTCCCTATCGCTTTCACTTTCCCTTCCCCCCCCCCCCCCAACTCAGAAGTTTAAAATCCTACTGACCACCCTATTTATCCTCTTCCCTAGAACGTTGGTACCTGATCGGTTCAGGTGGAGACCGTCCCATGACTGATGCCAATGCCCCATGAAGTGGAATCCCTCTTTCCCACACCAATCCCTTAGCCACATGTTTACTTCCCTAATTTTCTTATCCCTATGCCAATTGGCATGTGGCTCGGGCAGTAATCCGGAGATTATGACCCTTGACGACCTGTACTTCAATTTCCTTCCTAGTGCTCGATAATCCCCAAACAGGTCCTCCACCCTAGCTTTGCCTATATTGTTAGCCCCAAAGTGGACCACAACAATGGATCCTCCCCCTCCCGCTCCAACATGCTTTCAAGCCAGTCAGAGATATCCCGCACCCTGGCACCAGGCAGGCAAAACACCATGCGAGACTCCCGATCCGGCTTGCAAAGGATACTATCTGTCTCCCTAATTATAGAATCCCCCTATAACAACTACTTGTCTTTTTGCTCCCCCCTCTTGAATGGCCTTCTGCATCATGGTGCCGTGGTCAGCTGGCTCATCCTGTCCAGAGCCCTTTTCCTCATCCGTACAGGGAGCAAGAATCTCATACCTGTTGGACAAGATCAAGGGCTGAGGCTCCTGCACTCCTGAACTCAGGTTCCCCTTACCTGCCTCACAGTCACACTCTGATGTCCCTGATCACTAACTGAATGTGAATTACTTAATCTCCCAGGTGTGACTGCCTCCTGAAACAAAGCGTCCAGGTAATTCTCCCCCTCCCGGATGTGCCGCAGTGTTTGAAGCTCAGATTCCAGATCATCAACTCTGATCCGGCGTTCTTCCAGCAACCAACACTTGCTGCAGATATGGTCACTGCCATTCACAATGGGATCAGCCAGCTCTCACATCATACAGCTACAGCACATCACCTGCTCAGCCATCTCTGCTTAGTTTATTACTTTGTATAAATTTGAGTTAAAATACTTTCTGATACCTCTCTGCTATCGTCCTTTTCTAAAAACCAATTAATAGATAAACCAAAAAAGTACAATTTTTAATTGTTCAGGGTCTCTTTAGACTCAACTTCACACACCTGTGAGGAGAGTCAAAGCAGGTCACCTAGCTTTTACAGGCTTTAATAAACTTGTACTGTTTGCAGAAGTTGGTGTGTACGAATTGCATTGAGTGTGTGAAACCTCAAAAAAAAGAACCTAACACTGGGAAACAGTCAGTCAGTCAGGTTCTGTGGATTTATCTACCTCTATGCTTTTTAGGACCTCTGACACCTGTTTCCATAATGTGGACTCTTTTCAAGACATCACTACTTACTTCCCATCTCTCTCCACAGTAAATAGATTAGATTAGATTACAGGCCCTTTGGCCCAACAAGTCCACACCGACCCACCAAAGCGCAACCCACCCATACCCCTACATTTACCTCTTACCTAACACCACGGGCAATTTAGCATGGCCAATTCACCTTACCTGCACATCTTTGGACTGTGGGAGGAAACCGGAGCACCCGGAGAACGTGCAAACTCCACACAGTCAGTCAGTCGCCTGAAGCGGGAATTGAACCCGGGTCTCTGGCGCTGTGAGACAGCAGTGCTAGCCTCTGTGCCACCGTGCTGCCCGTGAAATACTGACAAGAAATATTAGTTTATGATCTTGAGAAAGTCTATAGCCTTAAAACTTGTCTAAACATTTAGACTAAAATGTAATGTTGAATTATAGAACACATTTGCTGCACACTAGAAAATAGACAGGCAGGGAGGCTCAGAAAAAAAAGAGGAAACCCAAGGTATGCAGAAGATAAAAACATCTGTGTTCACCAAGTGATAACAGAATGCTCTAAGGCAATTAAGAACATTTGCCTTAACATCATTGAATCTGTGTCGACAGGACACCACATAATAATCTTCATGGCTGTTCCCTTGTGAAATTAATGAGTGCTTGATTCTGACCCCGAAATGAAACTCACTACATCTTTGTTGTTAAAAGTCCCTGACTTGAGTTCAAAAGGACACTAGAGAGACAGACCATCTTAGTGCTGAGGCTGCTGAAGCCAGTAGAAAATTAACTCTTAGCGCTTATCTGCTATGGATTGAACTTAATTGCAGTTTTGAGTCTTTATGATGATATTGAGTAGCCATTACCGGTTATCAAATACAAACTCTGTAAAAGGTAATATTGATGAAGCTTTTACTTGCTGTTTTTGCAGACCACTCTACAGACCGCCCCACTGTCAATTCTAACTGATCAAATGTTATGTCTTACTTGAATTTGAATTACAACCCTGAAAATAAAGCATGTTTAATTCAAAGACTAAAGAATCAGTTTAAATACAACCTTATGGTAACATCTCAGCCTTAGATATAGAATGATTCAGTGCTTAAAATAAAACAAGAGTCGGCTCCTAGCTTAGAAATTATTCTAGGCCTAATATTGAAGAGATGCTGGCACATTGTGTCGGGAACCTATTTTATGGTCAAAAGTTTGCCCTCCTTGCTAAGAAGCCATTTTTGTAAAACAATTGTATCTGACATGTCCACTGCCCTCGAAGTGGCTGTGGTGGTGGGGGGTGGCGGGGGAACGAGGCTGTCACACACCTCCTTCTGGAATGTGCCTATGCAGAAGTAGTCTGGACAGGAATGCAGTGGTAAAAACAATAACTGCAGAAGCTGGAAACCAAATTCTGGATTAGTGGTGCTGGAAGAGCACAGCAGTTCAGGCAGCATCCAACGGGCAGCGAAATCGATGTCGATTTCGTTGCTCGTTGGATGCTGCCTGAACAGGAATGCAGTGGTGTTTGTCGAGGTTCGTCCCAAGCAGCTCCGTGATGCGGGGCTCCGTGCTCAACGGTCTGTTCCCCGGGACACACACCAAGACAAACATCAACTATGCCTGGGCGGTCTAAAACCTGTTGATCTTCCAGCTGAAGGAGTAGACCCCAACTGAGTGTTGCAGACTGGCACATTCCAAGGTCCAGGATGATGTGTTGAGGGACATGCTGAGGCTTGGGGCAGCTGCCGCCAAGGCACACTGGGGAAAGACCACCATGTAACGTCTGCCTGCCTAAGCACAGGAGTCCGACGCGGTAAGGGGGCTCCGCTGACACCACCCCCCCCCCCCCACCCCCCCCGGCTAAATATGTGGATTAGTAATCGTACAGAGCTGTATATACGAATGATTACTCTGTCTCTGTATGCCAAGAAATGGAATGTTTACGTATGTATGGCATGATCAATTGTACAGATCAAAATATTTTATGAATAAAGTATATTTTTGAAATTAAAAAAATTGTATCTGACATGTGTTCTGTGCAAGATTACCTTTTGAACTCTCAAATTAGCTCAGACTGGTACCTCTTTATGACAGGAGTTTATCTTGCTAGCAGGCACCTAACTTGGCTGGCTACGTTTTTCCCACCTGATGAATGGCTTAGGGCCTGCAGGATTTTTTTTTTAAGATTAGATTCCCTACACAGTGTGGAAACAGGCCCTTCAGCCCAAACAGTCCACACCGACCCTCTGAAGAGTGACCCATCCAGGCCCATTTCCCTCTGACTAACTGACCTAGCACTATGGGGCAATTTGGTATGGCCAATCACCTGACTTGTATACCTTTGGATTGTAGGAGGAAACCCACGGAGGCACAGGAGAATGTGCAAACTCCACACAGACAGTCACCCGAGACTGGAATTGAACCTGGGATCCTGGTGCTGTGAGGCAGCAGTGCTAACCACTGAGCCATTAGTCGAGTGTACGCAGGCCTGTCAATTAACTTCTTTTCCTTACGAAGTATTGTCTTTCGCTGTTATCTGTCTAATTAAGAACATGCAATGTTTTTGTAAACTTTTTGTATAAAGGAAGCCACTTTGTATCAGTACATTGGAGTAGCCTGCTAGGGCACTAGAACCTAGCTAGTTTAGCTTATCAGTATCAGTGTATGTTGTAACAGTGATGCTATTGGTAAATAAAGGGGATAACTAAAATTAAACTAAATTATCTGAAAGAGGTTTTTTTCCCAAGGTCCAGGACGACGTGTTGAGGGACACGCTGAAGCTTGGGGCAGCTGCCGCCAAGGCACACTGGGGAAAGACCACCATGTAACGTCTGCCTGCCTAAGCACAGGAGTCCGACGCAGTAAGGGGGCTCCGCTGACCCCCCCCCCCCTGCTAAATATGTGGATTACAATCTCCAAGAGTACAATCTCCAAGATAAACCTTGAGAGGCTTACAGGTCTGAGTCCACAAGGGATTCCCTGGGCCGTCTCAAATCTGTACTTTAACAATCTCACCCATTTCCTGTGGCTCCACACATAGACAACCTTACTGATAGTTAAGGGATGCTATTTTCTCCTTAGTTACTCTTCTGACCTTAATGTACATAGAGAATCTCTTTTAGCATGGGGAGGCACAGTGATCAGCACTGCTGCCTCACAGCACCAGGGTCCCAGGTTCGATTCCTGCCTCAGGCGACTGTCTGTGTGGAGTTTGCACATTCTCCCTGCGTCTGTGTGGGTTTCCTCCGGGTGTTCCAGTTTCCTCCCACAGTCCAAAGATGTGCAGGTCAGGTGAATTGGCCATGCTAAATTGCCCATAGTGTTGGGTGCATCATTCAGAGGGAAATGGGTCTCGATGGGTTACTCTTTAGAGGGTTCGGTGTGGACTTGTTGGGACGAAGGGCCTGTTTCCATACGGTATTGAATCTAATCTAACCTAACCTAATTCTCCTTTATCTTATCTCAATCCCCTTTTAGCCCCCTTGATTGACCCCTTAAGTGTACTTCTACATCCTCATAGTCCTCAAGGAATTAACTTGTTCCTACCTACCTATACCTGACATATGCCTCCTCCTTTTTCTTGACTCGATATCTCTAGATATCCAATATTTCCTAATCCTGCTGGCCTTGAACTATTTTTGCTTTTGAAAAGCTTCCAGTTGCCAAGTGGTCTTTTACCTGCAAACAGCCTTCCCTAACTTTTCAAAGTTGTTAACTAATAATTGGCCTTACCCCAATTTAGAAATTTAAACTTGTGGACCATTTCTATCCTTTCCTATAACTATTTTAAAACTAATAGAATTACGATCACTGGTCCAAAAGTGCTCGCCCATTAGCACCTCAGTTACTTACCTTGTCTTATTTCCTAACAGGAGGTCAGGTTTTGCCCCTTCTCTAGTAGGCCATTTAACTTTCTTGATCAAAATGTATCCCGAACACACTTAAATTCAACCTATCCACTCTTAACATTATGGCAGGTCCCAGTATGTTTGGAAAGTTAAAGTCCCCTCATATTACAAGCCTATTATTCTTCCAGCTATCCATGATCCCCCTATACATTTGTACCTCAATTTCCTGCTGGCTATTTGGAGGCCTATAATACAATCCCAAAACAATCATCTCCTTATTTCTCAGTTCTATCCAGGTAGCTTCACCGGACAATCCCTCAGGAATATTCTTTTCAAGTAGTGCTGTTATGTTTTCCCTAATCAAAAACACCAGTCCCCATCCTTCCAGTAGCATCCATACCCCAGAACATTGAGCTGCCAGTCCTGTCCCTCCCTCAACCATGTTCCTACAATAGCTTTGATATCTCAATCCCACGTTCCCATTCATGCAGAGTTCATCTGCCTTATTCGTCAGTCCTCTTGCATTGAAGTAAATTGTTTAACTCATCAACCTTCCCTTGTTCACTGCCATGCTCTTGCCTGTCTGGTTTATTTAACGTGCTCTCTTTAACTTGGGCACGAGCCTCAACCTTTTCTTTTGTCTCATTACTGTTTAGAGTCTCACTCACCTGCTCGACTAGTTTCCAGAGGAAAAAAAACCAATGGGGATGAAACTCATTCTCCATGGACTGTTAAGTCTTCTTACATTAATTTGGACAAGTTGAATGACTATTTCAATGCTATGCATTTGCACATAGTGTTGATAAATATGAAGTCATCTACTTTGGCACTAAAACAGGAAGGCAGATTATCTGTGTGGGCATAACTTGGAAAATGACAAGTGCAACAAGCCCCCAGCTACTTTTGTACACCAGTTGCTGGAAGAAAGCATGCAGGCGAAAGCAACAAATGCACATTAGCCTTCATGAGACCACACCACACATACTGTGTTCATTTTTAGTCTTCTAATCTAACAAAGTGTGTTTTGGTTATGGAAGGAGTGAAACAAAATTTTAACTGACTGATTGCTGGGATGGCAGGACTGAGTTAAAAAAAAAACTAGATAAGTTAGGACGATGTTCACTGGAGTTTCAAAGAATGAGAGGGCACCTCACAGAGAACTGTAAAATTCCAAAAGGACCAAACATAGTAAATGCAGGAAGCATGTTTCTGATGACCAGAGTGTCCAAAACCAGGGGTCACAGGATATGGCAAAGGCCATTTAGGACTGAAATGAGGAGAAATCTCTTCACCCAGAGTGTGGTAATTTTATGAAATTCTCTGCCCCAGGAAGTGGTTGAGACCAAAACACACTGATTTCAAGAGAAGACAGTATTCTTAAAAGGGATCAAAAGTCATGGAGCAAAATCAGGAATAAACTATAGAGTTACATGATTAGCCGTGATCATATTGAATGGCAGAGCAGACTCAAAAGGGCCGAATAACCTACCCCATATCCTATTTCCCACATTTCTATGTTACTTTTTTGAAAAAATGCCTATTTCTAAAAAACCATCCCAGCTGTGGAAGTTGTACGAACTAACTTTTCCATAGAGGTAGCTGTGCTTTCGCTGAACTTTTCTACACACTCTTTAGGAGATAAAAATATATTTGCTTCATATTTCCTCCAACCCAATCTAAATTTTTAATCTCAGGATCTTTTAAACTAGAATCAAAACAATGATCATCAATTAGACTGTAAAGGAGTGGATTATCCTGAATCAAAAGTAAGCTAATAGCCCTCAATGATTATCCCACCTGTCCTAAACCAACATAGTAAAATCAAATCTTGGCGTGCCCATTTGCCACCGGGCGGTGGGGATCCCCAGTGGAGGGCTCTCTACGCGGGAGTCCTCCCCCTTTCTCTTGGAGATCTGGGGTGGAGGGTGCTGCACGCAGCAGTCCCCTGCAACCGCAGATTGCGGAGGTTCACGGACTCCCAGCCCAACTGCTTGTTCTGTGATGCTGTGGAGTCAGTGGACCATGTATATATTGGGTGTGGGCATTTGCACTCCCTTTTTGATTTTATGAAAAACCTCCTCCTCTGCTTTTGGTTGCACTTCAGCCCCACGCTCCTGATCTTCGGGCACCCGGTACGGAGGAGGGAGGGCAGGTCCGAAGACCTCCTCGTGGGTCTGCTCCTGGGCCTGGCCAAACTGGCCATCAACAGGTCCAGGCAGCGGGCCATGGAGGGGGTCGTTAGGGCCGACTGCCTGCCCCTCTTCCTCGGTTACGTTAGAGCCCAGGTGGAGAAGAAAACCCTATCTGCTACTGCTGTAAAACTCTAAATCAGACACCTTCCACCACAGTTTTCCTCATGATTTAAACCCTATATATGATTCTGGCAAATCCATACGGCTTCTTGTGAGCATATAATTGTGGAGGTGCAGTGCCTAATATCAATCTGCCAGACGGAGTTTCATCAAGTTTCTGCACAACTGAAGCAAAGCTTCCACACCTTTGAACTTATACCCATTACATGGAAGAATTAAAATTTCCCCAAGCGCTTCCTTACTTTTGCACTAACTTTTATTGATTTGTAGCCATCAAATTCTTTTCTCCTCCATAGTTCCAGTTTGGCACCATTATAAAAACATTTCCATTTATTGCTCTTCGATCAAAGATGGACAGTCTCATTTTTCGCTAAAGAATTCCATCTGCTGGTCATTGGTCTATTTGATCTGATTATGTGCTTTGGTAACTTTCAGTTTCAACACAGATTGCAACATTGTGAAGCTGTATTTTGTTTTAATCGCCTTTCTACGTATAAACAAGAACACCAAGAGGAAATCTTAACCATAAAGATATACAAGTTGACATTTGCACAAATAAAACAGTTCACAGGAAAATATTTTCCAAATCAAGTATTGCTAATGCCATTAGGAACAAGGTTCTTAAGAGCAAGGTTTGTGATCTATGGATGTCAGAATGGCTTAGTTAGTTATTTAGCTAAATTAGTTATATCTCTCCATTTCTCAAAGAGTCTCCTTGTGACATGTAACCCAACAAAGATAGCATCAACAGGCCAAAGTTTCATAAGCTTAAGGTGACCGGCTCTCTAATTCTTCCTCGGTCATTGTGTACCCTGAGCTGCTGCATCACCACCTGGTTCAGGAAATGCACAGTCTCAGATCATAAGACCCTACAACAAATAGTGAGGACAGCTGAGAACATCATCGGAGCCTTTCTTCACTCCATTACACACAGTTACGCCACACGCTGCATCCGAAAGACTAAGAGCATTGTGGAAGCCACACACACCCCTCTCTCAAACTCTTCTCCCTCCTGCCATCTGGCAGAAGATACTGGATCATCTTTGACAGTCAAACTGTGCAACAGTTTCTTCCCCCAAGCCATCAGGCTCCTTAACACAGTACGATCAAACTCTTTCCATCTGAATTGTGCTAGAAAAATGTCTATTATTTATCATTCTTCTATTACACTGCAACTTGCGTGTTTTGCACTTCTTACACACTTTATGCCATGTACAATTGCATAGTATGCGCTGGCCATGTAGCATCCTCTGCCCTGGAGGAATGCTGTCTCGTTTTTACTGTACCAGTTGTATATGCTAGGAATAACAAATTTTAAAAAACTACTCTACCATCTCATCTCTAAATATTTAGATTAGATTAGATTAGATTACATTACATTGTGGAAACAGGCCCTTCGGCCCAACAAGTCCACACCGACCCGCCGAAGCGCAACCCACCCATACCACTTTTTATCTAACACCACGGGCAATTTAGCATGGCCAATTCACCTGACCTGCACATCTTTGGACTGTGGGAGGAAACCAGAGCACACGGAGGAAACCCACGCAGACACGGGGAGAACGTGCAAACTCCACACAGTCAGTCGCCTGAGTCGGGAATTGAACCCGGGTCTCTGGCGCTGTGAGGTAGCAGTGCTAACCACTGTGCCACCGTGCCGCCCACTATATATTCTAACAAGATTGGTAGCTTAACTACATAACGAAAATAAACATGCTTTCACAACACATGAAACGGTTATAAAAAAGGCAATGTACCGCAGACTTCAAAGCTTAGCCCATGGCACATTCTGCTAGAATAAATACATAATGGCTTTTGTTCCCAACTGTTGTTGGGAGCACAAATGCACAACAGCATTGTAGTTTTGACTTCACTAAATAAATGGCTGATGGCAACAGCTGATCACTGAAACAAGAATACTTTTGCACACCTAGCAGGAATGCGAATTTGCACAAAAGATTCAACCAATGAATCTTGTTTTTAAAAAGAATAGGTAGAGAGGGAAGTGAAGACACAAACACAACGCAGAAAGACTTTCCCAATAGGAAACAGACTCGGACCAGAAGGCACAATCTCAGAGTAAGCAGTTATCCATTTAAAACACGAATGAGGAGGAATTACTTCTCATGGAGTGTTATGAATCTGTGAAAGTCTTAATTACAGAGAGCTGAAGAGGCTGATTTGTTAAATATATCAAAGGTGAAGGTAGACAGATTTTTAACAATGAAGGGAACTGAAGGTTATAGGGAACAGGCAGGAAAATGTAGTTCAGGATAATCAGGCCAAACATAATTTGATTGAATAGCAGAGCATCTGCTCCCATGTATTATGACATACATGGTTAAAATAAAACTACACAAAAAAGTGCATTTTACTACTTCCAGTTTTATAGTCTGTTAATATCAATAAATTAGTAATAAAATCTTTACGTTTTCTACGTCATTAGAATTGAATAATTTCTCCTGGGAATTGCAAAATTACCTAGTTAACAAATCACACAACACCAAGTTACAGTCCAACAGGTTTATTTGGAAGCACTGGCTTTCGGAGCGCTGCTCCTTCACCAGGTAGCTTGGAGCAGCGCTCCGAAAGCTAGTGCTTCCAAATAAACCTGTTGGACTGTAACCTGGTGTTGCGTGATTGTTAACTTTGCCCACCCCAGTCCAACAGCGGCTCCTTCACGTCAAAAACAACCTAGTAATCTTATTTCCCAAGAAAGAGGTCAGCCAGCGGGGTGCTAGAACAGACTTACAGCCGTTCTAATGTGGCCTTAACTTCACTTTTCTTCCTGTCCCTTACAACCCTTGTGTAAACACATGGAAACGTAATGTCATATACGGATTAGTGTCATCGCTTGCCTGGTTTTAAATGGCAGGATATACGGGGAGCAAGTGTGCTTCTGAAACCAAATATCAAAATTCATGCAAGGCAATTTACTCGCGGCAGTAATACCCAGTATCGCGGAGCAGTCCCAGACGTGAACCAGAACTGGATAACGGTGATTATCACAGCCCCAGGGAAATCAGTTAATTGGTCGAGTCAACTGCAATGCAATAAAAGAAAATCCGAAAAGGGGTCAGGATGCGGAGAGGGACCAGATGGCCGTACCTTGTAATAAACGTCAAACTGTATATTTTCGGGCAACGAGCGGATCTCCCTTCGGGAGCGTGTGTAGCTGTCCACCACAGCCGAGATTGCAGTATTATACAGGGTTTCAGGAATCCATTCCAGCTCCAACGCCGCCATATTGTTGATGTCTTTTCCCCCTCAGCGGCCGCCTCGCACCCCAAACAGGAACCAACCAACCAACTAACCAACCAACCGAGCGAGCGACAGAGCCGCGGGAACCTGCAGCCCCTCGCCAAAACACACCGCCGATCGTCAGCTTTCAAACAATCCGAACGTTATTGTTTAAAAATGAAAAAGAATTAAAATGCCATTCAACCGAAATACACTCCCACCGCCTTTTCTTCCTCACACTTCATTTTAAAACAATTTTCTCGCAGAGGCAGAACATTTTTTTAACCTACGCTGAACGCGGTGACGTTTTCCACATCCACGCCGGTCCCCGCCCATGTACGTAATGACGCAGCAGCTGCATGATACGTCATTGAGTTTTTTTTAAAAAAGCGTAGGGATCTCCCGCACTGGGAGTTTCCCCGCTTCTGCACGGCTGAATTAAATTCTCAGAGTCACGTACACAAAAGACATGATATTGGAAGGGCGGGCAGTTAGCCTTTAAAATTTAGATAACACATAGATTGAGAGCTTCTGGAACAGTGATAATGTCCCTACCTCTGAGCCAAGGGCCAATACAAACTATATTGCTGAGATAAAAGATTTCTTATCACAACATTCTCCAAGTAAAGTTTAACGTTTACAGTTTCTCTCCACGATCCCACTGACCTTTATGTAATATTTCATCTCAGTGTGTTGCTACTCCCAGCTGCTCTCCAACACACAAACACAATCTGCCCGATTCTACCCCACCCCTCTCACTCCAGACAATCACACTCAAACATCCCTCACTTTTTCTCTTACTCATTATTAGGCCATTACCCCACTGGCTCCCTCAGAAGTCTCACTTCCTCAACCTTCTCTTTCCTGCCTGCTTAACTGTCTCCATTTTGGGCCAGCCCAAATTCTTGGACACATCCCCACAAGCCTGGAACATCCCATCCCCTTGGCTTGAGACCAGTCCTTGCTTGTGGAATTACAGACTTACAGCTAGATCTTACTGTACTTTTTGAGACCAGCCACCCACCTGCCAAAGCTAGGCAACTCTCATAGAGATAGTTGCTAGCCATTAGCCACTTGGGTGGGCTTCCTTCCTGTCTGCTCCTGCAAACTATGCTAGCTCTGGACGATGAATTTACAGAAACCAAAGATGCTCAGGCATACTCAGAAGGAGGCTTTGAGCAGTCTCCTCAGTCATGGCCCCAAGGTATCCAGAACAGGTGGTATTCCAGAAAGCCCATTCTTAGGATGTGACAAAGGAAGCCAAATTGTGGCAAAACACCAGAAAATCTGGTGGGCCTGCATTTCTTGACCCATTGATACAGACTAAAGCAGACTGTTCGTAACCACGGCATTCAATTCAGCAGTGGAGCTTCCAACTTATTTTCCATGTCATAAAGCTCCAATACTCCAACATTGCCCTCCACTAACTCCGTTTGAAGCCCTTTGCTGCTGAAACAGTTCCATTTCTTGTTGTCTTAGAACACGTAATCCAAAGAGCTCCCAGTAATCTCCCATCCTTCATACAAAACAATGTTCAGTTTATCCAAAGCTCTGCTGCCTACATGCTATGTCACACCAAATCCCAGTCACCCATTGCTCCTCTTCATGTGATTTATATTTGATCCCAGTTGCACAGCACTTTCAATTTAAGAACAAATTACAGATGATGTTGAGTCTGAAATGAAATCAGAAAATGCTGGAAACGCTCATCTCAGACACCTCCCTCCCCTTCCTGGACCTCTTTGTCTCCATCTCTGGCAACCAAATCAGCACCAACACCTATTACAAACCCATCAACACCCACAACAATCTCGATTACACCTCCTCCCAACCCCCTCCTGGAAAAACGTGATCCCATACTCCCTATTCCTCTGCCTCCACGGTGTCTGTTCCCGGATTGAGCAATTCCACATCCTAGACGTCCTTCTACTACTGCAATTTCCCTTCCCCTGTGATCAATAATGCCCTCAACTGCATTTCGTCCATTTTCTATACCTCTGCCGTCAAACAAACCCCCCCACCCGACCACAACAAGGGTAGAGTCCCCCGGTCCTCACGTTCCACCCCATAAATCTTCGAGTCCACCCTCCGTCACTTCCGCCACCTGCAGTCTGACCTCGCCACCAAAATGATATTTCCCTCTTTACCCCATCCGCTTTTCGTAGGGATCATTCCCTCTACGACTCCCTCTTTAGGTCTACAATCCTCACCAACCCCTCCTCCCCACCTGGAACCTTCCCCTGTGGCTGCAGGAGGTGCAAGACCTGCCCGGACAACTCCTCCTTCACCTCTATCCAAGGCCACAATGAATCATTCATTCCAAGTCTGATAAAGAATTTCCTCTGACCTGATTTAATGCATCTCAATGTGGTCTACTCTACATCGGAGAGAGTGAGCGCAAACTCGGAGCAGGTCAGGGAACATTAATGGTCCATACGAACCAACCAACCCCCCTCCAATCACCATCCATTTCAACACCCCCTCTCACTCCCTGACAACATGTCCATCCTGGATTTCCTCCACTATCAACACAAGGCTACACACAAACTGGAGGAAAAGCACCTCATCTTCTACCTTGGGAGCTTATGACAATTCAGCCTTAATATAGAATTCACCAGCTTCCAAATCTCCCCACCCCTGACCTCATCCCAGGCCCAGGTTTTCCATCTCAACCTGTCCCCTTAACTTGACACAACCTGTCCGTCTTCCTTCCTATCTTTCCCCTCCACTTTTCCCAGTGACCAAACACAGCCACCTCCCACCTACATCCGTCTATTGTCATCCCACCCACCTTTCCCCAGCCCCACACCTCCTATTTATTTCAAAGACCCCTTCCCCTCCCCAAGCCTGATGAAAGGTTCCAACCTGAAACGTCAACTCCCCTTCACCTCTGATGCTGCTTGACCTGCTATGCTTTTTCCAGCTCCACTCTTTATCCAGTCTGATCCACAGCATTTGCAGTTCTCACAATCTCCAACATACTCTGGCAACATCGTTGGAGAACAAAACGAAGTTAACCTTTCAGGCTGGAGAATGACCATCAGCTTTCAGCACTCTAAGTCTTAATAAATTTCTTAGCCTCTCCATCTCCCTTTCCTCCTTCAAGACCCTCCTTAAAACCCACTTCTGATCAAGCTGTGGTCACTTTTCCAAATATCTCATTATGCATCCACCTTGGTGTCAATTTCAGTTTATAAGATTGCTGTTAAGGACCTTAGGTTCTTTTATTACATTAAAGGTGCCTTTTGGGGGGGGGGGGGGCGGGGAGGTGGAATCCAAGATGGCAGTGATCTAACAGGTCTGCCTTACTGAGCTCTGCACCACAACTCAGATGCAGTGGTGCTTTTACCCCTCCACTTAAGCTCTTTTGGAGAAAATCGAGTTAGGTATTTTTGGAATTGCTCCATACTTTTTTTTAAGCAAAAGAAGATGACGAGAGGCAAAGGACTGAATAAATCGCAACAGGCAGGAAACTCCGCTGCAGCATCAGACACGCCGGTGGCCACAGCTTCAGCCTCAGCTGAAACCCCGACAGACTCACCTACTCAATAGGGCTTGGCTGCAGAGTTCATGAAGCTCTGGGAGAAGATCGAAACATCAGTTGAAGAGAATCACATCATGCTGCAACCGATCTTGGCCATGCTGCAGAAGCACGAGCAGGAGCTGGAGAGTGTTGGGATGCAAGTGGAGGAGGTCGAGTGGTGGACTGCGATGTCAGAGCCGCAGTCGAGTCCTCGGCAGGACGGATCCAGGCCCTGGAGAAGCTGGTACAGGCCTTAGTTGAGCAGGTCAACGATCTCGAAAATAGAGGTTGAAGAAAAAACATCTGGGTTGTTGGGCTGCTGGAGGGAGAGGAAGGCGCGCAGCTCGCCAGTTTTTTTTAAGACTGGCTGCCGCGGCTTCTTGGCTTCGGTTGGGGGGTTTGAGCCAGGCCAGGTGAAGGTCAATAGAGTTCAACAGGTTGTGGTGCACAGGCCCTGGTTTGGACCAGCCCCCTCCTCCCAAAGACAGGGGGTAGAGTCTCCAATCAAGTGCTTTTTGTATTTTGTATTTGGTTTAGTTTGTTAGTTTTTAGTAGATGTGGTTTTTGAAAGTTTTGTTAATGTAGTTTTAGTGTGTGTATTTTCTGGACTCCATGAGTCTCTAATTATTTGCACTCAGTGCATTGTGAGTAGGGTTCTTCCTCACGGGGGTTTGAAGGTTGTTATAGAAGGATATGGCAAAGTGTCTTCTTAAATGATGCACCTGGACTATTAAGAGGAGACACTCGCCGGTCAAGAGAAAAAAGTACTCTTGAATCTCAGGAAGGAGAGGGTTGATATTGTCCTATTGCAGGAAACCTATCTTGATGATAAGGAGCATCTAAAGTTACAGCAGGGTGGGTTTGATCAGGCGTTGTTTTTGTCCTTTAACACAAAGAGTAGTGGAGTGGCCATACTTGTCCATAAGAATCTCCCATTTAAGTTATTAGATCACATTAATGATAAATTTGGGCATTTTGTAATCCTTGAAGCTTTAATATGTGGTGAAGAGTATGATTCTAAATGTTTACTGTCGTCCGGCACATCCCCTAAAAATCCTGACTGATGCCTTTTCTAAATTGATTGCCTTTGGAACGCAACACGCTATCATAGGGGGAGATTTTAATTGCCTCATGGGCCCCTTAGTGAATAGAATGCCCAAAGGTCCCCCAACCATCTCTCCATAATCTAAGTAACTGGTTGACTTAGGCATGGAATTGAGGCTGATGGACGTTTGGAGATGTTTCCACCCTATAGGTAGGGACTTTACCTTTTCTTTTGTAATCTATACTAATATCTACTAGTATTGATCTTTCTTTAGCCGCCTTAGTTTTTCTGGATTTGGTGATGTCCTATACAACTGGAAACATTGCCATTCCTGATCACGCTGCAGTGTATTTGGAGGTTAAGATTAAGAGCAATGGGACAGGTTCACAGCATTGGTGAATGGATCCTTTTATTCTTAAGAACAATAAGTTTAGCAAGTACTTATCAAGTGAGTTTAAAGCATTCTTGGCTATTAACTTGGGTACGGCTAGAACCCGCCTATGCTCTGGGATACTCCTAAGGCCTAGACTGGGGGATAATTATCTCTTATTCGGCCAGTTGGAAGCGATAGAAGGGAGTGCAGCAGCATCTGCTCGAGCAGATGAAGGCAGCTGAGACAGAATATTTTGATAGACCATTGGTGACTAAACTGCAGCGAATCACAGTTCTTTGGGCTACTTTGAAGTCCATGCTCACTCAGACAGCAAAGATTGAACTCTCGTTCACGAAACAGAGGCTGTTTGAACATGATGATAGGCCAGGCAAATATCTGGCATAACCGGCAAGGAGAAAGAATGCCCCCAATCTATTACATCAATTAGAGAAGGCACTGGGATTCTTACTTGTGTCTCTAAAAAGATGAATGCAGCATTTCAGAGATTTTACTCCAAACTATACCAGTCAGAATGCTGTGAGGATAGGTTGGCTAACTTGGAGTCTTTTTTTTAAAGAACTTGGATCTTCCAGGTGTGACCTCAGAACAGGCATCTCTTCTTATTGCCCCCTTAACAGTACAAGAGATACAGGAGGCAGTAAAACAAAGTGGGAAGGTGCCTGGCCCTGATGGTCTCCCTAATGAATTCTACAAAGAATTTATAAATATATTGTCAGGGATGCTGGACATGTACAACTATTTGTACAGTCATGGCTGCCTCCTGCCATCCCTGAGAGAGGCAAACATCTCTCTCATCCTCAAGAAAGGAAAGACCCCAGAGGACTGTGCTTCATACAGGCCCATCTCATTATTAAATTCAGACTTCAAAATTTTATCCAAAACACTTGCTCTGAGATTAGAGAAGGTGTTGCCCTCTGTTGTTAAGGAGGAGCAGATGGGTTTTATAAAGGGCCGCAGGTCCTCCAATAATATTAGAAGATTATGTTTATGGTCCAAGGGTGTCAGCAACGATCGTTCAAGGGTTGGTGATCTCTTTGGATGCTGAGAAGGCATTCAGTCGGGTGGAGTGTCCATATCCTTTTTACACCCTGGAATGGTTTGATCTAGGTGAGAGCTTTGCCAGATGGGTGGAGGTCCTGTATAGTGATCTGCTGGCTGTGGATCTCACCACTAGTGACTAAGATCCAGTAACTTCAATATTTATAGGAGCAGTTGACAAGGTTGTCCCCTCTCACATCTGGAGGGAGCCTAACATAACTGCCCTGGAAGTGGAATCAAGGGCACATAAGATTAAATTACATGCAGATGATGTTCTCCTCTTCTTATCAAACCCTGCAGTTTCTGTACCCCTTTAGTACAATGTATTAACTTATTTGGCTCTTTTTCGTGATATAAGATCAATTTTGCAAAGTCAGGGGCTATGTCCCGGAAGGTCTTAAAGGGAATACCTGACATTGAAGGTGAAACACGATTCCCCTTTAAATGGTCACGGGGGTGGGGGGGTGGGGGTGGGTTTCTTTACTTAGGAATTTGTGATACTCCCACCTTTGATCAGTTATTTAAGGCTAATTTTGCTCACTTTCTTGATAAGATTAAACAAGATCTTCAAAGATGGGAGGCCCTTCCAAAATCCTGGTTGAGTTGAATAGACCTTATTAAAATGAATGCTCTTCCTCGTTTGCTATATCCCATGGATATGCTCCCTCTAATACTTCCCAGGCAAACATTGCAGAGACATACTGGTTGGGTTAGTTCTTTTATTTGGCCTCACAGGTGGGCCCTCATTAAGCTTGCCAAATTGCAACTACTCCAAGGACTGGAGGGAGTAGATTTCCCGGAGATTAAGAGATAGCAACTAAGCTCCCTTCTGTCTTTCGTGAGTGACTGGGCATGTGAGGGCCTGACATCAATGTGGTTGGATATTGAAGCCTCCCAGACAAAGTGCCCTCTTACTAGTCTGTTGTTTATGGATAAGATGAAGACAGCTACAGAATACTGTCAGAAACAAATCATTATTAATACTGTCAAGGCATAGAGAGTAATGCGATAGAGTGAGAGCAATTTATCTAAAAACTCCTTTTTCACCCCTATAGTTGGTATGCTGGTATTCCGGCTGGGAATAATAGATCCTGGATTTAAATTTTGGGCAACTAGGGGAGTCTCCTGCTTGTTTGAGAGGGAGATTTAGATTAGATTAGATTCCCTACATTGTGGAAACAGGCCCTTCAGCCCAACAAGTCCACACCGACCCTCCGAAGAGTAACCCACCCAGACCCATTTTCCTCTGAATGATGCACCTAACACTATGGGTAATTTAGCATGGCCAATTCACCTGACCTGCACACCTTTGTGACTGTGGGAGGAAACCGGACCACCCAGAGGAAACCCGCACAGACATGGGGAGAATGTGCAAACTCCACACAGACAGTTGCCTGAGGCTGGAATCGAACCTGGGACCCTGGTACTGTGAGGCAGCAATGCTAACCACTGAGCCACCGTGCCACCCTATCATGATGTCCTTCGACCAAATAAGCTGCAAATATGGATTGTTTAGCAAACACCTTTCTTGTTTTATTCCAGGTCAAGGACTTTATCCAAAAAAGAACTGCACTTTTGACCAACTCCTACAGATCTGATACAGAGAAGAGAGTGCTTCATAATAAAAGCAGTCTCTCAGTTCGTACTCTCTACCATCTACTGGGGGGAAGTACCTTGGATGATATTGAGTGACTATGTGAGGTCTGGGAGCAAGAGTTGAGAGTGGAGATCTTCTCCAAGACATGGGAGGACATTTGGGAGAATGCAAGAAAGATCTCGATCTGTAACAGAAAACATGCCATACATTTGAAGGTTCTTCTTAGAGTTCATTTGTCCCAGATTGTCTTACGAAATTTAAAATGGGAGCATCTTCAATGTGCTCCAAATGCAAAATAAGCATAGGTACCCTCACTCATTGTTTGTGGTCATGCCACAAGCTTTGAAGGTATTGGAACGCTGTGGCAGGTGTAATCAAGAGGGTCTTGAGGACCAAAGTTGAGGTAGACCTGGTCTCTCTTCTCCTGGGCTTGCCGAATTTACCTTCCTGAGATGTACATGGGAAAAAGCTGTTTAACATAATCACTTACTGTGCACGGAAGAACATTCTGATGAGCTGGGTGTCTGAGAACTCCCCCACCCCTTCCTGCCCATAGGGCCTGTTGGGATGTCGTAAGTTAATTATGGAACGCATCCCTTTGGTTGTCCTTACAAATGTGGTGCACCATAAAATGGAACATTTTTATAAGACATGGCAGCCCTTTTTGAATCACCTGGATGCAGATTTGTCTGCCATTTTATTTAGGGCCTTCGTTTAGCCATGATGATTAGGTTTAATGAACCTGATGCCCTGAATCCAGAATAAATATATGTTGGGAACCTCGAATTTGTTGTGTTGAGTTGCATTATTTATTTATTTATTAATTTGTAGTGAGTATAGTTTTGATTGTTCTGTAGAGTAGGGTAGTAATTAGTTTATTGTAATTCTTGTAATAATTTTATATTGTCATATTTTTATAATTTTATAATTTTGTGAAGAAATATTTCTCAATAAAAGTATTTAATAAAAAAGGGTGCCTTGTAAATACAGGACAATTTATCAGGAGTTGAAAAGTGTGGTTATAACTGAAAATAAAAATGCAGTATCCATATTATCCAGTGTTACATATAATATACATACATATACCTACAGAGTGCATAAACAATAGAGTTTTATCTGACTATCAGTGGCAAGTCAGATGACACTAACATAATTTTAATATGTTTGATGCTAGTGTTGATCTTTCTGTTCTGGAAGTAGCATGGTAGTGATGCCTTCTCTAGTCTGCAGCGAAAAACTAGACACTGTATTAAGCTAATGAGTGCCCTCGGTTGGTCAAGTGTCCCAAAAAGATGCTTCCATTGTCTACTTCATTCAGATGCTAATGTAGTTTGCTGAAAATCTTAATGTACAAAATGGCAATGCACATATTATCTGAAGACATCTCTGAAGTAGGCCTCTAATATTTCCCATGGTGCCATTTAATACTTGCCAGCATTAATTCTCATGCATAAAGAAATTACTTTCTTTTGACTCAATGAAAATAAACAATGTTTGAACAATATGATTATCATTTGATCCTTCTGCTGGCACATGAATGGATATTTGTCTGACTGGCTTGTTTCTGTTTATGTTGCTATCCCATTACTGTGGCACCGTTGCCAACCATTGTTGGCTGCATTCACTCCTGCATAATGCAACAACTTCAATAGTTACCTATTAACAAACCTTATTATTTCTATTTTATGTTCCATCTGAATTACTCATCTAATGTTATAGTTTGTTCCTGATATAGAAAATAGCTGTATAGCATATGAACATTTTTAGGCTTTACAATGTTGAACTTTGCCAACAATATAAAATGAGACTATGTATTAGGATCACCGTTGTAAGGGCACATGTTGAAATAGAAATTTGTTAGATCATCACATGACAAGAGAATTTCAATAGAGACAACCTGCTAGAAAATAAATCTTAGTCACAAAAAATTAAAGAAACTGAGAATAAGGATCAAAGTAAAGATAAATTTATAAATATAATAAAGCAAATCAGATTCATCTTTCTTTTGACATCAAATTTAAGCATCCACTGGCAAGGCCAACATTTATTGCCCATCTCTAATTGTTCTTGACTTCAGTGATTATCTAGCTTATTTCACAGGGAAGTTAAAAGTTAGCCTCATTGCTGTGGATCTGGAGTCACATTTAAGAAAGAACAAGTGCAGATGACAAGTTTCCTCCCCTGCAGGACGTAGACAAATTAGATGGGATTTTAGACAATCCAGTAAGATTGTCATTACTGAAACTAACATTTTATTTCACATTTACTGATAAAATTCAAACTTCTCAAGATGGCATAGTGGGATATGAATATATATCTCTGGACTATCCGTATTACTTGTCCAGTAACATTTCCATCACACTAACCTCACCCTTTCAAACAAAGTATGCACTTTATGGTACCTTATACCATTATATATTCCCATGTTGTTTTGAAACCATGTTTTATTAAAAATCACTTTATGAATTTACTGGCTGGAAGCACTTATTTAACTTTTAAAAATGACTGAAGCCATGTTCTAATGCTTGAATCCATAGCCAAAGACATTATGCATTTGCATCACTGTACCTTCCACACTGCAAGGCCATTAAGTGGAGTCCACCTGTCCAAACAATCTCACCAGAAACAATTGCCTTGAAGAAGAATGAATAAGAGTCATCATCTGCAAAGCTTCACTAATAATCTGGGTACAAAACTGGGTGGAGAAAAGCCATTAGATTTAATCACTTGGACAATGGGACCCTGACTTATCTAATCATACGAGCCATGCACCTAGAATCCACTATACACAACCATATTTGGGGGTAACTAAGCAATTGGAGATTACCTGGTCATGTAACAAGCCAGTTAACAAGCTAATGGAATGCTGAACAAGCAAGTTTTCTATGTGGGTCTCTCTCTCTCTCTCTCTCTCTCTCCCTCCCCCACTAAAACTCAGTCATGTCCTGGCCAAAATCCATCCCTCAATTACAAAAACAATTACAAGAGCGATGATTGGAACCACAGGAGATGGGTTAGATACTTAGTTAATATTTTGTGTTAGTATTTACTGTGCAGAAGGACATGAATGCTGAGGAACAATGGAAATAAACAGTGATGGCTTGAAAAGTGTTCATATTATAAAAGGTCAAAAATCACACAACACCAGAGTACAGTCCAACAGGTTTATGTGAAGATTGAAGCTTAGAGCATTGCTCCTTCCTCAGGTGCTAGTGAGAGAAAGAGAAAGAGAGAGAGAGAGAGAGAGAGGCCTTAGACACAGAATTTATAAGTAAAAGATCAAAGGGTCATACAACTGATGTGAATGAATTGAACATACCATAGGTAGCTGTTTAATCAGTTAGAATGGAGGTGCAAGTTTCAATTGATTAATATGAAAATCCCAGAATTTCTTCCAAGTCACTGGCCTGAGATAATTTAAGGTTTTGTCAGTATAAAAGAGGTGATATCTCAGGTCAGACAATGCATTTTAGGTGGGAGGTCTTGTTTAGAGTCTGTCTGTGTCTTAGCCTGGAGTCAGACTGGTTTTATTTCCAAGCTATGAATTTATAAAATGCCACATTGACTGATTGTCCAAAAGCTTGCGTCTTCAAATAAACTTGTTGGACTATTCCCCGGTGTTGCGTGAATTTTGACCTTGTTCAACCCAGTCCAACACTGGCACCTCCACATCATATTGCAGACGAGGAGTTTCTAAAGGTCTTAAAACACATAAAGGTAGATAAATCCCCAGGACCTGATTAGGTGTTTCCCAGAACTTTGAGGGGAGCCAGGCAAGAGATTGCTGGGACCTTTGCTGAGATATTTGTACCATCGATAGCCATGTATGAGGTGTTGGAAAACTGGAGGTGGGCTAAAATGGCGCTATTTAAGAAAGGCTGTAAGGAAAAGCCAAGGAACTGTAGACCAGTGAGCCTTACATCAGTGGTGGATAAGTTGTTGGAGGGGATTTGAGGGTCAGGTATTGTATGAATTTGGAAAGGCAAAGACTGATTAGGGATAGTCAATATGGCTTTGTGCGTGGGAAATTATGTCTTACTAAGTTGGTTATAAATTTTGAAGAGGTGACAAAGAAGATTGATGAATGGTAAACTTTATACATATGGACTTCAGCAAAGCGTTCGATAAGGTTCCGCATCATAGATTGGTTAGAAGGTTAGATTACATTGGACGTTGGGGAGCTAGCCGATTGGATACAAAATTGGTAGTGGTAGAGGGGTTTTTTTGGATTGGAGGCCATGACTGCCTTACTATCAGTTTCTAACTAATCTCTTTTATCCTTACATAAAAGTGATTTATCGAAAACAGTTGAAGTCTCAAAAAACATATAATTGGTCAGATTAATCGGATGAGTAAGGTGTCTAGTCAGGACCCTGAAGGGGGTGAGGAAGAAGGTGACACCGGACCTCGTTAAGATTAATTAAATTAGCAACAATAGGAGGCACGGGGAGTTGCCTGTGTAACGATTGATCTGTAAATAATGTTAAAGGGGATATATCCTGACCAACAGTTCTTTGGGGAGAATATTGGGTAATTGGGAACACAACTCCCAGATGCGGGAGAAAGATAAGGCTATAATGATAAACTATTGTTGTTTTGTCTGGACTAGAGAAAGTATTAAGGCGCCTGGTATTTTTTTGGCCTACATATGGGTCCGATGAGGATTGGCTGTGTCAAGATCTTAATATATATGTCAATCGAAAAGAACCATACAGTCAAAAAGAGTCCGATTATGCAGCTTTTTGGCTAGGGAGCGCGGGAGTAAAATTATGTCCCATGAATACAGAGGAATCAGGGAAAGAACAGAAAAAGAATGAACAAGGGAAGCCACAATGGGATCCCTTAACATGTTTGCTGCCCCCATATACTACTCCCCAGAACGAGCCTACAGCTCCCGAAATAGAACCAAGTCCAGACACAGAAAGGGGAATGGACTCTGAACTAAAAGATGAAGAACCTAGGGGGCCCAGAGTCACTCGAGCCACCACACGTAAAGGAGGGGCAGAGATAATGGAAAATATAAAATTATGTCCCTTTAAGAGAGGTCCCGATTGGGGATGGAGAAATAGGATACGTAAACACTCCCTTAACTAGCAGTGAAGTTAGGGTCTTTAAAAAGGAAATGAAAAGTTTAAAAGAGGATCCGGTTGGACTAGCCGAACAATCAGATCAATTCCTAGGGCCTAATCTATATACCTGGGAAGAACTGATGGTCATTTTAGGAACGTTATTTTCAGGGGAAGAACGAGGTTTAATTAGGAGAGCGGCTTTACAGGAATGGGAAAAGAAGCACCCAGTTGGGGAAGAAGGGGCCCCAGCAGAACAGAAATTCCCAAACGTTGACCCTCATTGGGAAAATAATGACAGAGAAAATAGGGAGTCAATGCGGGATCTACGAGAAATGGTAATATTAGGAATTAAAGAGGCGGCACCTAGATCACAAAACTTTGTTAAGGCCTTTGAAGTACGACAAGAAAAAGATGAAACCCCTTCTGCATTTCTTAAAAGGCTCAAGGAGGCCACAAGGAAGTATTCGGGAATGGATTCCGATGATCCGATAGCTCAGGGACTCTTAAAGGTCCAGTTTGTGACTAAATCATGGCCAGACATACAAAAGTAATTACAGAGATTAGCTGGATGGAGTGAAAGACAGATAGAAGAACTGTTACGTGAAAAGGGAAGACGAGAAGCAGAAACAGAAAGCCAAAATGATGGTGGCGGCAGTAGAAGAAATAACAAAAAGGAGAATGGGATCAAGGGATAACAGGAAGGGCAGGGGAGGACATGAAAGACAAGGGTCAGATACCCGGGAAAGGAGGTAACAGGCAGGGTGTTACCATTGTGGGAAAGTGGGGCATTTTAAACAGGAATGCCCGGAATTAGCATGAGAAAGGGAAGCCGTTTCCCTAATGACCTTAGATGAAGATTAGGGGAGTCAGGGGTTCCTTCCTCCTGAGACCCACTGGGAACCTTTGATGAATCTAAATTGACGAACAAGAATCTCAGGGTTTCCAGAGTAAAAGGCGAAGAATTCTTGGTGCCTATTTTTGAGCCAACCCTAATTAGAGGAAATGATGAGGAAGTGACAGGACAATTACCAACTGTAGAGTTCAATGATAAGTTCTTAAAAAAAACTATATTGTGGCACTTGGTTCTTCTTTGTCTGTCCTTAGGAAGAAGGGTCTGTTGACCCAGACACCTCCACTTGAGTTCGCAGTACATCGGATACGACCGGGTGATTGGGTTCTGATAAAGACCTGGAAAGATACCAAACTGCATCCAAGCTGGGAGGGACCGTTCCTGACCCTCCTGACTACTGAAGCAGCCATCCGAACTGCTGAAAAAGGGTGGAGTCATCACACTCATGTTAAGGCCCCATGGACGCTCCCTCCCCTTCGGCAGAGTGGCAAGCTCATCCTACAGACAACCCTCTGAAAGTCAAGCTGAGCAAAAAGGATGGACTGAGATAAGAGACTATTAAGTATTGGTTAAAAAAAACTGTATCCCTAAACAATTGTAAGTGTTGCGTGGACTCACTCCTCCCTGGTATTTTAAGGGCTAGGGAATAGACAGATAGGGTTGTGAGCTGAAATGAATGGTCAGCTTTATGTTGTCACGATAATATTGGCACTAGCTGCCAAGGGGGGGTGAGAAAAATCATTTTACCACTTTATGTCAGAATTATGCTAAACTAAAGGGGCATACCAACTGTTGGGTATGTGTGGAGATCCCACATCATAGGGAATTCGGAATTCCTCTCACGGTAATACCACTTACCAAAGAAGAAGTGTACGATGTACAACAATTTGACTCGGGCTCAAACAATACAAAAGGGAGATCTGACAGGAGTAATTATAACTTTGCGGGATGGTTCCCTCGACCAGCCCTGAAAACTCTGGGTGCTATCGATGGCCTTAGAGTTTCCCCACCAAAAGGAGCAGTAAATACCACTTGTTTCTGTAATCAGAATGATACTGCACCCTTCCAATTAGGAAAATCATCTTGTGTCTACACCAGCCAAGCCACTGCCACGACCATTCCCTGAATATTAAACGGAACATATTGGGTATGCGGCCTGAAGGCCTATCCATTTATTCCCGGGGAAAAATACATTCGCATGACCGAATGTATAGGAATGCATGCCCGTTATGATGTTGATCAAACATTGCCTCAAAGCCAGAAAGGCTGGAGTGGCTGCTGCTACCTCGCCTATATAATTCCCCACTTGAGGCTGATAAAGAGAGTCCCAAAAATACCTCGGAATAAACAGGGAGGAAGTTGAGTAACCCGGAAAGTAACCGAAGGAGATCACCTCCTCTGGACTTTGATACCTATGTATGGGACCGCTCGAGCAGGAGTAGAAATACAAAAGTTGGTGGCTTCCCTGGAAGAGTTGGCCAACAATACTGCTGATGCGTTGGCTGAAACCATATCCCAAGTAGCAGCCATAACGACCAAAATGATTGCCACTAGGCTAACGACTCTTCAGAACAGGATGGCTCTGAATTATATTCTAGCAGAGAAGGGTGGTCCCTGTGCACTAATTGGAGAGGAATGTTGTATGTACATACCTGAGGTCTCCTCTAACATTACTGATATCTCCAAACATGTGTGAGACAAAATCACCAAGATAAGGGAGGCCGGTAATCGGTACCGGAACGATAAAGGATGGGAATGGGAAATTGGGGATTGACTGGTTGGGGAAGGTGGTTAGTCAATCTAGCAATCTATGTATTTTTGATATTAGTGGGTCTGGTGGTAGGGTTCAATGTCCTAAAATGGGTAAAGAGCCGACTGATGACATGCCTTGGGGAAGGAACCCAACTACACCATCAGATGCTTTTATGCCGTGTATAAGATTGTGAACCTCATCGCCAAAAGGTGTAAGAGGGCAGAACATAAGAAAATGAATTAAAGGAGACTTAATAAGTGCAGAAACAACAGATAGAGAAAAAGAAAAAGGGGGAATTGTGGGAGATTAGAAATGTAGTTTCTGCAGGTGGTGGTGATTAGAGATATTGTTTTTGCAGATGGGTGAGAGGGTGTTATGGAGGGAGGGGAAGGGGAACATTACACAAACGGTCGCGGGATTCTTGCAGCATACTTAAGGCTAAGATTTTAACAAATATAGAGGTTTTTTTGTTGAAGAAATAGTTTTAAACTAAGAAATAACTTTAAAGTGTTGTAGCTGACCACAAAAGAAGCAGCAGGGGCATTTCACAATAAAGCTTACAGTATGATAAGAGAAACTGTATAAAAGAACAAGCTGTAACAAACAAGGAACGAAGAATGCAGACATAAAAGGACAGCAGGATGGCCAGATAAGAAAATAACTAGAAAAAAACAAGTGAGATAACCGGTTTATGATAGGATGAGATTAGACCAATGAGAAAAGGGAGGCATGATTCAGCAACTTGCAAACTGAATAAAGAAAGTTTACATGCTTTGTAACGCGTGCATTTTTGCTTGATTGCAGAGGCGTCCAGTACTTGCAAGGCCGTAATAAATTGTTCTTGTTTCCAAGGCTTTGTCTCAGGCTGACTTGTGAGTGAGTTCTGTTTCTCACAAAATTATGTACCAGACAAAAATATGAGGAACATTTTCTATAAGAGAACAAGAAGTGGTCACAGCTGGAGAAGAGAGGAGAGAAAGCCTGAGAAGAGGAACATTTTCCCATCAAGTCACGTGAAATCCCATGAAAATGTAAAAAAAAACTGATCATGATGACTTTAAAATCTGAGTTGGGACCTTGGGGTCAGGATCAAACAGGGGCCTTGGCTACCCCTGATTATTTCAGGAGCGGTCACATGACCACAATTCTGCTTGAATTAGTTAATTAGTTACCTGAGGACCATAGATGGGCTCATTGTGGAGGGAGAGCGGATACAGCGACAGCTGTAACCACATAGATTGAAAGGGCTTTCACGGCATCTTGGACCGCCGGTCCCTCAGGTATGTTACCAGAACATTTCCCCAAGGAACCATTATGCTCCTGACACCTCAAGGTACTAGCGGATCTTCTGGAGAATTCCAATACACTTCTCACCCATGGCCTTAACTGCTTGTTCTGCTTGCAGCTACTTGATGCGCTGGTACCAATACTGCCTTCCCCAAAATGGCTAGCATTGGGGTTGGCAAACAAGCTTGCTAACTGGTGGTGCCACACTACACACCGACCCAAGTTGGTTTCTGCTCCCATCAGCTGACAAAATCCCACCTTCAAATGCCTAGAAAGAATACAATAAGATTTTTGGCTTCAAGTTATGACATAGAAAATATATTTTACTGCTTCTGCAAGATTTCCTCCTATTCTTTCAAAATACAGTCCTACATTTTCACTTTGAGACCACAATGCTCAATAGTTACTGTTATATGATGTCCAGAAATTTAAGTTTGTGAACTTTATCTCACGAGACCTTTATCCCAGTTTTCTCCCATGCAGTCTCAGTGCCTCTTTCTATCTGACTTGATTGTTCTTTGTATGTGGTTTCTCTTTCAGATTCTGGTGAAGGCCACAATGAATTTCCCTTTGTACTCTATTCAGCATTGTCTCCTAAATAGGCTTTTGACCTGGACATCATGTTCTTTCAGTAGGCTGTAGAGAAATCTCAAATGCTGCCAAAAGTGAAAATTTATTTTTCCTGCTTCTGTGCTTCATCATCGGTAAAGCAAAAACCAACTTTCAGACCAGGATTACACTTCTCTGCTTCCATCATGCATGTTCAGGTCAGATTTGGCAGAATAAAACTGCATGATGTATATTCAATAACACATAAAGGAAAAACTGTGAGAGCTGAACATTGAATTAAAAGCGGAAATGCTGGAAAATATTCTTCTGGATGACATTTTACCTCTTTTATCTAATACCAGTCTCTCTGTACCCCGAGTCCTGTTCACCCATCTCTATTTTTTCTAACCGACCTAAAGAAAAACGGGATACTGTTCAGACAAATCTGGAAATACAAAGCAGCTCTGGCAGAATATTATTTCAGGATGTGACCTTCCACCAGAATGGTTTTGATGGAAGGTCACATCCTGAAACATTCATAGAATCATTTGAACCCTTACAGTGTCGCAGAAGGTCATTCAGCCCATTGAGTCCACACTGACCCTCCGAAGAGCAGCCCACTCAGACCCACCCTGTAACCCTGTATCTCCCATGTTTAATACTATACATCCCTGGGTACTACGGGCAATTTAACATGGTTAATCCACCTAACCTGCACATTTTTGGACTGTGGGAGAAAACCGGAGCAAGCGGACAAAATCCATGCAGACACGGGGAGAATGTGCAAAGGCCACACAGATAGTCACCCGAGAATAGAATCAAACCCAGGTCTCTGGTGCTGTGAGACATCACTGAGCCACTGTGCTGCCAAACCTTTATTTTGCACTAACATGGAAAGGTGGTTGTGGTTGTTGGAGGTCAGCCATCTCAGCTCCAGGAATGGCAGCAGGAATTCCTGAGGGTAGTGTCCCAGGCCCAACCATCTTGAGCTATTCCTCTCTACATAGATGTTGCCAGCCCTGCTGACTATTTCCAATATTTTTTGATTTCATTTTTCACTGATCTACATTGGTTCACTGTCCAGCACTGCTATCGCTTATTGAGTGCTGTAGCTACTGAAGAAATGTGAGTTTCTTGTTGAATAACAATTCTTATAGATACTGTATCTGCCCTACACTAGGAGGCATGGCAAATCAATGTCCCTTATTGAACCAGGTGTCCTGGAAGCAGGATTCCTATCGCCAGTTAAGCACTTTATTCTGTCGGCCGCTCCCAGAGATTGAGGGGACACAGATGGCACTAGTTTTTGTTTTGACGGTCAGGTCTCCACCATATGTATTAATTTCTGCCGATTGTGTTGGGATCTGTGGTCATCTGATTGTTAACTGAAATCTCAGTTAAAAGTTGGGTTTGGAAAACATTCCTTCTATTATTTTAGAATCCTTCATTGATTTTTAATGTTCTTCTCTGGCAGTCCCTCTCTTCTAGTTCTGGAGTTTGGTTTCTATGGTTACTGAGTTGTCCAATAGAGGAGTTGCCGACAGATGAGACAGGTGAATGGGACATTGTGGAATCTGTGCGCCCTTTCTGCTCCCTTCACTTGGTCTCCACATATTCCACTCACAGACATTTGAAGTGGTCGACTCCTTCCTGGATGCTTCTTCAACAGTTATACGTTCTAGGGCAAGTGATTCCCATGTATCAGTAAGGATGTTGCATTTATTTAGGGAGACTTTCAGGGTACCCTTGTAGTATTTCCTCTGCCTGCTTAATGATTGCTTACCATTGCAGAGCTGGGAGAAGAACACTTGTTTAGGGAGTTGTGTGTCAGGCAGATGGACAACATGGCCCATCCATCACAGCTTGTTGTGCATGACTTGTGCCTCGATACTGAGGATATTGGTTTGGGAGAGCTGCTCATGTTGGTACACCTACGCTGCCAGCAGATTTGCAGGATTTTGTGAGGCAGTGCTGGTGATAACCCTAAAGGGATTTGAGGTAACTGCTGTATATGGTCCATGTTTTTGACGTTTACAGGAAGGTAGAGAATACAGCTGCTCTGTAGATCAGGAGCTTAGTGGTGGGTTTGCGGTCTCAGGTTTTGAACACTATGTTCCACTGGCATACGAAGGCTGCACTGGTGCATTGGAGTCAGTGCTGGATTTCATCATCAATGTCTGCTCACATGTGAGGAGCCTCCGGAGTATGGGGAATAATTCATGTTGTGGATTTTGATGGTTGAGAATCAGTGTTGGTTACCAGGACTGGTAGAGAAACTTTGTTTTCTGGATGTTTAGTCTGATGCCCATTCTCTCATGAACTTTGGTGAATGCATCAATGATAATTTGTAGTTCAGGCTCTGAGTGTATGAACAAGCAGGAATTATCTGTGTGTTGCAGCTTTATGACAGAATATAGAGTGCTCTTGGTTCTGGAGGCATTAAAAGTTGAACACTTTCCTGCTCATTGTGTAGAGTAGTGTATTGTGGCAAAGAAGATGGAGAAGAGTATTGGTCTGATGACATATCCCTGCTTAAACTGAGTTTGCACTTGTATTGTGGTGGATTCGTTGGTGAGGATCACAGCTTGCTTGTCATTGTGGAACAGGCAGAGATGGTGACAAATTGTTGTGGGCTGCCAAATTTGAGAAGTGTCCTTTGACTGAGAGGATACAAGGAGTATACTTAAGAGGGAAATCAGGAGGGCAAAAAGGGGACATGAGATAGCTTTCGCGAACAGAGTTAAGGAGAATCCCAAGGGTTTTTACAAATACATTAAGGACAAAAGGGTAACAAGGGAGAGAATAGGGCCACTCAAAGATCAGCAAGGCAGTCTTTGTGTGGAGAAGCAGAAGATGGGGGAGATACTAAATGAGTATTTTGCATCAGAATTTACTATGGAAAAGGACATAGAAGATATAGAATGTAGGGAAATAGATGGAGACGTCTTGAAAAATGTCCATATTACAGAGAAGGAAGTGCTGGATGTCTGGACATGCATAAAAGTGGATAAGTCCCCAGGACCTAATCAGGTGTACCCTAGAACTCTGTGGGAAGTTAGGGAAGTGATTGCTGGGTTCTTTGCTGAGATATTTACATCATCAATAGTCACAGGTGAATTTCTAGAATATTGGAGGTTGGCTAACATGGTGCCACTATTTAAAAAAGATGATAAGGACAAGCCAGGGAACTATAGACCAGTGTCGGTGGTGGGCAAGTTGTTGGAGGGAATCCTGATGGACAGGATGTATATATACTTGGAAAGGCAAGGACTGATTAGGGAAAGTCAACATGCCTTTGTGCGTGGGAAATCATATTTCACAAACTTGATTGAGTTTTTTGAAGAAGTAACAAAGAGGATTGATGAGGGCTGAGCAGTGAACATGATCTATATGGACTTCAGCAAGGCATTCGACAAGGTTCCCCATGGGAGACTAGTTAGCAAGGTTAGATCTTATGGAATACAGGCAAAACTAGCCATTTGGATATATAACTGGCTCAAAGATAGAAGACAGAGGGTGGTGATGGAGGGTTTTTTTTAGACTAGAAGCCTCAGACAAGTGGAGTGCCACAGCGATCAGTGCTGGGTCCATTACTTTTTGTCATTTATATAAATGATTTGGATGTGAGAATAAGAGATACAGTTAGTAAGTTTGCAGATGACACCAAAGTTGGAGGTGTAGTAGACAGCGAAGAAGATTACCTCAGATTACAATGAGATCTTGATCAGATGGGCCAATGGGCTAAGGAGTGGCAGATGGAGTTTAATTTAGATAAATGTGAGGTGCTGTATTTTGGAAAGGCAAATCAGAGCAGGACTTATATATTTAATGGTAAGGTCCTAGGGTGTGTTGCTGAACAACGAGATCTTAGAGTGCAGGCTCATAGCTCCTTGAAAGTAGAGTCACAGTTAATTAGGATAGTGAAGGCGACCTTTGGAATGCTTTCTTTTATTGATCAGAGTACTGAGCATAGGAGTTGGGAGGTCATGTTGCGGCTGTACAGGACATTGGTTTGGCCACTTCTGGAATATTGCATGCATTTCTGGTCTCCTCCCTATTGGAAAGATGCTGTGAAACCTGAAAGGGTTCAGAAAAGATTTACAAGGATGTTGCCAAGGTTGGAAGATTTGAGCTACAGGGAGAGGTTGAATAGGCTGAGGCTGTTTTCCGATGATCATCGCAGGATGAGGGGGTCATCTTATAGAGGTTTATAAAATCATGAGGGGCATGGATAGGTTAAATAGACAACATCTTTTCCTGGGGTGGGGGAATCCAGAGCTAGAAGGCATAGGTTTAGGGTGAGAGGGGAAAGATATAAAAGAGACCTAAGGGGCAACTTTCTCACGCAGAGGCTGGTACGTATATGGAGTGAGCTGCCAGAAGAAGTCGTGAAGGCTGGTACAATTGCAACATTTAAAAGGCTTCTGGATGCGTATATGAATAGGAAGGGTTTGGAGGGATATGGGCCAAGTGCTGGCAGGTGGGACTAGATTGGGTTGGAATATCTGGTCAGCATGGACAGATTGGACCGAAGGGTCTGTTTTTGTGCTGTATATCTCTATGACTCGATGACTCTTATCCATTTGTCGATGGTGCAGCTTTAGTGGCAGTAATCAGCAATCTTGGATTTGTTGTGCTTTCTTTATCCATCAATTGTTCTTCATTCAGTGGAGCTTCACACTACAAGTCATGGTTGATGCTAGTATTCTTTATTGACTTGTAAGTTAGCATCATTCTATGTGTAGTAATTTTAACAAAGTCAGCCAGCTGAACATCATAGAATATGAATTCTCTGATTGGGACTGTTAATCTTGTCTGATCACGGAGCCTTGGCTGACACAAAAGGATGAGTGTCAGGGCTATTGGGCCCACTGGATGCCTGACTCAGTTAGAGGCAGTGCTAGTGTCAAAGGCTATGCATTTGTAAATACACTCCCTCTCAGACACACATCCTCTCACAAGCAAATACTCCATCACACTTACACACACACTCTATCAAACATACACACAGTCTCAAACACACACACTCACACCCTCTTTCCCTCACTCCCACACACATGCATGCACATACACATATAAGTCTATATGGTGAAGTTGCATTTGCAGATTTATATTTACAGATACATTCTATTTTGTTCAAAAAGCACACAATCTTGTAGGCAGTCAGTCCATGTGATGTTTTATAAATTCCTACTTTGGAAATAGAACCAGTCTGATTCAAGGTTGGGATACAGACAGACTCTAACCTTTAATGCATTGTCTGAGCTTAGATGTCACTTTTTTTTATAAAACCTTAAATTATCTCGGGATTGTAACTTCATGGAAGCTCTGGGATTTACGTATCAATCAATTGAAACCTGCATCTTCAATTTAATTGATTAAAGACTTAACAACAATCAAGGTTTGGTTAATACATTACATCTTTTGTAAGATACTTTGATCTTTTACAATAAATTCTGTTTCCTATGATCCTGCCCCACCAGTTACCAGATAAATGAGTTGGACTATAACCCTGTGTTGAATGATTTTTAATTTTGTATGGGATGTCAACCTCTGAAGAGTTATTTCACTTTGCATTAATGAACCCATTGCTATCATATTTGATATGATCTTTAATTTGTAATTTTCTTCGAACTGATTTTCTGACAGTTGGCTGACAGTTTGGTGGCAGACTTAAGTTAGACTAACTTTTAGCAGCTTTCTCTGATCATTGACTAATCTGTGAGCATGCAGTAGACAAGTAGCTTGTGTTGGCAGTGTCCTTAGGAAGCATTACCATATGTAATGGATTACAGTGCAAGGGTATTTCCACGGCAGCAATACAGAATGTCCACTTAATCATGGGCATGCTGTACCCTTGAAAAGTACATGACCTTTTGCTTTAGGCTTTGTGACACGAATGGATTAAAATCCAGCTTCAATACTCACATCTATATATTTGTGACTTTTAAAAAAATATAGTAAGCAGCCGAACAAAAATGACATCCATTGGACATATTCCAGGCAAGTTGGCTGCCTCCAGAAATTTCCAGCAATTATCAAGGCAAAATGAAATGCATCATCTACTGGATTGTAACACTCTTTACATTGTATAATCATTCCAGCGAAGCAAACACAAAAGAGACACAGGTGAAATGACTATACTAGCCAGTTATCTACAAAGGATTCCATTACGACCTGTTTGTGCTTGATTTGGAGCTCATGACTGCACAGTTGCCTGCTTCAAAACACACTTGGTTTTGGCCAGGAAATCATGACCCACCTTGTTAGCTGAGTTACATGACCGAAACTGCTGGTTTGTTTGAGATGCCTTCACCTATAGAGTGTTTAACTTATTCCCTGCGTTTTAGAATCATAGACTCATAGAGATGTACAGCATGGAAACAGACCCTTCGGTCCAACCCGTCCATGCCAACCAGATATCCCAACCCAGTCTAGTCCCACCTGCCATATCCCTCCAAACCCTTCCTATTCATATACCCATCCAAATGCCTCTTAAATGTTGCAATTGTACCAGCTTCACCACATCCTCTGGCAGCTCATTCCATACAGATATCATTCTCTGTGTGAAAAAGTTGCCCCTTAGGTCTCTTTTATATCTTTCCCTTCTCACCCTAAACCTATGCCCTCTTGTTCTGGACTCCCCGACCCCCAGGGAAAAGACTTTGTCTATTTATCCTATCAATGGCCCTCATAATTTTGTAAACCTCTATAAGGTCACCCCTCAGCCTCCGATGCTCCAGGGAAAACAGCCCCAGCCTGTTCAGCCTCTCCCTGTAGCTCGGATCCTCCAACCCTGGCAACATCCTTGTAAATCTTTTCTGAACCTTTTCAAGTTTCACAACATCTTTCCGATAGGAAGGAGACCAGAATTGCACGCAATATTCCAACAGTGGCCTAACCAATGTCCTGTACAGCCGCAACATGACCTCCCAACTCCTGTACTCAATACTCTGACCAATAAAGGAAAGCATACCAAATGCCTTCTTCACTATCCTATCTACCTGTGACTCCACTTTCAAGGAGCTATGAACTTGCACTCCAAGGACTCTTTGTTCAGCAACACTCCCGAGGACCTTACCATTAAGTGTATAAGTCCTGCTAAGATTTGCTTTCCTAAAATGCAGCACCTCGCATTTATCTGAATTAAACTCCATCTGCCACTTCTCAGCCCATTGGCCCATCTGGTCCAGATCCTGTTGTAATCTGAGATAACCCTCTTCGCTGTCCACTACACCACCAATTTTGGTGTCATCTGCAAACTTACTAACTGTACCTCTTATGCTCGCATCCAAATCATTTATGTAAATGACAAAAAGTAGAGGACCCAGCACTGATCCTTCTGGCACTCCACTGGTCACAGGTCACCAGTTTGAAAAACAACCCTCCATCACCTCTGTCTTCTACCTTTGAGCCAGTTCTGCATCTAAATGGCTAGTTCTCCCTGTATTCCATGAGATCAAACCTTGATAATCAGTCTCCCATGTGGAACCTTGTCGAACGCCTTACTGAAGTCCATGTAGATCACATCTACTGCTCTGCCCTCATCAATCTTCTTTGTTACTTCTTCAAAAAACTCAATCAAGTTTGTGAGACATGATTTCCCACACACTAAACCATGTTGACTATCTCTAATCAGTCATTGCCTTTCCAAATTCATCTACCTCCTGTCCCTCAGGATTCCCTCCAACAACTTGCCCACCACCGAGGTCAGGCTCACCGGTCGATAGTTCCCTGGCTTGTCTTTACCGCCCTTCTTAAACAGTGGCTCCACGTTTGCCAACCTCCAGTCTTCCGGCACCTCACCTGTGTCTATCGATGATGCAAATATCTCAGCAAGAGGCCCAGCAATCACTTCTCTAGCTTCCCACAGAGTTCTCGGATACACCCAATCAGGTCCTGGGGATTTATCCACCTTTAACTGTTTCAAGACATCCAGCACTTCCTCCTTTGTAATCTGGACATTTTGCAAGATGTCACCATCTATTTCCACCATCATTTTCACCGTCTATATCTTCCATATCCTTTTCCACAGTAAATACTGATGCAAAATATTCATTTAGTATCTCCCCCATTTTTTGTGGCTCCACACAAAGGCCGCCTTGCTGATCTTTGAGTGGCCCTATTGTCTCCCTAGTTACCCTTTTGTCCTTTAATATATTTGTAAAAACCCTTTGGATTCTCCTTAATTCTATTTGCCAAAGCTATCTCATGTCCCCTTTTTGCACTCCTGATTTCTCTCTTAAGTATACTCCTACTTTCTTTATACTCTTCTGAGGATTCACTCGATCTATCCTGTCTATACCTGACATATGCTTCCTTCTTTTTCTTAACCAAACCCTCAATTTCTTTAGACATCCAGCATTCCCTATACCTACCAGCCTTCCCTTTCACCCTGACAGGAATATACTTTCTCTGGATTCTTATTATCTCATTTCTGAAGGCTTCCCATTTTCCAGCCGTCCCTTTACCTGCGAACATCTGCCTCCAATCAGCTTTTGAAAGTTCTTGCCTAATACCGTCAAAATTGGCCTTTCTCCAATTTAGAACTTGGAGTTTAGATCTGGTCTATCCTTTTCCATCACTATTTTAAAACGAATAGAATTATGGTCACTGGCCCCAAAGTGGTCCCCCACTGACACCTCAGTCACCTGCCCTGCCTTATTTCCCAAGAGTAGGTCAAGTTTTGCACCTTCTCTAGTAGGTACATCCACATGCTGAATCAGAAAATTGTCTTGTACACACGTAAGAAATTCCTCTCTATCTAAACCTTTAACACTATGGCATTCCCAGTTGATGTTTGGAATGTTAAAATCCCCTACCATAACTACCCCATTATTCTTACAGAAAGCTGAGATCTCCTTACAAGTTTGTTTCTCAATTTCCCTCTGACTATTAGGGGGGTCTATAATACAATCCCACCGAACGGAGAATTCACCACAAAGGTATACAGGAAAACCACACACACAGACCAAATCCTAAACTATGAAAGCAACCACCCAACACACACAAAAGAAGTTGCATCAAGACACTGTTCAAAAGGGCCACAATACACTGCAGTACACCAGAACTGCAAAAAGAGGAAGAAGAACACCTATACAATGTATTCGCCAAAAACGGATACCCTCGCAATTTCATCAACAGATGCCTAAGGGAAAGACAACAGAATGAGGACATGCCACAAACTAAAGGACTGGCCACACTACCATATTTGAAAAACATTTCTGAGCTGACAGCCAGACTACTGTGACCACTAGGACTCATAACAGCACACAAACCAACAGCCACGCTCAGACAACAACTCACCAGAATGAAGGATCCGATACCCAGCATGAGCAAAACCAATGTAGTGTACAAAATCCCAGGCAAGGACTGCACAAAACACTACATAGGACAAACAGGAAGACAGCTAACGATCCGCATCCATGAACACCAACTAGCTACGAAACGACATGACCAGCTATCCTTAGTAGCCACACATGCAGATGACAAGCAACATGAGTTCGACTGGGACAACACTACTATTATAGAGGTAAAAACAATGACTGCAGATGCTGGAAACCAGATTCTGGATTAGTGATGCTGGAAGAGCACAGCAGTTTAGGCAGCATCCAAGTTGCTTTGAAATCGACGTATCGGGCAAAAGCCCTTCATCAGGAATAAAGGCAGTGAGCCTGAAGCGTGGAGAGATAAGCTAGAGGAGGGTGGGGGTGGGGAGAAAGTAGCATAGAGTACAATGGGTGAGTGGGGGAGGGGATGAAGGTGACAGGTCAGGGAGGAGAGGGTGGAGTGGATAGGTGGAAAAGGAGATAGGCAGGTAGGACAAGTCCGGACAAGTCATGGGGACAGTTACTGAGCTGGAAGTTTAGAACTAGGGTGAGGTGGGGGAAGGGGAAATGAGGAAACTGTTGAAGTCTACATTGATGCCCTGGGGTTGAAGTGTTCTGAGGCGGAAGATGAGGCGTTCTTCCTCCAGGCGTCTGGTGGTGAGGGAGCGGCAGTGAAGGAGGCCCAGGACCTCCATGTCCTCGGCAGAGTGGGAGGGGGAGTTGAAATGTTGGGCCATGGGGTGGTGTGGTTGATTGGTGCGGGTGTCCCGGAGATGTTCCCTAAAGCGCTCTGCTCGGAGGCGCCCAGTCTCCCCAATGTAGAGGAGACCGCATCGGGAGCAACGGATACAATAAATGATATTAGTGGATGTGCAAGTAAAACTTTGATGGATGTGGAAGGCTCCTTTAGGGACTTATATCGAGGTGAGGGAGGAGGTGTGGGCGCAGGTTTTACAGTTCCTGCGGTGGCAGGGGAAAGTGCCAGGATTGGACGGTGGGTTGTAGGGGGGCGTGGACCTGACCAGGTAGTCACGGAGAGAACGGTCTTTTTGGAAGGCGGAAAGAGGTGGGGAGGGAAATATATCCCTGGTAGTGGGGTCTGTTTGGAGGTGGCGGAAATGTCGGCGGATGATTTGGTTTATGCGAAGGTTGGTAGGGTGGAAGGTGAGCACCAGGGGCGTTCTGTCCTTGTTACTGTTGGAAGGGTGGGGTCTGAGGGCGGAGGTGCGGGATGTAGACGAGATGCGTTGGAGGGCATCTTTAACCACGTGGGAAGGGAAATTGCGGTCTCTAAAGAAGGAAGCCATCTGGTGTGTTCTGTGGTGGAACTGGTCCTCCTGGGAGCAGATCTGGCAGAGGCGGAGGAATTGGGAATATGGGATGGCATTTTTGCAAGAGGTAGGGTGGGAAGAGGTGTAATCCAGGTAGCTGTGGGAGTCGGTGGGTTTGTAAAAAATGTCTGTGTCAAGTCGGTCGTCATTAATGGAGATGGAGAGGTCCAGGAAGGGGAGGGAGGTGTCATAGATGGTCCAGGTAACCTTAAGGTCAGGGTGGAATGTGTTGGTGAAGTTGATGAATTGCTCAACCTCCTCGCGGGAGCACGAGGTGGCGCCAATGCAGTCATCAATGTAGCGGAGGAAGAGGTGGGGAGTGGTGCCGGTGTAATTACGGAAGATCAACTGCTCTATGAGCCAACAAAGAGACAGGCATAGCTGGGGGCACATTTGTGTACCCATGGCTACCCCTTTGGTCTGGAGGAAGTGGGAGGATTCAAAGGAGAAATTGTTAAGGGTGAGGACCAGTTCGGCCAAACGAATGAGAGTATCGGTGGAAGGGTACTGTTGGGGACATCTGGAGAGGAAAAAATGGAGGGCTTGGAGGCCCTGGTCATGGCGGATGGAGGTGTAGAGGGATTGGATATCCATGGTGAAGATGAGGCGTTGGGGGCCAGGGAAACGGAAGTCTTGGAGGAGGTGGAGGGCATGGGTGGTGTCTTGAACGTATGTGGGGAGTTCCTGGACTAGGGGGGATAGGACAGTGTCGAGACAAGCCAAACAGAGAACAGCCAGGGAATTCCTAGAGACATGGCACTCATCAATCAATAAGTACATCGAGCTGGACCCAATATATCGGCCACTGCAGTGGACAGCTGGAACTGACAACTGGAAGCGGCAGATACAAACCACTATAAATGCCGGAGGAAAGATCACAGAAGCGCTTCACAGGAGGCTCCCAAGCACTGAGGATGTCACCCAGACAGGGGACGAAACGTCTGCAACACAAATTCCCAGCTCAGCGAACAGAACCACAACAATTTTAAATATTTACATAATTTGTAATTTTTAACTTATATCCTTACCTTTTTCTTTTTTTCTTCTTGAAAGCGTATATGTGTGAATGTGTGTTGTGAAATAATTCCCCCCAGGTGTGGAATGCAGAATACACCTGAAAGCATTTATTGAAATAATTTATTTTAATTGGACTGCACAAACAGGGCTTGGGAAACACACTATCATCTATTTTTAAAAAAGGGAAAAGAAAAATAAGAAAAGAAAATTTAAAAACCAACCAAGTTGGGGGAAAAGACAAAAACAGTAAAAACAGTTAAATTCACATCTCTCTCTGTGGTCCATGATGCACAACCTCTTTTGCTCTTTTTCTTCTCCCCCCCACACCCATCCCCAAAACTCTATAATATTGCTTCAAAATGTATTTTGAGTGCCTTGTAAGAAAACAAAGCAAATTAAATTACAAATAGTATTGATTTTGGCAAACATCCTGAGACCAACATATTTCTGTCTTGCTGCCAGGTTTTAGGTGGTGTTGAGATAGTGGTGACATTTTCTGCCAGCTACTATAACTTCTCAGATAAGAGCCACCATCTCCAAAACAGACCACTCCTTGACGCCTCCAAACTCGTTTCATTATGTTGTGCTGGTTTTCTTTGCATCTTTCAGGATCAATTGTTAAATGCTGTTGTGGCAGGTGTCCCACTCATTGAACTAATTCCCAATGTGTCTTGTGATGTTTGCTGAGAACATTTAATGAGTGAATTCCTTCTACTTGACATTATGAATGGTTATTTATCTCAGGTCTCTTTCTCTCCCCACTTCCAAAATCTCTGAAGTCTTTCATTCTATACAAATAGTTTTCCATTCTAATTCCCCTCCCTCTCCTTCCTTGCTCAAGAAATCTAACTACTTGACGACACTCAGTTCCAAGCTCATTATATCAATCAATGCTTCTTGAAATCTCTTCAATTCCATTTCTGCTCTGGACACAGCACTGAAAGTAATATAATCAAAAACATGAAGAACATCCTCTCTAACCATGAGGATGTTGTCCTGTTCATTCTTGTCCTTCTTAGCCTCGCTGCAGCCTTTTACACTCCATTCATCTTCAAGCTCACTACTCAGTCCTCCATCTCTGTGCCACCCACCTGGACATGGTTCCACTCCAACATAGCTCATACTTATGATACAATGGCTTTCCTTCGGGAGTGTTCTTGGACTTTATTGTTGTTCCCTCCACCCTCACTTTCATGTCGATAGTCAGTCACCATTAGCTAACTCTTCCCCACTATCTACAGAGATGAACCAAAATGTTCTCGAAATTAAAATCATCAGGATCAAATCTATTTTGCTGAGCTTAAATAAAAATTCTTCACTCTAGGCTTATGCACTCTCCTGTGATTTCATAATGTGTTTCATTCCAATGTGAGCATTTAATCTTTAAAATTGTTTATTTTCTCCTCCAGAAAATCATCTCCTTCTGTTTTCATGTAGTTTTGGTAAAACAATGTCTCTGTGAGTGAGAAATCCAAATCTGCTAATGATCCTTTATGCCTAGTTAGGTTGAACCACATCAAAGACTTACACATTTGATGCTTTTATATCATATACTACTATTGTTACTCCTGTTTTTAACCACTTCCATTTAGCTTTCCCTTCCACAAAGTATTAGATTCAAATTTATCATCCAAATTCATCAATCTTTCTAAAGCCACAACTATTCCCAATCTGTTCCTCTTCCAAACTTTGTAATCTCCACTGAAGGTGCACCTCTTATTGCAACATCCTCATTCTTGTGCTTTATCTTTTGTGTCGTGATATTTAGCTTTCTTAGGTGTGTGTTCTGAAATGCTTTTTAAATCCCTACCAAAAACTATTTCTTTTTAATCTGTAAAAGCCTGTCAAAGTCTGTAACAATGGTTTTGGTCCCTATTCGGTTGCATGGAAATCATTCTTGCAAGCACTGATGCATTATGTAATTATTAATACATGGAGTCATAGAGATGTACAGCACAGAAACAGACCCTTCGGTCTAACTTGTCCATGCCGACCAGATATTCAAACCTAATCTAATCCCATTTGCCAGCACTTGGCCCATATCCTTCTAAACCCTTCCTATTCATATACCCACCAAGATGCCTTTTAAATGTTGTAATTGTACCAGCCTCCACCACTTCCTCTGACAGCTCATTTCATATATGCACCACCCTCTGCAGGAAAAAAATTGCCCTTTCGGTCCCTTTTAAATCTTTCCCCTCATATGCTAAACCTATGCCATCTAGTTCTGGACTCCCCCACACCAGGGAAAAGACCTTGTATATTTACCCTATCCAGGCCCCTCATGATTTTATAAACCTTTATAATAAAGGAACCATATATATGCAGATTATTAGTCTGATGTTTTCATTGTCAAAGTTGTAATTTTAAAAGCACTGGTTTAAAATGTGATTGTCAAGCATGTAAAGAAGACCAGGTACTTTGAAATTATCACAGTTTTGTGACAATTTTGCTCTTTAGAATTGGTAAATCATTTATCTGCTTGACTCAGTTATACGTTTCCTCTTTCACCAATGTCTGCTGAAGACTATCAGACCATGGTTTTATGCCTTTTGTATTTATCATTGCTCAATAACAACTCAAAAGTTTTTAATGATCACCAAACCAAAATAGTCTCTGAGACTGCTACTTAATAAACAATATTAAACCTCAAGCTAATGTAAACACACATCACAACAAGCAATGTGAATAATCAAATCCATTTTTGTCAATAATTATAAGATATGCAAACATATCGGAAAATGTAACCATCAACTTCTTTGCTCACACGCAATTTCTTGTGTGGGAATACTACTGATAATTTTATGTCAAGAATTTTACACAATGTTATCAGTCATAAGACCATGGCAAAGGAATTTTAGTGCTCATGCCTGCTCATAACCTTCTGTGATTACAGCCTTAACATTATGAATTAATATCAATTGAATAAATTTGAAAAAATGCAATTGGAATATCTCTGAAATATTATTTCACAGATCAACTTCATTAAATAGTACTAAGTTCAAACATTCCTCTGTTCATATGTAAAATGTATCAGTAACCTATCTGTAGTCTTTAAGAAATGTTAGAAATTTACTTTTTATCATTTAATTCATTTTTATCACTTAGGACCTAAAAGTGTTGCCTACATGGTGAAAAAAAATGGACAAACCATGTTTTGTTTTGGAAAAGAATAAATCAGAAGAGCAATATAATGTTTTTGTCACCATTATGCCACATGCACCTAACACAGTGTTGTTATTCTCAAAACCGTGGTAAGACTTGATGCTTGTGTTACTTATGAACAAATGATATAGCAAATTCAAGCTAGACCTGACGTACTATTAAACAAATCACCCTAAAGGTTGCTGCTCTTAGCTTTGTGAAAATGTCATCTTGCTGCTTGACTTGCCATTGAAAGCATTGAATGGTATGAATCTGGTGTGGTTTGGTGGATAGGCATGAAGTCACTGCAATGCCTGTGTATTTGTGTCTCAAACCCCTTTAACAATGTGTTAAATTTTATCTACTGACAGACAATCTTTCTGACACAGAGAAGAATGATTTCCAAATGTGATGTTTCTTTTCCTCTGTGTTTTAATTATTTAAGATAAAAAAGTACTTTTCAAAAACAAAAAGATCTTTTCTATCTCTTTTATTCCTCCGAAACAAATCTTTCTTCTCTTCTTTTCATTTATTTTCCCATACCTAATTTGGATTTGAGTTCATTCACTTTAATTCGCACTTCCTTCTCAATCTTTGCATTGTAAGTTTCACAAAGCTTCAATCTGATCAGTAAAGACACAGCTGTTTGCCCTCTTCACTTACATGGTAGATTCCCTGTTTATGTCAATTCAAAGTTAATCAGTTTTCACATTCATCAACTAGCTGTACAAAAACTATTAGAATCGAAACACGCCTGACCAAGTCAAATGCTATAAAATATCAGAGCACAGTTTGTTATTGCTCCATATGATTGCTCGCAATAAAATGCATGTCTGTAATCAAGAAAAATGTTTTTAAAATAAATTCTATTCTGAAGAAGAGTCATACTGGACTAGAAACATTAACTTTGTTTCACCCACCATAGCTGCTGCTACATCTGCTGAGTTTCTTCAGCATTCTCTGTGTTTGTTTCAGATTTCCAGCGTCTGTAGCATTTTGCGTTTATTTTAAATCAGTTATTGCAAGGGGGTCGTGTTCAAATGATGTATTTATATGTTATTCTGTTAACTCCAAGACAGTTTTGCTTTCGTTAGTTTTTCTGATCCTGCATAAAAAAATTATCTGAACCACCAAATGGGTTAGGAAAGGATTGAAAGGCAGCAGACACTCTACACTGATCATCATCCATTGATCATGACAATGTACGCATAGCTATTGGGTATGGATAGAATTGAACTTGGTTGTTTATGAAATCTTACTTTCATGTGTGAAAATGGCCATCAGGCACTATAAGTCAGGAAATATCACTGTCTTTAGTAAAGTGACAAGTCAAAAATGAACTGAGCCTGCTGTAGTCAATATTTGAGCACCACCTGGTGGTTAATATGAGACCCCATCAGTTGCTTGAAGCCCAGCAGTGATCGTCTTACCACTGTGAGAATAACTTAACACTGTGTTAGGTGCATGTGGCATAATGGTGACAAAAACATTATATTGCTCTTCTGATTTATTCCTTTCCAAAACAAAACATGGTTTGTCAATTTTTTTTCACCATGTAGGCAACACTTTTAGGTCCTAAGTGATAAAAATGAATTAAATGATAAAAAATAAATTTCTAACATTTCTTAAAGACTACAGATAGGTTACTGATACCTTTTACATATGAACAGAGGAATGTTTGAACTTAATACTTTTTTATGAAGTTGATCTGTGAAATAATATTTCAGAGATATTCCAATTGCATTTTTTCAAATTTATTCAATTAATAATAATTCATAATGTTAAGGCTGTAATCACAGAAGGTAACAATTTTGACATGAACTCCATTTTTGTAAAAACAAGATTTCCACCAAATTTACAATCCCAGAACAAGAGAAGCAATAGTTTTTTTTTGTTAGACAAAAAAAACTGCAAATGCTGGAATCCAAAGTAGACAAACTGGAGGCTGGAAGAACACAGCAAATCAGGCAGCATCAGAAGGTGGAGTAGTCAATATTTTGGGTATAAACCTTCTTCAGGACTAGGGGTGGAGGGGGTAAGGCTGCAGATAGGGTGGCCGGGGAGAGGAGCGGGGGAAGATTTTGGATGCGGACAGGGACAGAGTGGTGAAGTGGTGATAGGTGACCACAGGTAGAGGGTATGGCCTGGTTGTTCCATGGGAGGAATGAATCTGTTTAGTGGCTGGAAGGAAGGGTAGGCAAGTGGAATGAAAAGGAGGAGGTGGGTCTGGAAAGGGAGTCAGGGGGTGGAAAGGGAGGTTACTTTAGATTGGAGAACTCAGCGTTGAGTCCTCCAGGCTGTAGGTTGCCCAAGTAGCATCAGGAGGTGGAGAAGTCAATGTTTTGGATATAAACCTTCTTCAGGACTTTGGGGTGGGGGTTAGGCTGCAGATGGGAGTCTTGGGAGGTGGGGGGGAGGTTTTGGATGGGGAGGGGGTGGAGTGGTGAGGTGGTGGTAGGTGAACATAGGTGGAGGGTATGGCCTGGTTGATCCATGGGAGGAATGAATCCGTTTGGTGGCTGGAAGGAAGGGTAGGCAAGTGGAATGAAAAGGAGGAGGAGGGGCTGGAAAGGGAGTTGGGGGTGGGAAGGGAGGTTACTTGAGTTTGGAGAACTCAATCTTGAGTCTTCCAGGCTGTAGGTTGCCCAGGTGGAAGATGAGGTGTCGCTTGTCCAATTTGCGGTCTGATTCACTGTGGCAATGGAGGAGGCTGAGGATGGTCATGTTGGAGAAGGAGCGGAAAGGGGAATTGAAATGGGTGATGACTGAGAGATCAGGCTGGCCCTTATGGGCCCAGCTGAGATGCTTGGCAAAACATGCCCTTAATTTATGTTTGGTCTCATCGATAGAGAAGACCATCTTGGGAGATCTGGGTATAATAAACTAGGTTGGTGGAGAGGCAGGTGAACATCTGTCTCATCTGGAAGGACTGTTTAGGGCCTTGGGATGGAGGTGAGGAGTTTAGTGTGCTGGCAGGTAAGGCACTCAAACAGATAAAATAAAATACTACTGTCCCTGATCATTTAAACATTTTAATATATATTATTTTCTAGTTATTCTTGTAGATGTGACAGCCTAGGAGGACACATCCATACATTGGCTAGCATAGAAATAAGGAGAAAGATTTACAGCACAGGAGAAGGAGGCCATTTGGCCCACTGTTTCTATGTCAGCCAAAAAATGAATGATCAACCTTAATCCCACGTTCCAGAACATGGTGCATACCTCTTTAAGTTATAACATCTCAAGTGAATATTCAGTTATTTTCAAAAACCTGCTTATGGTTTTTCTCTCCACCACCTTTACAGATAGTAGTTTCCAGACCTCACTATTCCCTGCATGTGAAATGCGCTCCACAATTCACCAACTAATTTAAATCTAATTCCTTTGGGTTATTGGTCTTGCTGCAAATGGAAACAGGCCCTTCATTGATATTTTATAATCAACTTGCTCAGAAATATTATGACACATTCCTGGAGCAGGTGGGACTTGAACCTCAGCTTCCTGGCTCAGAGATAGGGACATTACCACTACACCATAAGAACCCTTAGATCCATTGTTGTATGATATCCAGTAATTGTAGATTAGATTCCCTACAGTGTGGAAACTGGCCCTTTAACCCAACCAGTCCACACCAACCCTCCAAAGAGTAACCCACCCAGGCCCATTTCCCTCTGACTAACGCATCTAACACTATGGGCAATTTAGCACGACCAATTCACCTGACCTGCACATCTTTGGATTGTCGGAGGAAACTGGAGCACCCGGAGGAAACCCACACAGACGCAGGGAGAATGTGCAAACTCCACACAGAGAGTCACCTGAGGCTGGAAACAAACCTGGGACCCTGGTGCTGTGAGGCAGCAGTGCTAATCACTGTACGTGTATTCAGCTGAATTAAATTTTCCTGTAGCCTTTCTTTTTCAGAGAAAACAAACTAAGTTGAACCAATCTTTTCCTCATAGCTAAAATTCTCCATTCTTCACACACTTTTGTGCTAAGTACATTCTTTAGCACAGTTTTGTGCTAAATATCTTTATAACCTTGCCGATGTGATCACATTCCTCCTCAAATGTAGTGTGACCAGGTTAAATCTAGTAATTCAGCTGCAGTAAATTTGTATGTTATACAATATTAATTTAACCTCCCTGCTTTGTTATCTAGCCTTTCACCAAAAATGGAAAATGTCCCACATAGCTTCTTAGCTGCCTTATCCATTTGTATTGCTACTTGATAATCAACTGGTAGGTAGGATTAGACTCCTTTTTTGACAAGCGTGGTCACTTTGGGTATAAACTATTGTGCAAATCTTCCACTGTTTTTATGTAATCCTCCAATGTCCCTCTTTTCCCTTACATGTAATAGAACCATAGTATCCCTACAATGTTTAAAAAGACCATTCAGCCTATACATTCTGCACCAACTCTCTGAAGAGCAGCCTTCTAGACCTAACGTATACATCCCTGGACACTACAGGGCAAATTGGCATGACCAATCTGCATATCTTTGGACTATGGGAGGAATCCAAAGTAGATTCAGGGAGAATGTGCAAACTCCATACAGATAGAAACCCAAGGGTGGAATCGAACTGGATCCCAGATGCTGTGAAACAGCGATGCTAACCACTGAGCCACCGTGCTGCCCCCTTTCTTTTCTCTAAGGCAGAGAAGGGGAGATAGAGAATTCTCATTGGAACATATCACAAACTGCAAGGGTCCCAGTACTGAACTCTGTAGAAGTCACTGAAAACAGTTTTCCAGTTACAAAACCACCGATTGACCATAACACTTTGCTCCCTTCCACTGAGCTAATTTTGGACCAACTTGGTAACTTCCTTTACATTTCATGAAGTTTTAATTTGTTGATCATTCTATCATTTTGGACCTTATTAAAAACTTTGTCAAAATCAATATATTTGGAATTATGTGATACATTCAAACTGCCTTGAACAAGGGAAATTCATTTGATTTTCAATAGCATAGCCACCACTGAGTCTTCCACATCAACACTGTGGTATTACTATTGTACAGAAACTGAACTGGGCCTCAAAATCTTCTCATGTGATGTAACATTATTACTGTTGAAAGGCTTAATCTGTTCCTGAAGATATTCTTCTTTGGTTTTTGCGGGTGATTATTTCCTAAACCACAGGAAAGAACTATCAGTTTTACAAGTAGAGCAAAGAATTAGACCCTGAGAGTACCTGAGCTGGAATGGGGAATTGAATCCTAAGCAATTAACATTAATCCAACCCCACCAAGATAACAGCATCCCAGAAAAAGCAATAATTGATATTAGCCTTTGGGCCATTGCTCAAGACATCAGAAAAAGATGTTTAGAAACAAGTGTATTAGCATTCTTCCAATAATATCACACAATATTATTTAACCCCGAGAATATATGCCAAATTTGAATTTGTTTTGAATGCTGATAACTGCCAGAGACCACAGCTTCCTCCAAGTGTGTATTTTTACCCCTGAAAATGTCACTATATGCATTTTCCTTCCTGCTGTTACAATGAAAGAAAAGATCAATCATGAAGACACTGTACCAATATGACATATAACTTTAAATGGGATCTTGTTAGCCCACAAAATACGAACTTCTGCAAATATTCTTTTCCAAATGTTTAGAGGTATATAACAGATGGTAAGGTAGATTTTTGAATGTATTTATTGTTAACCATATTAATAAAATTGTTAGGACATGTCGGAGTTCATAATTTTGCCCTGGTCCTGAACCGAATAGACTGAAATGAGGTGGAATTCATTTCATCTGTCAAAGAAGAAATACTGAAGATTTCCTTCTTGTAATATTTGTGGGACCAACCAATTGTATATGACTTTGTGCTGTGATGGTTACATTTCAGAAATGTTTACAGAACATACTCAGAAAAATCACCAACAATTACTGGGACTTTCTGGTGGCTGTACCCTTTAATGGAAAGCATAAATTCCTGATTGCTAAATTTTCCTCACTGATGCTGCGTTCATCTTCAACTCATCTCACATTGTTCTACTTCTATCTCTTTTCTTTATGTTGCTTACCAGGCGTTTTTCTGTACTTTGCCTCTGTACTTCTTGGCAAAATGCCTTTGCTCCCAAATTTTCATAGAATCCCTACAGTGTACTCTTACCAATCACCTGTACCTGTGTTTTTGTTTTTGCGGCTGATTACTTATTATTCACTATCTGTGCTACTTAACTATGTAATCTGCCTGTATTGCTCGCAAGATAAAGCTTACCACTGTTCCTCAGTAGATGTGACAACAAATTCAATTCAATGTAGAAGCAGGTTATTTGGCCCATCAAATCCATATCAACCCACTAAACAGCATCTCATCGAGACCCACCCCTTACCCTATAATCATGGCTAGTACGTCTAATCTACACATCCCCGGACACTATGGGCAATTTAGCATGGCAGGTCCATCTAACTTGCACATCTTTGGACTGTGGGAGGAAACCAGAGCACCTGGAGGAAACCAATGCAAACACAGGGAGACTGTGCAAACTCCACACAGACAGTCGCCCAAGGATAGAACTCTGCTCCCGGGCACAGTGAGGTAGTAGTGCTAACCACTAGGCCACAGTGTCACCCCTTGGAAAAGGTTTCTTCAAATCTTTCCCTTGGTAGGATGGCAAGCAACCCTAAGGTTGTTGCTGCTGACACACACTTTCTCAGACTTCTGCTTTTTATATTTTCTTTTTTGTGCATTCCGTTGTGGCATTCCATTAACCACAGCTTTTGTTGTGCCAACAGTGGAGGTGAGGCCAAGTTTCATTCTGTGAAATTGTAGTTTCATCGTTTCCAATGGAACTGCTACTTTCAAAGTGTTTTAAGTCTCCTCCTCCATCTAGCAGATCATCCCTTGACCTATCTGACCTAGAATGTCAGACCATCTGATTCATTACCTGGTAATACAAGTTCTTTACAACATAACTGCATCCATCTGATCCCTGCTTCAGACGGGTCACAAATTAGTCTGTTGTTTGCCCAATTTCTGTTTCATCTGATGGAAAACATGCTTTTAGAATGTGGCATTTGGCAACAACACATTTGGTCTTTTAAAATACTGCACATTCATAATCTCCCTTTTTCTTCTGTGTCAGACAACATTTTGCAAGCCTCCCTCACCAGAGCATCTGCATTTAATTACGTAAAGCCAGTTGCTATGCTGTCTGTGTGAGTGTCTCCAAAGTGGACTGCAACTGTCAGCAGGAGTTTTAAACTTCTCTATTGCCTTCATTTCACACTGATGATACTGGTATTATCTGTCACATCAAACAGCTCAATTTCCCAGACTGTTGACACATCAACTCCAGAAAATGCCATGATGCAATCCTAAATATCTCTGTATATATTCTTGTTACCAATGTCACACCTTAAGCTGGAAGAAAAATATTTCAAGTCACAAATTTAGCTGTAGATGTCATCTCATTTAATCTGCTAACTTCTGAACATGTGCTACCTGACCTTCCAACCCAGGCCAGCTGACCCCATATATAAGGCAGAGTGTACCTGACACTGACTTACTCTATAGTATTTAATTTTCAAATCCCCACATGACAATTGCTACCTAACCTGTCGATGGATTCACAGTGAGCTGAACTGTGACTCCAGGACTTGGAGGAACTGGCTCAGTATCAATGTTAATAATACATTGGTTGGATTTTAAGAGAGCGCATCAGTCGATGTGGGGATGGGACCCCCACCAGAGCAGTAAGCTTTGGGGGCAAGCCTGCCTCTGCTTGGCTGGCAACCCTGTAGCCATATAATTGCCATTCTAACTCAACTGTGAAGAAAGTCTTGCAACTGAGAGTTGTCAATCCAAACAAATGGCCAGCATCACTTTAATCCCAGAAGGGCTGCTATGAAGAATGGCCACTGCTGAGCGTTGCAGTCAGATTGCAGTCAGTCAAGAACAGATGCCATTATATGCCTGAATTTCAAGTTAATTCTGGGTTCTCAGTGGGCTGGCAGACCTTCTGATGTCTGCTGGTAAAATCAATGGCTAGGAAATATATCTCAGGCACAATGCCCAATTTTACAAATTTGCTGCCGCCAACTTATCCCTGTGTCACTTAAAATCCAGCCCATTAAGTGAGTGAAATTGGTCAAAGCCAGCAGTGTGAAACTGGTTTGTTGTAAACTGCTAATTAACTTTTCAGTGTGTCAGTGCTTAATTTCAATTGACTTGAAAACTTGTATCCAAGTAAACCTAATGGTATTACTGTAAAATATTCAACCAGAAATGGTTTGAACTGTCATACCATTAATGTCAGTGGAAGGTATATCAGGCAGTTTGAGAAAGTGGTTGCTAATTTGCCACAAGCAAGTTTCATGGTGCTGCTATATCAATTTGTTTCACACTCTAAACTTCAAGGGAAGGCTAATGTTCTTATAAGTGAGGAAAAAGTTCTCTATAGTTTACTTATACTGTAATTTCACCCAGAGTTTCATGTGAGTAATTGTAATATTTTAGTGCAACACACATGTTTTAATACTGCTTTTAGATCTCTGATAAAGAATAATATTCAATTCACTGCTATGTAGCAGCTAAGAGCAAAACATTGCCACAAGGTGGTGCCTTTAATACAACCTGAATAATATAATTGTTCCAATAGTTTTTGTGCATCTTCAGATCAATCTGGAATATTGAACTCACACAATGTTACTAATTATAAGTGGGAGCTTAGCTTCAGTGGTAGTACTTTTGCCCTTGTAAGTCTGTGAGCCAGCCTTACTCCAACATTGAACATATATTTGTCAGAGGGACCTGCATTATTATGGTTTCTGCATGAATACTCTGCTACTTCTTTTGATTCAAGAGGATGCAGATGATCCCAGAGCACAATTCCGAAAAGAGCAAGTGGGTTTGTCAATTGTGGTAATCATGATCTCACAACAAACACCACCAAAAATAATTCATGTGTTTATTTTTTCATTTGGAGCCTCAGTGGATACAAATGGACTGCCATATTAGTTACTGCAGTTAAAGAGTGATGATTTGGTCATGAAGTCTTCGAATAGATCCTGGACAAGGTTCCCCAAGTGATTACTGTTCTTGACATGATACTCCAAGTTGTTAAGGTCCAAGGTGAGGAGGGATGAATTAGTTTCCCTTCTTTATTCACCCACCACCTCAGTTAGAAAAACATCAATTTAGAAAGGATCCTTTACCTTGAGAATACCTTTTTCACAGACTCAAACAAGCTTATGTTTTAAGAGGATCCATCTGGCACTTCTTTGCCCTTTCTCCTAATTTGTCCAAGTCCTTCTGCAGCCTCGCTACTTCCTCTGCACTACCTGCCCCTCCATCTATCTTGGTGTCATCTGCAAACTTAGCAACAATATCCTCAGTTCCTTTGTCCAGATTGTCAATGTATAATGTTCACTTGCGGAACTCCAATACTCACTGGCTACAATCCTGAAAAAGACTAATTTTATTCTTAACCTCTGTCTTCTGCCAGTCAATCAATCTCTGTTCTTGCCAGTAACTTGCCCCTAACACTGTGAGCTCTTATCTGATTTAGCAGCCTCCCATGCAGCACCTTGCCAAAGGCCCTCTGAAATCCAAATAGATGACAGCCATAGGCTCTCCTTTATCCAATTTGCTCATTACCTTCTCAAAGAATTCCAGCAGATTTGATAGGTCCAGAATTTGTTGGCCTTTCCAAATTAACTTGTGAAAGTGGTTGTAAGTTGTTGTGCTGAGATGCTGTAGTCCATCTGTTGCAGCTCCATCCACAGTGCTGTTAAGAGAGGAGTTCCAGAATCTTGACTGAGCAATAGTGAAGGAAAGCTGATATATTTCCAACACAGGATGGTGCTTGGTTTGTAAGGGAACTTGCAGGTGGGTCTGATGCCCATGTCCTTCCAGATTGTTGAGGTCTAGGGATTTGGAAGATGTTGTTGAAGGAGGCTTATTGAGTTGTAGCAGTTGCTGCCTCTGTGCAAAGAGAATGAATGCCTTATGTTGGTGGATGGGTTGCTGCTCAAGGAGGTGGCATTGGCTTGGATGATGTTGAGCTTCTTCAAAAGGAAGGAAAAACATGCCTCATCCAGATAGTCAGGATATCTGTTTCAAAAGGACAACTGTCTCTATATAGGACATCCAGTGGATAAAAGGTTCTCTAGTTGAAGGGACTTAGAGACAACATACTGTCAGAAACAGAATTAAGGTCAATAGTTTTCAGGTCTGGTCAGAACATGGCTTCATCCACCACTTAGCACCAAGGAGCTGAGAGCAAAGGATGTGAATAGCTATATTTCAGACAAAATACAAGACCTCAACAAAAAAGAACAATGCTTGGAGATGGATGATGTGAAATACATGTCAATCATAAAGTGTTTATTTTTATGACTTATGCAATGCTTACTTTAGCTATGCTTTCCCAATAGAAGTTTGATGCTTATAGCTAAAATCAGCATCTCTTAGCTTCCTTCCATGAGTGTTTGCAATGGTACATATCATCATGTTAATGCTCAAGGCCTTAATGGCATGCATTCGCTATATATTTTCTTTTAATAAATTGGCATTAATTAAGTTATTAAAAAAACAATAGATGACAACAAAAACTGACCAGTGACAACTGTTTTCAACCAGCAATAGTCAGTAATGTCCAGTCAGCAATGAGTGTCAGCTATTTCCACTGGGAAAACCAACTGCTCATCTACAGTGATCAGCTTTTGCAAACTGGTCTGAGATACCCATTATCAACTGTTTCAATTGTTTGTGTTACATCTTTTGTTCCTGTTTGGGGATATTGATGGGATTGATGTGGGATAGTAATATGAGTGATAGGGTTGGAGGAAGGTAATGGGCTAGTGGGTGATATTATTCAAATAGGAGAAAAGTACGTAGATGGTGGGACTCACTTTCAGGGTTATCTTGTGAGCATCATATCTTCAGAAGTCACATGACATAGATAGTCCAACAGGTTTATTTGAAATCAGAAGTTTTTGGAGCATTGCTCTTTCAGACTCATCTGCTAGAGGAGGATTTCTGACTTCTAACATCATCTTATCTTCAGAAAGGGAGAGAGATATTACAGCAGGGCATACTTGGTGCTTCTTAGGAGCACACCTGAACCTTCTGGCCTGACAGGTAAACTCTAGGCCTCTTGTGGCCCTAGCTTGTGTGTGTGTTGTATCAGGCTACCAGGACAAATTGTAGTCAGGATCTGATGACATCTTCAGAGCTGACATACACTTTAAGAAAGAGCTTGGGAGGTAGAAGAGATTTTCTAGAATAGTGCCAGGGATGGCAGTAGGGGTGAGAGAGACTTCAGCTACATGGAAAGACTGGAGAAACTCAGGTTCTCCATCATAGTCCTGAGAAGGTAAAGTAGATTTGATAGAATTCAGAATCATGAATGGAGTTGATAGAATTAATCAGGAGAAATTGTATCAAGTGGCAGAATTTTAGTACCCATTTTTGACAAACTAACCATAGGTGATATGAGCCAAATTTATTTACATAGTGAGTGTTGTGACCTGGGGTGCACTGCCTCAAAGAGTGGAGCAAGCAGATTAAAAAATGAAGAGCACAAATTATTTCATGAACAACAGCTTTAATATATCTTAAGATCATTCAGGGTAGGGATATGGGGAATATAAGGGAAAACAGCATTAGGCATTCAATAAACCACAATTGTATTGAACTTTGAAACTGGCTCAATGGGTTTAAGGTAATGTAAATGGCCCCTACTCCTTTCTTTATATTCCTTTGATGGAATAAGCTTGTGATTTACATCCATTCCGGAAATAGCCTTTAAATTTAGGTAGGTGCCTCAACAGAGTCCTGCACTATATAATGTGAAATGACATTAGGATTTCAGTAAACCACTTATTTTTCACAGATACAGTTAACATTACAATCATTTTGTCTGCCTGTCCAGACCAGCCACAAGAACATCTTGCTATTTGTCTTCTGTGATACCCTTCTGTTTACACATTTCTACACCCACCGTTAACTGAAAGCTCCACTTCAAATGGCTCCCCTCACTACATAATTACAGGCTCTGGGCAATAGATGGCGCTGCATTATCTTTTCCCCAAAATATGCTTCAGACACCCTAAAGAAGCATTTGTTTAATGGTTCTTTCAAGATCAAAATGTCAAATGTTTGAAAGAAAAATATAAACAAAATTAGTATATTTCTAAATATCTTCAGTCTCTGAATGCCCTTCATTACAATTTTTACTTAAAAGCCTTAGCCACTTCGTTAAGAAGCTCTAGGACCAGATGTCTTTTCCTATTTATAACATATTAGTGGAAAGTAGGTACTAATGTGTTTAGAAAATTCTCTAATATACAGTTGAAAAATTGATCCCAAAGGTCCATCTAGATGCATTGAAGGTTCCACTCCTTTTCAATTATGTTTCCAAACCTTTTCAAGAAAATGTAAGAAAAAAAATCAAAATCTTTATTTAGGTTTCTTTTTGGAACAGAAAGGCTGTGGAATTTCTTTCAGTCCATGTTTGGGTTTGAAATCGGCAGTGTGCCAGGAGGTAGTGTCAGGACTCAAACAGCAAACAGCTCCAAAATTGGATCTAGAGACTAATCAGCATATTACCACTGAGCTGTGAATTCCAACCTTACAAAACATGCCTGTTGCAGTAAATTCCTAATCCAGAATACTCAGACGCATTCGGATAAATTCTTCCTTCCGTTACTTATTGGACATTTATAATACTTAGGAAAATAAAGTTAAATAGATGAACTTTACATGTTATGTATTTATTTCTATAAACTCTATAAGGTAGCCCTAACATTCCAAAACAAAATATAAACTGCTGGTGTAACAGAATTTTTGATGTTTAATTGAGAACTGTTTGATGCTTCATTGCTCCTCAAGCTTATATAGGCATACACAGCAATGATCAAGATCAAGAAGATGCCACCTGATTAGTCCCAACTCTTAATAAATATTGGATCCCACAATAATGAGCATATCTACCAGAATTAAAAACATGCTGTAAAGGATGTTCTATTATTACAGAAAGAGCTGCATATTTTGCAAGCTGTACCTGGCCACAGAATTAATCATCAAATGGGCCAGAGGTTATTGTGGCATAAATGGTATTTTCAAAGCTGCAACATGTTGGATCAAATATAATTTTCCATAAAAATAAATGCACATTAATCATGATCTAAACTATTTGTGCTGTCTTACTTGAAATACATATTGTGAGATTCAAAATTAGTGATTCAGAATATCAAAAAGGTTCCATGCATGAAGCCAACTTTTACTCACTTCTACAATTTGCCACATCATAATAGATGAATGTGTGCCCCTTTCAAGTTATGTAAACTAACCTAGAGTGTTGACATATCAGAATTACATATCAACTTTGTCAAGGCAATTCAGAAATAAAATTAAAGATTTGTGTTACTCTTCACTGTTTTTCTTTCGATTTGAGATCAGAAAACCCTTCATCGCGGTCAAATACATGCCAATTGTACATTTTAAGGTTCAGCAGCCTAGTAAACATCTTTGATCTTAAACAAAAAAAAGGCTTGTTTAACATCAGCATCAGAGTTATGTATTCACTGCTAACAAGAAAACAACAAATCATTGGCATACATCTTTTGAAAGAGTTGATATTGACAGTGTTGCGTAACAATGAAAAATTATACACAGCTGCATTCCTGTATAATCTTTTTCATTAAATCTGGCTCTAATTACAGATTCAGAAATCGTTTTTTTGGATAGTAGAAGAGTAAATAACGGTAATTGCAACATTGATTCTGAAAGCCAAACCTCTCCCCAAAGTGACTGTGTGAGGGTGGGGTCGGAAGTAACATGCAATGTCAGTGTTGGATCAGGTTTGATGGACCATCTGGTCTTTTCCTTGTTGTCAGTTTTGATTTTGCTTGCAAGTGCTCTGGACGCATTTAAGGCGCTGTTTCTTTCGATTTGGACTTCACACCAGTTGCAGTGTGGCCCTATAGTTATGCGAAACCAAGATTAAAAGTGATTGGACAACCAGTTGACTGTTCTTACACTGCACAACTCATAATAATGAGTCTTTTTTATGTTATGTTAAAATATCCACTGTTATTTAAGGAAAAATCATGGTGAGGTGTAGAGCTCTATGAGCATGTGTATAGCTTAATGGAACAGCAATCTACTGATAAATAGAATCTGATTTACAGCTGGTGCAGGCTGCAGTGTAACTTAGGTGGAAAACTGCACTTCACATTTTTAGCAGAAAGCTATATGACAGGACTTTCTTCAGCTGGATTCCCCAAACCAGTTCCAAACCGGTTTTTACTGGGATTAAAACAATTAAAGCAGAAGATTAACCACTGAAGAGCAGTACATAGGTTCAATTTTAAAGACTGAAGAAAAGTAGATCAGTAGCAATGTTTCTTTTACACTATGCTTTATTATTGTGGATTCTGTGAGACGCAATCTCATGAGTCAGTCTTTTCTTTGTAAATACATTTATTAGCAAATTTTTTTAACTTTACAAACATATAAAATTATTGAAAAATACAATCAATAACAAATATCAGTATAATAAAAAGAAAAAAGTCACGAGTTACAACACAACTACTGTCTACTAACTACTGATCTACCCTATAATACAAAACAAACACTAACACCAAAGCCACACCAAATAAAAAAGAAAAGCAAAAACAAAACCCAAAAAACCACAAAATACAGAACAGCTATGTTCAGCGCAAAGCTCCCAAACAAAGGAATGGGAGCATTGTAAATATACCCGTATTAACTCAGGAGACCCCCCCTCCAGGGCCCATGAGTCAGTCTTAACAATAATGCCCCTGCATGCTGGAAGTCCACCAGTCTCCTCGAACCTTTGTCCATGCAAGTTAGCAGGGACAAACCACTGACCTCACTTTATGCCTGATGTCCGACTCTCAGATCACTCCAGATTATCAATACTCGATATCTGAGCTCATGTCTTGCATACTTGTTCTAGCTTGCTTGCACACAGTTGTACAGACACACCTCATACATCTAAACAGGATGCACCCTATTTTTCTTAGCTTTTATTTCTAACTGTTTATTCGCTCAGTGCTTACTTGGGAGCCAACAACTTCTGAGGCTTGTACTGTTTTTTAAACACATTGGCACTTCTGAGCTCAATTGCAGACTGCCAGCTTCTGAGGCTGGAATTACCTTTTAGGATAGGAGGCAAAGCAGACAGCTTGACATAGTCAGTAACACCAAACACTCAAGGGGTGGACATTTGCTGTACCACACTATGTTTTGTCAATGCCATGTAAACCAGCAGTTTATACAACAAACGTGTTGCAAGTGCTTCAACCAAATGACCATGTCTGCAAGTCAAAGCGAATAGATGTCATTGGTTCGAGACTATCTATGGCCAGTTGGCTTGCCATAGTAGGTCAAAGGCCTCATCCGATTCTGCCATTGTCAACCAGGGCACTTTGTCTTACCAAGGTCCAAGGATCCATATCCTTGCAATCTGGAGATTGGGCACACTCAGTTCTGCAAGTCATTTGTAACCACTACAGGGATTACAGATAGGCCAGTGTGGTAGGCCTGTGATGTGCCGGGGGGCTTTTTCTAAGGGGATAGAAGCCTATCACAATGGACAGAAAGTCCCGTTCACAAGTGCTATCAGTTAATCTGATTGACTAGAACGTCTAGCAGTAAAAGCAGCACAGGAACTAGACAGAAAACACTATTTGGACTCTAAGCAAGCTCACAGAGATTATTGACAGCACTTATACACTGGAAAGCCCAAGGTTTTGGGACAAAATGGGATCAGACACACTATGGTGGAGTGTCAGGGTGTAATAAAAGGAACATTTTGGTAGCCTCATATGGGAAGCTTCTTGGTATGGCATGAGATACCTTCCATGTGTACAGGCTGCTCTCTGAATGATGGTGTTCCCCTTCTGTCCTGCTCTTTCAGCAAAGTTTAATGCAGTGGAGGCAAATTATGATCTTTAATTAGGCAATAATTTGCTACCTGAAGCCTTCAGTAAGGATAGGTAAAAACAAGGACTGCAGATAGAGTCATAGAGTCATAGAGATGTACAGCATGGAAACAGACCCTTCGGTCCAACCCGTCCATGCTGACCAGATATCCCAACTCAATCTAGTCCCACTTGCCAGCACCCGGCCCATATCCCTCCAAACCGTTCATATTCATGCACCCATCCAAATGCCTCTTAAATGTTGCAATTGTACCAGCCTCCACCACATCCTCTGGCAGCCCATTCCACACATGTACCACCCTCTGTGTGAAAACGTTGCCCCTTAGGTCTCTTTTATATCTTTCCCCTCTCACCCTAAACCTATGCCCTCCTAGTTCTGAACTCCCCCACCCCAGGGAAAAGACTTTGTCTATTTATCCTATCCATGCCCCTCATAATTTTGTAAACCTCTATAAGGTCACCCCTCAGCCTCTGACGCTCCAGGGAAAACAGCCCCAGCCTGTTCAGCCTCTCCTTGTAGCTCAGATCCTCCAACCCTGGCAACATCCTTGTAAATCTTTTCTGAACTCTTTCAAGTTTCACAACATCTTTCTGATGGGAAGGAGACCAGAATTGCATGCAATATTCCAACAGTGGCCGAACCAATGTCCTGTACAGCCGCAACATGACCTCCCAACTCCTGTACTCAATACTCTGACCAATAAAGGAAAGCATACCAAACGCCGCCTTCACTATCCTATCTACCTGCGACTCCACTTTCAAGGAGATATGAACATGCATTCCAAGGTCTCTTTGTTCAGCAACACTCCCTAGGACCTTAACATTAAGTGTATAAGTCCTGCTAAGATTTGCTTTCCCAAAATACAGCACCTTGCATTTTTTTGAATTAAACTCCATCTGCCACTTCTCAGCCCATTGGCCCATGTGGTCCAGATCCTTTTGTAATCTGAGGTAACCCTCTTTGCTGTCCACTACACCTCCAATTTTGGTGTCATTTGCAAACTTACTAACTGTACCTTTTATGCTCGCATCCAAATCATTTATGTAAATGACAAAAATTAGAAGGCCCAGCACCGATCCTTGTGGCACTCCACTGGTCACATGCCTCCAGTCTGAAAAACAACCCACCTTCACCACCCTCTGTCTTCTACCTTTAAGCCGGTTCTGTATCAGAGTCTAGATTAGAGTGGTGCTGGAAGAGCACAGCAGGTCAGGCAGCATCCAAGGAGCAGGAAAATCGACTTTTCGGGCAAAAGCCCTTCATCTGGAATAGAGGCTGGGACCCTGCACGGTGGAGAGATAAATGAGAGGGGAGTGGGCGTGGGGAGAAAGTAGCATAGAGTACAATAGGTGAATGGGGGTGGGATGGAGGTAATAGGTCAGAGAGGAGGGTTGGGGAAGGTAGCAAAGAGTACAATGGGTAAATGGGGGTGGGGATGAAGGTGATAGGTCAGAGAGGAGGGTGGAGTGGATAGGTGGAAAGGAAGATAGGCAGGTAGGACAGGTCATGAGGGTGGTGCTGAGCTGGAAGGCTGGAGCTGGGGTGGGGGAAGGGGAAATGAGGAAACTGGTGAAATCCACATTGATGCCATGGGGTTTGAAGTGTTCCGAGATGGAAGATGAAGTGTTCTTCCTCCAGGTGTTGGGTGGTGAGGGAACGGCGATGGAGGAGGCCCAGGACCTGCATGTCTTCGGCGGAGTGGGAGGGGGAATTGAAATGTTAGGCCACAGTGTGGGTGTCCCAGAGATGTTCCCTAAAGCGCTCTGCTAAGAGGTGTCCAGTCTCCCCAATGTAGAGGAGACCGCATCGGGAGCAACGGATACAATAAATAATATTGGTGGATGTGCAGGTGAAACTTTGATGGATGTGGAAGGCTCCTTTGGGGCCTTGGATGGAGGTGAGGGAGGAGGTGTGGGCGCAGGTTTTGCAATTTCTGCGGTGGCAGGGGAGGATGCCTGGAAGGGAGGATGGGTTGTTGGGGGCGTGGACCGGACCAGATAGTCACGGAGAGAATGGTATTTGCGGAAAATGGAAATGGGTGGGGAGGGAAATATATCCCTGGTGGTGGGGTCCGTTTGGAGATGGTGGATATGTCGTCGGATGATGTGGTTTATGTGAAGGTTGGCAGGGTGGGATGTGAGCACCAAAGGGGGTTCTGTCCTTGTTACGGTTGGAGGGATGGGGTTTGAGAGCGGAGGGGCGGGATGTGGATGAGATGCATTGGAGAGCATCTTTAATCATGTGGGAAGGGAAATTGTGGTCTCTAAAGAAGGAGGCCATCTTGTGTGTTCTGTGGTGGAACAGGTTCTCCTGGTAGCAGATGCGGTGGAGGCGGAGGAATTGGGAATACGGGATGGCCTTCAGTAAGAATAGAAAGTGAGGACTGCAGATGCTGGAGATCGGAGCTGAAAATGTGTTGCTGGAAAAGCGCAGCAGGTCAGGCAGCATCCAAGGAACAGGAGAATCGACATTTCGGGCACAAGCCCTTCTTCAGGAATGAGGAAAGTGTGTCCAGCAGGCTAAGATAAAAGGTAGGGAGGAGGGACTTGGGGGAGGGGTGTTGGAAATGCGATAGGTGGAAGGAGGTCAAGGTGAGGGTGATAGGCTGGAGTGGGGTGGGGGCGGAGAGGTCAGGAAGAAGATTGCAGGTTAGGAAGGCGGTGCTGAGTTCGAGGGATTTGACTGAGACAAGGTGGGGGGAGGAGAAATGAGGAAACTGGAGAAATCTGAGTTCATCCCTTGTGGTTGGAGGGTTCCTAGGTGGAAGATGAGGCGCTCTTCCTCCAACCATCGTGTTGCTATGGTCTGGCGATGGAGGAGTCCTTGGACTTGGTGGAGTGGGAGGGGGAGTTGAAGTGTTGAGCCACGGGGTGGTTCGGTTGGTTCATCCGGGTGTCCCAGAGGTGTTCTCTGAAACGTCCCGCAAGTAGTTGGCCTGTCTCCCCAATATAGAGGAGGCCACATCGGGTGCAGTGGATGCAATAGATGATGTGTGTGGAGGTGCAGGTGAATTTGTGGCGGATATGGAAGTATCCCTTGGGGCCTTGGAGGGAAGTAAGGGGGGAGGTGTGTGCGCAAGTTTTGCATTTCTTGCGGTTGCAGGGGAAGGTGCCGGGAGTGGAGGTTGGGTTGGTGGGGGGTGTGGACCTGACGAGGGAGTCACGGAGGGAGTGGTCTTTTCGGAACAATGATAGGGGAGGGGAGGGAAATATATCCCTGGTGGTGGGGTCAGTTTGGAGGTGGCAGAAATGACGGCGGATGATACGCTGTACATGGAGGTTGGTAGGGTGGTAGGTGAGGACCAGTGGGGTTCTGTCCTGGTTGCGGTTGGAGGGGCGGGGCTCAAGGGTGGAGGAGCGGGAAGTGGAAGAGATCCGGTGGAGGGCATCGTCAACCACGTCTGGGGGGAAATTGCAGTCTTTGAAGAAGGAGGCCATCTGGGTTGTACGGTTTTGGAACTGGTCCTCCTGGGAGCAGATGCGGCGGAGACGAAGGAATTGGGAATATGGGATGGCGTTTTTACAGGGGACAGGGTGGGAGGATGTGTAGTCTAGGTAGCTGTAGGAGTCGGTCGGTTTATAGTAAATGTTGATTCGGTTGCCCGAGATAGAAATGGAAAGGTCTAGGAAGGGGAGGGAGGAGTCTGAGACGGTTCAGGTGAATTTGAGGTCAGGGTGGAAGGTGTTGGTAAAGTGGATGAACTGTTCAACCTCCTTGTGGGAGCACGAGGCAGCACCGATACAGTCATCGATGTAGTAGAGGAAAAGGTGGGGGATGGTGCCAGTGTAGCTGCGGAAGATGGACTGTTCCACATATCCTACGAAGAGGCAGGTATAGCTGGGGCCCATGTGGGTGCCCATGGCTACTCCTTTGATTTGGAGGAAGTGGGAGGATTGGAAAGAGAAGTTGTTCAGGATGAGGACCAGTTCAGTCAGTTGAAGGAGGGTGTCAGTGGAAGGGACCGTCTCAGACTCCTCCCTCCCCTTCCGAGACCTTTCCATTTCTATCTCAGGCGACTGAATCAGCACAGACATTTACTATACACCTGGACCGTCTCAGACTCCTCCCTCCCCTTCCTACTGCAGGTCCTTGGACTCCTCCATCGCCAGACCATAGCAACACGATGGTTGGAGGAAGAGCGCCTCATCTTCCACCTAGGAACCCTTCAACCACAAGGGATGAACTCGGATTTCTCCAGTTTCCTCATTTCCCCTCTCCCGACCTTGTCTCAGTCAAATCCCTCGAACTCAGCCTTCCTAACCTGCAATCTTCTTCCTGACCTCTCCGCCCCCACCCCACTCCGGCCTATCACCCTCACCTTGACCTCCTTCCACCTATCGCATTTCCAACGCCCCTCCCCCAAGTCCCTCCTCCCTACCTTTTATCTTAGCCTGCTGGACACACTTTCCTCATTCCTGAAGAAGGGCTTGTGCCCGAAATGTCGATTCTCCTGTTCCTTGGATGCTGCCTGACCTGCTGCGCTTTTCCAGCAACACATTTTCAGCTTCAGTAAGAATAGGCAGGCAGACCTGTGGGAACCTTACCCACCCCTGTACTATGGGGAATGGGTGGGAGGTGGATGGAAAGGCTAGGGTCTGGCCACCCAATATATTTATGTGCACCCTGTCAAAAACATGCTCGTCATAGGGCACATGGTGGTGTTGGTCTCCTAGAATTTGGGCTAAACTGGCACGAGAATAAAAATAACTTTAAAATGATTTAGTTTTTATTATCCAATTTAATCTTCAGCTTCCTGTGAGTTTATCTCTTTCAACATTGTAATTCTGTGGTAGTTCCTGGTATAATGATTTTCAGGGTGTGGCTGCAGATGATCTTTAGACTGCTTTCATCCCAAAGCCTTATGTACACTCGTAAGTTAAGGTTACATTGTTGCATTATTTCAAAAATATCAGTCAGGCACATTCATCTTGGAAATACACATTAAATGACACATTGTCCAAATTCAGATGTACATTGCTGCTCCTTCATCAACAATGGGCTAAAATCCTGAAATTCTTAACACCCACTGTGGGAGTACCAATCATTCTGAGGGCAGCAGGAGTTCAAGTCTTACAGAGTTTCAGAGTGTCTTGTGAAAATGAATCATTCCTTTAATACAGGGAAAGCTAAATTATGCAATATTGACCAAAAGAATGATTGCAGTTACCAATTTGTTTTTGTAGACCTTTATTTCATCTTATCTGATGAGTTACTTTCCTTTCCCTTTTCAAAGAATTGATGAGATGCTCTCTGCTCTAATTCCCTGAACTAAAGTGATAAATTTTAAATAACCAAAAATTTCAAATAAAATTAAATGTCTGACAATCATGAAAGTTTTGTGTTTTTTTTTAATGAAACATCGACACCAACCTTAGGAAAGCTTGTGTGCATTTTTAAATTTGTTTCTTACACTGGTGAATTCCCATTGTACTGTGTTTAGCTACATAAATGTAACATTGCAATCAATGATGTCCAAAATACAGACTTGTTCATTTTGTTGTCGAACTAATTATGTTGCCTTGTGGATGAAGCTCAGTAGAGTTATGATTAATATACTCTATTTTTGGGCCAGAAAGTTCATTTTATGAGCAGGCTGTCTTTATGAACATTTATTTTTTAAGTCCAACTTGACATAACTGGTCCCAAAATGTTTACAGTGACGTAGCAAGAACAGGATGGTTCAAACTATTCCCATAACTACCAAAATCATCAGACTTTCAAAGTGACTTCCAGCATCAGAAAAGCTACAGCTGACTTTGACAGGTCCTATCATTATGCTGAAGTCTGCTTTGGCTAAACAAATAGCTGCTGAACAAAAAGGGGCCAAACATTCAATAGCAGATATGATTTGAAAGAGATAGAGAAAGAAAGCCACAATTAAAACATTCAAATAAATCTACCCTTACACCAGTTGATTGCTAAGGCCACAGCAATTACTTAGACTGCACAGCACAGTTATGGTTCATTTGGCTCAACTATTGTGTGCTCATGTTCCTTCTCTATACAAATCTTCTTCCATTTCATCTATCTCGTGTCAAATTTCCACCATATCTTTCCATTTTATTCACTTTCATGTACTCATCTTGTTTAGCTTTATAAGCAACTAACCTTAGCCACCTCTTGAAGTTGTGTGTTCCACATTCTTACTACCCTTGACATTAGGAATTTTCTCCTTACTTCCCTGCTGGAGGTATTCCTTAATAATTTGTATTTATGACATTTGCAGTTGCGGAGAATCTACCCCAAACATTGCTGCCATATTTACCTTATACCTATCTAAAATTTTAAGCACCTCTATCAGCTTAAGTTATCTTTTTCAGAAAAAAATGCTCTGACGGATTAAATTGTTGTTGAGAGTTAGAGGATGGAATTTTCTCCTAGTCTGAAGAATTCGGGTTATGGTGAGAACTTTGCAAGATTTGGACAGGGAGTTGAGCCAGGTCTTTCTTGACATTGGAAGCAATGAGTCACATTTTCTAACCAAGTTCTGAATGTCGAGACAAGATTCCCACTAGTGAGTACCAAGGGGCCTATTAATGGTGATTATTTGCTCACTATTGCCTGCATTATAACCTAATCTCACCTCATTAGTATGCACTCTGCCATCCTATTCCCCACTGGATAGAAACTGGATGCTGAGAATTTCTGACATGAAACTCAGAGTAGTTAGCTGGTTACTCCAGCTTGCTGCTTGCTCCTGGGGATCTCCATCTTGGACAGTACATGCATGGCACGCTCCACAGGCATAGATGGAGGAATCTGACACGTGTCAGATTTTCCACACCCTCCACTTCCTGATCCTCTGATTCACTTACAATTCACTTCTACATTGCCAACTATCATTGCATTGCTGCTGCAAGTACACTTTGTGCAGGGACTGGGACCCACCTCATGGACTGTACCAGGTTGCTTCTCAGAGCTGCTTGCTTTCTCTCTTAGTACTCGCTCAGTTAGCAATAGATGAGGAGTGTCATAGGGGTGTGACAGGTAGTTAATGAGGAGAGTTTGAGATGATCATATGAGGAAACTCTTTAGGCCTCATGGAGAGAAACCCTTATAATGAATATTATTGAGAGACAATAGCTTAGTGGTATTATCATTAAATTATTAATCAAGAAACTCAAAAAATGTTGGGACCCAGGTTCGAATCCTGCCATGGCAGATGCTAGAATTTAAATCCAAGAAAAATAAAACCTGGAATTAAGAATCTACTGACAAAATCATTGTCAATTGTTGGAAAAACTGATTTTGGTTCACTAATGAATGCCCTTCAGGGAAGGAAATCTGCCATCCTCACCCGGTCTGGCTTACATGTGACTCTAGACCCCTGCGATGTGGTTGATTCTCAATTGCCCTCTGAAATGGCCTAGCAAGCCATTCAGAAATGAAACTGCAAGGGCCACCCTGGCATTGACCTAGGCTCTGGAAAAGACAAGGGCAGAAACAGCCTTTCAACCTTGCAAAGTTGAAACTAACATCTGCGAGTCATTGACATTAAGATTTCATTCAACTGAGTGTTGCACCATGAAGCCCTAGCAAAACTGGAATCATTAGTATCAGAGAAAATTGTCCTGTGATTACAGTCATACCTGACACATTGGAAGGTGATCGTGGTTGTTGGAAGTCAGTCATCTCAGCTCCAGGACATCTCTGCAGGAGTTCCTCAGAGCAATGTCCGAGATCCAACCATCATCAGCTGTTTCATCAATGATTTTCCCTTCACCATAAACCTAGAAGTTGGGATGCTTGCTGATGGATGCACAATGTTTAGCACCATTTGCAACTCCTCAAATACTGAAGCAGTCCATTTACAAATGCAACAAGAGCTGGACAATATCCAGGCTTGGGCTGACAAATAGCAAGTAACATTCGTGTCACACAAATGCCAGACGGTGCCCATCACCAATATGAGACAATTTAACCACCTTTTTTTAACATTCAATAGAGTTACCATCATTGAATCTTCCACTATCAATAAAGTGGACATTACCATTGACATGAAACTCAACTGGACTCACCAAATAAACACATTGGTTACAAAAGCAGGTCAAGGCTAGGATTACTGCAGTGAGTAATTAGTCTACTGAAACCCCAAAGCCATCTATAAGGCACAAGTCAGGAGTGTGATAGAACACTCTACTTGCCTGGATGAGTGCAGCTGCAACACTCAAGAAGCTTGACACCATCAAGGACAAAGCAGCCCGTTTGATTGGCATCTTTTCCACAATCATCCATTCCCTGCACCATCAATGTTCAGGAGCAGCAGAGTGCACTATCTACAAGTTGCAGTGTAGAAATTTACCAAAGATCCTCAGATAGCACTTTCCAAACCCATGACCACTTCCATCTAGAAGGACAAGGGTACAGAAAGATGGGAACACCAGCACCTTCAAGTTCCCCTCCAAGCCACCATTCCTTCATTGTCGCTGAGTCAAAATACTGGAATTCCTTCCCTAATGGCATTGTGGGTCAATCCACTGTAGGTGGACTGCAGTGGTTCAAGAAGGCAGCTCACCATTTTCTCAAGGGCAACTAGGGTCGGGCAATAAATGCTGGCCAGCCAGCAACGCCCACGTTCCACAAAAATTAATTTTTAAAAATATTCAAGCATTTAGGAATAATATCTGCAGATAAAAGGTACAACAAAGAAAAATATACAAGGATGGTGATGAAATGCCTGTAATTGGTATCAGGAGTCTGGAAAACTCAATAAACAATTCAAGAAGTGACACGCAAAGAACTTAATTCATTGTATTGTTCTGAATGGATATGATGAAGGGCTTATGCCTGAAATGTCAATTCTCCTACTCCTCTAATGCTGCCTAACCTGCTGTGCTTTTCCAGCACCACACTCTCGACTCTGATCTCCAGCATCCGCAGTCCTCACTTTCTCCTGCATGGATATGAGTCTTGTATCTACAGAAAAAGACTAACTTGCTAAATAGCTTTGAGTTGATTTGTTTGAGTGTGTAAAGGATGGGTTAGGCAATAAAAGTAACAAATGATGAAGTACTATGGAGTGTGAATGAATAAATAAACTTACTGACTGTAATTAGAAACAAGTCAGTGTTGGGAACATCTTAAGATAAAGAAAATATCAATACTGCATGGTTTACAAACTGAAAGAAGTTATCAAATGAAAAGACTGGCAAGGGGTGAGAGAGAGAGGGTGAGAGAGAGAGAGAGAGATAGACAGCGAGAGAGAGAGACAGAGAGAGAGAGACAGAGAGAGAGAGAGAGAAGAAAAATATTGCAGTAATTCAAGGACTCTCCTTCATGTAGAACGCAAATGAGAATGAGAATGATAAATTCACAGTGCCTTACTGGCATTTTAATTGCCTTGCTGGTCTTGATAATATTTTTAACTGTTTATTCACCTGCATCCAGGTGGCATACTGGCTCAGTGGTTAGTACTGCTGCCTCACAGTGCCAGGGACATGGGTTTGATTCCACCCTTGGGTGACTGTCTGTGTGGAGTTTGTACATTGTCCCTGAGACGAAGTTGATTTCCTCCTACAGTCCAAAGATGTGCAAGTTAAGTGGATTAGCCATGCTAAATTGCCCATACTGTCCAGAGATGTGTTAGCGAGGTGGATTAGCTATGGGAAATGCAGGATTACAGGGATAGGGTGGAGGGTGTGTCTGGATAAGATGCTCTTTGGAGAGTCATTGTGGACTTGATGGGCTGAATTCCTTACTTCCACATTTGGGATTCTACGATTCTATCTCAGATCCCTTTGCTCTTTGACCCCATCTGGTTTCTTATTTTTTAAAGGTGTCAGTGATATATCTATTTTCACTAAAGCATATAATCTCACAGTTATTTGTGTTGAAGTTCATATTACTTAAATTCCCAACATGCAAGTTCTTGAATATTATATTATGGTCATTTTTCTACAATATTTATAATAACCTTGCGAGTGGTCTTGGTTTGGAAATTTTGATGGTGAGTTACTAGTTCCTAAATTCAAAGTAATCATGAAACTTATGAATAATAGTTGCCCCAGCATTGATTTTTATGGAAAAACTTCCTAATTTAAATGTGTCCAATCTGAATACCACTCTTTACTGCTACTCATAGTTTCCTTTTGTCAGCCAATTTCTATATGTTCAATTTGTCTCCTGACTTCACTTATATTAATGTTTGGCTTGAGCCTACTGTGGTGCCTTATCAACAATACTTTAAATAATAAGATTGACTTCAAATCCCTATTAGTCCAATGGTGTGTACGAAGGGTCACTCCACTTACAGACTCGAGGCCCACCCAAAAAAAAATCCTAGTTCTTTCTCCAGGTCGTTATTCAATTTATGTGTCTGGACACAAAGTGAGGTTGGAATTCTAGTTGATGGACTTCTCAGAAAAATAACACAGCAATGTTTATTGCTTAAGTCTAACTGTGAAAAATGGCAGGCTAGTGTGGTACTAAAGAGCTTCTGCTTCCCGTAATATGTTTACATGCCATGCCATTTACTGGGAGAGGGTTCAAAATTAGAGGATGGGAAATTGTTGTGTAGTGGGTAAGGCATGAAAATTCAATACAAATGGTTTCTTGGTTTCACAGTCCAGATTTAACCCATCCAATGGTAAGACCCAGGGAACTTGAAAACTTTTTGTGCTCATGCCGTGTTGACATGTTCAAAATATCCCTAGCAACTGGTTTCCTGGCGTTTTCACAAGTACTGCAGACTCTATGTATGATTGATACACAATTAGGTCTCCTCTCACCCTGTCCCCTGTAAAAATGCCATCCCATATTCCCAATTCCTTCACCTCCACTGCATCTGCTCCCAGGAGGACCAATTCCAATACCGAATAACCCAGATGGCCTCCTTCTTCAAAGACCGCAATTGCCCCTCGGAAGTGGTTGACAACGCTCTCCATCGCATCTCCTCCACTTCCCGCTCCTCCGTCCTTGAACCCCGCCCCTCAATCGCCACCAGGACAGAACCCCACTGGTCCTCACCTACCACCCCACAAACCTCTAGATACATCGTATCATCCTTCGTTATTTCCGCCACCTCCAAACAGACCCCACCACCAAAGTTATATTTCCCTCCCCTCCCCTATCAGCATTCCGGAAAGACCACTCCCTCCGCAACTCCCTCGTCAGGTCCACACCCCCCACCAACCCAACCTCCACTCCCGGCACATTCCCCTGCAAAACCTTGCGCCCATACCTCACCCCTCACTTCCCTCCAAGGCTCCAAGGGATCCTTCCATATCCGTCACAAATTCACCTGGACCTCCACACACATCATTTACTGCATCCGCTGCACCCAATGTGGCCTCCTATACATTGGGGAGACGGCCGCCTACTTGCGGAACGTTTCAGAGAACGCCTCTGGGACACCCACACCAACTAACCCAACTGCCCCATGGCTGAACACTTTAACTCCCCCTCCCACTCCACCAAGGACATGCAGGTCCTTGGCCTCCTCCATCGCCAGACCATGACACGACGCCTGGAGGAAGAGCGCCTCATCTTCCGCTTAGGAACCCTCCAACCACAAGGAATGAATGCAGATTTCTCCACCTTCCTCATTTCCCCACCCTCCACCTTTTCTCAGTCCCAACCCTCGGACTCAGCACCGCCTTCTTGACCTGCAATCTTCTTCCCGACCTCTCCGCCCCAACCCCTCTCCGGCCTATCACCCTCACCTTAACCTCCTTCCACCTATCGCATTCCCAATGTACCTCCCCCAAGTCCCTCCTCCCTACCTTTTATCTTAGCCTGCTTGGCACACCCTCCTCATTCCTGAAGAAGGGCTTATGCCCGAAACATCGATTCTCCTGCGCCTTTGATGCTGCCTGACCTGCTGCACTTTTTCAGCAACACATTTTTCAGCTCTGATCTCCAGCATCTGCAGTCCTCACTTTCTCTCCAATGGTGCAGTCAATTTATTTGTATTGAACAGGAAGGTTGCTCAGTTTGATACTGGATTGTGCTAAATTAGCTGCGGTGTGGGAGGAGAAGGTCCATATTACCAGTCATTATCCAATTATCCCTAGGAGAATTAATGATTTTTGGTCATTGGGTGAGCACAGACTCAAGTTCAGCTGTAAATCTCCCGTGCATAATGTAAGAACATAAGAAACAGGAGCAGAAATAAGCTTTGAGCTCACCTTATAGCTCATGGCTGATTTTCTATTTAACACCATTTTCCTGCACTGTCTCTGTACTGCTTAATGTTTCTAACATTGTTATGGACCAGACCAGACCCCATCAAAATATTTTAAGAAGGAAGCCTACATCATAATGTTTTATTATTTTAAAGGTAGATGTGAAGTATATGTTCTAGATGTGATGCGATTGGTTAGACCACTCATCTTTAAGCAAAATGCAATTTATTTAAACACTATAATTAAAATATAAACTAAAGGAAGAGGAATTTAGAAAAGCTTAACTACTGGAAAACTTAACTGAATAATAGATACAGCACGCATTACTAACTAACTGTTCCAATATAGTAGCATCCCATAAACACACCTCTTGGCAAAAAGGTAAATTCAGCTACAGATTCTTATAGACAATTCTTCAATCCAGGAGGAAACAACATCAAGAGACATTTCAGAGAATATAGCAGCTAGGAATTATTTTACTGAAGCTTCAACTCTTCTAGGACCCAAACAGCTTTGATTGCTACAGCTAAAAAAGAACTAGAAAGCTTGATCTGTGGGAACTGGCCACTCCCTTTCCAATGTTACAAGTTTAAAAAAACTAAAGGCCTCCTCTGATTGTTGAATTAGCCCATCTCCCTCATACACTTCTGCACCTCTGCCTTTACAACCTCTCTTCAAATAACACAAGACAAAATAATATTTTTAAAGTGACAGTATCATCACAACATGTTGAAATCTATAAAATTTCAATCTTGGACACATTCAACGAGAATCTCCACTGCTCTGTGGGGCAAAGAATTCCAAATATTCACCATCTTTTGAGTGAAGAAGTTCCTGCCACCTCAGTCCTAAATAGCCTGTCTGTTAGCCTGGACAATGTTTTAATGCTAGAACCTTCTGCCCAAATAGAGAAACATTCTTCCTACATTTACCCTGACAATCCCCAGGTTTATGTTTGAAAGAAATTACCTCTTATTCTTCCAAGCTCCAGCAAATATGTGCCCAGTCAATTTAATCTTTCCACAAACCTTTCAACTCAGAAATTAACTTACAGATTCTTCATTGCATTTGTTGTATGGCAAGTATATCTTTCCTCATATAAGGAGACCAAAATTTCACACACTATGCAAAATATATTTGTTGTATATATTTGCAGTCAATATATAGTTTCCTTCTTAACTGCTCACTGTATCTGCACAATAACTTTAAGTGACTCATAAGAAAGACAACTAAGTTATTCAAACATTGTGTAAACTGAACCTAATCCACATCCACTATGGCCACCTCCCATTTGAATTAAGGTGAGACCTGGAGTAGGTGATCCACACCCTCCAAAGATATATTTTTGTGGTTTAAAGATTATAATGATGTCACTTTGTATCATTTTCTTTCACCACTTACAACTTAAAATTGGTCCCGAGCTAAACTCAGGTGAGGGACAGCTAGATCAGATAAAAGGCGCTTTTCTACTACTTGTATGTATATGTGCTCTGAATCCAACAATGCGATTATCCTAACTCTTCTGATCCCCCTCTGGCCTCCCCCATGAGGCTTGCAACCTCTGTCCATTGTACCAACTTTTTTATTACCTTTTGAGGTTCTACACAATTTTACTCACAGTTCACAATATTTCCAGGTTTGGTGTCACCTACAGATTTTGAAATTGTGCCCTATAGACAAAGCTGAAAATATGTTGCTGGAAAAGCGCAGCAGGTCAGGCAGCATCCAAGGAGCAGGAGAATCAACGTTTCGGGCATGAGCCCTTCTTCAGGAATGAGGAACGTGTGTCCAGCAGGCTAAGATAAAAGGTAGGGAGAAGGGACTTGGGGAGGGGCGTTGGAAATGGGGGATGGGCGGTGGAAGGAGGTCAAGGTGAGGGTGATAGGCCGGAGTGGGGGTGGGGGGGAGCGGAGAGGTCAGGAAGGAGATTGCAGGTTAGGAAGGCGGTGCTGAGTTTGAGGGTTGGGACTGAGACAAGGTGGGGGAGGAGAAATGAGGAAACTGGAGAAATCCGAGTTCATCCCTTGTGGTTGGAGGGTTCCTAGGTGGAAGATGAGGCGCTCTTCCTCCAGCCGTCGTGTTGCTATGGTCTTAGCCTGTTGGACACACCCTCCTCATTCCTAAAGAAAGGCTCATGCCCGAAACATCGATTCTCCTGCTCCTTGGATGCTGCCTGACCTGCTGCGCTTTTCCAGCAACAAATTTTCAACTCTGATCTCCAGCATCTGCAGTCCTCACTTTCTCCTCCCTATAGACAAAGGTCTACATCATCAATATATGTGAAGAAGCACAGAGATACCAATCTGACCCATGGAAAACTCCACTACAAACCTTCATTCGGGGTGAAAAACAACCATTAACCAGTACCCACTATTTTCTGTCCCTTACCTGAATTCATATCCATGTTGCAAACTAACTTTGTTCATTAGTCAGTTACGTGGCCCTTCATCAAATGCCATTTGACAGTCCATGTCCACCATATAAATAGTAATACCCTCAGCAACACTTTGTTACCTCAGTAAAATAACTTGACAATCAATTGACCATGATTTGTCCTTCAAAAATCTGTGCTGTTCTTAATTAACCCAGATTTGCCAAGTGACTATTGATTTTTGTTTCAAAAAAGTCTTTTCTAGAAGTGTCTCCATCAATGAGTTTAAACTGAGCCTGTAGTTGCTGGACTATCTTTAGTTCTTTTTGAAAAAGAGTATTATATTTGCAATTCTTCATTCATTTGGCACCACCACAGAGTCAATAAAATATTGGAAAATAGTGGCCAATGCCTTTACAATTTCTATTATGCTTTCTTTCAGTATGCTTGGATATTTCTTATCTAGTCCTACTGCTTCAAGAATTTTAAGCACAGTCCATTCTTATCAATTTTAAACCCTTTAAGCATTTGACCTTCCTCCTGTTTCACCACAACCTGTGTAGCATCTTCTTCATTCATAAAGACAGCTGCAGGATATTCATTTAAAATAAAAGGAAAGTTGCCACAGTCTTAGAGGACTACTTTCGCATTAAAGAGAGATGACTGGTGGTAGTTCAACCTGATGGTCATCTCACCCTCAGGCGAGGGGAGAGGTTGAGAAGAAAAGTCCTTTGTGGTAACTTCAGCAGGTGCAAGAATTGAACCCAGGCTGTTGACATCACTGCATTACAAACAAGCCATTCAGCCAATTGAACTAACTAACCCACAAAGTTATTCTTTTAATACTCCAGCCAAGCTCTCTGCATTCATATATAAATGCCTTTTGTATTATGCTCATTGGCTCCACTTCTTCTTTTACCATCTTTTGCTGTCTATAGGAGAATTTTGCTTTCTCTTCTATGTCAGCTGCCTGTCCCCCTTGCTTCTCTTATTTGTTTTTTCAATTCCCCTTTGAAGTTTCAATATTTGGCATGGTTCTCAGTTGCATGATCCACATAATATCCGTTATACTTTCTATTTTTCTTCCTCATTTTATTATGTATGTCTTTTATCATCCATAGAACGCTGAATTTGTTTGGCCTACATTTTCCCTTTTGTTCCAATCTATCAAGATTGTCGCTCAGCTATTTTTTCTTTAAAGATAGTCCATTGTTCAGTTGCAATTTTGCCTGTCAACCTTTGACTCCAGTTTATTTGGGTCACATTTCTTCTTATCCCAATGAAATTCACTTTTTCCCAGTTAATTATTCTTACTCTGGATTGTTATTTATTCATTTCCAAAGCAAACCTAAATCTTATGATATAATAGTCACTGTACCTTAAATATTCCCTCATAGATACCTTTGGTCCTTCTCAAACCCAAGAACCAGGTTCCTTGAGAGAGATATGAGAATGTGAGAGACCCTCTGGAATTGCACTTCATCAAGGAGTTAAAAATTCCAATGGAGAATCAAATGGAAAGTCTTGGTATAGGACGAGTGGAGTGAAATAAATAAAACTGAAAGAAATCTTCACAGCTGTAGTGTTAAATAAACCTTTCCAATGAAATCTATAAACAAGACCAATAAGGTTATTCACAAAGTAATCACTCCATTTATATTATCGATGACCTCTGAATAATGAAAGCAATTTAAAACATACTTGAAAAATCTGCAGTGCATCAAGACATGAATTGTACTTGCAATAAATATGGTGTCATTTGGTTGATATCTTTTTTTTAGTTTTGAAAATGGAATTCACCTTATAATCATTGATTGAATGACACACTCTATATTAAATCCATACCATCTCTTTCAGATTCATCAAACACAAAGGCAACAAATTACGTTTTTGTAATTTCGTCATATGGAAAAGCAACACCCCATACGCTTCACAGGAATGGAGGGAAAGACAACGGAGAGGCAAAATAGAATTCAGAATTATTGCCCATTTTCAGGAATGTTGCTGCTGGGGGTGACTGATACCTGTTTGCTAACAGCTGGCATCCAATTAAGCTAATTAAAGTGCCAATCGATGGCACGCTGCATGGCCATGGAGTGTCAAGAAGTATATCCTGCCAATGGAGTCAGCATGGACCAATTGCATTACAAGCGTCATTAACTCAGCTAAAGACTTTCCTATGGCAGTGACCCCCTTCATAATAATGAGCTGGCAGCTTCAGCTAAGTTTTATTTAACTAAATGTTCAGTTCGTCAGATGGTGCTATGTTAAAACATTAAATTCCCAACCATCATTCTTCATTGATAATAATCTTGAAGGCAGCCATTTGTTAGGCCACCTCTTGAAAGAACACTGGACTGGTCTCACTAACAGAGAGTGTGAGCTTATGACATCCATTTGGTCCCAACGCTTGTGCTATTGGATAGGATGTAAACAGTAATGTTTTGGTTGAGGTTTACGCAAGATGTGTGGGAGGAAGATTCGGGGAGTACCAGAATTGAACATAGAAAAGGCACAGATGGGATTTCAATGGCTGATTGGTGGCAGTAAGGGGTAAAAATTGGTGACATATTTTTGATTGACATTTATGATTGATTTATTGAATGATTTATTGTTGTCACGTACCAAGACAAATGTTATTTTGCATCCTGTACAGGCAGACTATAAAATACAGAGTGCAGCAATGTAGCAGAAGAGTGTAGAATACAGTGATACAGCTGCAGAGAAAGTGCAGAAACAGAGAGAGAACAGAATTAGCATTGGAGAGGTCCGGTATGGGAGAAGTCAGTGAAAGCACAGATTGAGGAAAAACAGACTTCAAGCAGGCGAGGATAAAAAAGGGTGTTCAAACTTTCCAATATTTAGCAGGAGGAAATCATAGTTTATCTAGGACTGGATTTTGGATCAAGCACTCTGACATTAGAGAGGCAATGAGAGGCTGAGAGAGGTAGTGGAGAAGTAGATCTAAGTGCCATCTGTTTACAATTGATCTGTGTCAAAGGGCACTCTGTGACTGAGGAAGAGCGGTGAACTAATGATGAAAATGTGAAACAAAGAGAGGACAGTTAAATGGAACTGAGATGAAAAAAACACTGCAGGAAAACGGTGTTTCTGATTTTGTTGAAAACATCAGCAAGAGTGAGAAAACAGCTGAAGAAAATTCATTACCATCAGTCATAGAGAATTAGATTACTTACAGTGTGGAAACAGGCCCTTCGGCCCAACAAGTCCACACCGACCCGCAACCCACCCATTCCCCTACATTTACCCCTTTAACTAACACTATGGGCAATTTAGCATGGCCAATTCACCTGACCTGCACATCTTTGGACTGTGGGAGGAAACCCACGCAGACACGGGGAGAATGTGCAAACTCCACACAGTCAGTCGCCTGAGTCGGGAATTGAACCCAGGTCTCTGGCGCTGTGAGGCAGCAGTGCTAACCACTGTGCCACTGTGCTGCCCCCAATATTGTTCATGATTCTAACTAAGACAGTTTTATCAATTTGAAAGAGAATGGAAACTATGTCAATCCATATCAGTTGACTCTACATTACATTTGAAGAGATTAAAAGATCCAGCCTTCTGCAAGAGAGTTTAAATGTTACAAATGACCTGGTGTTGCCTAAAACTCTATCATAATCAGTTGCGAAGTTCTGTTGTTAGTAAGATGAAAATTACTTGTTGGTGCCTGTGAGTCTGTAATAGTGAGGTTTGAACGATATACGATAAAAATAACTTACAAAAAAAATGTAATTGGGATAATAGCATTATTGCAATCCAAGGCCAAATAATTGTGTACATAGATTCTTACGAAATGTATAGAACAGGAAAGGGAATCTATTAAGTTAGAGATTTTATATGTGCAATATTTGCAATCAGCTAGGACAAGTAGAATGGTCAATTTTAAAATGGAGAGAATGGTTGGTGTGTTCAGTGATTCTGAATAAAATGCAAACTAAGCTAAATTTGAGGTTAATGATACAGTATTAACACCCAGAGCCCACTCATTCAACACACCATCTGTTGCCATCCAATTATTCCTGCTAAAAGGTTATAATGACTCTATACAGACCACAGAAGGCATCAAGTGTGCTGATTAGAACTGAACCATAATGCAACATATACACTAAGATAGAGTGATGCTATTTGTCATCGAGTCTCTTCCAAAGATGCAAAAATTCAGGTTTCGGGAAATGGCTGATATTGCACTAGTGAAAACCAATTATCAATCCAACATTAGCTTGTCACCATTCTGCAGTCGACAGCAAGTTTTTCTTTGTGCAGCAGTAAGTATTGACAAGCCATTCAGGTGTTTCTTTTTTTCACAGGAAGTGAAAGCGAAAATGCACAAATTTTATAAGAGTATACCAACCAAAGTGCTATTTTTGGAAATGATGTATACTGGAAATTCCAGTTTATAAATCTGAAGTTTTTTGACCTATTAATCACCTCGATACCCCTCCATGTCAACCTTTAAATTAATTGTCATAGAGTCATAGAGATGTACAGCACGGAAACAGACCCTTCAGTCCAACCCGTCCAATGCAGACCAGATATCCCAACCCAATCTAGTCCCACCTGCCAGCACCTGACCCATATCCCTCCAAATCCTTCCTATTCATATACCCATCCAGATGCCTTTTAAATGTTGCAATTGTACTAGCCTCCACCACTTCCTCTGGCAACTCATTCTTTACACGTACCACCCTCTGCATGAAAAAGTTGTCTCTTAGTTCTCTTTTATATCTTTCCCCTTCTCACCCTAAACCTATGCCCTCTAGTTCTGGACTCCCCCACCCCAGGGAAGACACTTTGTCTATTTATCCTATCCATATCCCTCATGAATTTATAAAACTCTGTAAGGTCACCCCTCAGTCTCTGACACACCAGCGAAAACAGCCCCAGTCTATTCAACCTCTGCCTATAGTTCAAGTCCTGCAATCCTGGCAACACCCTTTTACATCTTTTCTGAACCCTTTCAAGTTTCACATCTTTCCGATAGGAAGGAGACCAGAATTGCACGCAATATTCCAAAAGTGGCCTAACCAATGTCCTCTACAGCCGCAACACGACCTCCCAACTCCTGTACTCAATACTCTGACCAATAAAGGAAAGCATACCAACTGCCTTCTTCACTATCCTGTCTACCTGTGACTCCACTTTCAAGGAACTATGAACCTGTATGTTTTGGATATATATGAAGGCAGAAACTCCTATCAGAAAGATGCATGTAAAAATGAAAAAGTCTGTTACTTTACACAGATCAATCACTTCTATTTAACTGGGTTATTTTAAGCGTCTGGAAACATATCACATGTAAAAATGTATTACAAGTGTGTTAAAAGTTCATGTGTAAACTTGACTTCTTAGAAGTGCAACTTTTTTTCTGTAGATAGATGGTGGTAGGCTTTCTGTGAAAACTAAATAAATTAGCAATAGAAGGGAACAGAAAGCTTAAGATATGCACGTTTTGAATTGCCCCTGATCAACTTATGGCATGCCCCCTGCTCATATTGCATGGGCCTGTGGAACTTTGCATACAAGTGGTTGGGAAATTTATTGAATGCAACAGAAAAGGAGGCAGTTTTTGTTTAAGAAATCTATAAAGACTGTAGGTTGAAGCACAATTACACTACACTGTTTGGAGTCATTTTCAAATTGAAAATGCTTGTTAAATACACTGCAGTTGGAATCAATAAACTTTGCGAAATAGACATTAATACTTCGCAAGATCTTCTTAACAATAAAGTTTGCATTCACAGCACAGGAGCATATGGTTCATTAAGAGTTTGACAGCAATTTCCTCTAATGTACAAGATACAATGTTGGAAAATACAAGTGGACCACTTTCACCATGGCATTAAAATACCTTGCAAAATAAATTGCTTCAATCAAGCAAAATTTCAAACTTTCAAAAAGGTGGTGGTTATAGATTGTTTGTATATTTCCAATCACATAGGGTAGCACAGTGGCTCAGTGGTTAGCACTGCTGCCTCATAGCACCAGCGTCCTAGGTTCGATTCCAGCCTTGGGTGACTGTCTGTGTGGTGTTTGCATATTCTCCCTGTGTCTGTGTCAGTTTCCTCCCCCAGTCCAAAGATGTGCAGGCCAGGTGAATTGGTCATGCTAAATTGCTCATAGTGTTAGGTGCATTGGTCAGAGGGAAGTGGGTCTCTTCGGAGGGCTGGTTGGGCCGAAGGGCCTGTTTCCACACTGTAGGAACTCTAATCTAAACATTTGTACTGCACAATATCTAAGGTGCTGCATATTTCTGGAGATTCTGAATCTACTTTGATGGTTAACAGAAAGAAGATTCTGAGGAGCGTTGTCCTTTTTGGAAAATTGATGTACTTTTCCCAGAAGTTTAGCTGTACCTGACAGGGAATGACAATGAACTGTGAAGGATGACATTAAGGTTTCATGTTATAGAGCAAGTTATTGACAGGAGACAGATGTTTCTGTTTCCTGTTTTGCGGACTTCATGTTAATTTGGAGGCCCTACAACTGTTTTTCATTGCCATTTGCACGTACAAAGCTTGCAGTTAAAATAGAGTGCCTGATACCAGGTTAGGACATTCTAACTTCTCCTGCTTTTGCTATTATGCACATGTTTTGAAAATGCTTCCAGAACAGTAAACCCAACAGACATTTGACTATGATAATAAAACAAAAAAGCTTCTGGAAATAGGCAGGGTTTGTGAAGAGAAACATACTTATCATTTCAAGTTGTTAAACTTTCATCAGAACACTTTTTATGAAAGGTCATTGTTGATCTGAAGCATTAACTCTGTTTCTCTTCACAGTTGCTGCTTGACCTGTTCAATATTTCTAGCGCTTCTTATTTTGATTTCAGATTACTAGCAACCACAGTGTTTCGCTTTTGTCTACTTTATGTTTGGCCAAGCAAAAGACATTAATATCCATTTCTTAAAAAGCATTTCGGAAAATATTTTTTTCAGAATTTTTACAAAATTAACAGACTCCTTCAGTAAACCTAAAGTTCATAATAAAATCACTCAGATCTTCAATGAGTTCCACCACGTCTGAAATTTTCTTTAGGCTCAGTCCAAATGGATAATGGAAGCATTAAGTTCAATCCCAGCCAAACAAGTTGAAAATGATAGCAGATTATATTGAGAGAAATAGCTAGGTTTTATACAGACAAATATCCTTCTTTATATTTTTTACACCTCTCCAAGTGTTAATTTTCTGGGGTAGTCTTCACAGATGCTGTGTTTCCAATACATGAAGTGTGACTTAAATAGTGATGCAATAGTTGTAGCCCTTTTATCGTGAACCAATGTCCCTTTGTTTCAGTGAAAAGCCACTTTGACACCAAAAACCACTTCATCTTAAAAGTCCAAAATATGAATCCAGCTGATGAAATTCAATAGAGCACAACTTCATGACACAGCCACTGAATGGGTTGCTTGTGGTGGACTTTTCATTGACAGACCAGCCAATCATCCAGGAACAAGTCATAGGATAATTTTAATCCACATAATTACTAACATAAATGTAATTATTACCAATATTCCTGCTGGAATACTGTTTTTGTGTCACGACTCTATTTTTTCTCACTGATACTTGCCACTGCTAAATACTTCACAAAACTAAATCAAATTTATTACCAAATAATATATTTAAGACCATAAGACCATAAGACATAGGAGTGGAAGTAAGGCCATTCGGCCCATCGAGTCCACTCCGCCATTCAATCATGGCTGATGCGCATTTCAGCTCCACTTGCCAGCGTTCTCCCCGTAGCCCTTAATTCCTCTAGACAACAAGAACCTATCAATCTCGGCCTTGAAGACATTTAGCGTCCCGGCTTCCACTGCACTCCGTGGCAATGAATTCCACAGGCCCACCACTCTCTGGCTGAAGAAATGTCTCCGCATTTCCGTTCTGAAATGACCCCCTCTAATTCTAAGGCTGTGTCCACGGGTCCTAGTCTCCTCGCCTAACAGAAACAATTTTCTAGCATCCACCTTTTCAAAGCCATGTATTATTTTGTACATCTCTATTAGATCTCCCCTTAATCTTCTAAACTCCAACGAATACAATCCCAGTATCCTCAGCCGTTCCTCATATGCTAGACCTGTCATTCCAGGGATCATCCGTGTGAATCTCCGCTGGACACGTTCCAGTGCCAGTATGTCCTTCCTGAGGTGTGGGGACCAAAACTGGACACAGTACTCCAAATGGGGCCTAACCAGAGCTTTATAAAGTCTTAGTAGTACATCTCTGCTTTTATATTCCAACCCTCTTGAGATAAGAGACAACATTGCATTCGCTTTCTTAATCACAGACTCAACCTGCATGTTTACCTTTAGAGAATCCTCGACTAGCACTCCCAGATCCCTTTGTGCTTTGGCTTTATTAATTTTCTCACCATTTAGAAAGTAGTCCATGCTTTTATTCTTTTTGCCAAAGTGCACGACCTCGCACTTGCTCACGTTAAATTCCATCAGCCATTTCCTGGACCACTCTCCCAACCTGTCTAGATCGTTCTGTAGCCTCCCCACTTCCTCAGTCCTACCTGCCTGTCCACCTAACTTCGTATCATCGGCAAACTTCGCTAGAATGCCCCCGGTTCCCTCATCCAAATCATTAATATATAATGCGAACAGCTGTGGCCCCAGCACCGAACCCTGCGGGACACCGCTCGTCACCGGCTGCCATTCTGAAAAAGAACCTTTTATCCCAACTCTCTGCCTTCTGTTAGACAGCCAATCCTCAATCCATCCCAGCAGCTCACCTCGAACACCATGGGCCCTCACCTTGCTCAGCAGCATCCCGTGTGGCACCTTATCAAAGGCCTTTTGAAAGTCTAGATAGACCACATCCACTGGAATTCCCTGGTCTAACCTACTTGTTACCTCTTCAAAAAATTCCAACAGGTTTGTCAGGCATGACCTCCCTTTACTAAATCCATGTTGACTTGTTCTAATCAGACTCTGCTCTTCCAAGAATTTAGAAACCTCATCCTTAATGATGGATTCTAGAATTTTACCAACAACCGAGGTTAAGCTGATTGGCCTATAATTTTCCATCTTTTGCCTTGATCCTTTCTTGAACAAGGGGGTTACTACAGCCATCTTCCAATCGTCCGGGACCTTTCCTGACTCCAGTGACTCTTGAAAGATCTCAACCAATGCCTCTGCTATTTCCTCAGCAACCTCTCTCAGAACTCTAGGGTGTATCCCATCGGGGCCAGGAGATTTATCAATTTTAAGACTTTTTAACTTTTCTAGCACTATCTCTTTCGTAATGGCAACCATACTCAACTCAGCCCCGTGACACCCTTTAATTTTTGGGATATTACTCCTGTCTTCCACTGTGAAAACTGACGCAAAGTACTTGTTAAGTTCTCCTGCTATTTCCTTATCTCCCATCACTAGGCTCCCTGCATCAGTTTGAAGTGGCCCAATGTCTACTTTTGCCTGTCGTTTGTTTCTTATGTACTGAAAGAAACTTTTACTATTATTTCTAATATTACTGGCTAGCCTACCTTCATATTTGATCCTCTCATTTCTTATTACACTCTTTGTTATCCTCTGTTTGCTTTTGTATCCTTCCCAATCTTCTGATTTCCCACTGTTCTTAGCCACTTTATAGGATCTCTCTTTTTCTTTAATACATTTCCTGACTTCCTTTGTCAGCCAAAGTTGTCTAATCCCTCCCCGGTTAATCTTTCTTTTCTTGGGAATGAACCTCTGTACAGTGTCCTCAATTATACCTACAAACTCCTGCCATTTTTGCTCTAGTGTCTTCCCGGTTAGCCTCTGCTTCCAGTCTATTTTAGTCAGTTCCTCTCTCATGCCCTCATAATTACCTTTATTCAACTGTAACACCATTACATCAGATTTCACCTTCTCCCTTTCAAACTCCAGACTGAACTCTACCATATTATGGTCGCTACTTCCTAAGGGTTCCCTTACTTTAAGATCTTTTATAGAGTCTGGTTCATTGCAAAGCACTAGGTCCAGAATAGCCTGCTCTCTTGTGGGCTCCATGACTAGCTGTTCCAAAAAGCCATCCTGTAAGCATTCCATGAATTCCCTTTCTTTAGATCCACTAGCAACATTATCTACCCAGTCCACCTGCATATTGAAGTCACCCATGATCAATGTAACCTTGCCTTTCTGACATGCCTTCTCTATTTCCCGGTACATGTTGCGTCCCTGGTCCTGACCACTGTTAGGAGGTCTGTACACAACTCCAATTATGGTTTTTTTGCCTTTGTGGTTCCTCAATTCCACCCACACAGACTCCACATCATCCGACGCTATGTCATTCAATACCATAGATTTAATTTTGTTCTTAACTAACAAGGCAACCCCACCCCCTCTGCCCACCTCTCTGTCTTTTCGATAAGTCGAAAAACCATGGAGGTTTAACTGCCAGTCCTGACCCCCCTGTAACCAAGTCTCTGTGATGCCTACTACATCATAATCATTCACTATTATCTGTGCCATTAATTCATCGGCTTTGTTATGAATGCTACGAGCATTCAGGTAAAGTGCCTTAATGCTAACTTCCTTATTAGAGATGTTGTAAGTCATATGTCCTAAGTTATCCTTGCTTTTTTCTGCATTCTCAGTCTGCCTCAATTTTAAATCCGCCTGGAAACATGCTATCCTGCTGCTTATCTTTCCATTTACCTCCATACTCCCTGTCGCTTTCACTTTCCCTTCCCCCCAACTCAGAAGTTTAAAGTCCTACTGACCACCCTATTTATCCTCTTCGCCAGAACATTGGTACCCGATCGGTTCAGGTGGAGACCGTCCCAACGGTACAGATCCCCCCTGTTCCAAAACTGATGCCAATGCCCCATGAAGTGGAATCCCTCTTTCCCACACCAATCCCTTAGCCACGTGTTTACTTGCCTAATTTTCTTGTCCCTATGCCAATTGGCACGTGGCTCGGGCAGTAATCCGGAGATTATGACCCTTGAGGACCTGTGCTTCAATTTCCTGCCTAGTGCTTCGTAATGCCCAAACAGGTCCTCCACCCTAGTCTTGCCTATGTTGTTGGTACCAACGTGGACCACAACAACTGGATCCTCCCCCTCCCGCTCCAATATCCTTTCAAGCCGGTCAGAGATGTCTCGCACCCTGGCACCGGGCAGGCAACACACCATGCGAGACTCCCGATCCGGCTTGCAAAGGATACTATCTGTCCCCCTAATTATAGAATCCCCTATAACCACTACCTGTCTATTAGCTCCCCCCTCTTGAATGGCCTTCTGCACCATGGTGCCTTGGTCAGTTGGGTCATCCTGTCCAGAGCCCTTTTCCTCATCCGAACAGGGAGCAAGAATCTCGTACCTGTTGGACAAGGTCAAGGGCTGAGGCTCCTCCACTCCTGAACTCTGGGTCCCCCTACCTGCCTCACTTACAGTCACACTCTTTTGTGCCTGATCACTAGCTGAGTGGGAATTAATTAATCTCCCAGGTGTGACTGCCTCCTGAAACAAAGCGTCCAGGTAACTCTCCCCCTCCCGGATATGCCGCAGTGTTTGAAGCTCAGATTCCAGATCATCAACTCTGATCTGGAGTTCTTCCAGCAACCAACACTTGCTGCAGATGTGGTCACTGCCGTTCACAATGGGATCAGCCAGCTTCATCATTAGCAACATATAGCAAACAGAAGTTGATAGTGTTTCTAATATCTCACATTTTTACGTGTATAGTTATATTTAATATTAATAGATTCAGACGATATGCAATCCATACATGTAACCTGACTTCAATTTCAAAGCCTGATGCCACATAAACTATTTAACTTAAACACCTCAAAGATGGACCACAAACCATTATGATCATGTTTTTCACTACATTAAAATATCATTTATTTAGCAAGATTCAATCTGACAGTGGGCAGATAAATTGAAGATTTATTTTCAAATTTAATAATAATTTAGTGGACTGCAATTGTCATTTTATAAAATGATTCCTTATAGAAGAAAGAAGAAAAATGTAAGACTTATACTTATATAATGACTTTCACATAGAGATGTACAGCATGGAAACAGACCCTTCGGTTCAACACATCCATGCCGACCAGATATCCTAAATTAATTTAACCCCATTTGCCAGCATTTGGCCCATGTCCATCGAAACCCTTCCTATTCATATACTCTTCCAGATGCCTTTTAAATGTAATTGTACTCGCCTCCACCACTTGCTCTGGCAGCTCATTCCATAGAAGCAGCACTTTTTGCCGAAAGAAGTTGACCGTTAGGTTCTTTAAATCTTTCCATTGTCTCCCTAAACCTTGTCTATTTACCTTATCCATGGCCCTCATGATTTTACAAACCCCTATAAGGTCACATCTCATCCTCCGACCCTCCAGGGAAAACAGCCCCAATCTATTCAGCCTCTCCCTGTCGCTCAAACCCTCCAAACTTGCAACATCCTTGTAAGTCTTTTCTGAATCCTTTCAAGTTTCACAATATCCTTCCTATAGGAGGGAGACCAGAATTGCACACAACATTTCAAAAGTTTACTGCCAAATAATATAGTTCATTATTAGCAATGTATAGCAAATGTAAGTTGATAGTCTTCCAAACATTTCAGATTTTTATGTATCGTCATACATAGTATTAATAGATTCAGACTATATGCAACCCATACATGTAACCTGACTGTAACATTCTTGTAAGTCTTTTCTGAACCCTTTCAAGTTTCACAACATCCTTCCTATAGGAGGTAGAACAGAATTGCTCACAATATTCCAAAAGTGGCCTAACCAATGTCCTATACAGCCACAACATGACCTCCCAACTCCTATACTCAATGCACTGTCCAATAAAGAAAAGCATAGCAAATGCCTTCTTCACTATCCTATCAATTTGAGACTCTACTTTCAAGGAACTATGAATCTGCACTCCAAGGTCTCCCTCTGTTCAGCAACACTCCTCACACCCTTGCCATGTTCAACAACACTCCCCAGGACCTTGCCATTAAGTGTATAAGCCCTGCCCTGATTTGCTTTTCCAAAATGCAGCACCTCACATTTATCTAAATTAAGCTCTATCTGTCACTCCTCGGCCTATTGGCAGGTCTGATCAAGATCCCATTGTACACTGAGTTAACCTTCTTCGCTGTCCACTACACCTCCAATTTTGTGTCATCTGCAAACTTACTAACGATACCTCCTATGTTCATATCCAAATCACTTATATAAATGACAAAAAGCACTGATCCTTGTGGTACACCACTGATCACAGGCCTCCAATCTGAAAGGCAACTCTCCACCACCACGCTCTGTCTTCTTCCTTCGAGCCAGTTCAGTATCGAAATGGCTAGTTCTCCCTGTATTCCATGTGATATAACCTTGCTAACCAGTCTACCATGAGGAATCTTGTTGAATGCTTTACTGAAGTCCACATAGATCATGTCCATCATTCTGCCCTCATCAATCCTCTTCATTACTTCTTCAAAAAATTCAATCAATTTTGTGAGATATGATATCCCACTCACAAAGTCATGCTGACTATCCCTAATCAGTCCATGCCTATCCAAATACATGTAACTGCTGTCTCTTAGGATTCCCTCCAACAACTTGCCCACCACCGATGTCAGGCTCACTGGTCTATAGTTCCCTGGCTTTTACTTACCACTTTTCTTAAATAGTTACACCACGTTAGCCAATTTCCAGTCTTCCGGCACCTCACCTGTGACTAACAATAATCCAAATATTTCAACAAGGAGCCCAGCAATTACTTCCTTAGCTTTCCACAGAGTACTAGGGTACTCCTGATCATGTCTTTAACAGCCATTAAAGTACCATCGTAATTTAAGCAATATGGCAGCCAATTTGTGCATATCAAGCTCCTACAAAAAGCAATGTTGCTGAAAAGTTAGCTGATACTCTGTATTGAAGAACAATGTGATAATGGCAGTAACTTTGAGGGTTAAGTATTCTCTAAGGTCCTGGGGATATCTTCCTGTCTCTGATACAATGCCTTTGGACCTTTTATATCCACATGATAGAACAGGAAGGGCATCAGTCTAAACACGTTTATCTGAGAGACAGTACTTCCAACTGTGTCAGCTGAAGGTTTTACATTCACAACTCTGTATCAGGATTTGAACCCATTAACCTGAGAACTGAGAGTACTATCAACTGAAGCAAAGCTGAAAGCAAAAAGATTAGAAAGAAATTAGGAATACAACTATCTCAAAGGCATCTGCATGGGTATATGTATAGGAAGGGTTTAGAGGCATATGGGCCAAGTGCTGGCAAATGGGACTAGATTAATTTGAGATATCTGGTCAGCATGGATGTGTTGGATTGAAGAGTCTGTTTCCGTGCTGTACATATCTATGACTCTTTGACTTTATGTAACACAGTGATTATGTTTTATTTTGCATTCTGCATTTTAAAGACTAATTTCAGGCTGTGAAATTACTTATGGCATGATAAATCTTGACTCAGCACTTTTGTATCTTCTAGGTAAAAACAATGACTGCAGATGCTGAAAATCAAATACTGGATTAGTGGTGCTGGAAGAGCACAGCAGTTCAGGCAGCATCCAACGAGCAGCGAAATCAACGTTTCGGGCAAAAGCCCTTCATCAGGAATAAAGGCAGTGAGCCTGAAGTATGGAGAGATAAGCTAGAGGAGGGTGGGGGGGGGGAGAGAGTAGCATAGAGTACAATGGGTGAGTGGGGGAGGAGATGAAGGTGATAGGTCAAGGAGGAGAGGGTGGAGTGAATAGGTGGAAAAGAAGATAGGCAGGTCGGACAAGTCAAGGAGACAGTAACTGAGCTGCAAGTTTGAAACTAGGATGAGGTGGGGGAAGGGGAAATGAGGAAGCTGTTGAAGTCCACATTGATGCCCTGGGGTTGAAGTGTTCCGAGGCGGAAGATGAGGCGTTCTTCCTCCAGGCGTCTGGTGGTGAGGGAGCGGCGGTGAAGGAGGCCCAGGACCTCCATGTCCTCGGCAGAGTGGGAGGGGGAGTTGAAATGTTGGGCCACGGGGCGGTTTGGTTGATTGGTGCGGGTGTCTCGGAGATGTTCCCTAAAGCGCTCTGCTAGGAGGCGCCCAGTCTCCCCAATGTAGAGGAGACCACATCGGGAGCAACGGATACAATAAATGATATTGGTGGATGTGCAGGTGAAACTTTGATGGATGTGGAAGGCTCCTTTGTATCTTCTGTCTACCTTGCTGCTGTATGACTGTTTTGCATTTTTGTGAGCTGCGAAATCAGGTATGGTTTAATAGACTACGTGATGGAACAACAAATAAAACAGGATCTGCAATAGTCGTCTTCAGCACCTGTGTAAATGCTATGCAATTGCATAAGGCTTAAAATATTGTGTGCACAATCTTGCTATTTCCTGAGCACTTTTTGAATGATAATGGATCATTGGAAGTACCAGACATGCAAATTTGATGAGCAAGCCAGCTACTTGAGTGTGTAAACCTCAGAGAATAAAACATGAACAAGTGAAGCATTGAAATCTGGAAGCGCTAGGCTCTCAGAGGCTTGGTAAGAAATTGTAGAGTGAGATAATATTTTGGATGACATTCACCTGTCATAAGCAAAGATGAAAGAAACTCATCCCTAACAATCTCACAACGATTCCCTTGTCTGAGACAAACAGGCTGAGCAAGTTAACAAGTGGAGTGATTCTGAACTGGTGATTTTCATAGTTATGACATACTAATGCATTAATTTAATTTTCAGTTCCCCTCTGGGTACAACAGGACTGGAGGATGGCTAATGTGGTATCATTATTCAAGAAGAGTGGTAGAATAAACTAGGAAGCTACAGGTCTGAGGATTCTAATGTCAGTGGTAGGTAAACTATTGAAAAGGTTCTGAGAGTCAGAATTAGTCTTCACTTCTAGAGGCAAGAATTAATCAAGGATAGTCAGCATGACTTTGTAAGTGGAAGATCATGCCCAGTCAATTTGATTGAATTTTTCGAGGAGGTGACTGTGTAGAAAGATGATGGTTGTGGACTTCAGTAAGGCTTTTGATAAGGTCTTGCATGGCAGACTGGTTAAGAAGCTAAGAGCCCATAGGATCCAGGGCAGTTTGAAAATATTGATCTAAAATTGGCTTTGTGGCAGGAAGCAGAGGGTGATAGTCGAAGGGTATTGTTGTAAATGGAATCCTGTGTCCAATGGCATACTATGAAGTTCATTGCTGGGTCACTACTGTTTGTTATGTACAGTTATGATCCAGACATGAATGTAGGAGGGATCATCAATAAGTTTGCAGATAATATGGTTGCTGGTGGTGAGGTCAAAAGTGAGGAGGAAAGCCTCAAATGACATTGTGAAGTGTGCAGGAATGTCAGATTGGAAGAACAGTAACAGAAGAAATTTAATTCTGAAAAATGTGAGGTGACACATGTTAGGAGGATTTAGGCAAGGGAGTAGACAATGAATGATAAGATGTTGGGATGTACTGAGGATTAGAGGATGTGTATGTTTATACTTACTTGAAGGCAATAGGACAGCTAGATAAGGTGGCCAAGAAAGCATTTTGGATATTTGCATTGAATACAAGAGCAAGGAGGTTATGATGGATCTGTATATAACATTAGTTAGGATTGGTGCACTGTGTGCAGTTCTGGTTGCCACACTACAGGGAGGATGTGATTGCACTGGAGGGATTGCAGAGGAGATTTACCAGAAAGGTGCTGCTTTTGTGAGAACGGAGAAGGCTTAAGGAAGATTTTATTGAGGTGTCCAAAGTTCTGAGAGGCATAGATGTGGTAGTTACGGAGAACTATTTCCTTTAGTAGAGGGGTTAATCACCGAGGGCACAGTTTTAAAGGAAGGCAGGAGGGTTAGAAGGGATTTGCAGAAACAATTTTTCACACACTGGGTTGCCTAAAAGAATGGCATGAGTGGGAACCCTCATTTCATGTAAGAAGTATTTAGATGGATGTTTGAAATGCCATAGCATACAAAGCTTTGCCATGTGCTAGAAAAAGAAATGGGAATAGATGGATTTGTGTTTGACCAGTATGGACATGATGGGCTGAAGAGTGTCTTTCTGTGCTGTAAAAATTCTAAGTCTCGAGTATGTCTACCAAGCTTGTTGAGAAGATTAGTACGAATCAGTCATAGCTTTCCAGCTAAGTTACTGACACCAGAGACATTGCTTCTCCATCTGTGCCAGCTATCTCTGGAATGATGCAAACAAAGTGTATGGTGCCAGTAGAACCTGACTACCTAACTATACAAGTCACCAATGCTATGCTTCTTGGTCTCCTTGTCCTACAGAATCTAGTCTATATGTTACACAATTTCCTGCACTGTCTAGGCTGTTCTTTATAAAACTTATACGATTGAATTTAGTACCTTTTTAACAATAAACTGGAGACTTGAAACTAGGAGAAACTAGAAATGGCCATAATTAATATTTGGACAATTGTGAGTGGGCCACCATTTATCATGTTTAAGGGGCTTGGTGTCATTTCATCTAGTTCTTACAAGAAACTTGATTGTGTAGACATTTGCAAGCCTTTTTCTCACTAAGGTTAGGAACTGTGATTACCAGCTTAGTGGACTGAACTGCTGCATCATGTGGAAAAGGGAAATCCAACTTCCTGTCACATCAGACATGGGAAACAATGTTATATTCCATAAAGTGAGGCATCCATGGATAGAACCTGAACCAAACTTAATATGTTTTTACAAGCAATTCTTTATGACGACAAACATTACAAGCGTACATCTCTAACCCAAATGTAATATTTTCTGTATGCTCCTGTTTGTAGAAGCACAACTGAATCCCCAAATAATGACCACCAGCTGGGGAGCTTGAGCAGTCAGGTGGATCCTCTCTGGAGGAAAGGAGTCTTTGTTAAAAAGAGAGCTCCAGGAGAGAGGGGGAGACAAACAGCACTTTCTCAATCAGAAATGAACTACAGGTTTAATTCAATTTTTTCTTAAATTTATCTTAATTTCTCTCACTGTTGGTGAAGACCTAATGCCAGTGGAATAAAGTAATCTTGTTTCACAATGTTTGGGCCAAGTGTGTGCTTTAATCTCACATAATATATAATTAATATACAATTAACAGGCAGTGTTCTCACAGTAACTGGTGGAGACTGTCAATTATGCTTTTAGAATTTAATGGCTAGCTCTTAATGGCTTAACTGGAAAAGTATGACATGAGTTAGCTTTTTTTGTGTGTGTGAGAAAACAGAAGGAGTTATCATTACAAAATCTGTCCATTTCCACATTTCTAATTGTCGTGAACTCTGCTCCTTCTCAGCCTATCTGCTGGTGAAGCCCTCACCTATGTCTTTGTAAACTTTAGATTTGACTGTTCTACTTATCTCCTATGACGGTGGGAGAGTGTGCAGGGGAGTGAGTGTGATGTTGGGGGAGTGTGCGGGGCAGTGTGTGTGACGCTGGGGGAGTGTGCGTGGAAGTGAGTGTGATAGTGGGGGAGTGAGCGGACGACTGAGCGTGATGGTGTGGGAGTCTGCAAGAGAGTGAGCGTGACGGTGGGGACTGCAGAAGAGATTCATCAGAATGTTGCCTGAGTGATACAGCTATGAAGACAGACTAGGTAGTCTGATGCTGCTTCTGTGAGAACAAGGAAGGCTTAAGGGAAATTTTACTGAGGTGTACAAAGTTCTGAGTGGCATAGATGCGGTAGTTATGGAGAACCATTTCCTTTAGTAGAAGAATTAATGACTGGGCGCACAGATTTAAGGGAAGGCATGAGTGTTAGAAGGGATTTGCAGAAACATTTTTTCACACACTGGATTGCCTAGTTCTTGTTATAAAGCACTCCTGAATTTTCTCATTGGTAACACCCAGCTTGTTTATCTTGGCTTATTGTGTGCAAATACATTTCTTCAACAAGGGATCTTCGAGTTACCGCTTTTTAATACAACCTCTCTAACTTTAAACTCCACATTTCAGACAACTCGATTATGGTATAAGTAATGTTTTTAAAGCAGCATATCAGGGATAACTACAATTAAAATGATGCGTTCATCCCTGTTTTGACAGTTCTGTCATCCTAATAAGAGTGAAGGAGAGCAGCATACTGATTTTATAATAGTAGGAAGCTGCTCAGAGCAGATCAGTTCTCAGTTTGCTAAATTGTTACTTGAACTCAAACAAGTCTAAGCTTGAAAATCCTATGTAAACACAGCAAGAATATTTCAGCTAATGTTGAACGTTTATTATTTCTGGTAACTGCTAATCTTTTAACATGTCTCTGACTGAGTGCTTCTTTTTGTTGGGAATAATATTCGAATGGAAAAATCGAAACCTCTGGGCAAACATAACCAGTTGACAGTTGCTGAAATAAATTCAAAACCTTAGGGAATGCTCTCTACTCAGTGATATACCAGCCTTTTAAGGTTGCATTATTCTTGCTGTTCGTCAGTGTGAAAGACTGGCACAAAAGCCTTGTTTAGGTATGAAAATGTAGTCAGTGTATTATTGTTTCATTGGCCTTCTTTTTCCAGCAGTTGTGTCTCTTAAATGCATTGTGAGTAAAATAGGAACAAGATGTACATGTTCTCAGGGCTGTACACTGAATAGTTGACAGCTGCTGATTTCTTAGTTGAATATATAAATTCATTGTATCCCCATGGCAATACTGCAAAGTAGAAATCACTCAACTGGACTGAATTTGATCACACTAATACATATTTAAGTTAGAGATGTTGTTTTGTCATTTATAATTTATTTGTATAGAATGACACAGCTGGCCTGTGTCTAGCAAATGAACAGTACACTGCTTGTAATAATAACATTTACATTGCATCTTATCAGAATGTTTCAAAGTGATTCACTATAAATCACTCTTGAAGTGCAGTAATTATTGCCTTGTACATGAACACAGCAGATATTCTGCATCAATAGCATTTCAGATATGGCAATGAGAAAAAGTAACAATTGCACCACACAAGTGCCAGGCAATGACCATCTCCAACAAGAAAGAATCCAAGCATTGCCCCTTGGCATTCAATGGCTTATCATTGCTGAATATCCGAATATCAGAAGGCTGATCACCCTTATTCATCTGAAATCAAAACCTATGGGTCACTAAGTCCTCTTTGTTGCTCTGTGAGAGTTGCTCAATGCTGAGAGTATTGCACTAACACTTCATACCAGCAGCAAATAATGGACAGGCTCTCTCAAGTGTATAAATGGTTTGATCATCGGCAGAAAGAAGACAAAAGTCATGATCCACGATGGTGCCATACCGCCAGACAGTTCTCAGTACTCAACACCAACAACTGCCAATCTCTGAGCACTGTCCTACAACTCATCTGCTTTATCTTCGACCACAACGTTTTCACCTTTGACAACCAGTTCTTCATCTAGACATACAGAACAGTCATGGGGACCAGATTTGCACCCCAATATGCCAACATTTTCATGCACAGGTTTGAACAAGACTTCTCTACGCAGGAACTCCAACCAACACTATACACCAGGTACAGTAACGACATTTTCTTCCTCTTGACCCATGGCGTGGAGTCACTGAAACAACTACACAGTGATATCAACGAGTGTCATCCCACCACCAAACTCACCATGGACTACTTTCTATTATCTGTCTCATTCTTGGACACATGCATCTCCATCAAGGATGGGCATTTCAGCACCACACTCTACCGCAAACCCACGGATGACCTCATGATGCTACACTTCTTCAGCTTCCACATGAAACATATTAAAACAATCATCCCCTATGGACCAGCCCTACACATACACAGGATCTGTTCAGATGAGGAGGAATGTGACGGGCACCTGGAAGTACTCAAGGATGCCCTCATAAGAACAGGGTACGATGCTCAATTCATAAACCGCCAGTTCCGACGTGCCACAGCAAGAAACCATGATGATCTCCTCAGGAGAAAGACACATGCTGCAACTGGCAGGATATCCTTCATTGTCCAGTACTTCCCAGGACCGAAAACCTACACCATGTTCTTCGCAACCTGCAACACATTATCAATGAGGGTGTGTACCTCACCTTTCCTATACCTCCACTGCTGCCTTTAAACAATCATCAAACCTCAAACAGATCATTGTTCATAGCAAACTGCAAGCTTTCAGGACAATATCATACAAACTTGTCATAAGGGATGCTGCAAGTGTCAGAATGTGGACATGGATACCACCATTACGCGTCGGGACACCTCCCACCATGTATGTGGCTGGTACTCATGCGACTCAGCCAACGTTGTCTATCTCATATGCTGTAGGCAAGGATGCCCTGAGACATGGTACATTGGGGAAACCAAGGAGAGGCTATGGCAACGGATGAATGGGCACTGCACAACAATCAACAGACAGGGGTGTTCCCTCCCAGTCGGAGAACACTTCAGTAGACCAGGACATTCGACCTCGAACCTTTGGGTGACTGTCCTCCGAGGCGGACTTTGGGACAGGCAACAATGAAAAGTGGCCGAGCAGAGGCTGATAGCCAAGTTTGGTACCCATGGGGATGGCCTCAACTGGGATCTTGGTTCATCTCACACTACAGGTGACCCCATTGCACTACACATGCACACACAAAGACACACACACAGGCAGATGCACACATACAGACAGACACAGACACTCTCCTACAGACCCATACATTCATGCTCACACATACACTCCTACACTCACACATACACCCTCTCACAGACTTATACCCCTTTACACTCCTACACTCACACATACACCCTCTCACAGACTTATACCCCTTTACACTCCTACACTCACACATACACCCTCTCACAGACTTATACCCCTTTACACTCACACTTACACATATGCACATACTCTCTCACAGACACTCATAATATCTTGCAGACTTTGATCAAACCACTCCTTCACTTTCTCAGTTCTAGAGAAATCAGACGTTATTTGTATAATCTTTCCTCATAACTTTTATGTCTCCTGAAACCTCCAAGCACTTTACAAAATATGACTTCAAAGTGCGATTACTTTGGTGAACACAGAGCAAATTCACACACGTCAAAGATTTTTGTGCTATTAGAAACTTTGCACTTGAAATTATATCCCTTGTCATTTATTTTATGAGATGTCCTGAGTGTTTGGGGGCTGATGAAGTATTTTATTTGTGTATAATTTGGAAAGATCATGAAAACAGGAACAGCAGCTAAAAGATCAATGTACAGAGTGAAATCTTGGAAAGAATGCAATATTATTACAAGGAGGGAAATGTTTAGGATAAAATGTCCTCAAGTTAGAGCTGTTACCTAAGTAGGATCTGCTTAATAACCTTAAGTACTGTTTCTTTTAGTATCAGTTCTTTGGATCTTCATACAATTTCAGGCCAGGTATCCAGGTTATTTTTAAGTAAGTTTTATTAATGGACTATACAGGATGGTAAGGCTACAGAGCAACATGCTCTGTGCAGTACTGGTCCTAAACTTCCTGCAGAGTACTTCCAGCATACAACTACTGAGGTCACAGTTCCATCACAATATATCTACATATTCATTAAGCCCTATGTCTACCTCTGTTACCCCTGTTGAGAAAGAAGGAATCTTGTTGACTATGAGATCCTTAGTTGCAGTTGTTAACCTGGGATAATCAGGAAAGCCCTGGTGGATCAATATAACCAGGAGATTTAGAATTTTCTCAGTTTAGGGGACAGACTCTGTACTGGCTGGGCGACAGTCATGTGTTACTGCTGTTGTTGGTTTTGCTTTTTTTTTGTTGGGGTAGGGGGGGAGGAAAGACAGAAACCTAATTCCTGGACTGGCTGAATTATATAGCCAGTTTGTTAACTGGTATTCTCTTTCTCTTGAGGGCTGATTTCTAAACTGCCTACTTTTCACAGTCAATGTGTTTCAGGTGTAACTTGATTCTCTTTAGGGAACTATTGTTTTGCAGGCTGGTTACAATCTGTGTGTTACTTTTCTTTCTCTTCTACTTTGAGTAAAGGACAATGTTGATTTTGTGGCATGGCTTAGCCCTTGCATGCTGGTTTTCTTTGTTTTTTTAAATATATTTTCACTTTTTTGGTGTTTGAACTGCCCTTTTGAGAAAATAAATCTTTTCAGCTGAGTTGTTCCTATGGGTAAGCCTGGTCCTTTGTTGATGGACTAAGCTTCTGTAAAGACTGAACACCTGTGTGTGTGCTGGGAGGTTAGCATTTACTGTGTCCTGGAGTTTGGGAGTGGACCCTTGAGTTAACTGCACCTTTACAATGTACTGTGAGTGGGCCCGATTCTCTACGGATGGCCCAGGACTCTATGGAGACTGAACAACTGTGGGGTGTACATTTACTGCTTTCAGGAGTGGACTCTGCAGTTTGGAGTGGACTCAATTTCTGGCAATACACTTTGTATACTGGAGTGGACTCTGTGTTCTTGGGAATGGACTCAACATTTTGAAGAGAACGGTTTATGGTAATGAACTCTGTACCAGAAGGGACTCTTTGTTGATCATTGACTCTGTCATGTTGCCTGTTAGGGTTATCACCTGCACTGATTTGTGTGTCTCTGGGTCTGGCAGGCCTGACTGTGAGCTGGGAGGCTCATAGGCCGTCCCGAAAGCTGACACCCTGAGAGCTGGAGGGTGGGTAGGTTGGCCTGTGAACCTGATGGTGGGTAGGTTGCCCTGAAAACCTGAAGGTGGGTAGGCCATCCCGATGCCAGTCACCCCTGAGAGCCGGAAGGTGGGTAGGCCGTTCTGAGTGCTGTCGTCCCAAGAGAAGTAATCAGGACAGGCTGTCCTCAAGGTGGCCGGAAGGTGTGTCAGAGCTGCCAAGAGCCAGAAGGTGCATAGGGGCAGGCTGAGATCTGGAAGGCTTATGGGAAGGAGATGGGCTCTCCTAGATGTGGCCAGAACATGTCTCAGGGCAGTCCACAGGCTGGATGGCGCCTCAGGGTGGGCGAGACCCAATGGTACGGAGGGGTAGACTGGAAGGTGGGTAGGCCTCAGCATTGTCACCCCGGGCAGATACTGGGATGGGCTGTCCTCGAGGTGGCCGGAAAGTGCAAAGGGCGGTTAGGGAAGCCAGAAGGTGGGTAGGCTGTCATGATTACTGTCGTCCTGGGATGGTGGGGAAGCAGGATGGGCTGTCCTAGAGGTAGTCAGAAGGGGTGTAGGGCAGACTGAGAGCTGGAAGGGGCATAGCAGTGGGCTGTCTTAGAGTGGCTGGATGGTTCGAGGGGAGAATGGGTGAGTTTCTGGGGGGCTCTGTATTCTATACTCTGTTTCTTATCAAATTGCATTGTCTTTTTTTTACTGCTGTTTTTGTGATGACTGAATGTGGAATTAGCGAGTTTTGAGAAGATTTGTAGCTCAAGTTGAGGTTCTGGATGTAGGTTTGCTCGCTGAGATGGAAGATACTTTTATAGACATTTTGTTACCCTACTAGGCAACATCTTCAGTGGGCCTCCAGGCAAAGTACTGCTGCTGATTCCTGATTTCTATTTATATGTTTAGATTATTTTGGGTTGGTGATGTCATTTCCTGTTCTTTATCTCAGGAGGTGGTAGATGGGGTCTAACTCAATGTGTTTATTGATAGAGTTCCGGTTAGAATGCCATGCTTCTAGGAATTCTCATGTGTGTCTCTGTTTAGCTTGTTTCAGAACATTATTTCAACGAACCAAAACACACACTGCAGCACAGAGGAACTACACAGAGCAGAGGAAAATTGCCTATACCGTGTATGCAACAAGAATGGGTACCCAACGAACACAGTCTGCTGATTTCTCAGCAACAAACCCAAACAATCAGACAAAATACATCCAGAAACCCGAGCCACTCCCCCCTACTTCAAAGACATCTCGGAAATGACTGCTAGACTATTTGGATCCCTTGGCATCATGGTAGCCCACAAACCTACCAACACACTAAAACAGCAGCTAATGCACTTGAAAGACCGTATACAGAAAACAAGCAAAAGTAATGTCATTTATAAAATACTGTGCAAGGACTGAAACAAACACCACATTGGACAAACAGGTAGAAAACTAGCCATCAGGGTACATGAATATCAACTAGCCACAAAATGACATGACCCTCTCTCACTAGTATCCTTACATACAGATAAGGAAGGACACCACTTCGACTGGGACAACACATCCATCCTAAGATAAGCCACACAGAGACACTCATGAGAATTCCCAGAAGCATGGCATTCCAACCAGAACTCTATCAACAAACACATCGAATTAGACCTCGTCTACCACCCCCTGAGAAAAAGGAATGACATCACCACAGGAAATGACATCACCAACCCAAAGAAACCCAAACATATAAATAGAAATCAGGAATCAGCAGCAGTGCTTCGCCTGGAGGCCCACTGAAGATGTTACCTAGTAGGGTGATGAAACGTCTGGAAATGAACCTTCCAGCTCAGCGAGCAAACCTACATCCCGAATGTGGGATTTGAGGTTTGTCTTCAGTTCCCTGAAAACTGGTTGAATGGTGGGGTTTGGGATTTGGCTTTGTCGCTCCTCTTTCTTGTGAATTGTTGTTTTTCTGTACAGCTGTTAATATTAATTGCTTGTAAACTGTAGACAGTTTATTAAAATTTTAAAAATACCCAAGATACTCATGAGTTTAAGTGGCTGTCAGAAGAGAGGGCCATGGCAGCAAGGGTGACCAGGGTCGGGGATGCGGTGGGGGCCTGGACTGGATGCTGCTGCAGGATTTGGTGAGCAGGGTGGTGGTAGATGTCCGGTTCATGACCGCTGCCATTTGATGCCTTAAAATGGCGGTGCTTGGACCTGACATAGTGCGCCAGTTGGAGGATGCTCAGGTTTGTGGTGGAATCCCATTTGCGCTTACCTCTGCCCGGATAGAATTTCACATTTGCCCCAAGGTCCCATACCTCCCACAGGAGTCTGTGCCCCACAACCTGAGCCACCTCTGGGATCTTAATGTTGACCCCTTTAGGGACATAAAATGGGGGGCCCTGTATCGAATGCTGCTGCACACCATCCACCTCTTCTCCCTTATCCACTGCCCAGACACGCCTTGGCGTGCCCATTTGCACCGGGCAGTGGGGATCTCCAGTGGAGGACTCTTTATGTAGGAGTCCTCCCTCTTTTTCTCGGGGATCTGGGATGGAGGGTGCTGCACGTGGCTATCCCCTGCAACCGCAGATTGTGGTGATTCACGGACTCCCAGACCAACTGCTTCTTCTGTGGTGCTGTAGGGTCTGTGGACCATGTATATGTGGGATGTGGGCATCTGCATTCCCTTTTTGGTTTTCTTAAAGATCACCTTTTATGTTTTTGGTAGCACTTCAGCCCCATGCTTCTCATCTTTGGGCACCCGGAGCAGAAAGGGGAGGATAGGTCAGAGGATCTCCACGTAGATCTGCTCCTGGACGTAGCCAGGCTGGCCATAAACAGGTCCAGGCAGTGGGCCGTGGAGGGAGTCGCTACGGTCGATTGCCTGCCCCTCTTCTGCGGTTACATTCGGGTCTGGGTATACTTGGAGAAGGAGCACGCGGTGTTTTAGGGAGAGGTTGGCACCGCAGAGCATGGAGTGTTTTATTTCACCCTCCAATTCGGTTTTGATTTAATCGCTGTCCTTCTCTTCACTTTCTCGATCATGTAGGGAATTGCCCCTAAAGAGAAGAGCACTGCCTGTCACTGGCCACTCTGGTGTTTTTCTTCTTCTTGATCGTGGAATATGAATAAAGTTTTCTGCACTTGTTTTTCTTAAGTGTCCTACACCTACTCGTACATGATATGGACGTTTGGAAGAAATAAGAGCTACTGCCGTTTTGATCGTAGTGTGAGGGTTTACAAAAAAAAATCCAGGACATTTAGAATTTCCTCAGTTCAGGGGACTCTGAGCTGGTTGGCCACAGGCAATGTACCGTGCACAAGTAAATAAAGTGGTGACTTGGTGATAGGATATCAGCCTCTGTGCAATTATTTCATCAACCTTTCTTAAGAATTGCATTGTTGGTCATAGAGTCATGGAGATGTATAGCACAGAAACAGATGTTTCGGTCCAACCTGTCCATGCCGAACAGATATCCCAACTCAATCTAGTCCCACCTGCTAGCACCCTGCCCATATCCCTCCAAACCCTTCCTATTCATATACCCATCCAGATGTCTTTTAAATGTTGCAATTGTACCAGCCTCCACCACTTCCTCTGGCAGCTCATTCCATGCAGGTACCACCCTCAGCATGAAAAAGTTGCCCCTTAGATCTCTTTTATATCTTTCCCCTCTCACCCTAAACCTATGCCCTCTAGTTCGTACTCCCCCAGCCCAGGGAGAAGACTTTGTCTATTTTTCCTATCCATGCCCCTCATGATTTTATAAACCTCTGTAAGGTCACCCCTCCACCTCCTACGCTCCAGGGAAAACAGTCCCAGCCTATTCAACCTCTCCCTATAGCTCAAATCCTCCAAGCCTGGCAACATCGTTGTAAATCTTTTCTGAACCCTTTCAAATTTCACAACATCTCTCTGATAGGAAGGAGACCAGAATTGCATGCAACATTCCAAAACTGGCCTAACCAATGTCTTGTACAGCTGCAACATGACCTCCCAACTCCTGTACTCAATAGTCTGTCCAATAAAGGAAAGCATATCAAACGCCTTCTTCACTATCCTATCTACCAGTGACTCCACTTTCAAGAGCTATGAACCTGCACTCCAAGGTCTCTCTCTTTCTGGATAACCAAAGATGGAGGACGGGAAAGATTTCTGGCTGTAAACAGGCTGTTCCTTTTTTTTTGAGGCATTTTAGGTGTTGGAAGTGATTTCCTCAAATTCCAGGAGCAGCAATTACTGTTTTATATGATGTTGCATTGTTTTGGAACTTTGAAGAGAAAAGAAAAGTCAAAACAACAGCACTTTTAAAAGGGAGAGGAACAGACAAAGGAAGCATATGGTGAGGTCATTGCAGGAAAGAGAGAGAGAGAGAAAGAAACCCACTGCTAACTGATTTTGGTCCTCTATCTTATTTCTAACTTTTCTTTGACACTGTAAGTAATGTTACTACATTTCCTTTATTTCTCTTTTGTATCCAAGATTTGTACCTAGGCACTAGTAATTAAGATGGTGCCATTAAAGGCAACCATTGTAAAAGTTATTCGCTGTACTACTGTATTTCTGTACTGGAGTACACATGACAATAAAGGCTATTCTCTTATACAATCAGGGATATTCTATGCTATAAAAATTTACTTGCTTGGTGGAACTGTCTGTTCATTTATTATCCATAGGTCAACATGGTAAATGTAATCTCTGTCTTGTGAAGGGTGTTCAAATCTGTCTTCACTTTGTTTAGAAAAGTGGTACACTTAGCCAACAAAATAAAGTGGAGAAATAACTGCAAATCACAATGTTATCTATTGTGTTACAACTACATTTTCAAGCCAACTTATTTGTTAATATTTTTTCTTGCTTTGATTAAATCATTAATGTAATTAAAATATATTATTTAGTCATAGTTTTTTTTAAATCTCATTGCGAGTGGAAGGTATACCAGTTCACTGAAAAGAAAGATAATAAAATAACTGCAGAAGATCTAAACAGCAAAATTTTATGTAGAAATTTATGGCTGCAATCAGCAACAAAATGGATATGAAATTAATCTGTTTTCTGATGATACGTTCACCAAAGTGGTCGTTCTTGGATATCATCATGTTATCGCTAATACAGATTGTGCTTCACTTTAACATTCAGTTAAAGAACAACAATAGTAGTTGGTATTTTTATAGCCCTGTCAATTTCCTAAGATATTTTGCAGAGAATTTAATCTATATTTTCAGTGAAATAGGTAATATCAAGATGAATGACCCAAAGTGTAGTCAAAGGTATTTGTTAAGGAGAGCCCTTGATGGAGAAGAGAAAGATGAAGGACTGAACTGATGTGTAGAAGAGAGGTGAAAGAATTAGAATTAGAAGAAAGAGAAAAGAGAAAGTCAAAGTTGATGAAAGGCAAACTAGACAGAAGTTGAAAATTGAGCATAACGAGAAATTAGCACAGGGTAGTAGTGTTGAATATGGGGAAATACTTTCCAAAGAATAGAGATGAAGAGTTCAATAATGAATTCTGCTGCAGAAATTCATCATAATTTCAACTTGGGTAATGCACTCAGGTCCTAGAATATATAAGTTAGATGAGAAAACTAGAAATGGACACAAACTGATGCTCATTGCTAATTATTTGATAAATGAGTATCAATCAATTATCAGTTATTGTAGAATGCAGTTTTTATTTTCCTTTGTAAAAATTTATGACAATATTTTTCTAATCTTTTTTAAAAAATCTTGATTTATTTCATTGTTCTTTTTTTCAAAAAAATCCTTAAGTTTGACCTTTTGCTACTTGCTTTTCATCATTTCAACCTTTGTTTTATTTTTTTTCCCATTAAATGTTGGCACCAAATATATCCACTTACACTCCCCCCTTCCCCCAGATTTTGAGCTATTTAAGTCAGTGGGCTACTATAATTCCATTGGCGAAAGTGAGGACTGCAGATGCTGGAGATTAGAGTCAAGATTAGTGGTGCTGGAAAAGCACAGCAGGTCAGGCAGCATCCAAGGAGCAGGAAAATTGACGTTTTGGGCAAAAGCCCTTCATCAGGAACTATAGTTCCTTTGTCTTCTGATATTTTATCTCCTCCTGATTGTCTGCTCTGTTATTTGCACAGTGCTACAGCCTGTGTTATTTTTGTTGGAAATTTTCTGTTTTCAATGCTGAACCCCATCTGTTGCTCAGATCACTTCTCTCATGTGGAATGTGATAAATGTATTCCATCAAACGTCAAAAATACAGCATAGAAGCAGGCCTTCAACTCTGTGATGTCTGTGTTCATGTTCCACATGGGACTCTTCCAAATCTTTTCATTTTATCATACTGGATCTGCACATTCTTTTATTCCCTTCTTTGTTACAAACTTACCTCTTTACCTTTTAGGTGCTCCTACTCCTCAATTACTCCACATGGTAAGCAGTTCCACATCCTCGCCACTGAGAAAAGATGTTTTTTCCTTAAGTCCCCACTGGATTTCTTAGTGACAACATGATAGCTATGATTCCTGCTTTTTGACTCTGTACACAGTAGAAACTGCCTCTCTATATTTACTCCTAGGAACTCCTTCACAGTTTAAAGAGCTCTATCAGGTTGCACCTCTCTTCTCTATTAGTTAAGCAAAAAGGTTTCTAAGCTGCATTGACAAAGCATGTTGGCAACTTTGTTAATTCTTCGGATTAGTTAAAGTGAGAATACGAGTAGCACATGCAGCAACAATGTACAACCATAGTTAACCAGCCTCTCCCGCTTAACTAATTTCTCCTTTATCCTTTGTTGTTGGTTGAAATGATTCCTGAATGCGATTGAAAAATTAGAGTTCATTGACTCGGTTGTGTCTTTGAGGTTTACAGGTTGATAAATTAATGAATTCTGCAGGTCAACTATGAAAATGCTCTGATTAAAGAGTTACCTTCTTTAATTCACCACGCTTTTGTCTAACCATGTATCTGGTTGTGCTGGTTTAATTATCTCTAGATTAACAACACTCCAAGGGAGTCTTGTGAAATGGTGCTATGTTGGGCCAGGGATTAGAAAATGGTGTGAGTTGTATCTGAGTGTCATGATCCTGATGGGAAGAGTGCAATGGAAGTCAAGACCCCACTATTCCATGAGTTATCACAAATGTATGATTGGCCATTATCTGAGAGAAAAGAAATATACCAGGTTTTAACTATGAACAAGAAAATAAAAAAAAACTATTATAACAAGCTTATTCTTTAACAAGTAGAAAAATGGAGCAACAATTACTAATCTGCAAAATTAAACTGAAAACCTCTTTAATTCCCAATATGTACACCTTTATTTCTAAATAAGACAGACATGCTAGACAATTCTACTGAGATATTATAGGTGGAAAATGTAGGCAAAAAGTAAAATTTCTGTGCTTTAAGTCCAAGCCACAAGGGTGGAATGAGTTTCCTTTCTCACCATTTTTCTGATTTCTACCAATGATATCATGCTGTTGTCATTGGCAGTGATCTTCAATTCAGTAGCTGGTCAGTTGGACCTAGGCTTTTGTTTAAGTTAGGAACAGGGCACCACTGTGACACAGTAGTGGACACTATTGCCTCACAGCACCAGAGACCCAGGTTCACCTTGGGTGATTGTATGGAGTTTGGATGTTCTCACTGTGTTTGTGTGGGTTTCTGCCAGATGCTCCAGGTTCTTCTCATAGTCCAAAGATGCAGGTTAGCTGGATTTGCCATATTAAATTGCCCCGTAGAGTCCAGGATTATGAGGCTAGGTGAATTAGCCATAGTAAATTTGGGTTATGGAAATGGGGTGGATCTGATTGGGATGCTCTTCAGAGGGTCAGTGCAGACACGATGGGCTGAATGGCCTCCATCTGCACGCTAGGGATTCTATGAATTTTTCCTTGCACAGTCTTTGAACATTGTTTCTTTTCCGCTCAGGTAGAGAGAGAGAGAGAGGGACAGCAAGGGAGATCTGTATTGGTTTGCAGTAGTTTGGATGTTTGAGTATAACTGCTCTCTTCTAAGACCTGTGATAACACTGAAACTTAAAACAAATCCAAAAGCTACTGCTGGACAGTGTCCTCTTCAACCCAAAGGCACTTCGTGCCAGCTAATCTCACAAAAGTATCCAATCTTGATTTTCCAAATGTTGTATGCCCTTCTTTACTCAATTTGTGAACACCACACAGTTCTACGTTTCCTTCAGGTTATTAAAATGAGATTCAGTTGTTGCAACACAGTGGTCCAAGCTTCCATTTTCCCAGGTTATATTCCAAATGAAATATATGTAATCCTTACACTGGGGCTGGTGAAATTTGATTTCTTCACACTAAACAGCAATGCACTGACAGCACCCGGGATTAGCAAATCCCATGCCATGTGGCAGAGATACAGTAGCTTGAAGGATTAAGAAATTTTTTTAGCTTCATCCCTGTAGAGGAGAAGCTTTCCTTTTTCTCAGGCTTAGATTCAAACTTGGTCAATCTATCACATGATGCTATCAGAAGGTTTTGAAAATGAGACTAACAGTTTATTCCAAGGAAAAATTGATTCCTTGCTATGAAGAAGAAATTATACTTAATTCATTTGGATATTGAATGGCATGACACTGTACATATTTAGACTTCCAAAGATAATTTTTATTTGTCTTTTAAGACTGAATTTATCTATGGCCAACATATTTTTCATCACCGTTGAAAATGAATAAAATAATGCACATTTTAAATAGGATAACTTGAAAGAATTTAATCATCAGTTGCTTTCACTATGCCCTCCCACGAGTATTCACTAAACATTTTAGGCTTCTGTTCTCTGCATTTCACAGTTTCAAAGATTGAATTATTTAAAAAATATGTAAATGAAGTTAGCTTTAGGACACCTTAATAACCAAGTAGGAGTAACTCATTATTCCAACATTTACAAAAATGCAACAGCTTGTGACTTTTTTTTTAACATAGTGGTTTAATTTTTTTCACAAACAGGACAGAACAAAAAGGGTGAGTGAGACACTCAGAGCAAACCAAAAACTATTTATTGAACTCCCCTTGGGAAAACGAACTGACAGTCAATAAATTGAGTTTTCTAAAAAAAACTTCCAGTTTCCAATATGATTGTGTGTGAGTTTTCTCTAAGAGCTGTAAAGACTAATGGAGTCATGAACTGGGTTGTGGTCTGGGATGAGGAAATGTTTCAAAATAAAGGGTTAGAGTAAAATAGATTGTTGTGTAAATTTGTCCTGAGTTATGTTAAATAGCTTTTTTTTGGAGAACTGCAACAACCATCTCACTCAAGCTTCTAATTTGAAGGTACTTTTACAGCTCTATGCCATAACTCATTCATGAACTGATCACACTTTGTGTGAAGAACTTTCCAACCTCTGTCTTGAAATGTGCCTTTTGCTCGTTTAAAGCTGTGTTCTTCTTGTCCTCTTGTTGCAGATTCAAACTTATAGTTAAAGGATGGTGCGTGATTTAAGGGGAACTTTCAAGTAGTGATATTCCCATGCATTTGTTGCCCTTGTTCTTTGCGACCGTAGAGTTCAGAAGTTTAGAAAGTGTTGCCGAAGCACCATTGTCAAGTTGTTGTTGTGCAGCTTGTAAATGGTACACAATGACAAGACTTGGGCTTATACAATTAATGGTGGGGTCTTGGATAGTAGAACAGAGGGACCTTAGGGGTGCAGGTCCATAATTCGTTAAAGTTTGAGTCATATATAGACAGAGTGGTTAAAAAAGCAATTGTCATGCTTGCCTTCATTGCTCAGTCATTTGAGTGAAGGAGTTGGAATGTTATGTTGAGGTTGTACAGTACATTGGTGAGGCCTTGTCTGGAATATTGCATCCAGCTTTAGTTGCCCAGTTATAGGAAGGATATTATCATGCTGGAGAGTGTGCAGAAAAGATTTACAATGATGTTGCTGGTGTATGGAAGATTTGAATTAAAAAGACTGTTTTCACTGGAGCGTAGGGAGTTGAGAGGTGACATGATCGAATGTTATAAAATAATAAAAAGTATTGAATGAGTTGATGGGAGTTTGCTTTTCTCTAAGAGGAAATTTCAAGACTTTTTTTAAGATGGGAGGAAAGAGATTTAGAAAGGACAGAAGAGGCAAGAGTTTACATAGAAGATGGTTTGTGTGTGGAATAAACTTGCTGAGAGAGTGATGGATGTGGGTGCAATTGCAATATTTAAAAGACATTTGGATGGATACATGAATATGAAAGATTTGGAGGGATATGAGCCAGGAACAAGCAGGTGGGACGAGTTTAGTTTGGGATTATGTTCAGCATGGACTGGTTGGACTAAAAGGCCTGTTTCTGTGCTGTATGACCCTATGACTCTTACATTTTGTGCATGTGGTGGAAGGAAGGGAAGTTGAAGGCTGGGAACGGGGGTCCCAATCAGGTCAGTTGGCTTGTTTTGGAGGTGTCAAGCATCTTGAATGTTGATGAACAACACTCAGCTATACAAGTTAAGAGTAATCCATTGCACTCCTGGTTTGTATCTTGTAGGTGATGGACAGGTTTGGGAAGTCAGGAGGAGAGTTACTCACTGCAGATTTCTTAACATTTGCCCTTCTCTTGTTGTCAATGTATTTATATCACACATGGGGGTCTCTTGCAGTGACATCTTGGGGCTGAGAGGATTGGTCTTTGACAACCACAGCAATTCATATTTGTGTTGGCTATGGCTGCAATGAATGGATAATTCACCCTTATTCCCTTCTATCTCAATTTTGCTGAGGATCCATACTGTAGCATTTGGCCAACAGTTGCCTTGGTGGCATGATCAGTCATTCCCTGCCAATTCTTTTGTTAATGTTAGAATCAAGAATTTAATGAGGTTTGGAGTTTTGCTCATGGTGAAATCCAAACTGCTCATCAGTGAGTTGACTATATGTAAGTAGGAATTGGTGGATATCACTGTCAATAATACCTTCTGCAGATGATTGATGGTAATTAGCTAGTTTGGAATTTTATCCATTTTAGAACATACTTGGGCAATTTTCCAGACTAATAGGTAGGCATCAGTGTTGTAGCTGTTTGGCTTGAATAACATTTAATTCTGTTGCCTAATTATTCAGTATATTGGCTTGTATTTGTTAAGATTCGTAGTCTCTCTTGTGCCCAGTGTATTTTAGCCACTTTCTTGATATCACGTGGAATGAATTGAATTGGCTGAAGATTGGCATTTTGATGCTTAGGACCTTGAGGAGGACAATTCAGATCGTGCATTTGCATGTATGACTGGAGATGATTTTAGCCTTGTCTTTTGCACTGACATGTTGGGCTCCCCCATTCTTTATAATGGTGATGTTTGTGGAGCCTCCTCCTTTGATTAGTTATTCAGTTGATTGTATAGAGAGCCTCACCACTTTTCTTTAATCTTGCTCAATTTTGTTTGATGGAACTAACATTTGAACAGCTGTGTGTTTTTGGAGAAGAAAGCAACATTTATGTTTACTTTTAGTAATTGACCTGGAAGATAATGCAACTTAACTATAAATCTAAGAAATTTTCCCCTGAGTACTACCTCACCCAGAACTGCCAGCTGCTTGAATGTTCAGTTGGTCAATCATGAGAGTACAAATGCTAACAAAGAATATTGACTAAAATTGAAAAAAAAGTGAAAAAAGGCTCTCACTGGCTATTCCAGGTGCAGAGTGATTTTGGAAGCTTCAGGACGAGCCGATGTTTTTATTACTTTCTCTGCAACAATTCTGTAAATGTACTGGTGACTTTGACCTTGAAATTAGATATGCAACTACATGCCTGTGGTGAATAACATAACATCCATCATTTGAAGCTGTTGAATTAAGCAGACAAATTTCAATTGATTTTTCTTTTTAATCTATCCCATAACTTGTCAATCTTCTTTCCCATCTATCTGCTCCACCCTCCTCTCTGACCTATCACCTTCACCTCCACCTCCACCTCCATCCACCTATTGCACTCTCGATTACCTTCTCCCCAGACCCTCCCCCACCTTTCCACTTATCTCTCCAACCCCGAGGATCCCAGCCTCATTCCTGATTGAAGGGCTTTTGCTTGAAACGTCGATTTTCCTGCTCCTCAGATGCTGCCTGACCTGCTGTGCTTTTCCAGCACCGCTCTAATCTTGACTTTAATCTCCAGCATCTGCCTATCCCTTAACTATGTCTGTCTGTCTGTCTATGTGTACAGTCATGATCAAAGAAGTTTTGGATTTAAATCATAGATATTAATTAGATCGCATTGTTGTTTAGCTTTGTCCCTGCTAAAGTTACAATATTTAAAATAAATTATTAATTTTTTGTTTGCATGATAAACTTCATGCCCAAGAGCTGCTATTCATAGAATCTGTTAGAAACAATTGGGTAAATTTTGAGCATCAATGAATATTTTAATTTCACTGTGTTGCAAATCCAGTGTTAGTTAGGTTGATTTTGTTTGGCTTGTTCTCCCTTGATTGTAACAATCAAATGTGACAGGACAGATGAGCTTTGATCTGATCTATTGGTTGCTTTATCTGTTGGTTGAAAGCTTTCCTTATCATATGCTGCTTGTCTGTTTTGGATCACATTATCATTCTACGCAAATTCCATCTTTAGTCCCAGCACTTGAACCATGTGGATCCTATAGCTGAGCCTGAAGTGTCAACATCGATATATCTTTCTGCTATGATATGGCTGTGATGTGTTTGTCTCATAACGATCCATGTTTAATACCTTCTGCAATTCTCCAACAATTTTTAATGTAAGAAAAACAGAAAGTTGCAAATCTTCTTGGTAGTTTTTCATAATTCTAATGTTTGTCATCATTTGTTTGAACTTAAAAGTAATTGAAGATTTTTCTTTAGGTGCAGTTTATTCATTATGTGGTCTTGTCAGTGGATTACTCAGTCATTTCAACAATCTCTCTAAATTAGCTTAAATTAGAGATGCGAACATTTTGAGGATGTCTGGATCAAATTACCTCCCACACCCTGATACAGATTGTGTGTAGCATCAGGCTGAAAAGAATGCATTATTCATTTTTTTTCTCCACATACAGACAATATTTCCCATTATGCCTTGCTCTAACTTATGATCAATGCTTCATATTAATTTTTGCTATATTTGCTCTTCATAAAAATATTGTATTGGATGCTTCTGAGTGCTAGAAGAAATTTAAACTCAAAGATTTTGTTATAATATGTTAATCATTTTTAAGTAACAGTTCAGCAACAGATTCCTCTGCTGTTCAATATTTCAGAATTCTGTTGCTGTGGTAACATGTCAGAATGCAACCACAAACTAACATCTAAACATTGCAGATATGATGTTTGTGAGAATGAATTTTTGGCTCCGTGTTCAGTGCTGGGAGATGTTAGAAAAAGACCTTGTGGCTATAACAGATAATAGTTAAGTAATCCTGCAACAAAAAAAATAGTAGAACCTTGTTAGGGCTTGTTGAGAAGCTTATACAATGTATTTGTGTTAGAATATACACAGTAATTTAAATTCACTTTTAAATGATCAGCTTTGGTTATCTGACTTAATTTTAAAATAGTATGTTTTATAAAGGGAGCTGGTATCAGAATAGATGAGGGGATCATGACATGGTATCACGAGAGAACCATCATTTCAATCTCAAATTGAGGTCCCATACTAGCAAATTTACAAACTGGAAGGTTTTTTTGGGGTCAGTAAATGACAGCATAAGCTGATGTCAACTATCAAGACCCTGCCTAAATTGCAGTGGATACAAATTTTGTCTGTCCAACCATTGCAAGACAATACATTAGGCTGGTCTATCTCCAACATGTTTATATCCATCCTTAAGTAAGGAGACCAATATTGTACACAATACTCCAGATGTGGTCTCATCAATCCCCTGTATACATGAACCATAAGTTCTCTACCTTTGTGTTCAATTCTTCTCACAATAAATGATGACATTGCATTACCTTTATTAAACCTTCATTGTATCTGAACACTAGCACTTGAATCCCTCTGCATTTCAGGCCTCTACAATCTCTCGCCATTTTGATACTATATTTATTTCTTACTTTGACTGCCAAAAATAGCTAATTTTACATTTCCCACACAAGATTCCATTTACTGGATTTTGTCCACTCATTTAGCCAAGCTATTTGATTTTGTAGCCTCCTTAAGTCCTTTTCATGATTGATTTTCCTACCTATCTTTGTCTCATCAACATTCTTAGCTAGCGTATAAGACCAGAAGAAAAAGGAACAGGATTAAACTGTTTGGCCACTTGAGCCTGCTCTGCCATCCAATAGGATCATGCCTAATTTGACACTCCCCATATCTAGCTTTTTTGCATTTTCCCCATCACCCTTGATTTCCCTACTGATGAAGAAATTATCTATCTTCGCCTTAAACATACACAAGAACTTTGTCCTCATAGCTTTCTGCGCAAGAAGTTCTGAAGACTCACAATTGTCTAAGGCACAAAATTCCTCCTCATCTCAGTCTTAAAATTGGTACCCCTTCTGTCTGAGACTATACCTCTCACTGTGATTATATCTTTGTCCTTTGATTCAAGTCATTTCTATAATTTATAAAGTAGAGAGGGCTCAGCACTGATCCTTGTGGCAGACCATTTGTTGAGTCTTGCCAAAGAGAAAATTACCCATTTTAGGCCTGCTTTTTTGTTTTGGCTTGTTAGCCAGCCATGGCAATTTATTCAGACCAAGCCTGGATGTGGTCCAGGTCATGATGCATGTGGACACAGACTGCTTAGATATCTGAAATCATAAATGACACTGAATAATATGAACGTCCCCATTCTGATAAAGGAAAGTCATTGTTAAAGCAGCTGATGATGGGCTGGCCTAGTCAGTACCTTGTTGAGCACTTTCTTGGAGTCTTGATGATTGACCTCCATCAACTTCAACTACTTTCCTTTTGTGCTAAGTATGACTCCAATCTGCAGAGTTTTCCCCGATTCCAACTTTACTGGGGTTCCTTGGCATCATACTTGTTTGAGTGCTGCCTTGATGTTCAAGAATTATCACTTTCACTTCAACCCTGGTTTTCAGTTCTTTTTGTCCATGCTTAAACCAAGACTATAATGATATCCGGAGCCAAGTGGCACTGATGGAGTTCAAAGTGAGCATCAGTGAGCAGGTTATTTATTTGCAAATAATCCTTAATAGCACCATTAAGGACTACTTCCATTACTTTGATGATTGAGAATACCTATAGGTTAGTAATGGGCCGGGTTTGTCCTTTTCTCCTGTGTAGAAAATACCTTGGCAATTTTTCATGGTGCCTGGTTTATGCCAGTGTTGTTTGTTGTGATTGGCTACTGGTTACAGCCAGTTTTGGAGCGCAAGTCTTCAGTACTATTGCTGTAATATTATCAAGATCCATACTTTAGAGTGGACATTAATTATTTACCAAATATTCATCAAACAGCTAGCTCCTTCTGTTATAGGACTCTAAGAACCAATTCTGACAGGGTGAAGAAATTGGAAAGGATGAAAAGGTACTTCCTTCCCATAACTCCCTCACCCAACTCCCAGCATTTTGTTCAAAGTTACACCAACTTGACTGACAATCAATCCCAAATAGAATACCCTGAATAACTGTCAGTATCAAATCTCTAATTATAAGAAAGTTCCTACAGTGGCAAATATTATCAAAAGTGGGGGTCGGTTGGCTGATGGCTGCTTTAAGTTGCAGGGTGATGCTAATAGTATGGATTCAACTCTTGCACCAGATGAGGTTACTGTGAAGAACTCTCTTTCTCAACCTCTCCTCTTACCTGAAACATGGTGACTCTCAGGTTAAACCACCATGAGCTCCCACTCCCACTCTCACTCGGGAGCAGCCCTATGGTCTGGTAAGACTATGGCAACATGACCTTTATAATCCAAAACATACTTCATTAATTGAAAAGTCCATTTGAATGTCCTGAAATTATGAAAGGCTTTCTAGAAATGAACTGCTGTTCTCTATTCTAATGAGCACAATTTTACTTGGTTATGAATTCTAAAATCATTTATCACGTTAATTACACTGAAAAAACTTCAACTTTTCAAATTTACGTAGCACTTCAAAACTTAGCAAACTGTGAAGTCAGAGCTTTTGGATGGAAATGATAAAATAATTTCATAATATTTATGCCCTAAATTTGACAAGTTATCATTTTTAACATTTCAAAGTTTTTTAAACAAAAGATTGAGTTTATAAAAATACATATTAGAGACATTTTATTGGTATGTACATAAAATCATAGTAATTGTGCTCGAAATCTAAACCCACAAATGCAAAAAGCTTTATATAATGAACTGTCAAAAGAAAACCTCCCTATTTACTTAACATTTCCTGTTTTCTTTCTTCCAATAGACTCAGCTCCAGCTGTAATAAACTTGTTTTTTTTTGTTGTGGCTCTGTTTACTTTCCAGAATAATTTTGCCTCAAAGAAAAATGTTTAGGATTCTTTTATGACTGACCATTAGATGAAAATTTACACAACACAGCTTCAGACTGCCAGTTTAGCAGGCACTGTATTAGTGAATCACCAAGGGCAAGGACAGAATGCAGCATTACAGTGTAGTTTAATCTTGCAAACAACAGATAATTATTCCGAAACATCTACCACAGCAATATCATGTTCAGTATGTTATGAACTTGCAGTCAATATATAAGGTTTTGAACACAGACTATTAAATGGCTGCTGCACATCCTTTGAGTTTTGGCATTTTGAGCTCTAGACAGTCTTGAATCTCAAGAAAAACAGCTAATTAAACATGAGCATTCAAAGCCACATGAGGAATTCATATATATCTTTTGCTTTAAGTTGTCCAGCAGGCCCACCTTTCTCTTTTGTCATGGGCAAAAGAAACTCAGGAGAATCTTCTGGACTGAGGAAATAAGGAAGGAGGCCTGGGAAAATTATGTGAGCTGTCATTATGACTGGTAGCTAATGTCTTTGTGCATCATTGTAGGTGAGCTCTGGATGGGAATACCAATGAGCAATTTTCTGCTTTCCCCTACATAAGAACTTTAAATAGTCAATTAGTGACAAACTTCAGGGCCTCTTCCTGAATGGACAGCAATTTTATCAGTTTCAGATGAGACAACTGACAAGTGATGAGAAAAACATTTTCTTCCTTGGTTTTAAACTAACGTGAAGAATTTCTTCACACAAGAGCAGAATTGCAACTCCAAGATATTAAACCTACTATAAGTTTTCCAAGCAGTTAAGGTAATAGATTGCAAAACCTTGAAAGTGGGCAAAGGTCACATTCACCCTTCCCCCAACAATCCCCCTCCCTACTTGCAACTGCGAGTTGACCTGACACCCAATCTCCTGGAAATTTGACAACTCAAAACCATACCACAAGCTCAAGATCTTTTGCTTTACAAATTCTTCACATAATTTTTACTCATTTAAGAAGCTATAGGCCTGTCATAGAAGAGACTGAGACAATCGTCAATTATAATTGTATTGTTTTACCTTTAGCTATGCCTAATGTCTATGTTGATAGGGTGTGTGGGATAGCGAGTGAGACATGACATTATAATAAACACCTATGGAGAAAGTGAGGAAGAGCTGATGAAGAGCTTATGCTTGAAATGTTGACTCTCCTGCTCCTCAGATGATGCCTGACCGGCTGTTCTTTTCCAGTGACACACTTTTTGACTTTGATTGTAAACATTATTGCAAGTATGTGCTATTAAATATTATTTTAAACCAAGCTCGTTGCTGGAATTATTTAATCAGAACACTCGCTCTGAGGAGTAAAAAAAAGATACCCATTGCACATAAACATTTTGATCACAGGCAGGAAAAAAAAGCACAAGTTTCTTCAAGACCACATCTTTTTTAGCTAAAGATTTAAAACTTTGTTAAAATATCATTAGAGATGGCTTCATTTTGAGAACAGTGTGCAAGTGATTGCAGATTTGAACACTCAATTTGAAATTTTGATATTAATTTCTTAATCATCTATTCACCTTACTTTTGACCCTCATCTAGACTGAATTGAATTAGAAATCGGATCCTCTAGCTCAAATATGCTTCTTAGTCAAGCAACAGGGGAGTAACAAAGGAACAGCATCAATATAAAAAAAAGTTAACCTTATTGAGGCAGTGGTGCTTTAATGAGGTAGCCTCTGTGAATGGAGATACAAGAAACAAATTAGAAAAGTTATAATTGAAAAATATCTGGTCTCAAACCATTTAGAGGGCTTGCTGTTAACAGCTAAAGTTGAAGGGTCTAATGCAGTATTTCAGTCTTATGCATGACTTTTTAACACATACAGAGAAAAATTGGTGTTTCAATGTCCTGACCTTTGTCTTTAGAACATTAAACCAAATAACAGAATGACATTTATAGCTATAAGAAAAGCTTTGGGCTGGTTGGCTGTTTGTGCAATGTTTGAAGGTGATATCCTAGGAAGCCCAGCCGTGAGAAGATGTGCTAAAATAGTGAAGAAGTTATTGAATAAAGTGGGAGAAAGAATATAACTTTTGGTCAAGTTTGAAAGTGTTGGGAGTGGAGTTTTGCCTTTGCTTCAATAACATATTTGGTAACTTTGCCACAACCTTGCCGAATGCAAACTGAAACAATTTCACTCCCAAGTATTGTGTTTAAATTAGTTAAATAAATGCTGATTCAAAAGCAAAAAAAAATGATGGCAATCTCTAGGCATATTGTTACCACAGCCTCTTTTGAATAGTTGTGCAATTGAAGTAAAGCAACAATGGACAGAAAACATCGGAATAAAACACTTTGAAAAAGCTTCCTTGTAGAAGAATAACATGAAATCTCAGAAAACCGAAATAGTGCTGTCCTTCAGAGTGGTTATATGATGGAAGACTCTGAACATTACAAGCAGACCTTCAGCAAATGGAAGAGTGAAAGCCACCTAAGCCTCCTTTATTATCAAGAAATAATGAGTGGCAAGGTTTAACTTGAGGGTCACCACCCCTTAACTATGGGGTATAGTTGAGAAGGAGGCCTTTATGGTGAGCTAGCTAATGCAGGAATTGAACTCCCACTATTGGCAACACAAAGCAGCCTTCCAGCCAATTGAGCTAGCCAACCTCATTATATTGCTGAATAAGACTGTTAAGGGTACAAGAAAAAAATGTCAGTATCTTGAATTCAGAGGTGGGAAGTAATTTTATAAATGGATTATATAGACCATTCACTTGGTGAAAATATCAGTTGAAAATTGAAGTAATACATTGCACTGTCTATATTTTCATATCTTTATCCAGTACTGGAGAAATATATCTATCAAATATACTGTGGCCATTTGAGGAAGGATGTTAATTGATCAGATGTGGTTTCGAGCACCTTACTAGATTGGTACTTGGAATGAGTGGATTGTCATTTGAGGATAGGTTAATTTGGAGGAGCCAGTGTTGGACGGGGATGAACAAAGTTAAAAAAATCACACAACACCAGGTTATGGTCCAACAGGTTTATTTGGAAGCATGAGCTTTTGAAGTGCTGCTTCTTCATCAGGTGGTTCATCCGGATAGGTTGGACAAGCTCACTTCTACTGGAATTCGGAGGAGTGAAAGGGAACTTGAATGAAGTGAAATAAGATCCTGAATGGTCTTGGCAAGGTGAATGTGGAAAGGATGCCTACACTTGTGGGTCAGTCCAGAACTAGGGGGTCAGTGTTTTAAAATTAGGGGTCACCCTTTTATGACAGAGATGGGTATTTTGTTTCTCTTAGAGGGCTGTGTAACTTTGGAATTTTCTCCTTTAGAATGTCATGAATTTGGAGCTAGTAAATATTTTTAAAGCAGACACAAATTTTTTATGCAAAGGAATCCAAGGTTACCAGGAGAATATGGAAATGTGGAATTTGAAACAGAAATAGATTAGCCATGGTCTTATTAAATGACAGAGGAAACTCGAGGGGTTGCATACTCTACTTTGGCTCAAATGCTATATGTTTGTATGTTTGTTTATATAGAAATGTTAATTATGTAAGAATAGTTTAGTATTGAGGTTAAGAGCCTTCATTATTTTCTTGCAATAAAATTAATTGTTACAGTGGCAATATGTATTATATATTTACTTACCCAGTTGATAGTAAAAATGTTAAATCATATCTGATATTTTAATGTCTTGATGCTTTTCAAAACGTGAGAAATGTTCAGAGGATTAAGGGATCAAATGAAATTTTAAAGTAAAATCTTCTGTTAGACACCTCTCTGATACTTTCCTAAATACCAATCAAAGTGGCCATGTGAATTCAAAGATCTTTATGACATTTGAAAATGAAGTACAGAAACTGAATGATTCAGCCAGACAGATAATGTTGTCTTCTTGCTATGTTCAGCTAAATAATCTTACATTGCAACTGCAAGGATGCTTATTGCATCTTGCATTATTTATTGCTGATTAACGTATCTTCTAATGTCTTTGTATTAATCCTAATGCTTTTTTAACCCCTTACCCGGTAAAGATGAGTTAACTTGTCTTCACCCAATTTGTCTTTTTCAGAGTGCGACGAGTAAACTCGTCCAAAACATATAATTTAAAAAACAGCCACAGACGAGTTTATACGTCAATTCTCAGCATTTCTGGGCTCTTCTCAGCTAGAAACGAGTAAACTCGGTGACTCATACGTCTGGTAGCTGTGTCTCTTCCACCTCAGGCATTGCAAGAAGCATCGACGCACCACTTTTGGGCACACACTGTCATTCGGTTTTTCTGTTTTTGTTTACAAATTATGCCCACATGTCGAGCTCAGAAGATGACAATGAGTATGAACCTTCTATTATAAGCTTGGTTACATCAGATGAGAGTGCAAGCTCGTCTGATAATGGCTATTCTCTCTCAAGTGAGGAGGAGGAGGAGGAGGAGGAGGATGGACGAATTTGGTGTCGACATGTGGTGTCGGAAGAATGCGTGCTTCCTCCACCACCACGCTTCCCATTCACTGGAAATCCTGGAATATCAATTGATCAAGACACAGCTGATATGACTCCTTTGGATTTTTTTAGTCTTTTATGTGACAACAGAATTATTGATCGAGTTGTGGACGAAACTAATCGCTTTGCTGAACAAACTGGAGAAAGAGGTTGTATATGGCGCCCTGTAACAAAGGCAGAAATTTGTGTGGTTTTTGCCTTGAAAATGCTTGGGGGTATTGTGAAAATGCCAGATCAAGAAATGAACTGGTCGAAAGATGAACTACTTGAAAGACCAATTTTTTTTTGCCGAAAATAGTATCTTCAAAATAAAATTTCAAGTAAAATATTGGAAATGGATAAAAACAAAAGTTATTTCCAGCATTAAAAATACTATAAAAAAAGCAATTAAAAAAATTCATCTGAAAATGAAACGTTTTCTCCAAAAAAAGTCACCGGGGAAGGGGTTAAAGCAATTGTGAACTGTACAGAATACTTACAATCACTAATAAAGTTTCTTTCCTTCCTCATTGTCATGAAGTTTGCTTTATTTGATTACACTTGACTATTGGTATTTGGATCTTTAAATTCCTAATGTTCTAAAGTGGAACTTTCCATGTTCACTAACATCCAAAAACATTATGTGTTCCATTCCCTGAATGTTATCTGATTCACGATCATTACAAAGTCTAGATGTGAGCAGCCTCTTCCAATTTACCTGGTGTACCATTAATGTTTAATAACTTGGACTTCTGGTTTAGATTGGTTAACTGAAATTCCATAATCTATTTTCATACACCATTCTTACCTCATCATAGAGTAAGTGGTCATGATTTTTAACCTGATAATCCATTGAATGTTAACTTTTCAGGTTAAAACTCTCATTATATAGTTCATTATGTAGTTTTCCAGTCTCTTGGAGATCAAGGTTTTTAATCTTTGACAAAAAGGACTCCATTACCTGCTCTATTTTATTGTATCAATGTTGTATCAACTGCTATGCTCTGTGGTCAGCTCATTTTTATCATTTTCATTTAGAAAGGTCATTAAGGAACATCATGATTTGGAGATGCCGGTGTTGGACTGGGTTGTACAAGGTTAAAAATTACACAATGCCAGGCTATAGTCCAACAGGTTTAATTGGAAGCACTAGCTTTCAGAGCACTGCTCCTTCATTAGGTAGTTGCTTCCAAATAAACCTGTTGGACTATAACCTGGTGTTATGTGATTTTTAATTAGGGAAAATAGAATTCAGGCTTCTAAGTAGTCTTGAGACATAATTGAACTATGGCCTAATTGAATGGTGAGAGATGCTGAATGGTCTACTACCTATCCTATATCAGATGTGTTTCTTATTTTCCTACTGCATTTTAGTTTAATCCTACCATTACACTTTCAAGGGAGCTTCTAACTAACAATCTTGAAGCATTAAACATGAAAAACCTGTGGAACATGCAACCTCCAAAGGATTTTACTGTAGTTTACACTGACAGCATTCTGAAGTAGCTATTCAAAATCAATGAGATAGCATTATAAGGGTGAGATGGGTGTCAATGTAAATAAATTAATTGTCTTTTACCTGCTGAATTACAACAAGTGAAACAATGATACCAGAACAATATTCTGTGATTCATTCTAACAGAATGTCATATCAGATTAGATATTTAACCAAATATAATAAATATGAAAATGGTAAGGAACGCTCACACGTATGACATTACAGAAACTTTTTAAATGTGCCTTACAGCTTGAGCTGCTGCAGTTGTCAGGCAATCAGGTAAAACATTCTTGAAGAAGAGTATTGACTTCTAAAAGTTTCTGCAAAGTTATTGAACAACATCACTTAAGTGCAGCCTAGTACTATCAGAATTGTAGATGGCAAGAAGCTGAAGACTGAACTCTACATTCCATTACTTACAGTGTGGAAACAGGCCCTTCGGCCCAACAAGTCCACACCGACCTGCCGAAGCGCAACCCACCCGTTCCCCTACATTTACCCCTTTACCTAACACTACGGGCAATTTAGCATGGCCAATTCACCTGACCTGCACATCTTTGGACTGTGGGAGGAAACCGGAGCACCCAGAGGAAACCCATGCAGACAGGGGGAGGATGTGCAAACTCCACACAGTCAGTCGCCTGAGTCAGTAATTGAACCCAGGTCTCTGATGCTGTGAGGCATCAGTGCTAAACACTGTGCCACCGTGCTTATGCCTAAAGCACTATCAAAACGTATCTAATTAGGATCAGTCCTATTGTGTGCAACAGGCCACACACTTCAATAGATGCTCCTATTGAAGACAGTTATCACTTTTAGGCCAGAGGCAACAGGTGTGGGTCAGGGATCTGAACCGAAAGGTTTAGTTATCCAAGGAGCTACAGACCAATGGAGACAGTATATTGTTCAAACTGCTGAATGAGTCTTATAAAGGAACTGCAGGAAGCTTATGCCATCATATGCTAATCTTCTACAACTGAAAGTTTTATTTTTATTGTTCACAGGATGCCAGTGTTGCTGGCATTTATTACCCATCCCTAATTGCCCAGAGTGCATTTAAGAGTCAACTGCACTGCTAGAGTCACATGTAAGCCAGAACAGGTAAAAAAAGCAATTTCCTTCCCTAAAGGTCATTAGTGAACCAGATATATTTTATAAACAATCAACAGTGTTTACATGGTCACCATTAGACCATTTTTAAAATCTAGATTTTTATTGAATTCAAATTTCACCATCGGCCATGGTGGGATTCAAATCCATGTCCCAAGAAAATTAACTTGGAGTTCTAGATTACTATTCCAGTGACATTACCACTACAACGCCAGCTCCTAAAGTGGGACAAACCTGATAGGAAGTTGATCATGCAGGGGTCAATAAACCACATATTGTCAGGATAAGAATCAAAGTCAATGGTCTGCAACCCAGCAAATAATCAGTCTTCTAAACCAAACAGAATACAATCCAATGAAATGGTGCACTATTCAAATCACTTGAATTGTAAAATCAGAGACTTTGAGGGAGTAAGTGAAAATGTAATTATATACAAAAATATAATAATTAAGAAAAGTTGGGAGGAGATATTCTGTATCAGTCTGGAAGGGTTAATATTGAGAAGGACCATAAGTGATAGGATTTGCAGGCTTGTGAGCCGAACAGCTTTGAATTTCGAAGAAGTGAGTCCTAACACCGAGTCCTTCTCAAAGTTTCTTTTACAGTGTCTGTCATATTAATATAACTGTAATCAGTTGCTACAATCTCTGTAAGATAAACTCTATCTGATGGTATTCCTCAATATTAACCTATATACAACAATAATGATCTTGTGAAGCCCTTGAGATGCTTTACTAAGTTAAAAATGCCATCTAATTGAAATGAAAACAAGAAGTGCTGGAAAGATTCAATAGATTTGGCAATTTTTTTGGACCGAGAATAGTTCTTAGTAACAGTGGGGTGGCATGGTGGCTCAGTGGTGAGCACAGGGACTTGGGACCCGGGTTTGATTCTCCGGTTGGATAATTATCTGTGTGGAGTTGACACATTCTCCCAATATCTGCGTGGGTTTCTCTGGATGCTCTGATTTCCTCCCACAGTCCAAAGATGTGCAGGCTAGTTGGAATGGCCGTGGGAACTGCAGGGATAGAGAACTGGGTCAGGGTGGGATGTTCTTCAGCGGGTCAGTGTGGACTCAATGGACTGAATGGCCTGCTTCCACACAGTAGGGATTCTATGAATAGAAATGCAACCAGTTTTTCCATCATAATCTCCTTGAAACTTCCTGTTTGGAGAAATAATAGACAGGTCACTGGGTTGAGGAGAAGATTGTGTAAGAAGGCTAGCAGAGATTTTTACTCACGTACCAACTTTCACAGCAGATTCTACCAGTGAATCCAACTGGAACCACACTTTTAGAAGGACGGAGATCTGTGGAGATGTTGACTTATGTAGTTTATCATGACAGCTCTTCACCATCATAATCCAAGAATATTTGCAGACAAATGTCACCACACTTAAGCACTGTCAGTAGCAGGCACACTTAAACCACCCTTAAGTTTTGTTCTTTGAGATAATTTTAGACTTTGTAACATCAGCAACATAAGCCAATTAGCCTCCATAATTATAAAGCAAGTGCCTCATTTACTTGAGGAAGAAATTAATCTCATCACATCAGTGACAGGAATATTGTCTCAATATTCAATATAATATATGTTCAAACATTATGTCTATCCTTAAAAGGACCTAGAGTCAATCATCTTCCTCTTCTCCTGCTCTGCTTTTATCTTTCTAAAATACCCTACATAGGTAATTGAGAATAATGTTGCAGGTTGCTGCTACTGCAGACAGCATGTTTTTTTGAAAATCATTGAAAGATTTAAAAACGTTTATTATAAAATTAGTTTCAATTGCTTGATATTATTGGCATGGTAATTTTGGGATCTAACAAAACAGCGTTGTATGTTTATGTTATAAAATAATTGGCTTGACCTAATATTGTATTGCAAAACCCTGTTAGGACGGTCTTGTGATGCTGTGTGGTTTTTCAATCTCTGAGCTAGAAACTCAAGGTTCAACTTTCACCCAACCCGGAGGTGTTTCATAACATGTTTGAACAGTGTGGTTTCAAAAAAAACTGCTGTTAGTTTGGTAGGTGGTGATATGAACTATTTACTTTGCAGTGCTTGCTACTGATTTCTGGTGCTGCAAGGACGGCTCAACTTTCCAGCCAATCTGATTTGTATCTAAAGACCACTTTTGATATTATGTGCATTTAATAACTTCCCAACATGCCATGAACAAAATAACTAAAAGATTCCTGCAAGTTACTGATACTTTTTATAACTGATGTGTGAAACAGGCATTGAAAGTAACTTCTAAGTAGAGTTCTTGAAGTAGGGCAGCACAGTGGCACAGTGGTTAGCATTGCTGCGTCACAGCGCCAGGGACCCTGGGTTCAATTCCTACCTTGGGCAAATGTCTGTGTGGAGTTTGCACATTCTCCCTGTGTCTGCACGGGTTTGCTCCAGTTTCCTCCCACAGTCCAAAGATGTGCAGGTTAGGTGAATTGGCCATGTTAAATTGCCCATAGTGTTAGGTGCATTAGTCAGGGGTAAATGTAGGGGAATGGGTCTGGGTGGGTTGCTCTTCGGAGGGTTGGTAATCTAAATGGAAAAGTGAAGCTTGCTATTTTCTGAAATAGTACAGATTCTTTTACTCTGCTTCAAAAATATGTGATTATGGCCATCAGTACCAGAAATGCTTTTAAACTTATTTTGTCAGTACATCAAAGTACATGTCGAAAATAATTTCATGACATGAAATAGGTGCAGGTTTGAAAACACTTCCACAAAAGAAGTTGTGAAAAGGATTTAGCTATTTGCTCTATATGGCTGCATTCACAGAGCAGGTACAATGTTTCTGAACAAAATTAATACTTGTTTCAAAATGTGAAGCATGGTTTCCCAGCAATCTGCCCTCAATCTCTGTTGGGTTTGGGCTATTTGCTGCAATTGTTACTTGTTTAAACCAAGCTCATTGCTGATGGGGTTCTGTTGAATGTAACAATATAATTTATTTTCACATATTGTTCTGTCAGATTCATAAAACAGCGGCATTGTCAAATTTATATATAAACAAATCTATACCAGCTTTAACACATTCTACTTATGTACACAACTGTCCAATATCATGACTGTGGCAATGGATTTACATAATGTTTCTGAACATAAATAAAAGAGGTGGTAGTAGTCAGATAAATTGAAGTAAGCTTTCAGCATTTAAAATACCATCAGACTTTGAACAGTTAAAATTATCCATCCTTTCTTGTAGCTTTGACATGAAGACATTCACACTTGTGAACCCTGAGCAACCTTATGAAGCTATCAAAGAGCTGCACCCATCAACCAATTTAGGATTGCCAGTTAGGGTCACAGTATGGCATATTACATGTACTGGAAGTTCTAGGGCTTTGTCCTTTGTAGACAGAAAGCACACATGCACTCACTATGTCTGTTTCAATTCAACAAAATAGATGAGACCCACTTATTTCTCAGGGCATTGTTTTGACAAATCAGAGTCAACCTGTCTGGTTTAAAATTTGAATAAAATCTCAGTAAATCCAATTATTAACTGGCACATTCTCCATGGCAATGTCTCTGCCAATTAAAGTCCACTTGCCAATCAGTCAGCTCTCCTCCCATACAGTCCAAATTATGGTTTCTGCCTTAAATTGGTTTTGTGGCAAATTTTCAGTGTTGGAGCTGATTTCCTCATATTCTAGGAGCAGTAATTACTATTTTATAAGTTGTTGCATTTGTTTGGAATTTTGAGGAGAAAGATCAAAACAATGGTGCTTTTAAAGATGAGGAAGACAAAAAAAGATAGTGACCATCAGGGAAGTGAATCAAATGGAGAAATAAACCTGCACTGCTGTCTGACCGAACTGTGAATTTGCACAGCTGACTGTTCTCCTGTTTGATTTTTTTTGTAAATATATTTATTAGCAATTTTTTAAAACTTTACAGACATATAAAATTATTGAAAAAACAATCAATCACAAATATCAGTATAATAAGAAGAAAAAAGACACAAATTACAATACTATCTATTAACTACTAACCTACTCTATAATACAAAGCAAACCCTAACACTGTGTAAAGCAACACCAAAAAAAGAAAGAAAAGCAAAAAAACCAAAAAACCCACAAAATACAGAACAGCTATGCTCGGCGCAAGGCTCCCAAACAAAGGAACGGGAGAATTGTATACATACCCGTATTAACTTGGGAGACCCCCTCCAGGGCCCAGGGCTTGACAAATCTAATCAGCCTGTTTAAACAAACATCCTAGTTAAGATAACCGATAAATCTATATCCAAATCACTCAAGTAGGGCTGCCATGTCTTAGAAAAATTGTCTGTTGGGTGGTGCACCATGTTTGTGAAAAAGTCCAAGGGAGTGTGCTCCATAATTAATTTTTGCCATCCCAGCAAGCCTGGCGGGTTCTCAGACACCCAATTCATCAGAATATTCTTCTGTGCACAGTATGCAAGAATATTAAATTGTTTCTTCCCATGCCCGTCTAAAAATGGTGAATTTGGTAGACCTAAGAGGAGAGATATCGGGTCTACTTTGACTTCAGTCCTCAATACCCTCCCTATCTCTCCTGCCACAATGCTCCAATAAACACGGAGCCTGTGGCATGTCCAGAAGCAATGGGTAAGAGTACCTACACTTGGGGCACACTGAAGATGTCCCTTTTTTAAACTTCGCCAGATCGTCTGGTGCCAGATGAGCCCTGTGCAGAACTTTTAACTGTGTAGCGCATGTCCTGTTACAGATTGAGATCTTTCAAGCATTCTCCCATGTTTCAGAAGAGATCTCCACTCCCAGCTCTTGCTCCCAGACCTCACATAACCAGTTAATATCCTGCCAGGATCTACCACCCAGCAGGCGATAGAGGGCACTAACCGAAAGGGTGCTTGTGGAGCGTAGCAACAAACTCACTGTATCAGATTTACAGGGCTTAGTGAGAAGTGTAGTCTTCTTCTGGATGAAATCCCTAACCTGAAAAAAACAGAAAAGGTCTCTGCTGGGCAAACCATATTTGTGGTTCAGTTGCTCAAAAGACATCATGACCTCCCCCTCAAACAAGTCTCCCAAAGTAGAAACTCCTCTCGCTGCCCATAGTTTCAACCCTGAGTCCATCATTCCTGGTCGGAACCCTGGCATGTCAACTAAAGGTGTAAGTGGCAAAGTCTTGGATAAACAACCCTCATGCTGACGCATCGCCCTCCATGCCTTGACTGTACTAATGACAATGGGGTTCCGGCAGTGGTCCTTAACTGTCCTCATCTTATCTATGGACAATAGGTTAATAAGAGGGCATTTTGCTTGAGAGGCCTCGATATCCAGTCATATTGAGTTTGGATCATTACCTACCCAATCGCAGACAAAGGACAGCAGGGAACTCAATTGATACGTCCTGATGTCTGGGAAATCGACTCCTCCCCCTCCTTGAGGCAACTGCAATTTAGTAAGTTTGATGAGGGGCTGCCCACGATGCCAGACAAAGGAACCAAACCACCCCATAAGCTTCCGCAGCGTTGACCTGGGAAACATTATAGGGAGCATACGCATCGGATAAAGCAAATGAGGAAGAACATTCATCTTAATGAGAGATATTCAGCCCAGCCATGAAATTAGAAGAGCCTCCCATCTCTGGAGATCTTGCCTAATATTGTCGAGCAAATGAGCAAAGTTAGTCCAAAATAGCAGATCAAACTTGGGGGTAATAAAAATGCCTAGGTCCCGGAGCCCTGCCTGTGACCACTTAAAAGGGAACTTAGAGCCACCTTCAACTTCTGGCACATCCTTAAAGTTTCCCCAAAGGCATAGTCTCTGATTTTACAAAGTTAATCTTATATCCTGAAATAGCCTCAAATGAATTGATACATTGTATCAATGATCATCGGGTTCGATAAAAACAGAAGGACATCATCTGTGTACAGTATAATCTTGTGTGCCCTTGGTCCCACTTCCGGAGTGGTTATGTGGATGTTCTGACAAATAGCCTCTGCCAGCGGCTCTATCACCAATGTAAACAACAACGGTGAGAGGGGGCAGCCTTGCAGACTACCCCTACCAATTGTAAAATTCCCAGACTTCACCCCACTGGTGATGACCGTGGCCAGAGGGTGGCGATATAAAACCTCCACCCACCTAGCAAAGACTCCATCCAACCCAAACTGTTCTTAGACGTAAAAATGATAAGGCCATTCCACCCTGTCAAATGCTTTCTCTGCATCTAAGGAAATCACCGACCCCTGAATTGATCGTTGCTGACAAACTTGGACCATATTCAGCAACTGTCTAATAATATTAGAGGACCTACGGCCCCTTATAAAGCCTGTCTGGTCCTCTTTAATAATATGGGGCAACACCCTTTCCAATCTTGGACAGAATCTTGAAGTCTGAACATAATAGAGAAATGGGCCTGTATGAGGCACAATCCTCAGGAACCTTTCTCTTCTTAAGAATTATTAGCTGGCCTATTAGCTTCTCTCAAAGATGGTGGTAGGCATTCATACATATAGGAGTGATTGTACATCTCCAACATAGGCCCTGACAGAATCCCTATAAACTCCTTATAAAACTCACCTGGAAGACCATCAAGGCCAGGTGCGTTCCCACTCTGAAGTTGCCTAGCTGCCTCCTGTATTTCCTGAACTGTCAAGGGGGCATTAAGGAGAGAGGCCTGTTCCAAGGTTACCCCTGGGAGGTCCAGGTTCTTAAAAAAAGGTCTCCATTTTAGCACTCCTGTCTTTGCAACCTTCAGACCGATACAATTCAGAGCAAAAGCTCCGAAAAGCCTCATTAATCTTTTTAGCATCATATGTAAGGACCCCGGCGCTGTCTCTGATTGCAGTAATGGATTGGGGAACACCCTTTTTCCTAGTCAGGTATGCTAAATACTTCCCTGGCCTATCCCCATATTCGAACAGCCTCTATCTAGCAAAAGCAAATTCTTTCTTTGCATTTTGTGTCAGTATTGATTTCAAGGCAGCCCAAAGGGCCATGATCAGCTATAGCTTAGTCACCGAAGGCTGCGCAAAATGTGCTGCCTCGGCGGCTTTCAACCGAGTCTCAAGTAGACACTGCTGTTCCTCCTTCTGTCGTTTCGAGCTAGCCGAATAGGAAATAGCTAATCCCCTAGCAAAGGCCTTAGCAGTCTCCCATAGCATGGACGGACTACCAGCCGTCCCTGAGTTGATAGTCAAGAATTCCTGAAACTCCTTCAAAAAGTATTCCACAATTTTGGAATCCTTAAGGAGAAAGGGGTCCAAATGCCAATGCCGCAAGCCTAGCCCTTCACTCTTGGCCTTAACTTCCAAATATACTGCTGCATGATTACAACCCATAATCGAATCCAAAAGGGCCGAGGGAGCCAGAAAGAGGTTAATCCTCGTGTGATATTTATGTGGGTTTGAAAAAAAGGTGAAGTCCCTGCTGGTAGGGTGAAGACATCTCCAAATATCCACCAGCCCCAACTCCTCGCATAAGTCAACCACCTGCTTGGCCTGCGAAGAAGTAGTTGGGGGCCCACAAGGCATCCTGCCCACTGTCAGATCCAAAAGAAATCCCTCCCTGCTATAATAATGTGCTGTGTTCCAAAAGCACTCAACTTAGAGAAAGCACTAATCAAAAATTTGAGGGGATGCGCCGGAGGACAGTAGATGTTTAAAATGCCATATTCCTCCCCATGTATCAGGGCTTTAAGTATCACAAACTATCCCTGCTCATCTTTCACCTGCTCTGTGAATGGAAGATTTTACTGGATAAGTACCACCACTCCCCTACTTTTAGTAGTAAAGGATGAAAAGAATACCTGGTCTCAACCCCCCTGTTGTAATTTCAGGTGTTCCCCATCATCAAGATGGGTTTCCTGCAACAAAGTGATATCAACCCTTTTCCTCTTAAGGCTAGAAAGCACTTTTTTCCATTTAATAGGTGAATGACTTCCCTTAATGTTCCGGGTGCACCATTTAATAAGGCACTTAGCCATTTCCCCTTTCAGACACCCTTGAACCCCTCGGAGGGAGAACGCTGCTTACACAGCGCTGAGCATAACTAAATAAAGACTCATAGAATCGACAAACTATATATACAAAAACTACTCTATCATAACTATAAACAACTATTACTAGCAAAAAACTACAAAGAAAACCAACTATGGAACCTTGAATGGAAGACTCTTCCCCCTGCCCATAGGGGGCACTCACCCTACCCATCCCCTCCATCACAGCTCCTTCAAACCTGGACTGTGCCCCAGCCTTAGGCCAGAAAAAAAAACAAGGAGATTATCCTTAAATCAAAAGACAACGTCAAGATGAGCACTCCACCCATCCCTGGCTTCATGACACCCCTCCTTATGACTAAAAGAGAAGCAGAACAAACAAAAAAAAGGGAGAGACAGACAACAAAGAACATCCACAAAATTTCTCATCAGAAAATCCAGTTATTAAAAAAAAGGAACAACTTATTACAAAGTCTTTTCCCCTTTCCAAACAGGGAGAAAGAAAGGAATAAAAAAAGGAAGGGAAAACACGGGGAAAAATAGAAAAGAGAACAAACATTAACCATATTCTTCAGGCCAATCCGTCTATTTTAAAGTGTCCACAAAGTTTTTAGCCTTATCCGCCGAGTCGAATGTATAAACTGAGTCTTCGTCGCTGAAACGAAGTACTGCAGGGTATCTCATGGAGTACTGGATGCCCAGCTTCCTCACCCTCTTTTTAACTTCATCGAAGGACTTCCTCTTTCGGATTACAGCTGCTGAAAAATCCTGGAAAAACATGATTTTTGACCTCTTTTACAGCAGCGCCTTTGGATCTTTTCCAAGGGATTTGGAAGCTTCTATGACTTTTTGCTTGTCCTTATATGAGTGGAAGTGCAGTAGGACCGGGCGGGGATGCTGCACCGGCCCTGACCTGTGCACTGTAACCCGATATGCCCTTTCAATCTGAAGCCTGCTGGACTTGATGTGAAGGCCCAAAAACTTTGGCAGCCAGTTTTCAAAGAAACTGACTGGCTGCTCACCTTCCTCACCTTCAGGGAACCCAACAATTCAGAGATTTATCTTCCGACCTCGATTTTTGAGGTCGTCGATATGGTTTCACAAGGCCCGCACCTCTCGCTCCAGCACCTGGATCCGACTGGATGATGACTCCATCGCAACTTCCGAGGCCTTAGTTCGACCTTCCACCTCCTCCAGGCTCTCCCCGAGGCCCTGGATCTCCTGCTCATGCTTGTGCAGCATGGATGTGATAGGTTGGACCTGGGCACGAATCTCCCCACAGATTTCCTCAATCGTCACCGCAACTTTAAAGGTAAGTCTCTCCATCGCCGCGACCAATTCCTGTTAGTCTGTCAGTTCCCCGGGCGATTCAGGAGAGGCTGCTGCTGCTGCTGTCTCTGGTGGGGTAGGTGCTTCAGGGGAGTGTTTTCCCTGCTGCTGTTTGCTCGCTCCTTTTCCCTTTGGCATCCTTCCCACTCCCAAATATTAACAAATATGTGTTCTGTCATACAGATATACCTTGGCTGTTAGGCAGAGCTGTCCACTGCAGTTCTACAGAATTGCTGCCATCTTGCCGAGTCCTCCTGTTTGATTTTAAGTCTCTCTGGATATCAGAGTTCATTCTAAGAAAAATTAACAAAGAGAGAAACCTATGTGGGACAGCTCACAACAGGGGAACAGCTAAGTGGCTTTTGAAAACGTAACCTTACTTTGTTTTTGTAAATCCAAAACAGTGAGTAGAGTGGGTTCTTTTTCGACTATATATTTTGTTAAGATCTGTCTCTTGAATAAACTTTAAAAATGTAAAACATAGATATTAAGTTAGCCTGGAGCAGTGTTTTTTAGAGCATTAAGACTGTGCTATTTTCTGGGTCATAGAGTCACAGAGATGTACAGCACGGAAACAGACCCTTCGGTCCAACCCGTCCATGCCGACCAGATATCCCAACCCAATCTAGTCCCACCTGCCAGCACCCGGCCCATATCCTTCCAAACCCTTCTTATTCACATACCCATCCAAATGCCTTTTAAATGTTGCAATTCCATCAGCCTCCACCACTTCCTCTGGCAGCTCATTCCACACACGTACCACCCTCTGTGTGAAAAAGTTGCCCCATAGGTCTCTTTTATATCTTTCCCCTCTCACCCTAAACCTATGCCCTCTAGTTCTGGACTCACTGACCCCAGTGAAAAGACTTTGTCTATTTATCCTATCCATGCCCCTCATGATTTTGTAACCCTCTATAAGGTCACCCCTCAACCTCTGACGGCCCAAGGAAAACAGACCCAGCCTGTTCAGCCTCTCCCTGTAGCTCAAATCCTCCAACCCTGGCAACGTCCTTGTAAATATTTTCTGAACCCTTTCAAGTTTCACAACATCTTTCCAATAGGAAGGAAACCAGAATTGCACACAATATTCCAACAGTGGCCTAACCAATGTCTTGTACAGCCGCAACATGACCTCCCAACTCCTGTACCCAATACTCTGACCAATAAAAGAAAGCAGATTAATGTATCCTTCCTGTTGGGTGTGGGAGGTCAGGGAGAGTTTCCACGTTACTGATGATTGTTTTTACAGGAAGTATATTTAGTTGCGAATCCTATTGGATTGCATGGATTGGATGAAGTGGCAGTTAAAGGCAATAAGGAATGTACAGCAGATACGAGAAGGAAGATAAACTGAAGTTAGGCGGCTGGGTTACCTCCAGGAAAGGTAGGAGAGTGGGGCATGTCATAAAGGAGTTTCCTGTGGCTATCTCCATCTCAAACAAACATGCTGTTTTGGAAAATGGAGGGGGTGATGGACTCTCAGGGGAATGTAGCACAAACAGCCAAGTTTCTGGTATCAAGATTGGCTCTAATGTAATAAGGGGTACATCAGGTTCAAAGTGGTCGACTGTGATAGGGGACTCTCTAGTCGGGGCACAAACAGACGCTTCTGTAGCCAACAATGAGACATCAGAATGGTGTGTTGTCCCCTGGTCCCAGGATCAAGGATATCATGGAAAGGGTGCAGAGGGGAGAGAGACCAGCAGAAGGTTGTTGTATTCATTGGAATTAACAATATAAGAAGAGAAAAGGATGAAATTCTGAGGAGAGAATTTAGGAAGTTAAGTGGGAATTTAAAAAGGAGGTCCTTGAGAGTAGTATTAGCTGGATTACTCCTGGTGCCAACAGCCAGTGAGGGTAGGAATAGGAGGATAGAAAGTTACCTCAGATTACAATGGGATCTTGATCAGTTGGACAAATGGGCCAAGGAGTTGCTGATGGAGTTTAATTTAGATAAATGTGATGTGCTGCATTTTGGAAAGGCAAATCAGGGCAGGACTTATACATTAAGGGCAAGGTCCTGGGGAGTGTTTCTGAACAAGAGACCTTGGAGTGCAGGTTCATAGTTCCTTGAAAGTGGAGACGTAGGTTGGTAGAATGGTAAGGAAGGCATTTGGTATGCTTTCCTTTATTGGTGAGTGCATTGAGTATAGGAATTGAGAGGTCGTGTTATGGCTGTACAAGGCATTGATTAGGCCACTTTTGGAATACTGTTTTCAATTCTGGTCTCACTGTTATAGGAAGGATATTATGAAATTTGAAAGGGTTTAAAAAAGATTTATAAGGATGTTGCCAGGGTTGGAGAATTTGAGCTATAGGGAGAGGCTGATTAGGCTGGGGCTACTTTTCCTGGAGTGTCGGAGGTTGAGGGGTGACCTTATAGAAGTTTATAAAATCATGAGGGGCATGATAGGATAAATAGACAAAGTCTTTTCCCTGGAGTGGGGGAATCCAAAACTGGAGGGCATAGGTTTAAGGTGAGAGGAGAAAGATTTGAAAGGGACATAAGAGGCAATGTTTTCATGCAGAAGGTGGTGCATGTGTGGAATGAGTTTCCAGAGGAAGTAGTGGAGGCTGATATAATTACAACATTTAAAAGGTGTCCAGATTAGTAAATAAATAGGAAAGATTTAGAAGGATATGGGCCAAATGCTAGCAAAAGGGACTATATTTATTTAGGATTTCTGGTCAGCATGGATGAGTTGGTCTGAAGGGTGTGTTTTCTTGCTATACATCTCTATGATTCTGTGACTAAGTGCAAGACAAAAAGTTTCAAAAAATGTCTTTTATCATTGATACTCAAGTCCTGTACTACTAAATGACTAGTTGTAAACCCAACTACTTGTTCTTTTCTTATTTATGTTGGTTTTATTTGTTTACCAAATGCAACACACTAATTTTGATGAGTTAAGTATCAATCAGATTCGTTCATCTACCAGGCCCTCTCTTTTATCATAACAGATAATGGAGACTCTATTGAAATAACTTGAATAATATGTTTGGATTTTGGAGCTGGGACCTTTTTCTGGTTGATATTTGCACTCTGTGGATTCAAGCTTCCCTTATCACACCCTCATCTCTATTCAATGATACTCAGAGAAATGTGCAATAGACATTTTTCTGAATTTTTTTCCAACACTCCTTAACTTCTACTCTCTGAGTCTTCCAGTCAAAAATACAATAAATAGAAAGTCACAATAAGGCTTCCTAAAGCACTTGTGACTTTCTTGTAAAGATATTAAAAAAATTGAAGGGGGAAATAAAGCACTGTATTCCCCACGGTGCCCGTCTCTCTCTCTCTCTCTCTGAAGGCATTGAGAGCATTGATGGACACACGCACTCCCTCTGCAACGACACCCAGGCATGAACATAACTGCGAAAGAGTGCAGACTGTTAGCAGATACGAGGTCCTTCACAGCCTTCTACTTGGACCTGTTAAAAGCCAACCTGTTCAGACCCAGGAGCAGACTGATAAGGAGGTCTTCCAATTCACCCACACTGCTCCACACCGGATGCCCAAACATTAGGAATGTCGGGCTTAGCTGATGAGTTTCAGCAGGACAGGCCATTACCTGGTAACAAGTTAACTCATACTTAACAAGCTCCACAGAGAGACGAAATAGTGATTCACCATGGGCCTTATGGAGGCTATCACACATGGGAAACCTATAATTCTCTATTGCTTACTCCTTGACAACACCTTTATCAATCAGAGTCAAACTGCTCATCAATCAGGAACTCGTTTGCCTGTTCTATAAATTGTTGTGCTCGTTTAAAATTTAGAATTTTTATGTTTGACCAATGAGCACGATTATGAAAATCTTCAACAACTTGTTTCGCTTCTCAGTAATATTTAAGATCAACTGCAGTTTCATTGTAGGCTATTCCAAAAAAAAAGTGCTGAACTCTTGTTGACTGTGTTGTCTTGTTGTCTGTGAGGCTGTTGTTGCTAAGACGACCAATGGCTCTTTCTAAGAGCTTTGTCAGAATGGAATGGATTGGACTGGCTAGATTACCATGACCTCCATCGACAACCAGTCAGATCAATTCCACTGAAACATTAACCTTTCAATCTTTGGAATGCTGACTAACCAGTCGCACATTTCTATTATTTCTATTTCTAACACATCACGATTTGTGGCCCTGCACTTACTTGAGTTTCCTAATCAGGCAGAGTATGGTTTTCTATGCTGATTAATATGTTTCCTGTCATATTACCCTCAATTTCTGAAAGTCACTGTGGAAACTGAAGTAAACAGGCCAGAGTTTTGAAAATTCAGACAGACTTACCATGTGTTTAGAAATGAATTCAAACAGGATCAACAATAAAATAATACATCAGTGAAAAAAAGGTCAATCATATTTTATTACAATTAATTCAGAGAGATCAGTTTCATGCTTTTTGTAAGTTAAATTATATTACTTTGTACCATAACTCTATTGTCAAGACAAAAATAAATCAGTTAATTTCTATGTGGCTTTTTATTGATCTTTGTGGTTTTTGAAAATTATATGCCCTTTGCGTAAACTGAAGAATGAGCTTTTACCATTTCATCTTCAAGTAACCGTGAGAATGTTAGGTCTTATCTTGACATGATGAGTAAATATTCCAAACAAAAGACTGACTGAATATTTACATTGGTTTTCATGAAATAATTAAGGATGTTAAAATAGAGGTTACAGTCAAAGGTCAGGAGATGGTTGCAACGAGAGCTTCCTGTCCACATGCATCAACAATTCTTAGAACTCACAATATTATGTTGTATTAAACAGCTAAATACAATTTAATGCAAAATGAATAAATACAAACTGACCATACAGGCAAATGACATTTTAGTCCTTCCATATGCATGCACATCCCCATGTTAGTGTTCCAGTATACATCATTAAGTGTTATGAACAGGTACAAAAAAATTGAAGAACTTCTAAAGTAGCAGAAGTCAAATGTCAGTTTTTAAAAGCTGTGGATCTTATCTGGAGTATTGTCAATAGTGTCAGCGTCACACCTGAGAAGGATATAATATCTGTGTAATTTTGTTTTTACATTTAGATTATGGATCAAAATGGTAAAATGATACTGTTTTAAGACAAGGGTACTGTAGAATGGGGTGGTGCAGTTTTAAAATGAGCTACTGGAACTCATTGTGAGTTGTATTTACACTGTTGCTTTGTTCATACAATGGGAAATGATTGGTGAAGTCGTCACACCATGGCTAAATATTCTAAGCAGTTTTGCCGAGAGACAGCCTGTTGATTGTTTTATCTTTCATTGAGGACCAGCTGCATGGGTCAGGAATGCTTAGCATGACAATAATTCATTGATTGGCTCCTGGGCAGATGGATAGCCTGAGTGTGAAAAAGTGGGCAGAAGCCTCCAGACTCTAAAAATACAGCATCGCTCTCTCTCATCGCATAAAGGTGACAAAGGAGTAGAAGCTAGTTAACTATTTTTATCCACTATTTGCATTTAAACAGCTACTTCTCATCTGTGACTCAGAGTTGAAATCTCACTGTGCCAAATGCCTTCCAGTAAAAGTAAAAGTAAAAAGAGCACCTCATTGAAATTTATGTTCTCGCAATTTTTTTTCTAGTCCGATAACATCGACTTTTTTTGTTCATCTATGTGTATCTGCATCTATATGCAAGGGTTAAATATAAGGGTTTAGGATAGGGTAGAGTCATAAGTTGATAATATATCTTCTTTTTGCCTGTGCTAAGAACTGATTTATTTGTAAAAGAAAAGTTATTTCTTGTTAAATATAGAAACTTTGTCATTATTTCTGTTAACCTGAGAACATCAGACAGGAAAATGGCAGTTTTTGAGTAATTTGATTAAACCTTTAACTTTTATGATGAACCTGGGAGCAGTGGACTCAGGTATCAGCCAAGTGGGACAAGACAGTCTTGAGAGGAGAATCAAATAGGATGTTGTTATTGATTTCATGGGGTATAGAATATTAAAAAATGCAAATATTTACCATAGTTGTACAGGGCTCCGATCAGACCACATCTACACTTTTACTTTCTTTATCTAAGAAAGGAAATAATTGGAGATCAGGAAATAGTCTCTCAACTGATTTTTTAGATGGGACTATATATAATCTTGTAAGGGATATTGGCCAGGTTGGATCGGTATCCACAGGAATTCAAAGGAATAAGAGGGGGCCTTAATGAGCCATGTAAGAACCAAAAGGGCCTTCACAAGTGATGCTAAAACAATACCTTGGGGTAGAGGTTAAGGGGCATAGCTGTAAAAGAATTGGAGATGAGAAATATTTTCATTCAGAGAATCATGAGTTTGTTCAACTCTCTTCCCTGGACAGCCGCGGAAACAGGGTAATTGAATAATTTTAAGGGTGAGTTACACAGATTCTTCATTGTCAAGGTACAAAATGTACACAGGATAGCCAGGAAAATAGAGTTGAGGCCACAATCAGATCAACCATAATCTTATTGACTGGCAAAATAGTCTTGAGATATAATGATCTACTTCTACCCCTAATTCTTCTGCTCATATGCAAGTATTTATGCAACACAAAATCTTCTGGTAAATGTTTACAACGTTTACCAGAATGATACTTGAAATCTAAAGGTTACAATTATGATAAAAAAATTAGGCAAATTAGTGTTGCATTCTCCACAATTTAGAAGGATAGGAGGTGATTTGGTCCACTGAGGGGAACAGATATAACAATTTCCACTGTTTGGGAAGTTGAGGCCAAGGGACAGAGTCTAAAAATCAGAACTAGACCTTTTTAGATTGATGAGGAAACATTTTTATTTGCCAAAGGATGGTACAATTTGGAAATCTCTTCAAACAGTAACTCTTGATGCAATTTTGTTAACCAACGATTAACTAAAGGAGGAAGTGGCAAAGACAGATATGTGGAGTTAGGACTAGGATCAGTCATGATCTAATTGAACAGCAGAAGACACTTGAGTGGATAAATGATTTATTTCTGTCCTTATGTCAGAATGTGCACATTCATTCAAGTAAATAGCAATTGACCTGTCATGCTTTTTCTGGCTAAATGCTTCTCAGTTGTACTGAACAATTAAAATCATCTGTGATACGTTTTCAGTTAAATGTCTATCCAGAAATTACTAATTCATTACAACTGACTTTTATTTATTTGTAGCAATGGCACAAAAGTAATTGAACACTGTTCTGTGATTATACATAGTAACCTATTGGAAAGAAGAGGTTGTTTACCAGATGCTTTTATTAACTGCCTGATAAACAAATGTGATGCGCTGGAAAAAATAAGAATGTCACATTTATGCCTTGACAGTACTATCTGGGTTGTGTTTCAATCAGTTTAATGATGCACCATTTACTCTTATTGGTTTGCATCAAGGTGTCACAAAATCAATCTCAACGATTAGTTCAGCAACAAGATTTGGATTTTTAAAAATTCATTCACAGGATGTGGGCATCACTGGCTGGGCCAGCACTTAATGCCTATTCCTAATTACCTGAGAGCAGTTAATAGTTAACAACAGTGGTGCAGGTCTGGAGTCACATGTAGGCCAGACCAAGAAAGGATGGCAGTTTCCTTCCCTAAAAGCTATGAGTGAAGTTGTTGAGTTTTCCTGACCATCAACAATGGTTTAATGAAACAATTAAAAAGAAAGTGCTGGAGAAATGCAGGCAGCATTAATGGAGAGACAAAAGTAAGAGTTAATGTCTTTAGTCCAATGACCCTTTATTGGAGCTAAATATAGCTGTGATTAGCTGGTATTTATGTTTATTGTGGCAGGGTATTGGGGGGAGCTGGGAAAAGGGGAGTGACTAGAACACATGGAGTCAGAACCCTGAGAGGGCAAGAGAGAAAAAAAGAGACAGGCAAACAAAGAGATTGCTGATGATTAGCTGAGAGAGAGAGAGAGGGATAAACGCTGAGTGGAGCGCTAATGATAAATCAGAGCTTGTGTAAATGGTTGAAAACGGGAGGTGTGGACAAAAATAGAGGAGGGTGTCTAATTCTGAAATTGTTAAACTCAATGTTGAGTCCTGAAGGCTGCATGGTACCTAGATGAAAGATGGGTATTGTTCCTCCAGCTTGCATTGAGTGTACCTGGAGAACTGCAACAGGTCAGGAACAGAAATGTTGGCATGGGAATACAGTGGTGTGTTGAAGTGGTAGGAAATTGGAAAGGCAGGGTCATTTTTATGGAAAGATGCTTGGCAAAGCAGTTACCAGTCTGTGTTTCATCTCTCTGATACACTCGAGACAAATTATGGACAGTCAAAGCACTAGAATAGAGTGAATGAGATGCAGATGAATTGTTTTTTCATCTGGAAAGTGTATTGGGGGCCTTGGATAGTGAGGAGGGAGGGAGTAAACGGGCAATTTCTGTGATTGCACCGGAATGTGCGTGGGGCTGTTGGGAGGTGTTGAGAGTGAAGGAAGAATGAACCAGGGTAGCCCAGAGGGAACGATCCCTGCGGAATACTGACAAGGGAGGGGAGGTGAAAGAAATGGCAGCTAATGACCTTTGAGATATGGAGGGTGATGGGATAGAAAGTGAGAACTCTATTATTATTATGGAAGGGAAGGGTGAAGGCAGAAGTGCAGGAGATGGGCTGGACTTGATGGGCGGCCCTGTAACCATGTAGAGGGGAATCCTTGGTTGAGGATAAATGTGGACATTTCAGAGGGTCTCCTGAGGAAGGTGGCATGGTCAAAACAGATGCAACAACAACAGAGAAACTAGGAGAATGGGATGGACTCTTTACAGGAAGTAGGGTGTGAGGTTGTATGGTCAGGTAATTGTGGGAGTCAGTGGGTTTGTCATAGATATTGGTGACTAGCCTTCCCCCAGAAATGGAAAAAGAGGTGTCTAAGAAGGCAAGGAAGGAGTCAAAGATGGACTAGGTGAAGGAGAGTGCGGTGTGGGAATGGGAAACAAAATGGATAAACATTTCCAATTCAGGATGAGAGGGGGAAACAGCACCGATGATGTCATCAATATTTTGGACAGAGACCCAAATAGGATTGGAAAAGGAATGCTCCACGTACCCCACAAAGAGACACGCATTACTGGGGCTCATGCGGGTATCCATGGCCATCCTTCTGACCTGAAGAAAGGGAGAGGAGTTAAAGAAGAAGTTGTTCAAAGTGAGGATGGGATCAATCAGGCAAAGAAAGTGAATGGGGATGGTTCAAGCCTTTTTTTCCAGGAAGTGGAGAGCCATAAGATCTGACTCCTGACAGGGATGGGCCTGTAGAGCGATTTGTTTGTGTTGAAGAGGAGATCGCTACTCATGTCAACTTGGAAATTTTGAGAATAACGTAAAGAATCCGCTGAATTGTGGGTGTAATTGGGAAGGAACTGGACAAGGGGAGAGAAAAATCCAGTCAAGGTAGAAAGAAGTAAATTCTTTGGGACAGGAACAGGCCGAAACAATGGATCGGTCTGGAGAGTTGTGTTTGTGGGTTTTGTGAAGAAGCAACAGATCAGATTAGATCCAGATTTTTAAGTGATTCAAATTCTATAATCTGCATGACCGGATTTAAACCCATGTCCCCAGAGTGTTTCCTGGGTCTTTGTATAAATAACCTGGCAATAATATCACTAAGTCATTGCCTCCTTTGAATCCATCAGCGACAAATTATAATCCTATTATTTGGTAGCTATAACCTTTATGGAGAGCTCTATTTGTTGGAAAAGAAGTGGTCAGTGTGACTTTTGATCTGAACTTGTATGATTTCTGATGGTGAGGTGGGTGAGATGCATTGAAGGAATGAACTGTGAATTTACTGGCTGCCTCTTGGCAAATTTTGCTATAAATGTTTAAGGACGATTTTAAGTTGCCTGTGGTTCCAAATCTAAGCAAAATTTCCAAGTACATGCTTGTTGATGCAGCTGAGAGCTTAGAATGAAATAAAGTAAGCCTAGCTATTATCAATAGATTAATGCAGCTTGAATAAACATTCAAGAGAAAGTGCAGGAGTAATGGAAGAGCTTTTAAAGTGGATTTTGTTGTTTCACTTGTACCTAGTTTCAGCAACTCTGAAATTTCACCCAATGCATACTAAAAGGATTTCTAATGAGACTTTCCTTGTATCTATTTATAATGGAAAAGATTGAATATCATTGCAGCATAGAGGTACAAGAGATAGAATAACACCCAGAGGCTTGTCTGGCAATGCATCTATAACTTTAAGAAGAATTGGAGGATTTATCCAGTTTTGAATGACAATGTCAGGAGTTTCTGGATTAGTGGTGCTGAAAAAGCACAGCAGTTCAGGCAGCATCCAAGGAGCTTCAAATTGGACGTTTCGGGCAAAAGCCCTTCATCAGTAATAAAGGCAGTGAGCCTGAAGCATGGGGAGATAAGCTAGAGGAGGGTGGGGGTGGGGAGAAAGTAGCATAGAGTACAATGGGTGAGTGGGGAGGGGATGAAGGTGATAGGTCAGGGAGGAGAGGGTGGAGTGGATACGTGGAAAAGGAGATAGGCAGGTAGGACAAGTCCGGACAAGTTATGGGGACAGTGCTGAGCTGGAAGTTTAGAACTAGGGTGAGGTGGGGGAAGGGGAAATGAGGAAACTGTTGAAGTCCACATTGATGCCCTGGGGTTGAAGTGTTCCGAGGCGGAAGATGAGGCGTTCTTCCTTCAGGCGTCTGGTGGTGAGGGAGCGGCGGTGAAGGAGGCCCAGGACATCCATGTCCTCGGCAGAGTGGGAGGGGGAGTTGAAATGTTGGGCCACGGGGCATTGTGGTTGATTGGTGCAGGTGTCCCGGAGATGTTCCCTAAAGCGCTCTACTCGGAGGCGCCCAGTCTCCCCAATGTAGAGGAGACCGCATCGGGAGCAACGGATACAATAAATGATATTAGTGGATGTGCAAGTAAAACTTTGATGGATGTGGAAGACTCCTTTGGGGCCTTGGATAGACATGAGGGAGGAGGTGTGGGCACAGGTTTTACAGTTCCTGCAGTGGCAGGGGAAAGTGCCAGGATGGGAGGGTGGGTTGTAGGGGGGTGCGTGGACCTGAACAGGTAGTCACGGAGGGAACGGTCTTTGCGGAAGGCGGAAAGGGGTGGGGAGGGAAATATATCCCTGGTGGTGGGGTCTGTTTGGAGGTGGCGGAAATGTCGGTGGATAATTTGGTTTATGCGAAGGTTGGTAGGGTGGAAGGTGAGCACCAGGGGCTTTCTGTCCTTGTTACGGTTGGAGGGGTGGGGTCTGAGGGGGGTTGGAGGTGCGGGATGTGGACAAGATGCGTTGGAGGGCATCTTTAACCATGTGGGAAGGGAAATTGAGGACTCTAAAGATGGAGGCCATCTGGTGTGTTCTGTGGTGGAACTGGTCCTCCTGGGAGCAGATCCAGTAGAGGCGGAGGAATTGGGAATACGGGATGGCATTTCTTTGCAAGAGGTAGGGTGGGAAGAGGTGTAATCCAGGTAGCTGTGGGAGTCGGTGGGTTTGTAAAAAATGTCAGTGTCAAGTCGGTCGTCATTAATGGAGATGGAGAGGTCCAGGAAGAGGAGGGAGGTGTCAGAGATGGTCCAGGTAAATTTAAGGTCAGGGTGGAATGTGTTGGTGAAGTTGATGAATTGCTCAACCTCCTCGCGGGAGCACGAGGTGGCGCCAATGCAGTCATCAATGTAGCGGAGGAAGACGTGGGGAGTGGTGCCGGTGTAATTACGGAAGATCAACTGCTCTACGTAGCCAACAAAGAGACAGGCATAGCTGGGGCCCATACGTGTGCCCATGGCTACCCCTTTGGTCTGGAGAAAGTGGGAGGATTCAAAGGAGAAATTGTTAAGGGTGAGGACCAGTTCGGCCAAACGAATGAGAGTGTTGGTGGAAGGGTACTGTTGGGGACGTCTGGAGAGGAAAAAACGGAGGGCTTGGAGGCCCTGGTCATGGTGGATGGAGGTGACGAGGGATTGGATATCCATGGTGAAGATGAGGCGTTGGGGACCGGGGAAACGGAAGTCTTGGAGGAGGTGGAGGACGTGGGTGGTGTCTCGAACGTTTGTGGGGAGTTCCTGGACTAGGGTCAGTTAGACTCGAAACATCAGCTCTTTTCTCTCCTTACAGATGCTGCCAGACCTGCTGAGATTTTCCAGCATTTTCTCTTTTAGCTTGTTTGACATTATTGGTAAAATTGGAAGCTGAAAATTAATGAGGTAAGCTTAGCTATTAATAAGATGTTTAACAAGCTATAATCCCCCTTGAATGGCAAATTACCACTACCTCGTGAGAAAGTTATCTTGCTGCTCAGCATATGCATAAAGGACATAGTGAGTTACTCCTGATTGGCCTTTCCAGTCCTCCCATGCGATTCTACTACAAATCTGACCGTAGCCCATGTGGTTCAGGTCCCGGTAAGATTCTGCCCTCGGTCTTTCTTTTGTCAGTCTTGTCTCACCTTCCTCATAATAATGAGGTGTAACAACATCAACCCTGTAAACTCCATTTGGGGTCAGCTTTGGACATTGTTTGAGTCTTCAACTCTGGATACACAGGGCGGTAGGATCTCATCAATTTTTTTTCCCGGGCATTAAGACTAAAAGTTGTGTGAGTGGAGCTCAGCAAGGAATGTTTTTACTGGGGAGGATTTTATGCCAGGAAGAGGAAAATTAATCTTGTTCAGTGTCACTTTACTGTCCAATTACATGCTGGTATTGGCAGATAGCTGGGAAAGGAAATGGCTAAGCTAGCCCTCTTACCACAAAATAGATTTTAACACAATGACAGGTGCTTATTGAAGAAACAAATGATTCCAATCAGAATTTATTATACAGATATAATCAATATACATGTTTTAAAAACCCGGACTATACTGAATGGAATTGTGTGGTTAAAGAAAGTCAGACGGCGAACAATGAAGAACTTCTGCTGTGCTCCAAAGTACTCACTTTTCACTGCATCATGCCACTTCATTGAATTAAACAACATTTGATCCCAGTTGCATCATATCGGTGTTGCTACTACAATTTGAGGCGCTGTGTGTTTGACAGCACATTTTGCCCACGATTAAGATTTGTAGCAGCAGGACAGTGCACCTTGATGTTGAATGATATTGTAAAGTGTGTGTTAGTAAGTCACCAGCCTCTCTTACATCCTTCCTGATTTTTATTTCCACTCAAACTCTATGCGACTGCATGAGTTTTGAATCTTGTCATGCACAATTATCATATGCCGATGGTAAATCATACAACATGTGCTAAGTGTTGGAAGCTGCGGAATTTGTTTGGAAATGTTGCTCTTTGTCACCAGCAAAATCAGCTCTGATTGACTAGACACTGTATCTAGATGTCCAGAGAGCTTTTCCTCCGCTAGGACCTGTTTTCACAGCTCACATTTGGCCAGAGCTCCAGTGGAGGAGAAAGAAAACACCTTAAAGACACTCTAAGGCAGTCCTTGAAATGTGGCAGCTTTGGCATTAGAATTGTTTGCTGTCAATCATTCAGAATGGTGACAACTTGTCCATAAAGTTCCATCAAACGTTATCATAATGTCTTATGAGTGGTGACAAAGGGAAAGAAGCAAATCCCAAATTCTGGATTCCGTACTTCATGTACTCAAAGATCCATGAGTCAAGAATGTTTCTGCTAAGTCACTTGGTTACCTATGATAGAAACCCACAACCCGACTTGACACTATCCTTGACTGGAGGGACAATCTACAATGACAATCTATGAAATATTCAGAAATAAAATTTCATTGACGTCCTCCATGAACAAATGTGATTAAAAGTGATATGATTAAATGTGTTTATCAATTTATCTAAACATTTCATAACAAGTTCTATATTTTATCATGTTGTAATTGTAGTGACATGGACTGTTAGTTTTTGACATCTGTCACTTGCGACCTTTCATGGACTAAAATGGTTTTAAACAAAGAAACTTGATGATCTAAGATAGCTGCAATGACCACCTGACTTAAGGTTGAAAGGTTCATGAAACAATAAAAAAACAAAACCTAGCCTTTCACACAATTTAATATGTTATCAAAATGATTGAACGCAGTCACTCAGATCTATAGCTGTTATTTGACATACCTTTCTGGAAATTGCAAACACTGAGATAAAAGTCGACAGCAGGTTATCCAGCTTAAAAAAAAATGAAGCCACACACAGGAATAGTCAAGTGAAATGTATTTCAGATTACAGCTTTTGGATCGAGAGAAGAAAATGGAGAAGTTTCATTAGAACTAGAGGGCTGGCTCCCTCTCAGTTTGTTTCAAACTTCATACTAATATTTGTTTATGTGTTAGATGTCATGTTCTATTGTTTTTCTTAGGGGTAGCAAGTAATAAATTCCTCTTTCTTTCACTCAAGAAAACCTTGTAATTGACTTCTTAATTTTTACTAACCTCATGTTTTAATTGAGTGTGATACAACTGTGTGATTTGATGCAGGAAACCTGGGTTTAAAAGTGATGAATTGGTTCACCCTCCTAACCTGGTCATAATAATCAGCTGGCTTTTTTTTAAATCAGCTACAATTCAAAAAGCTAGTCATTAGATATTTTGAAAATTACCTACTGAAACAGGGAAACACTCACTAATCCTTCATTACATATTACTTGCTTCTTCCATCTTGCCACCTTTGATGGATTAAACATGGTGTTAGAGTTACAATCTGAAGCTTTCCAGAGAGAGATGTGTTTGTGTTTGGATTTTCCTTCCAAATAATTAACTACTGATCTGAGCATGAACTGTTCTCTTCTGAGCATTCACATTCTGTGCAAATTACTACAAAACAACATTGTAGCGTTGCAGGAGATCAAAGGGGCAATCTCCTAGTGTTAAATTAGACAGGGTTCATATAATGGATACTGTATTTGCTCAATGTAATAATGCTTGAGTACTTTCTATGAGCACAGTATTTAGCAATGAAAACATGGATTTAGCCTATAAATAAGCTGAACTTCTAATTTCAGTTGTACACCCTCCAAGGCATACAGGATGCTCAGACTGGAAACTGAATTGATACTAATGTCTGTACTTCACATTCATAATGATTGGTACCCTAAAGGGTGAGATTTCAATCTGCACAAACATCACAGTCTTCAGCCTATTTACATTAATTCGTCTCAGGTACCATACCATTAAAGCTGCCACTCACATCTAAGGATTACAAACAGATAGGAAGGTAAATCAGGTGCAATAAGCTGAAATTTATCGCTGCAGCTCCCAGTGACTGTCTCTGGTTGAACCAGACTGCTTTGAACTTCTTAAAAATGTGTTGCTGGAAAAGCGTAGTAGGTCAGGCAGCATCAAAGGAACAGGAGAATTGACGTTTCGGGCATAAGCCCTACTTCAGAAATGAGGAAGGTGTGCCAAGCAGGCTAAGATAAAAGGTAGGGAGGAGGGACTTGGGGGAGGGGCGTTGGGAATACGATAGGTGGAAGGAGGCTAAGGTGAGGGTGATAGACCGGAGAGGGGGTGGGGGCGGAGAGGTCGGGAAGAAGATTGCAGGTCAAGAAGGTGGTGCTGAGTCTGAGGGTTGGCTCTGAGAAAAGGTGGGGGGAGGGGAAATGAGTAAGTTGGAGAAATCTGCATTCAGCCCTTGTGGTTGGAGGGTTCCTAAGCGGAAGATGAGGCGCTCTTCCTCCAGGCGTCGTGTTGCTATGGTCTGGCGATGGAGGAGGCCAAGGACCTGCCTGTCCTTGGCAGAGTGGGAGGGGGAATTAAAGTGTTCAACCACGGGGCTGTTGGGTTGGCAAAGGAGCAGCACTCTGAAAGCTTGTACTTCCAAGTAAACCTATTAGACTATAACCTGGTGTTGTGTGATTTTTAACTGTAGCCAGGCAGACAAAGAGGGGCAGTCGGTTGGTCTGGAACTGCTGAACCACAGGCCTATGGCCTAACTCCAGGCTAAGCTGCTCCTGTCATAAAACTGGAGACCAGCTGGGAAGTTCCAGTCAGTCTGATTGTCTCTGAACTTGAAATGGCTAAAAACATGACAAACACCAAGGACAGGGTGAGGTAACTGGCACCTGATCATCTTGAAAGGCTGGAAAATTCAGTCCCAAGATTTTTTGAACCACAGGGAAGATATATTGACTTTGGAGGGGGTATAACATAGATTTAGAAAATTGAGACCTGGACTTCATTGATTAAGTTATAAAGAGAGATTATACAAATTAAACCTGTTTTCTCTAGAATTTATAAGGATAAGGTGTAATCTGATCAAAGTTTTCAAGATATTAACGGGAAAAGACAGAGTAGATAAAGATAAATTATTTCCACTGGTTGTGGATTAGGGCCAGAACATCCAGTAGAGATGTTAGGAAGAACTTCTACACACAAAGGACAGCAGAGATTTGGAACTCTCTTTCACAAATAGCAGTGGATGCTGGATCAGTTGTGAATTTTAGATCTGAGAGAGGTGTCCAGCAAAAGTATTAAGAGAAATGGGCCAAAGGCAGGTAAAAGGAGCTAGGGCACAGATCAGTCATAATCTAATTGAATGGTGGAATAGACTCCAGGACCTGAATGGCTTACATTACTATGTTCCTATGAAAACTGTCTCTGCTAGTGCAAGTGTATGGTAATCTGAAGTGGATAACGTACAGATTTTCGATACACTACAGCTAAGAACTTGTGCAATTAGCACAACCCCTCAAAAAAGAAATTTTCTAAAGTGTGCATCTTTACAACAGTGAAAGGAACAAATGAAATATCCAACTGCATTTTGACAATGAATGTCATTGTGATGAGAATCACAGGTTTGGTAAATAGCACTGTAAGTTCCTTCATAATAATCCAAAGTGTTGTGTAAAAAAGGAACTTGAAATCAAAGAAAGAACTGTTTTCTGTTTGAATGCAGTTAACAAGGTTACATCTCATGGAATACAGGGAGAAGTAGCCATTTGGATACAGAACTGGCTCAAAGGTAGAAGACAGAGGGTGGTGGTGGAGGGTTGTTTTTCAGACTGGAGGCCTGTGACAAGTAGAGTGCCGATACTGGATTAGTGGTGCTGGAAGAGCACAGCAGTTCAGGCAGCATCCAACGAGCAGCGAAATCGACGTTTCGGGCAAAAGCCCTTCCTCAAATTCCTGATGAAGGGCTTTTGCCCGAAAGGTCGATTTCGCTGCTCGTTGGATGCTGCCTGAACTGCTGTGCTCTTCCAGCACCACTAATCCAGTATTTGCTTTCCAGTATCTGCAGTCATTGTTCATTGTTTTTACCAGTAGAGTGCCACAAGGATCGGTGCCGGGTCTGCTACGTTTTGTCATTTAAACAAATGATTTGGATGTGACCTTAAGAGGTATAGTTAGTAAGTTTGCAGATGACACCAAAATTGGAGGTGTAGTGGACAGCAAAGAAGGTTACCTCAGATTACAACAGGATCTTGATCAGATGGGCCAATGGGCCAAGGAGTGGCAGATGAACTTTAATTTAGATAAAGTACTGCATTTTAGGAAAGCAAATCTTAGTAGGCCTTATATACTTAATGGTAAGGTCCTAGGGAATGTTGCTGAACAAAGAGACCTTGGAGTGCAGGTTCATATCTCCTGGAAAGTACAGTCACAGGTAGAAAGGATAGTGAAGAAGGCTTTTGGTATGCTTTCCTTTATTGATCAGAGTATTGAGTACAGGAGTTGGGAGGCCATGTTGCAGCTGTACAGGGCATTGGTTAGGCCACTTTTGGAATATTACGTGCAATTCTAGTCTCTATCCTATTGGAAGGATATTGTGAAACTTGAAAGGGTTTAGAAAATATTTACAAGGATGTTGTCAGGGTTGGAGGATTTGAGCTATAGGGAGAGGTTGAATAGACTGGGGCTGTTTTCCCTGAAGCATTGGAGGCTGAGGGGTGATCTTCTGGAGGTTTATAAAATCATGAGGGGCATGGGTAGGATATATAGACAAGGTCTTTTCCCTGGTTTGGGGGAGTTCAGAACTAGAGGGCATAGGTTTAGGGTGAGATGGGAAAGATATAAAAGAGATCTAAGGGGCTACTTCTTCATGCAGACGGTGGTGTGTGTGTGGAATCGGCTGCCAGAGGGAGTGGTGGAGGCTCATACATTTGTAACATTTAAAAGGCATCTGGAACGGATACAAGAATCGGAAGGGTTTGGAGGGATATGGGCCAGGTGCTGGTGGGTGGGACTAGATTGGGTTGGGATATCTGGTTGGCATGGATAAGTTGGACTGAAGGGTCTGTTTCTGTGTTGTACGTCTCTATGACTATGAATGGTTAGTTAATGTTTGTGTATAGATGCAGTATAGACAAGGATATTTTGTCTGAGATTGTTAAAATGGTTTGTTTACTACATAATTCTGTGTTTATGAATTGAAAGTCATGTTGGAAACTTAATCGGACACAAGTGTTGGCAATGTTAAAATAGTTCGAAGAGAACATGGCTTTGAATTGTTTCTAATAGCCACTCACGTTTTAGAAAGTTAAGTCTACATTTCTGAATTTTTACATCACAGGATAAATCATTTGTACCTCAATTTACAACATGAAGCACTTAATTAGTATAAGGTATAAGTAAAGAGTGTGATGGAATGCTCTCCACTTGTCTGGATGAATGCAACTCTTAATAAGACTTAAGAAGCTTGACACTATCCAAGGCAAAGCAGTCTGCTTGATTGATACCATGTTCATGAACTTCCACATTCATTCCTTCCAACACTGATGCAAAGTGCCAGCAGTGTGAATCATTTAACAGTTATACTGCAGCAACTCACCAAAGCTATTTCAACCGACTTTAATAGGTGTGAGCTCGACCAGCTAGAAAGGATAAAGCAGCAGATACATAGGAATACTATCACTTGCAATTCCTTTCCAAGTCACACACCATCTTGACTTGGAATGATATCTCCATTCCTCCACTGTCTCTGGGTTAAATTCTGGAACTTCCTTCCTAATAATACTGTGAATGAGCTACGTCAGATTGATGGCAATGATTCAAGAATGCAGGTCCCCATCACCTTCTCAAGGGCAAAAAGGGATAGGCAATAAATGTTGGCCTTGTCAGTGATGCCCGCATACTGGGAAAGAACAAAAAAATTGTTCACTCATTTGCGAGATACTTGTGATTATCTTTCATATACTTTTCAATTGAACCTTGTCCAATTGACTAGCTTCCAAATTTACCTAATATGAAAAGAAATGTCAAATACAGGTCATTCTGCTGTAACGCAACAGTTGTCTTCCTCTGCACCCTCACATTATTAATAAAAAACCGCTATAGAAAATAGCGCTGCAGAAGATCGCTACAGAAAGTCACTATACCTGTTCAGCAGAAACTTCGTGTTATCCAAACAGCATCTACAATTCGTCAATCACATTATAGCCAATTTGTGTTAATGAAAAATGTGTTATTCCAGAACAACCTGTACAGACCCATATGGAATAAGTACAACATTCACAGAATTCAGCCTTGTTTCTTTAAAATAAAGCTGCAAGCCATGATTTAGAGACATACTGCATATGGTTATGTTTCATGTTCAAGTTTATGGAATTGATAGGAAGAATCTAGCAGTCACTCTCAAAAGCCTCAACAAATATTTTCAATATATGCCTGCAAAGCACAAATATGTGGCACTTACGAAAAATAATTTGTTCACCAGCTTAAACTAGTCCAATTACAATATCTTGAGAAATTAGCGATGACTTGGTGAAGATAAAGTTGTTGATGTCTTTTATATTTTCCACTGCAGAAATGGTCTGGGCAACTAACATACCATCTAACTGCCAAGAAAAGATTATTCAAATTCAATTTAATGAAGACTATGATAAGTTGTATTCACTTGGATTGAATGAATTTGCAAAATCAATCTTCCTGGAAACTCCTCAAAGAAACAAAATCTGTGCTGTCAAAGAAATGCCCAAAGCAGCTGACCATTAGCTTCTTGCTGACAGTTGTTGTTGGTTTTGTTGTGTCTGAGTAAGAAGGTCACAGATTGAATCACTCCCCTGAAAAGCAGTTTTCAATCTGGGGAGAGATACCAATCCCGACCAACACCCCCCACCCCCACACCCTTAGTGTGAGTGAGGGCATGGTGGCAGCTCATTCTTGCTTAGTCAGCTCATCCCATATAATCATTCAATGGCTGGCAAGCTGTTATAGAGTCTTGGAGTCATAGAGATGCACAGCACGGAAACAGACCTTTGGTCCAACTTGTCCATGCCGACAAGATATCCCAACCCAATCTAGTCCCACCCGCCAGCACCTGGCCCATATCCCTCCAAACCCTTCCTATTCATACACCCATCCAGATGCCTTTTAAATGTTGCAATTGTACTAGCCTCCACCACTTCCTCTGGCAGCCAATTCCACACATGCACCACCCTCTGCATGAAAAAGTTGCCCCTTATGTCTCTTTTATATCTTTCCCCTCTCACCCTAAACCTATGCCCTCTAGTTCTGGACTCCCCCACTCCAGGGTAGAGACTTTGTCTATTTATCCTATCCATGCCCCTCATGACTTTTTATAAACCTCCAGAAGATCACCCCTCAACCTCCGACGCTCCAGGGAAAACAGCCCCAGCCTATTCAACCTCTCCCTATAGCTCAAATCCTCCAACCCTGGTAACATCCTTGTAAATATTTTCTGAACCCTTTCAAGTTTCACAATATCCTTCCAATAGGATGGAGACCAGAATTGCATGCAATATTCCAAAAGTGGCCTAACCAATGTCCTGTACAGCCGCAACAATGGCCTCCCAACTCCTGTACTCAATACGCTGGCCAAAAAAGAAAATCATACCAAATGCATTCTTCATTATCCTGTCTACCTGTGACTCTACTTCCACGGAGCTATGAAACTGCACTCCAAGGTCTCTTTGTTCAGCAACACTCCCTAGGACCTTACCATTAAGTGTATAAATCCTGCTATGATTTGCTTTCCCAAAATGCAGCACCTCACGTTTATCTAAATTAAAGTCCATCTGCCACTTCTCAGCCTATTGGCCCATCTGATCAAGATCCTGTTGTAATCTGAGATAACCTTCTTTGCTGTCAATTACACCGCCAATTTTAGTGCCATCTGCAAACTTACTAACTATACCTCTTATGCTCACATCCAAATCTGTTAATCAGCTTCAGTTAGACCTTCCATTCCCAACAGTACATCACCACTGCCGACCAGTCAAATGGATATCAGCTTTCTTGTCCCAGCTTTGCCACTGGGAGATGTGGCCATTGCTGATACTGCAACTGTACCAGAGGAAAATGTGTGATGGAGCCCGGACTTTAAGGTACGTCTAGGGTCTCATTGCAACTAGGTTGACAGACCAGAATGAAGGTTGTGCGGGTTCAATGTGTGTGGGGAAGGTTGGAGGACACTGTGGGTAAGAGGAATACCTTGGAGATGTGCTGGAAGGGGTCCTGTAATGAAGGACTCCTTCCCACTTGCTGGCAACCTGCCCACCTACAGTGAAATCTGGTGGGTTAGAGACATAGACATGGTGTTCACCTGTTGAAGATAACATTGCAGCAGTAGTGGGAGGTAGCTGTTAATTGGCCTGACTTGCCACTGGTAAAACTGTGGAAGGGTTAGGAGCAAGTGCATTGGTTCTGGGAATTACATCTCTGGCATGGTACCCAATTTTATGCTGCACTCTGCCCGAGGGAATGGCACAAGTTTCAGCCAGAGTACTTAAATCCAGACGGATGTATCCAGAATGATGCCCCAGACTAGGGTATTATTTGTTACTCCCCAACTGATCAATTAGAACACTTCAAGATGAAGAGTCTTAGTTAACTTTCCTCCCTCAACCAATATCATTAACATGTAACTGAGTGAACATGCAATTTCACTTTTTATGGGGCCTTTCTATCTGAAAATTGGTCAATTTAAAAAGTAGTCGAAAAGCGCGGTGCTGGAAAAGTACAGCCGGTCAGGCAGCATCCAAGGAGCAGGAAAGTCAACGTTTCAAGTATGAACTCTTCCTGATGAAGAGCTTGTGCTCGAAACATTGATTCTCATATTCCTTGGATGCTGTCTGACTAGGTGTGCTTTTTCAGCACCACAATTTTCGAGTCTGATCTCCAGCATCTGCAGTCCTCACTTTCTTCTATTTAAAAAGTAGTCACACTTAGAAAAGTAAGTTATTGGCCCTAAAGTTCATTGAGACATTTGGAAATATGAAAGACACAATATTAATGTAAATTTATCCTTTCTTTCTAAACAAGGATGCAAAATTCTGGAAATAATTCACAATCAGGAACTTGGCAAGAGGAAGAGAAAGCATCTTTGCCCAAGACATATTATATGGGGCAAAATGACTCAACACCTATAGTAAGTTGGCAATATTCAAGAAGTGAGTTCTGAGGAATTGTGTGAATATTTTTATATACAAGCAGATGAATGTCTTGGGGAGATGCAAGTGGATGGAATGTGATGTATTAAATTGATTAGCTTGGTGGGATAATGTGATGAAATATTTCAACATAAGGGAGCTGGATTATACTATAAGCTCTGCAACTTGATTTCAATGCAGATACACTATTGTGATTATAAGCATTATAAAATACATCAAAATGTTAGACCAGAGATGCAACACAGAACAACAAATTAACTGTAGTCTGTGTTGAGCTGTAAGTAACCTCCCTCCAAAGTTGACACTTATTTAACAGAAAATCAATTGTAGTCAAACTCTCATGTGTGCCATTGCTTGCAACAACATTTGTCCCCAAATGAATTGAAATTATTAATGGATGTTGTGAAGGATGAAATTCAGCTACAAGAATGTCTTCATTATATCAATGTGAGAATTGTTTATGAAGACACTGATTCACTGTCATTCAAGTATGGCATCAGACGTAATCTGAAATATAAAGAGCTACCAGTCAAACAAAAGACCTGCAATTCTACTGTACCATGACACATTGCTAGAAGTTTTCAAACTGCTTTTTAATCAATGAATTACTTTATTGTGCAGCTGCTATTGTGGAAAAGCACAGAAGCCAAATTACATGTAGTAAGGTCCAGGTAGCAGCAATATGAGAATTGCCTGAATGGTTTGTAGTGGGTGATGCTGATTGAGGGATACTGAGCCATCAGAAAGCTCCCTGCTCTGCAATTACATTATTAACCATCCAGATAAACACATTTTATGTGCACAGCTTCAAGAGTCTCATTAAGGTATATACCAAGGTCAGCTAATTAAGAACTGCTTCATAGTCATTGTTTATTTGATCATTTCATGTCCCATGCCTGAAGAACCTTAATATGTTGCCTCCACATTAGAGAAGGTAAATTATTATTCAGACTGAGCAACTTCCTGGAAGCCTGCATCGCAATGATGGCATAAATACAACTTGATGCCAATTTGCAGCACAAAGGATCAGAGATGTTTACTTATAAGTGAACTTTTAAGACAGGCATGAGTTTCCTTGATCTTTTGTACTGATTCCCTGAAATTTCTGCTGAGTCACTCTGCCAGTCATTCGCATAGCTCTTCACATTCAGAAGAGAGGTTCACACATTTTCTGCATTAATTACTGATTTTCTGACAGCATAGATATAGTCAAAATGTTTAAAGAAACAGTGGAATAAAGTCACTTTTACACACTTTAACGAAGATTTAATAAAGAACTCTCAAAGAGATCTGAGAGTTTTTATGGCATTACAAAATAAAACATTAAAAACTGAAAACATTCCATGATTGCAATTTCTTGTACGTACCACGCCTGGTATGCATGAATGATAATGTAAAACTTTCCAATTTTAATTTTCATAAATTAAAGGAAAAATAGAACATAAATTGTGTACTTTGCTTTGGCCCTGATTGTGTATACTGATTTCTGCGTATTTGCTCCATTTTTGACATACCTGATAAATGAGACCATCTAATGAATTATAATCGTAGAATTATAAATACACAATGCTCACATCAATGAGTATTCGTTCACACTTCTATCCTGGCTGCAGAAGACAGAAACAAGAAATCAGCCATTTGTCAATGTAAGATGAACTTAAGTAGTTTAATACTTTTGATTCATGCTCTAGACATTGGACTTAAAACCTAATTTGTCTTTTCAACATTCATTTTTCAGAAATACAGAAGGAGTCATAAAATGAATAGAATTTTCTTTAGCTATAATAAATGTTCAGTAGGTGACATGGTCCATTGTGAGTCTGCTGTCTTTTCCAGATCAACCAGCAATGTAGCTAGCACAAATGATCAGATTTGAAAAACTGATCTTGTGTTTGTGTGTGTGTGTGTGTGTGTGTGAGACAGTGAGAGAGAGAGAGACAGAACAAGCGAGACAAGAAGTGTTAGAATACCATCCGAAACAGGTATAGGGTAGAGACTGTTGGGTGGTGGAGATCATGGAAGGTATTACAGTCCAGATCCCAGCTATTATTATTATTGGAAAGGTTCAGATCTCAGACTGAAATCCAGCTTGAAATATTTTGTTTTGCTTTTATTTAACAAATAGCAATTTTTAAAATCCATTTACCTATGAGCTATTGGTGTTGCTGGATGGGCCTATATTTATTATCCATCCCTCGTTGCCTTTGAGAAGGTGGTAGTCTGCTGCTTTCTTGAATCATGGCAGTCTGCATGCTGTAGGTTGACCCACAATACCATTAGGAAAGGAATTCCAAGATTTTGTCCCAAGTCAGGATGCTGAGTGGTTTGGAGGGGAATGTGGCAGTGGTGGTGTTCCAGTGCATATGCTGCACTTGTCATTCCAGATGGAAGAAGCTGCTGGTCTGGAATGTGACATCTAAAGATCTTTGGTGAATTTCTGCAGTATATCTTTTAGATGGTTCACACTGCTGCTTCTGCTGTTGTTTCATGTGTGCATGGAACTTCAGCCATCCTGGCTTCTGAACTTTGTCTACCACCCTCAGATCACCCCTCTGTGATGTAAAGTTCATGAATATCATTTATTTTGGAGTTACAGCATTTGGATTTTGCCTTGTATATATATGAGAGGTTTTCATGATCAACATGTGAGTATTTTTGGAGCCGTTTTTTAAAGTTACGAGATAGGAAGTGCTTGGGGTGATGATAGGAATTTGTTTGCATTGGGACAGTTTTATGATTGAATAGAGTAAACATTGAATGTCATTAGCTTGCTTTTAGTTAAAAGATTCCAGTTTTTTTTTCACTTAGGGAAAACCACAGAGCTTGTAAAGCTTTTGTTTTCAGTGTGTAGACATCCTGACTGGAGTTTGATGTAAAACCACATTTTCTTCTGAAGAAAAAAAAATTCAGAACAGTAGGAAATGGTTTTACTCTATGTAAACATTTTATTTTGGAAGTTCTGAACTAGAGTACTTGATTTGGGGGTGGCATGGTGGCTCACAGCGCCAGAGATCCAGGTTCAATTCCACCCTCAGGTGACCATCTGTGTAGAGTTTGCACATTCTCCCCATGTCTGTGTGGGTTTTCTCTGGGTGTTCTGGTTTCTTCCCATAGTCCAAAGATCATGTACTCTTGGGAAGTAAGGCAGAGCAAGTGACTGAAGTGTCAGTGGGGGAGCATTTTGGAGCCAGTGACCATAATTCTATCAGTTTTAAAGTAGTGATGGAAAAAGATAGATAGGATCTAAAAGTTAAAGTTCTAAACTGGAGGAAGGCCAATTTTGACAGCTATTAGGCAAGAACTTTCAAAAGTTGGTTGGGTGCGGATGGTCACAGGTAAAGGGACAGCTGGAAAATGGGAAGCCTTCAAAATGAGTTACCAAGAGTCCAGAGACAATATATTCCTGTTAGGGTGAAAGGCAAAGCTGGTAGGTGTAGGGAATGCTGGATGACTAGAGAAATTAAGGTTTTGGTCAAGAACAAGAATGAAGCATATGTCAGGTACAGACAGCAGAGATCGAGTGAATCCTTAGGGAAGTAGAAAGACAGTAGGAGTATACTTAAGAGGGAAATCAGGAGGGCAAAAAGGGTACGTGAGATAACTTTGGCAAATAGGGTTAAGGAGAATCCAAAGGGATTTTATAAATACATTAGGGACAAAAGGTTAACTAAGGAGAGAATAGGACCCCTCAAAGATCAGCAACGCAGCCTATACGTAGAACTGCAGGAGATGGGGGAGACACTAAACGAGTATTTTGCATATGTTTACTATGGAGAAGAACATGGAAGGTATGGAATGTGGGGAAATAGATGGTGACATCTTGAAATGCGTCCATATTACAGAGGAGGAGGTGCTGGATGTCTTGAAATGCATAAAGGGGGATAAATCCCCAGGACCTGATCAGGTATACCCTAGAACTCTATGGAAAACTAGGGAAGTGATTGCCGGGCCCCTTGATGAGATATTTGTATCATCAAAAGTCACAGTTGAGGTGCCGGAAGACTGGAGGTTGGCTAACGTGGTGCCACTGTTTAAGAAGGGTGGTAAGGACAAGCCAGGGAACAATAGACTGGTGAGTCTGATGTCAGTGATGGGCATTTTATTGGAGGGAATCCTGAGGGATTGGATTTACATGTATTTGGACAGGCAGGGACTAATTAGGGATAGTCAACATGGCTTTGTGCGTGGGAAATTATGTCTCACTAACTTGATTGAGTTTTTTGAAGAAGTAATGAAGAGGATTGATGAGGGCAGAATGGTGGACATGGTCTATGTCACCTTCAGTAAAGCATTCAACAAGGGTCCTCATTTGCAAGGTTAGATCACATGAAATACAGGGAGAACTAGCCATTTGGATACAGAACTGGCTTGAAGGTTGAAGACAGAGGGTGGTGTGGATGGTTGCTTTTCAGACTGGAGGCCTGTGACCAGTGGTGTCGTTCAAGGATTGATGCTAGGTCCACTGCTTTTCATCATTTATATAAACAATTTAGATGTGAATATAGGAGCTATAGTTCGTAAGGTTGCAGAACCTTCTCTGGACCGTTGAAGGTTGAGAAATAATCTTATAGAAATTTATAAAATCACAAGGGCATCAATAGGGTAAATAGACAAGATCTTTTCCCTGGGGTGAGGGAGTCCAGAACTAAAGGAAATAGGGTTAATGTGAGAGGGGAATAATTTAAAAGGGATATAAGTTGCAATTTTCCATGCGAACGGTGGTGCATATATGAAATGAGCTGCCAGAGGAAGTGCTGGTATAAATATAACATTTAAAAGGCATCCGAATGTGTACATGAATAAGAAGGGTTTAGAGGGATATGGGCCAAATGCTGTCAAATGGAACTCGATTAATTTAGGATACCTGGTTGGCATGGATGAGTTGAACTGAAGGGTCTGTTCCATGCTGTAAATCTCTATGACACTCGATGCAGTTTAGGTGAATTAGCCATGCTAAATTGTCCATTGTATTCAGGGATGTGTAAGTTAGGTGGATTAGCCACAGGAAATGCAGGGTTACAGGGTGGGATGCTCTTCAGAGGGTTAGTGTGGACTTGATGGCCAAAATAGCTTGCTTCCACATTGTAGTCATTTTATTGTTCTATGGTTTGAACTCTGATAGTATTATCTGAAGCTGAGAAAGTATAAACTCAGTTGTGTGACTAATCAAGAAAAAGGCCATAAAAATTTCAAGATTGAAAATTCAATGAAATAATTAATCAAAGTCATAGATATGATCAGGAAGCAAGTTAACATTCACTGGTGTTTGAGTACACTAAAATGATGGGATTGTAATTTTACTGGCATTTTGAAATACTTCAAATTGTGTTAAATGTAAAAACTGTTGAAATCCACATTTATCCTGTGTGGTTGCTCAGTCCCAAGGCAGACTATGAGGCGTTTTTCCTCCAGGCATTGGGTGGTGACAGTTTGGTGGTGGAGGAGGCCCAGGACTTGCACGTCTTTGATGGAGTAGAAGGGAAGTTGAAGTGTTCATTCACGGGGTGGTGGGGTTGGTGGGTGCGGATGTTCTCTGAAATAATCCGTGAGAAGCCATCCTGTCTCCCCAATGTAGAAGAGACCACACTGGGTGCAACGGATGTAGTAGATGACATTGGTAGAGTTATGGGTAAATTTCTGTTGGATGTGGAAGGATCCTTTGGGGCCTTGGACGGAGGTGAGGGGAGTGATGTGGGCACAGGTTTTGCACTTTCTGCAATGGCAGGGAAAGGTGCCAGGTGTGGGGTGTGGGCTGGTGGGGGGTGTGGACCTGACATGGGAGCCGCGGAGGGAATGGTCTCTCTGGAATGCTAATACGGGTGGGGAGGAAAATATATCTCTGGTGGTGGGGTCCATTTGTAGGTGGCGGAAGTAGCGGAGGATAATGCGATGAAGGAGTTTAATAACTAACTTGTAAGTATTTCTGTAGTTATAGAGACATAGGATTGTACAGCATGGAAACAGACCTTTCGGTCCAACTCGTCCATGCCGACCAGGTATCCCAACCCAATGTAGTCCCACCTGCCAGCACTTGACCCATATATCTCCAAATCCTTCCTATTCATATACCCATCCAGATGCCTTTTCAATGTTGCAATTGTACTAGCCTCCACCACTTCCTTTGGCAGCTCATTCCATACACATACCAACCTCTGTGTGAAAGAGTTGCCCCTTAGGTCTCTTTTATATCTTTCCCCTCTCACCCTAAACCTATGTCCCCTAGTTCTGCACTCCCTGAGCCCAGGGAAGAGCCTTTGTCTATATATCCTATCCATGCCCCTCATGACTTTATAAATCTCTATAAGGTCACCCGTCAGCCTCTGACGCTCCAGGGAAAACAGCCCCAGCCCCATTCAACCTCTCCTTATAGCTCAGTTCCTCCAACCCTGGCAACATCCTCATGGTGATTTATTTTAAAACATTATTGGAGAGAGACCTTCTATCGAGTAATGGGGTGTTGTCGACATTGCAAGAGTTTATAAAAAAAAAGTGAAATAAACACGTTAGTGCATTTGGCTTTCAGATCCTGAATTGCTTCTTGAGGTTGAGGGAAAACAGCTTTTGTGTTTCAATTTGGCAATTTTGCAGAAGGTTTGGATGAAGCTGGATATGAAAAACACTTCCTCCTGAGAAAGGGTCATAGCTTAGGTCTGTGAAGAAAGAGGTTACGTTTAGATGTTCCAGGCTAGAAGTTTATGATTAAAATCCTAAAGGGCTCATGTAAAGCTAAGAAGGTTTAAGCTCGGTTATCTGATGAATCAAGGAATAACCAATCAGAATTGAAGTCACAGCTAAGCTAAACACTAAGTGGGACAGAGAAGGGAGTGCTCTTTGGTGTAAGAGATGCTCTTTGAATGAATGAAATTATATTTTGACCATGTGTTTCAAAGGTTTTCAGTGTGTGCTAAATGTAAATAGCTTCAATCATTCTATTTTATCTTAATTTATATTATGCAATTAACATCTGTTTTATTGTTAAAACTGAATGTGCAGCTTTGTGTGTCCATGTTTCAGTGAAAATTTACCCCATTAAAATAAAACAAAATCTATCAACCTAGATTTAAGTCTGGGATTGACTTGTCCAATAATAACATCAGTGGGGATCTTAACAGGGTATTTATTTTGTTAGTAAATGTGATATGGAACAGCTCTGACCTTTTAACTGTCTGCTACTTCAAAATGCTTTAAGTTAATAAGGTATTTGGGTTCAATATTGTGGGAATCATGTGAGCACGGTGTCTAGAGAACAGACAATTAACCAAGGCTTGCATTGCACATAATGAGAGGTACGACCTGTTCCAAAACTGAAATGCAAAGTCATTCAGTCATCTTCTTATAGGATTGTTCTAACTTGCAATTCTACTGTGTAGGTTTTTTTTGAAGTATGTTCAATATGTTGCAGCATATAAGTCAAAAATTTGCATTTTAATCTCATCAAGAAGTTTCTTGATGCATTGACTGTCTTGATGAGTTTATGTTTCAGAGATTTCCAGAAGATTATTGCTCAGTCTGGGAACATGATTATAACAAACATCTTTGAAGGATTGTTCAAAACAGTCACTTACATGCATTAGCAATTGGAGTTTACTCAATAGTTGACAATATTGTTAGAGCATTTGATAATTACTTTGCTTTTAGAACCAAACTTACCACGGGAAAAGCATGATTTAGGAGAATAATATACCTTCCAGGAGAACCTATGATAATTTATTAATGATCTTTGTATATTGTGAGAGTATTTAGAACCATGGAATCTCTACAGTGTGGAAGCAAGCCATTCAGCCCACTACATCCACATCGACCCTCTGAAGAGTCCCCCAACTGTACTCATGCACTTACTCTATCCCTGCATTTCCCATGGCTAATTCACCTAACGTATACATCCCTGGAGACTATGGGTAATTTAGTATGGCCAATCCACCTAACCTGCACATTTTTGGACTGGGGAAGGACACTTGGGCATCTGGAGGAAACCCACGCAGACACTGGGAGAATGTGCAAACTCTACACAGTCACCCAAGAAGATCATTGGATTTGTTCTACTTTCTAAGGAACAAAAACACCAAAGCATCACAAGATGGGCGAAGGAAATCGATGCTCGAGCTTACTGTTCTTGGAGATAAGAAAAAAATGCACAGAGCAATGTCCATCTTTATCACACCGAAGCAACTTGGGAAATTTTCAGAGAATGTGTAAAAGTCAGAGATCAAATAATACTTAGAAAATAAAGATACAATAAGAAAAGATGTTGAACCAATGAGTTTGGATTCACCCAGCAAGATGTATCATCCTTTATTGGATTAAATGGACCTTCATGGTGATCTTAGCTGCTACAGCAATTATACTATACACTATTGGCATTACCCTGCATTGCAAACTAGCCATCCAGCCAATTGAGCTAACCAAGTCCCCGACAGTAATGCATACTTGGTCTTGAGTCTAACATAAGGTCTCACAAGACCTAATATGTAACTTACATGTGAAGTAACTAGCTATTAAATGCAAGAAAATAAACTATTCTGTTCCACAAAACCAAACTGTCTTCTATCTATGTGTGGACACCTTTCCCTTTTGGTAGCAGTAAATAAGACTAATATCATGAAGAAGGATTGGCTACAGGCAAACATACAGGTTTAGAGATGGGAGGAAACACGACTAGTCCTTTTGGTCCACAATCAGAAATGGAAAAGTACTTACTTGTGTAATGCAGCAACCCTCACCTCTCCTTAGCTACTGGGTCTATAATATTGATCTGCCCCTTGAGAATATGTTGTTCACCCTACCTCGTAAAGCTGGAGGTAGGTACAGTCATGCAGTTTGGACCTTCCTTTCTCTTTTCTAAGAATTAAACTTTTCTCTTGAGTGTTTGGACAAGGGAGTTAAAAGCATTCTTCTTTTAAAACAATGAACCTTCACCAATTTTTAAATGTGCATTATTCATTATGATGGGTCTTTCTACAATAGTTCAAAGTGCAAAGAGAGTGAAGTGGTAGGCTGATTCAGAAAGTAAGCATAGTTTAGACTGGACAAACCACGAATATTTATGGCACTTAAAATGAAAATAATTCAACCTATCAAAGATCAACTCTGTCAACGTGAATAAGAATGGAGAATCACAAACTGGTTTTTCCATCGACACCCTATAACTATATTCTGACCTGATTTCCAGCTGGAAACAATTCATATCTTAGAAATCTTTCCATTTAAGGAAATTATGCCACAGGTTTAATACATTCCATCAGATTCCTGTTTAGTGAATAATCCCAATAAGTAAGCACAATTAATTGTGTTGAAAAAGCATTTACATTGAATTGTCAGGTCATAAAATATCTGCACCAAATTTTCACTGAACTGGAGCTTTCTTCTTCCATCTTAACTTCTGTGTAGGCTTTGTGGCAATAAATGACTCAAACTCTGCTGAATTATTTGAAGGAGGACAATTGGTGTAAATTGCCTTGATGGACAGTTACAATGCCCTTTTTAAACTAGCTGTTGTTCCGTGGATGTTACTAGTAACCAGCTTCTTTTAGTCGGTGAGCAGGATACCCATTGGAAAACTGTGGGATCCATCTTTACAGATGTAGATCAGGTTCAAGGACATCATTGGCATGCAACTGCAATCTGAATACCATACCCATGTCATAGTGTCATTACAGGTTTTCTGCCAAGCTAATATTTTTGAGAAAAGGAGCAATATCTGAAAAAGATCTATAAAGCTAAGATTCTTCTAAAAAGATTTCCCCTCGATTAAGAATGGAAGGGCTCTTGATCCCAACAATAAAATGTTGGCCTTCTCCAATCATCTTGTCTCATGACAACTTACCTTAATGTTATGTATCAAGTGGCAGCCAGAAAGTAGCTACTTCAAGGAGTAATCTTGACATTATATTGTTAGCATAATATACAAGCACACAGTACCAGGAACAATTCCTTCAGGACATCATAGCCAGCCCAAAATCCTCTCTTGCAATAGCTCCAATGGCTTGTGCTTCTTCCTGCAATCAGGCACATGCAAATATAAAGCATCTAGAACAGGGGCTGGTATTAAAATGATCACAAACTCATCAGCAGGAAGCTAGAATGTTTCCCATCTCATCACTTCAACAACCCCTCTCTTCAGTTTGAAAATTCTCTCTCTGTTCAATCTCATAGACCAACCAGATTTCACACCTACTGAGAGCAGAATTATTAAGGATCAAAATCTGTTGAGCTCTTGAAGCCTTCAGGATGGAGGTTACTGCTTGCAGGTGTTTGATAGTTAGGCCTTCCTTGTGCCGACACAGATTTTCAATAGGACATATCCTGGGTAGAATTAATGGGTGTTATGAGGAAGCATGATATCACTGGTCTCACCTCCAAAAGTAACACCAAAATGAAGGGAAGGCAGGCTGAAAAAATTTGTGAGGAATAAATATCATATTTGTAAATTTATGGATGATCCAAAGCTAAGTACAGTTGGCAGGAACATGTAAACTTGCTTCAGGAGGAATTGGACAGACTAATTGAGTTAAGAACACAATAGATAGGATAGAAACATAGAATCCCTATATTTTGGATAGAGGCCATTTGACCCATTGATTCTCTACCGACTTTGACCTCAAATGGAGTCTGAGAATGTGCCAGAACTGCACCACGTACGACAACACTGAGAGTAACTCACACCTGATAAACCTGCAATGGAGAGGGAGCAGTGCTCCCATCTGCTCAATTTCCATCTCACCCTGGCAATGTGCTTTGCCTAAGTTTTGGTGCATGCTCCAGGCACTCTGAACCAGATGCCCAGCACGTTTGAAATAAATGGCAGGTTATCCATTTCAATAGGAAGAACAGACGTACAGACTAGTTCTAAAATGGTGAGAGGTCAGAAAATGTAGAAATGCAAAGGGACTTGTGTTACCTTTGTGAAGGCTAACATGTAGTTACAGTAAGCTATTTTGGAAGGCTAATGGAATGTTAGCCTTTATTGCAAGAAAGCTTAAGTAAGGAGTGACAGTCTTTCTTCAATTGCACCAAAATACAGTTATACTGCATCTGAAGCATTGTGTGCAATTTTGGTCTCCCTACCACAGGAAAGATATTATTGGCACAAGAGGGGAGTGCAATGAAGGTTCACTAGACTTGTTCCTGGGATGGTGGACTGTCCTATGAAAAATGATTGGGTAGATTAGGCCTGTATTCTTTAGAGCTTGGATGAATGAGAGGTGATCTCATTTAAACTTACAAAATACTTAAAGGGATAGGTAAGCTAGATGCAGCTAAGATGTTTCTCCATCTAGAACCTAGAACCTAGAACCAGAGGGTACAATTTAAGAAGAAGATGGATGGCTATTTAGAATGGAGATGAGAAAAAGACTTTTGTACTCTGAGTGAATCTTTGGATTCTCTACCACAGGGGCTTTGGAAAATGCAGTCTTTAAGCATATTTAAAATAGAGATTGATACATTTCTGGCTACCAAAATCTGATCAGAAAATAGCAGAACTGAATGTAGTTCCCTGCTGATTCTCTGATGAGATTTTTATGCTAGTTTCTTTCGGTATGCTTAATACACTAATTCACAACCTCCTCATTTGCTGGTAGTTATTTTGGAATATTTGACTCTAAATGTGAGTGCTTTTTTTTGCTGTTGCTTATCAGTGGCTGGAATTTTGTACTTGTTCACGGATACTTAGTGCTGGATTGTGGGACGTGACATCTGATGTGGTGTCCACTGAAAGCTACGCATTCTTGTCTCTTACTCTTACCCTCCAGTTAGAGAACTGATGCAAACCCTGTCCTATTTCATTGGGGGCATGTTCTGATTAGGAGCTTGTTTGTACTGCATTGGGCCTCCCACAGGATTTAGGATCTGGGGTTCAGGTTTGGGGCAGAAATCCCACCCTCACCATGAGAGCTGTCAATCAGTTACCAATTGAATTTTACCACTGCCAACATCTTCATTAGGGGTGGTCGCTGCTACCAGTAATGTTCTGATGACCTAATCAGGCTTTAGACCCCTGATTATAGGTAAGGGTGGAATGAGAGCAGTGGAGAAGGGGGGAGGGGGGTGCTGTCTGGACAAGGGGAGAAGGGGATTCAGAGACAAGAATGGGTAGCTTTCAGTGGACACCACATCAGATGTCACATCCCACAATCCAGCACTAAGTATCCGTGAACAATTGAGCCCCATGGTACCTTTGCAATTCGATATAGTTTTGATGGCTGGTTTTTGAGAAGTGCAGGAAAAGCTGGACAACTCCCATTAAATCTCTGAGCCACCAGTAAATTCCACTGGGCTCAGAAACAATTGGCTTTAAGTGTCTTATTAATGAACCCACTTGATGTCCCAGCACCGGTGGGCAGGATTCCTGCATCAGGCTTGGTTAGTCCCTATCCTAATTGCAGACAGTATTCCAAATGCCAAGATTCTGTCCTGAATCTCCTAACCAGTCCCCCATCATCGTGCCTGCTCTAGGGGGCTTATTTATTTATTGAGTATTTTTCTCCTTCAGCATTCAAATACTACATTAATACCTAAGCTCTCACTTGCAAACTTGCTGTTTTCTCTTACTTTCACATCTCATAGGTTAATCCAACATAGTCCTGTGTAAGAAGCTACGAATCCTGTCAGTGCAGCAGATGTGAAATTTCTCATACAAATGTTAGCTCTATCACATCCTTTGAACCACAAATGGCTAAACTGTTTGCACAGTCATTTCAAATGCTCGATTTAGGTTTTTTGTTGATTGAAATTATGACCTCTATAAAGGGCTTTGTAATGCAATAATTTATGCTAATGAATAATACCTGGCTTGAAGTATAGTTATTAATGAAAGACATCTGTTCGACTTACCTTGAATTAGAGATTGATGTGTAATTTCTATGAAGGCCATGAGCTGGCCAGCAGATTTTTGTCTTCACTGTGTTTAGATTGCTTGTTTTTATATTTATAAGTGAAAATTCAACTAAAGAGAGACAAGTTCAGTGATGTTTATTCTGTTTTTCATCTAAGAGCAGCTTCCTCAAAACTACGTGAATGCCATGGTGAGGACAATCATATCACTTTTTTGATGGTTCACACAAAATGATTTTGCTAATTCCTCTTAACTGCTTAGAATTTACCCTTGGAGAAAATATCCATCAATTTATTTTCAATGAATCCAGATTTTCTTTGCAAGCCAGCTTCAACCGTTAGATGATAGATGCAGAAGTGCTGCAGACCCAGGAGAGAATGGCTCCCATCACATCAAAGCTGAACTCACCATCTGACATGGAAATATATTACCATTCCTTCACTGATGTTAGGTCAAAATCATAGAACTCCCTCCTTTATGGCATTGGGTGTCTACCTATGGCATATGGACTGGTGCATTTCAAGGAGGCAGCTCACCACCAAGTCCTTTGGGGTGGCATGGTGGCTCAGTGATTAGCACTGTTGCCTTACAGGGCCAGGGTCCCAGGTTTGATTCTACCCTCCATTAACTGTATGTGTGGAGCTTACACATTTCCCCTCGCCCCGTGTCTGTGTGGGGTTTCCTCCAATTGCTGCAGTTTCCTCCCACAGTCAAAAGACATGCAGCTTAGGTGAATTGGCCATGCCAAATTGCCCATAGTGTCACAGGGATATGAAGGCAACGTGTATTAGCCATGGGAAATGCAGTGTTACAGGGATAGGGTAGGGGGATGGGTCTGAGTGAGATGCTCTTCGGTGGGTGGGTGTGGACTTGATGGGCCGAATGGCCTACTTCCACACTAGACAGATTTTATGATTCGCAAGAATACTCAGAAATGGGAAATATATGCTGGCCCAGCCAGTGACACGCAGATTCCATGATTGAATTAAAACAAAATTGACTGAGTATAGCATCAAGGTATCTTAGAAAAACCAGAGTTAATGGGAATTGGGAAAACTCTCCTCTCATGAGACCATAAGACATAGGAGCAGGAATTAGGCCATTCAGCTGAAGTCTGCTCTACCATTCAATCATGGCTGGTAAGTTTTTCAACCCCGTTTTCCCACTTTCTACCTGTAACCCTTGATCCACTTGACAATCAAGAACCTATCTATCTCCATCTTAAATATTCTCAGTGACCTGTCTTCCACAGCCTTCTGCAACAATGAGTTCCAAAGATTCACCACTCTCTGGCTGAAGAAATTTCTCCTTATCTCCATTCTGAAAGGTCTTTCCTTTACTCTAAGACTGTGCCCTTGGGTCCTAGTGTCTCCTACCAATGGAAACATCTTCCCAACATCTACACTGTCCAGGCCATTCAGTATTATATAAGTTTCATCTAGAACCACCAACCACCCCCCCCCCCCCCCCCATTCCTTAAGCTCCATTGAATATAGACCCAGAGTCATCAAACGTTCCTCATATTGTTAAGCTTTTCATTCCTGGCATCATTAAGGTCATACTTAGCACAAGGAAAGATGGCTGTGGTTGTTGGAGGTCAACCAGCTCAACCACAAGACATCTCTGCAGGAGTTCCTTGGGGCAGCATTCTAGGTCCAACCTTCTTCAGTGCCTTCATTAGTGACCTTCCCTCATTCATAAAGTCAAAAGTGAGGTTGTTCACTGATGATTGCACAATGTTCAGTACCACTATTGATTCCTTGAATACTGAAGCTCTCTGTGTGCATATACTGTAAGGTTCAAACCACATCTAGGCTTGGGCTAATAAGTGGCAAGTAACATTTGCTCCACACAGATGCCAGTCAAGACCATTCCTAATGAGACAAGATCTAACCATAGCCCTTAATGATCAATGGCATTACCATCAATGAATCCTCCCACTACTGGCATTCTGGGAAATACCTTTGAACCAAGATTGAATGAAGTCAGTCATATAAGTACTGTGGCTGCAAGAGTAGGTAAGAGTATAGAAATTTTGCAGTGAGTCAGTCACCTCGTTTTTCCCCAAAGTCTGCCTACCATTCACAAGGCACAAGGAAGGAATATGCTGGAATACCTTGATACAAAAATATCAGAAATCACTAAAGAAACTTGACAGAATCCAGGAAAAGGCAGCCCACTTTCTTGGTGTCCCATGTACTCTTTTTCAATATTCACTCTCTCCACTACTGATGCACAGTGACAGCAGTGTATACCATCAGAAGATGCACTGTAGTAACACAGTAAAATTTCTTCAATAGCACCTTTCAAATCCATGACCACTACCATTTACAAAAACAAGATATGTGGGAACACCACTACATCCCCTCCAAGCCACAGTTCATCCTGACTTGGAACTATATCTCCATTCCTTCACTGTCACTGGGTCAAAATCCTGGGACTCACCTCCTAACAGCACTGTGGGTGTCCCTTCAGTAGCAGCTCAGGACTGCAGCTCATCATCACTTCCTCCAGGGTAATTAGAGAGTGACAATAAATGCTGATCTACCCAACAACACCTACATCCCTAAGCAAATGAAGAAAAAGCACACCTTTCAAGACCACTATCTCTTTCCCCTGCCCATCATTTTGCCCTCCCACCGGCCACCATTGTGCATCCAAGGCCACCATTTTGCCATCCCCCATTGACCACATTTTGCCACCCTCCTCAACATCTCACTCACGATACTATAATCTACAGACACAGCAGATAACTCCTATATGACCTCTTTCCTGCCTCCCTGCCTGCTCCTCTGCTCCTCTGATAGTAAGGCTGTCAGGCAGACTTGGAGAAATAAGTTGTGATGTATTTCAGAGTTTCCTATATCAATGTCTTCCAGCCATTGAACACAACGCACTGTAAATATTGGGGTCAGTTGTCCATTGGAATTGCTTTCAAAATCAGAAAACATGGATCACTTGGTAGACAATGAGTAGACATTTTCTAATTTATTCAAAGACATTTAGATATATCACTAAAAATTATGTTAGTTTTGCCACAAAATCCTTTGGAAACTTGAGATTAAGTAGCACACTAAGTAAGAAACTGTCCTCACTTATGATGTACCTGTCTGCAAACCCATGATGACAAGATTAACAGCCTTTCACCTCAATTTTGGAGCTCACCTTCCCAGCACAATTGTACTTATTTTGCCCAAAAGTTAGTATTAATCCATTAACCGAGGCCCTAAGGAGGTACTGGAAAATGAAATCCAATGCATGCACATTTGATTGCAGTTTTTCTGCATTTTTAAAAATGTGATTGGATCTGGTCGTTTCACATTGGAGCTACACTATGTTGTAACCAAGTGGAACCTAAAGAGTGTAGATGAACAAAACAAACTTAACCTCTTTGCCTTTTCAACTCTCACCTCATACATTTTCATAAATTGTGGATGAGCCAAATGGAAAAGAAAAGAAAGTGAAGTCAGTACACTATGCAGATTCCTTTAATAAAACTGACTGTCTGAAATCCCAATAAAGAATAGGAATAGAGAACAGGCAGCTGTGACATTTCCAGATGTAACAAGAAATGTACTTCTCCAGTACAATTCAGTTTGGATTACAGCCTTTTCAACAGAGTCCCTTTTATTTGGTTAGGGATGGAACATGGCCAGTGATTTCCTGAACATACTGTGACTCACTGCATTATTTCACAGTGATTAACTGAAAATGTACCCTTCCATTGAGGTCAAGGAAAATCAGACAAGATATACAAGGGACAATCAACTAATATCAGCAATTTTACAGCATATCACAAAGTTAAAATTACTCCTGCCTTTGTTTCTTTGCTACTTTCCTGTCTCAACTACAGTTAAGTCAGTGGTGGGAAGGTCCATAGATGACTTTCTTGCCTTTGAGCTCTTTAGTGGGCAATGAATGCCAGTAGACATCACAAAGAAAAGGAGTTTCTATCATATGGTTTTGGACTGTACTCTGGGTTTGGGTCTGTTTAGACTTCCAAAAGTATGCTGCTTAAGTCCAAAGTCTTTTTATGCAGGAATGCTTTAGTCACAATAAAATCTTTATGTATGTTCGCTTTATGCAACTTTTAAAAAAAATCATTTTCAGGATGTGGGTATTGCTAAGGTGGCATCTATTGCTCAGCATATATTTGAGAATCAGTTGCATCGCTGTGGGTCTGGAACCAGAACAGGTAGGGATAATAGATTTCCTTCTCGACTGGCTATTAGTGAACTGTATGACAATGGTTATTCTATGAGAGGTGTCTCTCATTCAAAATCACTCAGTACCTGATTGAGGGATCTGGCATTGGGAAGGGGGCCACATTGACAGAAACCCTTGTCCATGCCAATGACCATCATTCCCCCTTGACGGAGTGAAACCCCCCTCGATCGGGGACAAAGACTCAGGAGGCAAGCAGCAATCAGGCATTTGGCAGATTTTATTCCTATACAAGCAACAACCGTCTAATGCAGGGAGACGACCAAAGCCCTTCCCCCGAATTTGGCCTTGACATGAGAACCCAGTCATTCTTTTAATCTTGAGCTCAGAAGAAAGATCAAAGACACTCTCTGGTATTTACAGTTAAATACTGCATTTTTATACATTTTGAATTACAATAATCACATACAACATGGTCAATGTGTCCTTCCCCTTATTCTATACATCCAATCCTGTAAAACACTTAATCAATGATGGGCACTCCTAAGGACAGTCCCAGGTTCCCATGATCTCGTGGTGTTTAACAGACATGGCAATTTCCAGGCCTTGAGATCTATCTATACATCTATTCTATTAACTTGCATTCCAAAGTTACTGGTTATACTCCTTTGGACCTGTTGCAGACTTTCTCATAGAACATAGAGCATAGAACAATACAGCGCAGAACAGGCTCTTCGGCCCTCAATGTTGCACCAACCTGTGGACTTTTCTCAGCTCGTCCCCCTACACTATCCCAAAATCATCCATGAGGATCTCCAAGGACTTCTAGAATTCTGTAGCCCCTTGTATTCATTTGCTATCTCCATCAAGTTCTGTTACTCCTCTTGTATTTTCCACTGTCCTAATTATATATATATAAAAAATACAAAAGACAGTTGGTTCTAACCAACTGCCATAAGATTGATAGCATTAATTCCTATTATAAGGTTAGTTATAAATTAAAGTTTTACAGGTACTTTTACTGTTAGCACTTTTTGTGAACAATTTATTTCGTTCAGGATGTACCAGACATTTTTTTTAGAAACGAGGAAAGCATTTCCTGAGACTAATTATCTTTCACATCAATGTTTGAATGCTTTTCCCCTAATGCTTCTATTATATTTTGGTTATATATGTGTATCAATAATTATATTGAAATCTATATCTGTGATTATCTAAAGAATCTTTAACTAGAACCTATTTCTTAACATTGTGAATAACTTCAAAGAAACACTTGATTCCTACAAAATAACTTCAGCTGTTGTTTTCACAGTTGTATGATGATTTAGGCTGAATGAGATTTACACCCCTCGTTCTAATGGGCACTGTTCACCTAATGGGACAACATCCGTTCTTTAATGAGGCCAGAATTAATCACTTGTCATAGTTTAATGAACTTGTGGCTATTTTTAGACATTCTCTTACTAAACTGTCTCAGATGGCTGTTTATGTAGGGCCTCCTGTTCACCTTGGAGTAGCCTGTTCAAAGTTACCATTGTGCTTCACTTAAGTGCTGAAGCAGACGTTTAATTCTGTTTTATTTACTTGTTCGTCATTGTGTCGAAATGCTGGAGCAGGCTTTTTCATTCTGTTTATCCTTTGTCAGTGATTTTGTCTCTTTTAAACATGGGTAGCCTTTACACCAGATCCCCATCCCACAGTGTTTCTTCTGTCATCGTTCACCTGGATCCATTCAGGATTTTAGGTCTCAGGTGGGTGCAGTACCAGCAGCAGTTGTTGCCTTCCTGGTGGCACCACTGCTCTGTGAAAAGATGCTCATCTCTGATTGGTTGACAATTCTTAGCTTTCAGGACTTTTGGCTTCAGAGAATTTGATCCCAGGGAGAGTCTGCCTCTTTCCTGTTGATTTCCTGAATGGTACTTAATTTTGTGAGACTTTTTAAAAGGAGGAAGCTCAAGATGTTTTGGAGTACAACAGCAGGTAGATCAAAGCAGCACTGTGTTCAGCATGGGGTGTTTATTAAAGAGAATTTAAGATGTCTGTTTACAACATGCATACCTCATGGTAAAGGCCACCTGATTGTAGCAGACTAGGAAGTATGTTTGCACATGATTGCATTTCAATCCAAACATTCCCCTTTTATTTAAAATCAAGCAAAAAACTGCATTATCAGGTACATTTTTCACTACCCAAGTTACAAAATGTATGCATGACTCTTCTCATGCATTAGCAGTTTGTTCTCTCCCTCAGTATTTGCATTCGCTTTGCACACATGGGACTAAATCTTACTATATTTTGGCAGTGTCATTTTCGTTCAGTTTCCTGGACAGTTTCTTTCTGCAAGGCCTAGGACTAAACGACCAAGCATGCTTCTATGGCACCCCGATCATTGGCTGCTAGTCCAATTCTCCTACTTGCTGCAGCTGGAAGGACTCGCTTTGAAGATCTGAACAATGAGCAAACTTTGTTTAGGCTGGTGTTGTTTTCCTTGGGTCAGCGAAGCTGGAGAGGAGACATGATGGAAATGTATACGATCATGAGATGTACAGATAGAGCAGATAGGACAACACTTTTTCCATTAGTAGAGGGATCAATTACCAGGAGCACAGATTAAAGCATAGAGGTAGAAAAATAAGAGGGTTGTTATTGAGAATTTATTTTAACCTAGTGGAAGTGGAAGTCTGGAACTCACTGTATACTTGAAAGGGTATTTGAAACAGAAACTCTTGTAATGTTTAAACAGTATTTATATATTCACTTGTGTGGCCTCCAGGACCATGGGCCAAAAGCTGGATAATGTAGTATTGCCAGATCTTTGTTGACAAGTGTGGACATGATGGGCCAAACAACCTCCTTCCAATCTATAAATGTCTATGTTTATGAGTTTATAATCCTGAAATCCTGGCATTGATGCTATATTTTAAAGACCATTACTCACTTGGTCAGGCGTAGGTAGTCCAGCGCTGCCCTGCACATTCATAGACATTCACTCTGGGCATGGACGAGAAAGCAAAAAGTGGTATCCGGTTTTGTGGACAAGGACCTGGAGGGTACAGAGTAGGACTGTCCTCTTTTGAGTGAACTACCAGAGAAGGCAATGCCAGCAGACACTGTCAACTTGCTGAAATGGTTTATTGCACTGTTATATTGAAAATGTCTTCTGAGGGACATTGAGGGTTACCAGATCTAGCTTTAGACTTACTCTGGCTAAGATGAGTGTCACGTGCTTGACATCTACAGATTTAGAACTCCAGATCCTTGTTTGTTATGTTGCAATGGACTCACAATGTCCTTTTGGCAGGGCATGGTACAATCATATTGCCTCAAACTTACTTTAAAGGGCTTCACTTTGGATTGCCATGTTGTATCAACTCACACCGGCTTGTGAATGCCGCGATGTTGCATGATGCACCAATGTCAATCTGACACTTCATGGGATGTTTTCAACAGTCATTATTTCAACAGTCACTAACCATCCCTCATCTCCCAACTTGTCTGAACTGACCTGCTGTATGGTGTACAGAGGTTTTGCCCACTGCAGTGTTCCTACAACAAACCCCAGGATGGAGTAGGTTATATTAAGAGGCTGTTTCTCATACCTATTATGGTGACACAGGCACAGCTGTCCAACAGAGGTAACACTGTTGTCCAGAAAAGAGGGTTCTATTGGATTTAAAATGAATGCACCTTGAAAATGTTCCAGGAAAGAAACTTTCTCCAAAATGCCGCTTACATGCTACATGTAAAGGGCAGGGTAGTGGAGGACGGCTGAGATGTACACTGCATTGAAGAAGCCACCTCCCAATGAGGATTTTATGTGCCATAAATGGGCCATAATCTGCCAGCTTGGAGTCCCACCTCAAATTCTTCCTTCATGAATCCCCCACCCTCACACCCCACCACCGTTGTGATAACTCTTGAATTCCAAGTGGGTGACAACATCCAGTGGTTTTGTTATGAAATAATACTCATCATGAAAATTATGAAATTACTGAAGAAACTGAAAGGCATCTGAAAAAGCCAGTAACATCAACCAGGTAAATAATAATTAACATGACAGGCAAAGTACACACTTTCATCAAGCTTGAAATTCAAACAAACAATCAGTGCTATTCTCTTAACCGTCGAAAATAGATGAGAAAATTAGAATCTGAGCAAGGTGCAGTTTGTGAAATTACCTCTTGCTGGGAATATGTTAGCTAATATTTTCAAAAGGATTAATTATTAAAAATAAATATTTTTCTCAATGTATGTTGTTGTTAATATTTAATCTGATGGCTGCTTGGGATTTGTTATGTTAAAGTCCAGCAGGTATACCCTCTGCATCAATCTCAAATGACAGAGAATAGCACACCATGGGGCGGACAAAGCACTCTGGTTCCCAAAAACATGTAGGTACAATTCTATTCAGTTGCTATTTCCCGATAACTTTCTCCTCGTGAATAATTTTAGCATTTTTGAGAAAAATTTGGGGCAAAAACCGTTAATGGACAACCCCAGGTTCTTGCACACATCTCGAGAGTACAGATTGAATCAAGTAAGGCAACTAATTAAGAAATATTGGTGCATTTTCAGTTTTCAGGAAAAAATAATGTTCCTTACTACAAGAAGTATCACTTTAACAAGATCTTAGGTCATCCGTGACCAAGGTCACATTAGGGAAAAATAGAAATAATTATATCTAAAACACTATATCTACAAATATGAAATGTTTGCAACAAAGCAGCTAAATAATAGCATACATTGAAAGAAATTAGGTTTAAGTTAAAAGTTAAAAGCTTGGTTGCAGTGCGGCCAAGGGTGGAAGTTAAATGTTCCAGGATACTTGACCTTAACAGGAGATGGACTAAATAGAAACTTGTTCACCTGGTAGTAAAGCATGGGATAATTACAGAGAAAGAATCTTAGCTCAGAAAGTCAAGTTTGGGTGGAAATTGCAACTAGCAGAGTAGATAAGGAAGAACCTAATGATATATTATATTTTGATTTTCCAGAAGCAATTCATAATGTGTGCTTGAGAATATTAAACAGTGATGGGATTGGGGTGAAAATATTATCACGGAGTGAGGATTGTTTAGCAAAGAGAAAACAAAGTTAACATTTCAAGCCTATTATAATTGTTCTTTGGAACTGAAGGGACATGAAACCATGGTGGGTTTTATGCTGATATTGAGTTTATCCAGCACTTTCTAATTTAATTTCAGATCTCATGCATCTGCTGTATTTTGCTTTTATAACATGAAGTGAAAATGGATTAACAGAGACAAAACAGAAAACACCAGCACGGTGGCACAGTGCTTAGCACTGCTGCCTCACAGCGCCAGAGACCCGGATTCAATTCCCACCTCAGGCAACTGACTGTGTGGAGTTTGCACATTCTCCCTGTGTCTGTGTGGGTTTTCTCCGGGTGCTCTAGTTTCCTCCCACAGTCCAAAAAAATGTGCAGGTTAGGTGAATTGGCCAAGCTAAAATTGACCATAGTATTAGGTGATGGGGTGAATAGGTCTGGATGGGTTGCGCTTTGGCGGGTTGGTGTGGACTTGTTGGGCTGAAGAGCCTGTTTCCACACTAAGTAATCTAATCTAAAAAAAATGCCATTTTTAGATTGGTAAGTTGTAAGTAATGGGCTTTGCAAGTATCAGTGTTTGAGCCTCAATGGTTTACATTCTTCATAATTAACTTTATAAAGAATTAAAACTTGCTTTAGGAATAATTACCTGGGAAATTGCTTAAGGACTGATTGCTCCTCATGTTCCATATTAGAACTCATTTAGGACAATGTATAGCACTTAACTGGATAATAGTCCATCATCCTTACCTAATATGTTTGGGAACAAACAAGTTCTTGCAAAGTATTTGGAGTTCTACTTAGAGACATATCATCTTCTACATTTTACCTGTTGCTGGTGGTTTGAAGAATAAATTTGAAACACATTGGGAGACTTGCTAGAACACTTGTTGCATACTTCACAAATAATCTATTTAGTTTTATTGTCAAAATCTCTGAGGATTTCACTTAAAAATAAAATAATTGCACTATTCTATCTAAATTGGACAACCTACAGAAAGTAGTGTCACCATAATCATAGGAGAAAGTGAGGACTGCAGATCCTGGAGATCAGAGCTGAAAATGTGTTGCTGGAAAAGCGCAGCTCGTCAGGCAGCATCCAAGGAACAGGAGAATCGACGTTTTGGGCATGAGCCCTTCTTCAGGGCTCATGCCCAAAACGTCGATTCTCCTGGTCCTTGTGTTGCTGGAAAAGCGCAGCAGGTCAGGCAGCATCCATTTTCAGCTCACCATAATCCTACCTGACCATTGGGTTGCTCTTCATTAGAGAAAGGTGTAATCTGAGGGTTATTGTGTTTCAGGTGAGGAGAGAGGAGAGTTTGAGAAGGAGGGTTCATAGTGACTTCATCTGGTATGTGAATTGAGCTCATGCTATTGGTGTCACTCAGTATGACAAACCAGATGTCCAGCTAATTGAGCTAACCAACCCCTATTTAATTTACAGAAGGTACCAGAGGAAGTTATTTGGTTTTGATGTGGCTAAGGGCCCTCCTTGGTCTGTTGGAGGAGGACAGGCCAGCCAGAGCCAGAACACTTGCTGCAACAGTGAGAGAAAGAAGAGAGAAAGTTGGTTTCCTTACCTGCTTTGTGAGAATACGACATCCCTTCTCCTTTGTGGTTCCTTCACTATGACCTTCAATACCATGTTGAAGGACTTACATGACCTCCCACAGGGTCGCTGAGCAAGCTTGAAATATATTGTGTGTTAAGTGTAACTGAGTGAATGGAGTTGACAATGTTCAAATCCCATCTGCTCCAGAACTGTGTAACAACATCTCTGAAAAGGTTGCTTAGAAAATATCTACACTGCACTGTGAAATTGAGTTTAACTCACAGTTGACAACCTGGAGGTATATGTTCAGTATATCCAACCAAGTTCACCGTGGGCGGCACGGTGGCACAGTGGTTAGCACTGCTGCCTCACAGCGCCTGAGACCCGGGTTCAATTCCCGCCTCAGGCGACTGACTGTGTGGAGTTTGCACGTTCTCCCCGTGTCTGCGTGGGTTGGGCCGAAGGGCCTGTTTCCACACTGTAAATAATCTAATCTGATCTTAAACAATAATTATAACCATTATTACATTCTGTTAAGGCAGACTATCAAACAGGCATGTCTTATCAACACAGCAACACAGCCTGTTTTCAACCTTTTAGATTTGTTGGATTTGTGAGTCAGATTATAATCTGAATCTTGAGTTCTATTGGCCCTGACTTTCCATTGCACATTTTGCCTGGCTGCAGAATGATCAGAGTAATAGTAGCCTAAACACAATATGATTGTTTAGGCTCAACACATGAATGGAAAAGTCTGATCAAATTGCTGATAACAACCATTTATTAGAACAAGCATCCATTTGCTACTTAACTAACTTGTAAAATTGCTACTGAATTTAATCTCTTACATGTGCCTAATTTATAGTACACCAGCATGATGAAAAATAATTATGATTCCGTGGAGATTAGATGACCATGTAAACATATGGGATAGAATAAACCACCTCTGCCAAAACAGTAGATCATTTCAAATCAGAAGTGACATTTCTCATTTACAGTATTATTGGGATGTACAAATATATCCAGAAGGTGACTGCAGTTCATTACAGATACTTTAGCATTCTTCTCTGAATTCATAATGATGCAAGTATAAAATAAACTAAAAATAGTTTGAGTGAGGAATTGCAATACTAACTACAAACATGAATCCTGACTAGAACCAAATATTAGAGGAGAAAGTGAGGACTGCAGATGCTGGAGATCAGAGCTAAAAATGTGTTGCTGGAAAAGCGCAGCAGGTCAGGCAGCATCTAAGGAATAGGAGAATTGACGTTTTGGGCATCAGCCCTTCATCAGGAATGAGGAAAGAGGAAAGTGTGCCCAGCAGGCTAAGATAAAAGGTAGGGAGGAGGGACTTGGGGGATGGGCATTGGGAATGCGATAGGTGGAGGGAGGTCAAGGTGAGGGTAATAGGCCGGAGTGGGGTGGGGGCGGAGAGGTCAGGAAGAAGATTGCAGGTTAGGAAGGCGGTGCTGAGTTAGAGGGATTTGAATGAGACAAGGTGGGGGGGGAGGGGAAATGAGGAAACTGGAGAAATCTGAGATCATCCCTTGTGGTTGGAGGGTTCCCAGGCAGAAGATGAGGTGCTCTTCCTCCAACCGTCGTGTTGCCATGGTCTGGCGATGGAGTCGTCCAAGGACCTGCATGTCCTTGGTGGAGTGGGAGGGGGAGTTGAAGTGTTGGGCTACGGGGTGGTTGGGTTGGTTGGTCCAGGTGTCCCAGAGATGTTCTCTGAAACGGTCCGCAAGTAGGCGGCCTGTCTCCCCAATGTAGAGGAGGCCACATCGGGTGCAGCGGATGCAATAGATGATGTGTGTGGAGGTGCAGGCGAAGTTGTGGTGGATATGGAAGTGTCCCTTGGGGCCTTGGAGGGAAGTAAGGGCGCAAGTTTTGCATTTCTTGGGGTTGCAGGGGAAGGTGCCGGGAGTGGAGGTTGGGTTGGTGGGGGGTGTGGACCTGACGAGGGAGTCACGGAGGGACTGGTCTTTTCGGAACGCTGATAGGGGAGGAGAGGGAAATATGTCTCTGGTGGTGGGATCAGTTTGGAGGTAGCGGAAATGATGGCGGATGATACGCTGGACATGGAGGTTGGTGGGGTGGTAGGTGAGGACCAGTGGGGTTCTGTCCTGGTGGTGGTTGGAGGGGCGGGGCTCAAGGGCGGTCTCTGCCGCATCTGCTCCCAGGAGGACCAGTTTCAAAACCGTACCACCCAGATGGCCTCCTTCTTCAAGGACCGCAATTTCCCCCCAGATGTAGTCGACGATGCCCTCCACCGCATCTCTTCCACTTCCCGCTCCTCTGCCCCTCCAAACGCCACCAGAACAGAACCCCACTGGTCCTCACCTACCACCCCACCAACCTCCATATACACCATATCATCCGCTGTCATTTCCGCCACCTCCAAACGGACCCCACCACCAGGGACATATTTCCCTCCCCTCCCCTATCAGCGTTCCGAAAAGACCAGTCCCTCCGTGACTCCCTCGTCAGGTCCACACCCCCCACCAACCCAACCTCCACTCCCGGCACCTTCCCCTGCAATCGCAAGAAATGCAAAACTTGTGCCCACACCTCCCCCCTTACTTCCCTCCAAGGCCCCAAACGACACTTCCATATCCGCCACAAATTCACCTGCACCTCCACACACATCATCTATTGCATCCGCTGCACCCGATGTGGCCTCCTCTATATTGGGGAGACAGGCTGCCTACTTGCGGAATGTTTCAGAAAACATCTCTGGGACACCTGGACCAACCAACCCAACTACCCTGTAGCCCAACACTTCAACTCCCCCTCCCACTCCACCAAGGACATGCAGGTCCTTGGACTCTTCCATCGCCAGACCATGGCAACACGACAGTTGGAGGAAGAGCGCCTCATCTTCTGCCTGGGAACCCTCCAACCACAAGGGATGAACTCAGATTTCTCCAGTTTCCTCATTCCCCTCCCCCCACCTTGTCTCATTCAAATCCCTCTAACTCAGCACCGCCTTCCTAATCTGCAATCTTCTTCCTGACCTCTCCGCCCCCACCCCACTCCGGCCTATCACCCTCACCTTGACCTCCCTCCACCTATCGCATTCCCAACGCCCCTCCCCCAAGCCCCTCCTCCCTACCTTTTTTCTTAGCCTGCTGGACACACTTTCCTCATTCCTGAAGAAGGGCTGATGCCCAAAACGTCTATTCTCCTGATCCTTGTATGCTGCCTGACCTGCTGCGCTTTTCCAGCAACACATTTTCAGCTATAACCACATATTATCCAATAGTACTGTTGAGCTTTAAACAGCTCTGTTTTAATGTTTAAAAATCACACAATATCAGGCTATAGTCCAACAGGTTTAATTGGAAGAACTAGCTTTCGGAGCACTGCTCCTTCATCGGGTGGTTGACTATAACCTGGCGTTGTGTGATTTTTAACTTTGTACACCCCAGTCCAACACCGGCATCTCCAAATCATAACTGTTTTCATGCTGAACAACTGCAAAAGTTACAATCAATTCACAAGCTGTCATCATATTGGATTACCATATTGCAGCAGCCACCTTTCCAACCTCCTCCATGGGGCAGTAACTACTTCTAATAGTGTAGAAAAAAAAATTTGTTCCAACCTCAAGCATAGCAATCTAATATCATTAGGTTTTGGAATGATGTTTATAAAACAGCTGGAGCTGCTCAGTAGGATAGTAATGAGACATTTGGGACGGTAATGATAAAATTATGGTATTATCCTTACGAGGTCATTAATCATGGTGCTGTATTCAATTTTCAATATTCTGTCATGTTAGGCTGATCTTTGTCTTAAACACACTGCTAGTCTTGCCTCACACAAAACTCTCTTCAATACCAAAGATGTGCAATTGTCCACTCATTTGTTTTCCATGCACAATTTTTCAGTGATTATTCAAGTCTTAATTGAAAGTTTAATTAGATGCAGTTAACCTTAATTTTTGCTGTTGATTTTTTCATTTCCATTAAACTCATACCCATGTTTGATCATGTAGTTGAGGAGGAGTGTGGGCAGATGACAGGGCCGACAACCTCCTGGTAACATAACAAACAAAACAGAACAGTAAACTGAACAAAGTTGGTTTTCTTTTAAGTTATCATTAAAAAGCAGATTGTACAGCCGAACTGTGAGGAATAATGTATTAAGGCTTGGGTCTTTATTAAGACTATTCTTCATTTTATACACTCCCTTGATGGCTATGTAATGATATATAGGTATGGATCACAGCATATTATTTTCTTTCAGGTCTTGTTTAATAATGGTTCTACATGATATTAACTTATTGCATTTTGAAGTATTTCATTGCCAGGTTTAGGAGAGGTGAATTGACTCCCTTCTGTACGAGCATTTTGGTTGAATTCAACATTAGATGGACTGGAGGGCTGCCTTTCATTGTACAATGAAAGAAAGATAGGAAAGTATAGTGAGTGTGAAACAAATCAAGTTCTTGAGAAAACATTTTCTCATTTTTTCACTCAAGATGTAAATGGTGGCTTCTGAACTTCAGACAATCCTATTCCAAACTTATTTATCTGACTCATCTTATTTATATGTTCATTCCAATTCTCTTCCCCTCCTCCAAGAAACTAGATGGTGCAAATTCTCAACATGTAAATCAGAACAGGGCATGCAGCTGCAGTTCACCAAATGCTTGTCCCAGCCATTGGGCAAGCACCTTTTTACAACAATGACCTTACATGGTTCATGCTTCCAAGTCTGTTCAAGTCAGCACTGACAAACCACCAGCACATCATCATTTAGATTAGATTAGATTTAGATTTTATTTCGATTAGATTACAGTGTGGAAACAGGCCCTTCGGCCCAACAAGTCCACACCGCCCCGCCGAAGCGCAACCCACCCATACCCCTACATCTACCCCTTACCTAGCACTATGGGCGATTTAGCATGGCCAATTCACCTGACCTGCACATCTTTGGACTGTGGGAGGAAACCGGAGCACCCGGAGGAAACCCACGCAGACACGGGGAGAACGTGCAAACTCCACACAGTCAGTCGCCTGAGGCGGGAATTGAACCCGGGTCTCTGGCGCTGCGAGGCAGCAGTGCTAACCACTGTGCCACCGTGCCGCCCATCATGCCTTCCCTTAGAACAACTCTTGCATCATTTCATCCCTTCAACACACTATGTTGGAGCACATGGGCCCCTTTTGACTTAAACGCTTCTGCCAGGTCCCTCTGTGTGCAAGAACACATAAATACATCATGCATTGTACAGGGTATACATTATGGCTTTCAGTTAGCTTTCATAGCTCTCATCCACTTTGCGCTTACTTCAGCTCTTGTAGACTCAACATTGCTTTCTTAGCGCACACTCACTAACTTCAGCACTGACTTAGAATGGCCAGCCTCTTGGTAGCTCATGTTGCATTTTTAGTGCACAGCGTCCTTAGAGCTCAGTTCCAGGTTGACAGTCTTTGTTTGCCATACATTGCTTTTTAGCATGGACAGAGAAGTAGGGAGTATTGAACAGTCAGGAGATTGACATGTTGTTGTGTGGCACAGTGAAATGGCAACATCGCACCTGTGCTAGCAGTTTACACACTCCATGGGCTCTGGAAATGGTGGGGGAGGCTGAAAGGTCATAGGGTATACAGGGACAGGTACACAAAAGGGAACATGAGATAGGGAGAGAAAAGGGAAGCAGGGTTGGGGGTGGGGGGGGGTGTGAATTAGTGCATCACAGGCACAGCCTGAAAGTCACTCATACTGATTGAAGTTGGAACCTTGTCATGTTGATTCAAAAGTCAACTGCACAGTACTACCGACACCACTTGCAAAGTGGGTGGAATAAGTTACTGCCTTTTTCTTTTGGATCAGTGTAAACTCTTCAACTTGGAGGTCCTGCTTTGAGCAATTGTAGTAATCATATCTCCACTGAGATGCCACCCATTTGGCTTCAATTTATATTTCAGTGGCAGCTCATACATTGTCAAAGATGGCATATTAGAAATTATGGCTTCAAGCAATCATGGCCATTATATTGGGCACACTAATTAACTCCTTGTCTTGACAGCTAATGCAACTAGAATGAGAACAAGGTGTTTAAAAGCAGAACCTGAATTTTGATTTTCACAGACAAATTCCATATCTAGCATGGGAAGATAATGCCTCACAGCTGCCAGATTTGCACATTAAACTGTAAATATGCAAGCGTATGGTCTGTAATGTGGAAATGAGCCTTTGCTTTGGGAGGGGACAGGGTGAATTTGGAGACCTATTGGCAGAAATCTCCACCTGATGCAGCGCTAAAATTTTAATTGTGCAACATATATTTGAGTAAGGTGACATACCTCAGAGCTCCTTTTGGAAGCATGGCAATGACTGTCTTGGGAAGCCTCCATGCTACACTGTTCCAGGGCATAACATGAATCTTCATTGTGATGGATGTGAGGGCTCAGGAGTTTCTTCAATAAAATTATCTTCCTGAATGTATCTCTCATGGAGATCACCATGGTTGGATTCCTTGTGGCCTTGGTGTTACTGCAAAAACAAGACAACATAGGAGGAGACAGTGATTATTGACTCATTAGCAAAAACAGTAATCTTCAGAGGCTGCTGCACACCACCAAAGGGAGAAACAGCAGCTTAAGGTGCATTGAGGTGGAGGAGAATTGTGTGACTCTACATTAATAGACCTTGCTGTCATTTTATTCAACTGTCTGAAAGACAGTGCAGGCACTGATTAAGGATGTCCTAGCCAATCATCACTGAACTATGTCATCTGCTGGAACAAGACTTGTGCTCAAAAGAATGGGTGACTGTCCTCATTCTGGTGGCTGTCAAGCTCATAGCTGCCCTGAATTTTACTGCCAGCAACACATTTCAAGGAGTAAATGGGCATCGATTGGCATCTCCCAATCTTTGACCTACAAGTACATCCAGAGCACAGCTGTTCATATCCTTCCCTAATGATGAGGAGAATCTAACAGCGCAGACCCTAGGACTCTCTACCACCACTGAATAACCTGAGATGCAGGGCACTATCTACTGCAGGTTGAGATGATTCTTTTAATACTTCTACCATTGGTTAACCTTCAATGTTTCAGAGTGCATGGAGACTGCTAAGTTGCGCTAAAATGCTTGAGCATCTGTAGGACAGTCATTAACCTGACAGAAGCAGACTTTATGCAATTTTTCTCTGCAGTCCAATACTCAATGGGGGGAAGCAGACATGTGAGCTACCCAATGTACATCTCCCAATCTTGAATAGCAGTGCACTCCCTTGATATATTGTTATGTAAAGGGACATTTTCCTGCAGAGATGTGTGGATTCACCACTGATTCGGTACTCTCAATCACAAGATAGTTTATGTTGGTATAATGCATGCAAAACAGGCCATAGCACATTGCATGTACATTGCTTTTAAGCTCAGTGTTGTTCACATAAAAGCATGGTTATGCAAAGTATTGTCAGTCTCCCTGTTGGCAAAATGGTGGATGAGCTTGTGTTGAGTTATGTGCATCACAGTGTGGGGACATGTTCTTAGATTGTAGCATCTAATGTTGCGTGCATCTGGGCTTTAAATATGGTGTTGGAGGCATATGTCCTGGTAGGTCCTGTTAGTGGCAAGAATTTCGGCTTCTCTGGCGACGTGATTCCCCAGTTGCATAATTAATGAAGTGAAGTATTGAAATCTCCATGAGAAAAGTTGCTCTAAGTTATGGCAGACTAGGTATCATGATTCTTACTCACCAAAACACTAATTGAAAATGGGAAACTTTCATCTTCTCCTTAGCAAGAGGATATATTGCTTTCTGATATAAAAAATATAGTTGCCCATTGTCAAAATTATCAGTAAAGAGCCAATCATGAGGTTTTCTTGAGTAAAGAAAGAGAAATTTTATTATCTATTAAGCCCAAGAAAAATAAATAAAAATATATGTCAAGCATAGATACAGACAGATACAAGGTTAAGAACGTTTCGAGTCCAGTACAAAAGCAAGATTAATGGAATATACAGTGTCCTTGAGGTGTAATAACTTAACTTGAAATCATGTTTTTTAATTTATGTTTTGCATTCTCAGCAGTAACAATGTTTTAGATCTCCTTAAGTTCTCAATCTCTAGATATGTTGCATATAAAAACAAATTTCTGACGAAACACCGGTGGTCTGGCAACACATCTGCGGAGAAAGGAGGGTTAACACTAAGTGCAGTTTCTCTTCATCAGAATTGATACCAGCTAGAAAAAGGTATTATTTATGCTGAAGATTTGGGGTGGGGGGGGTAGGCGATGAATGAGGGAGGAGTGTGATAAGGGAGAGTGTGTAGATGCAAATGGAACCCAGACAGACGATATAAAAGGAGGGTATGCAAACAGGAATGACTGATAGCAGGCCTGGACAGAAGAGGAGCTCAATAAATGATAGACAGCTGAAAGTAGGAGAAAATAGGTAGTCGGTGCTAAACATATATCATTTCAGGATCACGTGTACGGGTAGGTGTACGCATGGGTGGACAGAATCAGGCACGAATGCTTTCAACTCGATGTTGAGTCCTAGAGACTATGGAGTCCAGAGCAGAAAATGAAACGCAGTTCTCAGAAATGGAAACATATTGAGGAAAGGAAGGGAGGAGATAGAGATGGACTAGGTGAAGATGATAGCAGGGTGGAAATTGGAAGCAAAATTGATAAACTTTTCAAATTCTGGCTGAGAAAGGAAAACAGTGCTGAAGATGTCATCGATGTACTGGAGAAAGAATGGCCAGATAAGACTAGAACAAAGAACACTGTGTACACCTCACAAAGAGGCAGGCATAACTGGACCCATGCAGATATCTATGGCCACCCTTTTGACCTGAAGAAAGTGAGAGGAGTTGAAGGAGAAATTGTTCAAAGCACTTGGCCAGGTGGAGAACGGCGGTGGTGGACGTAAATGGTTCAGGCTTCTTTCCAGGAAGAAGAAGAAACTGTTGAGACAATCCTGATGGGGGATGGATGTCTTTAGGATCCATAGTAAAGAAGAGGTGGCTGAAGATTGCAAACTGAAAATTCTGAAACTGATGTGTAGCATCAGAAGAATCATGGATGGAAGTGGGAAGGGATCAGAAAAGGAGATAAAAACTTGAGTCAAGGAAGGAAGAAATAAGTCCTGTGGGACAAGACCAGGCAGAAACAATGGGTCAGCCGAGGCAATCTTCTTTGTGGATTTGGGGAGCAAGTTGAAGCAGGCTGAATGGAGTTGTGGACTATGAACTGGGAGTGTTGGAGGTATCCCCAGATGAGATGAGGTGAGTGACAGTTGTGGATACAATAGCCTGATGCTTGATGGTGGGGGCAGGTCCACGGGGAGGTCAGAGGATTTCTGAGAACTGGCACTCAGCCTCCCTGATGTTGAGGTCAGTACGCTAGACAACAGTGCCCGTCTTATTGTCAGGTTTGATGACAAAGTCAGGATTGGATGTGAAACATTAACTTTACTTTCTCCCTACTGATGCTGCTATACCTGTTGAGTTCCTTCTGCAATTTCTGTTTTTGATTCAGATCTCCAGTATCGACAGTTCTTTTATTTATGTCTGGATGCGTCTCTCCAATTTATGTCATCATTGAGTGCTTTATTCCTTAAGAACCAGAGAGAGATTTCTCTAGTTCTGCAATCACAAACACATTTTCCCTGCTCTGCCAAAAAGAGTCCCATAAAATGCAGCTGGTGTGTATATTTCAATGTCTGAGTTAATAATTTCCAAGATTGATAATTGCAGGTGCACCTTCATCTCCAATTGTGAATCTTATCACAAAAGTTGTAAATCACAGTTAGAGATGTGGGATTTTCATGCATGATTGGGTGGACTTGTTTTGCTATCTTTTACTAAAAACATTAATTTTGGTTCAGACAATCTCATTTATTCCACATTGATTTCACAAAGCTTAGCTAACCTGCGTGGTCAACTGATTTTAGTGGCCATTATGTCATTTTTTTTTCCCTGTTCAACTATTTCAGTAAATGAAAATTCCAAGTATTAATAACAATGATGAAATTTGAAAATGACAGTCTATATATTATCTCAACGCTGACATTGCAATTATCAGATGGACATTAAAGCAAAATAAATGGCACAGTACAGATTTACCAGGAGATCAGTATGACAAAGTTCAAAAGAGGAAGAAAAACTTTAAAAATTGCATATGCTCCATTGGAACAGAATAAATTAAGGGATACAAGCTACTTGAAAGTGCACTTATTATTTTTTAATTTGTTTTGGTGATTTCTCTTTTACACTTACTCCCTTATCTTTAACAGCAATAATTCAAAGTTTGACTAGTCTTTAAACATTATAGATTCCTCATATGTTTGAATATTTATTTTGCCTTTTTTTCCTATCTTTGCTCCCATCTTAAATAAAAGCTGGCTTAAAGCAGGTGGATGTGACCTCCTACTAAAAGCCCATCTCCCTGCTTCCAGTAAATTATTCTGTTCTGCAGTACCACAATTATAATGCTCTGCACTAAGTATAATTTTTCTGAGGTTCTGATGCTTGGAATGTTCATTTAGGAAAATGTGAGAAATGAAAACACACAGTCATGTGACTGGTTTTGAAGTCTACCTAACAACAGCGTTGGGTGACATAGCTCTTAAAGGTTAAACAGGAGATTCAGAATCTCCCCACTTCAGGGACTAACTCTGAGCTGGCTGGTCACAGCAGTGTACTGTGCACATGTACTTCATTTGCTAGGAGGAAGATGTAAAATATTTACAATTGCAGACAATAGCAGTAGCTCTATGTTAAGTGCTAGTTTCCAAAGTTCTGGAATATTTTGTGAATGTTTAGTTATAAACTGTGTGCTTTACACTGTTCATTTACTTCCAAGATACACTCAAAAAATACCCCTTGCAGCATATTTACCTGGATGCAAGGCTCAAAGGATTCATGTTTCCATAGAGATGGACCTTGAAAGGTTTCTAAGGTGAGTTTGATACTCACAGACAAGTAGCAGCATCCAAGGGAGAGAAATTAACTAGGGCTGGTTTAGGGAATTGAATGAGGATGGAAGCTAGTTTTTGGATTTAAAGACCAAATTCACAAATGAAATTGCCTCAGTTGAGCTGGAGCAAAAAAAAATCTCCAGGAAATCTTTCACCATGAGGGACAGTTTTTGCCTAAAGGCTACTCAACTAGGAAAGGAAAAGACAGAAATAAACTTTTGGGAGCTAAGAATCATGTTGGACTGGTTGTGGGAGAATTGGTTTTTTTACTATGGATGGTCAACATAATGTATACCTGATGGTGGATTTTTCAGTTGTGTTAAAAATTCCATCCCACCATTTAAAGAATGTTTCGTACGAAACACTTCATAGTCAATGTGGCTTTTAAGCTGCCTGTTGCAATATGTACGTTAAAGTGTGAGAACATACTATGTCATTATTTCAGTTAGCAACTTGAAATAACTGCACAAAGACTGGTTTCTTATCATCAAGTCATCCTTTATTTACAATGTGAACAGTACACTGGTTGTGACCAGCCAGCTCAGAGTTAGTCCCTGAAGTAGGGAGATTCTGAATCCCCTGTTTTTATCCTTCAGCCTGAGCTCCCTGATTGGCACAGGTTGATAATCCCAATCAAGCTTTGCATAGTTAATGAGATCCACCTGATTCCAATCACTACAAACTGGAGACTCAAAATTAACTTTTTGAATTTATCAGTCTCCATGCGGATTGTGACAATGATCTTTCTGAATGGAAGGTTTGCCAATGAGAAGTGTACCAATGAGAAACTGGACTGTTCAAATATTTTGAAGTCAGCAGATTGTACTTCAGCACCTGCAACGTTTCTCTCCGTAGACCTTTGGAGCATTAAATGTACTAAATACATGAAGAATTGTGTCAGCAGCCTGATGAAATCAAACAGCTACTAACCTGTTAGTATTTGATGATCCATTTATATAGCACTGGTGGGTATTCCTTCCTACTGCTTGATATCATGTTTGACCATGGCAGGGTAAGAGATGGTGTTACCTGAATCATCGAGCTGGAAAATGGCAGCAGTGGATAGACATTGGTTGATAAAACAGAATCATTCAGGGCAAGCAAATCTTTGTATGTTCTTTTTGTGCACACCTTGGTTAGGCCACTGTTGGAATATTGCGTGCAATTCTGGTCTCCTTGCTATCGGAAAGATGTTGTGAAATTTGAAAGGGTTCAGAAAAGATTTACTGGTATGGAGGATTTGAGCTATAGGGAGAGGCTGAACAGGCTGGGGCTGTTTTCCCTGGAGTGTCGGAGGCTGAGGGGTGACCTTATAGAGGTTTACAAAATTATGAGGGGCTTGGATAGGATAAATAGACAAAGTCTTTTTCCTGGGGTCGGGGAGTCCAGAACTAGAGGGCATAGGTTTAGGGTGAGAAAGGAAAGATATAAAAGAGACCTAAGGGGCAACTTTTTCACGCAGAGAGTTGTACGTGAATGGAATGAGCTGCCAGAGGATGTGGTGGAGGCTGGTACAATTGCAACATTTAAGAGGCATTTGGATGGGTATATGAATAGGAAGGGTTTGGAGGTATATGGACTGGGTGCTGGCAAGATTGGGACTAGATTGGGTTGGGATATCTGGTCGGCATGGACAGGTTGGACCAAAGGGTCTGTTTCCATGCTGTACATCTCTATGACTATGACCAATACATAGGTCAAGAAATGTGTTAAATGCATTATATGTCACAAAATTGCCTGGATACTATGGACACCACTTTGGAGAGCTAAGAGCTGTAAGCATCCAAACTATAGATGTTTCTGAGGCCCACTTTGCATCCAGGAACAACTTCACCAAAGTTGTAAGGGAATTTGGTTACCTACTTATGAAATCTTATTCTGTTTGCATAGAATTAGCATGAGGAGAAGTAAAGAAAAGCAAGTCACAAGCTGACAGTTCACTGAACAGCAAAGCCATCATGTTCCATGAGGATCCAGTTTGACCCCTGCCTGTGTACAACTTCAATTGTTTCAATAGGAGGCACAACAGTTGGTCTCAGGGCCCTTAAATAATGGGACTAAAATGAATCCATCTTCTCACAATTACCATTTAAAAACTTCATCTTGAAATTGTATAATTATGGATGTCAACTGAATACAGGGTCAGGTCTTTTTGGGAACATATCTTTCCAAATTCCCCTAACTTGCAGTAAAGTAGCACATTGAGGCACAGAGTAAAAATTCATAGATGAATAATGGCCATTGAAAGCAAGAACAGGCTTTATTTTCATCCTTAAAGGTAATGACTAAAAATGCAGAATGTTTGAAAATCTAAAAGTTGCTTGGAAGTTTTAGAAATACCCAAATAGTTTCTCTGCAACTGAGATGAAATAAGGCAACTTTATATGTTTGATAGCAAACTTGGAGCAGAACATATTGGAAAGAACAGACTCCACAATTCTAATGAAGACAGTTAAAGTGCTAATCTGATCAGTTCTCTCTTAAGGTCTGACAACACTACTCTGTGTTCCTAACATTCATCAATAATACTGTAAATGCTTGCTTGTTTAGGCTGGCTTTGATTGATGATCTCACATTAGGCAGATTTTCTAAATAAGTTGCCATCTTTTAAAAGTCACAATATAAAAGTCACAAAAGTCACAAGATTTTTCCAGGTACAGAGAGAAGAAAGTTCTGACATAAACTTTCCTGCGCTACCTTGGCTATTTGTCACCATAATATCGGAGCTCTGAGAGAGGGGTAGTCGTTTTCAGATTGTCCTAAATCTCTTCGCTTAGACAAAAGCTGCATCTAGAATAAAAAAGTGAAGATAGAATGGAATATTGTAGGTAAGATTTTTGAATCCCTAATCAAGATTGACATGTTCTGAGTGAATAGAGCAGCTGCATGTTCAACAACATAGGACAAATGGAAGTAAAGGAACTGAAGTAAAATTAAACGAACTGTCGTAAAGGCTGTGTATAAAATTGATAATTGCTCACTCCTCATTTAATCTATGTATTAAAGATTCTTGTGTCAATACATAGTCATTTCAAGTCTCAGAGCTATATGTTGGAGCAGCTATTAACCAAAATGGTATTCGTTCAACATCACATGTAGCTTTGATGTGTAAAGTTATTACACATTTTTTTTTACAAGATGGATCAGCTGAAGAAATGTTTGGCAAGTTAAAGATAAAAGACAAGGCAGTTGAACACAAAAATGATATTGATTAAAATAACCAGGGAGTGACAGAAAGGGACAAAGCATGCAAACACTAGAATGTGCTAGCCAGTAGGGTCACAGAAGTAAAAAAAGGTGAAAAAAACAAATTAAAGATAGATGAACTTTTAGCACAAATATTGATAAATGTGTGTAGTATGATATCCATTACAGAGACATGGTTGCAGGTTAACAAAGAGAAAAAATTGAATATTCAAGAACAATTGAGAGGATATGAAGAAATGAAGATAAAGTGAATTAACTTTGTTAATAAAAGATGGGATTGGTGCAGAATAGGAAGTGGTGTTGACCTGGAAGATCAAATGAAGAATCTTTATGTGTAGAGTTTAGCAATAGCAAGAGAAAGAAGCCACTGATGGAAGATAACTATAAATCTTCTAATAGTAGCTACATTGATGAATGGAGCATAAGTCTAGAATATATTGGAGCTTATGTGAAAAGTACTGAAATCATCATGAGCCATCTTAATCTTAATATTATTGAAGAAATCAAATTGACAAAGGTAACTTGAAGAATGAGTTCATAGAGTAACGTTTGGCTAATTGCACTGATGAATACATTTAAGTGCCAACCAAGTAAGAACCACTAGCATGTAAGAATAAAGGAGCAGCATTGTGATAGTGCAAATGTGTTCAGGTGATGTAAGTTATATTATTGCAAGCTTCGATAAATTGGGAGAATAAACTTATCACTGTAGATTCAGAGAAGGAGCATTTTTCAAGATCTCTGAATTTAACATTCCTTTTATAGTTAAATTGTTTTTCAACAATTGTTTTCCTTATTGATACACTCGATGTGCAATGCATTTATTTTGTCTTAGTTAAACTCATGTAGCTTTATCTCTCCTACATTCTTGTATGTTTTCCAATCTCTCTCACTGACTATCATATATGTTCCTTTCCAGATGCATTCAATCTTAACTTTGTTAATATCCTGAATAGAAATAATGAAGATGGTCATGAATATGTTATTAATGGAATTGGGTAACAGTGTTGGATGGTGATAAGATGAAAAACAGATGGCAAAAAGGGCCTCATGATATACTTTTGAAGCTAAAACTAATGATTAGTGATCTGGGACAGTTGGGAGGGAATGTATAATTCTGGTGTGAGTCCTTTAGGAGTAGTTTTCAGCTCTTGAGGAGTTACTGAAACCTGGCAGCAGTTAGGGCCAGAAATACTAGCCTCTGACAGTGCAAATGGAAGGGGAAAAATGAAAAAAATGGGATTTTGGTATGTAGTGGCATGGGATTGTGGGATATATAGTATTACGAAATGTCAGAATTTGGAGCATTTGAGGAAAGGAGTGGGCTAGAGTTTGAGGACTGAGAAATCGAGCATACATTGAAAAATAAACTATTTTAACACTGTCTCTTGAATGATTTAGGTTTCACACACTGATACAGGATTGGAATGCATTCATAGGCAACACAAATCAGAGGATTGTTCCATTAATGTAAACATTTCTTTGCCATTGTTACCAATGAATAAAACAAGAGGACTTAAGAACCTCTGCTGGTTTGTGTGGAATGGAAGACGTGGGAAGAATCTCGACCCAGACCATCGGGGGAGCAGAATTGGACATTATAAAAACCAGCCCAATGTGGACATGGGATTGGGAATGGGCAAAGAATTTGTGGAGCTTTACAAGAACCCAGATATTGCAGCAGATAGGAAAAGCAACTGTTAACTTATACAAGATACTTGACCTATACCTTCTCTAACAAAGGTTTGGCAAGGTGTCTGTACCATGTGATCTTTGACATTATCACTTTGGGTGATGGCATTCATATATTAACCCTTTGAAACCTTTTTAAACTCCCTCCCCCCAGTGTTTTGTTCAGGTTATTATTAACACACATTCATTTTAGTATTTACATTTAAATACTATTCCATCTTCCATCAAGGCTCTAACTTCACAAATTTAATCTGTCAGGAGGTGTCTCTCCCTTATTATGTTCTCATTGGACTGAAATCATACTTCTTGTAAGTACTTTGGCTTGTCTTCCACTAAAGACTTCTGTACTTCTTTGACAGTTATATTTTGAAGACTATGCCTTTAGAAATTTTAACGATTAGACATTTATTTTGGCACAATTTTTTGAATGTGGGAAGCATTCTCCTTTACTTGCAGAACACTGATTTCATCTATAAAGCCTTTTTTTGAATTATAGCACTAGGAGTTTACAGCATCTTACACTTTACCTTTGGGTGTCTCATTTTTATGGTGTTTTTCACTATTTTGCACCGTAGGAAATGTATTGATGACTGATTAATCTGATGGAGATTCATCAGCTATTTCAACAGCAATGATGTATCTAATCAATTTTGTTTTCAAATCTCTGTAGTCACTTGCCTCAACATCTATAAATCATTGATGCAATATTCTATTAACTGTCTGGTTGCTAGACTTTTTGGTAGGCTTGGATCTTTACAAAGTCTTATTTACATATTTGTTCTGAGATTGCAGTGATTATCAAAGGCCTTCAAATATCCTCAAATTTGTCCGGTTCTTCCTTAATTCCTTTGCCTGCACTCATTTCATTTGCTGTTTCTCCGAAAGAATAAATAAATATGCTCATTTATTGTCTAGTCTTGAAACAATTTTATATTTTAAGAATTTTTTCTTCAACACGCCCAATATTGTGTCAGATTTGATCCATTGCTATGTTCAAAGCTTCTAGCTAAGAAACGTTTAAATTTATTGTTCTTTATTAACGTTGCTAGTTTTGTCTGTTTACTTCTATAAAATGTTTTTCAGTAATAGACCGTTTTCATTGTCTCTGAGCTTCACTATAACTTAGATTTTTAAATTTTGTTTTAATAGTTAGAATTGTTCTGCACTCAAAGGGCTGTAAATACTACTTAACTTTTCCTCCACATTCCCAGCAATATTCTAAACTGTCATTGTTTGTGGTACTTTAAACTGTTGGCTTCATAAAAAAAATTCCAAACCGTCACCTTTGTCTCATTCAGCCCATTTTGTCTCATTGCTCTGTTGGGATAAAATGATTTAGCCTAAGTATTCTGTGCCATTTTCCAAGCTTTGTACAATTACTTTAGTCTTTCTGTTATTGAAGCCTATTTGAATTTTCTTACCCAGTCCTCAACATCTGGCTTACCAACTCAATCTGGTGTGGAACAATCCTGGTAATTTTATGTTTTCTGTCTTTTGCTCTTCAGGTCGGTTTTTGTTTTCTTCTTTTCAGTAGGTTTAGATTTAAAGAAAAAATGCCATTACTCTTGTTAACAGCTTTCTTTAGCAAACTTTACTAGTGTTGTTATGTTGTAAATGACATCTAAATATAAAATCTTCAGATTCCGTGCTGACCACTTCTGAAGAAGGGTCACCAGACCCAAAACATTAACTTTGATTTCTCTTCATAGATGCTGCCAGATCTGCTGAGCTTTCCCAGCAACTTCTGTTTTTGTTTCAGACCTCCATGTTGTAACGTTTGCTGTATTTATTATCAATGCCACCACTAGGATGTGCAGCCAATGTGCATGCATAAAAGCACAGATATGCAGCGTCACACCACTACAAAACAGTGGAACAGCATTCACCAATTCTGCATCCAAATGAGCTCTGATAGCATCTGAATGATTCACATTCCATGCACAGCATTAGAAATTAAACTATACATCTGTGCTTGTATATGTACTATCGACCATGCATGTGCAATTACATTCTGGCTGAGAGTCATATGTCACTAGTAACTGACATTATTGGATGTGTATGTGCATGCTTGGGTGCCATTTTGTTGGCCAACTTTGCAACTGGCCAATTATTCTGGTAAAACTCGGATCCAAGGCTGATGTCCCTAAACTTCCATCTAATCCATAAAAATGCTGAGGTTTCTGTATTTATACAGTAACAGTTTTATTACTAGCTATTAACTGTTTACATGTGGTATATGAAACATGCCTTTCTCCATTAAGTTAAAAATCACACAACACCAGGTTATAGCCCAACAGGTTTAATTGGAAGCACACTAGCTTTCGGAGCGACGCTCCTTCATCAGGTGATTGTCAATCACCTGATGAAGGAGCGTCGCTCCGAAAGCTAGTGTGCTTCCAATTAAACCTGTTGGGCTATAACCTGGTGTTGTGTGATTTTTAACTTTGTACACCCCAGTCCAACACTGGCATCTCCAAATCATGACTTTCTCCATTAAAGCTGGGCAAGTAGTCCTTAGCATGTGATCTCTGACATCATCAGAATACGAGATATCGCTCAAAATCTTTTCTATAACTTCTTAGCCGACAAATGACATTAACATTCACAACTAAAAAAAAAGATTTGGAAGAATAGGATATGTGCTCTTTATGATCATCTCTCGGATTGCTACTACAATGGAAAGGTAATTTGTTTATGCTTTCCAAAAATGTCTCTTCATCATAAATGCTGAATTGAAGAGTTGGGGAGAATAGAGATGAGGCAAAATGTAGAGTTGTGGGAACTTTCCAGCTTTGGGAGGGTGGACACAGTCCATTGGAAAATACATATAATAACCCTTACAAGCCTGTATTTTGTCTGAAGCAAGCAACTGCAGGAGGGAGAAGCTGCCCGTATGAGCTGTCCAGCCTGCTCAAGTGGAGAGGAATCCTGGTCCAAAGTCATCACTTTGTGGCAATGGCTCCAACACAGCGAATTTCATCTCCTAGGTAGTGAGTCACTGTTCTATGATGACCAGACATCAAGCTGTACCAGGAGGATTGAGATGTTGGAGATAACGGAGACATCGAAAGCCCCAGGTCACAACTGATGTAGCCAAGGTTATGCTAATGCTAGGTCACCCACTGCTCCAGAAGCTTCACATCCCTAACTATGCACAACCTCAAACTGCCACCATCTTAAAACATTACAATTTTTTAAAAAATCATTATCTGTTTTTTAATTGATTCTTACATGGCAATCTGTTGGTGAATTTTAATAATAGAAATAGAATAGAAATAGCAGAAAACAAATGTTTGCAAGGAGCATTTTGAACAATCAGGCCCTCAGGAATTTTTTACACCCTGTGAGTAGTTCCCAAGTTATACTGACATTTTTGTCCTACATGTGCCACATGCAGGACTTTCAGTTTTATAGATAGTTGCAAGGAAAACCAATCAAATAGATCTTATTCATTCACCGCTTTGAAGCAAAGTTGAACTGGCTTGGTTAGCTCAGGCTGCCATGGTTACAAAAGAGAATATCAGAGCCTGAGCTGCATACTAGACACACATGGAATTGTGTCAACAACAAAAAAAAAGATTTCACTATAGAGTATTGAAATGTTAATCTCTACACAACAAAATTATACAAAAATATCCAGCGTTTAATAATCCTTTTTTAAGCTAATAAAAAGCAACAAGTGAAGTGCTAAGAAGATTAATTTGTAATTATATGACAGGATTTCAAAACATTTAATAAGTAGGTAGTCTGACACACTATCAGAAAATGACATTTGTTTGAAGCGAAGTAATTGCTGCTTTGTGTTATTAGAATTTGTTGAATTGGCATCGCTGTCACTAGACTTGCTACCCACTCCCATCATCAGTGCACTGTTTCTGCAGTTTGCATACAGAGGGCACTATGGCAACTTAGATTACTTGGTCAGTGCCTCCCATTGCTTTGACCCCCACCACTGAGGAGGACAGGATCACTGATGCAATTGAAACACCATCACATCTAAATTTCCCTAGAGCCCACAACATCTTGACTTTGATGAAAACCATTGTTTTCTCATTGTTGCGGAGTCAAAATCTTTGTATATCCTATCTAGCTTCATCATAAAGGCATCATCAATATAAAAACAGCAGCATTTCTGGGAGAAAACACACCATCACCTTTTCAAGGTAACTGCGGAATTGCCAGCATCACCCACAACACAAAAACAAATGAAAATGAAGTGATACCTTCGCTTTTCTCTCTAAATCAGAAGGTTCTCTACTGTGACCTTTCAGCGCATTATCTCTGTGCAGTTCAATACTTTCAATATCTTATTGTGTGCTGCACTGTTGGAGGTGTTCAAATGAAACATTATACCCTTATTAGACCTGCCAGCTCAATCAGCTGGCTGCCTGAATAGGTATATTCTTTGTTGTTCTGGTCAACATTCATCTTTGAGCCAACACCCATCAAATCCAGGTTCTCTTATTATGTATTCACTTTTTGTTTGTGAGACTGTTCGGTGTGAAAATTGTCTGGTATGTTTACCTATATAATAACGGCCAAAGTTCAAAATCAATCTGTTGGTATGAATAACATTGAGCCATCCTGAAACTATTTACACAATAATCTACAATCTACAAAAATGCAATTTATTGTAAAGTATGTTTTAAAGCGTAGAAGTGGTTTTTTTAAGGTCATGGTCCAGTTTGCAATCCCAGGCTCAGTTGACTCCACCATCTGAAAGGGATCAATTTTTCAAGCTTTTGTTAACTTGTGGTTTGATCTTTTTCCCTATTTTCATCAGTTAGTTTCTCTAACTTCCCTCATTCATACCGTCCTCTTTGGCAAGGAATATGAAGTGAGTGATGATACACAAAAGACATCATGCCAAGCATGTGACAATCCCAAAAAGCTGCAAAAATTGACTCCTTTCAAATGGTGGAGTCAACTGAACCTGGGATTGCAAGTCGGACTGTGAACTTAAGCAAAGCACTTAGCTGCTTTAACTAAAGCATGTACACTGTTAGAGCCTATTTCTCTTAAACTAACATGCAGTAAGGGGACTTGCAAGAGACTCTTGGTACAATTTTGTGCCTTTCTCTGTGGCACAGTTGATGGCAAGAGGGTACTTAATTAGACAGGAGGGAGAGGGATGGGAATTCTGCTGCTTACCAATTTCCACCCTAAATAGGTCATGGTGGGAAGATTTGTGAATGGCTTTCCTTGCCCCATGTGAATTGAGGGCCCTGAGTGGGTAGATAGAGGGATGCCTATTTGAGGGGGTGGTGGTGGGGGGTGGCGGGGAAGGTCCATGACAGGAAAAGCAGCAGATGTTCGCTTGTGGGCTCTCGGATGGGTCTCTCATTTCAAAAACAGTGTGTGTGATCAAGAGATCTGCCATCAGGAAGTAGGAAATCTGCTGGAAGCAAACCTCCACCCTTGCTGCCAATCCTCTACAATACCCCCAAACCTTTCTTATGCCATCACTGCCCAGAATCTAGATTCAGTTCTAGCCTTTGAGTGGTGGCAGTAGCTACGTTCTCTAACTTGCTCTTCTGCTTGATAGATTTGCCAGCTCCGATTGACCAGCAGCTCTTGATAGGCAGGACTTTTGCACTTGGATGTCCTTGGTGCTGAGAGATGATCCATTCCTGCTGGTCAACATCATCAGCTATTGATCCTACTACATATGAAAACGTGCTGACTTGGTGGTGATGATCCTTTGAGTTTAAGCCTGAAACCATTCAATAGCACTGAAGCTTTCAGAGCCCCTACTTCTGGTCTTGTTCTCAGCATTTTACAAATGGTTGAGGTAATGACAGGTCTGCATTGGGACTGCCATCCCTATCTGACTGGCCTGGCTGTGTACATTGGTTTTTCCTTTTTTGCTGTCAAAATGTCCTGATGCTGTTCTTCCTCTGCAGAATATTGTGGTTACGATTTGACATCTTCAGAGGTTCTTTCTCTTGTCCTTTGACATCTTTCTGTTCTGAGGCCCCATAATTGACATCTTCTGAGGTCTTTATCTGTCATTCTAATATTTTTTCAGCTGCACCTTTGAAGTCTTCTGAAGTCCTTTGGAATCTTCCTTTTCTAGCTGCTTCCCTGAACTCTGTAGTCTCTGGGCACTTTGTTCCCCCTGCTAGCAGCTGCCACGTTTCACCTTGTAGTTTAAACTAATCATGCTCTTAGAAGTATTGGTTGAGAATATCACAGGCTGTGGATGTCAACATACAATATCTATGAGGCTGCTCATCTCAAAGCCAGCTCTTCAACTCTTTAATGTTCTGTAACACTCGTTGTATAACACTATCTGAAGACAGTGGATTATCCAATATAGCTCTCTGGAGAAGTCTCTTCATCAGTGCATCTAGACTGTCTTCCCTCTTACTGATGTCTATCATGTGATCAGTCACAGCAACATGAATCATGAATAATACACTAGCGACATGGATGTAGTGCTGTTCATTTCAACATTTTAACATGGCATTCTTTAGGTCAGAAATTTAGGAAAATAGAACATTGAGAACATAGAACATAGAACAGTACAGCACATGATGTTGTGCTGAGCATTGATCCTCAAGTAAGGTAGACCTAATGTATGAACCCTCAAATTTCTGTGACCATATGCATGTCTAGCAGCCTCTTAAATATCTCCAATGACCTCGCTTCCACAACTGCTGCTGGCAACGCATTCCATGCTTCCACAACTCTCTGCATAAAGAACCCGCCTCTGACATCCCCTCTATACTTTCCGCCACACAGCTTAAAACTATGAAAACTCGTGTTAGCAATTTCTGCCCTGGGAAAAAGTCTCTGGCTATCAACTCTGTTTATGCCTCTCATTATCTTGTACACCTCAATTAGGTCCCCTCTCTTCCTTCTTTTTTCCCAATGAAAAAAGCCCGAGCTCAGTCAACCTCTCTTCGTAAGATAAGCCCTCCATTCCAGGCAGCATCCTGGTAAACCTCCTCTAAACCCTATCCAAAGCATCCACATCTTTCCTATAATAGGGCGACCAGAACTGGTCACAGTATTCCAAGTGCGGTCTAACCAAAGTTTTATAGAGCTGCAACAAGATCTCATGGCTCTTAAACTCAATCCCTCTGTTAATGAAAGCTAAAACACCATATTCTTTCTTAACAACCCTGTCCACTTGCCCTGGGTGGCAATTTTAAGGGATCTATGTACCTGCACACCAAGATCCTGCTGTTCCTCCACACTGCCAAGAATCCTGTCTTTAATCCTGTACTCAACTTTCAAGTTCGACCTTCCAAAATGCATCACTTTGCATTTATCCAGGTTGAACTCCATCTGCCACCTCTCAGCCCATCTCTGCATCCTGTCAATGTCACGCTGCAGCCTACAACAGTCCTCTATACTGCCAATGACACCTCCAACCTTTGTGACGTCTGCAAACTTGCTAACCCATCCTTCAATCTCCTCATCCAAGTCATTAATAAAAATTACAAAGAGTAGAGGCCCAAGAACAGAGCCCTGTGGAACACCACTCACCACTGACTTCCAGGCAGAATACTTTCCTTCCACTACCACTCGCTGCCTTCTGTCGACCAGCCGATTCTGTATCCAGACAGCTAAGCTTCCCTGTATCCCATTCCTCCGGACCTTCTGAACGAGCCTACCATGGGGAACCTTATCAAATGCCTTGCTGAAGTCCATATACACCACATCCACCGCTCGACCCTCATCAACTTGTCTAGTAACATCCTCAAAGAACTCAATAAGATTTGTGAGGCATGACCTTCTCCTCACAAATGTGCTGACTGCATTTAATCAAACCATGCTCTTCCAGATGGTCATAAACCCTATCCCTCAGAACACCTTGCAGATGACAGATGTGAGACTGACTGGTCTGTAATTGCCGGGGATTTCCCTATTTCCTTTCTTGAAGAGAGGAATGGCGTTAGAACATTGGCTATAGTCATCTGCCTCTATTATATAGGGTATGTGGACAGCAGTTCCAACTGATGGTGGAAAACATTGGTCATAATTATCTGGTTGGGGTAATTGTGATAAACCATGCTTCAGTTTATGCCTCACCAGCACTAAAACCAGCCTTCATTTCATAGTAAAATCCAGGCAAATCTGTCAAAGCTAATATAGATGATAGCATAGATGATTCTGAGAGGCCTGGGGATGGTGGACATCAAGAAGATGTTTCCACTAATAGGAGAGACTAGGATCCAATGGCACAGCTTCAGGGTGAAAGGGAGATCCTTTAGAATGAAGATGAGGAGGAATTTCTTCAGATAGAAAATGGTTAATCTGTGGAACTCATTGCTGCAGAGACTGTGGTACCCAAGTCGTTGAGTTTATTTAAGACAGAGATAGATAGGTTCTTGATTGGTAAGAGGATCAAAGGTTATAGGGAGAAGGCAGGAGAATGGGGTCAAGAAACATATCAGCCATGATCAAATGGTGGAGCAGACTCGATGGGCCATGTGGTCTAATTCTGGTCCTATAAGTTATGCTTTTATGGATGAATTTCCCAAGTACAAGTTGGCACTCTAAGAGTTAAACTCCAGCAGAGGTTCAGTGTGTTCCAGAAAGGAAGAGTGAAAATTGGGAACAAATGAGAGGAGAAAAAAGGAACAAAACCATTGGTTTGTACAAAGATAATTGGAGTTGAGAATATCCTTGCACCTCTCTTTTATATTGTTAGACTTTGAAGTTGGGTCCAAAGCAAGTATTGTATCACAAGTGATATTGTACCACTGATGATGAATTACTGACAAAAGCAAAATGAACAAGATAGCAGGAATTTCTTTGAGGATTCTCTAATTTGACTAACTCTATACCTCAACTTTCCTCCAATCTTTCACAAATGACTGTCAATTGGAAGAACACCAGAAATTCCCAGCAAGAATGTTGTGAGATTGAGTTTTCTGTTATACTGATTAACATCATCAGTGTGTCAATGGTGCAAGCCAATGTTCTAGCAATTGCTCTTTCTCACCAGTTAATGATTAATGAAGAACTGGAATTGGACAAGCTCCTAGCAAAAGAAAAATGATTATCTGTTTTGTTAACATTTACTTATATGCCAGGAATGAAGTATGATTATGGTTAGCATTAGTCTCAGCAGTTAATATACTAAAACATATATACACTATTTATGTGCTCTAAGTGATCAACCAATGATTTCTATCAGATGATAATATTTAATATTTCAATTCTTGAAGTTTAAGATAAAACTAATTGACCAAACCAATTGCATTTTAATTACATCTGCCAAAGAGACAGACTTTGAAATGCCTGGCTCCACTGGCAGAAGAAATTTGGTGCAAATTCACTTCTTGTTCAAAGGACTTGGATGAAGGATTGACCATGAATTATTGTCATGCAGTTGAGAAGCTGCCTGCATATTTTTAACATCTTGCCAACTGGAAAGAGCTGCAAGTCCAGTGGCTTTAACATGAACCAAAAATAGTGCAGGAATGCTCAAAAGGAAGAAATGATCCTGTGGAGGACTGCAAAGCATCAAACATTGCAGGGACTGAGTTCAATGGAGTTAGCAGAAGTATTGAACCAGTCATAGAATCCCTACAGTGTGAAAGCAGGCCATTCAGCCCAACAAGTCCACATCGACCCTCTGAAGAGTAACCCACCAAGACCCAGACCACATTACTCTATATTTACCCCTGACTAATGCACCTAATCTACATATCCCTGAACACTATGGGGAACTTAGCATGGCCAATTCGCCTAACCTGCACATCTTTGGACTGTGGGAGGAAGCCAGAGCACCCGGAGGAAACCCACCCAGACACGTGGAGAATGTGCAAACTCTACACAGACAGTCGGCCAAGTCTGGACTCAAGCCCGGGTGCCTGGCGCTGTGAGGCAGCAGTGCTGACCACTGTGCCACTATGCTGCCCCGTATTGAGTATGTTCCAAACTTCAGAAAAACTGTTTGAAAACTTTGAACTGCTGACCCTTCAGCAATTATCAGACCTCCAATTATGGATCATGGAATCACAGATTGTAACAGTGCAGAAGGCGATTGAAATAAATCTACAGAGGCCAGTATCCTATTACCAAGTCACCCTTTATTTACTCATGCACAGTACTTGACTCTAATCTGGCTTCCTCAGAGCCAGCTGTCAGAGTGAACAGAACCTCAGACACTCCTGTTTACATCTGCCAGCCAGAACTCCCTAATTGGACCAAATTGAGAGCCCCACAAACAGCGAACTCATATTCTATGAGGTCCACCTGGCTGACCTCATTACAGTCTCTACAGAGGTTGGTTTGACTTTGCAGGAATAAGCCTGTATTTCCAGAGTAAGTAATATGGGGAGAAGGTACTTACCTTCACAGAACTGCTTATGGGCCAGGAGGTGGAGGAATGCTTAGACCTCAGCTCAATGCTCTTGTAAATCAGACCATTCTCTCATTAAAAAGACCCCAAAGGTTAGAGATTGAACTGTAAGCTGGTATTAGAAACACACTCCACCTCTAGATGGGATTCCCTGTGCTACCAGATCAGATGCATCCCTTCTCCCAGCTCTCAGCCCCTTCAGAGCGAGGATCAGAGCACTGGGTTGAAAATTGGGTTACGTGGCTGTGAGCTTTTTGCCTGACTGGAAATGAAGTCTGCCAAGCTTTTCCCAGTTGGTGAACCAATCAGGGTCCAACTCTACACCAAGTGGTGTTGTACAGTATGCCTAGCTCCTGGGGTTCACACCCCAGACTCAACTACCCCCACTCCCTGGGTGAGTAACACACACCAGTGAATACACAGGCCTAAAATTCAAATATCTAAATGCTCTTTCTCCCCATAATCCTTGATACTCAAGAACTTATTCAATCTCAGTCTTAAATATACTCAATGACCTGGCCTCCACCACCTTCTGAGGCAATGAATTCCATAGATTCACCACTCTCTGGCTGAAGAAGAAGTTTCTCCTTATCTCCATTCTAAAACATCTTCCCTTTACTCTAAGGGTGTGCTCTTGGGTCCTAGTCTCTCCCACAAAAGGAAACATCATCTACACTGTCCAGGCCATTCAGTATTCTGTACGTTTCAATTAGAACTCTCCTCATCCTTCTAAACTCCATCGAATACAAACCCAGAGTCCTCAAACATTCCTCACATGTTAAGCTATTCATTCCTGGGACCATTCTCATGAATCTCCTTTAAACACACTTCAAGGCCAGTGCATCCTTCCCAAGATATGGGGCTCAAAACTGCACACAATACTCCACATGTGGTCTGATCAGAGTCTTATAAAGCCTCAGAAGTATATCTCTGCTTTTATGTTCAAGTCTTCTCAAAATATATGCCATCATTGCATTTGCCTTCCTAACCACTGACTCAACCAGCAAGTTTACCTTGAGAGAATTCTGGACTAGAACTCCCAAATCTCTTTGCACTTCAGACTTCTGAATTTTCTCCCCATTTAGAAAATAGTCCATGCTTCTATTCTGGATTTAGGTTTGCTCCTTGAGCTGGAAGGTTCGGTTTCAGACATTTCATCATCAAACTAGGTAACATCATCAGCAAGCCTCCGGATGAAGCACTGGTGGTATGGCCCGCTTTTTATTTATGTGTTTAGGTTTCCTTGGGTTGGTGATGTCATTTCCTGCAGTGATGTCATTTACTGTTCTTTTTCTCAGGAGGTGGTAAATGGGATTCAAGTCAATGTCTTTGTTGACAGAGTTCCGTTTGGAATGCCATGCTTCTAGGAATTCTCACACATGTCTCTGTTTGGCATGTCCTAGGTTGGAGGTATTGTCCCAGTTGAAGTGGTGTCCTTCTCATCTGTATGTAAAGATACTAGTGAGAATGGGTCACATCTTTTTGTGGCTAGTTGCTGTTCATGTATCCTGGTGTCTAGTTTCTGCCTGTTTGTCCAATGTCATGTTTGTTTCAGGTCTTGCAGGGTATTTTGTAAAGGTTTCTATTCTTCTTACCAAAGTGCATGACCTCACACTTTCCCACATTGTACTCCATCTGCCACTTCTTTTCCCACTCTTCTAACTTGTCCAAATCCTTCTGCAGTCTCCCCTCCTCCTCAATGCTACCTGTCCCTCAACCTATCTTTTTATCATCTGCAAACTTAGCTAGAATGCCCTCAGATTGTTAATATATAAATTGAAAAGTTGTGGTCCCAAAACTGAGCTTTGCAAAACACTATTTGTCATCAGCTGAGAAGCACCCTTTTATCCCCACTCTCTACTTTCTGCCAGACAGCCAGTCTTCTGTCCATGCTAGCACCTTGCCTCTAACACCATGGGTCCTTATCTTACTCAGAAGCCCTTCATTCCTGATGAAGGGCATTTGCATGAAACATCGATTTTCCTGCTCCTTGGATGCTACCTGACCTGCTGTGTTTTTCCAGCACCACTCTGATCTAGACCCCTTACTCAGTAGCTTCCTGTGCAGTACCTTGTCAAAGACCTTATTGAAATCCAGGTAGATAACATCCATCGGCTCTCCTTGGTCTAACCTGCTCATTACTTCCTCAAAGAATTCTAGAATATTTGTCAGACATTACCTCCCCTTGAGTAAACCAAGCGGACTTTGTTTTATTTTACCAAACACTACCAAGTATTCAAAAATCTCATTGTTCACAATGGATTCCAGGATCTTACCCATGATCAAAGTTAGGCTAATCAGTCTGTAGTTTTCTGTCTTTTGCTTTACTCCCTTTTTAAACAGGGGTGTCATGTTAATGATTTTCTGGTCCTCTGGGACCCTTCCTGATTCTTCCGATTCCTAAAAGATCACCACTAACACCTACACTATCTTTTCAGCTATCTCCCTTAGAACTCTGGGATGTAGTCCATCTGCTCCAGGTAATTTATCCACCTTCAGGCCATTCAGTTTTTCTAGCACCTTCTCAAGTGATGGCCAATATACACAACTCTGCCCCCTCGCTCTTGAATTTTTGGGATATTACTCATGTTTTCCACCCTGAAAACCCATGTGAAATAATTATTCAGTTCCTCGGCCATTTCCTTGTTCCCCACCACTATCTCTCCAGCATCATTTTCCAGCAGCTGAATGTCCACTTTTGTTTTTCTTTTGCCTTTTACATATCTAAAGAAACTCTTACAGTCTTCCTTTATATTACTGGCTAGCTTACCCTCATACTTAATCTTTTCCCTCTTTTTTTTCTGTTGTCCACTGTTGGTCTTTGTAAGCTTCCCAATCCTCTGGTTTCCCACTGCCCTTTGCCACATTATGTGCTTTTTATTTTGCTTTTATCCTATCCCTGACTTCATTAGTCAGCCATGCTTGCCTCATCCTTCCTTACCAGGTTTCTTTTCCCTCAGGATGAATCTCTGCTGTGTCTCCTGAATTACTCCCAGAAACTCCTGCCATTGCTGTTTCATTATCTTTCCTGCTAGGCCTGTACGTGACTCCAGTTATGGTTTCTTTATCCTTGCAGTTCCTTAATTCTACCCACACAGATTCTACACCACCTGATCCTACTTTGTTTCTTACTATTGACTAATTTCATTTCTTTCTATCAACACAATCCCACTTCCTCTGCCCACCTGCCTATCTTTTTGATAGGATATATATCCTTGAATATTCAGCTCCCAATCCTGATTCCCATGCAGCCACACCTCCATGATGCCTACCACGTCAAACCTGCCAATTTTGATCTGTGCCACAAGCTCATTTACCTTATTCGTTCTACTGCGTGCATTCAGATGTAACACCTTCAGTCCTGTATTAACCGTCCTGCTTCTCATTGTTGTTCATTGTCCTTGAAGTTTGATCGCTAACCCTTTCCAAACATTCAGTCGTATTTGTGTCTGTGCTGAAGATTTTGATAACCTCTCTTGAGTTCTGTACTCTTACCGCCTCCTTTAATTTGGGTTTTCTAATTTCCCCTGTAAGTGAACCCTTCACCCCCCCACCCCCATCACCATTTAGTTTAAAGCTCTATCTACAGCTCTAGTTATGCGGTTCGCTAGGACTCTAGCCCCAGCACAGTTCAGATGAAGACCAATCCAACAGAATAGGTCCCTTTTTCCCTAGTACTGGTGCCAATGTCCCATGAATTCAAACCCATTTCTCCCACACCAAACTTTGAGCCATGCATTTACTTGCTTCAGCTTATTGAACCTGTGCCAATTAGCTTGTAGCTCAGGTAGTATTCCAGTGTGTTGCACACTACATGTTCCACTTTTGTCGAGCAGTTCATAAAAAGTACACTTAAGGGACAAAAGAGAATCCCAACGGAAAATTGAGGAGCTGTTTCCATGTGACATTCTGGATATTCTCAAGCTTGCAATTTCTCTTTCCGGTCAAGTGTCAGTAGTTGGAAACTGTTGCTCATTATAGACAGAGTGTATTGATCCTGAGGAAAACATGATGAACTGGGGACCTTACTTTCAAGTAATACCCACCTTCCATAGGCAAATAAAAACTTCTTGTTGTTATCAGAATTGCAATTACAAATGAGGTAGACATCAAGTAATGCAGGGTAGGCTTTGCGTATAGTCATTCTATTTGAAAATTAATTAAACTGATGTAAGTAAACAAAAAATAAAATGTGTATGCTCTAAATAGTCAAAGAATGAGGTTACTTGTATGTCTGTGGACTTAGTACTACGAGAAAGTGAGGACTGCAGATGCTGGAGGCAAGAGTAAAAAAATGTGGCGCTGGAAAAGCGCAGTCGGTCAGGCAACATGCGAGGAGCAGGAGAGTTGACATTTTGACCATAAGCTCTTCATCAGGAATGTGGGTAGGAATGCTCAATAGGGCTGAGAGATAAATGGGAGGGGTTGGGGAGGGGGGAATGTAGCTAGGAATGTGATAGGTGGATGAAGATGGGAGGGTGATGGCGATAGGTTCTGAGGAGCAGAAAGAACATCTCATCTTCTGCCAACTACACGGAATCAATGTTGATTTCAGCAGTTTCCTCATCTCCCCTCCCCCACCTTATCCAAGATCCAACCCTCCAACTTGGCACTGCCATCTTTAACCGTCCTGCCTGTCCATCTTTGTCCCCACCTATCTGCTCTACCCTCTACTCTGACCTATCACCATCACCCCCACCTTCATCCACATATCACATTCCTAGCTACCTTTCCCCCAGCCCTAACCCCCCTCCCATTTATCTCTCAGCCCCATTGGGCACTCCCACCCACATTCCCGATGTTTCGAGCATAAGCTCTTCATCGACTTTCCCGCTCCTTGGATGCTGCCTGACCGGCTGTGCTTTTCCAGCACCACACTTTTTCACTGTGGACCTAGTACTGAGAACCATTACTAGAGGCTTGCCTTGCTTATTCTCCAGGCTCATTACTCTTTCATAGGTTGATTCCCTGAAAGTAGCTGATCCATCCACATGAGCCAACTTGTTGTGTGGAACTGAAACAGCATAAATTGTTAACAGCAAAGAGAAAAAAGATGAAGGAAATTCATTCTCTAACTTTGCTCCAGCCAAATGCTGACTTTATATCTGACCACAGAACTGCATTACAGTTTTTGTGGTGTTAAATTTGCAAATACAGCATGTTAACATTTGTCTACTGTTGACAATCATAATGGATATTGAGGCAAAATGAAAAACAATACAGCTTGAAAAAAATAAGTTAGTGCTTCTATTAAAATGGAAAAGGAATTTTATACAAAAACACATTAAGCTTTAGTATACTTAAATGTCATTCAATACAGAGAGACAAGCAGCCTGTATCCTGCACATTAAGTTTTAATGCGCTGACATTAGACCACTATCAGTCAGCCTCAATAAAGAATCATAACCTGAAGCTTCTTGCATCATGACAAGCTATCCAGAAATGCCCAATGTTCCCTTTCTAGTTAAGTGCAACTAAAGCAACACAATGTACAGAAACCTAGCGAAAGGCTGGAATGTAGCCAGATCGCAATGATGCAATTCAAACTCAGTTTATCAAAGGAACAAAACCATAAAAGTAAAAGCAAATGTTCCATCAAGAGCTGAAAATATTGAAATCTGAGATTGAAATTTGTTTTTAAAAAATAAGCAAATGACTAAACAAAAGATTGCAAAAGTTATATTTGCAATCTGTTATAAGCATTCTGTCATAATATTTTCCCTATTTACATGTCTGCATAGCAATATTCATAGTCATGGAATGGGACAATACAGTTGCAAATGTCAAACTAATTAAGAATATGTACTGTATTTATGCTCCCTGGATAAATTTGGAAAACATTGAGTTTTCTAACTACTTACTGCCAGTTAATTCAGAAGTACATAGCCAGGAATTCATCAATTCCAAGGGTCAAGGAGAAAGTTATAAGCCATTAGCAGTGTGTAAGCAAAAAATGGGATTTAAAATAAAAGAAACTTTGGCTACAGTTGACAGGCCAATTCTGTGGAGGAGAAACTTTCTGTGGCCAGTTGATCAATGCAGCCCTGATAGGAGGAGTTAGAATAAGAAGCCTTGTTACTGAGCCCCCTGAGGCACCTGTCAGTCTGGTTATTGCAGGGAACAGATTTGCTGCAGGAAAGATCTTGGCAGCATTTTCAATCAACTCAAAATAGGTAGTTAATGATTCAAACAGATAGTCACTGCCACCTCATGATCCAACACTAAAATAAGTGACTTTTCTCATCGGACAAGGAAGATTCCACCCTGAAACTTCTTTGTACTTCAAAATGTGAGTCATATTCAACTCAAAATGTTAACTTCGCTTCTCTTAATATTTCTTATGATTTTAATTTCAGATATCCAACATTTGCAGTATTTGGCTTTTAATTCAATATGATTCCTTTATCAGGTTCAACCATCAGGCTCAAGAATGGCCTAGTAGTATTATTAAATCTGGACTATTAATCCTATGTACTGGGAATCCGAGATCAAATCCCAGCACGGCAGACGGTGGAATTTCAATTCAATAAACATCTGGAATTAAGAATCTACGAATGACCATGAAGCCATTGTTGATTATCAGGAAATCCCATCTGGTTCACTAATATCCTTCAGGGGAGGAAATCTATTATCCTCACCTAGTGTGCCCTGTATGTGACTCTGGAGCCACAGCAAATGTGGCTGATTCTCAACTGTCCTCTGAAATGGCCAAGCAACCATTCAGTTGTATCAAGCACTGCAAAGTTTCAGCAAAGAATTTAAAGCACCTGTTGACCCCGCAAAGTTCTCCTTATGAACAGCTGGGGGATAGTGCCAAAATTGGGAGAGCTGTCTCATAGACTAGTCAAGCCACAGCCTGACATGGTTATACTCCAGAATCATACCTCACTGACAATGTCTCAGACACCACCGTCACCTGGGAGTTGCCCTGAGGGTCCTCAAAATTGACTCCCAGCCCCAAGAAGTCTCATTGTTTCAGGTTAAAAATGGGCAAAGAAATCTCTTGCTGATTACCACATATTGACCTCCCTTTGTTTGATGAATCTGTACTTCTCAATGTTGAACAACACTTGGAGAAAGCACTGAGGGTGGAAAGGACACAAATGTATTCTGGATGGGGAATTTCAATGTCACCAAGAGTGACTCAGCAGCAGTACTACTGATTGAGCTGGTTGGACTCTAAAGGACATAGCTGCTAGACTGGGTCCACGGGAGATGGTGTAGAACCAACAAGAGGGAAAACATGCTGACCTCATCCTTGCCAATCTGCTGACTGCAGATGCATTTGTCGATGACAGTATTGGTAAGAGTGACCACCACATAGTTCTTGTAGAGATGAAGTCCCACCTTCACATTGAGAACACCCTCCATCATGTGGTGCGGCACTGTCACTGTCCTACATGGGACAGACTTTGAACATATCTAGCAACTCAAGACTGGGGATCCATCAGGTGCTGTGAGCCATTAATAGCAGCAGAACTGCAGTACACAATCTGCAACCTCATGGCCTGGCATAGCCCCCACTCAACCATCTCCATCAAGCCAGGGGTCAATCTTGATTCAATGGAAAGTGCAGGAGGGCATACTAGGAGCAGCATTATGGCCAAAAATTAGTTGTAATGCGGTGAAGCTACCAAACAGAACCATTTAAATGCTAAGTAACATAAGCAGCAACGATAGACAAAGCTAAGCAATCCTGCAACATACGGGTCACATCTAACCTCTGCAGTCCTGCCACATCCAGTTGTGAATGGTGGTGGATAATTAAACAGCTCACTGGAGGAGGAGGCACCATAAATATCCCCATCCTTAATGATGGAAAATCCCAGTGCATCTTGCAAAAGATAAAAAAGATAAAGCTGAATCTTTCACAACAATCTTCAGCTAGAAGTGCCAAGTGGATGATCTATCTCAGTCTCCTCCAGCATCTCATATGCCAGTCTTTAGTCAATTCAATTTACTCCATGTGATATCAAGAAATAATTGGAAGTATTGAATACTGCAAAGGGCCTTGACAATATGCCAGCAATAGTACTGAACTTTTGTGCTCCAGAACTTTCCACTCCTCTAGCCAAGCTATTCCAGTACTGCTATCTACCAACAAATGTGAAAAATTGCCCAGATATGTCGTGTACACAAAAAGGAGTCCAAATTCAACCCCACCAATTACCACCCATCAGTCTACTGTCGATCATCAATAAGGTGATGAAAAGTGTGGTTTCATCAACAGTGCTATCAAGTAGCACCTGGTCAGTGATAACCTGCTCAATGAAGCCCAATTTGGGATCCACCAGCTCCTGACCTATTCCAGCCTTGGTTCAAATATGGACAAAAAAAAGTGAATTCCAGAGGTAAAGTGACAATGACAGCCCTTGACATCAAAGCCACATTTGACCAAACATATTTAACCAAGTATCCCCATCAAAACTGGAAGCAATGGTAATCAGGAAGCAGACTTTCTACAGAAGTCATAAGTCATTTCAACTCCAGGACATCTCTGCAGAAGTCCCTTAGGATATTGTCTTATGCCCAATCATCATCAGCTGCTTTGTCAGGTGAGCTTCCCTCCAGTATAAAGTCAGAACTGGGGATGATCGCTGATGAATGCACAATGTTAAGTACCATTTGTGATTCCTCAGATACTGAAGCAGTCCATATTCAAATGCAACAAGGTCTGGACAATATCCAGGCTTGGGTTGATAAGTGGAAACATTCGCTCCACACAAAAGCCAGGCAATGACTATCTCCAATAAGAGACAATGTAACCGCTGCCCTTTGACATTTAATGGTATTACCATCATTGAATCGCCTGCTGTCAATATCCTGGGTGGTTACCATTGAACTGAAACTTAACTGGACTCGCCACATAAACTGTGTCTACAAAAGCAAGTCAGAGCCTAGGAATGATGTGATGAGTAATTGACCTTCTGACTCTCCGAAGCCTAGTCATAATCTACAAGGCACAAGTCAGGACAGTGATGGAATACTCCCCACTTGCCTAGATGGGTGCAGCTCTAACAACACTGAATAAGCAAGTGAAAGGAGCCCGCCTGATTGGAGCCACATCCACAAACATCCATTCCCTTCACCACAATGTTCAGTAGCAGCAGTGAATGTTATCTACAAGATGCACTGCAGAAAGATCATTAGACAGTACCATTTCCATCTGGAAAGACAAGGGCAGCAGATACATGAGAAAATCACCACTTACAAGTTCTCTCTCGGGCACACACCATCCTGACTTGGAAATATATCACTGTTCCTTCACTGTAACTGGGACAAAAATCCTGGAATTCCTTCACTAAAGTCTACCAACAGCACATGGACTGTGGCAGTAGAAGAAGGCAGCTCATCACCATCTTCTCAAGGGAAATTAGGGACAGGAAATAAATGCTGGCCAGACAGTGATGCCCACATCCCATCAGCAAATAAAAGAAAATATGTTGGCTGTGTGAATAATGTAACACTACCATGCACCTACAAAATTGAGCACTTAAGAAGATTGCTATTTCAATTTTAGTTTTATTTGTACAGAACATGGAAATATACCTCAACCACTGTAATATTGGCCAACCAATCTTTGAAATGTTCCAATTACCAAGCATGACAGACGTAAGCACAGTTAGTTATTTTTGCAATTTTAGTACTTTATTTGATACAGAAAGTAATAGTTTTACTGAATAGTTGCACTATATTTTTTAAAAAGACAAGTATGCCTCTGAAACAAAATGGTTGAGAATCCCAGAATTTATTAATGTGACGCAATATGGCAGCACGAAGGAATCTTTGATGTGTGACTGAAAACAATAATTTCTTTAAAGATCATTGCTATATTTTACCAGGACTGCTAAATCGAGGACTTTTAATGAACAGAAAACAGTTAAAATGTTGTCATCAGACAGAACAGAGAGCACTGTGAGTGCCTTACTCCAAAAATATCTGAAAAATTTATGATTTCTATTAAAACCTCAGAACATCAAACGTACTCATGAGACCAAGTTATAATCTGCAAACTGTTGTATAATTTTGAATTTGGAAGTGTCAGTGTTAGACTGGTGGACAAAGTTAAAAATGACAACACCAGGTTATTGTCCAACAGGTCTATTTGGAATCACTAGCTTTCGAAGCGCTGCTCCTTCATCAGGTGGTTGTGAAGAAGCAGCGCTTTGAAAGCTGGTGATTCCAAATAGACCTGTTGGACTATAACCTGGTGTTGTGTGATTTTTACCTATAATTTTGAAACACGTTTTTTTGAATAGTGTGAATATAAAGGCAGCACAGTGGCTCAGTGGTTAGCACTGCAGCCTCACAGCGCCAGACCCCCAGGTTTGATTCCCACCTCGGGTGCCTGTCTGTGTGAAGTTTGCATGTTCTCCCCGTGTCTGCGTGGATTTCTTCCCACAATCCAAAGCTGTGCAGGTTAGGTGAATTGGCCATGCTAAATTGCCCATAGTGTTTTGGGATGTGTAGGTTAGGTGCATTAGTCTGGGGTAAAGGTAGAGTAGTAGGGGAATGGGTCTGGCTGGGTTACTCTTCAAAGGGTTGGTGTGGACCTGTTGGGCTGAAGGGCCTGTTTCCACACTGGAGGGATTCTATGATGTATAAAACAAGGTTATCTTCTGTTATGTCTTATATTTTGCTGTGGTATCCTAATTACTGATTGTTTCTTTCAAACTCTGTTTCATGGCAAAGGCAATGTAATGAATGAGATAAAAGATTGAAAATTACATATGATTCTTCTCATTATATCTTGTTCAACTGATTTTATTATTATCTGTATATTAGGAACAGTAACAGAATATATTGGTCATACAATATTCCACAAAATCAGTGGAACACAATGCTTTCTTCTCTGAGTGTTTGGTGGTGAAGAGAGGGCCTTTAATCAGATGGGAGAGTAGGGGTATGGAGCCTGTTATTCAAGCTCCAATTAAATCTGTGATTGGAAGGCCCCTGGACAACGTTCCTGACCTGCTACAAATAGAGGCCTTTAAATGGGCAATTAAATGGTTCCTTGCAATGTCCTCTGCCAAGCGGAGGACAAACAAATCTCTCTCAAACCTCTCTCAGCTGTAATGCTCTTAACACTGTTCCAGATGGGTTCACTTTGCAGACTAAAGTCAAACTTACTGATGGACGTAAGGCTGAATCACTCACCAATAGATGCGAAAAAAGGAAAACATTACAGGACAAGGAAATTTCTGAGAAACGAGACAAGATACATTTTGATGAACTGATGAAAGTTGAAAGGAACATGTCTTTGATAACACAGATCGACACAAATGGGGCTAAAAAAATGTTTTTGGGGCTAAAAGTCAGTGTGGCCATGTTTTTGAGGGCATCCTGCTGGAAGGCTTAGTGAGTTCTCTAGCCTTATATGACCAATTTGCCTCATTAAATACCCATCCTGCCTCAATGGCGTCACTCTTACCTGATTCCAGCCCCATTTTACTGTTCCCAGAAGAGCTGGCTACTTACCAATATCTGCCAAAATAAAACCAGCATCACTGGTAGCAACATCATCTTTAAAAGACTGCAGTGCACTCAGACGAGTGCTGACAGTCTGATGTGGCCTTACTCATTGACGGACATTCATGCAGAAGATGTTGGAGAAGATGTTGCAGAAGATGTTTGGAGAAATTGGTGCCCGATTCTCAGACAGGTACCCGGAGGTCCTGATGGATAAGATAGTCCTAATGAGGATGCCCTCCTCCCTGAGGACCAGCAGATTAAGTCACACCACCAGACCTTGGCAGCCTGATCCAAGGTCACCACTCCGGTCAATTTGGTCTCCACAGTCTGGAGGAATAGCTGGTAGTGACAGAAGAAGATCAATGACTTTTCCACTGTGCCAGGGCAAGTGCCATACTCTTCTCTCTGCTCCCTCACACCCATTCTATCACTGCTACTGGACCTATCTCACATTAAGGTTAGTGCTGACTATTCTTACTATTGGCTGCTACGTGGTCACTTAATTGTTTTTGGTTGCCCCCAGCTCCCCTCCACAATACTAATCCTGCTGGGATTCTGCGTTACCGCCTCACTCACCTGGGACTCCTCACCACCTTTAGACCATCTGCATCAGCATTAATAGATGTACCACTCAGTTTCATCTCACTCAATCCTTCTTTTTTTCTCATTACAGGAGAAGACAGCACACTATAGGAGAGAAGAACAGACTGAAGGAGTACCCGAAATCTGACACAAACACCTACCTATGCAGAGAGATTCCTTTCCCTCGTAGAAGACTGAGATCCAAGGGGATGATGAGATATCCATGTCACACCAACAATGTAAATACCATTATGCATTACACTCCATTATTCATTACCGAGCATGACAGATATAAGCACAGTTCATTATTTTTGCAATTTTATTACTTTATTTGGCACAGAAATTAATACTGTTCTCAGTGTCATTCACTGCACACCACTCTGAGCCAGGCCATTATACTTTCTCTCCCTCATGTCTTGCAGGTACCAATGGGATGGCTATGACCTTAGTAGAGAAATGGGTTGCTCTGCCAGAAGTCAGCTCCTTGAGGACAAGAGTACCGAGACCTCAGTGAAAACATTGTGAAGGCTGCTTCCTGCAACCCACAACAGCTCAGGTACTGGCACCCTGGTAGAATGTTAGCCTTAGAAAGTTTGGGAGCACAAGCTGGTCAGCATCTCACTCTGACACCTCCGCAACTGACTGAGGAAGAAAGCTCCCCCAGGCCTCTGTCACTCTGAGGACTGTCAGGGACCAGGCACCTCCTTGGCCTCCAGCAAGAAAGAGGACTCTAAAGGTTTCGGTAATCAAGGAGTTTTTCCACATGCTCGGGGAGAAACAGAAGTAGCAGACATGGATGTGGCAGGCAATGACCCTCAGAGTACAGAGGCTGCAGTAGTGCAGCTACACTGTGGAGACCCAGGTGTCTCAAATATCTGATTGTCTGTCTGCCTCCATGAAGAGGTTGGTGGTTGCTGTGAGAGCCAGGCCAGTACTCAGGTTCTGCTAGAGAGGCGCAAACACCTGTACTCCATCCTCATGGCAACAAAGAAATAGGGAACAGGAGGTAAAAAGTCAAGGAAGCACCACACACAGACCTCTCAGGAATCACCTGCCACGGCACTTCAGATGTGGCCAGGCCCTCACTTCCACCCTGCCTGCCTCCCTCCAATCCTTGGAAATTGAAGCTGAGGAGAGTCTCCTTGCCCACAGTAAGATGATCTTTGGTACGTCTGAGCAGGCTCCCTCCACCTCAACTGTAGAACCAGTGAGTACACTGAGATGCAGGAAAAGAAACAAAACAACATTTTGAGGGCGTCCTTGTGGTATGGGTGTCAATGAATGTGAACTCTTCATTATGAAATAAGTATAGGTTTTCTGCTATTTGGCAACACCTATGATGGAGAGTTAGCTCATAATAATCCTTTAATTTAAAGTGCTATGCCTCTTGAACCATGTAGTTGCACTGTTATTGGCTGTAGACCATATTTTCTTAACAATGGCTCACTATCTGATGATATAGTATTTTATTTAGAGCAGAGAAGAATGAGGTGGGGACTTGGTTGAGGTGCATAAGATTACGAGAGGCATAGGCAGTTGGATAAGAAGTAGCTGTTCCCTTTAGTTGAAAGGTCAATAACAAGCGGGTGAAGGTGAAGGGCAGGAGGATTAGAAGGGATTTGAAGAAAATCTTTTCACCCAGAGGATTGAGAGAATCTGGTATGCACTGTCTGGGAGGACAGTTGAGATAGGAAACCTCAAGTTTTAAAAAAATACTTGAATGGGCACTTGAAAAGTCATAATATTCAAGGATAAGGAAGTGCACCATGTTGAATGAGTGTGCTAAATAAAATTTGTCCCACTGATTGCCATGTCATATGTGCGGCGATCTACCTTTGTATCTCACCATGTGGTAGGCTTGCTTCCAGTGCTGGAAAGTGTGACTAGTGTAGATTTAGACTAGTTTTATTGATACAGACCCAATGTGCCAAAGGTGTTTTTTGTAGTCAATGATTCTATAGTGATACTCATTCTATTGCCTACATTTAAGTGAGATGGCTATTAGCATTACTACCAGCTTACCAAAATGTAAAGTGTACATTTCATATTTCCTCCAGGGATTGTTTATATTTTTCTTCTCTTTTATACTGCTCTACCTCAATAACCTATTCATTTAGTTTGATCGTTGACTTCTTGCCTTTCTGAAACTGTCTCCCACTTGGCACATTTTTTGAGAATGACCTATTGTATGACAGATAAAACATTCAGTTTTAATAAACTACCTTTGCATCTTAAAGTTTGTGTTCATGAGGTTTCTTTGCTCCACAGTGCTGACAAGGACTTTTAGTATTTCCTGTCTGACCTCCGCATTGCACTGGTTTTTCATATGTATCATTTGTTTTATACCTTAAGGACTGAATGGAATCTGTTGGTCTTCTGTGCCAAATTGGACTTCTTCTCGTAGGATTAATTTGTGTTGAACCAGACTTCTGCTTTTGTAACACCTTAATAGCTTTGTCTACAGTCAGATCTTCTATGGATCGTAATATATCCTGCCAAGTCTCATCAGCAATTCCTATAAGTCTTTTTTTATGAATTCAGACTTTAAAAATCAGTATTGCTACATTTTTTTCATTAATACCATAGAAATCATTAATATTATTAATGGATTCTCCTGAATGTTGAACTCTTCTTTTAAATCTGTTCTTTTAAAAAATGCATTTATTCTGAGATAAAAGTAATTGTCAAAACTTTTTTGTGTTTCTTCAAAATTATCTGTTGCTTCTTTTACATTTTTTTGATCTGTAAATGTCATCAACTATATTCTCAATTGCATACAGAAGTGGATTAAATTGCTAGGCTTCTGATTTAGTATCTATTTTGGAAAGAATTCCATCTCATAAAAATGCTCAATTTTGCACTGTATTTGGTCTATCTCCGAAATGAAATTTTCTGACCAATATTATTTCTCCTCAATTCTCCTTGAATTATTTACTTTCCTTGTTTAGAAGGCTTTTATTTTGTAGAAATGGGTCTGTATGATTGACTGTAGATTTTTCTTTATTGAGTCATAATTTGAAGATTTTATTTATAAGGTGTTAATTGCTTAGCTGTTCCATGCTGCTAACTGCTTGATAAAGTGACTTAAAGCTGAGTCTGAAGATACTGGAAAATCTTCAGATGTTTGTCACTGCTACCATGTTGTATGAGGCGCACTAAATAAAATTTGTCCCACTGACCGCCATGTCATATGTGCGGCGATCTATCTTTGTATCTCACCATGTGGTAGGCTTGCTTCCAGCATCATCTTTAAGTGTAGGAATCTACGCAGCTTGCTTGAGCTGTTGTGGTGCAGAAACTCAATTATTGATACAACTAGAAGAGACACCTAACATTGAACAAGAACTAGTTTATTGAATGCTAGTGATTAGTTACAGACTACAGTGAAACAATATAAGAGCTGGATGTTTGATCTTACTCCTCTGAGATGCTATATCCTCTGGGTGCTCTGGTTTCCTCCCATAGGCAGTTGTGCAGGTTATGTGGATTGTCCATGGTAAATTGACCATAATGTCCAGGGATTTGCAGGTTAGGTGTATTAGCCCTGGGAAATGCAGGGTTACAGGAATAGGTTGGGGGGTGAAATATAGGTGGGATGCTCAAGAGAGGGGTGATATGGACTCAAAAAGCTGAATGACCTGCTTCCACACTGTAGGGATTCTTTGAAATCCCAAGCGGTTCTGCCATAAATCTAAATTATATCAACATATTGGTTGGTACTTATAATACTCCTCAGTATTAACCCTTCCTAAGACCAATATTCAACTTTCAGTTTCTGAACACATTGAACAAGGATCTTATTAAGGAGTTTTCATAATTTGAGCTCTGAGAAAATATATTGTCATTCATTTTTCTTATATTTGTTGTTCTCATAGAAAATTCATTTTCTGAATGTTTTCTTTCTGAAGAAGTCAAGCAAATGGGGTCTAAGTTCTGAAATCCGGGGCTCTATAAATTTCATGATAGTCCAAATACACTTTCAAATGTTTAACATAGCAGCCGGACAAGGTCAGGGGAACAAAATTTGAACACAAGTTTTGCTCACAATTTGCCTCCATTCATTTTTCTGACAGTTGAGGCTCCTGTACATTCAAATGACACAATGATATTAAGATTAGATTTACTGCATATTCAGAAGTGGGAGGACACCAGGATAGCAGCCATATCTGTAGCAAAAGAAAAGGAAATATGCCTTCTCTGAGAGGATTGAAAATGTAGATAAATAATAAGGAAAATGGCAACTACCTCCTGCAGCTTCACTCACTGATGACACTGAACACTCTGGGCTGAAGATTATGATGTTGATCACTCACAATAAGGGAGGCTGGCAGTGGGTAAGGAATCTGAAAGTTAAAAAAAAATCACACAACACCAGGTGATAGTCACCTGATGAAGGAGCGTCGCTCCGAAAGGTAGTGTGCTTCCAATTAAACCTGTTGGACTATAACCTGGTGTTGTGTGATTTTTTAACTTTGTACACCCCAGTCCAACACTGGCATCTCCGAATCTGAAGTGTGTGAGTAGTAGGTTTGTCAGTGGTTTTGTTTTAAAATAGAACATTGGAATTAGTATCCTAAGTGCGGAACTCTGGACAAATCAGAGAGGGTATAGGAGTATGAAGGGGAGAATTTGTGATGACAAACTGTACATCACTGTTGAATCTTCACTATTTAAAGCACCCAGTGAGACCCTGAATGGAAGCATTCTGTAACTGTCAAGAGAGAGCTAGCTCCTAGTGATGCTCGTCTAGCTGGGCTCACATGGAGATCCTGTTTTCTGTGATTGAGAGTCCTGGAGGTGACATATGCATGGCTGGAATTGGCCAAGGAAGTGAGCAGCAGGAATGTGTTGCCTTGGTCCTGGATAGTCTTTCAAAAGGTTCAATGGCTGCATCGGGATACGAAGTGTAAGCAACATCACATTAAAGTGCAAACTCTGTCACTCTAACTACGCAAACTTGCCCAGACTGCATTCCTCAAACTATAATACCTTGTAGCTCCATTCGGTCCTTTCTTTGAGGCAATGCTTCAGATCCCACCTGACCAACCACACTCACCCTCATTGTATTGACTTACCGCACCCAACTCTCTTAGTCACCCTCCACCCATTACAATTTCATTTCTCATGCTCACAACTCTCTTCTTTCTCTCCTTGCAGGGCTTTAGAACATGAGACACCATGTAGAGCAGGGAACTGTGGGCAATCCTCCAGCCATTGCCACCTGATATTTGCAGAGAAGGATGGGGCAAGCAGAGAATCAGTATGAATGTCACTGGTGATTGAGAGATCAGGTCTCACAGCTACCTGAAGAAGTGGATATTGCCATATAAAATGTAATACTCACTCATATTGACTAGCTATCAGCAGGAATTAAAAACAAATGTTATCTGCACAATGATGACAAAGAACTCTCTTAGGATTGAAATTTCATTCTGAAAAGGTGTGAAGTTCTTTTGTGTTTCTAGCTGCTTCTGGGAAATGTCCACGATTTACTTATCAATGGTGGGAAACCATTAAAATACAGTACCTATTGACTGCATGAACTGTAAACCTCTTGAATTTTCCAGATGGCTAACAGGTCCCTGCTGAGGTGGCCTCCAGGCTGTTGGGAGGAGCAGCAGGGTCTCCTTTAATTCCATCATTATGCCCTAGCACTGCAGTAGCCTGAGGGTCATAGCTCTGGCTCACAAACAATCCACCCTGCAGAGGCCTGGCAGCCATAGCCACTTTGCATTTTAGATTTTCTCAAGTCATCATTGGGCATGTCTCCTTTGTGGCATCTTTTGATTTCCTTCTGCATACACCTCTCCCAATCGGATCACCAGCTGTCCAAGGTCTAGATTAGATTAGATTACTTACATGTGGAAACAGGCCCTTCGGCCCAACAAGTCCACACCGCCCCGCCGAAGCGTAACCCACCCATACCCCTACATCTACATTTACCTCTTACCTAACACCACGGGCAATTTAGCATGGCCAATTCACCTGGCCTGCACATCTTTGGACTGTGGGAGGAAACCGGAGCACCCGGAGGAAACCCACGCAGACACGGGTTACACCAATAGCCCCTCTCAGCTGTTGGACTTGTCCATCACCCTTTAACCTGATATGAGGAGTGCTGTTCTGCAGCAAGTTGATGCCAACAGTCACATTAAACATGTCCACATTAAACACACGGAAATGAACAAAGACAAAGACAGAGAAAGATGTTGAATATGGGCTTTTGAAATTAACTGCTAAGTGGAGGACTAAAATTATTGCTCCTTGATTAAAATGTTACAAGGGAAGGCAAAAAGAAGTTTACACAATCTTCCCTCACATTTGCCTGGGTCCATCAAGATACAATAAAGACTGCAGTTCGACAAAGATGACTTTTATCGTCTCTGAGCCCTCAAAAACTGGTGCTGGCTGCAGATAAGGACAATGACCTTTTGGTGCTTTACTCGCCGCCACAAGTAGTTTAAGACCAGAGTTACACCTAGCCATCATTCTGATTGGTCAGCAACAATCTATACTGTTCAATGACTGGCTAGTTCACATACTTTCATATATGGACTTTCAAAGTCTGGCTGTATGAACGTGAAGTTATTTCTCCTTAACTTTGCCTGTTGCTGCATTGAACTCCACAGTTAGATAAACCACTGGGAATTGGAAGGTGATAACACTGGGGTTTAAATCCTTTTAATTGGGCCAATTAATTATTTGCAATGACGTAATCTCATATATTCACTTTGCTCAGATATAATGGTCAAAGTCAATAGTAGGGTTATTCAGGATTATGACCACTGAAGAACATTAAAAAATATAAGCTGCAGTCTCACCATCCTGGCAGTGTGTCTGCTTTGATGGCTCCAAGAGAGCATTGGCAAATTTGATGATTATGACTTTATGGGATAAATGTGGAACATGGACCATCTCCAAGCAAAGCTCATATTGCTTGCATTCAACATATCAGAGTGAGTCAATCGTAAGGCCACTGATTAAACTGGTTGTGTATCCCATGTCTAGATTGAGTCTTCCCAAAGAATTAAGGGAAGAGAGGGTTAAAGCTGCTGTAATTTCCCATTTGGGATAATTGAGTTGCATCAGAGAATGCTGATGTTGCCCCTGGCTTAAGCAGAATCATGATGGTAATAAGCACATCACGTTCATGGACTTCAAGAGAAATAGAGTATTGGATAAGGAAAAGAAAGGAAGCTAGAAGCAAGAAAGGAATATAGTAGACATCAAAGACTCAAAGCAGTACATGCCCTAGTTGAGTGTAGAAAGTACAGGATGTTGCTTAAAAAACGACATTAGGAAAGTAAAGAGAAGACATTCTCAATAAAAGTTCTTTCAAACTGTTAAATGATGTTGCATTTGATATTGCTATATATACCCTCAGCAGCACAATTAGAGACTTTTATATATAGTTTGTTAGACTCTGGGAAAACAAGAATATATTTGGGCAGCACCAGAGACAGCAACGTGTGATTAATACATATTTACAGTGTGGTACATTGCGACAAGTACCTTGACCAATGTTACTGGCTCCAAGAGCAATATTTCTGTCATAATGACCTGTAGGCAATAGACAGGCAGGAGGCTGGAAGAACACAGCAAGTCAGGCAGCATTAGGAGGTGCAGAAGTCGATGTTTCGGGTGTAACTTTCTTCAGGACTGCACCTCCTGATGCTGCCGGGCTTGCTGTGTTCTTCCAGCCCCTCCTACCTGTCTACTTTGGATTCCAGCATCTGCAGTTTTTCCTGTCTCTATAATGACCTGTATGACAGGTATCAGGACCAGTTTTATCTGCTTGTCTGAAAACTGATAGTACACTGTATGTGGATTCCAGTTCAATGAGCAAACCTACATCTGGAACCTCAACCTGTGCTACAAATCTTCTCAAAACTTGCTGATAGTACACTGATCTTTCATTAGTCCAGTATTACTAGTTTCTCCCTCTGCACTGATGGGGTCTGTACACACCCCCTCTTAATTCCCCTCCTCCTTGAAAATAACTTCAAGATCCCACCAAAGGTTTTCCTCTCCCAGAACACAGTCTGGAGTTGGGATCTGAACATTGACTAAAATCCAACCCATCTCAAACCAAAAGAGAAAATGTTGGAAAATCTCAGCGGGTCTGGCAGCATCTGTAAGGAGAGAAAAGAGCTGACGTTTAGAGTCTAACTGACCCTTTGTCAAAGCTTTGTCCAACTCATCTCAGTTCACTTTCCACAAGACCTGGAAGTGTTCCTCATAGACTGGTGCAGGAAGGACCACTGGTGCAGCATAACCTGTGTTGAAGGTATCACCTCCTGCAAGCTGCAACTGTTTTCTTTTCCTCTGTCCTTTGGGGTGACAGGTGAGGAAGGAGAAGGCTGCTCCTCTTCCTGCCATTGGTGCTGCTATTACAACTGGTGTTGGTTTTGTTCTTCATTTTGTTCCTCAATAGAGGTCTTAGTGAGAGCTGCAGAAGCTATCTCTATGCTGCTGAGGAGGCTGACAGCTGGAAAGTATGGATTAAAAGCAAAAAAAAACACCTGCAAAGCAGCAGGAATAAAATGGATTAGTCTCAGAAATCACCTCCAAAGTGGTGAAGGCACACTCTCAGAACACATCCTGTGAGTAAAAGTCTCTCACTAAGGGAAGAAAACAGCTTGCATTTCTTAGTTTATAAAGCTTTCCAGCCTGTCAATAACCAAGGTCTGTCAATTCTTGCTATACCTACTAAATCCTTGTACTGACAATTAAAGTACGGAGGGTAAAAAAAATGCACTCAACTGCCTATTAGCACACATTGAGAACAAAAAAAAACACAGTCTGTCCCACAGGATTCCTCGAATGTAACCAAATATGCTCAAGTTAAATCCAGAAGGCAGAGGGTTTAATGTTGGGTTCCTGACACGCTGTCAGTTTTTGCTTTTCTGACCTGTCAGATCCACTGAAACCCTCCCACCCTAGCAGTTAAAATTCCCCACTTGACATGTCATTGCAACCATTGTTGATAACACTTAATATTATTTGTGTTTGTATATATTACACTGTTTCACTGGTATCTTATGAGTGGCACTATTTATAATAAATAAATTAGATTTTTTTTTTCAAAGACGTCAAATGAAAAGACGCTGTATAGATAGCAAGCTGTTGTAAAGCATAATATAAACCAAATTAAAAGATAAATCACTCATATCAGTGCTATGTTTTACAAAATGATAATTCATCTACATCATTACAGTAAAGATTAGATTACCTACAGTATGGAAACAGGCCATTCGGCTCAACAAATCTACACCAATCCTCCAACGATCAACCTACACAGACCCATTCCCCTACATTTACCCCTGACTAATGCACCTAATATGATGGGCAATTTCCCATGGCCATTTCACCTGACCTGCATATCTTTGCATTATGGGAGGAAACCAGAGCACCAGGAAGAAACCCATGCAGACACCAGGAGAATATGTAAACTCTGCACAGACAGACAGTCAGTCACTCAGGGTGGGAATCAAACCCAGGTCCCTGGCGCTGTTAGGCAGCAGTGCTAACCACTGAGCCACCATGCCACCCTTAGCAAAGCTAAGCAAAATATCCATGACCTGATACTGAAGAGCAGAACAAGTTGTTCTGGTGATGAAATAACCAAATTGACTTGCCTGACCTTTAGTTAAGCTGTTGATTGAAGCAGGATTTATAATGTAAGACTGATGCAGGCATATATCGCTGTTCTTAAAATGTGTGCATTACATGTATAAAACTACAAGTGTTATTGTATCTTGACAGAATACAGTTGAAAAGAGCATTTACACTTTTGTTACAATTCTATTTCAAGGTTTTGCAACCAGTAGAAATTATAAAATACAAAACAAAATGAACAATGTGCTACCCAGAGGCATGAATGGTATTTATGCCCTTTAATGTCAAATCTTTCAAATTAACCATCATAATTGACAAAAGCCATACTTTTAAAACACATTTCTTAAGAGACTGCTTGCATAATTTGATGAAAATATTTATTTAGTTCAGAATCAGCCCAGAACGATAGGATCATAATTTTCTTCCTTCTAATGACTATTAAGAGTTGTTAAAAGCAAGTTCTTCCTTTGTAAAATGAATTTGGTTATTATCATCTAACCCCTTGAAATGTAAGATTTGATAGCCAACAATTCTTTGACTTTTCTTCTGCATATATGGGCTGAACAGATTATGTATAGATCAAGCTCCTATAAAATGCATTACTTAAGACTCAACTTGAGACTGGTAAAACACTCACACTTCAGCAAAATAAGAACAATGAGCATGTGCTGGTTAATATCAACCAGAAATCTGACCTCAACAGGAAATCTGAGATCAGTGCAAGGGAAAGAGCAGATACCAGTCATGACAGATCTCAAATCTCTTTACTGTAATTGGGGAATGCCAAATTTTCAAATGCAGTGAAAGGAAAATCTATCCATACACAGTTGAAAAATGTCGACTTAATATATTCCATCAATTGTAGCATATATAGCTAACTATGTTAATTCCACATGCATTGTATCTGGCTGTTACCACAGAAAAAAGGACAAAAAAGTTTACATTTTCATAAGCATCTTCTTCAGCCTCAGATGGTCTCATGTAATTTGCAGCCAATGAGATACCTTTTTCTTTTGAATTTTGACATGCATAATTTAGAAAATGTAGGAGACAACTCGCAAAACAACAATTTGATAGTCATCTAATTGTAGGTGGTGTTTGAGGGGTGACTATTGATACTGTGGAGAATTCCCTTGTTTTTATTCTGATTAATTTCATGCTCAAGTTCCTGTGTTTGGATTTGTACCCACAAATGTCGAGTCATGGGGGTTAGAATGCTAAAATACAGTTTCTATCAGTTCCCTGAATCTTTTCGCCAATTATCAAAGAAAATATTAAGCAAAGTCATAGAATCATACAGTATGGAAACAGACGCTTCAGTCCAACCAGTCCATGCTGAATATAATCCCAAACTAAACTAGTCCCATCTGCCTACTCCTGACCTATATCCTTTCAAACCTTTCCTATTCATGTATCTATCCAAATGTCTTTTAAATGTTGTAATTGTACCCACATCCATCATTTTATCAGGAAGTTCATTCCACATGCAAAACTATGTGTAAAATATTTGCCTTTTATGTCTTTTTTAAAATCTGTCTTTTCTCACCTTAAAAATGTGCCTCCAGTCTTGAAATTCCCCAACATAGACAAAAGACAACTAACACTAACTCTAACTATCCCTTTCCTTATTTTATAATCTTCTGTCAGATCATCTCTCAACCTCCTACACCCTAGTGAGTAAAGTCCCAGCTTATCCAGGCTTTCTTAAATAACTCAAACCTTCCATATCTGGCATCATCCTGGTAAATCTCTTCTGAACCCTCTCCAGCTTGATAATATCCTACCTATAACTGGACGACTCGAACTGGACACAGTATTCCAGAAGAAGCCTCGCCAATGTCCTGTACAACTTCAACATCATTTCCAACTCCTATATTCAAAGACTAAGCAATGAAGGCAAGCATGTCAAATGATTTTTTAACCATCCTGTGATGCTTCAAAGACTTGTGTACCTGCATCCGTGGGTCCCTATGTTTTACAATGCTACCCAAGGCCCTACCATCATTGTGTAAGCCCTGCCCTTGCTTGATGTATCAAAATGTAATACCTTGCACTTATCCAGATTGAACTCCATCTGCCATTTTTCAGCCCAATGACCTACTTATCAAGATCCCTTTGTAATTTTAGAAAACCTTCTTCACTGTCTACAATGCCGCCTACTTTGGTGTTGTCCACAAACTTACTAACCATGCCATCTATATTCTCATCCAAATAATTTATATAAATGACAAACCAAAGAATGAGTATTTTATGGACAGTTTTAGGGATAATAGATAATGTCAGTGCAATATTTTATTTTTTCATTTTTGAATTATTGCAAGTTTAATTTAAACTTAAATGCTGAGTAAGACAGAATTAATGCAGTGGGCTAGCAGACAAATAAATAACAAGCAGTTTAGTTATGTCAAAGTAATTGAGCATTAACTGCTTGCTGGTTACAAACGGAGATCAGTATCGGAGATTGCTATAAATGGGTAAGGTAATTTAGGATTGAACTTTTTAGGAAATTGATAAATTAACAGCCTACCTTTTTATTATTAGCCATGTCTCAAGACTTTAAGCTTTCTCATCTGTGGTGATGCTGTCACTTTAAAGATTATTTTGTACAGTTTTTTTTGAGAGAGAGATTATAAGGCAGAGGTAGCAAGCTGACTCTAAAGAAAGTAAACAATGTAAGAGGCCTTGTGGGTTTTTAAAAGTTGGAGTGGAAGCAGCCTGGTTATGGCCATCTCTCACAGACCAGCCTTTCTATTTTTTTTAAGGGAGCTTTGAGAAGTTTTTTTAGTTTAAAGCGGAAATCTTTGGGGTATCAAAAGTGTTGGAGCTTCAGAGAATGTCTCTTAGCTACTACTTTCTCTGAATTTTCTCTTAATGTTTTTTCCCTTCTGGATTGAAGAACTGTATGTGAAAATCTGTGTCTGATTTGTTTTTTTTTGCCAAGGAGAGTGTTTATAAGATATTACTACATGGGATCAGTTTGTTAGTAATTGTTAAGTTATGCTAAATTCCTCTTTCTTTTGTTTGTATTTTACCTATAGTGTTTAAATAATTTGTGTTTTGTTTAATGTTGAGTAGTTTGACCAGTTGCATCACATCTGAAACACGACACTTCATATCTACATTTAAAATAAGAAAAAGTTAGGGTCTCAGCTACCTTCATAAAATATGGTGAGGGGGTTTTATCTGGTCCATAACACATCATTATGAAATAAAACAAAACAAGTTGCATATATACAGCAGGTCTGGCAGCATTTGTGGAGTGAGAAAAAACAGTTAACATTTTGAGTCCAGTGTTCTGATGAAGGATCACTGGACTCGAAAAGTTAACTCTGTTTCTTTCTCTCCGCAGATCCTGCCAAACCTGCTGAGTTTCTCCAGCACTTTGTTTTTTCTTTGTTTCAGATATCCAACATCCAAAGATTTTTGTTTTATCTTAATTGGTGCAGCTGAAAAATTTATTGGAGGGCGTTTGCTGCCTATCGATAAAAAATTCTCTCGCTGTAGAAGTAAATGTATTTTTTAAAAACCTAATTTCCTGATTACCCACAACCATCAATACCAATTGCACAGAAACAGTGCAAATATGGGATTTAAATTGTTGGAAGATTCTCCTGTATTCTTGATGCAATTTCAACTTGCTCATCTCAATTTCTCTTAAGTTTGGAATAGAAATGGTTTTGACAGAAAGGAACTGGTCCATAATTAAATGGCAAAGTCATGTCCTGATGATATAATCAATATGAATAAACTTAACTTTAAGTCTTACTAAAGTCTCTATGGTCTCAGGTATTGTGGGTATTTGAATTGTATCCCAACAACAAGAAAGGACATTTTATTTATATAGCACTTTACATGATCACTAGATTACTCAAAGCAATCTTACATCCAAAGAAATACATTTATATATGTGGTGTAATACAGAAAATGCAGTTGCGCACAGCAAACGTCCATACACAAAGTGGTAATGAGCAGGTAACCTGTTTTAAGATGAAATTTAATTATAAGTATTGATCTCAATCCAATAGTTTTATGGAAATAATGCCATGCGATTTTTTTACATCCACCAAGCAGGCAGCTAGAGTCTGATTTATTACCTTAACCAAAAAAAGCTGGTAGTAGCTGTGTAGTACTGCACCGAGTTTCAGCCTTGATTTTTGGGCTCAAGCCTGGATAGGGCCTTATGTATAGAAGCTAGTGACTCAGACAATAATGCTACAATGTGAACCACAGAAGACACAAGGAAAGCGTTAAGAAATAGTTATTTAACAAAACCCTTATATAGTATTACATCAATTTATCATAGGTTTATAATCAGGTAATGTATCCACGACACAAAAGGAGATTTTAAACACTCTCCAATGCATGCTATTGTGAAACTAATTTACATTTCAAATACATTCTAAATCATTTCCTCAATGTAAATTTCCCTTTTTCAAAAGACACTATTAAAAGCCTCTGTCAGTCATACACCCTCTCAATGCAGCTTGATGAAACAACATTATGTTTTGTAATACTAAGCAGTTTAAAAGCACTTTTACATTTTTCAGCCAACAGTAGACATGCTTCCCTTCTCCATATAGTCCATTTTATAATGGCTTTCTATTTACGGAACTGATCGAAGTGTGGACCAATGGAAATTTGGGTCTCTGAATCTGCTTTTGGTTTAAAGTAAATGCAAAAAAAATTGTTGATTAAATTGGTGTTTAGGTCATTTATAACACCAAGACCATAGGGATTTTACAGTATGACATAGATTAAAAGAAGGGGCAAGAGCCATTCAGAGGTCATTTTCCCGATACAGAGCCAATTTAAACAATTAGTAAAATGGCACCTTAATTAGACATGAGAACATTGTAAAAAAAAAAATGCACATGAACATGGTACTTAATCTTCTACAACGTGACTATTAATTACTTTGAGTAGTGCAAATTCATATGTCACTCTGTAGACCTCTGGTATCACATAAATAGAACTTGAGGAAACATTAATTTGAAACTCATGTATTCCATTACTTGCCTTCCTGGGAATGTTCAACTGCGTGCCGTCTGGTCAACAGTCTCTGTGGACATTTAGTATTTTCACTTCTTCACAACACATTTGTAACTGGCTTCCATATATGTTATAGATTCCAGTCAGTTTGACTGAATTTGGATTTTGCCCAGTTTTCAGCGTGAAGCTAATGCAAGACATCTGCTACTTCATAAAATCCCAAAGTAATCCAATCTTTATAGGTTCCGGAAATTCTATCCATGCAGATATTCACAGAACTGTGGTAAATGGATATAATTTTTTAACTGAACTGAGATCTACCAGGTTTTGATCCCATGTACAAAAAGAACATTTGAACTAGGGTAGGGTTGACTCAGATTCATGGGTAGTTGCTTCTTCTGCCAACATCACTGCAGCAGGTTGTTAGTGTGTGTGTCCCTTCAAAGCTATCCTGATAAATTGCATCATAGTTTTACCTGATCAGCAATGAGAACTACATTTTCTGAGCAGTCAAAGGTTTTGTGTGAACCTATTTTGGAAAATTTATTTGAAAAGACAAATGATGATTGATCCGAGACAAGAGTGACTGATGTTGTCAAGGAGACTGTGAGAGATTCCAGAAAAATAGCTGGGTGAAATCTTACTCGGCCCTCAATAATAACGGCAAGAAATTTGGGACAATCATTTGAGAAACTGAGTGAGGCCTTTCTCAACATTGAGACTGACAAGTTGCATTTTTTAATAAAGTCCCAAGTGTTGATATAATCTTCTTGCTTGTGAGCAGCAAGAGGCCTATTTGGGTATTAACACTGCCTATCATCCTTATGATTACAGAATTTTGTTTCATTATTATGCAGTCATCTATTCTACTAATCACCAGATAAAAACTAGATGCTGAGAATTCCTAACGTGAAGACTGGGTACCTGACACCTCTAGCTCACATCGTCCTCTGGACTTCCACCCTGGACACCTACCCACCAACATCATAAAGGAACACTCAATAGGTAATGGTTACACACACTACATGTCTATGGATGTTGGCAGCTGACATGTTTTAGCCTCATTGCATCATTATGGTACATCTCTAACTCATTTACGGTATGCTTCTACATTTTAATGCTGTACTTTGAAGTACACCATTACTTTTCACTGCAATGCTGTTGCAAGGACACATTGTGCACACAGACAGACAGACAGACAGTCACTTATCTCATGAATTGGATATCTATGTTATTAAGCACTGGTCTGCTTGCCCTGCAGAGGAAGACACCACTACCAACAAGTACCACTGTATTCCATGAGACAGTTGGCCATCTCAGTCTATGTCTATTCTATCCATTCCAATCCCATTCCATTAAAGATTTGTCTGATCTTGAAATATATACTTTGGTGGCTCTGCTGCAATTAACAATGTTCTATTTTTTTCCTTTATCATTTTAAAACAAAATTGTTAACATCCTTTACTGACATTTTTATGACTTACAGTTGTCCGTAATTAATGAGTTTATAAACAAATGTTTTAGTGGTTTTTTTGGTCTCATAATTTTGGCCTCCTCGCTGAGGGTTTGCTTTGTCAATTTGATTTGCAATAAGCAATCCTAAATAAGTCATTTATCTATAATCATATATCCTTCAGTCCTTTCTCCAACAACTGTAGTATTTATGATCCAATTGCTCCCATCCAAGCCAAAAGCTTGTTCTGATGTGATTACATGCAGACCATGCTACTTTCAGTTTCTAACTTGCCTCAAGTTCTTCAGTTATCGACTAAATCAATTCCCTTCTGCACATGATATTTTAGGAACAGTTCATTTAAGTCAGTTAGCCAATTTATTTCCTGGCCTGGTTATCAAGTGTAAATGTGATAAGTTCAGAAATTAGCATTGTTGCATTTTTTAAACCTACCCAGCATAGTCGTTCTATAGTCTTTCATGGAACACATTATTCAGACTCATTAATATAACTGGTTTAAACATGGTTCTTTTCAATGAAACATTGGTCCCATGATCCTTTTTGTAAGAAGATAAAACATTTGTACTGACCCTTCTGCTCCATTTCTACTTACATACCTCACCTTAGAGCTTATTCAAAATAGGTAGTGAGGATAAGCCGAACAATTACAGACCAGTCAGTTTAACTTCGGTGGACAAAACTTTAAGGAATAATTAGAGGAATAGAGTTAGGAAGCCCATTGAAAAAAGGTGGGTTGTTTAGGAACAGTCAACATGGATTTCTAAAGTTAAAAATCACACAACAGCAGGTTATAATACAACAGGTTTATTTGGAAACTTGAGCTTTCAGAGCGCTAGTCTTTCATCAGGTGGTTCATCAGAGCAGCACTCCAAAAGCTAGTGCTTCCAATTAAACCTGTTGGACTATAACCTGGTGTTGTGTGATTTTTAACTTTGTACATCCCAGTCCAACACTGGCACTTCCAAATCATAACTGCTGTCGGATTTCTAAAGGAATTGTGTGTTTGACTAACTTGAAGCTTTTTGAAGAAGTAACAGAAAGGGCAAGGGTAATGCCCATTGATGTGGCATACAAGATTTTCAGAATGCCTTCTGATACACTGCCATACAGTTATAGCTCATGAAATAAAAAGGACAGTAGCAGCATGGTTACAAAATTGGCTGAATGTTAGGAAACAGGATTTTTTTGGGGCTGAAGGGTAGTTTGTAGTGGAGTTCCTGGGGTTTGGTATAACATCCCAAGATTGGGAAGTCTCAAAAATTTGATTGTGTTTTTTTGAAGAGGTGACCACAAAGATAGATGAAGGCAGAGTAGTTGACATTGTCGACATGGACTTTAGCAAGGCTTTCAACAAGGTTCCACATTGTAGACTGTTTAATAAGATTAGATCACTTGGGATCCAGGGAGAGTTAGCCAATTGGTTACAAAATTGGCTTGACAATAGGAGACAGAGGATGGTGGTATAGAATTGTTGTTCAGACTGGACATCTGTAACCAGTGGTGTGCTGCAAGGATTGGTGCAAGGTCCACTGTTGTTCATGATTTATGAACAATTTAGATGAGAATATAGGAAGTTTGGTTAGTAAGTTTGCAGATGACACAAGAAATGGTGGTTAGTGGATGCTGAAGAAGCTTATCCAAAAGTAGAATGGAATCTTGATCAACTGGAACAGTTGGCCAAGGAATAGCAGATGGATGTTAACTCAGATAAAAGCAAAGTGTTGCATTATGCCAAGACAAACCAGGGCAGGATTTATAGTTCATGGTTGGGCCTTGGAGTGTATCATCGAACAGAGAAACCTATGGATGCAGGCATATAGTTCCTTGAAAGTGGCATCACAGGTAGACAGGATGGTGAAGAAGACATTTGGCATTTGAATTCATTGGTCAGAGCCTTGAGTACAGGAATTGGGCCATTATGCTATGGTTGTGCAAGACATTGGTAAGGCCACATTTGGAGTACTGCATACAATTCTGGTTGCCCTGCTATAGGAAGAATATTAATTAAATGGAAAGGGTGCAAAAAGGATTTTCAAGGCTGTCACTGAGACTGGAAGGTTTGAGTTATAGGGAGAGGCTGGATAGGCTGGGAACTTGTTGCCTGGAGAGTAGGAGGTTGGGTGGGGGTGTGGGGGGAGTGGGGGGAGTGGGGGGAAAAAGGGGGGTGACCTTGTAGATGTTTATAAAATCATGAGAGGAATACATAAGCTGAGTAGCCAAAAGGTATTTTCCCCAGGGTAGGGGAGTCCAAAACAAGACAGCATAGGTTCATGGTAAAAGGGGAAAGACTTAATAGGGACGGAGGGTAAACTTTTCACACAGATGATGGTGCATATATGGAATGATCTGCCAGAAGTAGTGATAGAGATGGGTACAATTACTAACTTTAAAAGAAATTTGGACAGGTACGTGGTCTCCCCTACATTGGGGAGACAGAACGCCAACCAGGAGGAGCATTTTAGGGAACATATCTGGAACACACACCAAACAATCCCACTGCCCTGTGGCCAAACACTTCAATGTCCCCTGCTACTCCCCCAAGGACACACAAGTCCTGGGGACCTTCTCCACCAGCCAAATGGAGGAAGAACTCCTCATTTTCTATCTTGGGATCCTTCAACTACATGGCATCAATATCAACTTCACTAGTTTCCATAACTCCCCTCCACCTACCTCATCCCAGATCCAACTCTCCAATGTGGCACGGCCATCTTGACCTGTCCTACCTTTCCACCGACCTATCACAATCACCTCCCACCTGGATCCACCTTCCCACTAGCCCCACCCTCCATCCCCTTATTTATCTCTCATCCCCCTCCAAAATGTTGATTCTCTTGCTCCACGGATGCTGCATGACCTGCTGTGCTTTTCCAGCACCAAACTTTGACTCTGATTTTCCAGCATCTGCAGTGCTCACTTTCTCTCAGGTACAAGGATAGGAAAGCTTTAGAGGGCTATGGGCTAGATGCAGGCAAATGAGATGAATCCAGTTTAGGAAACTTAGTTGGCATGGATGAGTTGGACCGAAGGACCTGTCTGCATGTTGTAAGACTCTCTAATCTATGACTAAGTTGGGACTGTTCTCCTTGAAGAGCAGAAGGCTAAAAGCAGATCTGGTGGCAGTTTTCAAATTCATGAGGGGTATGGATAGAGTAGAGAGGGATAAATTGTTTGTTAAATGATAGGGAGTTTGAGAATGATAGGGTGCGGATTTAAAGTGATTTGCAAACATAGCAAATTTGATGTATGAAATAACGTCTTCACACAATGAGTTGCCTGGGTCTAAAATGCACTGCCTGGAGTTCTACTGGAGTCAGAATCAATTGAGGTCATTCAATATGGTATTAGTGGATAATTTGAATAAAAACAATGGGGAAAAGACAGATGAATGGCTTTAAGTCATATTGTTCATTGGAGACTGTTAGATCTGATGTAGACATGATGGGCTGAATAGTCTCTTTCTGCACTGTGACAACTCTGTGATTCTATGATTTTTTGACAGTCTCCAGTATCAATAGTTCATAAACGTATAATGTCTCCTTCCTGTATCTCTGCCAACTCACTCCCACAGAGCCATTATTTTGTATTACTTACTTTCACCTTTTTACCTTGGGTGCAAATTTGTCAGCATCATCACCAGTCTCTATATTTACTAGATTATCATTACCCTATTTGTAAGACCATGTCAATTCTCATCAGGGTGAATAAGCCTTATTGGTTATCATTATACATTAAGAATAGCAAGAAATATAACCTTTTGCAAAGCCCTACAGATCCAAATACCAGGTCTTTATGATCTGATATAACATAATGATTCCAATCATTCTTTATCCTCAAGCATTATCTTGGCTCCTGCACTGCATACCACCTGTTTCACTTGTCAAAGTCTCTGTGCTTTACAGAAAAAGCCTACTCCCTTGTTTCACCAATGTCCTTGAAACGTTTTGGAATTCTATTGGGGGTTGTGAAGGATCATTGCATGGAAAACTGCTTTGTGAGGCTTTCTCAACATTTACTTCAGACATTGGTGACTGTGTTGCAACAATATCTTTGAGGATTGAATTGTGAAAGCCATCTAGCTACCTGTTTCTCCTTTAAAACAAAATTAAAGCCCTGTTGTTCTATCGATCAATGCATTTTGTGTATAAACAAGATCTGATCTTGGCTTATGCAGCCATGGGAGTAGAATGCCCCTTCACATGGTGCTCTCCGGAGTCATGGGATCCTTTTTGCAATGGAAGCCAATTCTACAATCACTCTAAAAGGGTTTGAGCTTGGCCTATCCTATACTGAGGCAAAAATGGGTACTGCAGATGCTGGAGATTAGAATGATGCTGGAAAAGCACAACAGGTCAGACAGCATCCGAGAAGCAGGAAAAATCAACTTTTCTGGCAAAAGCCCTTCATTGCTCATTCCTGATGAAGGGCTTTGCCCGAAATGTCGATTTTCCTGCTCCTTGGATGCTGCCTATCCTATACTGTCCCTCCTGTGGTACTTGTCACATCGAGCTTGGTGAAGAATGTTTGTTTGTGAGTCTAGTCAAGTTCTTGTTTTCAGATGCATTTTGAGGTATTTCATGTTGCACTGCCTTGATTAAATGTATTAAATTGACACAATTTCTAATGGAGTTGTTCAGTTTAGGAACTAGCATCATGTAGTCAGCTGTATGACTTTAGAAATGCCTTTCTAGCACATTATCTCAGTCTCCTCTTATTGCTATTGGGTTCAGGACCTTTCTGCGTGTAATCCAACAGTTGGAAGATGCATGTGCCTTTTTTTTTGATGTGCTACATGGAACTTCCCTGGATCTGTTAAAAAGTCAAAGGATCTGTTGTTTAAACTCACTTGTCGGTGTCTGACTGATAAACTTTGTCTGCCTTAAAGGATGAGACTGAGGCCTGTGAAGGCTTTCACACTGAACAATAAATATGGGTGGTCATATGGTGCTTAAACAATCTGTTTATATCTGTATCAAAATGTTGCTTAAAATGACCCTTTTACTGAGAAGCTGGTTGTTCCCGGTATAGACAATTGGATGGATGAGGTTGTAGGGTGACTTCATTTGGTCATCTAAAGGCTATCTGACAAAATAATAAATTTCTACCTCTATGTCTCACTTAAAATTGTGTATGGTAGCCATTAGCAATGATTTCCATGCTCCAATAATAACTATCCACATCCATAATTTACCCAACAGTGAAATACTACTGCACAGATGTGCTTTTGAAAACAAATGTCTTGTTTGCTCTTAATATGAGTTTCTATGATGAACAAGGAACACTGAGTTGGAGTTTGATTTATTGTTATCACATGTACAGAGACAGAGTGAAAATTGTTGTCTTGCATACTATACAGGCAGATCGTACCATATGAAGTGCGTCAGGGTACCAGAACAGATTGATCAATACAGTGTTACAGCTGCAGAGAAGGTGCAGAGAGAGAGAGAGAGAGAGAGAGAGATCAGAATTCACATTTGAGAGGTTTGTTCAAAAGTCTGACAGCAGCTGGGAAGAAGCTGTTCTTGAATCTATTTGTACGTGTATTCAAACTTTGATATCGTCTGCCTGACAGAAGAGGGTGAAAGAGAATACAACCAGTGTGGGAGGGGTCTTTAATAATGTTGTGCTTTTCTAAATCAGCAGGAAGTATCGATGGAGTCAAAGGATGGAAGGCAGTTAGTTTTCTGTGGTGTGGGCAGAGTCTTTTCCCCAAAGTAGTACTTCTTCATGCTGTTTTGAGAAGTAAAATAATGCCCAACATCTTTTGTGCAGTTTCCCTGTTTGTGCCACATCACATTTTCAATAGTGTACCATCTATGGCAGTTCTGCCACTAGTTGGCCCATCTATAGTTCTGCATAAGGCTATGGGTAGGCCAAGATAGGATTCGTTGCTCATCTAGATGCCAATTGATCACCCACAGTGCTTGGACACATCATATGGTTATCATAGGCCTTTTCCAGATACTAGTTACTGTATTTGTTGTACCGAACAGTTGCTGTAGTGCTGCCACCACTCTTTAATCAACTTGTATGGACTTATTATGACAAACCTCTGAACCCAGGCCTTTTGGCCCAGGCGTAGGCATCCTACAACTGTGTCATCAAAGTTCTCAGCTCTGTTCTCTATGCGGAGTCTCAGGGCCTGTTTACTTAACAATTGTAAAGGATATACCACTGTTTAGTCTGAACAAGAAGAGGGATTGGTCGTACACAGCGAAAGATAGCTTATTGCATGATAACATAAGATTCTATTTATATTAACTAGTTAGACATAATTATCTATAATGCAGGAGACAGAAATGTCACCTTTGACCCATTGGAATCTTGTACAAGTCTGTCAGATTGTCCATCTAAAGATGGTGTAACATATCAAGTTGGATTGTATATCGTGTAACTTTAACATCAGCTCTTTCAGAACCATTTCTTTGTTCAACAATGTTCCTTAATATATGCTTTTTCACCATTTTTTTTTCATTGTGTATTGGTATCTAGATTAACCTTGAATAATGTTGTTTGACATTTTTTTTCTGGTGAGTCTTATCCCTATTGCCAACATGTTGTTGCCACACATCTGGGTGAGCATTAATTGGCTTAATTGAACACAATTTTATATAAAAGATAACAGGAGAGGAAATCTTATCTGAAGTTGGACAGACCCAAACACCAGTTCCATATCATGTCACAATTATAACAGTTTCATTAGCTACATGTTCAGTAGTTATGCCAAGGATAAAGATATACGTCCATTTACTCAACACTTTTACCTCAATCTAATCATTACCAGTATGCTCATCAATGTATTCTCTCTTTGATTATGTGTATGATCCTTTTTAAGCATTTTTGCCTTGAAGATACATGAGGTAACTTAAAGAGGCCAAGGAGTGTGCTGCATGTGCAGGAATTTACAGGCTGCTACATAACCACTCAGCTTAGGAAGAACATTTGGTAATCATTTCAATGTGCTATTCCAAACATCACTACTGTAATGTTTGCTTTAATTGTCTCCCATCTAAACACTCTACAATTTGTCACACAATTCTACTTCCAGAGTTCTAGTTTACACCTAAGTCTCATTCTGTCCTTACTGATCCACATTGACCTCAAATTTTTACCTTATTTGCAAATCCCTACTTATTTTCACAATTTTCTCCCCCTGCAAGGGTCAATATGTGGTTTTCTCTTGGCCAAGGCCTAAAATCCAAAATCCCTCCCTTCACTTCATGTTTGATAGTGGAGTCTTCAAATACCTCTGGAATTCCTCATGTCTTTCTGTGTTAACACCTCTGTCCTCACCTTCAAATCTTCCTTAAAAAAAGTGTGCCTTGGATCAGCTCCTTTAACTCCACTATTAGTACAAAGCAAACATTTTCTTTTCCTATTGTTTAACATGTTAATGATGGAAATTATTGCCACTCATATTTAATGATCTTGAAATTCTGTTGACGTTCTCTCAGTGCCTTGACAGAAACAACAATGGACCAATGGAAACCTCCAGGAAAAGAATGGAAAGTTAGAACGCTGGAAATAACAAAAGCATGATTGAGAATTTCAGCAGGTGAGGAAGGGATATCTCTGAATCCCACCATATACAATAGGAACTTGGGAGAATCCCCATATAATTCGAAGGGTTAAAATGCTCAACCAACCTGAATTTGACCAAAACTCATCCATTTATTGGATGACAGCTAAATCACAGTTCTAAACTCAGCATTTTTGACATGTCAATTGGTGGAGTAGTTGGACTAAATTTATTATATTTCACTTCATGTTAGGTAAGACTGATCACTGGCACAGTCTATACATCACTGTAAATGTTTCTTTAGTCCTGGACAAAGATAAAAGTTGTGCTCAAACCAGTGCGTAGCTGTATGTTTGGCTTATCTCTGTGTTAACAACGGAAGAACGAATGTTTGCACAACTTTCAAGGGCCAAGTCAATCAGGAAAGGGAGCAGTTAACCATGTTTTGCTGAACTCCAAAGTTTTCCCACTGCACAAAATGTCAAATTGCTCTCACTTCATTTGAAAGCTGGTGTATCCTGTGGCAGCACTCTTCATTGCTCTTGAGACATTAAGATGGATTCTATCAGAATTGATTTATTCCTTCCAATCATTCAGGTCTTAGGACATAAGTTATCCTAAATGATCAAAACTTAAACTGTGGGTACCCCATCATCATTAGGTATGGGTTAGTGCAAAAAATGACAATTCTTCTTTTACCAAACATGCAATAACTAAACATGTACAGAAATGGATACTGGATCAGTATAACGTGATTGCATCCCTATCACACCAGAGTAACACAATCTGAGTGAAACCATTTTACTCACAAGAGAAGCCAAAAGTCTTGTTATGAGTTCAACTTGTATGCTACAGATGTGTTACTTACATTGTTCTGGCTATAGAGCACTCCCCCATTTCCCCAGTCCCAATCAGACTCCAAGCATCAAGTAATGTTTTTATCCTTAAAACATGTGAATGCTTCATGACTATTTAAGTTAAAATTGAGTGAGAAAACCTTCTCCCTAATCATATTGTGCACACACTATTGGTGATGGCAACCTGAATTGCCACATCACTGCCTTTCAAAACTAATTAATGGAAATACTTTAGCTGTGGATTGTCCTTCCAATCTCCTCCATTTCCTCTACTCTTCCTTTTCCTGGCCCTACTCATCCCTTCTGTTCTGCCTCTAACCTGAGGCAGGCAACTTCACAAACTTTAAAAAATACTTTGATGACCACTTGAATTGTCATAACATTCAAGGCAATGGGCCTAATGCTGGAAGGTGGGCCAAGCATAGATTTAGTGTAGTTTTGGTGGTTTGGCTCGATGGGCCGGAGTGCCTGTTCTGGACCCTATGATCCTATGATGATGCTTTTTCTGTCACCCCCTTCTGTTATTGTCACTCCTTCCTGACCTTTTTATATTCTTTTACCAATATTTTCAATCTCCTCCCCCTTTCTTCTACCATAAGAAAAAGTGTGTTGGCCATTTAGCCCATTAAACCTGCTTCACTACTCAAATTGTGGGTGATTTGTACATCAACTCATTATTTACTAACATTTAATCCATATTCCTTGAAACCCATACTTTACAAAATATTTGTTAATCTGAATCCTGGTAATTCCAATAATTTAACGCTGTTTATATTTCAAAATTCCACTGCTCTTTCCTAGCCTACATTTTAAGGTTATGGCCTCCTTGCTTTCAATTCCCTCAGAGCAAATAATTTCTTCAGACTAGTTTCTTAAAGACTTCTTATCATTTTAGCTGCCTTAATCATATCACTCCTCGTCCTTCTAAACAATGAAATACAAGTTAATCCCACTGGTCATCATAATTTAAGGTGTGCTCACTTTTCTGGGATCTCCTTTTCCCTATGCATTCATCCCATTCTCACTACCCCATCCTCCTTTCCCACTTATCTCCCTAACTGCCCATATCCCTCTCAACCTTATCCCTGAATCCTCACTGTTTCCATTTCCCCAACAACCAATAAAAGTGTGCCTGTTGTTTGAATTACCAGCCTTGTCAGTAATAATATATTCACAGCTCACCTGGAAGCTGATTATTATCGGAGAAATTATTTTTGAGGGGATAATAACAAAAACTCCTATCTAATATTATCTTTCATGAGAAGTACTACATTTAGCACTCATTATTTCAAGCTCTGGAAACAAACGCAGGTTAAATGTTATTTTGCTGCATCCTCAGAATCAGCCCAACCACTATAAAAATGGGGCAGTAGAGAAGTATTAAATACTGTGTCACTTTCCAGTACTAATACAGTATTAAACATTATATTTAGAGATAGGTTTAGGTCCATTTGAATTACAATGATTGTGCTCTGCGGCATAAAAATATTACTTACTAAAAAGCTCCGTCCACATTTAAACTTTTACTTGCTGGTTTTATAAATTTCTAGTTTTGATATCATTTTCTTTTGTATTGCTCTGCAGAGATGAGAGGCAATTTCTTTTTAATATTGGGGGATAAGTAGGAATTACAAAGCAAGCTAATGATGTTTATTAATTATGTTGATATATGAAAAAGGTTCAATATGTTATGATCTTATCCTATTTCAAGTAGCAAGGTAAACTAATTAAAATGTTACAAATATAGTTTTATACATGATCAGTTTGAGAGATCAGAATCCTCTGGGTAAATAAGTATATTTACATTTGATGCAGCATTACTGAAATATTCCCAGAACTCGGTTGGTTGAACTTTGGCACACGAATTGAGTTTTCGCTGTTCAATTAACAGATGAAAGAACATGTAATTCGCATGAGATTGCACAGCAGTTTGACGCACGAGTTCTGGCTTAGATGCCAAAATTAAGCTAAACAGCTCAGTATGTCTGATCCTGCCAGCATGACAGGATCCTGACTGACTAGTGCAGACAGTGATGTTCAGTAATTGTTCGAATGCGATATGGTGGATTAGCACAAAATCTCATTGTGACCTCCAATCTTTTAATAATTAAACACTAAAACCTTGAAACACATCACGTAAGAATAAACACAAACATCAGTTTCTTACTTACTATTTTCTTTGCAATCTGGTGTCTCAAATATCATGCATTTTGATGTCTAACAGATTGGCAAAATTATTTCAACATAAGTTAGAGGATTTATAGAATCAACAACACTAAATGGAAATCACATAGTATAGTAAATCATCCCTCGGTGTTTAACAGAAGTACAACCAAGTGAAACCTGACACGGGACCAAAGACACTCCTCAGAAGCTTCTTTAAGGAGGAGCAAGATGAAGAGCCAAAGAGGTGGAGCGTGGTAAGGGGTTGTTCATAGAATTCCAGTCCTTGGGTCTAAATAATTGAGAACATGTCTTCCACAGGAATGATAGAGTCATACAGTAGTACAAAAACAGACCCTTCAGTCCAAGCAGTCCACACCAACCATAATCCCAAACTAATTCCACCTGCCCTGTGCTTGGCCTACATCCTTCCAAGCCTTTCTTATTCACGTACTTATCCAAATGTCTTTTAAACTGTAAGTCTCTTTTGTCTTAGAGTGATGTAGTTCAACAAACTGAGGTATGTCTAAATGAGATTGTTACTGTTGGACTTATTTCATAAGGACATGATCCTTGTGTCATTCCTTCACTTCCTCTATTTCCAAGGTTCCTGTGGATATCAGTCTGGCCAGTATCCTTGATTGCATTCATATTGTGCTCCATGGGGTATCCCAGTGCATCCACACAACAGTCCAAGTAAACCACCTCTTTAGACTGGAAGGTGCAATTCTCTGTTTTGAAGCACACTCCTACATCTTGGAATCTCTTTAATACTTCTTCCAAATTCAACAAGTGTTCTTCTTCCATAGGACCTGTTACCAATACAATAACACCCGGCAAGTCACGTCGTAAACTCTTCATGGTAGTTTAGAATATAGCACATGCTGATGAAACTCCAAAAGGCAAGTGGGTATACTGATATGATCCTTCTTAGATATTGAGAATCTTTAGCCAATCTGATTTGATTTCTTGGAGCCAGTCCTGCTCTATTAAACGCAGCCTCTGATTAGCCACCAGGACTAAAGGCAGTTGAGCAGATTAGTCACTGGAGCCAGTGTTGTACCCATTCTCTTAATAGCTTCTCCATATATGTCATCAGTCTGGACACAGTGGTCCTCAACCTCAGGGGAAGATACTGGTTACTCCTCCACAATGATGGTAGAAGCTCCAATGTCTATTCCATTCATAATACCTTTCTGTTTACCAATGGCTCCACTGTGATCAGGGTGAGATTTCTCATTTTTACATTGTTGACAGACATACCTGTCCACTTCACCTCAGAACCAGTTTCTATATGGGACTGATCCTGTTCGATTTACTTGTGCTGGGTAGGCTTTGCTTATACTTGCACTTATGCCTCAAGTGTCCTTTTCTGCTGGGGGCTTCCTGAATTTAAAACACTTTGTGCACATAGGCTGTATCCAAGCTGTTGATTTAATCTTTTATACTTCTTGCTCTTCCAATTCCCATATTCATTTCCTTGCTGGACCAGCATCTTCACTCCAGGTACCACTCCTGTTTGTGGTTTCCTACCCTAACTGGATTGCAGTGCTCAGAGCATTTTGTACTCCTGGGTGCCCTTTCTCCATGCTTTCCATAGGGACTTTTTTTTTAAGATCTATTTCCAATTTTGTCAAAAGCTTCTTTGTGTGGCTTCCTTATTATTGACAATTACTAAATGATCTCTTAGCATGTCATTGAATGCAGATGCAAAATCATAAGGCTTTTCAATCTCCCTAAAAATCTTTACAAAGGCTGCAATAGTCTCTCCTGAGGCTCTCCAGTTCAAATTAAACTTGTAATGTTGTAAAACTATGTCAGGCTTCCACTTACTGATTACAACTCTGCCTTCAATGCTAAAATCACAACTAAACTAATCTCCAAACTTCAAGACCCAGGTCACTACTCCACCCTCTGCACCTGGATCTCAATTTCCTGACTCTCAAATCGCAATGAGACAGCACCTTCTCCATGGCAATCCTCAACACTGGCAGCCTGAAAGGATATGTACTCAGTCCCCTATTGTACTCCCTGTACCTGATGACTGTGTTGCCAAATTTCATCCAAACTCCCCCTACAAATCAATGACCGTTGTAGGCCAAATATCAAACAATGACAAGAGAATATAGGAAAGAGATAAAATGCTTGATGACATGGTGCAAATCTCTCTCTCAATGTCAACAAAACTGATCATCGACTTCAGGAAGCAAGAAGCGGGTCATGCCCCCTTCTACATCAATGGAGCTGAGGTGGAGGTTGCTGAGAGTGTCAAGTTCCCAGCAGTGACAATCACCAACAATCTGCCCTGGACCACCTGCATCAATGCAACAATCAAGAGGGCATAACAACTCCACTTCCTCCTCAGGAAGCTAAGGAAATTCAGCATGTACATAAAGACCTGCACCAACATTTACAAATGCACCACAGAAAGTATTCTATCTGGATGCATCACAGCTTGATACAGCAACTGCTCTGGCAACAAACATAAGAAACCACAGAGTTGTGAACACAGCCCAGACCATCACGCAAGCCAACCTTCCATCCATTGACTCATTCTACATTTCTCGTTGCCATGGAGAGGCAGCCAACATCATCAAAGACCCCTTCCACCCTGTTATAATATCTTCCAACCTCTTCTGTTGGGCAGAAGATACAAAAGCTTAAACACACATACTGACAGATTCAAGATAAGCTTCTTCTCAGCTGTTATTAAACTTCTGAATGGACGTCTCAAATCTAATGTTGATCTTGCTTTATGTACACCTTCATTGCAGCCATAATTTTGTATTCCTCGCTTTGTTCAATCATCCAATGATCTTTGTATGTTATGATCTGCAGTACTGCATGCAATACAGAACCTTTTTCTGTACTCTTGCATATTTGACAATAATAAATCAAATTACCAGGAGCTTAGGGTGGTAGTGCCTTTGAGTAATTCTACAATATCTATGATTGTTTTGTTATCCAGGCCATCAGGGAATGTTAAGTTTCAGATCACACTATATGTTTATGCCACATGCAGTTAGACAAATCTGTTTCTTCTCCCCCTCTAATTCATTAGCATGGCAAGATTTTGAAGCATTCAACATACTATATCCAACCTTCTGTTGCTAGATTAAACAGCTTTAATGTTCTGAAAAGAGGCATTTGACTGTTATCTTATTTGGTAGGCTGGACTTGTCTGATTTTTTTTAAGCAATTTGAGCTGCTGACTTCTACCTCATTGTCAACATAATAGCTTCAAAGCTTGGCTCTGCCTGGTAACTTAGAAAACACAATGATTTAAAGCAACTAATAACACTTATTTACAGAGTACACTAGACAGTCATTGGATGCCTAGCTCCCCAATTTAATTGCTGGGCAAGACACCACATGCCCCATGCAGATTTTCCACTCCATCCCTGATTAGTCCCGCAGGTCACGTACCTCCTTCCTTGGACCTCAGCCTGAAAGGAGCCAACTATTACAGGATCTCATTTCACCGTTGTCAGGGTAGTTTCCAGAGCTGGTTGGTGAAGTAAATGGGTTTGTTGGCAGATGATATGTCAATCAATTTCCTTACCTCAATATCCATAAAGTCATAAACAACCTGGCAATATAGGTTGTTGGCTGCTCATCCACTAAGAAGACCTTTCAGAACTGCAAGAGGAAGTTGAACTGGACAGTGAAAACACAGGTCATTAAAGTAGTATTCAAAATCAGTCTGTTGCAGTCAGGAGCAGCTGCAAATGTTAATGTTAGATTATGATGCATTATGTTATGAGGCTGAGAACATCATTAGGGAGATGAACCAGGATCATTATGTTCTGTTCATCTGCGAGGATGCTCAATTACAGAAATGATCCTCAGTCAATTTTGTATTGGCTAAAGTCTACTGTCAGTAATGAATGAGATTTTTTTTCAGATTGTCAATGATTGACAAGTCTAGGAACCACTGATTTGCCCAAGGTCAGGAGGATCTAGACATGACAACCAGACAATGGCATAAAATACAACTGCTTTTTTCTGTTCATTAAAGAAATATATTTTGACATATTTAAGGGTGGTAACCTAGCATAGTTTCCTTAATAGGCTGAAAATGGATTTAGTGCTTAATAGAAGCCTTTTAAATAAGTGTATGCATCTGTGTGTAAGTAATCTAAAACTATTGGAAAATACTTATTAAAAAACTAGCCCATTTCATAGCTACATACATTTTTCTCTAATGTGTTTCGCACTAACTTAATTGCTTTTAAAATGAAAAGCACTTCCTAAAAATGCTTGCTAATCCCTGTGCATCGAAGATAATAAACAGAATTTGAAGAACCTTCCCTAATAAATGTAATTAGTGGATACTCACAGTTTGGTCTAGGGAAATGGCCCATTTTGTAGTCAAGATCTGAACCAGGTGAAATGAGTTTTGATTTAGTGCAAGACACAAATATAGAGCCCTCTTGTGGCACAAAGGTAGTGTCGCTACCCCATAGACCAAGAGTGGGTTCAAGTCCCACCTGCTCAACAGGTCTGTTGATTAGAACAGGTTGATTAGAAAAATAGATTAAATAAAAACACAAATATAACTGATTTTGAGCATAAGCCAGTCATTACCAACAACCTAAAATATTTTACTCTCTTTCAGCTAAAACTGCATTGACTACACTGACATTGCTGATGGAAACAAGTGGAAACTTGATTCTATTACATGGAGGCTAAATTTGAAAACATGCAGTTTTACGAATTGAGATTAATGAAAATCATTATTGTGCTTCAGTAAGAGGTAAACAGCTACTACTTAAAATCCATACCATCAACTGTTAAAGCCATCACTCGGTAGGATATGGTATATTTCTATGCCATGATTAGGAATATTTTCATAATATTACAATGAACTGTCATGTTCACCAGCCATCATTTCAGTTTTACATTCAGTGAACACTGAAGTCATCTTGTGACTCCTTATGGGAGGGGTAGGTTTGACTCAGATTTCTTTGATCTTGATGCAACACCAAAATGACATCTGCTAATGATAGTTGAGAAATTGGCATGTCTACAGTACACTAATGACATTGTTGATAAGTGACTTAGCCAATCTGACTCACTGATAGATGCTACAAATGCAGCACTTTCCTAGGAATTGGCTTCTACCTACTCAGCTTCAAATGTAAGTATATGGAAACTTTGTACTTTTAGTAGCTTTATACTTTTAAACTGCAGAGCTTTAACATTTTAAACAAAATCAGCACCACTGTGCACATTTGGGGGTCCCTAAAACCTGGCTCTGTCAACCTGCATCTAATCTCTTTGGACTAATTAAGTGTTTTTGTCAGTGGAGAAATAGTATGCACTTTGTACTGATGTAGAAGATTTGAAGATGCTTAAATATGGTTTAATGCATATGCCAGATACTTAACTGTCCCATAAATGTTTTACTGCAACCAACTGATAAGGTAATTAACCAGATCAAACCAACTGGACTAATTCATACAAAAAGAAGCTAATATTTATAATCATATTTGTTGGTTTTTTAAAAAGTGTTTCTCTTCAACGGCTTTTCTCAGTAGCCTGAGGAAATGCTTTTGGTACACACCTGTAGCCTAAGTAACTATAGAAAATGACTTTTAACTAACTCTGAAAACCAACAATATGTGTAAATATTTAAATATGAAAATAAGAAGTAAGCTATTATTTATAGTGCTATAACACACTTGGTCCAAAAAACTCATTACGTGGGTGGACCAAATATTTCAAAGTCCATAATCTTTATGACAAATACCAAGAATTCCTGTTTTGTACTGATTTAACAAACTACTTCAGCTCCTCTCCTCCTACAGTCTCTGTCTCTCATTGTTGCTCAACAGCTTTGGTTAGAGAAGGAGGAATTGGATCAATAAGTCAATTTTTGTTTTTTTGTCAATGCTGTTGATATGATTGACCCAATAGAAGATGCAGTAGAAACAGACAAAACATTAATTAAATGTTATTCAAATTTATAATTCGAAGCTTGCCGTATGCACTATTTTAAGTGATACAGCTGGTTCATAACATTAACCACACAGTTTGTTTACATTGCTGCCTTATCATTCATTGCCAGTCATTTGTTATTCTCTGTATAACATAGGGTACAGTTTTCTCACAGACACAGCAATATAATGAACATTAATATCACTCTTTGTCACAACACATAGACGATGTCTAAGGAAGGGTCACCGGACCCAAAACATGAACTTTAATTTTTCTTCATAGAGGCTGCCGGTCCCACTGAGCTTTTCCAGTGATTGTTGTGTTTGTTATTGACATATACTATGTCATTATTTTTCAAACTATATGACAGATTATCATGAGATATTGAACTTTATACACATGATGTCTATCCATTTTGTTCTGCCCTGAAACCTAGGGATCAAGAATGCATAAATGTTATAGTCAGCTCCCAGAAACAACATAAAAACTTCAATCCATCAGATTTTCTAAGACAGGATTTACGAGATGGTCTTGTGTTCTGCTCAAAGTCTGCGATGGAAGTTCCAAAGAACTACCTTGATTAGATTAGATTAGATTACTAACAGTGTGGAAACAGGACCTTCTTGATAAAGGTCGATTTGGTGACTATGTGGGAAGTCATGACAAAATCTGGCACTAGTCCACTAAAAATTGATGTGCAAATCGCTTTCATCTAGTAATGTCTGGCCAGGATGCCCAAGACTGAATGGAACTAGGGAACAGTTAATGACTAAATGTTTAGAGAGCACCTGACTGGGTGTAAGGGTCGGGTGGGGGGGGGGGGGGTGGTGGTTGGGGGCACAAAAGATCGGTGTAGTCAAACTCTGTGAATATGAATAGAACTCAAACTATAACTAGAAAAGTATATGCCTGGAATCAATTTATCTGGCATATAACCTCTGATATTTTACACAAATTATTTTTAGGAAACATAGGAGTCATTGAGGACAACACTTTCTCTTTCGATGAGGAACGGAGCAAAACCAGGGTCCCAGCAACTGCTCAGGTAAGTGGCAAAGGTTGCAGATTGGACACATTTACATTTATATTTTGTTTCATTTTACATTCACCAATTAACATTCGCCAATTTCATCTATTTACAGAAAATAATTTTGGGAAAATTATTACACTTAAGTACATTTACTTTACAGATGAGAAAGCCAGAGCTGGCGATACGTATCAAACACACAACATGGAAAGAGTTAAGAGTGTCTTGCTGGAAAAGCACAGCATGTCCAGCAGCATCCAAGGAGCAGGAGAATCGACATTTCAGGCATAAACCCTTCATCAGGAGTGAGTCATTCCTGATGAAGGGTTATGCCTGAAACATTGATTCTCCTGCTCCTCGGATGCTGCCTGACTCTGATCTCCAACATCTGCTATCCACACTTTCTCCGAGTTGACACAACAGGGAAAGCACATTTCAGTTTTATGTTTTGATTGAAAGAATTAAATAAGCATCACTGCATCAAATCAATAAGATATTACCCTGCAGTTTCATGGAACTCAATTTTTAAACCATTCCAATTCATTTATTTATGGTAAATCCTATTTAAGTGTCAATATCACTCTTAGTAACAATAAGAAAATAGACAAAATGGCAGAATAACTAAATTGAACTGTTTTGTCATGTTTCTTTTGTTGCCTGTAGCAGCTTCTAGTCAAATTTGATGTAAATGCATTATGAGTAATAGAAAATATGGAACTACAGAACCACAATAAAATGGACAAATGTAGATGCATGTAAGTATGCATAAAAATGTAGGCAAATATTGTGACATTACACACAGATTTAAACATTAGATCAATAGAAGTGATTTTTCAAGGATTCACCCACAATCAAACAGAACAATTGCTAAGATGGTATGCTACAATATTAAAATATGATAATTTTGATGGTGGGATGATGCACTGGATTAGTAACCCTGGGAACTGGCTTCGAATCCTGTGTTGGCAACTTGGATGAAAGTCTCTGTTTGCTGACTGTGATGGCATTAGGCCAAAATGTTTGGTTTGTCACAATAGAACTTCTAGTGCTGGTGCACAGAAGGAGGTCTTTCAGTCTATTGTGTCACAGGAATGTAGAAATTGCTAGATGAATAAAGACCAATGTCTGTCCATTTTCCTTTGATGATCCAGATGAACACATGATATCACAGAATTGTTACAGTGCAGGAGTCCACTTGGCCCATTGGGTCTGCACTGGCCCTCAGGGTATTTCGACCTTGTGACAACTCTCTTATCTTTTCCCTATAACCCTGTACATTGTTTCAATTTAAGTATACACTCCATATCCTTCAATTGAAACTGCTTCCACCACAATTCCAAGCAATGAATTTCCAACTACTACCTCATGTCCAAGCTACTCGCTGTGTGAAAAAGAGGTGCATTTCTTTTTTGCAAAACTCTAGAACAGTGCCCTTTGGTTCTCCATCCATTTGTAAATGGGAACAATTTATCCAAATACGATCAGTCCAGATGCCTCATGATTTTGAAAACTTCTGTCAAATCACCTGTCAGTGGTCTCCTCTCCAAGGAAAATGATCCCAATTCTAAAATCAATCCTTTTAACTGAAATATTTCCTCCCAGGAATATTTTTGTAAACCTTTTCTGTACTTTCTAAATTCATTCGCATCCTTCCTAAAATTACTGCTCAGACTGTATGCAATATTCCAACTGAGGTCTAACTGATGTTTTATGTAAATTCATCATATCCTCCTTGTTTATCAAAATTTTGCCCCTTTTTATGAAGCTTAAATATGTATATGCTTTGTTAACAGCTCTCTCTACTTGTCTTGACAGTCTAATGATTTATGTACACAGACAGCTCTCTGCTCCTGTAGACCCTTTAGTATAGTACTCTGTGTTTTATATGGTCTTTTCATGTTCTTTGTTCCAAAGTACACCACTTTACACTTGCCTGGATTGAACTTCATCTACCGCCCATCTGCCAACTCCATCAGTGTCTTTTTGAAATTCTACACTTCCTTCGTCACTGTTTAACCTTTTCTGAAGCTTGCAGTCATCCACAAACTTTGCAACTGTCCCATGCACAGCAAAATCTAGATAATTTATATACATAAAGTAACAAATACTAACATCTGGGAATTTCCATGACAAACTTTCTCCCAGCCTGAAAATACCCATTACGCATTCCTCTGTATTTCCAACTCAACAGCCAATTTTGTATCCATGTTGATACTTTCTTTTATTCCATAACCTATTAGTTTCCTCACAAATCTTTTATGTGGCACTGTACTGAATATCTTCTTGAAGTCCACATACATCAAATCAACAGCCTTGCCATCATCAACTGTCTATACCACATCTTTAAAAACCTCAGCAAGTTAGTTAGGCATGTTTATTCCTTAACAAATCTATGCTGACTCTTCCAAATAAGCTACATCTTTTTGTGATTATTAGTTTGATCATGAGTAATTATTTCTTGAAGCATTTCCATCACAGAGATCTCTAACTGCTGCAACTCTATTTACAATTCTGTTTGAATAAGGGTATAATGTTTGCATTTCTCTGATCTTTCAGCACCATTCCCAAATCCAGAGAAGTCTGAAAGATGATTACCAGTGCCTCTGCAATTACTATTTTCACTTCCTTTAATATCTCTGCATGCATCTCATCTGGTGCCAGTGGCTTGTCAACTTTAGTTACTGGCAACCTATTCTATACACCTTCCTCGTCAATTTAAAACCCTTCCAGTGACTGAGTTTCCTCATCCAATATGGATGACAAATTAATTAATTTACAAAGATACAAAGAATTAATTAAACACCTCAACCATGCCTCTCTTGATATTTAATTGGCTCTATTCCTCCTTTTGCCATATGTTTACAACTTATGTACTCAGAGGAGACTTTGGGAATGTGTTTTTTCCAAAAATCCCTCTTTGCTATTCATATTTGCTTTTTCACTTTCCTTCTGAAAATTTTATATTCAATTTGGTTATCAATAGTATTTGCAACCTGACATTGTCCTGAGCATACTTTCTTCTTTTAACTTATTTTCTATTTTCTCTGTCAGAAATGGAGTGTGAATTTGTTTGTCCTGAATTTTCTTTTTGAGGGAACATACCTCAACAATTCCAAACCATGTCCTCTTTGAAGGTAGTTAATTGTTCAGCTATTGTTTCTCTCATTAAGCTTTGGTTGCAGTCTGTCCAGTCCATCCCAATCTTGCCCCATTGAAGTGTGCTTTCTGCCAGTTAACTTTGGATTGACCAACGTCATTTTCTACCATCATCTTAAATCTTGTAATATAGTAATCACTGTCCCCTAAATGCTATTTTTCTGTCAGTTGTATACTTAGCCCACGTCATTCAAAGATCCAGGTCTCCCAGTGCCTCCTTTCATGTTGAACTGGATGCATAGAAAATTCTCCTGAACACATCTTGGAATACTTGTCCCTCGCTGTATCTTACACTACCACTATCTCAGTTTATACTTGAATATATAAAGTTCTCCGTCATAATTAGTCTATAACGTTTATAGACTATTATAGTCTCTATAATTTTCTTGATTTGTTTTTCTCTATTCTTCCCACAAGCTGGTGGTGTATATCTTACACTGAACAATGAAATTGCAGACTTACTATTCCTCAGTAATGCAATATTCCCACTTAATGGCTCCACCCTCTTTTTCTTCCTTTCGAATGTTTTCTGAATACCTTCTAACCAGGAATACTAAACACCCAGATCCAGCCTTTCTTAAGTCAGGTCACTGTTGTCACTACAACATCATAATCCTACAAGAAAATCCTGCCTGTAACTCCCTAACCTTATTAAATATACTCTGTGTTTTCATATGTATACAGTATGATTTAGCTTTAATTTCTTCCTCTTTACTTTAACTTCACCCATTAAATTACTATTCTCTACTTTAGTGCCATTTGCCTCTCTGTGCATTTCATCTGACTAGTATTACTTTCTAATATTCTCTCCTGGTTCCCACATCTCTACTGAATAAGTTTAAAGTCTCCCTAATAGCACTAGCAAAATACTTCACAAGGATGTCATCTAGATTGTGCAGGTGCCATCTTCCCCACAGCTAGTCCAGTCTACCAAGGATCTAAAGCCCTCCCCCTCCCACACCATCATTCCAGTCACACATTTACTTGTCTTTATCTTCCTATTTCTGTACTCACTTGCATGTGACACTGCGAGTAATCCAGAGATTACTACTTTAGACTCCTGCTTATCAATTTTATACCAAACACACTAAATTCCAATTGCAGGACCACATCCCCACCTTTCTATCTTTGCGGTAAATACTAATATGGACCATACGCTCAGGCTGTTTGTGCTCCCCCAGAAGAAATATCTTTGACCACTCTATATAATGAAATTGGAATTGTTGATTATATCATAGTTATCAATATCAATCACTTATTCAAGCAAGAAAACTTTCAGCGCTGGAAGGCCAAGAATCATGGATCTAACGTCAACTGTTCATCTCAAACATGATGTAGAGGTGCCAGTGTTGAATTGAGCTGGACCAAGTTAAAAATCACACAACACCGGGTTACAGTCCACCAGGTTGATTTGAAAGTACAAGCTTTCAGAGCACTGCTCCTTCGTCAGGTAGCTACCTGATAAAGAAGCAAAGTTAAAAATCACTCAACACCAGGTTATAGTCCAACAGGTTTAATTGGAAGCACACTAGATTTTGGAGCGACGCTCCTTCATCAGGTGATAGTGGAGGGCTCGATCGTAACACAGAATTTATAGCAAAAATTTATAGTGTGATGTAACTGAAATTATACATTGAAAAATTGATTGTCTGTTAAGCCTTTCATCTGTTAGAATACAGAAACTATCACTGTATTCTAACAGATGAAAGGCTTAACAGACAATCAATTTTTCAATGTATAATTTCAGTTACATCACACTATAAATTTTTACTATAAATTCTGTGTTACGATCGAGCCTTCCATTATCACCTGATGAAGGAGCGTCGCTCCGAAAGCTAGTGTGCTTCCAACTAAACCTGTTGGACTATAACTTGGTGTTGTGTGATTTTTAACTTTGTACACCCCAGTCCAACATCGGCATCTCCAAATCATGATAAAGAAGCAGCGCTCCGAAAGCTTGTACTTTCCAATAAACATGTTGGACGACAACGTGGTGTTGTGTGATTTTTAACTTAGTCCATCTCAAACATGCCTGTTCTGATTCTTAACTAGATCAATCCTAAACTGAACCAATCCCCTGATTTTTCCTCTTCACTCAATTACTTCTCTGCTGTAAATATTTATGTGCTGTTTCCTTAAGATGCAATTGCTTTTGTCTTAACCATTCCCTTTGGAAAAAATATTCCATCTTCCGCTCCCCACTCTGTGTAAAAATAAAATTTCTTACATTCATTTCATCACTTTCTTGAAGACAATATCACATTGATGACCCATCATTGTGAACTTGTCAAAAAGCTTGGATCAGTTCCTAAACTATTCCCATACCTGTTTTGTTAAGGAACTTCATTTTTGCATGTACGTCTCTGCCACAAATCTGTCAAAATCATTGTGTTATCTCTTTAAGGAATCTCCCAGTCATATCCTGGCTTCATGGTGTCACTCTCACCTTTGAACCAGGATTAATTGCATAATCTTGGCTGACACTTTGATAGAGTATTGAGTGCTACCTTGCCAGAGATGCCATATTTCAGAAAAGGTATTAACTAAGGTTCTTCTTTACTGAATTTTTAGGGGGATATAAAAATATTATAATGATATTCAGAGAAGATCAGTTCTCCCTGTAGCCCTTTCGGCATCCATAATGCAACTAAATAAAGTAACTGTCCATTTATCTTCATTTGCTCTGAAGAACCTTCTCTGGACCAAAAACGTTAACTCTGCATTCCCTCCAGAGATGCTGCCAGAACTGTTGAGTTCCTCCAACAATTTCTGTTTTTTTTTCAGATAATTAAGCATCTGTAGTTCTTTGATTTTTTTTTAAACATTAATTTTGTGTTTTTTCTGGATATTGTAATATGCAGATTTTGCGTTAATGTTTGTTGATGTTTTGATATTTCAAAAGTAATGTATTGGCCAGCAGAGTTTTCAGATGTCATTAGTTAAGGAACTATATACTGCAATTGCAAATTTTAAAAATTCTTCCTTTTCTATATATCCTGTTAAAAGTCTTTATTTAAAAATGTCTATTAAATTTCCTTGTAACCCGTCTGCTCCAGTGGAATTAGTTCAAGTACTTTATACTACTCCTCTTTTTATCTTGAAGACATTTGTAATAAATGAAATGGAGCTCCCAAAAGTGCATCGGATCTAAATATGTTGAATTGTTGCCTAATCCAATGTTATCCTCATTACTCTTCTCTAGTACATTATGTCTCCATTTATTACATGCAAAATACCATTAGCCTTTTTCATAACTCTATATAACTGTGCTCACACTTTCAAACAATTATGTATTTGAACCCTTAGTCTCCCTAATTATTTGCCATCTTCCTCATCTTTTCATTACTTGAATACACTTATTCAATTGACCACCTCCACCACCCCTCCCCCCTCCCCCCCCCCCCCCATTTAAATATATGACCTTACTTTATTTTTACTTTATGCTGCTGGCAGCCCAACAAGCAATCAAGTCCATAATGGCTACATACAGCACTAAAGTGACAATCCAACTCAAAAAAGCACAGCGATAATCACTTTGGAAATGGAAACATCATAGTGGAATATTAATGCCCAGGAGGTTCTTATTCATCAATGATTGAGACAAACAAACACTTTTGGGTTGAAAAGTGTGAATATTTTTCGATCAGATTTTCACCAAATCTGATCTAGCAGTGGCTGATGTTGATATTGTGAGTTTTATGTGGAAAATCCCTCATTTCCTAGCATTGATATTTCTCATTTTGATAATCAATAAAATCACTTTCAAACATATGAAAGGATGGAATATGACCATAATTCATTGGAACAAAGTGTTAATATTGAATTAAACGTGTATCAATCTAAATCTAGCTGAATATTATGAACAGTAAAATGCTTGACAATAAAATATTAATTTAACATTTCAAAGATGTTACAATTATTTATTTGAAAACTTAATGTGTTGGATTTCAAATAACTTTTACTTAGGGAAGTTGGCTGAGACTTGGGGATCAAGGTGATCTGCTTCCATTCCAGATCGATCGGTTTTGAGACTATTGCTAAGTCCAGTGCGTGATATGGAGCCACTGTTATATGTGGCACAGTGATATTTGAAGAGTTGGGTAGATGGGTTGTTTGGAGGTGTCTGCACTTACCTCAATACATTTTCCTGATGAGGTTACTCAACACATTTGGTTCCACTCAAATGACCATACTCCAATATGGTTAGTCATTAGACAGGGTTGCCTATGAGTCAGAGGACACGTTTTGACCTCTTCAGAGATGCTCTGAGGATGTCCCTAAACATTTCCACTATCCTTCTGGGAGTATACTCCGGTGACCATGAGTTCTAAGAAGAGTAGGTGCTTCATGAATCTGGTGTCAAGTATATGAAAGTCATGTTCTGTCCAGCCAAGCTGTTTTTGAGTGATTGATGCCTCAAATGTGGCCAAACTGGATTGGGAGATGCTGCTGCAGTTGGATACCTTTTGTGATGCTGAATTTTGAGTGTCTTGTGAAGGTACAGTTGGCTTTGCTTCCAGGGTGCTTTGAGGTGCCAGCTGTAGGTTGCCTTTTATTCTCCAAAGCACATAGAAGCAGGGGATCATTGTTTTCCAGCAAAGCCCAATCTTAGTCTTGTCTCAGTTGGCCAAAATCTGAGGTGGCACATAGAGATGATAATGGATTTTGTAATCTCTGTTAGATGAGCTCCCAAAGTATGAAAGATGGTCTATATTTTTCAGGATCTTACTGTTAATCTTAATCAATGGGAAGAATGGTTTTGCTGTGGGAACTGCTGGATAAGGACCTAAGTTTTCCATCTGTTTAGTAAAGGTTCATTTTCTCATTTGCTTTGAAGAAGGAATCTACACTGATCCAGAGTTCAATTTCTGAATGAATGCATGCACAAAGGTTTCTATGTACTTAAGCTCTAAGACAGAGTTGGAGTGGTTTTGGCTTTGGATTGGAGGCAGCACAGTGTGAACAGTTTTCTGTCTATTCTTTAGATTATCCCCTGCCTGCAGGTAATTTGTTATTGTAGAGATATAGAATTGCAGCAAGGCAAATGGAGAAGAGAACTGGTGCAATGGTGTATGTCTTAGGAGGGCTTGTGGTGGTGCCATTGGTGAGGATCACTTGTTGCACATTGTCATGGAGTAAGCAGACAACGATGACAAATTTCTGAACACAGCCAAATTTGAGGAATATACTCGACAACTGACAAAGTTAAAGGCTTTTGTGAGATCATAAAAGGCATGTATAGTTGTTGAAAAGGTCATCCAGCAGCTAAAATACAACAAAACTTCTGGAGCAGATAGAATCCTTGTTGAAACATTGTGAAGATATGCTCTTGCCATGGCTGCACAATGTCATATACCTCATCAGAGAAGAAGAGCATATGTTGGTGCATGTTGGGTACACTGTGATTGTGGCTTTATCCAAGAAGGGAGACATGTACTATTATGGTAACTACAAAGTAGATTCTCCGATGTCTGCCATGTGACAGTCACTGCCTCCTCAGCCCCTTCTTCCCAAAGCTGAGGAACTCCTTCCAGAGACATACTGCAATTTTCACCCATCGCCAGGCCCCTTGTGCACGGTCTTTGCTGTGGACTAAACTGAAAAAAGTGCAAGAAATAGCACCAATCATTCTACATTGCCTTACTGAAGTAGGAGATAGACAGAAAGACCAAATTTTCATGTTAAACGAATATTTTCATAAGCCAGCAGGAATGATTAATGCTCTCAATTGAATATCAACAACAGTAAGGATTACATTGATTGCAATTCAAGTGTGAAATCAAATTTGTTTCAGTCTTCCCAGATCATTTAAAGAACCCCTAGGATTGAAGTTAATTGTAAATCTCAGGTAATATGGACAAAATTGTTTGACTAATCTTTTGAAACAAACATGTTTATAAAATCATGAGGGGCATGGATAGGGTAAATAGATAAGGTGTTTTCCCTGGGGTATGGGAGTCCAGAACTTGAGGCATAGGTTTATTATGAGAGGGGAAAAATTTGAAAGGACCCTAAAGAGCAATTTTTTCGTGCAGAGGGTGGAATGAGCTGCCAGGGGAAGTGGTGGAGGCTGGTACAATTACAACATTAAAGGCATCTGGATGGGTATATGAATAAGAAGGGTTTAGAGGGATATGGGCCAAGTGCTGGCAGATGGGACTAGATTAGGTTTGGATATCTGATTGGCATGGACAAGTTGGAATGAAGGGTCTGTTTCAGTGCTGTATAACTCTGACTCTATAAAAAATAAACAAATATAAAATGGATAAAGTATAACTAATGACATCTGAGCTGTCCATGGTGTACTCTCACTGAACCACAGCATTATTATTGTGCAGAAGAAGACCATCGGACCTTCATGTCTGCACCGGCTCTCGAAATGAGCATTAAGTCTTTGTGCCATTCTCCTGCTTTTTCTCCATAACCCTGATTGTTGCTTCTGTTTAAACAATTATCTGATTATTTAAAAAATCAAAATGCTTCAATTGAATCTGCCTCGATCTCACTTCCAATCAGTTACTTTCCACAGGGGAAAGTGAGGACTGCAGATGCTGCAGATCAGAGTCAAAAAGTGTAGTGCTGGAAAAGCACAGCCAGACAGGCAGCATCCGAAGAGCAGGAGAATCGACGTTTCAAGCATAAGCTCTCATTTATGATGAAGAGCTTAGGCTCAAGTCTTCGACTGTCTTGTTCCTCAGATGCTGCCTAACCAACTGTGCTTTTCCAGTTACATTCGTTACCCTAACACCTCCCTGCGTGAAATCTTTCTCAGATCACAATTTTCTCTTTGACAAATTATCTTGTATCTGTGACCTCTCAGTCTTGATCCTTTGATGTGAGAGAACAGTTTCTCCTCATCTACTCTGCCTATCACCCTGATGATTTTGAAAACTTTGATCAAATCTCCTCTCCATGACAAACAGTCTCAACTTCTCCTACCTATCAACTAACTTTAGTTTCCCAGATCTGGAATCATTTCTGTAAACCTCTGCTGGATTCTAACCAATTCATTCATAAAATTCTCTCCTTCCTAAATTATGACACCTGAAATTGTACACAATACTCCAGCTAATGTCTAATCGGTGTCTCATACAGGTTCAGCACGTCCTCCCTGCCCTTTTACTCAACATCCCTATTAATAAGGCCGAGGATACAGCATCATTTATTAACTGCTCACTTTACCTTTCCTGCTACCTTTAGTAACTTAACTATAATAACCAGGTATCTGCTTCTGTGCACCCTTCAGTTTACACTGGTTTTACATGTTCTTTGTGCCAAAATGCATCACTTTACATTTCTCCACATTAAACATCTCTTGCCATTTGTCTGCCCACTCCACTAACTTGTCTATATTCTTTTGAAGTTTCCTGCTATCCTATTCACAGCTTATAATGTTTTCAGGTTTTGTATCATCCGCAAAAATATATCAGCAAAAAGATTTTATGCTGGACTCCTCAAAAAGATCATTTGTTTTGCCAAACATGTGAGCTGCAGACTGGTGTCTTTCTTTTCTAGCCATTATGCCTTCACTAAGCCATCACCAAAACTAGAGCAAACTTGACTGTTTTTACTTTTTTCAGAAAAACAACTCTTCAGATTTGTTGAAATGTCATCAAAATGATCAATTAACCTTTATTCCCTGTTCATATATACTGCCTAACCTAATGAGTGTTTATAAAACAACAATATATGTTTATGTAGTACCTCGAGCAAATAGTTTGGTTTTCCAAGCAAGTTAATCCCAATAACTTCACAGAGTTATGAAGCAAAATTTGACGCTAAGCCTCCTACAGTAGTACTGGGGAATATGATCAAAGAGAGGAAGGGAGAATTAGAGAGAGAATTTCACGACTAAGGACCTCCGCAGAATAGAACAGTTATCAATAACACAGTGATTGGACATGCTCAAGATGCCAGGTATCTCTGGGGTAACGGTTGTACAGGTGGAGGAAATTTGAGAGATAAGAGGTGAGACCATGGAATAACTTGAAAACAAGGATGAGATCATTAGAATCAAGGCATTTCTTGAGTATCTAGTGTACGACAGCAAGTACAGGGCAAAGGGCAAATGGGATTTGGCATAAACAAGGACATGGTCAACAGTGTTTTGGATGACAACATGTTTATGGAGAGTAGAATGTAGAAGGCCAGCCAGAAGTGCATTGGAATAGTTTTGTCTGGAGGTAAGAGAGGCATGTTCCCAACGTTTTCTGTTTCTATTTCAGATTTACAGCATCCACAGTATGTTGCTTTTGCTTTTAACTTTAACATCTGTTTATTTCAATCCTTTTTTCACAGCATATTTTTAAAACTTTTTTTTATATATTGTTGGTTTTGGATTACTTTCCATGACATTACTAAGTCTGTTATGCCCCAGCCTCTTATAAGCTGTACATGCAAGAAAACCTATATTTGTGACAACCTAAAATTACTTAAATTCCTGACATTAATTCCTCAAATATATTTTATCTCAAAAGTGACATATGAATATCTGTTAGATAGCAGTATCATGTAAAATAAATAATGCCTCTATGAATCTGGTCTCATGAGTTATGTAATTATGGGTCACAGATAATAAACCATACATTCCAAAATTCTCTACTTCACACAAACAATAAAACTTCTGCTTATCCCATGATTTTGAAATATTGCCATGGTTTCACCCAAACAAATTCATTATCACATCCTAGGGTCCATCTAATGGAATAATGTTGCTTTACACAATATTTCCTGTACAGAAACCTTTGCACAGAAACATATTTTTCATAATAATTCATAGATTTGGATTTACCTGACAAATTTGCTTTTTGATCTGAAAAATAATACTTGTTATGCTCTGCTGCAAAAATATATTCTGAAGTTATTTCACAACAAAAATTCCAATTTATAAGAGCATCACTATGTATCCATTAACATTGCTTGCATTTTATAAAAACATAATATACATTTTAAAATAATGAACTGGTGAAACAAAATTAAAGGTTATACATTAACTTCATGGTTCAAACATGATCCATAGATCACTCAAGCCTTTGTGGATACAGCAGTGGGATTCAGTTAAATAAGAACCCATTATTCTTTACTAAGTATTAATCAACATTTAGAAAAGTTTATACATGTATTGTTTGCATCCTTTTGATGTGTAGTTTATTAACTTTCATTACCTGATCATATAAAACAACAATAGACATTAATAATGGTTACTCATTTTCAGCTATAGAACTGTTCAGGCAAAAATAGAAAACAAAGTCTTTGTAACTCACTTTCTGCATATTAAGGATTCTCTCATTCGAACTGCTTTCCCTCTCCTTCTGTTGCAATTGCAGTATTTTAGCCCTTTTTCTTTGAATGACTCACATATTAACTATCACATCATTGTGCAAAGGGTAAACTATTTCTTATACTCTCTCTCTGCAAAAAAATAAACACAATTACCCTTTGGTTCATCAAAGAGATAGGGCAGTGCTCAGTGTAACAACTTGACAATGGCCATGAGCATTGTGTGGAGAAGGAGGATGTTAAGCAGCCAGGAGTTATATTAAAGGAAACAGCTGGCTTCTTGGAGGAAATGGGCTTGACTAGGGATTGGAGAAAAAATGGGGAGGCAGTCTAGAAGCATTGCAGGAGGAGAGACACGGACCAGCTTCAATGTGGACACAAAGGGTTTGCTGAGATGAAGTGGTAGGAGGAAAATGGCTGAAAGGTCTGAAGAGGGAATTTCAATTGGAATTCTCTTGATTGCTGAAGTTTAGAAAGATATGGTCACAGAGAATGTGAAGAGAAATGGTGATGAACAGCCACTTGGAAGTCACATTCATCTTGTCTTCAACCAACTGCCAAGACATGAAAGTAAATGTATATAAGGGAGCAGGATATAAGAGATCAAGGATATTTAAGAGATGGATGCCTTTGCCTTCTTAAAGTTATTAGCAGTGTTTGTGTGTGTTGTTTGTTATCTCTTATGATAATTTTTCCTCAAGGTCATAAGGTTACAAAATTAAAAATGATATAACTGTGAATGCTGGAAATCAGAAACAAAAACAAAACTGGTGGAAAAGCTCAGCAGATCTGGCAGCATGGGTGGAGAGAAATCAGAGTTAACATTTCTATAGTGACTCCACCTCAGAATTATTTTCTGTGGATGAGAACCATAGGGTCAAGCTCTGCACAGGGCAGCACCTGACCAAGTAACTCTCATCACAGCTGGCAGCCAAAAGGATGGTGGAGTGGAATGTCTGTCGAACAGGGCTTGGTTCAATCAAAATGCCAAAGTTCAGCAAAAGACAGACTTCCCCATCCCTATGAGGAGGAGAATGTGAAGCACTGAGGAGCTGGTACTGTCATAGGTTTTAGCCGCAGAATTAATATTTGCCTCCTTAAAACGCTGAACCACAGTCAGTGGTTACATAACCAGGGGTAGCCTGAACGGATACGTTATTTTTTTAAAGCTTGCTGATACGAAGTATGTGAAGACAGTGTGTCAGTGTGTAAAGGGAGGAGGGGGGGAGTAAGAGCTCCTGGGAGCTCGAATGTGATGATTTGACGACAACAAGGCGAGAAGTTTTTTTTAAATTGTGAAGGGACGAGATGCTCAGCGTTGAATAGGAAGACGATGCGATCACATCAACTTCCTTTCTGACGGCTGAACGGGGAGGTGGAGGGGAGAGGGCATGTAAAAGGGTTTATCCTTTTCAGTCTCTTTGATGTACTGGAGCGGCGCACATTAGTAAACAGTGTCTCACAGTTCAGTCGTTTCAGTGACTGAGAGAGTCTGCTTTGTAAAGCTAGCATTCAGAGCTCCGAGCAGTTGCTGTGCTATCCAATACGAGAGGAACGGACCCACTGAGTTGTTATTGCCGTTTGATTTGTTTTGCTGTCGTTTGGGGAACTGCTTGGCAGCCAGTTGGCACTTGGCAATGCCATGGTGGACTCCCACAGTGAGCATTGTGTTCCTGGCCGTGCTGTACCTGGTGGCCAGGCTGTATTTCGGATGGAGTTTGACCGAGAGGTGTTTGCTGAAGGGAGCCCAGAGCCCGGGGGACAGTGATGTGCCGAGGCTAGTCCACAAGCCCTCCGCCCTGGCCAAGTACCTGCTCAGGAGCTGCCTGAGCTTCAGCGCGGGGGCGCCGTGCCGCTGTATCTGGAGCAAACTGCCTCACCTGCAGACCGTCTGGAATGTGATCTGGCCGCCGGGCACCGCCGTCCACTTCGTCCGGGATTACCTGCAGTTGGCCGACGAGGGGCTGGTGGCACTGGACTGGGCAGTGCCCGCCACATCGGGCAGGAGAAGAGCCTCCAGCAACTCGCCGGCGCCCATCGTCCTCGTCATCCCCAACTCCTTCGGCAAGATCACCAGGAACGTGGTCGAGGTGAGAGTCCAGCTAAAAACGTTGTTATCCCTTCTCTCCTTGCTGTCTCCCTTCTCTCCCTCCCCTCTCTCACTCTCTCTCCCTTCTCTCCCTCTCTTTCTCCCTTCGCTCGCTCTCTCCCCGCCTCTCTTTCTTCTCCCTTCTCCCACTTTCTCTCCCATCTCTCCCTCTCTCCCTTCTCCCCCTTTCTCCCCCCTCTCCTTTCTCCCCCTTTCTTCCACCCCCCTCCCCCCGCCCGTCCGTCTCCCTTGTCCCCTCCTTTCCCTTCTCCCGCACCCCTCCCCCCCCCCCCCCCGTCTCCTCAATACCTAGAGAGAAGAACTCAGCCACGCATTGGGGTTGCAGCGGCTGATTGGCAGCCTCTGAGCCAGTAGAGGCATGATGGGCCGAATAGCCGGCTTTTCCTGTGGTATGGCGATAAGAAGTAACATTGGTGCGCCGTGTTTCGAGTTGCTGTGGACCAGCAGTGTCTCGTTCAGGTTTGCCCTGAGCCCTTCAGTCAACCTGCTTTAGAACATGACAGAGAGCAGTTTCGTTGCAAAATTGCAGCTGACCACAATCTTTACCCTGACGTTCAGGAAAAGGCCTCGAATAAACGTTCACCTGGGGGAGGGGGAGGAGAGGAGGACAGAAATATGGTTCATTCTCCCTACTTCCCATCCCATTCCCCTCAACTCCCAATGACCCCAGATCAGATTTTATGCAGTTTTATTTTGGAGATAGTCTTCCGTGAGTGTATGAGCATTCAGTCTCAATCTGTCACTGCGGAGGAAGTGGGGCGCTCACGGTTTTGAACAGCACAGAGGTTTAAAAAAAAACAGCTTATCGAAACTCGGTGCTTAGAATCCGAATGAATAGCAAACGAAACTTGATGTTGCTCCCAGGAGAGCGGTCTGTATCTGACATCTCTCTGTTTAAACACTGCAACAATTCCTGCTGACAGACTGTATCAGTGGGATAAGATGCTCAGACTTTCTTGTTCTGCTTTCAAGTCGGTTAGATTTTCTTTTTAACAGGGCTGTTTAAACTAAGATTCTGGAGGATTGGTATTGACGAGCCAGCTTCTGTTTACATTGCTAAAATTCAATTCCCTTATGTCAGACTTTTAGACGATTAGTTTGAACGTCTCCTGCATAGATAAAGGGTTCGAACTCATTCTGACAAACGGATCCCGCAGACTGGGTTCTCCGAATCCAAATGAGATGACAACAGTGTGAGTATAACTGCTACCTTACTCTGCTCAGCCATCCACCTTGTCCACTTCATGGTCAGCAACAATTACCGATTACTGGACTATTTGTCTCAAAACAGCAGAGTGCAATTAAGAGGATAGTGGTAATGTCCCTACCTCGGGACCAGAAGGTTCAAGTCTCAACTGCTCAAGAAATGTGTAACAGCATCTGTGAATAGATTGGTCAGGAAATAGCTATAATTCGAAGTAAATTGGTCTTTAGAACATTTTCTTTGCCAGAAGGCATTTGAGACCTGTGAACCCTTCAGGGCACAAGAGAGATGTTTAATCCTTGAAGAAAATACAGAAAGAGTTATATTACTGATCCTCAGCACCCCAGTGGGTTGTTGGTAACAATATACATCAGACGTGTGACTGTGAATTGCTGACCATGAAATGTGATGGACAGAAAGTTCAGCATGGGGTGTGTCTTTTCTAAATACCTCCTGTCAGAAGCATTTGAGTCCAGCCTTTCCTGTCAAAGAACTCAGCTGCAAAAGAACAGCTTAGAATATCAGTCTTCAGAAAAGGGCAACCGAGAGGTACAGAAGTAAAGGAAATAAGGAATACTAAACCTGGAAAGTTACTCAAGTTAAATTACAGCATTAAGCAAGTATGACTTCAGTTTAAACTAACAACAGACAATTTTTTTACGAATGTCAAGAAGTTCCACTTCCCACAGGCAATGATCAATTTCCAGGTAAGGTAATGGAGACAAAAATGCAATTGAACAGTGGCATAATGGAGAAACCATATGCTAGTAGGTGGTCCCTGCATAGCTCTGCTTTGTGATTGTTAGAGATTTTTCTTTTTGTTTTTTTCTCTGGCTTCTAACCATTCATTCTGAGAATTAAAGTTAAAACCAAAATAGCTCACATACCTTATGTCTCCAGCCCCATCTAAAGCCACCTCAACACTAACCCATCAACCTGTGCTGATTGTTTGATGTTATCCGTACCTGAAGTTAAAACCAATATCTTGCATCATGGTTGAATCACAAAGCATCTCATCCACTTTACTTGGAGAGATATCTCCCAAATGTTCAGTTTGCAATTTACTAAATAGTTACATAGTTCATGATTAAATGGAGGAATGCCACCTTATTGGATGAAAAGGTGAGCAGACCCCAGATACACATTCCAGCAGTTGCACTGCACTCCTGTTTGAAAGGAGTGCAGAAATGGTCAATAAGATTATTACATCTATCAGCTTAGCAAGAAGCATTTGTTGAACGTTAACTGCATCAGTTAAAAAAACAAGAAAAACCACATTACAAAAGTTAGTTAAAAAGGTAAGAATCCACAATGTTCCTTTTAATGTGCTGCCAATCAATTATTTTCGCTATTGCACTTGAAGAAGCCTACATATAAAAACATTTCTTCAAATTGAACTGATTTGATTCAGCTTAATATTAACACCCCTTTCTACCTCATAATTGGACACTGCTTCTGGCTTGATAATTGACAAGAATTTATAATTGAAGAGTGGTTATATCTGTGTCAATAAACTAATAGTGAATGCAACAAATAACTGTGGATGGTGGAGATCTGAAACAAAACTTGAAATTGCTGGAGAAAGTCAGCAAGTGATAATCACTGGTTTTGATGGCAGGTAGAAAAAGCAAAATCTTATATTGACTGATGTTTCAAAGAAATTTGTAAATACATAGATTGCTTTGTACTTTTGGAAGGAAGTCCTCATCTTTCAACAAAACTTAGTTACTGTTCAGAGTGCCTGTGCTAAGAAAGAGAACAAACAGGCAGCTAACTCAACATGGAACCAGAGTCGAAGTTGGTTTGATAAGAATCAGCTGAATAAGTACACAGATTGCAAATTCCTGAAATTGACCTCTGCTGCCATAAATTGGTTATTTTAATAAGCAATATCTGCTAAACTGTATAATGTCCTCACCCTGTGATAGCAGAAAATAAACCACTATTAGAAGTCTATGCATCAGGTATGCAGCTTCACAGCAGTTGTAAATTACTATGATTTATATCAAATCCACACAAACTGCCAGATTCAGATCCCTGCATAATGCAGAATATGTAACTGGCAATACTCAGATATTGTTGAACTCTGTCATTGTTTATGGTATGAGGTGCCTTGACTGTAGATGCAATAAATTGTACTTAAGTGTGATCTGTTATGAAAACAAAATGTGACCTCAAAAATTAATTTTAATTTTCAGATAAACCTTACAAATTTGGACAACTCCATATATTAAGGGAGACTGATATCAGAATTGAGCTCATATTTTCCTTTTCACATTTCCATCTTGGCAGCGACGTGCAGTTAAAATACAGTCAGTTCTGATATAACACGATAGTTCCATTTTCACGTGATTACGTGTTGTAAGAAAATCATGCAATATCCACGCAACTTAAACTAACAGAGCCGGAATCACATTATAACCAATACAAATAAGGAAAGTTTGCATTCTACAGAGAATGGTCTAAATTTTTCAATCACATTGAAGCCAATTTGTGTTAAAGAAACATGTACTGTAACAGAACCGACAGTGTAATGATTTATTTTCTGAATTAATTGGGATTGTTGCTTTTTATAATACTTTCCTTTTGACTTAGAGGTGCTGGTGTTGGATTTGGTTGGACAAAGTTAAAAATCATACAACACCAGGTTATAGTCCAACAGTTTTATTTGGAAGCACAAGCTTTCAGAGTGGGATCAAGGAGAGGTGTTCCGAAAGGTAGTGCTTCCAAATAAATCTATTAGACTATAACCTGGTGTTGTGTGCTTTCCTTTTGGAGATGATCAAAAAACTGTTAGACTCCAGCTAACAGCTCAACTGGCTCACTAACACTTTTCAAGGACTGAAACCTTCCATTCTTACTCAGTGTTACAAGTGCTCCCCAATATTTATGTACTTAGACAATCAATACCCATCATCTGTTTCTTCTTAATCTTAAATAAAGATATTAATAAGCTTAACAATGTAATTTACCGGGCCTCCTCTACCCATCCCTAATGCTATTGACTCTTAACCTTGTGTGTCAAACTACTGCAGACATTGAGTGCAGCGATTCAAAATGGCAACTCAACACAATTTTCTCATGTATAATAAATGCAAGCCTTGCTTGTAATGCTCAAAATCAAGGAATACCTTTCTTAAAAGTGCATAAAGCTTAAAATAAAATAGAATTTATTGGAAATAACAGACAAAGGACCATCTGTAGAGAGAAAAGCAGAGTTAACAGTCCTACTGGTCAGAAAAAATTAAAACTCATGGGTTGTAAGAAAATGTGACAAAGTTGAATACAAATTTGGCTTAGAGTCATAGAATCATAGAGATGTACAGCACGGAAATAGACCCTTCGGTCCAATTCGTCCATGCCGACCAGATATCCCAACCCAATCTAGTCCCACCTGCCAGCACCCGGCCCATATCCCTCCAAATCCTTCCTATTCAGGTAGTAGGCAGCAAAGGGAAATGGTCAACCAGTATCATTGTGACTGGAAGGCTGTTTACAATGGAGTTCTGCAGGAATTCGGTATAATTCAGAGAACTATTGTCTACATAACATTCTATGGGCAATTAGTTTCTCAAATTGCCCCTTTTGTAAGATTACCTTCGTAATATTGGAAAACACAGCCCCACTTCTATTGTTTCCACTCATGCCAGTGTTGTATCAGCCAAGATACCTTTAACACCCCTCTCAATTTTCTTGGCTTCTAAGATCAATGGAAAACATTGTTTATTGTCTCGCACCAAGAACATGATAAAATTTGCCATAGAGGAGTAATGATCTGGCATATGAAGAATTGCTAAAAATGACTAACTTCATATCTTTTGGATGATCCAAGACTGGAAATTTGGATACGTAATTCCCTAAACTTAATTTCTTCAGTATTTTAATTACTCTTAGAGCCTCTTTCCCTGTGACATGTTTGAGCATGGTATTGAGTTCCACTAAGCCATTACTGGCTTTGGGTATCATCATAGCATGCAATCAATTCAACTGACTAACCAAGTCTCTTAACTGACTTGTTTGTACCTTGGATGCAAAATTCTCTTTCAGAGGACCTGGCTCCATTTATTGGGATGGAATTGGACTATACTAAGCAAGATTGTTGATTCCAAATCACTCAAAGTTAATCTACTCAACATCTATATATTTAACACTCCCTGAAGCTTGACTACCAGTCTTAAACTCCTTCATATTGTGTCTATCACATAATTCTCAAATTCTGCAGAATCTCCTCACAATTATCAACATGTATCATAAAGATGCCTGCTAGTTTCTTGTTGTGATAACAATAAAACATCACTGCATCTGCTACTAACTGAATGCAATCCCTTTCAGTAAGATGGACTCAATTTAGAAATTCCACATCCTCATACACCATGCAACTCAAAATTACTTGTTTAATTTCCAGTAATTCCACTTCTAATCACAAACTTCTTTAGATGGCTATAAAAATACTTTCATTTCAAATGTTTCTCCTTGCCAAAATGCAGATTTTATATCATTTGATTTGCATCCCAAAATATGTTGCTAAAAGGGCTAAGAAACTCTTCAGGCCTATTTTTTCTGATTTAGCAAAATTGACTCTAATATTTTGACCACCACAGGCCTTTTGGCAAATAATCTGGCTTTAGATTTATATGTATCATCAGAAGGCATTAACTGTGAGATCAAACTGGCTGTCTGATGCCTTGTGCATAAACCAAATTATTTCCAACTTCCCAATTCTTTTTGTTTAGCATCCTTTATCAACTTGTCTACCTAGTTATTAGCCACTAACACTTCTCAATCTATGATCTTTTACTTTTTTGTGGTATTTCTGACCGATCCTATAGTCCTTATTATTAAACTGAGTCTCCTGCTGACCTTGCAATCCTAATTCTGGATTTCCCTTCTGTGATCTGAGTTCCTTTCACCAATCCATGATCTTTTCCTCAGACCATGATCTAGGGCCATTTGAGAACTTGTCTTTTGTTACTTGTCTTTTTAGACCATAAGGCCGCAGCATAGAAGAAGGCCATTCAGCCCATCTCATCTGCTTCAATGAGATAATAGCTGATTTGATTATTTTCAACTTCTATTTCCTGCCTTTTGCCCATAACTCTTTATTGCTTTAGAGATTTAAAAAATCTGCCTATCTCAGTTTTGAATAGACCTAATGACCCAATAACCTCTGAGAGAATAAAGAAAACCTCCTCATCCTTGTCTTAAATTGTTGACCCCTTATACTGAGATTGTATAGATTTATACAGGATCTAGTCCTAGACTGTTGCACAAGTGGAAACAACCTCTCAGCATCAATCCTGTCCAGCCTCCTTAGAATTCTCAATATTTCAATAAAGTAGCCTCTCATTCTTCTAAGCTCCAATGAGTACTGGCCCAATTTACTCAACTTATCCTCATAAGAAACTCCCTTCATATCCAAGGACAATTTAGTGAGCCTTCTCTGGACTGCCTGCAATGCCAATACATATTTCATTGGATGTGGGGAACAAAGCTATTCACAGTATTCTGGGTGTGTTCTAACTAATAGTTTATATGGTTCTGGCGAGGCATCCCTTTGTCTACACTCCACTCCCTTCAAAGTAAAGGCTAACATTCCATTTTCCTTCCCTGTTAGCACTGAAATTGTATGTTAGCTTTTCTTGATTCATGAATGAGCATCCCTAAATCCTTCTGTGCTGCAGTTTTCTGCAGCCTTGCTGCATTTAAATATTGTTCAGCTTTTTTTTTCCTGCTAACGTGCATAACCTCACAATTTCTCACATTATATTACAACTGTCAAATTTTTGTCCACTCATTTAACCTAGTTATATCTATCTTTGTGTGTCATCCTCACCACTTGCCTTCCCATCTATTTTTGTGTCATGTTCAAACCTGGCCATAATACATTTACTTTCCAAGTCATTAATATATATTGTGAATTGTTGTGTCCCCAGCATTGATCCACTAGTAGAGCTTTGCCTCCTGAAAATGGCCCTGTTATCCCAACTCTCTATTTTCTATTATTTATCAATCCTGTTTTCATGCTAATATATAACTCCCAATATCATGGTCTCTTATTAAGTAGACTAATGTATGGTACCTTATCAATCACCTTTTGGAAATACAGATTATGTTACATTGACTGGTTGGCCATTATCTATCCTGCCCATTAGCTCCTCAAAGAATTATAAATAATTTGACAGGCATGATTTCTCCTTCATGAAATTATGCTGATGCTGCTGATGAAATTATGCAATTAAATCATTTATAATAGGCTCTAATATTTGCCCAAGAATAGATGTTAAGCTAACTAGCCTATATTTAATTTTGTTTTGTTTCCTCCCTTTCTGAATAAGAGTATTAAATTGGCAGTTTTTCAGTCCTCTGGGATGTTTCAAGATTCTGAGGACCCTTGGGAGGCTATTAGCAGTAAATCCATTATCTTGTAGCTACTTCCTTTAATATGCTAGGATATCACTCATCAGATCCAGGGAACTTATCAACTTTTAGCCCTTTTAGTTTCCCTAGTACTTTTTCTCTCATGGTATTTATTGTGTTTATTTCAATCCCCTTTTTTTTGTACATTGATTGTTTAGCACTTTTAGAATGCTGTAGTGTCTTCTACCATGAAGACTGATACAAAGTGTTTACTCAACTCCTCCACCACTTTCTGATTCCTGGTTATGATTTCACTAGCCTCATTCTCTAACAGGCCAATATTCACATTGGCCTCTTTCTTTTTATGTATTTAAATAAGCTCTTGCTGTTAATATTTATATTAATGATAGACTTTGGTTGGCTCATCCCCTCCTTAGAATCTTTCTTCTTCACTGGAATATATCTTTGTTGTAATGTAACCTATCAGGTCTAGAGGATTTTCTGGTCTATAGCCCCATTTGTTTCCCCAGTGCTCTTCTCTAGTGATAGTTATTGTTTTTATTGTATCTTCTTAAAGGAATACAATAAGGTCTGGATTTTGCAAATTGAAAATCCATTGGTTTTTCAAACACAATAGTCTTTTTTGTCCCATGTTTGTTTCATTTGAGCCTTTATTATAGTTGGCTTTTTGTTTATTATTCCATGGGGCGTGAGTGTTTATTGTTCACCCCTTATGATGCTTGAACTGGGTGACATTGCTGCAGATCTGATTTACACGTAGGCTGGACCAGGTACAAATGGCAGATTTCTTTCCCTTTAATGACCAGATGAGTTTTTACAATAATAAAGGGTCAATTGTAAGGATAGTTCACTTGTTATGCAATCTGGATTGTTAAAATGGTTGGCCCCAGCAATGTTACAGGGAATCACCACTACCTTCAGTGATTTCAACATTTTGTCTTCCCCAAACCTGAAACAGTAGAACTTTCAAATTTCTTAACCTTCATAGAATCAAGGTAAGATTTTTACCAATCCACTCCACAGACTGTGGACAAGCACCCATGGTTCAACATGGCACAATTGATTGTTTTAGTTGTCAACTCATTCATTTCTGGGCTGAAGTCGGTTACATCTAATAGAATGCCTTCCTCCTGATAACTTTTCCCCCATTTTTTCTCTCATTAGTTCATTACATAATGGAATTTTTGAGTTGCATCTAAAAAAATAGTTGACCATTCATTAGGGTTCTGTTATAGTTCCCAAATTCTTGTCTTCTGGTTTAATCTCTACCCTCACTTCTCTTTGCTATGATTCTCCTTTTGTGTTAGTGTTATTCAGCTTGTATCTGAGTGGTCTTACATCACTGCTACCACTGAATCCGCCATTCTTTGTGGGGTTTTTTATTCACTCGTGGGGCATCGGACACACTAACATTGCCTATCCCTAATTGCCCTTGAGAAGGTGGTGGTGAACTGCCTTCTTGAACTGCTGAGTCCACATGCTGTAGGTTGACCCACAATGCTCCTAGGGAGGGAATTCCAAGACTTTGACCCAGTGACAGTGAAGGAACAGTGATATATTTCCATGTCAGGGTGGTAGCTAGGAGGGGAACTTAAAGATGGTGGTGTTCCCCCATATCTGCTACCCTTGTCCTTCTGGATGGAAGTGACAATGGGTTTGGAAGGTGCTATCTAAGGATCTTTGGTGAATTTCTGCACTCATCTTGCAGATAATATGCACTGCTGCTACTGAGCATTGGTGCTGGAGGAAGTGAATGCTTGTGGATGTGGCACCAATCAAGTTGGCTGCTTTGTCCTGGATGGCATCAAGCTTCTTGAGTGCAGTTGGAGCTGCATCCATCCAGGCAAGTGGGGAATATTCCATCATATGTTTGACTGTTCCTTGTAGATGGTGGACAAGCTTTGGGTAAAGCTTTACTCTCTCAATATTCCTAGCCTCTGACCTGCTCTTGCAACCACTGTGTTTTTGTGGTGAGTCCAGTTGAGATGTTCATCAATGGTAACCCCCAGGATATTGATAGTGTGAGTTTCAATGATGGTAACACCATTGAATGTCAAGAGGTGGTGGTTAGATTGCCTCTTATTGGAGACAATCAATGCCTGTATATTGTGTGGTTCAAATATTACTTGCCACTGGTCAGCCCAAGCTTAGATATTGTCCAAATCTTGTTGTATTTGAACATGGACTGTTTGAGTATCTGAAGAATCATGAATGATGCTAAATGTTGTGCAATCTTTAGCAAACATCCCCACTTCTGACCTTATGGAGGGAAGCTTCGTTGATGAAGTAGGTTGGGGCACTAACCTGAGGAATTTCTGCAGAGGTGTCCTACAGCTGAGATTACTGATCTCCAAAAGCCACAACCATCTTCCTATGTGCCAGGTATAACTCCAAACAATGGAGAATTTGCCCCTGAAACTCATTGATTCCAGTTTTGCTCGGGCTCCTGGAAGCTGTACTCAGTCGAAATTGGCCTTGATGACAAGGACTGTCACTGTGACCTCACCACTAGAATTCAGCTCATCTGTTCCTGTTTTGTCCATATTACTGCTGAATGGCTTATTTGAGTCATGAAGGCCATTGAGAATTAATGTTTTCGCAATAATTATGTTTAAGGTTTCTGACATCTGTTCCAAAATTCTTCTTTTTGAAAATTTAACTCCAATTAATACTAGGGTCTATCCATGTCTTACACTTTAGCGCTGTCTAAAAATTTAAAGGCACACATAGAAGTAGGAATCTCCTTTAGTTCTGAAAATATTTTATACTTGTTCCTGGTTCTGGTGCGAATTGGCAGTGCCAAGGTTATACTTTGATTTCTCGAAGAACATTGGTGGGAAATCATATCTCAGAATTTTACACTTAGCTTCAGCCATTCTTTTCAAAGATGACTCAAATTACAATGTTCTGCCTGAATAGGACTCTTAGTTTTCAATCTTCACCTTCACAGAACTATTCCCTGCTACCAATCAGTGAGTCAGAAAACCATGAGGCCTTCTTCTGTGGATTGAGTTTGCTGGCTACTCAGTGCCACTGCCACTGTGTTTCCATACCCATTTCCCTACCCCAACTTAATGTCCCCATGCCACCCCTCAGGGCGTTCCCCACATCTATGAGTTTAGACAATAATAACTACCATCTGTACTCTTTAACTTTGAATAAAGGTATGAACAAACTTAACAATATGATAAATTAGATATTTAAAAAAACACTGGGATCTTGGAGTATACTTCGGCAGATCCTTGAAGATAGTGCAACAAATAAATAAGATGATCAGAAAGGTACTTGAGATATTTTCCTTTATTGCCGAAGGCCAAGAATATAAGAGCAGAGAAGTAATGCGGAACTGTATAAACCTTGACCATAATTTATACAAATAAATGACTGCAGCTGAAGTGCTGTTTTTAGCTCTGGTCTCCCATTAGAGGAAGTATGTGATCACAATACAGTGAGTACAGAAAAGATTATGAAGAAATTGTCAGGAATAGGGATTTTTGACAATAAAGAAAGATTGGATAGTTTGGGGTTGCTTTCTTTGTATTGGAGGAGGTGGAGGGGAGACTTAATGGAGACATATAAAATTGTGAGGAGCCGTGTGATGATGAATAGTAAGAACATATTTCAATGAGCAGAGAGGACAATAACCAGTGAACATCAACTGAAAGTGGGGTAAAAGGAAATAATTAGAAGGGAGTTTTGAGGAGCAAGTTTTCACCCACAGGGTATTGGGCATCTGGAATTTACTGGCTCAGACTGTGGTCGAGGTGGAAACCCTTACAGTATTTAAAAACACTTAGATATGCTTTTTGGGTGCTGTAATCTACAGAGTGTCAGACAAAGAGTAAGGTGGGTAATCTTTCCTGGCCAGCATGAACATGATTTCCAAATGGCTTTCTCCTGTGCTGTAAATCTTTCTATGTTTCTATATTTTTGTCTCTATGTTACAAGTCAGCCTAAAACAGATGTCCCTCAGATGTTGCGACATTATTTCCAGCATTCAGTGCAATTTTTTTTCCAGAATCTGACATATGTTGCCTTGTTGAGATAAAGCCTACTTCTTCTGAACCCAAGGGTGGTTTTGCATTGTCCTGTTTTTGCACTCTTTATTATTGTTGATTTAAAGATAATCATTATTGTGAAATTGTTAGGAAGGGGCTGATGTGGAACATTGATGATATTATGCATTACGTTGTCAGTGCTTGAGAAGTCAATGAACTGTGCGTTTGTACTTCTAGCTACAGCACAAACAACACCCAAATTAATCTGGGTTAAAACCAAAAAATTAAATGAATTTAATCCAACTCTAACCTGAATTTTAAAATTCCAACTCCATTGTGACAAGCATGGTTTGAATCACCTGTGCAAATTATTTAGGTTAAGCGAAAAAATCTGTTTCAAACTCATGGAAAGTTCAATTCTGTACAATACATAAACTTGTTAATAATTTCAAGTAAAAGTACAGACCAAATGTGTCCTCTTCAGATTCAGTTATTGTGTGAGAATGTTTTAATTTTCTGTGCAAAATTTTTAGGAGAGATTTTATATGTGCTGAGTTGCACTGCTGTTATATTACAAAGGAGTGATTTAAGCCCACTGGTGGTCAGCAGAGGTATTTATGTAAAAGTTTCCAGGAGCCGTCATTGGTGTAATTCCCTTGTGAAATGGATGCAAGCTGTTGCAGTGCCTAAAGAGTGGGCTGTGGATTTTTAAATAGATAGTTCATGCTGAACATCTGGGGGCTAGACAGGTAAGGAAGCAGCAGCACTTGACTTACTCACTTGAATCTCACATACTTCACTGCACATTGCATGAAACTTTCTCTCTAATATTTCAAGAATGGCCAAATATGGCAAATGTCTTGCAGCAAGCAGATTAGTCTGCAAGCATTGGCATCCAGGCAAAAAGGCACTTATTTAAAGCTTAGATTGTCATTTTCTTTGATGAAGCAAGAAGTTGTGCCTCCACCCAACCATCTTCAGCTGCTTCATCAATGATCTTTCCTCCATCATAAAGTCAGGAGTGGAGATGATTGCTGATGATTGCACAATGCTCAGTGCCATTCATGGCTCCCCAAATACTGAGATAATCCAAATGCAGCAAGACCCGGACAAATTCAGGTTTGGGCTGACAAGTGGCAAGTAACATTCAGGCAACACACCAGGCAATAACCACCTCAAACAGGAGAGATTCTAACTATTGCCCCTTGATATTCAATGATATTACCATTGTGAAAGCCCCCACTATCAAGCTGTTACTATTGACCAGAAACTGAACTCGATTATCACTATAAATACTGTTGCTACAAGACCAGAGAGAGCTAGGGACCATTGGCACAAAGCTGGTCCTGTTTTTCTAAAAAGCTGTTCCTTTTCTCAAGGATTGTGTTCTTGATTTTTATCAGAGGAGTCATAAAACCCTCCCGGCTCCGAGGTGGCTAGTTTGGTAGAGAGAAGAAAAGGCTTTTGAGAGGCCTCTTGTTTATATGTAAGTAGATGAGACTTCCGGCCAAAGTGGTCATGTTTTAGAAGTGACCTGTACAATGAAAAGGATCTGGTCAGCTTTCTAGCTGAGCCATTCAGTCTAGAACTAGGTAGGAGTTACCTGTGTGGAAACAGTCTGCTAGACTCTCTCTCCTTCTACCGTTCTAATTTCAACTTGTAAGTATTTGTTTCATTTTTAACTGTGTTTCAGGGGGTTTGCTTATTGGGACTGTTGTGTACATTTGGAATAGCATAATTAAATCTAGTTTGGACAGACGAAGTTCTATAGGTGAATTTTATTCTGTTCTTTGTGTTTAATTGTGTAATTTTGTGAATAAATTTTTGTCTGTTTTAAAACCTGGTATTCAACCTAGCTAACTTACTTGGGGTAATTTTCACTGTACACTTAGCAAAACAAATTGCAAAGTTATGGTCTGGACTGCCTGCTTAAGAATGTGGTCTGGCCTAGTCCATAACACCATGTAGTGAAAAACTCACATTGTGGCTCCCCAAAACATGCCCACCATCTACAATGCACAGGAATGTGATGGAATGCACCCCATATGACTGGATAAGCAGCTTCAACAACATTCAAGAAGTTTAACACCATCCAGGGAAAAGCAACTTATGTCATTGACATGACATCTACAATCATTCACTCCATCCACAATTGACATTCAGAAGCAGCAGTTTGTAACAGATACAAAATGCACTACAGAAATTCACCGAGGTTCTTTCGACAATGCCTTCCAAAACCACCATCGTTAGAAGGACAAGGGCAGCAGACACATGGGAATACCAGGACCAACAAGTTCCCCTCCAACATACTCACCATCCTGACTTGGAAATATATTGCTATTCCTTCACTGTCACTGGGTCAAAACCTGAACACTTGCATCCGCAATGGCATTGTGGGTCTACCTACAGCAAATGGATGGCAATGGCTCAAGAAGTCAGTTCACCACCTCCTTCTTGAGAGAAACTAACGATGGGCAATGAATACTGTAATTAGAAAGTAAGAGGCATTAAAATCTGAACAAGAGTAAGCCTCAGATGTGAAGAAAGGAAACAGCTGTTTGTAAAAGTATTATGCTGGAAAAGCACAGCCAGTCAGGCAGCACCAGTGAGGAACAGGAGAATTAACATTTCAAGCATAAGCTTTTCATCAGGATTCCTGATGAAAAGCTTGTACTCGAAACGTCAATTCTCCTGCTCCTCAGGTCGTAGAGTCATAGAGATGTACAGCATGGAAACAGACCCTTCGGTCCATGCTGACCAGATATCCCAACCCAATCTATCCCACCTGCCAGCACCCGGCCCATATCCCTCCAAAACCTTCCTATTCATATACCCATCCAAATGCCTCTTAAATGTTGCAATTGTACCAGCCTCCACCACATCCTCTGGCAGCTTATTCCATACACATACTACCCTCTGCGTGAAAAAGTTGTCCCTTAGGTCTCTTTTATATCTTTCCCCTCTCACCCTTAACCTATGCCCTCTAGTACTGGACTCCCTGACTCCAGGGAAAAGACTTTGTCTATTTATCCTATCCATGCCCCTCATAATTTTGTAAACCTCTATAAGGTCACCCCTCAGCCTCCACACTCCAGTGCTGCCTGACTGGTTGTGCTTTTCCAACACCACACTTTTCGACTCTGATCTCCAGCATCTGCAGTCCTCACTTTTTGCCAGAAGTAATATGTCTTGAGATAATGGTCAACGCAGTTCTTTGGCTGTTTTGTAGGACTTGAGTAGACAGCCATCATTGATGGCCCTAAAAAGGAAAAGCAGTGCAGTAGATGAACTAGTGGCATGTGTAAAAGCTCTGTCAAAAGTGGTACTAAAATGATTGTTGGCAGTCTTCTGCTTACTTTGGATTTCATACTGTTAAAATAGATATGGAACAGATAGATACTTTGTTAATCACAGAATCTATAGTCATACAAGGAAAGGGGTTCTATTGGTACAGAATTATTTACACAGGTGGTGATGCCTGCCTGGCATGTTCATTGAGAATTATAAAGTGCACATTTGTTGGTACATTGTAAGATGGGAATTGCAACGATAACCTCCCTCCTTATTGAAAAGTGGCAGAGAGGAAGGAAAGATTGTGATATTAAATGATGTTCCAAAATGGAAAGACTTGAATGATATGATTTCGTCTGATAGCTCATGCAACAGTTTCTGAGCGCTGATCATTGGGACATAATTCTCCATATTGTTCTTGATCCAACAGTGTCATACTCTTCTTATCAGACAACACTGTCCATCTCCATCCCTTCTGCTATAGAAATTATATAAATAATCATAACACATTGTTAAGTCTTTCTCAACTTGACTAGGCAGTGGAAATGTACTTTAAGATCCTGATTATCTTCTGATGACCAATTTTTAAAAGTCTTTAAAAGTCTTTGAAAGAAATATGCCTTCCCCAAACTCTCAAAACAAACCACTGCAACTGTATATAGGTAGAATAGTTTAAAAAAAGCAAAAATGGTTTATCCCAGCTGCAAATATCCCTTATGAAACTCTGAAGATCCTTCATGTTCAGAAACTCCAGACTCCCACTTTTTATCATCTGATACTGGCAGTGTCTGTGCCATATAAATCCCAGTCTAAGTGACCCAAAGTATAATGTAGACAAATGTAAAATCAGGAAGCTAAGAGCTGCAATACCATTGGTTCCTAATGTTGATACCTGCCAATGACAACAGTCAGGTGTCAATCATGTGTAATGGAACAGAAAGATCCAAAAGCAGAAGGAAACTCAGAAAAGTGATTTATTGGCTGAAAGGGTTGTTTTTCAGACTGGAGGCCTGTGACCAGTGAAGTGCCACAAGGATCGGTGCTGGGTCTACTACTTTTTGTCATTTATATAAATGATTTGGATGTGAGCATAAGAAGTACAGTTAGTAAGTTTCCAGATGACACCAAAATTGGAGGTGTAGTGGACAGTGAAGAACGTTACCTGAGATTACAACGGGATCTTGATCAGATGGGCCAATGGGCTGAGAAGTGGCAGATGGAGTTTAATTCAGATAAATGTGAGGTGCTGCATTTTGGGAAAGCAAATCTTAGCAGGACTTACACACTTAATGGTAAGGTCCTAGGGAGTGTTGCTAAACAAAGAGACCTTGGAGTGCATGTTCATAGCTCCTTGAAAGTGGAGTCGCAGGTAGTTAGGATAGTGAAGAAGGCGTTTGGTATGCTTTCTTTTATTGGTCAGAGTATTGGGTACAGGAGTTGGGAGGTCATGTTGCGGCTGTGCAGGACATTGGTTAGGCCACTGTTGGAATATTGCATGCAATTCTGGTCTCCTTCCTATCGGAAAGATGTTGTGAAACTTGAAAGGGTTCAGAAAAGATTTACAAGGATGTTGCCAGGGTTGGAGGCTTTGAGCTACAGGGAGAGGCTGAACAGGCTGGGGCTGTTTTCCCTGGAGCGTCGCAGGCTGAGGGGTGACCTTATAGAGGTTTACAAAGTTATGAGGGGCATGGATAGAATAAATAGACAAAGTCTTTTCCCTGGGGTCGGGGACTCGAGAACTAGAGGGCATAGGTTGAGGGTGAGAGGGGAAAGATATAAAAGAGACCTAAGGGACAACATTTTCACACAGAGGGTGGTACATGTATGGAATGAAACTGATTCAAATCCACCACTTTTATGACTGTAATGTTATATTATTAAATAATGCAATAAACATGTACAAGCTTTTTATACATTATCAGACAAAGTGCACTCAGATCCTATTTGTTTGCTTAGCTTCTAAGGAATTGTGAGAGTTATTGAAATGTAATAAATTACTATAGGGATCATGCAAGACCAATTCAATGTTTTAAGTCACATCTTCCAACATTTATCCAATTTTTCACTCCTATCACATAGATGGTTGTTGTACCTCTGTACTCTGTTTTAAACAGAACAGGCTTTGTGTGAAACAACATCTCTATTGGCCAGCTGACTTCTTCATTTCTTAACATATAACTTCCCATTAATCTTAACTGCAGGAATTCATCTCAGTCAATGCACCAAACAAGAAATGTTACTCATTCTTCTATGTTAAAAAGAAGTCAACGCACAATGAAATCTGATGTTAGAATTCATCCCAGTCTGTTTCAATCCAGAAGTGCAGTTGCACAGCTTAACAGTGTAAAAAACAATGATGTAGGTTAGTAATGGTACAATAAGTACAATTATCTTTAAACTGGTGAGGGCAAGTCTTAGAGTGAACAACACATTTTTGGGACCCTCACAGTCCTTATTGCATGAATGTTAGAAAGTGACAATAAACCTTATCTATTATCCCTTCCAATCATGCAATAAAAATTGCTTGAACAAGTCCAAGAAACTAATAATTCATTTGCATCCTGACAGGACTAAAACACTCACGTCAGTCACACAACAACAGCAAAAACCACATCACCTCAAAATAACATACGAAAAGTATGATCACTGCACCACTGCTGCTTAGCAATGATACACTGTTCAACCACAGAAAACGAATTGTGCCTGCACTCACCTGATCATATGACCAATGCAAGAAAACCTTTTAAAAATACATTTAATTAATGTTCCAGAACATTATATTCACTACCATGAGGTGAAATAACATGATAAGATCTGTAAATATATTGTACTGTTTTGATCTGAGCAGTGCCATTCAGTATTGAATTGACCTCCTTAAATGTTCATTCTTGACAAATTGATGGTTATCAGAGGACATGCAGTTCATCGGCAGTGACACCCAGACAAATAATTGAGAACCAAACCACATGAAATACTTACCTTTGTGTGCTGTGCCTTTCAGGGAACGGAAAGATACTAGCCTGCACTTTTTGTATTTCTATTTCCGTAGAGATTTGCATTGGTGCCATTCAATGTAGTTGAATAGACTACACATTACATGCTATATTGTGCAAGTGAAATAGATCAACTTAATGGCCATGTGCTAACTTTTAGTATGGTTTTGTGTCTTTTGCAGTCTAGTTACTTAACAACTTGGTCCAGTGTGCATGCCTAATTGGTGTTGAGGACCAGTTTACGGCAGGCATTTCCTGACTCCACTTAATTGTGTTCAGCTGCATTATAAGTTCATCTCTTAGGTACCAGAGAGATTTGGCAGAAATGATGGTGAGAAGCAATATAGATTAAATGGTGCAGGTCTAGGAAGTAGAGTCTAAGGGAGCACATCGGGATCAGAGATCTTTGTATGTCACAGGCAATATTGTGGGAGTGATTAGCAAAATGTATGAAATTTTAAGTTTCATAAATAAAGGTGTTGAATACAAAAATGGACATTATACAGTGAATCTTTATAAAACTGTGATTATATCATGATGAGAGTTCTGTACCCAGGTTTGGTCACCACAGTTTAGGTAGGAAAAGTGAATCCTGGATACTAGTCATGGATGCTAGTGCATATTTATCAGAATGACTTCACGGTTCAGAAATTTTAGCTGGAAGGTTAATTTGGTATAGTAGGCTAATTAGCCTATCAAGGATGCTGTGCCATTTGATAAAATCATGGCTGATCTAATTTTGGTTCTTGTGCCACTTTTTACATGCTCTGAAAACTCTTAACTCCCTTATTGATCAAAACATTTCTTCAAATCAGCCTTTAAATTTCAATGACCTCGCCTCCACTTTCCTTCTGTGGAAAGGAAGTATAAGAATTCTGAGGGAAGAAATTCCTCCTCTTCTTTGTCTTCAATGGGAGGTGCCTAATTTTGAACCTTTGTCCCTAGTTCTGGATCCCTCCACATCCTCCCATCATTTATTTTGTTGAATTTCCTTAGAGCCTTAAATGTTTCAATAACTTCAATAAAGTCTGCAAATTTCAATGAGTAGACACTATGTGCTCAAATTTTCCCAAATTTAGCCTAGTGAACCTGCTCTGAACTGCTTCCAAAAGAAGTCCCTCCATAAATCAGGGATAAATAATCTAATGTTGTCCTGAATGGCAACAATCTTTTTGAGTGATATTGGAGTTGCACTCATCCAGGCAACTGGAGAGTATTCCATTACCCTCCTGGCTTATGCCTTGTAAATTGATTGTAGGCTTTGGAATCAGGAGGTGAGTTACTTGCTGCAGATTCCTAGCCCCTGACCTGTTCTTGTGGTCATAGTATTTAGATGGCTACTCTCGTTCAATTTCTGCTCAATGGTAAACCCCAAGGATCCAACTGTGTTGAGACCCTTGGCCACCAATATCCCCACCAGCTCTTGCTCTATAGTTGGTTAGACCCAAGCGTCCTTGCTGAATCCTCTGAAGAATGTCATTCTATAATGAATGGGGAATTACTAATCAATCATCAAAACTAGTAAATCTTCGATGATATAGAAGGGTTGTTTTTGTTCAAAGTAAGTTCATCACAGTCACAGAGATCTACAGCACAAAAAAAGGCCCTTCTGCCTACTGCATCCATATTGATCAAAAACCACCACCTAACTATTCTAATCCCATTTTTCAGCTCTTGGCCCAAGCCTGGTAGGTCTTGGGATTACAAGTGTATATCTAAATACTTCTTAAGTATTATGAGTGTGTCTGCCTCTACCACCCTCACAGGCAATGAGTTCTAAATTCTCACCACCATCTGGGTGACAAAGGTTTTCCTCACATTCTGTCTAAACCTCCTACTCCTTACCTTTGAATACATCACCTGTGACTCTGGAAAGATCATCTGCTGGCATCCGATTCTTGCCTTAGACATTTTGAGTCTTGTCTAAGAAACTCATAAGTTTGAGATGATTATGTTATACATGAAGAGTATTTTTAACAATACTTTTTCATCCAGAAAGGAGAGCAAAACTTTATGATCAGACTCAATCATGACCCTGAAGCCTTGAATGCAGTCAGAAAATTTTTCACAGTAACCACTACAGCTGCTTTCTTGATGATGGCATATTTGTCTCCAAATCTGACAGATATAGGAATAGAATATAATTGTTTTTGATATCCTTTTAGCTATTCCTACAATAGAAGCCCAGCCAAAAAAGCAGTCAAGTAATGCCAACCAGGAGGCATTACCTAGTGGGAGGGGAATAAAAAAGGAAATACTTTAGAGGGTACAGGGGTGGCACAGTTGATACTTTGCTATAAGTACAAGCTTATGTTTGTAAATGTACTGCTATTTTACATATTTTATTTTACCTGTCTTATTAACAGTCACTAGTAAGAACCAAACCACACAGATAGTTTGCTTCTTACATCTGTGACATCATCCAATCTTGGAACCCCCTCAAAGAGAGTGCTGTTCTTTTCTTAGTGCTCAGCATAGTGCAGCATCTTCTAAATTGTTCAAAGTGAGACAGTCATACACTGGAGAGCCTTCAAATGGTTGAAAATATTCACTTTTATTCAGCAGCAGCAAAAGTGAAAAGACAAAGAAACACTGCATTTACTTCTGGAAACAGACAAGGACCTTCTGTCTTTTGATCAGCAACAAATTTACAGTCATGTATGGCCACGATATCCAGCTCTCATCTACTAGAACTGTCTGGTTTGTTGTGCCTAATGTTACAGCACTCTATCATCCAGGAGATGATGTTCCTTTTGTTCAATGTCCTCATCTTCCTACTTGGAAGACAGTTGTTGCTCTCCCAACTTTTCAGCATCCACCACATCCCTTCTTCATCTGAGCATAGCTTGCTTGGATTGTATGGCACACTCCATCTGAAGTGTACTGCAAGGACCCCTCAGACTGATCTAAGCATCGGAACTTCACCTTTAGCAGCTCTACCATCTGTTCCATGAGGCTCTGGTCACAGGAAGGGCAGCATTGCATTAATGCTCAGCTTCAATCAGGGGCTTGCGTAATGGTGTGATCAGCAATGGTTGCAGAGGGTAGTTCTTATCTCCTAGTAACCATCCTTGTAAGGCTTTTGGCCCTTGAAATGAAGCAGAAATGTGAGAGTTCTTAGGGATATATGCATCCTGGCAACTTTCAAGATTCCCAGATAACTTACAGATTGATGGAACAGAACACCTGTCTCATGATGATGTTGGCTGTGTTATGATATGTTGCTCTCAATAGAACATGTGTCCAGTCTATGGTACAGTATACCTGGGGGAATGCCAGCTATGCTGGCAAAGTCTACTGCCTGGGCTGCAGCACTGATTTCCTCTGGGGAAACTGTGGTGAAATGGTGTGATCTGGCACAAATTACATTGGTAACATTCTTGAAAAATTTGTGGGTCGAGGATTGTGAGATCACACACAGATCGCCAGTGGCTTCTTGGAAGCAGCCAGTTTTGTAAAGGTTTAGCACAGCTATCACCTTGACAGCCACTGGGACAGGTGGCCACTCATGTCTTCAGGTTACAGGTCCAGCAGTTGATATGGGTGTGTGAAGGTGTCCTGGGACATTCATAATCTGTGGTGGCATGGCCTCTCATTCATCTGGAGGAAACAATATTTTGGATGATAGATTCTGGCCCTCCTAAACCTCCTTTACATCCTCAGGGGACCGTCGGCTGTGACGTATTCATATGACAGTAGTTCAGCAGCCACTGAAGTTTATTGTTGTTTCTGGACTCTCTGGTGAGTTTGAACCTCCTTGATGTGTCTATACCTTCATACCACTGCAGCCACATTGATGATAACACTTGCTGTGAAAGTTGATCATTGATCCATGTGTAGGGAATATCAGAAACAATATTGGTTTATGGAATATAAGGCATAGTCAGGAATTATCTTCATGCTTAGATTTCAAAGTTTTAGATTAGATTACTTACAGTGTGGAAACAGGCCCTTCGGCCCAACAAGTCCACACCGACCCGCCAAAGCGCAACCCACCCAGACCCATTCCCCTACATTTACCCCTTCACCTAACACTACAGGCAAGTTAGCATGGCCAATTCACCTAACCTGCACATTTTTGATCTGTGGGAGGAAACCAGAGCACCCGGAGGAAACCCACGCAGACACGGGGAGAATGTGCAAATTCCACACAGTCAGTCGCCTGAGGTGGGAATTGAACCCGGGTCTCTAGCGCTGTGCTCACCACTGTGCCATCGTGCCGCCCTCAAAGTAACTTAATTTATTATACATCAATTCCAAATAATGCCAAATATGGTAATCATAGAGACAGGTTGTTCTCATATATCGCATATTTCATCAACAAGAACTAGCTACAATGAAATTGACGAATTGTGGATGCTATTTGGATAAAGCAAATTTTCTACTGAATGGGTATAACAATTTTCTATAGTGCGATTTCCTATAGCGGTTTTCCATAATGTGATTTCCTATAGCTCGAGGTTACAGAGGGTTGCAACAGTTGTCTTCAGCAGAATGACCTATATACCAGCCTCTCAATCATTGTTACATAAAGCAAAGGCTAATCTACATTCTTTGTGCATTCATATCCATCTGCTTTCTCAGTTTAGTGTTCTAACTCTGCCCATAATGTGCTCTTTATATTCAGTGATGTGCAGTTTTACAACAATACTGCAAGGTTGCTCTAAGATCTTGAATTCCTTATACAGTAGAGTGCCTTCTCTCTTTCTGTCATGTCTTAATATTGCAAACACACTAATATCAGTGGTCTCTAAACATTTGGTGGTACTGTGAGTCTAAGTATAATGATGACCGATGGGATTGCTAGAAAGTGAACCCTGAGTCTCTCTCGAATATACCATCAGGTCTAGTGTACAATATGTGTGTTTGCTCAAACATGGCAGATCCTGGCCATTGAAATGCATGACAAAATGATTGACCACACACTAGCTAAATATTCACCGAATGAAATTTTTTTCTCTTAAGTTAATGATATTTACAATTGGGGCATGAATTGTAATTTGAGTACAGTCTACGCCACCTGAACCTAGAGAAGTGTTGCTTATCACCCTCTTACTGGGTCAGGTTATTTTGACAAGTGATTCAGTGGATGATTGAGCAAACATCAGTGAAGAGTTACTAACTGATATTTGCAGAATTCCTTTGTGGACCTCCACTGTTGCTCTTATATTGTAGCCTTGGCTTCAGGAAAGTAGCTTGAAAGCTTTCTAGGCAAAAGTGAGGACTGCAGATGCTGAAGATTAGAGTCAAGATTAGAGTGGTGCTGGAAAAGCACAGCAGGTAGGCAGCATCCAGGAGCAGGAAAATCGAATCCTGATGAAAAGCTTTTGCTGAAACGTTGATTTTCCTGCTCCTGGGATGCTGCCTGACCTGCTGCGCTTTTCCAGCACCACTCTAATCTTGTCAGCCTTCTAGCTTTACTGATTGATAGCACTTTATCATTAATCATGCTATACACCATTTGCTCCGTGGGATGGTCATTTAATGTGGCAGTGGTGACTTGTACAGTCCATTTATGTGAACTATTCAAATATTAACATGGTGTCATGATGGTATTATAAGAATTATATTAATTTGTTCACATCATGACAGAATGCTATGCCATTATATCATAACCAATAAGTATAGCAGCTGCCACTAAAACATTGTATTAATCTTTTTGATGAAGAGTTATCACAACCTCAAACATTAGCTCTATTTTTCTTCCTGATTCTGTTTAAATTACTGAGTCCATGCTTTCTGGAATTGAATTCCAGCTGTTTCGATTACAGATTTTCAGTTACTGCAGTAGTTTGAATTTGGATTTATTGGCCTTTTGTTACCTTAGTCACTGTGCTTAAAAAGTGTACTAAATTTATCATTATACCATCTTTGGATATTCACGACTGGCAGCAGCAAAACTTAGAGGATGCACATCTGAGCACTGACGGCATGCTGCATCCACCAGCCCAGTGAGAATCCTGACAAGCTTTGAGGAGTCAAAGGCAATCCCTTGAATAGAAATGGCAGCTGTTTGTGCCTTTTGGACCACTACAATGGTGTACACCAAAGGTGAATTTTGGTAGGAGTGACTGACCAAGAGCAGGGATTGGTACAATGTCTTCTTTATACCCTTTATCAGAAACTTTATCTTGCCAAAAGAACCCACTTTTTAAACAAGGCCACAGTAAGAAAACAATGAGAAAAAATATATCTTGAGGTTCAGGCTACAGTCCCAATTTGAAATTTAAATTGAGAATTTTTTGCTATTCAGCAAGCTAGTTTGGAGAGTAGCCAGATGCACTACCCCTGTTAATGATATCCCAGTCACTTCTGAGAGCTGAGGACATGTGAAAACATGAATAGCTTCAGATCTAAACTCTGCACTCCTGTCACATCCAGTCTTAAATATTTGTGGACAATCAAACAACTCAGAGGAAGAGACTCCACAAACATCCCAAATCCTCACTGATGGGGAAGCCCAGCACACCAATGCAAAATACAAGGTTGTTGTATTTAAAGCATCTTAGACCAGAAGTGCTGAGTGGACAATCCAGTTTGGCCTCCTCCTGAAATTCTTAATATCAGAGATGTCTGTCTTCAGCCAATTCAATCCACTCCTACCTGATGTCAAAAAAAAATCGAAGGTACTGGATACTGCAAAGGGCATGGGGCATTTGTACTAAAGACTTGTGTACCAGAACAAATCACACTAGCTAAGCTTATTCAGTCCAGCTACAACATTTGCATTTATATAGCACTGTGGAAAATTATCCACATATGTTCTGTCCTCAAAGAGTAGGACAAATCCAACCTAGCTAATCCTGTCCCATCGATCTACTCGCAACCATCAGCAGTTGTTGACGCCATTATCAAATGGTTTTTACTCAAGCCTAACCTGCTCAGTGAAACTTGGCTTGGGTTCCACCTGGCATACTCAGCTCATAACTTCAATGTGGTATTTGTACAAACATGGACAAAAGAACTGATCTTAGGAGGCAAAGTGATGGTTACTGCCCTTGGCATCAAGGCAGCTTTTGATTGAGTATGGCATCAATAAGCCCCAGCAAAACTTAAATCAATGGTAATCAGTCTCTGCTGGTTGGATTCTTACCTGGGACATAGGAAAATGTCTGTGATTGTTGGAGATCAGTCATCTCAGTTCCAGAAATTCCTCAAGGTAGGGTCCATCTTCAGCTTTTCATAAATGATCTTTCCTTCATCATACACTTAGAGTGATATGTTTGATGATTATTGCACACAATGTTCAGTACCAGTCACGATTCCTTTGGTACTGAACCAATCTGCGTCCGGTTTGAGCTGATAAATGGTAACTAAAATTCGTATTTCACAAGTGCCAGGCAATGGCCATATCCATTAAAAGAGAATCTAACCATCACTCCTTCACACACTATGGCATTACTATTGCTGAGTCCACCACTACTGATGTGTGCGGAGCTACTGTTGACCAGAACTGCGCTGAGCATGTTAATTGTACAGTTACAAGAGCAGGTCAGAGTTGGGTAACTTACCTCCTGACTCCTTAAAACCTGTTTGCTATCTTCAAGGTACAAGTCAAGAGTGTGACAGAATATCTTTTGTTTTGCTGGATGGGTACAGTTCCTCAGGAAACTCAACACCATTCTGGACAAAGCAGCCCTATTGATGAGGGTCCCATTTCACTCTTTCAGAATTCATTCCCTCCACTACTGATACATAGTGACAACAGTGTGTACCTTTACAAGATGCATTGCCTTGGAACTTGAGAACATGAGTGGGGCAAAAACAAAAAGTTGCTGGGAAAGCTCAGCAGGCCTGGCAGCATCTGTGCAGAGAAATCAAAGTTAATGTTTTGGGTCTGGTGACCCTTCCTTAGAATTGGGGAATTTCTGAGGAAGGGTCACTAGACCTGAAACATTAACTTTGATTTCTCTTCATAGACTTGCTGTGTTTTTCCAGCAACTTCTGTTTTTGTTTCTGATTTACAGCATCCGCAGTTCTTTCGGTGTTTATTTAACATGAGTGGTGCATTTAGTCCACTAAGCCTGCTCCATTATTTAATATAATCATGACTGATCATTAATTTCAATATTTTTATCTCAAACTTTCCTCATTTCCCTTTATGAATTTGGTATTTAGAAATGTGCAAGTCCCTGTTTCAGACGGACTCAATAATAAACTTTCACAGCCCTCTGGAATAGAGATTTCCAAAGATTCACAACACTCCAGGTAAAGATGCTGCCTCATCTCAGTCCGTCTGAATCTTCCCCTTGTTTGGAAGCTGTGTCCCTGCTTCTGGACTCCCCAATTAGGGTAAACACCTTACCTGCATCTACCCTGTTTGGATGTTAACTATTTTGAAGGTTTCAATGACATCACTTCTCATTCTTTGAGATTCTACAGAATATAGAAGGTGTGGTTAGTAAGTTTATGGATGACATCAAAATTGGTGGTGTGGTATATTGTGAAGACAGTTTTCTAAGATTACAAAGGAATCTTGATCAAATGGGTCAATGGGCTGGAAAATGGCAGACGGAGTTCAATCTGGATAAATGCGAGATATTGCATTTGATACAACAACCAAGGTAGGGCTTATACAATTAATGGTAGGGCCTTGGGTAGTATTGTGGGACAGAGGCCCATAGGGTGCAGGTACATAATTCTTTGAAGCTTGCATCACATATAGACAGAGTGGTTAAAAAAGTGTTTGGTACACTTGCCTTCATTGCTCAGTCCTTTGAGTACAGGAGTTGGGAAGTCATGCTGAAGCTGTACAGGACATTGGTGAGGCCTCTGCTAGAACATTGTATCCAGTTCTGGTTGTCCAGTTATAGGAAGGATATTATTAAGCTAGAGAATGTTCAGAAGAGATTTACCAGGATATCGCCAGGTGCGGAAGGTTTGAGTTATAAAGAAAGGCTGGACAGACTGTGACTTCTTTCACTGGAGCGTAGGAGGTTGAGAGGCGACCTTATAGAAGTTGATAAAGTAATGAGGGGTATGGATACAGTTAATGGTAGTTGTCTTTTCCCAAGTATGGGGGATTTCAAGACTAAGGGCACATTTTTGAGGTGAGAAGAGAGAGATTTAAAAAAGACATAAGGGGCATTTCTTTACACAAATGATGGTTCGTGTGTGGAATGAACCTCCAGAGTAAATGGTGGAGGTGGGCACAATTACATTTAAAAGACATTTGGATAGAAATAGGAAAGTTTAAGAGGGATGTGGGCCAGGAGTAAGCAGGTGGGACTAGTTTAGTTTGGGATTATGATCGGCATGGACTGGTTGGACCAAAGTGTGTTTCTGTACTGTATGACTCAATGACTGTGAATCTAATACAGGCCCAGTTTTCCCAAGATTTCTTCATTGAACAATCCTGCCATCCTGGAAAAGGACTAGTGAACTTTTGTTGCACTCCCTCTATGGAAATAATACCTTTATGAAGGTAATGGAGCCAAAACTAAACATAGAACTCCAAGTGCAGAGTAATCACGCACCTACGTAATTGAAGTAATACTTTTCTACTCCTGTACTCAAATCCTTATATGATAAAGGCTCATATACCATTAGCTTTTATAATTACTGACTGCACCTACATGATTGACTGCTGTGAGCCAGGCTCCATAAAAGACCATAACACATAGGAGTGGAAGTAAGGCAATTCGGCCCATCGAGTCCACTCTGTCATTCAATCATGGCTGATGGGCATTTCAACTCCACTTACCCGCATTCTCCCCGTAGCCCTTAATTCCTTGTGACATCAAGAATTTATCAGTCTCTGCCTTGAAGACATTTAGCGTCCCGGCCTCCACTGCACTCTGCAGCAATGAATTCCACAGGCCCACCACTCTCTGGCTGAAGAAATGTCTCCGCATTTCTGTTCTGAATTTACCCCCTCTAATTCTAAGGCTGTGTCCACGGGTCCTAGTCTCCTCGCCTAACGGAAACAACTTCCTAGCGTCCACCCTTTCCAAGCCATGTATTATCTTGTAAGTTTCTATTAGATCTCCCCTCAATCTTCTAAACTCCAATGAATACAATCCCAGAATCCTCAGCCGTTCCTCATATGTTAGACCTACCATTCCAGGGATCATCCCATGTGAATCTCCACTGGACACGACACGGTCCAGTGCCAGTATGTCCTTCCTGAGGTGTGGGGACCAAAACTGGACACAGTACTCCAAATGGGGCCTAACCAGAGTTTATAAAGTCTCAGTAGCACAACGGTGCTTTTATATTCCAACCCTCTTGAGATAAATGACAACATTGCATTCGCTTTCTTAATCACGGACTCAACCTGCATGTTTACCTTTAGAGAATCCTCGACTAGCACTCCCAGTTCCCTTTGTACTTTGGCTTTACGAATTTTCTCACCGTTTAGAAAGTAGTCCATGCTTGTATTCTTTTTTCCAAAGTGCAAGACCTCGCATTTGCTCACATTAAATTCCATCAGCCATTTCCTGGACCACTCTCCCAAACTGTCTAGATCCTTCTGCAGCCTCCCCACCCCTTCCTCAGTACTACTTGCCTGTCCACCTAACTTTGTATCATCGGCAAATTTTGCTAGAATGCCCCCAGTCCCTTCATCCAGATCATTAATATATAACGTGAACAGCTGCGGCCCCAACACTGAACCCTGCGGGACACTGCTTGTCACCAGCTGCCATTCCAAAAAAGAACCTTTTATCCCAACTCTCTGCCTTCTGTCAGACAGCCAATCCTCAATCCATACCAGTAGCTCACCTCAAACACCATGGGCCCTCACCTTGCTCAGCAGCCTCCCGTGTGGCACCTTATCAAAGGCCTTTTGGAAGTCTAGATAGACCACATCCACTGGGTTTCCCTGGTCTAACCTACTTGTCACCTCTTCAAAGAATTCCAACAGGTTTGTCAGGCAGGACCTCCCCTTACTAAATCCATGTTGACTTGTTCTAATCCGACCCCGCTCTTCCAAGAATTTAGAAACCTCATCCTTAATGATGGATTCTGGAATGTTACCAACAACTGAGGTTAGGCTAATCGGCTTATAATTTTCCATCTTTTGTCTTGATCCTTTCTTGAACAAGGGGGTTAAAACTGCGATCTTCCAATCATCCGGGACTTTCCCTGACTCCGGTGACTCTTGAAAGATCTCAACCAATGCCTCCGCTATTTCCTCAGCCACCTCCCTCAGAACTCTAGGATGTAGCCCATCGGGGCCAGGAGATTTATCAATTTTAAGACCTTTTAGCTTTTCTAGCACTATCTCTTTTGTAATGGCAACCATACTCAACTCAGCCCCCTGACTCCCTTTAATTGTAATTCCACTGTGAAGACTGACGCAAAGTACTTATTAAGTTCTCCTGCTATTTCCTTATTTCCCGTCACTAGGCTTCCTGCATCAGTTTGAAGTGGCCCAATGTCTACTTTTGTCTGTCGTTTGTTTCTTATGTATTGAAAGAAACTTTTACTATCATTTCTAATATTACTGGCTAGCCTACCTTCATATTTGATCCTCTCCTTCCTTATTTCTCTCTTTGTTATTCTCTGTTTGTTTTTGTAGCCTTCCTAATCTTCTGATTTCCCAGTGCTCTTGGCCACTTTATAAGATCTCTCTTTTTCTTTAATACATTTCCTGACTTCCTTTGTCAGCCATGGCTGTCTAATCCCTCCCCGGATAATCTTTCTTTTCTTGGGGATGAAACTCTGTACAGTGTCCTCAATTATACCCACAAACTCCTGCCATTTTTGCTCTACTGTCTTCCCCGCTAGGCTCTGCTTCCAATCTATTTTCGTCAGTTCCTCTCTCATGCCCTCATAATTACCTTTATTTAACTGTAACACCATTACATCCGATTTTGCCTTCTCTCTTTCAAACTCCAGACTGAACTCTACCATATTATGATCGTTGCTTCCTAAGTGTTCCCTTACTTTAAGATTTTTTATAAAGTCTGGTTCATTACATAGCACTAGGTCCAGAATAGCCTGCTCCCTTGTGGGCTCCATGACAAGCTGTTCCAAAAAGCCATCCTGTAAGCAATCCATGAATTCCCTTTCTTTGGATCCACTGGCAACATTATTTACCCAGTCCACCTGCATATTGAAGTCTCCCATGATCACCGTGACCTTGCCTTTCTGACATGCCTTTTCTATTTCCCGGTACATGTTGCACCTCTGGTCCTGACCACTGTTAGGAGGTCGGTACATTACTCCCATTATGGTTTTTTTGCCTTTGTGGTTCCTCAATTCCACCCACACAGACTCCACATCATCTGACGCTATGTCATTCAGTGCCATAGGTTTAATTTTGTTCTTAACTAATAAGGCAACCCCGCCCACTCTGCCCACCTCCCTGTCTTTTCGATAAGTTGAAAATCCTTGGATGTTTAACTGCCAGTCCTGACCTTTATATGTTTACATTTTCTAACCTCTTAACTTTTATAATAAACTCTGCACCCCTGTTCTTCCTACCAAAGTAGATAATTATATTACATTTGCCATGTTCTTCCCACTCACCTAGTCTGTTCCAATAGTCTTGTAGCCATTTTGCATCTTCCTCACAGCATATATTCCTACTTAGTTTCATTAACTTGGGAATACTATACTTTTTCCTCACATCCAAATCATTGCCATACATATTGTGAAAAGCAGGGAAACAGTACTGATTCTTGTGGAACCCCACTAGTCACAGATTGCCAACATGAGAATGAACAATTTATTCCTACCCTGTTATCAGCCTTTTAGCCAATTCTTAATCGATGCGCTAACTTACCAAAGCTCATTTTTGAGTTTCTTTCAAAATCCAGGACCAAAAGGACAAAAGCAGCAGTTACCTGGGAAAACAACCATCTGCAAGTTCCCTTCAAAATTACAGATCACCCTGACATGTATATAGGAACTACATCGTTCCTGATGAAGGGTCCTGCCCGAAATGTTGACTCGCCTGTTCCTCTGATTTTGCTTGACCTGCTGTGCTCTTTTTCAGTTCCACATTTTATCAACTCTAACTTTCCAGCATCTGCAGTCCTCACTATCTCCAAGTGTAGGAACTACATAGACATTCTATCATCATTACTGGGTTAAAATCCTGGAACTCCCTCCCTAACAGCAATGTGGCTGTACTGCATTCAATGGACTGTAGCAGTTCAAAATGGCAGCTGACTATCTCCTTCTGAAGGGAAGTTAAGTTAAGGTTAGCCACTGACATCCACCTCCTATGAATGGATAAAAAAAAACTTTAGACATTGAAAGAAGTGGAGTTGTGTCTCTTGAAGAGCATTAAGGTGGATAAGTCCCCTGGGCCTGAAGGCATCGAAAACAGGTTAAAGCAAGAGGCAAGAAAGGAGATTGCTGGGACCTTGATCAAGATCTTTGTATCCTCATTCACCACTGGAGAGGTCCTGGTTGTTCCTCTATTCAAGAAAGGGAGTAGGGATAATTTTAGAAACTGTAGACTGGTGAGTCTCACTTCGGTGGTTGGGACCCTATTGGAGAGCATTCTTAGGTATAGAATTTATGCATATTTGGAAAAGCATGGCCTAACTAGGAACAGTCAGCATGGCTTTGTGCAAGGCAGGTCATATATTACTAACTTGATTGAATTTTTTGAGGAGGTGACAAAGGTGATCGATGAGGGTAGAACAGTGAATGCTGTCTAGATGGTTTTTAGTAAGGCTTTCAACATGTTCTGTTATGGTAGACTCATCCAGAAGATTAAGATGAATGGGATCCACAATGACTTGGCTGTGTGGATTCAGAATTGGCTTGCCCATAGAAGGCAGAGTGTAGTGTAGGAAGGTTGTTTTCCAGACTAAAGCTCCATGACTGGTGGTGTTCCACAGGGATCTGTACTGGGACCTTGGTTTGGGGGGGGTGGTTCGTAGGTTTGCAGATGATACAAAGATCAGTGGAGTGATGAATACTGTAGAAAGCTGTCAGAGGATGCAGTGGGGATAGATCAGTTGCAGAAATGGGCAGAAAAATGGCAGATAGAGTTTAATCTGCGTAAGTGTGAGTTGCTGCAGTTTGGGAGATCAAATCTTAAGGAAAAGTATCCAGTTAGTGGCAGGACCCTGAACAGTATTGATGTACAGTGGGATCTTGGGCTTCCAGTCCACAGCTCCCTGAAAGTGGCCATGCAATTGGATGGGGTGATAAAGAAGGTGTATGGAATGCTTGCCTTTACTGGGGTTAGGGAATTGAATACAAGAGTAAGGATGTAAAATAGCAGTTTTATAATACTTTGGTTTGGCCACACTAGGAGTATTGCATTTAATTCTGATAGTCACAATACAGGAAGGATTGGGAGCTTTTGGATAGGGTACAGAAGAGGTTTACTAGGATGCTGCCTGGATTAGAGGGTATAAGCATTAAGGAGAGGTTAGAAAAACTCAGGTTGTTTTCTCTGGAGTGGGGGAGGCTGAGCAGAGACTTGATAGAAGTCTGTAAAATTTTGAGATGCATAGATAGGGTCGACGGTCCGAATCTTTTTCCCAGAGTTGAAATGTCTAAAACTAGGGGGCATGCATTTCAGGTGAGAGGGAGTAAAGTTCAAAGGAGATTTGAGGGGCAATTGTTTTACAAACAGAGTGGTAGGAATGTGGATTGCAATGCCACAGGTGGTGGTGGAGTCAGTTACGATAGGGGTGTTTAACAGACTTTGAGATAAGTACATGAATATGCAAGGAATGGAGATATATGGACCGAAGGCAGGTGGACGGGATTAGTTTGGTTTGGTATCATGTTTGGCATAACATCATGGGCTAAAGGGCCCATTCCTGTGCTGTACTGTTCTATATAATATGGGGGGGGCTGAGTTGTCCCAGAACAGGGAATTTTTTCCAAGTCATGCTGGAAAGCAGGTTGACTGCCTGCTACACGGAGAAGGGCAGATAAATAATGCTGTTGAGGCCCCAGTGAGGGAGACTTTTCAAGTTTTTCCAGCATTTTGCTGGTTACAGAATGGCCATTTACAATGTGGAGAAATCAGCTCAGTGTAGGTCATTCAGGGATGAGTGAACGGCTACATGCTTCCAAGAGCATTAATTAATCAAAAGCAACTCCAGACAAAACCAAACCACTGGAGGAATTTCCCCAGAAGCACAAAGCTACTTGATCATTATCTCATGCTTAATATGCAATGCATTGAAGGCTAAATAATATTTAAACTAAATATGTCCTTTACTACAAGGTGAATGGAATATGATAATATAGGGAAGTCAGGCTATAACAGTACAGGTTATTGGTGATTCTGTACCTGGAGTACTATATGCAAAGCAAGGGATATACTTACATTGGAAGCATTTTGAAAAAGGTTCACTCGGTTGACTCCTGGAATGAAGGGGCTATCTTATGCAGAAAGATTGAAGAAATTGAGCCTATACACTTTGGAGTTTAGAAGAATGAGAGATAACCTTAATGAAAAGCTTCGGATTCTAAGGAAGATGTTCAGTGAATTTTCTCTCATGGGGAAATTTAGAACTAAGTTTAAAAATAAGGGGTCTCCAATTTAAGATGAAGAAATTACTCCTCAAGGGAGGTCAGGTAGGAAAATATGAAGTTAAGGCCACTATCTGATATCCATGATCTTACTGAATGAAAATGCTGGCTTAAAGTCCTAATTGACCTTTTCTTTCTCCTATTTCTCATAACCTTATGATTTTACAACTTGTTTATCTCAGAATGTTCTTTATGATGTCACAGAAACATCTAATGCTTTGCAAATTTATATTTAACAGAACTGTATGGAATGCCAAAGTTATGAGACAGAATGTGGCATTCAATTGACTCATGTTCACATATAAGACAAATTAGCAAAACTACAACACTTTCTATGTGTCCTATGATTCACAATGTCTCCAGTAAGAGAATCTGGAAGTTATAAAGTTTCCTTAGAGACTCTTAAAATATGTCTAGTCTGTGTAGATAATGACTCATTTCCCCTGATTTTACACACTTTTTCATTTGAGACAGCATAATGTGATGTTTCCCTGAGACATTTAATTAAAGAAGCTGACAACCAGGTGGAGAATCGTCAGTGTAGTCCACATACAATAACCTTAATCAACAGCAGACTGTGGTAAATACTTTACCACAATGTTTTTCTCTGATGATTTTAGGGTTTAGAGTGGGTTTAAAGTGAAACTGGTTGAAAACATTTCTCAAGTTACACCGACCAAATCTTGAATATTTTGTACAGCAGAAGCAAATTCACTCATCAATATTAGTAATTAGAATCCTAACTTAAGAATTCTAGGATATCACTATCTAGATGTGAGCTTATGAGCATGGAAGTATGAGATGACAACTTTTTATAATTGCTAATTAATACTTATTATAAGAATCAATTCTTGATTTCTTTGTAGTCATGAAAACTGTATCATAGAACATGTAATATGTGAAGACAATATCTTCAGTGATACACGTAATGACTACTCTAAGTATAGTCAATATTCAGTGCTGTATTCTCTCAATGAGTGTTAGTTATATAGCCAATCAATAGTACTTACAACATGACTATTCTACTTTAAATTTATATACAATATTTAAATACATGGATCATAATTTGACGTGAATTATAAATTAATATCTTAAAATAATAAGTTAGTGTATCCTGTGATAATTTTAATACCTTTTATTTTATTTTGTTTCTGTCCTTGTGCAATTTTAAGATGGCTATCACATAACCACAGCAAATGACTTGTAAAGATTGAACACATCTTTCCATTTTATGGTACAAATCTATCAAACAGCACAATTCATGAGGAAAAACATTAAAGAGAAACATATCATGTGAGATAAGTGCAGGGGAGTTTATTGATCTAGGACTTCTCATTGTGTACAATAAGACATACTTGTTAAACACCTTGAAACTATCCAACTAATGAAATCATGGAAATAGATATTTTAAGTAGAAGCAACATCATAGTACATGACCAAGGAAAAGTTGAGGGCAGAGCAGCTCCCTGTCATTCTTTATCTGTAATGCTTCAATACAGAGCATAGACCAAAGTATTATGGGATATGATTAGGCTGCCTCCAAATTATCAGACTATCCGACTGATATCCAGTACTGAAAGAGCAGAAATTTCATCTGACGAAGTGTTGGAAAACTGAAGGCAGTACCTTTGGCTCCCACAATAAAGTCTGCTCTTTAACCACCAGCTTCATTCCTTGCTCTGGGAACTACTCGAGGCTGAACAAGACTGCTCACAACTTTGGCATCATATTTTACCCAAGGTGAACTGACCATATATCTGCACTCCATTAAGACAACATATTTTTACCTTCGTAATAATATCCAATCCTCCCTACCTTAGTTCAGCTGCTGTTAAAATTTTTATCCAAGCCTTTGTTTGACTCGAGACTGGATCGCTTCCATTTTAAATTCCCCAATCTTTGTTTTGTCTTTGCAGCTCTGTGCCTCAGCCTTGGATTATGGCTACCGCCCAGTAATCTTTAATAGAAGGTGTCAGAATGGAAGTCTTTTAACTACACTGAAACTGCAACAGTTTGGTGATCCATCTGATCTAAGGGAAGCAGTCAGATACATTCGATACAAGCATCCAAATGCCAGACTTTTCACTGTAAGTGAGAGCACAGGAGCTGGGCTTTTGCTGTCTTATCTTGGAGAGTGTGGATCTTCCAGTTATGTGACATCTGCAGCCTGCATCTCACCTGTCTTCAGATATCAGGAATGGTTTGAAGGAGGACTGCCTTGGCTTTATCAATGGTTTCTACTCCTTTACCAAAAAACCTGGCTCAGTAGGTGAGTTTAACCGGATACGTAACTTGAAAGGCATGTGTTACTGCATCAGGAACTGTGTGAGGTAGAAGCTGACAATGTCTCATGAGGATTGCTCCATTGTGTTGTTCATTTGTCCTGTAGATGAGGTCATGTCTTCAGTTTTTATATTCATTCAGGGGATATCGGCATTGCTAGCTAGGTCAGCATTTATTTTCCCATCTCTAATTGCTCAGAGAGCAGTTAAGAGCCTCAAGGAGGCCAGACCAGGTAAGTTCAACAATTTCCTTCCCTAAAGGACATTAGTTAACCAGATGGGTTGCAGGGTATCTTTCAATTATGATCAATTTGCAGTCAAATGTCTCCTTCTCTCACAGATAAATTAAACTTTCTTAAGTATATAGAGGGCCAGGTCACCCAAAACATCTGTACAATCCTTTGCATTTGCTTTGAGGTTGGGTATAAGTATAGGATTCTGAAACCAAATGTACTTTCAATTGTAACATGCAGGGGAGGACTGACTACATAACATTCTACTTATAAATGCATTTTAAAAAGGATTACAATTTATTCAATTATCAAACAAGTGCAACAGAAACTACACTTAGCCAGACAGTGGACTCAACTGCTCTAAAAACTTCAGTGCTGTTTCTTCTTCTTTCTTCTACCTCTCTTTCTTTTTGCACACTCAACTACTGAAAAATAAGCTTCATTAACCTTTTTCCAAATCATAACTCATAGCATGATCAAAGTTATGTTTAACACTAGTTGATCCATTGGATTCTTACGTGGCTGGGTGATGCACCCACAGTGCCTGAAGGATCCAAGGTCAATCTTTGAATGGCTAGATAGTGTATGCTCAATATCTGTTTTTTCTTAACGGTAATAGTCATCTTAATGTTATCACTTCCTCCCCTCTCCTGATTCATTCTTTCTCAAGTGTACTGTATAAGGTTAATTCTTAATGAAATCAAGTGTCAATAACTGTTTGTTTTAGAGGCCATCTGCTCAACGTGTTTTCTTCTCCCTACTTGAGGAAGACTTGGAACATGACACCTTAAAGTAAGGGACATGATGGAAAAGTTACTTATACATAAATCTAATACAGAAAATTATTAAGTACTAGTACACATATTCACACAGCAGGCAATACGTAAGTTATACAAGTGTGTAAAAATATAAATACACAATAATTAATGCAGGAACATTGAGAAAATGCAATATCCTTAACGTTCAGTCAATATATAATTTCAGTGATAGAATTGTACTCCTTACAAAATGAACCACATATTGCCACAAAGCTAATTCTAAGTACATTTGGCAATTTTGTTTCCCAAATAGAACACCACAAATGTAAAATAAAGAATATAGCTGTTGCCTTTGAATAACAACTTTTCACCTCAGAACTTTCTCACATGCGTTGGCCTAAGGTTACACTAGCCTGAGTCATATAACAAAAGGACGATAAACTTTACTTTTTGACCTGGACCAAATAGCTTCTTCCTTATAGATTCCTCACACAACCATAATAGAACTTGTCACTTGTATTCTGTTTAAAACCCCTGATTCATTCCTTTGTCAAGTGATGTTAAATAGTCACATCACTGGAGTCCCACATTGTTTATAATTTAAATAAAATAGTATAATATTCAGTTTATCTACTAATATTCTCTGAACTAATCTAGATTATTTACGAAACAATAGTTTCTCTACTTAAATGAATGTGTATCATTGTTTTGCATGCATCTTACCTTTTGTACTGGCCTGTGAGTATCTCCTGTCTCTTGTGACCTGACATTGTTTTCTAGGTGGATATGAGACTTCACAGACAAAAAAGTAGGCCACAAGCAAAGAACAGTACACGACAGGATGTGTTCTGTGGGTGAAGTCAAAAGCAAAGCATTTTACTTTTCTGCAAATGTTGCACTCACTCCTCCTCCCCTGTTAAATTCAATTAATGTTTTTTAGCACTTCATCCACATTACTGGCATATTGTTGGTCAGTTGCCTGAGCTACTTCCTACCTTGCCATTGTTTGCCATGACTCTTAAGATCTTCATCATTGCCCTTGGGGGTGGAGGGGCACCCTCATGATTTCATACTCAATTTCCTACTCTTTTGACTTACACTGCCAATTGTAGAATTTTTTACTAGCTTTATTAGGTTCACAGAAGGAGCCCAGTATGCTTATTTGCAATTTATTAGCTTGATAAATTTTCACTCATGGTCAGAGTTCACTATTTCCTCTGTGGACATTTTTAATGCTTCCACAGAAACATTAATAACATAAAACAGAAAAAGGCAATTCAAAGCACTTACAAATAAATCATTGCAAAATTAAAATGGTTGATGCTAAAAATTCAATCGTAATTTTGGTGATGAGCAATTACTAATAATTTGTGAGATTTATTTGATAGAAACATACAGAGCAAGTGACCTAAATAACACTTTTTTAATAAATGCATGGATAAAGACTTATATTCTTAATTGACCGAAGTTCAAATTCCAGTTTCATTGGATTAGAGGTCGGTTTAAACAGTCAATGCATGGAAGTTTTGGGAAAATGCTGCTGTGGTAAAGTTTTGTGTAAGTATAAGTACTAAATTGCCATGCTAGCTTATTATTTCTGAAGGCTTGTGAATCAATTGATGAAATATGAGACTTGCTTCCGTATTTGAAAAATCTTACAGAGGAAAGGAAGGCTGGAGAAAGGGTAGCATTTTGCGCTAGTTTAATCAGACCAATTCATTCTTTTTCAGGGAGATAGATTGCATCCTACATTTGAAATGGGGACACTGAGGGATTTAATTCAAGTTGCCATTTTTCCACTTGAATAATGGATCTTAGAAATGGACTTCTCACAATTCTGTAAAATAATGAAGCTTGTATTAACTATACACATAAAATACAACTGTTAATGCTTTTATTAACGACAGGTATGCCACTGCACTGGGACAGATCATTGACATGGATAAGTTGTTTGCTACACGTACTCTGAAGGAGATGGAAGAGGTACTGTTCTGTCAAACAAAGAAGAGCAACCTATCTTGGGACTTGTACTGGGAGAAGAATGATCCATTGCGGGATGTGGATGAGGTTGCTGTGCCAGTACTGTGTATTTGCAGCCAAGATGATCCATGCAGAGGGGACCCAGATTCGACCCTGCCATTTGAGCTCTTTGAAACCAACCCCCATTTTTTCTTATTGTTAACTAAACACGGTGGCCATTGCGGCTTCTTGAAGAACAGATACTCTACATGGAGTCATGAGGTATTACTAGAGTATTTTAAATCTGTCAGTGAGTTCTTTATGACTGAGGAAAGGACAAAAAGTTTTTCAAAAAGGAAATGCACAGGGTCTGGAACCTCCATGTCTTATAAATGTGGCAGAGGCAACAATTTCAAAAGAGATTCATTTTGCTCTCACAATATCCATGATATTTTCAATTGGCAACGGTCCTACACCAGGTGATTAAAAATTAGAATGCATATGAAATGATTGTTCTTAATAACCTCAAATATCAAACTGATGCAGCCCTGTTTGATGTGGATCATCATATGAAACCTCATTGGCCTAAACAAGGGTTCAGCGTTTCATTTTTTCACAGGGTTTATGATTGTTGAGGTTTGAACATCTCATTAGTTTCCAGGCAGCTAGAAAAAACATTTTTGACTAAAGAAAATGGACTTACATACTTGTATTAATGTTAAAGAGTCCCCATGATTCTAAATTACATATTAATTTTAAAAAGGGTTAAAATGTCATACATTGGGACCTGCCAATGTATTTATGAGTCTTATTTGTAATACAAGATTTCTTATAAGGACTGTGTAAAGTTTGCTGTAATAAATGGAGCTGTGTTAACTGTTATAACTAAGCTGGATTTTTAGACTCTGTGAAAATACTTTAGTTGACCTTTAGTCTCTTATGCTTTTGACAAACCTCAAATATAAGGCCAAAATGCAGAGATCAAGTTAGGCTTTACCTCTGTGTTATCTCCAACCTATTTATTATAACAAAAGTAACAGTAAGGTTACTGATTACTGTTTCATAATTCAGTGTGGTTGGAACAGATGTACGTTTTCGGTGGTGCATATTTGAGATGTAAAGTATTTTATTAAGTTCAAGATTGCATTTGACATCAATTCATATAAGAGTTAATAATGGGATGTTTGGTGTCAAAATATGAATAATTGCCAACAGGGCAACTTGAAAAATGGTGTTTTACATATGTATTCAGTCAAAGTGATGTATGTCTTGTTTTATATGTCTTGTGGTTTTATATTTATTGTATCTATTCCTAACATTAATATGCACCCAGACCTGAAACCTACCCATTTCTCACCCCAACCCCCTAAACAGGAAGTCTCATTTATCTTCTAGCTTTCAGTTTTGAAATAAAATATTCAATATAACCAGCCTTCTCTCAATAACTGTACAAGAAGCAGATGGAGTACATTTACTAACAGACACAACTGGCCAAATAGATTCAGATTAAAGGATAAATGTTAATATTCTTCATTTCTTCATTTCATTTTGGAGATTTTGACTTTAATTCTCAATTAAAACTTTAATATGATATATTTTTTAAAATGTTGGATTTGAAATATATGTATATTTTAAAGTTTGGGGCAACAACTGGACAGTTAAAAGTCACACAACACCAGGTTATAATCCAACAGGTTTATTTGCAAGACCAAGCTTTTGGAGCACTGCTCCTTTGTAAGGTATCTAGTGGGACAGGATCATAGGACACAAAATTTATAGTAAAAGATCAAAGTGACATACGACTGATGTGATGTATTGAACAAACCTAGTTTGCTGTTAAGTCTTTAATCACTTAGAATGCGGTTCAATTGATGAAGATGTAATGACCAGAGCTTCTTTCAAGTCACAGTGCTGAGATAATTTAAGGTTTTATAGAAAAAAAGGTGACATCTCAGTTCAGAACATGCATTAAAGGTGTGAGGTTAGAGGCTGTCTGTATCCCAACCTTGAGTCTGACTAGTTCTATTTCCAAAGTAGGAATTTATAAAATGTCACATGAACTGATTGCTTACAAATTGTGTGCTTTTGATCAAAATAAAATGTACCTGCAAATACAAATCTGCAAATGCAAATTCACCCCATAGACTTCTGTGTGTGCAGATGACATGAAGACTGGTTGCAGATGACACGAAGATTGGTGGAGTAGCAGAAAGCATAGGGAACAATATAAATAGACTGGTGAGTCGGGCGGAGAAGTGGCAGATGGAGTTCAATCCAGGCAAATGTGAGGTGATGCATTTTGGGAAGGCTAATTCCAAAGCCAACTGTACTGTAAACGGAAGAGCCTTGGGTAAAGTTGATGAGCAGAGAGATCTGGGAGTTCAGGTCCATTGTACCTTGAAGGTGACTACACAGGTGCATAGAGTGGTCAAGAAGGCATATGGTATGCTTGCCTTCATTGGATGGGGTATTGAGTTTAAGACCTGCAGGTCATGTTAAAATTGTACAAGTCTTTGATTCGGCCGCATTTAGAATACTGTGTATAGTTCTGGTTGCCACATTACCAAAAGGATGTGGATGCTTTGAAGAGGGTGCAGAGAGGGCTTATGAGGATGTTACCTGGTATGGAATGTTCCAGCTATGAAGAGAGGTTGAGTTGGTTAGGATTGTTTTCATTAGAAAAAAGGAGATTGAAGGGGACCTGATTGAGGTCTACAAAATCATGATGAGTATAGTCAGGGTGGATCGAGTTAAGCGTTTTCCCAGGGTGAGGGTTTTGGTAATGAGAGATCACACGTTCAAAGTGAGAGGTGAAAAGTTTAAGGAGGATAAACGCGGAAAGTACTTTACACAGATGGTGATAGGTGCCTGGAATGTGTTGCAAGCAGAGGTAGTAGAGGTGGGCACAGTAAATTCATTTAAAGTGCATTTGGACAGATGCATGTGTAGGTAGGAAATAGAGGGATACAGATGCTTAGGAATTGGGCAATAGGTTTAGACAGTGGGTTTGGATTGGCTCAGGCTTGGAGGGCCGAAGGGCCTGTTCCTGGACTGTACATTTTCTTTTTTGTTCTGTGTGTGTGTGTGTGTGGACAGGAGGGATAAGAGAGAGACAGTGTATGTGTGGGGGGAGAGAGAGACTCTCTGACTGTGTGTTTGTGTGCTTGGTAAAGTGTGTTTGAGTGTGACGCAGTATATGCCTGTGAGAGTGTGTGTGTGTGAGAAAGAGCATGTGTATGAGAGAGGGTCTGAGTGAGTGTAATTGCGTATAAGAGTGTGTGCGTATGTGTGCTTGCGTGTGAGCGAGATGTATAAAGTAGTGGAGTCACTTGTAGTGTGACATGAACCCAAATTCCCAATTGAAGCTGTCCTTATGGGTACCAAACATGGTGATCAGCTTCTGCTTGACAGCACTGCTTTGTTGCTTATCCTGAAGTCCGCCTTGGAACACGGTCACCTGAAGATCTAAGGCCAAATGGCCTTGAACGCTAAAGCGTTCCCCAACTGGGAGGGAACATTCCTGTCTGACAATTATTGTGTGGTGTCCATTCATTCATCCATTGTCATAGTATCTGCTTGGTCTCATCAATTTACCATGAGTTGGGGCATCCTTGCCTGCAGTGTATGAAATAGACAATGTTGGCCGAGTCACTAGTACCTGCCGTGAATGTGGTGGGTGGTGTTCCCATGTGCAATGATAGTGTCCATATCAATACTCTGACACATCTTGCCGTGGTTGCCATGACAGGGTTGCATGGTGTTGTGGCCAAAGAACAAAGAACAAAGAAAATTTACAGCTCAGGAACAGGCCCTTCGGCCCTCAAAGCCTGAGCCGATCCAAATCCACTGTCTAAACCTATCGCCCAATTCCTAAGATTCTATATTCTTCTGCTCCCCACCTAATCATGTATCTGTCCAGACGCATCTTAAATTAATCTACTATGCCTGCCTCTACTACCTCTGCTGGCAACGCATTCCAGGCACCTACTACCCTCTGTGTAAAGTACTTGCTGTGTGTATCCGCTTGAAAGCATGACGTCTCGGTATTGAATCCTTCACCCTGGGAAAAATCTTATCTCTCTCTACTCTGTCTATACCCTTCATGATTTTGTAGACCTCAATCAGGTTCCCCCCCCCTCAATCTGCTTTTTTCTAATGAAAACAATCCTAACCTACTCAACATCTCTTCATTGCTAGCACCTTCCATACCAGACAACATCCTCATAAACCTTCTCTATACCCTCTCCAAAGCGTCCACATCTTTTTGGAAATGTGGCAACCAGAACCGTACACAATATTCTAAATGCAGCCGAACCAATGACTTGTACAATTTAAACATGGTCAATGTTGTCCTGAAGACTAGGCAGTTTGGTGTGAACAATGGTCTGTTTAAGGTTTGGCAGTTGTTTAAAGGTGAAAAGTCAAGGCATGGGAAAGGTCTTGGCGAGGTGCTCCTCCTTATCAATAATGTATTGCAGGCTGCAAAGAACATGGCGTACTTGCTCCATTCCCGAGAAACACTGGACGACAAAAGGTATCCTACCAGTCATCTTCTGTGTCTGTCTCCTGAGGAGGTCATTATGGTTTCTTGCTGTGGCATGTCAGAACTGACAATCGATGAGTTGAGCATTGTAACCTGTCCTTACGAGAGCATCCATCAGCACCTTCAGGTGTCCATCACATTCCTTCTCATTGGAACAAATCCTGTGTGTGTGTGCAGGGCTTGTCCATAGGGGATGGCTGTTTTTTATATGTTTTAGATGGAAGCTAGAGAAGTGCAGCATCATGAGGTTATCCGTGGGCTTGTGGCAGAGTGAGGTACTGAGGTGCCCATCCTTGATGGAGATGTACATCCAAGAATGAGACTGATTCTAAAGAGTAGTCCATGGTAAGTCTGATAGTGGGATGTGCAGTTGTTTCAGTAACTCCTTGCCATGGGTCCAGAGAAAGAAAATGTGTTCAATGTATCCAGTGTATAGTGTTGGTCAGAGTTCCTGTGCAGCAAAACAGTCTTGTTCGAACTTGTGCATGAAAATGTTGGCATATTGGGGTGCAAATGTCCCCATGGCTGTTCCATGTGTCTGGATAAAGAACTGGTTGTTGAAGGTGAAGATGTTTCAGTCGAGGATGAGGTGGATGAGTTGTGGGATGATGCCTGGAGATTGGCAGTTGTTGGTGTTGAGTACCGAGGCTGTTGCAGCAATGCCGTTATTGTGGGGGATGCTGGTATAGAGTGCTGAAACATCCATTGTGACGAGGAATGTTCCTGGTTCAACTGATCCATAGGTGCTAAGTATCTATAAGAAATCTGTAGTGTCACGATAGAAGCTGGGGGTCCCCTGTATAAGTGTTTCAAGATTTCCTCGACCTAGCCAGAGAGGTTTTCACACAGATGACACAGGGCCTGATACGATGAGACGTTCAGGTGTGTTGGCTATATATATATCGTTGGAAGGCAGTAGAAGTCCCCTACACGAGAATATGTGGAATGAGAGTGCATAGGGTATTCTGAAGAACTGGATCAAAGGTCTTGATCAATCTGTTTTGTTCACTGGTGTGTTGTTTGGTTGAATCAGTATATTTAAGAGTAAAATAGATAGGTTCTTGATTGGTAAGGTAATCTGGGGTTATGGGGAGAAGGCAAGAGAATGGGGTTGAGAAACATATCAGTCATAATCAAATGGTGGAACAGACTTGATGGGCTGGATGACATAATTCTGGTCCTTTCTTACAGTCTTTCGATCATTTAAGTCACTTTTAATCATAACCAAGAAAGTACATTTCTTCTACTTAATCACTAGTTGATTGTAGCATGTAGAAATGGCCTCCTGCCGCCAGAGCAAAAAAATTATCTCTTATTTCAGTACTGTATTCCTCTGAGCTTCATCCAGAGTCATTTGTTAATCATTTTAAAGTACTCTAGTAAATTAATTTTAATATTGTGTTACCTTTCCGTTGTGGGGAAAATCACCAGCCTCGAAGTCCGAGTTGGGGTTCAATGGCAGGGTTTATTGTACAAGGAAATACCGGAGCTCTGGGGAGAGAGAGTCATTGACAGCACAGTGGTCAGCTGTGAGTCTTCTCTCCACCCGGAGCACAGGTCACGATACTTTTACACATTTTGTAATATAATAGGTCAGTGATAAGGTTATTGTCTTTGTAACATAGTTTGTTTATTGTAAACATTGCAGAATTGTTGATAGTTTCGATGCAGTCATTGTCAGTTCTAGCACAGCCGCTGGAAATTTCAGTGTGGTCATTGTCAATTTCAACATCTGCGCGCAAGTCCATTACTGTAGTAATGTGTGCTAATCGCTCTTCTTGAGAAGGACGATTACTGCAGCCCTGGCTATTAGCACTCTGTATTGAGTCCATATCAAACAGTTAGCATTTCTATCAAAGGTGTTGGCTGGACCCATACACTTCAGCAGGCATTATACACTACTCATGTGTATTCTCTCCCCCACCCGCTTTAAACTAATCAACTAGGTTGTGAGTGCATTGTACTGGCATCTAGGTGGCCCCAGGCAGTATCTGTGTTCGCTCTGCCATCTCTCTCCATATTGTGGTCCAGCAGCCATCTTGTGTGTCAAGTGGCCAACTTATGGCTCAGCGGTTACCTTGTGTGTCTATGTGCCTAGTGTCACCCTGCCCTGTGCCATTTCCCATTTTATTTTCTATCTTTGAAAAGTGGCTATGGTTACTAAGCCATTTCGTGCTGCCTTTTTAAAATTTAAAACCAGTCTTCAGCGTTTGTACCCTTATCCTATATCTCCAGACAGAGTCTGTTAAATTCATAGTATTAGAACGAGATGATCAGAGGTGAAATAGCTCCCCTCTTCTCTACTCTCTTCATTTGATCATGAGTGTTTAACTAGTTATATACTGTAACCTTAAAAGAACCAATGAAACACATTTTCACAATTTTAACAATGAGTTAGCTTTATTGTACTTGCACTAATCTGGGTAAAATAATAAAATACATTCCAATATTGACAAGCATACACAGATGATGGGACCAAGCATAGAAATACAGATTACAGAGGAAGTAAGAAAAGGTTTATTATATTTGACTCAAGTGAAAAGAATACAATGTCAGTGATCTTGCTGGCCAAGTGTTCTTCAATAGTCCTGACTTTTTAAGTTAAAGCTAATTTGAGTTTTTTTTGTCTGGAGATGATAGGGTTGAGCAGAATTTCAGTTTTAAAATATTTCTGTTTGCAGTTGTTTGATCCTTGTCAGCAAGTACACGCTTTTGTTTGTAGGATGATTCCTGCCATCACAAACATTGCTGTTAGAGAGTTTAGGTGCCCTTCTTCTCAGAGTTAAATGAATTATGGGTCATGGTTGAAAAGTTGCTGTTCTGGTTGGTACAGCATATTCACATTTATTCTGTAATGAGTGCTTCCCTTCAGTATAAATCTCTTAACTGAATGATTGCACAATAGTATTTGTTATTTATGTTTCAATTCCCCGAATTGGGTTTGTCTATGTATGCAGGAACATGTACAAATAGGTGTTGGTCCTCTCCCATTGTCCTGCACACTCACTGAACCTTTTCATTTCAGCCCGCTTTTGAGTTAGGCCTGATCTGAGTTGGGCCCCATTTGCTGGTGTCAACCAGTGTGGCTGCTTCACTCAGGCTGTCCTGTTGATTTGATCAGGCTTCACCCCTTACACTTTAAACAGTTGCACAAAACAATAGTTTGGTTATGAAGAAACCAGGTTACTGAAGAAGTTTGCACTCAACAGAGTTTGGAGGAAGAAAATGTACTCACCAGTTACACAACTCATATACTGTACGTGTTGGGTTTGGAGACATATGAGTTTTTAAGTTTGGCTTAACAAGATTATGCTCATAAAAGTTATGCAATGACCTGGAGTGTTAATGAGTATTCATGCTAATAAAAGTAATGGAGGTTCAAGCATACCACCTGAAAGGTTAGGAGAACCTAATACCAACCTTTTAAACCACTGTCAGGAAACTGAAGTTTTGCTTCCAATCCTATTAAGTTCCCCCACCTACCCTTATAAAAGCTCCATACAGGCCTGGAAGATTCTGACCATAGGAAAGTGGGCTATTTAATCATTACAGCCTGTAACTCATTGAATTTGATCATGGCTGATCTGTGTCTCTGTATCATTTTGCATACTTGGTCAATATTGCTTGATATCTTTAATTAATAAAAAAAATTGTCCATCTCTTAATCTTGAAAATGTCAATTCACCCAGCATCCATAGTCTTTTGTTGGATAGAGTCCCACATTTCCAAAACACTATGTTTGAGCAAGTGATTTGACTTTAGTCCTGAATGATCTCACTCTAATGTTAAGATTGTGCCACCTTGTTTTAGACCATCCCACAAACATAAACTACTTGTGTCTGTATTTACTCAGCTTTTCAACTGAATCAACCTTCAACCTTAAGGGAATAGAAGGACACAAGTATTTGCAAAGAGTACTTTCATCAAGAATATACCAGGATTTAAAATGTTGAGTTATGAGGACAATGTCTAGTGCTAGGATATTAAAATAAAGATGTTGAAATACAAGTATAAATTGAAAATATAATTGAAGGGACCACAACTGACATACATCTCTCTGATGAAGATAAACTCAGCCAGATCAATTGAAAAAAGGACAACATGCTGGAATTAGCAACTTGAAAGCAATTTCATCATTATTTGTGAGGTGCTAAGAGACTAATCTTCTATTCTGTGCAGACCATGAACTTCTCTTTACTGTGTTACACAATAACTGTCTAGACAGATGGGAAAGACACTTGGTAGGAAGGATTTGTCTTCGACTACCTTTAATGATTTGACTGCTGGTTTCAGCAGTCTCATTACTTTTTTGTCTGACACTTATTTAACAGCATGAGCTTGATGTTCCACTGAACTGAAGGCTGTGAATTAAGTAAATTCACAAATACATATGAATAAACATATATAATTTTTAATTCAACACATGGGTCAAAATGCAATGGATATATAACCAGTCAATAACTCTCTTTGTTATTGGAATCTCTAAATATAAAGGTTTCATAGGCCATCCAGCTTCAAATACAGGAGGTCTAGGAACTGGAAAAATAGATAGTGGAAATCATGACACTCAAAACTGACAGAATTGGTGTTTCTAAGTGTAGTATTAGTTATTAAATAAATGATTATGGTATACCACAAGAGCACAATTTATAACAAAATTTAATACAACTAATGTGAAAACAATTAGGATATAAACATAGATTGGACTTAATGCAGAAAATCATGGAAAATCACTCAACATTCTTTTTGAATCTCCATTATCAGAAAGATATACACAGAAAAAGGGAGTTGAGCAAAAGCTTTTTTAACCACATTATAAGGTTCTCTTTTAACATTAAAATAATCTCTTAAAAGAGCCTTTCCTGCAAAATCAATGGACAGACAATGCTTACTTCTGAGAGATGATCACTGTGATGAGGTTTCAGAATATTGTGAACATTCATGAAAGGATAGTAAAAATGAGCTGGATTGTTTTGAGATGAAAAAGGTAGAAAAAAGGCATTTGGGAATAAGTATGAAAAGTAGAATTTCCTATTGATTTGGGGCAATTGATTTGATGGGGTTTGTAGGGTAGAAGTAAACCTTTGATTGCCTAACCCATGGTGACCAGTCTGCCTAATCTTTAAAGAGAATTCTAGATCCTAGCACAGTTGAAGTACGTTCAGCTTTTTCAATTAGTTTACATTCACTCATTTCCTGTCACCAAACTGATTCTTAATCAGAACTGATTTAATTAGGGCCTGACCTTTGTGTTGTTATTAATTAACCCAAAAGAAACTTATAATGGTTAATTGTTATTCAATGGGAAGTTTGTTCTAATTTATTCAATAATAAATATTAAAACCACTATCAGAGTCTTTATCAGTGAACTGTCCTTCACCTGTCCTGCTTTCAAGTGGTCAGTGTGAAGCAGCCTGGAGCTTTGCATCGATTCCCATTGATGTGGCATTGCTATGTTCTGCCTGTCTAATACATAGTTTAAAAGAGAAAATAAATTTCAAAGCTTATCCTTCAATTCATTAATGCCTACAGCTCAATGGAAAGGATCAAGACTGGAAGACCTCTGGCCTATTCTGTCAACCAGCAGTGGCAATATCAAAAATACTGCAGCAAAACTGAACATGTTCCCTCAACAACAGTAAGGTTGTAATTTCAATTCTGAAATGGGTAAGAAGTGAGGGGAAGAAGACCTGCAGCTAGCTGGAGAAGTCAGCAAAAGTGTTGTCTCAATTTTCAGAACGCCTCCTGTTTGTGTGGTGGAAATGAGCAGGCCAGCAGGAAATGTGCTCCTCAGAGGCATGTTGCTATAGGGAGGTAGGATGTTGGGTGCTGCTACAACTTCTTAAAGGTCTGCAGAACCTAAACAAGATTTTCCTTTTGTGTGCAATACCAGGAAGCCCAATGGTGGAACTACAGTTTAACAGTTGCACTTCCAGCAAATAATCAAAATATTTTGATGTATTGTTGGAGATGCTAGTGAAGCAAATATATGGTATAAAAAAAGTTCTCTTACCTTTGGGTTGTAGGTAGGTGACATAGTAAATCGTTAAACAGGCATCATGAGAAGAGCACATGAATACCACTTGGATTTTTACCAACATCGAGCAGAAGTTTAATGATAAGGTAAGAGTTATGTTTCCAACACAATCTGTCAGGGGCTCTATCTATCCTTCGGCCTTACCATCCTTACCTTCCTGCTTGTCATGGTTATCTCCAACTTAGATTGGAAGTGCTCAATGCAGACCCCATCTGTTTGTCGTCATACCCACAATGCCTGATAATGCACTCAAAGCTGCTTTTTCTTCTTGGCTAAATTTAATGCTTTGGATTAACTACCTTATACAGTCAGAAATTAATCCAAGGTAAAACTCTCATCCATTATTCTTAAAGGGGAAGCTATACCACTTAACAGGGGAAAGATAACCAGCAAGGAGAAAGTGATGATTGCAGATGCTGGAGATCAGAGTCAAAAAGGCATTCCTGATGAAGAGCTTATGCTCAAAACTGAAAATGTGTTACTGGAAAAGCGCAGCAGGTCAGGCAGCATCCAAGGAGCAGGAGAATCGACGTTTCGGGCATGAGCCCTTCTTCAGGAATGAGGAAAGTGTGTCCAGCAGGCTAAGATAAAAGGTAGGGAGGAGGGACTTGGGGGAGGGACGTTGGAAATGCGATAGGTGGAAGGAGGTCAAGGTGAGGATGAAAGGCCGGAGTGGGGGTGGGGGCGGAGAGATCAGGAAGAAGATTGCAGGTTAGGAAGGCGGTGCTGAGTTTGGGGATTTGACTGAGACAAGGTGGGGGGAGGGGAAATGAGGAAACTGGAGAAATCTGAGTTCATCCCTTGTGGTTGGAGGGTTCCTAGGCGGAAGATGAGGCGCTCTTCCTCCAACCGTCGTGTTGCTATGGTCTGGCGATGGAGGAGTCCAAGGACCTGCATGTCCTTAGTGGAGTGGGAGGGGGAGTTGAAGTGTTGAGCCACAGGGTGGTTGGGTTGGTTGGTCCGGGTGTCCCAGAGGTGTTCTCTGAAACGTCCTGCAAGTAGGCGGCCTGTCTCCCCAATATAGAGGAGGCCATATTGGGTGCAGCGGATGCAATAAATGATGTGTGTGGAGGTGCAGGTGAATTTGTGGTGGATATGGAAGGAATCCTTAGGGCCTTGGAGGGAAGTAAGGGGGGAGATGTGGGCGCAAGTTTTGCATTTCTTGCGGTTGCAGGGGAAGGTGCCGGGAGTGGAGGTTGGGTTGGTGGGGGGTGTGGACCTGACGAGGGAGTCACAGAGGGAGTGGTCTTTTTGGAACGCTGATAGGGGAGGGGAGGGAAATATATCCCTGGTGGTGGGGTCCGTTTGGAGGTGGCAGAAATGACGGCGGATGATATGGTGTATATGGTTGGTGGGGTGGTAGGTGAGGACCAGTGGGGTTCTGTCTTGGTAGCAGTTGGAGGGGCGGGGCTCAAGGGCAGAGGAGCAGGAAGTGGAGGAGATGCGGTGGAGAGCATCGTCGATCACGTCTGGGGGGAAATTGCGGTCTTTGAAGAAGGAGGCCATCTGGGTTGTATGGTATTGGAACTGGTCCTCCTGGGATCAGATGCGGCGGAGACGAAGGAACTGGGAATATGGGATGGCTTTTTTACAGGGGGCAGGGTGGGAGGAGGTGTAGTCCATCGCCAGACCATAGCAATATGACGGTTGGAGGAAGAACGCCTCATCTTCTGCCTAGGAACCTTCCAACCACAAGGGATGAACTCAGATTTCTCCAGTTTCCTCATTTCCCCTCCCCCCACCTTGTCTCAGTCAAATCCCTCAAACTCAGCACCGCCTTCCTAACCTGCAATCTTCTTCCTGACCTCTCCGCCCCCACCCCCACTCCAGCCTATCACCCTCACCTTGATCTCCTTCCACCTATCGCATTTCCAACGCCCCTCCCCCAAGTCCCTCCTCCCTACCTTTTATCTTAGCCTGCTGGACACACTTTCCTCATTCCTGAAGAAGGGCTCATGCCCGAAACATCAATTCTCCTGCTCCTTGGATGCTGCCTGACCTGCTGCGCTTTTCCAGCAGCACATTTTCAGCTCTGATCTCCAGCATCTGCAGTCCTCACTTTCTCCTTATGCTCAAAACATTGACTCTCCTGCTCTTGGATGCTGCCTGACCAGTTGTGCTTTGCCAGAACCATACTGTTTGACAAGGATAACCAGCACTCCCACTGTACTGAAAGTGCTGACATTTGTGGGAAAGACTACTGTTGATATAATTGAAGATCACACGTAATGGTTACTAGCATAGTGGTTGCGTTACTGGATGAATAATCCAGAGGACGGATGCAATGATAGGGATTCTGTGGGGATACCTTATGTAGAAACTTGGTACTCTGTAAATATCAATTATTTAGAATTAAAGATAGGAGCATCATTCAGAAATTTATATTCTACAGAAATTGTCTATGCAGTTGACAGTGAGGACAAATGGTGTAGGTATCAGGAAACTATCAATAGGCAGGTCTAATGGGTAGACAAGAGCAAGATAAAGTATTTGGAGATGGCAAACAATGGAAATGAATATGAGGTAAATGGTAGGATAATGAGAAGTATTGAGTGGAGGAATAGCGGTATCTTGGACTGTTGTGATCAGTGGTCTCTAAAGGTGGTTAAATGTATACTTAGCTCCACTTGTCTGAGAGTATAAGAACAGGGGGGGTTATGCTAGAACTATATAAAATATGAGTTAGACTTCTAAAGGTGTAATGCAAATAGTTCCAATCACTGCATTTAAGGGAAGGATGTGATCAAGATAAAAATGATGTAGAGGAGCTGCATGAAGATGCATGCAAGGGTAGAAATTTGTGTCAGGCCAGCAGACACAAATGTCCATAAGTGTGACCATGATCTTCTGGTCACTTCTCATATTGATTCTCCACCTTTTTCTAACTCTGATTTCTCCATCTTCTGCCTCTGTAGTGCTCCAAGCAATCACGCTGCAAGTTATAGAATTGCACCTCATCTTTCTGCAGGCTTCTAATTCAACATTGAGTTCAATAATTTTATATCATGACACCCTCCTTTATTTTGTTTTTTTCTTTCTCTCATTGTTTACAGATGGTAGCTACACATGATACTGCCATTCACACCTCTTCTAGAAACATGTTTGTTCCTTCACTTGTTATTACTCAACCTTGTCCCATAGATATTTAATTATTTAATGGAGCTGTGTAACTGGATGGCTAGTTTGTGACACCATCAGCATGAGTTTAATTCAACACTGGCTGAGTTTACTATGAACTCCACTACTCCAAGGACTCCACTTCTCAAATCTCCCTTCACCCAAGGCAAGGTAACACTTAAGTTAAAGCACTACTATCTCTCTTATGAGACAGCAGCCCTATTTAGCAACTTTAAAAAATCAGTGACTCTCTCCTATCCTCCCATTTTCACAGATGCTCCCTTTTGTTCTTTTCCCACAACCCACTGCTCTCCCTCACCCCCTTTCATTTGTGTATAACCATTACATTTCTAAGTTTCCCAGTTCTGATGCATGGTGACTGACTTGCAGTGTTGACTCTGTTTTGGTCTTCACAAATGTTGTCAAACATGCTGAATATTTAAGGCATTTCTTTTGATTTTATTAAAGATTTCTAGTATCTGCACTATTTTGCTTTTAAATTTGCAGGGGTTTGAACAGAGGTGCCTAAAGGGAGATTCAACTGAGATATACAAAATTATGACGAACCTACATAGAGTAGATACAACAAACCACTTTCCTTTAGTAGAATTACAAGAGGGCACAGATTTAAAATAATTGATAGAAGAATTAATGAACATGGGGGTTAAGGAGAATTATTTTCACTCTGAAGATGGTCAAGGGCTAGTCAAGTCAGAAACCTTCGCCATATTGAAAATACATGGGAATATACTTGACGTGCTGCGACCTTTAGGTTATGGCTAAAGGCGTGGAAAGCTATTTTTCAATCCACATAGTCCTGGTATGCAGAATAGCCACTTTCTGTGTCCTAACCTTTCTATGACTCTACATCAGGACACCACAGTGGTGTATTGTACTGCCACTGACCTCCAATTGCTTTAGTATAACCAAGTTTTTACTCTCTCTGCTTTATTTAGGCCAGTGTCAACCAGAAAAATGAAGAAAGCTCTGAAGACAAAGCACATTCCATTTTGCTCTTTTTCTTACTTAGCCTAGTTAAGCACCATTAGAGTCAAGTCACTTGACTTAGTTATCTGTAAAGTGACTTCAGAACAGCAAAACAGAGCAGGTATGATGGGAAGGCAAGTCTAGCCAAGACTGAATAAGATGACTTTCTCATATCCCTCCCCTGCTGAAGGAAACATACAAGTAAAATACAAGGATCCAGCATTTATAAGAAAGGTGATTTTTGTGAATCAACAATTACTCCTCACACTGTATTGGATCAACAGCTAGTTGCAACTCCTCAAGAATCACTGGGTATGAAAAAAAGTGGGATTTCTCACATGTGCAAGAGCATGTGTGAACTCTTTCCCTAAAAAATATAAATTATTCAAAATTGCAAAAAAACCTTACAGAATTTGCAATACAATTCAATTTGTCTTCGAATGCATGTTCTATTCTTAGGTGTTTCAATATGATTGTGATTGTCCTAATGTTTACCATGTACATTCCATGACAGGCTAACATCCCACGGGCAAAACAATTCATTTTGTCAAAGACAGAAAGTGCAATATACAGGTTAAAAAAAAAATTCTCAATGCACCATGACCCAGTCTGGGGCGTCTCAATATAATTTCAATACTCTTGATGTTTACAATATATATAGTATAGATTCATAGTCATACAGCACAGAAACAGATCTATTGGTCCAATTCGTCTATGCTGACCAAGTTTCCTAAAACTTTCCCACTTGTCTGCATTTGGCTATATCCCTCTTGATCTTTCCTATTCATATACCTATCCAAATGTCCTTTAAATGTTGTAACAGTACTTGCATCTACCATTTCCTCTGGCAATTCATTCCACATATGAACCACCCTGTGTATGAAAACATTGCCTCTCCTGTCCTTTTTAAACCTTTCTCCTCTCACCTTAAAAATATACCTCCTAGTTTTGAACTTCTCCATCCTACGGCAAGTCCTTTGCTATTATATATGGCCCTCATGATTTCATAAACTTCTAAAAGGTCACCCCTCAACCTCTTCTGCTACAGTGAGAAAAGTGCCAGCCTGTCTAGTCTCTCTTTATAACTCAAACCCTCTGGACCCAGCAGAATCCTGGTAAATCTTTTTTGAACCCTCTCCAATTTAATAATATCCTTCCTATAGCAGGGTGACCAGAACTGTACACAGTACTTCAAAAGTGGCCTCAGCTCAATGTATTGTACAGTCTCAACATGACAGCCCAACTCCTATATGCAGTGCAAACAGGCTAAATGCCTTCTTGATCACCCTGTCTACCTGTGACACAACTTTTCAGAGAGCTATGTACCTGAACCCCTAGGTCTCTCTGTTTAATACTACTCGGGGCTTTACTAATAACTGTATAAGTAAGTCCTGTCCTTGTTAGTTTTCCAAAAATGCAATACCTCTTATTTATCCAAATTAAACTCAATCTGTCACTCCTCAGCCCGTTGGCCCAATTGATTAAGATCCCTTTGTAATCTTTGATAACTTTCTCCACTGTCAACTATTCCACCAATTTAGGTGTCATCCTCAAATTTACTAACCACGCCTCCTAAATTGTGATCCAAATTATTTATATAAATGACAAACAACAGTGGACCCAGCACTGATCCCTGCAAAAAACCACCAGTCATACACTTGTAATTCGAAAAATGACCCTCTCCATCACCTTCTGTCTCCTGACATCAAGCCAATTTTGTACCAAACAGACAAGCTCTCCCTGAATTCCATGTGATCCAACTTTACTAATCAGTTACCATGTGGAATCTTGTGAAAGGCTTTCTGATGTCCATGTTAACATTATCTATTGCTTTGGCGGGACTTAAGCCCAACCACAGTATGATTGCCTGAGGTTCTAGATTAACAGTGGTGTGGCATTACCACTACCCCCCACCCCTTGAAAGGATAATTGTTAAATGAACATAACTTTACACAAGTGATCAGCCTAGAGACAACTTATTCTGAAGAGAGGCTGACTACAATCTCACATCTTTTCTTTGTCTTAGCTAGTTGCCATTACACGCTTCATGCTAATAGTGGTACAGTGTGCAGACGGATTAATTTACTTTATGATACACATTAAGGAGCCTTGATTGCTTCTGTTTCGTTCATAAACTATAATGTCAAGTTTTTAACGAAAATGAATAGAAGACCTTTAACTTAAATAGATATCGTTTCTTGAGCTCAATTATCAATATCAGTATTGCTAAACAGCCGCTAGCAGTTGCTGAAGTATCATCAATGCTTTCTAGTTTTAAAATTGACCTTAGGTAGTTCCGGTCAGAATGCACAAAAAAAAGCTCCGAGATAATTCTAATTTCAGGCGAGCAGTGCCACCTAAAGAAACTCTCCTACCCTACAAGGGAAAAGCTGCACTTAATTAAGAGTTTGGCTGCAGTACGGTACAATTGAGGCAAAGTTGTTTACACATGTTGAATTTATATAGCGCCTTTGGATGAAGGAAAGTTTCCCAAGACACTTCACAGGAGCACAATCAAAAATGACACTTGGTCTAAGCAAAACTTGTTAGTAAGGGAAACTGAAATCTTAGCAAAAACGTTAACTTTCAGTGAACAAAAACATCATCCGGCACCACATCGGCTTTTATGCGAGGTGCGATGCCGAAGTGGACTTTTTTTTTAAAAAAAGGAATATTTACAGTCTTGCCAATTCACGGCTGACAATAAACCACATCCACAATAAGCCAACAATCGCAGCTCCGAAGTGAACTAAATTTCGCTGGCTATAGAGCAATAGGACCATTTTTGGCTGTGTCTGATATGTTTGTGATCATGGAACACTATATCGACTTTGGTGGAGCATAGTTTTAAAATTCCCCTCAAGAGATTCTGCGCCACCAGAAGAACGTCAGTTCCAGCATGATTACTTTTAAAATCAACATTAAAAATTCCGACATCAAAACAGCGAGCTCTTTGAGATCAGTCCGTGCACCAGGTTCTCTCAGAAGACAGAGCTGATACAACCGTTTTCCACCAGATGGCGCATTTGAACACACCCGCTACAGGCAAAGTTGTAAAGGAAATAACAAAATTCCACATGATAACGTGGAATTTACGAAATATTGCTTTTTTTTTAGCAGTTGTTACTTTGTTTTTAAATAAGAAAGAGCTGGATTTACTGTTTTGCCATTATCAATCTCACTGCTGAGGACATCACAATACCACAATGTTATTGTCAATGACTCTCATTCTCTAAGTACCAGGGAGGGATGGTATACTGGGTACTCCTTGGTTCTCTAATTGATTGTTTGTTCCTCATATGGTCCATTAGATTATCAGGCTTTACAGCCAAACCTGATCCCTACACTCACCCAATGTTAATTTGAATACACATCACTAGATTGAAAGTGGAATCAGGCTGACGTCATTCATTTTTTGACCAGTTGGAGCTCATTATTAGTAAGATCAGTGAATTAAGCACAATTCAAGAATTAAAAGGGGTCAATTGTGTAAATATAGCTCTGTTCCATAATGGGAAGTGAATATTAACCACATTAGCATTCAAGCTATTTCGATTATATATATGGAAAGTGCTGGAAAATCTCAGCAGGTCTGGCAGCATCTGTGGAAAATGAAACAGTTAGGGCTTCTATTCTAGTGTGACTCTTCTCTGAAATGTTACCTCTCTTTCTGTCCACATGCTGTCAGAGGGGACATCAATGTTGAGGCTGTACGGTACAATAGCAAGGCCTCTTCTGGAGTACAGTGTGCAGTTCTGGTTGCATTGCTGTCGGAAGAATATTATTAAATTGTGGGGAGTTCAGAAAAGATCTCGCCAGGAATGGAGGGTTTGAGTTATGAAAATAGACTGGGTAAGCTAGGACTTTTTTCATTGGAGCGTAGGAGGTTGAGGGATGACCTTATGGAGGTTTATAAAATCAGGTGATTATATAGATTATATAGATCAGGTGAATAGCAAAGGTCTTTTCCCTAGGGTGGGGGAGTTCAAAACTAGGGGGCATTGTTTTAAGGAGAGAGAAGAAAGTTTTAAAAAGGACATGAGGGGCAACTTTTTTTTTACAGCGTGGTCCATGTGTGGAATGAACTGCCAGAAGAAGTGGTGCATGCATGTACGGTTACAACGTTTATAAGACACTTGGATGAATTCATGAATCGGAAAGGTTTAGAGAGATTTTGGCCAGATGCAAGCAAGTAGGACTAGTTTGGTTTTGGGAACATTGTCAGCTTAGACTAGTTGTTTTTATTTCAAATTTCCAGCATTGACAGTATGTGGCTTTTATTTGAGAAAGTATTTGGTCAATGCTTCCACTTGTTGACAGTATGTACTTTTAGAAACTATTTAGGAGTTATTTATTACTGAAGTGCTGAGGGAATATCAACAAGCTATGTCTATTGTCATTCTTTTTCAAAACCATAAAACTACAAGATACAGGAGAAGAATTCAGCCCATCATGTCTGTTCTGCCATTCAATCATTGTTGAAAAGTTTCTCAACACAACTCTTCTGCCTCCTCCCCATAACCCAAATCCCTCTTTGGCATTGCCTTTCCTGATATATGCAGCCTCTTCAAGTCTCACAACTATTTGAGGTATCTGCACTCCTTGAGCTCTGACTTCTAGCACATCTTTTTAATTGCTACATCTTTGGAGGCTCCACCTTCTGATTCCTAGATTCTAAGCTCTGAAATATCTTCCTGACACTTCTCTGCCTTTCCATCTCACTTTCCTCTGTTTGGACACTTTCTCTTTCTCCAAGCTTTTAGTTATTTTATTTAATATTTCCTCATGTGGCTTACTGTCATACTTTGTTTTGTAATGTTCCTGTGAGTGCCTTAAGGTGTTTCATTACATTAAAGTGACCGTTTAAACATAAAGTGTTGTTGCAAATTGGATTCTGATTCCCTTTAAGATGCAATAAACTTTCAACAATGACCAAGATCCAAACATAAGTAGCAGCTGTTTATATAAGTACATAAGATGACTGATGGCTATGAACTCTGTAAGAAATACTTTCATAAAGCAGGGGGCAAAACTTGCCATAAATGAATTACAGTTCCACATCATTGTAATACAGAACACTGTTACATTTTTCAGACTACACGTAATACTTTCCATACTCATAGCATAAATTGATAGTATAGTGGTGAACTCTTCAAAATGATTCACATTACACCTACAAGTATCAACCACTGAAGTTACTGATCATGAGTCATGTAGTTGCCCTCACTCTATTGCTCATGACACACAAATTACAATGAACAATGCATCATTCATTGCCCTCTGCACTTCTTGTTCAGAGTAGAATTAACTGTTTTCATCTTTTCTGAACCCTTTGGTCAGGTCAAAATTGAATATGGTGCATGGGAAGAGGCAGAGGTCATGATCTTGCCCTGAGTTCTGATTTACTGATTTCATTATATACAGATTTAAGCATAGAAATAGTTATAATTAGTTATAAAAATCCAGTTTTTAGGGGTCCAAATTTAATTTTATTTTTAAATGAGTTACAAGCTCATTCCATTTACAATTCCAAAACCTTCAGACAACATAATTAAAAAAGCAAAGTGATCTAATTCAAAAAACGGACAGGTGGTGACACAACCTGTCAACACAGTTACCGGTGAAATCATTTTAAGTACCTTCTTGTTATTTCTTTTGTTTTGATGAATTATTTGCTGTCAGAGAGGTAGAGATTCAGGGACACTGTATAGTTGGGCAACAGTTTGATTCATGCACAACAACCTTCATCTCACTTTAACTCTGGCAGACTAAAAAGTTTCAGCTTTATTGTTATAATAAAATAAACAAATCATTGAGCTGACATCTTTTTATTTAGTCATATACAGCTTGCAAACTGAACAGTCTTGACAATATTGTCTGCGAATGGCATAGATCATGACTGAATACTGGAAGTGTAAAGACAGGATGAATATTCTAGTGTTTTCTTGTATTGATTTAAGGTTCAGGAACATTCATACAAAGGTTTCCTTCAGAAAGCTAATTGAGAGAATTACAATTCACAATAAAGTAGGCACTGACTATGGAAGTAGCCACCTTAATAAGCTGAATAGTTTTTTTTGTTCCCTGCAACAGCTATGAAGCACAAACCCTATTCTTTCAATGGCTAATGTGCTTTATAAGCTATTTATGTTTAATGCCTGTTCCAAATAGATTGACGATGTACTAGCTACTGCTTCATGTCAAATATATCATTTTGTAAGGCATAAGTCAACAAACATTTCAAAGATTAAGAGAATTTCTCTATCTTCTAAAAGTTCCCTTCAACTACATGACTCATGATCAGTAACTTCAGTGGTTGATACTTGTAGGTGTAATGTGAATCATTTGAAATGTTGTTTAATAAGCTTGAGAAAAGGTTCCTAGACATTATAACCAAAGCAACAGTTATGGAGAATCATATTTTTATATAATTTTTTATATAATAAGTCATCCAACATCCTGGTAGACAATCTAACAAAGGCTGTTCAAATGGGCCACTGGAGCCAGCTTCACCATTTTTTTTAAGATTACCCTTGATTCTTCCTGTCCACCATTTAGCTACTCTCACACATTCTGTGGTCAACCTCATACCCTGCCCAATTTTAATATTCCCTTAAAATCATTGGAAAGTAACACAGGGCCGCTGATCCAATTCTATCAGCTTCCTGCTACGTAACTGAGGTAAAATGACCCCGTGTCTCGAATATGTCTTTTCTTCTCTCATTATCCCTTTGGTTATTTCATTCTAATATTAGGTCAGCCACTTAACTGCCTCCTGTTCAGCAGCTTATGTACTATACGTGTCATTCAATTACTTTGCTGTGCATGCAATAGGGTTTGTTTCCCTCTTTGTCTTTTACCTTAGTTTATTCCTTTTTGAATACTAGTCATTTATAACATATTTCAGTTCTGTGGAAGAGTCTACATTTGAAACATCTTGCATGCCCACTCCACAGATATTTTCCCTCATGATCTTGCTTGACTGGTTGTAGGCTTCCAGTAACTTGCGATTTTGTTTAATTATTTCAGCTGAGGTTGCATTTGCTTTTGGCTCATATTGATTTCTGAAACCTTTTCTGTGCGATTCCCATGAAACAAGTAAATAATGAGAGACAGAGCAGAAGCTGTTTCACACAACAGTGATTAGGGGACAGAACACTCTGCGTGAAAGTGTGATGGAGCCAGATTAAATTCAAGCATTAAAGAGAGCATTGGATAATTATTTAAATATAAACAATGTGCATGGTCACAGGGAAAAGGCAGGAGATCGGCATTAAGTTGAAATGGAGTCTGTCTGTTCCAGGGCCAGCGGCATTGTTTTCTCTATGTACTTGTCATCATTTTTCCTTTTCTTCTTCCTTTCTTCTTCATCTTTGAGGCCAGGATGGTGTCAGTGGGGTGGTGGCTGCAGCGTTGGTGGCATGGATTGGGTCGCCTCGCAGTGATGGCGATGCTAGTGCCCTTAGACTGGACTCGGCGGCAGTAGGCCCAGTGCCTGGACTTCTGGTGGCTATAGGTCTGAAGCCTGGACCCTCGGCAGTAGGTCCTGAGCCTGGACTCCTAGCGGTAGTCGGCCCAAAGCCTGTACTCCTGGCGGTAGTAGCAATGCTGGTGGTAGGCTCAGAGCCTGGATTTCTGGCAACAGTCGGCCCAAAGCTTGGACCCTTGGCAATGGTGGTGCCCAACGCAGGACACCTGGCAACAGTAGAATCTGGACATGGACTCTTGGCAGTGTCAGCATTAGCAGAGAACAGCCAGAGAATTCCTAGAGGCATGGCACTCATCCACAGATTCAATCAATAAGCACATCGACCTGGACCCAATATACCGGCCACTGCAGCGGACAGCTGGAACTGACAACCGGAAGCGGCAGATACAAATCACTATAAATGCCGGAGGAAACATCACAGAAGCGCTTCACAGGAGACCCCCAAGCACTGAGGATGTCACCTAGACAAGGGACGAAACATTTGCAACACAAATTCCCAGCTCGGCGAACAGAACCACAACAACGAGCACCCGAGCTGCAAATCTTTGATTGACTTAATGATAATAATGCCTTGTTGCTAGATATGGACCTACTTTTAAAGTAACCAAGATTTCCATGGAATCAATACTTTGTTGCTGTAGAATGGTAACATCATTTATTGTATTATTTTTGCATTGAGGCAAAATTATGCTGTGGTCTTGCACCCACCAGACACTGGATATACTAGACTGATTTAACATTCCTGACTGCCGTAAGCAAACTCTGGATATGTTTAAATCAGTTGAACAGAGGATTCAGTGTTAAGTATTAATTATTCAAGCCATCTGTACCACCCACTTCTCTTGACTTGATGATTCACATCCTGTCTAATGTTTCTTTCTTGGTGTTACATTTCTAGGTAAAATGGTTGTGTAGAAATAGAATTTCTGTGGAGTCAAGGACTCTAGATTTTAATGTATGAAAATGCTTTAGCCATAGCAGAACCTTTCAAGTTATCTCTTCACTATAGATTTGTACACCAATTTTATCATATGTAACAGCTGTTTTGAGTAAGTGAGAAATGTGCAAGCTGCTGCTCTTATGGTTTCATTAATCAATATATTTATAGTTTTGCTGTTCCCGGTTTACTCACACTATATTATACAGTAGCTACTAGATTCTTTATTCAAAATATGCACGTCACTTATAGTTTCTATTATGTGGGATAAAACTGCTCACAAATGTCTCTACCACTCACACACAGCTTACAGATTAATTTCAAACTATCTTATTTTTGATGTTTTAGTGAACATATCAGCTATATATTGCAGCTTTGAGATTACATATCCACAAGGACAATGTAATGTTATTCATTGTAGTAGCCAATATCTTATTGATTATAATCTATTTTGTAAACCATCTCACTCTTTTTCTGCAAATAGAAGAGTTCAGTTATTTCATTTATAAAGGGGTAAACTACACTTTGATATGCGAAAAACACTTTCCACTGTATTTTTACATACATATGACAATAAATATAAAGTTAATGTAAGGTATCTGCTGAATTTATAAAATTCATTTTCACACTATAAGTTTATAATAGGTTACTTTAACTCCAGAAGGTCCATTACTAGTTACAAACTGACATTCTGCAAATCCTGAAGCTAAGCAAAAACACTCAAACATCATTTATGCCAAAAGTGCACATGATAGTCAAAAACACAATTTATGACCCAAGGTCTGTTTTGAACATGGTGGAACCCTGTCCATGAAGGAAATTCATTTCATTCATTTTTTAGTTGATCAAAATGTCGCAAATATAATTTTTTTATTAGAAGAGGAAACCTGAAAAGTCAACAGGTCACCTCATTCACAACTGAACTTAGCACTGCTACCCTAGGAGGGACAGTTTCCTGGAGATGAATCAGAATGAATACTTTCAAGTTATATGATTAACTTAATCAATTAAAACAGAGACAGATAAAGGGACTAAAGGTCTTGGCATCATGAGACAAATGACCTTTATTTGAAGAACATTGTAACTAGTAAACAGTTGTAATTTATTTTTATAGGAATTATTCCATTCAAATACACGGAACAAGTTGCAGTAATCAGAACCATGCCACACCAAAATAATTTTGATATTCATTATCATTGAATACTATAAAAATATCTAGTTCAATTGAATTAAATCTTTTTCATTTGGCTTAGCAGAGATTTGATCAGTTATTGTGCTTAAATTTACATGTAAAACATTAATTGCAATTTGACAGTGCTATTTTCCCTGCAGTGTCAGAGGCTGAGGGCCTGAGGAGCATGGATGTGGTGAACCCCCATGGTCTTTATCCCAGGGTGGAGGAATCCTAAACTAGAAGTTGTAGGTTTAGGGTGAGAGGGAAAGTGGTGGAGGCTGGGACAATTATAAGATTTAAAAGGAATCTGGGTAGGTACATGAGAAGGAAGGGTTTAGAAGGATATGGGCCAAATGCTAGCAAATGGGACTAATAATTTAGGATATCTGGTTGGCATGGATGAGTTGAACTGAAGGGTCTGCTTCCATGCTGTACAACTTTATGATTCTATAATTGAAATAACTTCTTAATCTATGAGTACAAACTAGTAGTTCAAATTGAATATAGTTAAATTGGGGATGTTTACCACTATTTTCATTCTATTTTTCATCATCAAGCTTGTTTTACACTAAGGGTAGGATTTCACAGCTTCATAACATTGTAATAATTAACAGCAGATTTAAAGATACAAGTGTACATGAAATGGGTGGTAAGAACTTAAAAAATAGGGACTGGGGTGCGGCCATACTTGGAGTATTGTGTTCAGTTTTGGTCACCTTGTTATAGGAAGGATATTATTAAACTGGAAAGAGTGCAGAAGAAATTTACTAGGATGTTCCCTGGACTCAATGGTCTGCATTATAGAGAGAAGTTGGACAAGATAGGACTTTTTTCTTTAGAGGAGAAAGTGAGGACTGCAGATGCTGGAGATTAGAGCTGAAAATGTCTGAGAATCTGAGCTGAGAATCTCCTGTTCCTTGGATGCTGCCTGACCTGCTGCGCTTTTCCAGCAACACATTTTCAGCTTTTTTCTTTAGAGCATAGGAGTCTAAGGGGGGGACCTAATATAGGTGTATAACATCATGAGAGGCATGGATAGGGTGAATGCACTCAGTTTTTTTCCCCAAAGTTGGGGAATCGAGGACTAGAGCGCATCAGTTTAAGGTTAGAAGGGAAAGAATAAAAGGGAACCTGAGGGGCAACGTTTTTACACAGAGGGGGGGTATGCATATGGAATGAGCTGCCAGTGTAAGTGGTTGAGGCAGGTGCATTAACAACTTTTAAAAGGCATTTGGACAAATATACAGATAGGAAAGGATTAGAAGGATATGGGCCAAGTTTAGGGAAACAGGGTTAGCATGGACAGGCATTTTGGTGGACATGGGCCAGTTTGGGTCAAAGGGCCTGTCACCATGCTGTAGGATTCTCTGACTCTATGACTTTATGAGTAGCCTCTTGACCCTGCTCCACTATTCAATAGGATCATAGCTGATATGATGTCCACTTTCCTGAATTTTCCCTGATAAGATTCCCCGATCTGCATTTTATCAATTCAAGATTCTAATAAATATGAATTTACTGAAACAATGACCGATAACAAACCAAGCAGCATTGAATGCTACAAGTTTCTGATACTTTTCATATCTTTTTTAAAGAAATAATACAGTTTCAGGTTAATAAATTTTAAAAGTGAAGTTGAAGATGAAGAATTGGGGAAATAAATTTAATATTTCAGTGATACATGGTGTTACCTTGTGGTTTGAAATGCCATATATTAACCCTTTAAAGTCTGAAAGACCACTTAATTCTGCAAAATAACCAAATATCAATTTGGAAGCAGCAGTGAAAGGGATAGAAGAGGATGAGTGTTGCCTGCAGAATCCAGGTGCCTTCAAGCTTCATAATCAAGTCAAATATATGCAATTTTTGAATCTATCAAAAGTAAAAGATTCAGGAACAATTAAAAAGTTAAAAGGATTGGGGTTCAGTAACTAACCTGTACTTTCAATCAGATGATTTATAGTGGCCACAGCTAAAGAATTTTATTTAAATAATTGCATGGAAGGAAGAACCTGGTGTTTGAGACCTGAAAGGCAGGAAAATATCCACTGAACCTGTGAAGACACTGGAAAAATCCATCTTGTCAACATAACATGGGAAAACCTTAGAAGTGGGTAGCCACCAGTTTGAAAAGATACAAAGACACAGTAAGCAGTACAGTTATACAGCATTACCAGAAACATTTTAAATACTTGAAAGCAGTAAATTATTACAAAACAGTAATACAGTATAAAGCTTTATTGAAGGATCTAATACAGTCATACGGTAATAGAGTGTTTAAAAAAATGCAAATAAAGAGAGTACTGCATAGAGTCTAGCAAACTCTTTAGTAATTCAATTCAAAACTACTTTAATAATGTAAGAATACAGGTTTAAGTCATAGGGGTTTATAAGAAGTATTGTGATGATGCATATGTTAAATAGTTTAAAGTAATAAGAATAATTAGCACATCAAAAAGGAATGGAAAAATGTATAATGTATTTCCTAACATATTCAAGGTCAGAAATAAATCATACAGAATACAAGATTGGACTTCATGGCATTCCTTCAGAATTTAACACTTTGGGCGGAAATTTCTTTTTAGAAATCAAATTATGGCAGTGAATGTGTTGGATGACAATGACTGGAGCAAGTATTGCTTGCGATCACATACGTCTCAACTTGTTCTATGCAAGTGAGATGTTGCACAGGGTACTTGGTGCATCATGGAGTGAGCAAGCTGGATAATCCTGCCTCACAACGTGATGGCTCACTAGACTATCATGCACTTGCACTCAGCCACTGAATGCATCTCACAAAGCCTCACATTCTGCAAGCCTCTGCTCACATTTAATGATGCTCACTCAAGGACTTATTTCCCTCATCCTCTCAAACTACTAACTTTTATTTGTGCTTCTTGCACGCTGATTGGGATATTCCACTACCTTGCATGGTGACACTGGTTCACAAATTGCTGCTGCATCCATTACCAACAATGCTTCAATCCTTCCCTTTATCTCACTGCATGAAAAGTTAGCATGGAGCACATTATGAAATCTAAGATTACATGGCATTGTCACATTTGAAAAATGTTCCTGGCATTACCACAGACAAAACAGAAGATAAAAATCTGCAAAGTTTGCAAAAAGAGGCAAATATTGAGAACAAAAATGAGGAATGGCATAACCCACTTGAGGCCATTCAGGAATCTTTAGTTGATGTTGCTCATACAGCAGAACAAACTGCCTGCACCAATCAACCACACTGCCCCGTGGCCCAACATTTCAACTTCCCCTCCCACTCTGCCGAGGACATGGAGGTCCTGGGCCTCCTTCACCGCCGCTCCCTCACCACCAGACGCCTGGAGGAAGAACGCCTCATCTTCCGCCTCGGAACACTTCAACCCCAGGGCATCAATGTGGACTTCAACAGTTTCCTCATTTCCCCTTCCCCCACCACACCCTAGTTCTAAACTTCCAGCTCAGTAACTGTCCCCATGACTTGTCTGGACTTGTCCTACCTGCCTAACTCCATTTCCACCTATCCACTCCACCCTCTCCTCCCTGACCTATCACCTTCATCCCCTCCCCCACTCACCCATTGTACTCTATGCTACTTTCTCCCCACCCCCACCCTCCTCTAGCTTATCTCTCCACGCTTCAGGCTCACTGCCTTTATTCCTGATGAAGGGCTTTTGCCCGAAACGTCGATTTCAAAGCTACTTGGATGCTGCCTGAACTGCTGTGCTCTTCCAGCACCACTAATCCAGAATCTGGTTTCCAGCATCTGCAGTCATTGTTTTTACCTGGTTAAATAGAATGCTCAAGGCAAGTGACAGAAATTGTGTAGAGTGAGCAATAATCATTCAATACCATGAGAGAGAGTCTGGAAAAAGTATTCTTCACCAAACAATCACAGAGAGTGACTAAAAACATCCAGGTGATCAACAAATCAAGGTAAATGAGCTGGTAATGAGACCAGTGTCCACAAATTAAAACAGTAAAGAAGAAGAAACTCCTAATCTAAGCATCTAGAATACTGCAAAATTGAGACTGATTTTCCAATGAAAACTATATTGCCTGAGCCAGAAACCCAGGAAGCTAGAAGGAAGAAAATTCTTGTTTCAACAGAACTGTTGTCTCCCATCATGGATGAGACCATGGAAGACGCTGTAGGGCAGAGCAGAGTTCCTCTGCAAAAGGTAATTCAGGAAAATCATGGTGCTCCAGAAAATGAAATGGAACAGCATAGAAAAAATAATAATCCTCTGCGAAGGATATCCAAGAGAAAAAAAAATCTTCCAGTGCATGAATGATCCCCATATCAGAACCAGGGTCAACAGTCTTCAATTGAGAGACTTACCATTCTTTCAACTCTAAACAAAATGAATTCTGAGAAAAGTGTGAAACATCCAAGCCATCTGTATTTGTGAAGTCCACCCCTATAGAACACTTCGGGAGTGTGATGGAATATTCTTCACTTGCATGGATGGCTGCAGCTACCAAAAATACTCAAGACATATGACACTATCCAGGACAAAGACACCTACTTGATTGGTACTCCAATCTTCAACACTCACTCTCTTTAACATCGCTACATAATGGCAACAGGATGTTCCATTGACAAGATGCACTGCAGCAAATCATCAATGTTCATTTAACAATACCTTTCAAACCGACATCATCTACTGCCATCATCTACAGCAACAGATACATGAGTCCACCTTCACCTACAATTTCTTCTCCAATTAACCTACCAGACTGATTTAGAAGTATATCACAATTCACTGTTGGTGGATCAAAATCCTAGAATTCCATAATAAGATCGTAAGTCCTTCTTCAGTGGTTTAAGCCGATAACTCACCACCACCATCTCAAGGGGTTGTTTGGGTTAGGCAATAAATGCAGGTCAACTGCACATCCATTCCATGAATTAAAAAGATAAATAAAGGCAAACTACTGTGGATGCGAAAATTTGAAATAAACATAGAAAGTGGAGGAGAAACTCAGCAGGGCTGGCAGCAATTGTGGTGATAGAAACAGAGTTAACGTTTTGCGTTCATTATGACTCCGAAGTCCCTGGACCTGAGACATTAACATGATATTTTAAAAATGGTTAGAGTTACAATGCTACTGTAATTTTGTGTGTCTTTGAAACTAAATTCAACCAATTTACAGTTATTATGAACTGAATTCAAGACCCTTTCTCCAGGACATAAGTACAAAAAACAACATTGTTGCTCCAGTGCCATATTGGGGGAGTTATGTTGAAGGGAGTAAATGAGACAGCTGAATGGAAAAAGTCCAACTTAACTATTCTAAAGGAGAGCAAGTAAGTTATCCCCAGTGGCCAAGCCAAACATTGATCCCTCAAAGAACATCACAAAAATAAATTATCTGATCATTAGTGCATTGCTGCTTGGGAGTTTGGTGTGTCCAAATTGGATGCTGTGATTCCTACATTGCAACAGTGACTACATGTCATAAAATATTTCATTGGCTGGAAAGTGCTTGATGAAAAGTGCTGTATAACTACATTATTCTTTTCTTCATGAAGACCACAGCCATTTAAAGATGAATTTGCCAAAGATATTTGAAGTTCCTTTTTTTTGCATTTGTATCAGATAATTAGATATTGGAATTTCACAGGAAAGATTAGTTGTAAATTTATATAACTGAGAATGGAATAAACTGTGTTAGTTGTCATGGTAACTGGGCCATTTGAGCCTGTATGCGTCAGCTGCAACACTCGCTATATTCACAATTTCCTTTCCCTCTGACTGCTGTAGCAATCAGGCTGTTCATTATTGAACGGCTCCCTTAAGTTCCAGTACTGGTCTGTGGCTGCAATGTAATTGAACCTTTTGCTTTCAGGGTTATTCGGCAATTTTCCTAACCCAGTTCATGAACTTTAAGCAAAGTCAGATTGCTGCTTCTTCAGCTGAGAGTTGCAAGAAGCTAAAATTCCAGCTCCCAGTTGCCAGAGATTGAGATCAAGCTTGGACCCGAGGTAAGTGAAATTCTAATGATAGGGGTCATTGACCTGAAAGATTTGTTTCTCTCCACAGAGGCTGCCTGATTCGTTGAGTGTTTCCATCATTTTTTGTATCATTTTACATTTGTAGCTGCGAATTAAGTGTTACTTTTCTCCGTACAGAGCAAGCCAACTGCAATCGTGATTTTCACAGTAACTGTTACTTAACATAGTGGCCATACTGTGAGGATGTTCAGAACATAATAGCTGAATAATATGTGATATACCAATTTGGTTCATGATACTTTCGTAATTCATGATTCTAACCATTGAGCAGATTATTGTCTTTGTTCAGGTTTAAAAATACTTTCAAGATAATGAAAAATATCTATGTGGTACAAGATAAAAGTTTAACAGGTCTAAATCCTGTCCTTCCCAGGTCATTCCAGCCGAGGCCCAAAAACTTGTAGCTTAGTCACTGCCAGCACCAATTTTAATTCACACAACCACCTCTATGTTCATCACTATGTTTAGTTTATATGATTCCTATCATGTTTTTCTGTCATGATACTTCAAGGAATAAGTGTTTGCAGTTGTAAAAAATAATGTCCAATCATTTTTCTATTATACCAATCAATGCTTAACAAGTTAGCTTTTGATTTACTCTATTCAAATTTAATTGTATATTGGAGGGCTTGGGTCTTCATTCTGGCTTAGATTAGATTAGATTACTTAGATTACTTACAGTGTGGAAACAGGCCCTTCGGCCCAACAAGTCCACACCGACCCGCCGAAGCGTAACCCACCCAGACCCATTCTCCTACATTTACCCCTTCACCTAACACTACGGGTAATTTAGCATGGCCAATTCACCTAACCTGCACATTTTTTGGATTGTGGGAGGAAACCAGATCACCCGGAGGAAACCCACGCAGACACAGGGAGAATGTGCAAACTCCACACAGAGAGTCGCCTGAGGCAGGAATTGAACCCAGGTCTCTGGCGCTGTGAGGCAGCAGTGCTAACCTCTAAAAGTAAAAACAAGACGCAAGTCTTAAAGGGCCCGGAATGACATGGGCCATGGTGAAATTTGTGGAAGAATCAGACACAAAGTCTGACAAGGTATATCTCAACATTGGAAACAACTTGCTGCATTTTGTATGTATTCTCACTAGACAGTGGTGAGTTGCCAATGAAGAGTGATTATAGCTTGTTAAACATCATATTAATGCCACAATTCCCCTCATTAATATTATGTTTCCTATCTTACTAAATATGGCAAACAAGCTAGGCATTGAGAATCTTGACTTGGCGACTTCAGAGACTTCTTGTTTTGGACTGTCTGATTAGGTCACTCAAGGAGGTGGACTACAGTCAGTCCGTTGTGGCTTTCCACAGAAGCTAAGGGAAAAAGGGTTTTTTGGAGACAAGGGGATGCCGCTGACATGAGAAAAATGCTAGGGAATCTATTTATTGGGATTGGGTCTGCAGCTGGGAAGACAGTTCTGAAGGGGATATCTGTATTTGTAGGAGGATATATGAGTCAGCAAGGAGTGGTGTAATGTGGGAAAGGGGTTTGTCCAGTCAGGAACAGTCTGGCTTCAAGGTGAGAGGGGACAGTGTATGATCACAGTTGGCTGGTCACTTCATATGCCAGGTGCTGGGGTAGGGTGAAGGTGGCCAGGGGCAGGCTCATGTAGACAGGTTGGATGGGGCCCATGGGAGGTGCAAAGCCTATGATGTTCACAGGAAGGGAATCTGGATGTTGGAGGCCTTATGGACACATACAGGCAGAGGCTAGAAGCCACTGCCCAAAGATTGCTTATTGTCACCTTCCATTGTATTGCAATTTGAAAGGATGCAATAAGAAAGCAAACGGCTGTAATCACAGCCAGAGTGGGTTGGGGAAATATCTCAACCTGTGAGGGAGGGAGCTGCAAATCCAAGATTGAGAGGCATTTTAGAGGGAAACATCCGTGCTCTGTACTGGCCACAGACATGCTAATCCCTAGCACTCCTAATATTTTGACCCCCTCATTACTGCAAATGACCCTGCTCCAGACATCGCTGACCACATCATTCACATCAGCACTTTTGGGCACACAGAGCAGAGACAGAATAGGGATTATCTAAGGCAAGAGACAATGGAGTCAGCAGAAGCCATTGCCCTAGAAACACCTCATTCATCTTACATCCACACACTGCAGCAGGCTGTCAACACAAGCACTACTGTGTAATACATCCTGTGTGGACATGAAGTTTGGCATCATGCTGGCCAAGTTACATCTGGGGCTGCACAGAGAGTCAAATGAGCAGATACACAAGAAAAACAACCAAAATACTCAGAGGAGATTAGATTAGGCTTCCTTGCAGTATGGAAACAGGCCCTTCAGCCCAACAAGTCCACACCGAATCTCCAAAGAGTGACCCACCCAAACCCATTCTCCAACCCTATATTTACTCTTGACTCATGCACCTAACACTATGGGACAATTTAGCAAAGCCAATTCACCTGGCCTGCAAATCTTTGGATTGTGGGAGGAAACTGGACCACCTGGAGGGAACGTATGCAGACATGGGGAGAATGTGAAAACTCTGCAAAGACAGTCACCTAAGGCTAGAATCAAATCCAGGTCCCTGGTGCTGTGAGGCAGCAGTGCTAACCACTGAGCCACCGTGCCGCACCATGCCGGGAGATGACAGCCGAATGATTTATTGATGGACTGTTATTCGAGAGATCCAGGTAACATTCTGGGAACCTGTATTTGAATCCTGCAATGGCGGATAATGGAATTTGAATTCAATAAAAGTTTGGAATTAAGAGTCTAATGATGACCATGAATCCTTTGTCGATTATTGGAAAAACCCATTTAGCTCACTAATGTTCTTCAGGGAAGGAAACTACCATACTTACCTGGTCTAACCTACACTGCAATGTGGCTGACTCTTAACTGCCCCTGGCAATTATGGAATAAATACTGGCCCAGCTAGAGATACCTACATCCTGCAAATGAATAAAACAAAAATGTGTACAAATGTGATTCTTCATATACGTTGCAATGTCACCCAAGCCACAAGGCTGCTCTCAACAGATTTACTGCTTCCTCTCTCTGTCACTACATCTTTGGGTAATCCCTGGTTTTGCAGTTGGAGTAGAGGGAGCCTACTCAACAGATGAGCCCATTGGGCCTGGACATTTGGTCAGACAACTCCAGAGCGTTTGTGTCTGGACGGCCTAGTCATATTGAGCATCTGCTCACCAGAGGTAAGTTGACCACCAATGGCTTAAACTTTCATTCAGCTTTATGTTTATATCCACTCATTTAAAAAATGGGAGAATAAAATAGAGGCAACAAGTAGAAAATGGTCTACAGTCATTGTTATATAGCATATAAAGCAGAGAGGGAGAAAGCAACTCGAGGTCCAAATGTCAAAACCTAGTCCAGTCTTAAAACAATGGGGAAATCCAGGACTGGTTTTAAGAAGTTCCAAAGGTGAGGATGGAAGAAAGTTCTACCGTATCAAAGGTGGGATGTGTACATCAAATGGAATAAGTTTGCCAGTGTCTTTGTATGGATTAAAAATAAAAGGTGTTTGTAGATTGTAGGTGTGATAAATAATAGTTCATTTCCAAAAGGTTTCTGGTGGAGCAAATGAAGAATTTTGAATCACTTGGACAGAAGAGTAACAATATTCAATTGACATATGTAATTAAACAATAATATTTATTACTTATTCTCTCATGGGATGTGGATACCATGGGCCAGGTCAGCATTATTGCCCATCTCTTAATTGGCAATACTACTGAGTGGCTTGCTAGACAATTTCCGAGGACATTTAAGAGTTAACTACAATGCTGCCTGAAGTTACATGTGGGCCATGCTGGATGAAGATGACAAATTTCCATCCCTAAAGGACATTTGTGAACCAGATGAGTTTTTATAACAATCAATGATCATTTTATGGCCACCATTGTTATGATTACCTTTAACTTCCTGATTTATTACATAAATTAAGAAGAAACAGCTTATGTGTTAGAGATAATATATGGGGCGACCGCCGTATCCACAGAATTGCTTTCAGCTGTTTCAGTTACCACAGCCCAAACATATTACAAGGAATGTTTCAGAATCAAGAACTGTGCGCTGTTGGGAAGGTAAATGTCCCATTTAAATGCATGGTTTCGCTCATATCTGTGGTTTCGGGCTTCTGCGATAGTTCTTGGAACGTATCCCCAATGGGTCCAGGGTACTAATGCATTAGCATACATGGAGGATTGGCTAACTCATAGAAAACAATAATTTGTGATAAGAGGAGCACTTATATTATGGCAACCTGTAACTAGTGGTGTGCTGGAGGGATTAGTGCTGGAGCCATACTTATTTAAGATATAATACTAATACAATATTGTATTATTGGATGGGAAAAGTGTATGTACCATAGCCAAGTTTGTGGATGGCATGAAAATAGGTGGATGGTGAGGATGGCATAGAGTTTTGTAGAGGGATATGGGCAGGAGAAGTGACTGAATAAAAACTTGGCAGATAGAATACATGAGAAAATGGAAGCTAATAAACTTCATCAAGAGGGATAGAGCTGAATATTATTTAAATGAAGAAAGACCACAGGAAGCTGCAGCACAGTGAATTTTGGAATCTTCATGCATAAATCACAAAATAGGATAATCTTTCTGAAACTATACAAGGCCAGGTCTGGAATATTGTAAATAGTTTTGGGCCACTTATCTAAGAAAAGGTATGCTGTCTTTGGAGGCAGTCCAGAGTAGATTCACAAAGTAGATCTTGAATATGTAGGGTTTGCCTTATAAGGAGTTGAGTAGGTTGATCCTGTATTCATTGGAGTTGAGAAGAATGAATGGCAATCTTATTGAAATATACAAGGTTCTTAGTGGACTTGATAAGGTAGATGTGGAAAAGTTATTTCCCTTTATGGAAGAGTGTCGGACCAGAGGGTGTAATCTTAGAGTAGGGTAGCACCCAGTTAGGACAGAGATGAAGAAGATTATTTTTCTGTCAGAAGGCAGTGAATCTGTGGAATTCCTCACTGTCGGAGGCTGTTGAGGTTAGAATGTTAACTGTATGCAATGTTGAAATAAACAGGTTTTTAATCAGTAAGGGAATCAAGAGTTATGGGGAAAAAGCAAGTGGAATTGGGGATTCAGATCAGCATGATCTCTTTTAATGGTGGAACAGACTTGGTGGGCTGAATGGCTTACTTCTGCTCCCATGTCTTGTGGGCTTATGAATTCAACGTCCATCAGCTGCCATGGTGGGATTTGGACCTGTATGCTTCTAGCATTAGCCTGGTTCTCTGAAATACGAGTCCAATGCCATTACCACTACGTCACCATCTTCACACAATTGTTTAAATTATTCCAACAAAATCAAATATAAAAACAAAATCTTAATAAGAAATTCAGTTGCAATTTGAAGGTCTATTTCATATATTTGATAAAGCACTAATGTTTTGTAAAGCAAATCAAAATCTTCATGACAAATTGTGAAGTAAACTGGATCAGGATAATTTTGAATTCTGTTTTTATGAGAGTGAGACAATATTACCCCTGAGGCCATGAAAAGGTTACATTTTTGTACAGTTGAAATGATCATATTATATCAGTATTGTGCTTATTTAATCAAATCCATTGTAAGGAACAATAAGGTGAAGGCAAGTTTCGTACAAGTTTCGTACAAGTTTCTTTATCCAAGTCGTCAAACACTTATCTAATTTGTACCACAGATGGCAAATTGCATAATAAGCTCATTTGCTGTTTGTAAAGCCTTGTGTAATGTTCATAATTGCATAAGATTTGCCCTTACACAATGCCTTTAACAGGAAAAAAGACCTCTTAAATGTTTTGAGAGCAGGTCTTATTTCTCAGTCTAACATTTCCGTTGCTCACTATTATACATATCAGTCATGATACTTTTTCAGTCAACACTCTTTAGAAAGGAATGTGGTGTGGGTTAAATTCAACTTAGTCATTGGTTCAGCATCCAATCACTATGCATATACAGAGTGGCTGACACAGTTGTTTCAGACATTGTGGCTTTTAACGAGCTTTAGAGCTGCTCATAATCACTGTTCATTTTTAGATGATCTCAACTAAATGATACAAAGGTTAAACAACTAACAATGTGAGCAGGAAAATGTCAGACAAATAAATTTGAGATTCAATAAAGGATCAACGCTGCAGTGTACAAGTCCCAGTCTGGCACTGCTCAACTTTAATGTTTATAATATTATCGTTTCAATCAATACAACAGATTTGTGATGTACTATAACATAAAATAGATATTTTAAAATAAATTTAAAAGATATCGGCTAGAATTTCGTGGCGGTGAATTTGGAGATGGGTGGGGGTGGAATTTATTAAATGAGAGTCAGGTAGCTTTCTCATGTGTTCCTACTGCTTTGTGCATTTTTCAATTATGTGAGTGCACTAGCAACAGCAATATGGGCAGCAGAAACCAGTTGATGAGATGCTTAGTGGGCATTTCATGAGCCTACTACAAACTAGTTTTGGTACATATTCTCTAGCAAATAAGAGGAGACAGTTGTATAACAGAATGTGGAGGCTGCATTAAAATGATTGAGATTTATCTGATACTTGCAAAAAAAAGGAAGTATACTATCATCATGTATCAGTGCCTTGGCAATGAAGTTAGAATTCCTGGAAAGTGGGAGAGAAACCTCCAAAGACAATAAGTCTCAAGATGTCTCAGCCTCTCCCCTAATATTGATGATGTGTTGCTGTCTGCAATGCTTCCCAGCTGATCCTGCTGCTCGCCACCTGCTAGTCAGCTAGTGAGTGCCACAAGCCTCACTTGTCATGTGTTGAGCTGTCCAGAACTCCCAATTCCAAGACCTACTTGCAGCCCGTAACTAGACACCAAATGCTGATATGGCCTGTAAGTTTGACACTTCCCATAAAATGAAGCCAGTGAAGATGTTACAAAAAATATAGGTTTGGAAACTGTAAATACTGTAGTCCTGATTTCATGTTTCCAATAACCCAAGAAAATTCAGCCTATCATCAATCATAAACACATGTTTAGCTTACTGATTTTACTAATACAGAAAATGTATAACATTCAAAAAGAATTTGAAGTAAAGTCATAGCAAACTCAAAATGTTAACCCAGTCTCTATCTCCACCTGTTGAGTTTCTCCAGCAATTGTTCTTTTTTCAGATCTCCAGCATTCACATGTTTTGTTTTTATTTAAAAATGATTCATTGGTTAATATAAGTACTTTTTGCAAAACCTTCCTGTGCACAAAATAGGTGCTCCATGACTTATTGACTGCACTCTAAAGCAATTCATTGTATGTGAAATATTTGGGTTCTAAGAGACATAACATGGCACTAAATAAATATACATTTCTCGATGAGATTATGGCTCTGTAAGCATTCCCATGTAAACTATTTAAAGCATGGATTTACAATTATACTCTCTAGTCCTTTGGGAATAATGGATGCCTCTGACTGATCACAAAGTGATATACTAATTGAAAGGTTCATACCATGCCAAAAGTCATGGAACTAAAGCCTAAATTGTTAAAAGCAATTAGCTCCAGACTAAGGTTAGTCTGTATTCCTAAAATGTCTCTCTGCTATAAGATACTATTCTTGTTACCTTTAAAAGTGGTAAGTGTGTTGGTTTTGTCTAACTTTTATGCTAGAAGCTGGTATGCAATACACGATTTTCATGGTCCCATGCCATTAATAAATATGTGAATGCAGGCCTTGACAAATAATTTAAAACAAATTTCCAGGAATTATGCATTCGCTATAAACATTACATGCGTACAGAATTTTCCTAGCCCATTAGAGATGGGTTCAGTGCTGGGTTAGGCAAGAAAATCATGGAAAGTGGAATCAGGTCATGATCCCAACAGTATACCATCCCCTTTCCAGTTTTTCTCTGATGGCTTTAAGGATGACTGGGAAACCCCATTGGATCTATAATTGAGAACCTTTTGAGATTGTTAAAAACCTAACTATGAGCTTCTTCATTACTAAATCCTGGATTGCCTAATCATGGCCTTTAGAAGAATGAGAGGGATTCTTATAGAAATCTATAAAATTCAAACATGACTAGGCAGGGTAAATGCAGGAAGGATGTTCCCAAAGACTGGGGAATTCAGAACCAAAATTTACAGTCTAAGGTTATGGAGTATGCCATTTAGGACTGAGATAAGGACATTGTTTTACACCCAGAGACTGATGAACCAGCATAATTCTCTGCCACAGAAACTGGTTGAGGCCACAATATTGAATGTTTTCAAGAAGGAGATAGATATGGTTCCTAGTGCTGAAGGGATCAAAGAGTATGGAGTGAAAACAGGATAAGGTTACTAAGTTGGATGATCAGCCATCATCGTATTGAATGGCAGAGCAGGCTTAAAGGGATGAATGTGTTTCTGTTTCCCTGACCGGTCAGCAAATTGCTCAGATCACCAAGGCAAGTGCACAAACAGAATAGCAGAAACTGACAAGCTGGGAAAGCTTTGATCAGTTACACCGAAGAGCTCCAGTCTTGACAATTGAGAAACCTCTGTTAATTGCAATTCCCTCAGAGAGTGCTTCACTGCCTGAAAGGTAATTGCCATCTTCTTGGAAGGTGCTTTATTCACCCAAGCTATACCTCACTCGCTAGCCTACACAGTAAAATGACAGCAGTTTACCTGCTTTTCCTTGCACCTCTGCTGAGGGCAGACAAGAGCCTTAACAACAACCAATAGATCCAGCAATAGCAGGAACAAAACTTGCAACAGAATCAGCTGTCTTCTCTACAGTTGTGTGCCTCTCCAGTGGTCAGATGGGAGATACCAAAATCTAGTTGAATGGAGGTAAACCCCTCAATATATGTGTTGCCAGCAGAGGATCAGTCCTCATTATGTCAAAGCTCCAGTGCCTGAGGAGGCCTAGGTTCTCAAGACAAGTCTATGCTGACATCTGCATTTTCCTGGAACAGGACCTCCTTTCCAGTGGAGCAGATGGGTATATATTACTGGTGGCCAGCAAGTGGCCTTTCACCAGAGAACCATCCTTAACCTAACTCTTTTCTCTGTTCAGATTATATGCTCTCTTCTCTAAGAAAGAAAATAAAGTTGCAAAGGCTCAAAATGATATATGCAGCTGAATGCAGAATGTCATTTGTGGTAGGTGATTGTGAGGGATGGACAGGAGAAGGCAATAGGCTAAAGGTCATGTAAGGTGCCTGCCAAGAGATGAATGAATGGTACTATAAGGTGTTGCCTTGAAGTACATTGTGCAAAAGAATGTTAGGCAAGTTGGAGCACGGGGTGTGATACCTGAAAATATTACATCATTCTTCTGAGCTTTTATATTCTTGTTGATGCACTGTCTTCAACTGCAACCTCAAAAATCGAAATGGTGGTCAGGTTTCATGTCGCTGTCTGTTTAATGAGAAATTCTTGTCTTGACAGAATGGACATCAGCATACCCATCCTTCCTAATCAGAAAGGGTACCCAGATACAAGTTGAAAAAAGGTAAAGAGCAACTGTTTGGCATGCTGTTCAGAGATGTGGGTTCCAAGCCATCCTGGTGGAGATTAGGATGGTATAATTATATCCTATATGTCCAATAATGCAAGTCATTTGAATTCATTATCTATCTCATATTTGTACATCAAGCAATAGCTATAGTGAAAGAACTACAGGGGTATTGTTTCAGCACTTCCCAATTTTTACTTCAGATTTCCAGCATCTGCTTTTTGGTATCAGATTGAAGTTTGCATCCAGCAGTACACCTCCTGCTGCCTCAGACAGTTTATCTCTCTGTTCATTCAATCTACATTTTCCTTTGAACCTTCTGGGGGCCTTTCATTCTTAATTTCTCTTATTTTACAATCTGTCTTAAATATGTCGATTGCACAAGGTCCTGTGAATCTCTGTAGTTCTTTACATTTAGTTGCAATGAACAGGGTCTCTCACACAGAATTTCACATTACGAAGTATCTCAACAGATTATGCTCTTAAAGTTATATTTAGAAACTGTGAAAAGGGATAAGAAGTATAGATGCCTACAATCACCATGTTATAAAAAAGGATATTGAAATGATACCAAAAAAATCCACCAAGACAGTTACAGAACTGAAAGTTAATATCATTCAGGAAAGAATTAAACAGGTTGGGGCTCTTTTCTCTCGAAATGAGAAGGCTGAGGAGTGACCTGACAGAAGTCCTTTAAACTATGAAAGGGATAAGGTAAATAAAGATAATATGTTTCACCTGGAGGGGCAAGAGAAGATCTAGAGTACATGACTATATTAAGGAATCGGTTTTTATTGCTTCAATTAATGTTCAGTTGTCATTTAGCAGGACCATCACATCAATATTAAGAAGGGCAAAGCAAGAAAAAAAACAAGATTGGAATTCTAGGCAGGTTCCCAATAAAATTCAACAGTGAATCTAGAAAGTATTTGTGAAGTATACATCACCAAAAATTGTTTTTAAATTAGTTACATTTGTGAATGCTTATTTAAAAAAAAACTATATCAAACAGCTCTTTCAGTATATTAAGTAAATGTCAGGGAACAGGGAACCCCTGGAGTGTTAATGGATAGTTCTGTTAAGACTCATTAGGGTAGCATACTGGAAATCAGGCTATTCCCAGAGTCATCAAAAAGTTGAAGATATTTTGAAGTATGCAAAATTCGCTGATTTACCTGACGTTCAGACCCAGAACGATAGAAAGCATGGACTAGGTCTCTGCATTGAAAAAGAATCATGATTTATTATAAATGATTGGACCCTAGTTATAGGCAAATAGTTATAATCTGTTGGCATATAACACTACTAATTAAAACTTTAATCCACTTAAACTTAACTTCCTTACATATAAATGGGTAAAATAGGTTAGGGAAAAGGAGTAAAGACATTCAGAGGTCTCCTCCCATGCTTTGTTGTTGAGATGCTCCTTATGTCTCTTCTGCTGATCACCGTGATGCTTCAGTCATCTTTTTCCAGATGATTACACTGGTTGACAAGAGACATAAAGTTGCTGGTACACTCAGAAAAAGTCTCATACTTATCTGTTAAAAGTCGTAGTTTATAGCAACTGTTCCAGGGAAAATAAATTGGTTTTCTTCAAGTTTACTGTGAGATTTGATTGCAGAGAACAAACAGACTGTTCCCAAGCTGGAGAAGAATTGAATACTCCTCGCTTACTGTAACTTGTACCCAGCTCCAAGCTGTTCCCTTACCTTAGAACCAATCACAAAGTTGTTGGTAGGCAAAAAGGTCTCTGTCATTGACAGCTGGTCACCAATAATTACTTTTTGCCAGCAAAAACTGCATCCGTAAACCCCTTTGTTTCCAAATCACCTACAACTCAAAATCCAATTACTGCTTCTTCAAACAGTATTGCTTTTTGCAATGCTTGCCATGAATGTCAGGTTTCTTGCTTTTTAAAACTTCAACCACCCTTTCAAACTCTGGTTTTCAGAGCAGGTCTTGTTCGTTTATGTCCACGGTTGTTAGAACCACAAAATAAAAATACATAGCCCGTACAATTTACGACAGGTGGAGTAAACATTGAAAGTTATTAGCTTGTTTTTGGTTCAGGATAAATAAGTATCAATATTAGCTTAGGAAAACTAAAGATTGAAAGTTTATAAAGCCAATTTGGAGGAGAGCTAACTGAGGTCAGAAACAAGAATAGCTTCTCTCTGTGAAGGAGCCTTTTCAGAGTAGTTAAGGGGATAAATTATCTTAGTAGCTAAGTTTAGTTCATGCAGCTCCCAAACTAGAGCATCTGATTAGAAATCTGCAGGTTCTTAGAAGCTAAGAAAATTAGAACTCAGTTTTGTGAGTATTCATGGAAAAAGTCTCCCCAGTTCACAAGCTCAAAAATAGAGAAAATCAGTTAAGTTTAACTTAAAGATTTGATATTGAAGTATAACTGCTCTGGATTTGAAACCTATAAAGTGATGGTGTGGGTGAATAGATTGAAACTTTGCTTGGCCTGCTTGTTTCTGGACTTTTTTGAATTGTGTCCGATATCTAGATAGCTTTTTTAAAAAAAAGTCTAACCTTTTGTGTAAAAATGTTCTGTTCTGTTCTTGAAGAAACTTTGCAATTTGGGTGATTATATTTCAGAATTAAATGAGATTTTTAAAAAGTGGTCTATCAAGCCAGGTATGATTCAGGGATCTGACTTGTCCAAGTAGTGCCATCAGCTAGGTTCAAAGTAGGCTATATCCTACTATATCAGCTGTCCTCTAAACTAGCCTATGACCTTTCAGTCTCTGAGATTTGTTACTATAGTAGTCAGTATTTGCTACATTATCAAGTTTTGCATCATGTACAATCCTTGAAGATTCCTAGGTTCAACTTATTTACAGTATACAGGAGGATGTTTATACACTGTATAAAGGGAAAGACTTGGAGGGAGATGTAGTGTAAAGGGTACTGTTGGCATGTAGATGGAAAGCTAGGTCAATGATACTGTCATGATCACATGCTGACACAGAGACTCTGGAAGAAGGAGCAGCAGCTCAGACTTCATGCCTAACTAGAATATATATAGTTTAAAATCACACAACACCAGGTTATAGTCCAACAGGTTTAATTGGAAGCACACTAGCTTTCGGAGCGACGCTCCTTCATCAAGTGATAGACCTATCACCTGATGAAGGAGCGTCGCTCTGAAAGCTAGTGTGCTTCCAATTAAACCTGTTGGACTATAACCTGGTTTGTGTGATTTTTAACTTTGTACACCCCAGTCCAACACCAGCATCTCCAAATCATAGAATATATATAATTAACATGTAAATAAAGAATAACTTTGAAAAGATTTCACAGCCCAGCTAGACCTTTTTCATAGAGAAATGCACCTACATCCTGCAAGAAACTACATGACAATAGATGTTTGCAATGTTGAAGAGACCTAACAACAACTCTAAGCAGTGGAAACAATCTGAAGGACTCACCCAGCAACGTGGGGCAGGTGATAATCCAATGATTGAACAAAGAGAAAAGCTTCATGTGATTTAGAGGTGATCTGACAAAGAATGTTTTCATTCAGAGGGTGGTATAAGTATGGAATGTGCTGAATGAGAGGATGGTAGATGCAGGTACTCTCATAACATTCAAGAAACATTTGGATAGTTCTTAAAATGCCAGGGCATAGTAGGCTAAGGAACAAGTGCAGGAAAATAGGATTAGTGCAGTGTAGTGTTGATTGGATGGCATAGACATGGTGGGCAGAAAGCCTGCTTCTTTACCATATGACTCAATGAAAGACACAGACCCTAACAAATGGTAGCAAAACATTGGGGGAAGAATAGCTTGAAAATCAGAGTAAGAAATGGAGTCCAGCTTGCTGCTTCAAGAAACACTCGAAAACATGGAGATTCAGTAGGCAGAAAAATGGCAAAATTGCATCTAGTTTAGCAACAGTGACCAAGAAAAATCAGGTAAGTGCCATGAAATACATAATGGGAAACCATGAAAATGATGTGCTTGCAAGGCAAGGGGTGAATATGAAGACAACCTCTTATGTACATGTAACTGGAGCTTTGGCTTCATATTCTAGGATTCATTGCAATGTTATAGTTTAAAGAGTAAAATTTAATAAAAGACACGAAAGGCATAACTTGTTTATTAATGACATTTACTGTTTAGCATTATTGTGATTATAGATTATTTATGGATGATTTAATGGAGATAGAACAGGTCATTGATTTAGAAGAAATGCTTTAAGGCCTCCTAAAGCCTAGAAAAGACCTAATATTGACAAAGGCGATACAACTGATGCAACTGACTGAAGTATGAAAGCAAAACCAAGTTTTCATTAGGAAACAGGAATATCCGTAGAAAAAAAAAACTTGCCACCATTCAATTTAGTGGTTGCAAAGCCAAAAGCAAGACTAGGCCAAAGCCAGGGAATCACGTGGAAAGAATGACAAGTGCATTTTACAATTGTCCTTGCTGTAATGGGGTAAGAACATATATGGATGTGATAAATGTCCACCCAAGCCAAAAATTGCCAAACTTGTGGGAAAGTTGGTTAGGTTAAAGTGATATGTTGTTATAAACAGTTCTTATTCATCAAGGAGAGGAAAAATCCCTTGATAAATACTTGCATATAAGGAATAATGGAACCAGGAAGTATAGAAGTAGGGTGACAACATTTTCAGAAATATTTCACTAAACTGGAGCATGTTGAAAAGACATAGGAAGGTGTGACTGCCAGATGATTGACATGGAGTCAGAGAGATGTACAGCACAGAAACAGACCCTTTGGTCCAACTTGTCCATACCGACCAGACATCCTAAATTAATCTAGTCCCATTTGTTAGCACTTGGCCCACTTTCCTCTAAACCCTTTCTATTCATGCACCTATCCAGATGTCTTTTTAAGTGTTGTAATTGTACCATTCTCTACTACTTCCTCTGTCAGCACATTCCATATACACATATATTAGGCAATCATAGCAGGAATTTATAGGAGGGACAGTTGAGCTGGCAGGTCATTTAATGACATTGGACAACTCAGAACAGTAATCCTATTGTGTAGATTGTTTAAAAGACCTCACCAGCAATGGGACTGTGGATACTAAAAAATACTGGGGGAAAGTGGAAGGATAGAGACAGGCTTTCCTGCATGCAACAGACAGGTGTTTAGATGAGGAAGGATGAAATTACACACAAATGTTTTCCTCCACATACACAGTGTATATTTGATTCAAAGGAAATATGGCAAAAAACAGAACCTTTTAAACTACTTCTAGGAAATTGTCAGGACACTGAGACATTTAATGAAAAGCTGGAACTATCCTGGAAAAATCAGGATGTCTGGTCACCCTATACAGAGAATAGCTGAAAGTAGCTGTGGTTAGATGACATTGAACTTAAATTTTACATGGTTTACCAATTATTAGGTTGAAAGAAAACTAGGAGAATGTCTTAAACAATCATGTGCAATGTTTTAGATCAAACTATTTGTTTTGCGCCATGCTTTTAAACGTTCAAAAGTTCTCATAGCATATTAAATGTGAACTGTTAAGACTGTGCAGTGATGCAATTTGGGAAGAGACAGTAAAGACTTTCTGTGCATTTAAGCATAATGCCTGCTGAGATTCCAGACTATTCTCAACATAACAAAGAAAATAACATATTAATGAACAACTCACTTCCTGTACACTTGCTTTTGTTTGAATTGCCCTGTTTCCTGCTAGTTCAATCGGATTGAATTATTAATAAATGGGGAATCAATAGAGTCAATTAACCATCAATCAAAATATTGCCTTGCTCACTGTTGATCTACATACTAATTGATAGAACTCCTGTGATATAACCCAGTGAGTTAGTGGTTAGATGGTTACAAGAGGTTGCATGCATTTCCACTGAAAAGTTTGAAAAGTGTCAAGTATATGTTTTTCAAATATTTTCCTTAGATAATAAAAATCAACATTTTCCTTACTGACTACAGGCAGGTGAATACATATTTTCCCCTTATATATCATGTTCAGAAAGGAGGAGCAAGAATATGCATTAAAAAGCACCTTTTATAATTTTACAGAGAACTTTACAGACAATGAAATATTTTTGGATTGGCATTGTTGTCACTGTTCTAATGTGGAAAAAAAATGACATTTAATACTGTACAGTAAAGGTATAATTCCTTTCACTTTAAGTACAGCAACTGAGCATGTGTGAAAGGAGCTCTCTCAAAGTGATATCAGATCATACGGAACTTGAGCCTTGGTCTGGTAAGTTTTAAGAAAGATGTTCTCTCTTACCAACCCTTGTACAGAGTTATGTTAAACAAAGTCTGGTGGCAGTGATCAGACCCATCAAACTGGAGGTAGGTGGTAAGAGTCTGAAATGAAATCCAGTGAGAATAAATTATAAATTCAGCCTACTGATCCAAACTCATTGGTGGAAAAAAATGCTATCTAATGATAAACTTCAAGATGCACCTGGATACTACACCATTGTATGGAAAGCCTATGCTGAAGCCGAAGAAAGCTTGGGAGAATGTCCAAGGAGAGTGCATGATTATCAACAGGAAGAAATCATTTAGGATAGGAAGTAAAGCATTACATGAAGAATTTTAACATGGGGAATAAATAAGTATTTATAAAATACACTAGTAATAAGCAAGTGAAGGAACAGTGTGCAGTCTAGGCCACAAAGAAATTTTACTAGAAGGAACCTAACTCAGCCAATTTTATAAAGAGTAGCAAGTGCAAAGACAGAGATTGGGCAAAGGCTGCAGAAGCAGCACAGAAAGTTAAACATAGTTCACAACATTCAGCAGGAGTGATGGCAGAGCAGCTCATAGAGTGGAACGATGAACTTTTCCTTGGGAGTGTGACAGGCCCATGCAATAATTAAATTTACTTGATTGTACAAACCCATTGGATAAATTTTAATGTGCAGAATTTAAAATAAATGGCAGAGAGACTAATTTTAAATTGGTATATAAAATGCATCAATCCTTTTGGAAGCTTAACCATTATGGAGGCCATGAATCCTTATGACCATACTCCATTACATTTTGGGTCTCAAGAGATACAAGAATTAGAATAAGAGCCCAGCTTAATGCTACACTTTGCTAAATTGAAAAACAGCTTATGGAGATCTTGTATGTAATTCCTAACCATCCTGCTTCTTTACTAAGTAAGAGATCCTTGCTTAGCTTTAGACAGTCTGTGGTTAACAACAGCAAATTAACTTCAGTCCTTGCATCACAGGAAGGTAGAAGTGACCATCAAGAACAGAAAATGGAATCAGTGCAAAATTAAGATAACTAAGAAGGCACTGTTCAGCCAGTAGTTTTTTTTTTAACTTTGGGCAGAAATATTTAGGACCTGAATGATATGGGCTATGATGAGAAATATGGGAGAACTTTATGAGGAATTGAGCCTTTCTTGATCTCAGAAACAACTCACTATGTTTTCAGAGTTGCAGGCATTAAGATCAGACACTCACCAGGGACTGGCAAGGTTCCTATGGAGTGGCAAGGACCCTATTAAGGGAGGATTGTTAACAACCTCATGAACAACAAATCTTATCTTCATGATGTGCAGCTTTCTACCATTCCAAGCAAAAGCTAGACACTGATGATCCTTGACATAAAAATCAGATTGGGTAATTAATAATTTCAGCTCATTGCTTGTTCCTCTGGCCAGCACCCCAATTCCACCATCTTGGATGCCTGACAACATCTCAAGGCACAATCTAGGCTACCAGCACACCATGTCGCAGACACTGACATTTGACAACTGCTGGCCTCTCCAAACCTTTGTGGCACTTCTCTGATCCACTTGCAGGATGATTTTGCACTTTGAAGTTGCACTTTGGGGAGCACCTGCCATAAGGACACTTTGTGCGTAGGGAAAAGTGTCCAGCTTAAGGATTGGACCATGCTGCATCTCAGGACTGCCTACTTGCCCAGTTGTGTTCACTCACCGAGCACCTACATAGATGCTTACGGCATCCCTGGCCTTGCTTAGTTGTAAATGCGTTTTTGTGCAGACCTCAATCAAGGGGGTGGATATCTTATCGTATGGCACATTGATTTGTCACTCACTCTTCTGACTCATGTGTTAGCTCTGTATGCCACAAACACATCTTATGTACTTAAAGCACAGAGCTATGTCTCAAATTCTACCGGGATTGGTCCTCAGTGAAGTCGACAGAGGTGGACCTGACATAGTAAGTTGAGAGCAACCTCCGAGATCAGTCAATGGGCTTGTTCAGGGTTAGGTGTCCAGTTGGGTTGCTCCCAAGCCAGGGGCCCATGCCTCTGCATTCTGGGGGAATGGGTTACAGTCAGCCCTGTGTCTCCTTAACAGCCAGTCCAAGGGTTTAGCACTAACACAGTCAAGAAGATGTACATGCGTTAAGGGTATTGATACTTCTCATCTAGGCCTGTCCATTTAGGCCACTCAAGGGAATGTGCCTATCCAATAAAGGCAAGGGGTTCAGGGAGTGGAGGGAATAAAGGGGGCTTTTGCTGTGGGAAGGGGAGTGGGAAACCTATTTGTGGGGATTTCGGGTTGCAGCTTGGGAGATGCGGGAATGGCAAATGTGAAGGGGTTAACTTATATATAAGAGGGGGATATGGTAAAACATGGATAGGAGCAGGGTCATGCAGGAGAAGTTTGTCAATAGAAAGGATCACTGTGGTTTCAAGGGAGAAATATATATACAGTATATGTATAAATGAACACAGCTGGCATAGTCACATCATATACCAGGGGCTGGGAGATCAAAGGCGAGCAGGTGCAGGCTCATATAAATGGGTTGAATAGGGACGTGAGGAGGTTCAAAGAGTATAGAATGCATGGGAAGGACAGCCAGGAAGTGACCTCACCAACATGTAAAAGTGAAGCCTGGAAATTACTTTCCAAGAAGTGCTTACTATCACCTTCCATCATCCTGTTCATGAAGGCAGCCAGATGATCGCATGCTTAAACAACTGGGTTCCTATAGCATAACCTCAGTCATGGAGTCATCGTGTCATACAGCATGGAAACTTGCTGAGTGGCTGAACATTTCAACTCCCCCTCCTAATCCACCAAGGACATGCAGGTCCTGGGCCTCCTCCATCGCCAAACCCTAACCACCCGACACCTGGAGGAAGAATGCTTTATCTTCTGTCTTTGGGACCCTCATTTCTCCTCCCCACCTTATCCCAGTCCTAAGCCTCCAATTCAGCACCACCCTCTTGACCTGATCATCATCTTTCCCATCTATCTGGTCTACCGTCCTCTCCAACCCAACACCTTCTCCCCCACTTTCGTCTATCGATTGCATTCTTAGCTACCTTGCCCCAGTCCAGCATCGCCCCCCCCTCCCATTTATCTCTCAGCCCCTCGGTTCACAAGCCTCATTCCTGATGAAGGGCTTATGCCTGAAATGTTGGTTCTCCTGCTTCTCGGATGCTGCCTAATCTGCTGTGCTTTTCCAGCACTACATTCTTGACTCTGATCTCCAGCATCTGCAGTCCTCATTTTCTCATAGCAAGTAAACAGACCCTTTGGTCATCTCTGGACTTTGACAGGCAATGACTCCCTCATACCTGCCTGCTGTTCTTGTGTGTACCTGTGCATGTGCACGAGGTCCCTGATCCTCTTAAGGGCTGACTAGGTGCCTGGTCTCTGACAATCGTCCGAGTGCCAGTGGCCTAGGGCAATACTTCCTTGGCAAACTGTGGAATCATAGTAGTGATATTCTCACCAGTTTGTGCTACCAACTCTAATCCAGTTTAATTTCACCAAAGTATCAGTATCTAGGCTAGAGACACCAGCAACAGGAGGCACCAGCTAATCTTTTCTATGTCAGAACTCTAAATGGTATGAAGCAAATAGTGATTGAGTTCATACATAAAATCAATGGAGAGCTTGCTTACATTCCAGACCTAGTACTTTGTGTTTCTGTGCATATCTGTTATTATTTTGATATGTCAAAATATGGCTGCAACTTTTACAGTGATCTGAGAAGTTGCAACATTTGCACCAAGTTAATCTCACTAGGCAGTGTTCAGCGGTCACAGCTGACATGAAAACAGAGAAAACATTCTATTCTCTTAAATTAGCACCTGTCATTGTGATGATAAACTGACCAATTGATTAACAATTTAACAGCTTTAGTCTGTGAGCAGAAATTTTCCAATTTACTGGCTTTTAAGAAAAGATTTTAAAAATTCCGAGAATGCCAAACAAATCAATCAGCATCTGAAATAGTGAACACTGGTTAACATTACATGTGGCAATTTAACAGTCAGATTAGCAAAACTCCGACAGGGCAGAGACAAAAAGGAAAAGGTCAAAAGTTAAACCTAATAGGTCACAACCTCATTGATTTAGTACTTTAATCAAACATGCAAACAGGCAGGTCGTAGGTTGAAACCCTGATGTAATCTGAGTCAGCTGATCTCAGCTGGGCAGTAATAGGGTTGTATTTTATCACTCATAGATTGTGCAAGGTTTGTAGTGTTTTATGTCTTGGAGACATGCAGAGATGTCACACCAGTTTTTATGTCTCAACTAGACTATATCTACAAACATTTCTAAAATGTCTCACATACTTAACATCTATTGTTTTCATTTAATTTAACTTGCTCAGTAACCACACCCAAATTTGACTAATCGTGCATGGAACAGTCAACAATCCACCTCCTACGTAATTTGGATTTAACCCTCTCCCTCTCTCCGCATCCCCCCCCTCACTTTTTGATGTTAGCATTGAACTGAACAGGCTTTGCTTGTAAATATTCAATTGACCACACAGATGTTTTCTCATGGAGAGAAAAAAATATAATAATAAACTTCATTTTCAACTATGTCTTCATTTTCTGTCTTGCTGTATAAAATATAAACTCAGGTGTTTTGGGGGAAGAAAGGGGGAAAAAAAGTGAGCAAGTACAAAATAAATAACCATGGGTGATTTGGGAAAAAGAATAAAAATCAGCTGAGTTGACTTCTAAGGCACCCTAAAAAAAAGTGATTAAAAGAGAACCGTCATCAAAAACACAAAAAATGAAGAATTGAATGCAACACCTTTCTCTCTTTGTAAACTAAAAAGTCTAAACTTAAATTAACCCATCATAAATGACATACATATGTACATTGTGTCCTTTTTTTAGAATTCTTCTATTTTCTCCAAGAACAGAAATACTCATTTTAATACGAAGGCTGTGGATGAAGGTGCTGAGATCTATGAACTTGAAAGTGGGGTTCTGCTTCAACAGCTCAAAGAAGCTAATGAACAACGTCACAGTCACTCATCAGAAAGGGAAATTACTTCACATAAATTTCTGCCCTTGAAATATTTTTGTCTATTCACTATTAAGTATTTCATTTGCTGAATGTTAGTGATGCAGTAGGCAGTGTGCAAAAGTTATATGTTCAGGTAGTGTCTTTCCAGTCAGAAAGTCTGGGGTGGGTCAATTTGTACAAAGTAGGATATAAATGGATTGTCCAAACACTTCCCCTCCAACATATAAGCACGCAACCTGTCCTTGATCACTCTGTAGAAGCGTTCAACGCCACTGGGTTAATTTCATGTTGCATCAGGATGTCAGATGGCAGTGAATTTCATACCTTGCTAAGAATTCTGTGAACTGACTAAAAACAAACTGCAGTCCATTGTCCATAGTGATACTGTCTGGAAAATGCCATTTTGTAAACAACTTGCCTCTAATGTAATTGACAGAACTGGTGATCATGGGATTCGTGCAGCAATATAGATCATGAACAACAAGCAAAAGGGAATGATTGTTCAAAGACTGCTTGCATTTCTTTAAAAGTACTTACTTGGAGTTGTTACCAATGTTCTGTTGGGCTTTGATTTGGTTATAAGCACGTGACACAGTTTAATAGGTTGTCTGTTGAATGTACATGCAAAGCAGTTTCTAATGAACTCCACAGCGATCTACTCCCAGCCACCAGACTACATCATGGAATGGTTATTACATGTTTACCACAATATAAATAACGGATCTCCTATCTTTGGCAGCCTCAGTTGTATCCGAACTTTCTTCTTCCAACAGACTTTGTTTGCTTAGGCTTCTACATTGGCCCAGTATTGCTTAAATTCTGTCTTTGCAATATTCTCAATGCAGCGTCCTTAAGTTAAAATTACATCTGTGGCTTTTGACCTCCGTTACTGTAGTCATGCTTTCCAGAGCACCTACAATGGTGGAAAACTCTCCAAGAGCTGGAAGTACTCCATTGACATATAGCTTTTTCAGCCTGAAACCATAACATTGTTTAAAAGTTTTTCCCTTGCTCAATAGTGATTTTAACTTTACTGATGAAACTTGCAAATCTATTCACTTCTGGTTGAACTCTGATTTGGGACTGCTCTTACAGTTCATCAAGTCCTGAAGCAATCTATAACTATCAAGTGTGACTCATGTTCCAGCTCCAGAAAGTCTCGTTTTGACTTGCTTTTGCACATCATCTGAATGCTTTTCACTATCACCCATTGAACCTGTCTAGTTGAATCTTGCTATAAATTGTTCTTTTGCAGGTTTTAAAAATATTCAGCTTTCTCGCTACTGGCTGCTTAAGTAGCCACATTAAAACAGTGTTTGAAGATTTTTTCCAAGCTCACTAGAATCTGCACCGCTGCACAACATGTTGCATTATGGATCCTTAGCATTGCTAGCTTAATGAAATCTACACCAGGTAGATTTTCTGCCACCATTTTCCTTTTCGATTGAGATTTAAAAGGTCTGACTGTTTTAAAATGGTAGAGTGAAACCACTTGAAAGTCAAGAGGCCATTGTCTTAAACAAGATGTATTTTTGTTGCATGATAGCATTCAGCTAAGTTGTATTGGTATGATAAACATCGGCTCAGGTTTTTAGATGCCAGAGAATCGATTCTAATGTATGGATGGGAGTTGCACATGGGGACCCTGCAGAATCCCCACCATTGAAGAATCCAAAGAAATTGTGCAGAACTTAAAGCTTTGATTGTGGAATTTACCTACTCTTGGAACCCTCCAAAAGTATCAATTTAAATTGGAGATTTCAGACATTTAAGCTGAAGTAAAGAGTTATTTATGAAATGTTAAACTATTAATTACTAGTCTAACTCCTGAACAGTTATTAAATTGACCCCCAACTTTTCACATACCCCAACTACACCACCCTGAGCCTCTAACAAACAGATTCTGGCCAGACACCCACTCTCCCCTCAAGTACCTGACTTCCCCTCTCCTTGAAGGCTCCAAGAGCACTGCAGCATTGACCACAAAACCCCTCCACCACTAGATCTGATAATCCCACCCACCAACACATCCCACCACTGAATCTGATATACTTCTCTATGCCCAGGTCCGGATCCGAAAACTCCTTCCCCCTCTGACAGACCCAACTTCTCCTTCCCCACTCTGACACATCATCCCCTTCCCCTACCATAAAACCAATGACTCCTTCCCCTGCCCTGGACTTGACACCTCATTCCCCCACTCCAGACCCAATCACCTCTTTCCACTGCTCCAGACCTTTGCCACCTTATCACACATTTTGAGACACACACACACACAATAGAGGGACAGAAAAATGTCTCTCCCACCTGACCAATCCTGAACAGTCATTCTACCAGCTCCTGAATACCCTACACAGCTGGCACTCTACTCACTTACCTATATCCTGTGACCCTTCTCTTACCCACTTAGAACCATACTTACCTGGCACCCTACACTCTACCCACCTGGCACTTATCCTCTCAAAGTCCTAACCTCATATTTACCTTACTTCCTTACTTTTAGACAGCAGCTGGCAAAGTGGTTGCCTGTGATTCTGGACCTTTAAATTTAACAATATCGCAGATGATTACTGTGTTAAAGTAGTTGCTATAGTTAGCTTTCTCTGACAGTTCCAGTCTGTGATAGAACTATTGAAATGGAAGTATGACTCCTCCTTTCTGAAGGAGCTCTGATGAATATTCTGTTTAAAATATAGAACTCTTTCATAGTGTAAAAATGGAGTTGAGTGAGATTATCACTCCTCTGAAAATCCAATTCTATGTTACTGACAGTATGAGGGTGCCTAGAGAGTAAGAGCTGAAAATGTGTTGCTGGAAAAGCGCAGCAGGTCAGGCAGCATCCAAGGAACAGGAGAATTGACGTTTCGGGCATTAGCCCTTCTTCAGGAAGTTCGGGCTGATGTCCGAAACGTCGATTCTCCTGTTCCTTGGATGCTGCCTGACCTGCTGCGCTTTTCCAGCAACAGACTTTCAGCTCTGATCTCCAGCATCTGCAGTCCTCACTTTCTCCTGCCTAGAGAGTAAGTTTATCACCTTCATGATCTAGAGCTGTTTTCCTATCTAAGTCGAATTGATATTGTCAGATTGGGTGGTGCTGTGACAGTCCTCAGCAAAAACCATCTGAAAGCCTACTACATTATATAACAAATATGCATTACATATAAAAATGCATTTTCTAAAAACACCTTGTTGCTTGTCATCTTTACATTGCAACATTATAATTTCACATTCTGGCTATATTCCAGAATCAAAAAGACAACAGGATTATTGCAAGTAGCTATCAATCAAAGTGTTTTATTTTCTGAAGCATAGGTCAATGCTGACTTTATCAAATGTGAAAGCTTTTAACTATTAAAGTTGTTTATTTATTGTTTTGTATAAGTCAAATTTTGCTGCAAAGGAATTATTCATCTTTTTTGTAATACAGCTGAGTATCTGGTCTCAATTTAAAGTGACTAACAATTCACTGCCTGACATCTCCCCAGTGTTTCCATCCATTGAGAGATAAAATGCGAGTTATGTAAAGGGTAGATTCTGATGAAAGCAGGCACACTAAAGATGGAAAGCAATGAGCTATTTACAGGACTGTGGCTGGATCAGCTGAGATGGAGTAATCAGCTGTCTGGCTCTGTTTATGTCACAGTGACGTCTGCAATTCTATCCATGAGACGTGAACATGCATAAAAAAATTCCCAAGTTTTAATCCTAAAGAGGTAAACGAACAGACAAAAGAGAGAACTCCTCTACAACTATAAAAGTAGTTTTCTGAACAGGACAAGATAAGCTTCTGTATTAACATCCAGAACTATTGATATTAAAATTGATGGCACTATCTGGAGTACCATGTTCCTGTTTAAAAGAGTAATTGTTTGATATAAAAGAGATTCAGAAAGCCACTATTTGACCTAAATTAGATTCTTATCAGCATTAGATTTTCTTTAACCTCATCGCCAGGGAATGACTACTGCAATGCGTCAGCAATATTTCAAGCCTTATTCCTTTTAGTTGCAAGACCAAACAAATTCCATGATTAGTATTTGAAAGGGAGTAACATGCCTTAACTTAGCTTTAGAGCCAAGAGAATTGTTCATATTACCACCAATTTTTGTTAATTATTGGTTGTACTTCAGCTAATCCACCACAGCTGTCATTTTAAATGTGACCAGACTGAAAAAATGGTGCTGCGTATTCACATTTACCTGGAGCCTGACCTCATTTTCAGGCAGGGTGTGGAACAATGATATGCATGACATCCTCAGCCAAGAGCCCTCTGGGTAACAGTAATGATTTCCTAACTCATTGAAATCAACAACTTTAATTTGTAAGACAGAGTCCAGATAAAGAGACTTAAGGTTTTCATAAATTATATTACATTGGCCTCACCAAAGCAGCATTGTCTTCATTAACAGATGAAGTCATAAACCTCTTTCTAATTGGAAAAAGAAGAGGTTTAAAACTATCATTTTTGTCCTGATGGCAAAACTCGGAAGGTGCATAGTGAAGTGCATCATTTATAATTGAGCTTTTTCTGTAAGAAAATGTTTGGAAACCACTTTTCACAAAAAGTTATGTCCCTTTAAGGTTTCAAAATACATTCTTACTCTAAGTATATTGCTATAAAATGAATTTGATTTAAAACAAGCCTAGTAATAGCTTTGAGATAAAGAAATAAAATGAATGTAAACACAGCATTCAATGCTTCTGTCTGTATGCTTATATGGATTTTTTTTTGTGGTAACATAGATCTAATTGCACTGATCATAACATTTGTATGTCAAAGGTTTCAGTGAAGCTATTTTTAACTTCCTCACCCAATAGCTTCCTATAACCATACGATCCTCAGTGATCAACAAGGTTTACTGGCTTGGCTTCCAGGGACTGATCAGTTTTCTCATCCAGTGATATGCCTGGGTATAAATACTGTCAGATTTCCAAGGTGGATTCCCCTTTTAGACAGTTGTCCTGCTACAATTAAGTTAATCTGTTCATAGCATGTACAATAAAAATCAAGACTGAATTAGCATCTACAATATACTTGTTTGAAACATTATATAATGCGAATTTTAATTATTTAAAAGTTTTAGAAAAAATATATTGTACATAGAATTATGAGAATACTATCATGGACTACGTTCATTAATACTGTGGTTGGTAAATGTGATAAGATAAAATTCTGTGGCATCATGTGCTGATTTGTAATTTAAAATTATGAAATTACAGACAGTGACTCAGAGTACGAGTAAGCAAAATGGAGCCGAGAAGGATAGACCTAATAATAAACTAATGCTCATCCAAATAGCTGTACATATGACACAAGCCTGATTTTACAATCCACATTTTCACTTTTTCTACATGGCTGGAACATTATCAGGTTTGGATTGAACTATCTTAAAGAAAGAACAATTTAAGTACATACAAGCAAAATCACAAATGTACTCTCATGCAGCCTAGCAACACTCAACTCAAATTTACTTGACAGTTCTAACACAGCATGGTTGTCAAATATCTTAAGCTGCGGCTGTAATCTTTAAGAAAAGAACCCGAGAGGAAATCTGAAGGCCAAAATGTGGGCTTGCACTGAGTCAGCAAATTTAATATCCAAACAACTTGAGTTATCTTCTCCATTTTGCTCCATCCTGCTTCACCAAAGATGATTACAGAATGGTTGGCAAATTTTCAATGCAACAACTTGGGCCTCATTCACAATTGCCAGATTTAGATGCTTGTGTACTGTAATTGCCAAGGACATGTTTTCATACTTCTATTTTCAAGATATGAACAAAGGCAGAATACTGCAGGTGGCAAAATATCAAAACAAAAATAAAAATATTTGCAATATGAAGATTAATTTATACCTGCAGAGAGAATACATGAGTTAACCATTCAGGTCCAAATCATTTTTTGGTTAGGTGTTGGATGGTTTAAAATGTATCTGGGTAATTTCAACCTATAATTCATGTAAATATTAGCCCCATAAACCAATGGATATTGTTCCTTCTTTCAATATGTAACAGGAATAGACAGGCATGTTTTCTTACCTTTTTTGGTTCCTGTGTATGTACACCACAGAATTAATATTGTTATCTACAAACATTAAGGTGTACATCTCCCAATTTTAATTGTTATAAAAATTATCTTGTGGGATGAAAACATCACTGGCTGACAAGCATTTATTGCCCATTCCTAGTTGCCCATGAGAAGGTGAACCGCTGCAGTCCATGTGCTATAGGTTGACCTACAATGCTGTTATGGATAAAATTCCAGGCTTTTGATCCAGCAACAGTAAAGGAACAACAATACGTTTCCAAGTCAGGATGGTGTGGCTCAAGGGGAACTTGAAAGTGATGGCGTTCTGTGTATCTGCTGCTATTGTCCTTCTAGATGGAAATGATTGTGGGTTTGGAAGGTTCTAAGGATCTTTGGTGAATTTCTGCAGTGCATCTTATAGATTGTGCACACTGTTGCTACTGAGTGTTGGTGATGGATGCTTGTGGATATAGTGCCAATCAAGCCAGTTATCTTCTTCTGGATGGTGTCAAGCTCCTTGAGTGTTGTTGGAGCTGCAGACAGTGGACAGGCATAGCGAGTCAGGACGTGAGTTACTTGCTGCATATTCCTGGCCTCCTACGTGTTCTTGAGCCACTGTAGTTATACGGTGAGTCCAGTGAGAAGTTTGTCAATAGTAATCCTCATGATGTTGAAGGTTGGTATTTGTCTATTCAAGTTGTTTATAGCTAAATTATTTTAGATCATGTAATTATGAGTGATACAATTGTTTTACATAACGTTTCATTATTCTGGAATTTAAAAATACAAGAGTGACTCTTGGTAGCTCTTTAAATGACTGCCAACAAGGGTTGACTCAGGTCTTTGAAATATTTGCCAGTATAAATAAAGGAATTTAGTTTTAGTGAGAACTTCATCTGCAAAACACTTAACTCAGGAATTTAATGACAGGGGGAATTGGGTGCATTGACAGAGGAGGTGCAATTCTGGTATTTGAAAAGCATTAGCCTCTGAGAGGGAGATCCTAAGATCTCAAGGCCGGAGAGTCAAAACTAAAAGCATTAATTAAAATTAATAGTTTAAACATGATACTGAATAAATTCTCAAACTGGGAATCATTTTTGCAATGATGCTTTGGAAGCTGACAGCTGTTACTTGCCATTCCTGCACCTTCTGGGTACATTATAACACTTCATGTGTCTTAAAGGCCATTGTTGTAAGACATGTTTCCAGCTGCTTCATTGAAGAAGACAATGCCCCTTTAGAGAAGCCTTTTTTAAAATACATATTGTACTCCGTTGTGAGTCTCATAACGACATGCATCAGCAATTGGAAGCCCATGTGGCTGTCTCTGAACTGTTTCTAGGGCATCAACCTGGTTCCAGCACACACCCACACCACTGGATTTAGAATCTAGCCATTCAAGGCATTTCTCTTGATGAGAGTGCACAGACTGGGAATTTTTCTTTCTGTACATCTACCTTGAGAGTGAAAATCCAGGCCATTGAAATCAAAAGCCTAAACTTCAAAAGGTCTGGTTAGGCCACAACAAGAGCATGACTATGGGTAATGATTTGCTCAACCACATCTTCACTTATATCCCAATAAAACCATTATTCTCTGTCTGTTTCTCTTTTTACTGTCCTCATGTATGCTCCCTCAAGTCCAAGGCACACAGACTTGAAAAAATATGTAGACAATTGGTTTAGCTGTGGTATTTGGCTGGACCACTTAAGATATGATTGGGTCTGGTTCTCATCTGCTATGACTGCTAAATATTTCAGGATTGTTCTGGAGTGCAAAGATAACCTGAGGTTTTTTTGCTGTACTGAAAACTTGTGTTTTTGCTTGGATTCCAAACCAGACAGGTGGTGCGCCTTTAAGGCAGTTATGACATCACAACATTCAGGTGTAAAAGTATACACCTTGCCTTCCATCCCTCTTTCAGAGTAATGCAACCAATCAGTCAATAATGTGTACATCAAGTACAGCAATATCAGTGAGGACAGAACCCAAACTATGTACAAGTCTACGATATGAGAGCAACGTAAATAACTAGTGTTGTTAGCAAACTTCAAGATATCTGTTTCCACAAAAACCCAGTCTTTGTGATAAATGTTACATGAGATAACATAAGGAAGAACTTAGGCCATATCATAGTGGCATCTGACCCAAGAAACTGCATCATGATAGGATCAAGTGGGCAATAAGTACTCACGTTGACAGCTAGTTAGTGCAACTATTTGCTAGAAATGTGAAAATAGCAGTATCAGTTAAGAGAAATTATTTTCATAGGAGGCATTCCTCACCATCTACCTAATTTTAAGAGTTGAAGCCCACACCACAAACAAAACTAAAGTGCCAAGTCTGTACGGGAGCATAGTAGCCTCAATGGAAAAGAAACATTTACGGCACTCTATCTTGCATTTTTTTTTAAAAGTGGGGAAGCCACTGTTGATCTGTTTAAAAAAATCAATTTTACATGAGCTGAAGGACTGATCCAATCGAATAAAGTATTCCTTGAGCAAAACACAACCAAAAAAAATTAAGAATCATTTTCAGTATTAATTATGCTTATCTATTCATTTTATGAAAAATGTTTTATGATAAGTGGTCTAAAAGAAGGTAGAGGTATGGGTGACATCATTCTAATACATGTTTGGCAGAAATGCCACTGACAGACACTGCGGTTTTTTTTTAAAGAAAACAGAAACTATGGAAAGAAAGAAAGGATCAATGAGAAGAAAACCAAGAAAAGGGAACCAAATTAAAAATTGAAAATGCATGACCCTGCATATAGATGCTTATCCTATTTTTATACAGCATAATGCGCACAACAAAGGTAGAAAGCAAACTTCTGCATATGGACTGGCACTCCATTGAAATTCTGTCAGAATCTTAGATATTCAAAGAAATTAAATTATTCATTTCTGGTTCCTGGATCAACAAATAACTGACAAAGAAAGACAAGCAGTCAAGCTCCTCGTTGCTTTGCCAAATAAAAGATTAAGAAGTGTAAATCCCCATAATGTCTAAGATGACTGCCAAGATCCTGACAGAATTTTACAATTTTAATTTGAAGACCAAATTAAAGGTGTGTCAGCTTCAGGATACACTTACCAAAAATAGTCAGATGAAATAATTGAGCAACAGGACCAAAGGTGATCTCACCAAAATTAAGTCAACTGAAATGCTTATGGAACTGGTTATAGAATAATCACCCTGTAAATCCTTTGGAAAGGTACTTCTGGACAAATCCAATGACAAATCTAAATCTATCAAAACCCTGTTAGAAGAAGAATGGAAGTTTGAAGCAATTGTAACTGGCCAGCAATATCTTCAAGTGCCTGACTGCACAACAACTGCAGCCATCAATAGGGCCAGTAAAACTTCAAATTCTTGCATGAAGTATCTCATCTATCAAAAGAGTAACCAACATTTCATAACTTATGAAAGGTATGTTTACTAACCTTGCCAAATCCATGCTCTTCAAGACAACAATTTACCTTTACCAGCAGCTCTCACACCTCCCACACTCACACTGCCCAACCACAAGTGCACAACATATTAATAAAAGCGGAATACTGTGAATGCTGAACATATGAAATAAGAATAAAGTTCTGGAGAAACTCAGATCTGGAAGCATCTGTGGAGACAGAACAGTTCTAAAGAGGAATTATTGGATGTGAAAGGTTAACTCAGATTCTCTTTCCATAGATGTTGCCAGACCTGCTGAGTTTCTCCAATACCTTCCGTTCATGCATAATTCATTGGAAAGAAAGGAGAACTAGAACATAGTTACAGAGCAGCAAAAGGTCACATAAGGATAGAGAAACCTGCAATAGAAGAGACATCCAATGTACTCCCAGGAGAAATCAGTGTTTCAACTAATTCATTTTGGCAAGAAGTGATTTATGTCAATGGATATCTCAGTAAATTTAAGCTTCATATGGCAGCAAGTGTCACAATGATGTCAGATCATAAACTAGGTTGAAGAAATACAGTATACCAGTTAAGATTAATGATAAGTTACAAGCAACTCTGCAAAACAAATAGGAGAGTAGAACATGTATTCCTCTACTAATGATTGATAATTCTCACTCTTAAGCATGAATACGTATCTTGAGTTTACCCTTTTTCAAATGGCATAAGGAGTTGATCTAGTTACAACTGAGAGGGCAATGTTGAAGAGGTAGCCAGTCATGCTCCAACTGTTCAAAAAGACTACAGTTATAGAACAATGGTCAAGGAACAGCCAGTTATGGAATGACAAGTGATAAGAATATTACTTGTTGATCAAACAGTTAGCTTTTGAACAACTGACCAAGAGATAACTGGTTGAAGATTTAATTGGGGCTTCCTAGACTCATCTGCAACAGGTGGTGAGGGAAGCAATGAAAGGGAAAATCATACTTGGCCTCATCCTCACCAATCTGCTTGCTACAGATACATCTGTCCATATCAGTGTTAGTAAAAGTGACCAGCACACAGACCTTATAGAGACAAAGTCCCATTATTGTACTTAGAATACACTCCGCTGTGTTGCATGGCACAATCTCCATGTTAAATTGGGTAGATTGTAAACAAATTGAATAGCTCATGACTGGGCATTGTTTCATCTCACTGGAGTTGCACGCTGGAAATCAAGCCCAGGAATCATTAGTCATCATCACTGGTAGTCCCTCACAAACAAGGATAACGCTCTTCCACTCTCAGGGTGAGTCTGTAGGTATCTGTACACACTGATGCAGCATCTGCAGGCTTTGTTACACTTGGGGCAGAAAGTAGTTGCGGGAAGGGGTGGGTGAGGTGTTTGTGTGGCACCATGCTCCTTTTGCTGTTTTTGCCAGGCTTCCATTCTTTCCCGACGGGAAATCTTGAGGTGCTTGACCCTTCCCAGATGCTCCTCCTCCACTTTAGACAGTCTTAGGCCAGTGATTCCCAGGTGTCTGTAGGAATGCTGCACTTCACCAGTGAGGCCTGGAGGGTATCCTTGAAGCACTTCCTCTGGCCATTTGGGCTCGCCTGCAATTTTGAAGCTGGGAGAGCACCTTCTTGGGGAGTCTTGTGACTGTCATGCAGACGACATACCCAGCCCATCGTAAGCACTCATTGGTGGCCAGTGTTTCAGTGCTGGGAATGTTGGCCTGATGTTGGTGCATCTTTCTTTCCGGTGGATTTACAGTATCTTGCGCAGACAGGGTTGGTGGTACTGCTCCAGCGCCTTGAAGTGTCTGCTGTAGACTGTCCACGTCTCAGAGCCATATAGGAGGGCAGGAACCACCGCAGCTCTGTAGTCCATGATCTGATGTTGCGGTCCTTGAATACCCTTTTCCTCAGCCCCAAAGACTCCATTAGCACACTGGAGGTGATGTTAGATCTCTTCATCACCAGCTGCTTTGGCTGACAGAACATGCCCACATTCTTTAAGACCTCCCTGTGTTCCTTGCTTTGGTGGAGAATCTTTGCCTTGTGGATGTTCAGGGTGAGACTCATTCCCTCATATGCCTCAGTAAAAGTTCTGGTGATAGTCTGGAGTAAATCCTCCAAGATTACAAATACACATTACATACTGGGGCTCAAAAACACTGGTTGGGGTGACTTTGCTTTTGGCTGGAAGATGGCATAGGTTGAATAATTTCCCACAGGTTCTGTAAGTTAACTCCATTCCAGTGGGGAGCTTGAAGGTGGTGAGGTGAAGCATTGCAGTGAGGTTGATTGAGAACAGTGTTGGGGTGATGATGCAACCTTGCATGACATCAGTTCAAACAGGGAATGGGTCGGTGGTGGAGTCATTTGTCATTACCATGACTTCCGTGTCATTGGGAAGCAGGTGAAGGATGATGACAACTTCATGTTACAACCAAGGCAGAGAAGGACTCCCCATAAAGCTTCCTAATTGACAATGTCAAAGGCCTTTGTAAGGTCGAAGGCGGCTATGTACAGGGGTAGGTTCTTTTTTTCTGCATTTCTCTTGCAGCTGTCACGTGGTGAAAATCATATCTGTTGTGCCCTCAGAAGCTGAAAGCCACACTGTGGTTCCAGGGAGTTCTTCAGTCACAAGGACAAGACAGGTGAGGAGGACCTTGGTGACGACTTTTCCAATGGTTGACAGCAGGGAGATTCCCCTGTACGTACCACAGACCTGTTCCCTTTTTTGAAAATACTCACAACTGTGGCATTTCAGAGTTCTGCTGGGATGTTTTCCTGAGACAAGGCAGGCAAGGGCATGTAGCTGCGGGAGGAGCTCTTTGCCTCCGTACTTCAATGCCTCAGCAGAGATGCTGTCTGCTTCAGCATCCTTGTTATTCTTTAGCCTTCTCTACTTCATGCAGGGCTGGGGTGTGACTGAGCTCATGGCATGGAGCATACTGTAGGATATTTTCAAGGACACTCAGATTGACAAAAGAGCCCTTAGTTGAGGATGTCTCTGAAGTATTCCCCAGCATTGTTTAATGACTTTTGTTATCTTTGATAACAGTCACTCCATCCTTGGCCAGCAGTGGGATGGGGCCTTGGGTGTTTGGTCCATATGTTGTCTTGACAGCACAGAAGAATCATGCATATCTTGGTTTTTGGCCATTTGTTGGGCCTCCAGTGCCTGCTCCACCTACCACCTGTACTTTATGTCGTAGGTTTGTTGTTGGACCTCAGACTTCAGTCGTCTGTCGGCCTGCCTTTTTTCTGCTGAGTGTGGTTGTTGTTTTACACTCAGAAATACCATGTGCTTCCGGCTTAAAAGTTCTTGGATCTCGTGATCATTCTCATCAAACCAGTTTTGGTATTTCCTGGTTAAATGACCGACTGAGTTTCTTTTCTTCTCACTTAAAAAGTCATCAGTATGCTAGACACAACCATCTTAAGCTGTTTCATCAACGATCTTCCCTCTATCATAAGGTCAGAAATGGGGCTGTTCGCTGATGGTTATATGATATTCAGTACCGTTTGCAACTCCTCAGGTATTGAAGCAGTCCAAATGAAGCAAGACCTGGATAATATCTAGATTTGTGCTGATAAGTCAAATTAACATTGATACCAAGTGCCACAAAGAAAGAATCTAAACATTGATGTTCAATGGCATTACCACCATATGAGTTCCTCAATAATAACATTCTGGGGTTTATCACTGAATAAAACTGAACTGGTCTAGCCATTTAAATTCTGTGGCCACAACAGCAAGTTAGAGGTTAGGATTCCTGCATTGAGTAACTCATCCCCTCACTCCCCAAAGTCTGTCAACCATCTACAAGGCAAAAGTCAGCAGTATGGCAGAATGCACAACACTTGTCTGAAGTACAGCAGCTCCAACATCACTCAATAACTTTGACACCATCCAGGACAATGTAACCCACTTGATTGGCATCACATATCCAAACATTTATTCACTTCCTCACTAATGTTCAGTAGCAGCAGTGTATACCACATACATACACTACAAACATTCACCAAGGCTACTTAAATACTACCTTCCAAACACATGACCACAGCTATTTAGAAGGAAAAAGCATTAGTTACAGGGGAAAACCATTACCTGCAAGTTCCCCTCTAAGTAACTCATTATCCTGACCATGAAGCCTGGGGTAAAAACAGTAGATGACCCTCCTTCGGAACATGTTGAGTCTTTCTCTAACAATTACATTTTTCTCTGCTTATTACATATTCATGCACAGGTAAAAAACTAAATGTTATGTGCAGTAAGATCTGAAGCCTACTGGGACATCCAGGTGACATTTAAAATGCAGCTGGTAGCACCTCACTTTCTCAACCCAGGACCATCACTCAATGTCTGCTCATCACTCCTATCCACCATTAGTGATGTCTTCCAGCACATTATCCTGAAGGCTGTCCAGATGAGAGGGTAGTTCTTTCCCCTAAGAATGGCAACAACAGGCCATCCTGACTGACAAAGGCAATCTAAACAGAGCTGGCTACAGAAGTGATCATGAGTGATTCTTGAAAACCTGGCTTTAAATCTGGCCCTATAAATGTGAGTAGCATTATAATAATGGAAAGAACTAGCAAAGAAGAGTTGGGTGAAAGGCATCTCCATTAGTTCCTTTATCTGCTCTCAATGTCTGTACATTAATTGCAGTTACCAGTGGGACTCTATTCCATTGATTTCACACATTAGGCAGTGTTCACAAAATGTAAAAGGAGCTACAACAATTAGCAGTTCCTGCACCATCACGTCACTAACCTTTCAACACAACAATGTGAAAGTACATATCAAGTACGGCAAAATTTTGATCAGATGGGCCAATGTACTGAGGAGTGGCAAATGGAGTTTGATTTAGATAAATGTGAGATGCTGCACTTTGGAAAGGCAAATCAAGTCAGGACTTATATACTTAATGGTAAGGTTCTGGGAAGTGTTGCTGAACAGAGACCTTGGAGTGCAGGTACATAGTTCCTTGAAAGTGGAGTCACAAGTAGATAGGGCAGAAAAGATATGCTTCCTTTATTGGTCAGTGCATTGAGTATAGGAGTTGGGAAGTCTGTTGTGGCTGCACAGAGCATTGGTTAGGTCACTATTGGAATACTGCATTCAATTCTGGACTCCCTGCTATATGAAGGATGTTGTGAAACTTGAAAGGGTTCAGAAAATATTTACAAGGATGTTGCCAGGGTTGAAGGGCTTGAGCTATAGGGAGAGGCTGAATAGACTGAGGCCATTTTCCCTGGAGCATCGGAGCTGAGGTGTGACGTTATAGAGGTTTATAAAATCATGACGGGCATGGATAGGGTAAACAGATAAAGTCCCCTGGGGTGGGGAGCCAAAACTAGATGCACAGGTTCATGGTTAGAGGGGAAAGATTAAAAAGGGGCCTCAGGGGCAACTTTTTCATGCATAAGGTAGTATGTATATGCAACAAGCTGCCAGAGGAAGTTGTGGAGGCTGGTATAATTACATTTGAAAGGCATCTGGATGCGTATATGAATAGGAAGGGTTTAGAGGGATATGGGCCCAAATACTGACAAATGGGACTAGATTTATTTAGGATATCTGGATGGCATAGAGAAGCTGGACTGAAGGGTCAGTTTTTGTACTGGATATCTCTATGATTCTATGTCTCTATGATAGCTTTCAATCAAATGCTTGCATGGGACAAAGATGGAACTGCCAAAGAAGGTGTTTGGAGATGAGCCCCCTTTTGATTTCAGTCCCAGTTGTTGCCCCAGATAAATTCACTAGTATTAGCCAATGCAGCTACCTTGTGTTGGCAAATCTTTTAACTCACCCCTAACACTCTTAAGTGTTTGGGCAAAGACATGCCTTGGAAACAAAGAAGCCAAATAATTGAACAAGTTTGTACATACTGGAGATTAGAGGACCAAGTTTACCCTAACAGATAAACAGCTCATACATGCGTATAATATAATCAAGTTTGTGAACATATGTGGGCTGTTAGTGAGCTGTCATGACATGCTAACAAATGCGAAAGAGTTTCCTGACCATGGTGATTAGGAAAGCTGACCCACCTGAAAGATTCTGTTAGCCTCATAGCAAAACTGTAACCTGACATCAGGAAACTAATATTTTGACTCCTGTCCAAATTTGCCACCAATTCTTCAAAAAGCTCCATGCAATCATGAAAAATTCCACTCAAGATGTCTATGTCCTAAAATATATTAATTTGAATAAGAGAATATAAAAGTTAACAAAACACTACCTTTTAATAATGTCACCTCCTGTTCTTACAACAAATACAGAAAACAAAAATAGTTCTTGTAAGAACATTCAATAGCACATTGTTAGAATGAGCTGAGGTTTACAGACTCGATTGTTTATTTTCTGGATTTGGTCAATGCAGATTGAGTCTTAGTAGTGCCTGGCCATTTTGGGAACTGCCTTCTTGAACCATTGTAGTCTACATACATTTGGAGAATGTTGTTGAATGTGTATGTTTTAAATATTTCTGCAGTAGTTCTTAATAAATTGAATAGCTTAGAAATTTTTTCAAAATTAAATTTCCAATGGGCACATGGTGGCTCAGTGGTTAGCACTGTTGCCTCACAATACTAGGGACCTGGGTTCAATTCCAGCCTTGAGCCTCTGTCTGTGTGCAGTTTGTATATTCTCCCTGTGTCTGCATGGGTGTCCTCCAGGTGCTGCAGTTTCTTCCCACAGTCCAAAGATATGCAGGTTACATGGATTTGCAATGCTAAATTACCCATAGTGTCCAGGGACATAAAGGCAGAGTGGACTAGCCATGATAAATAGAGGGCAATGGGGTGGGTCTGTGTGGGATGCTCCTTAAAGGGTTTTGTGAACTTGATGGCCTGCTTCCACACTGTAAGGATTCTATGAATTCTAACCTAACACTATTAATTATTTGAAAAGTAATTCACATAGAGATCATGTAAAGGATTGCTTTACTATTTATTGAACTAAATATTTTAGGCTTGAATGTATAAAACTAATTATTTTTCATGTCAAAAACCTAATCTTGGTGGTTTCACATGAATTGAATGAATATTGGATTAAAATCCCCAAGCTGCCCAACAATGAATCATCTCCTTTTAAGCTAGTCATTATCCACTTTCAGCTTTGTGTCCATTGCTAAGAATAACAGTTCTTGGATAATACCTGAATATTTTTGCTTATCCACTAAGTCCTATTCCCCAAAGATTGCTTCAGTGCTGACCCTACAACATTGTAGCTCCTATCCTCCTATATCTCTTCAATCATCATGCTCAAGATCATCTTTATAAAACTGGTCTCCTGTTCCTCCAGTCAATTCAAATGCAATTTGTTGGCCACTCAAGCACATTTTCTCTGTCAATGTTACATTACCCACTTTTTGGTGTGTCTGGAGTTCATTTATATGCTGACTTTTTGCAGTGTCTTTAGCTCCATCAATTTACTAAGTTCTTGGTGTTCCCTTATTGACTTGATTGTTGGTTTGCTGACTAGTAGAAGAATTTATGAATTTACTACATACCAGTTAATTTCCATTTGATTTGCTGCTGTCCACTGCGTTCTTAATTTATTAATTTGCTAGCACCTGCTACTATATGAATGTATTACTTCAGCAATGGTCATTTCTTTATTAATTTCTGGTGTCTACTCAGCTACACTACAATTTTCAAGAATATTCATTTATTGCCCATGTATGGTTTCTGTTGCTTTCTATAAGTTCCATTTCCCCACTGCAACTATGTTGTGTAAACCAAACATTTTTTTCTAAAGTTATCGTTTCCATTTTGTTATGCTTTAGTCTTAATGCGACTTACAATGGTGTAATAGTTTTGGCTGACCACTTTCATGACTTTCTTTAGTAATTTTTATCATTAAAAAGTAGAACTATGGATTTCTACTGCATGTGTGGAATATCATGATCAATCAATTAATCCATCTAATAAATTTTAAATGATATAAGAAACTATAAAGGACATGAAAACAATAACCTTAAAAGTTATGAATAAAAAAGTGCATTCATCAAAAATGCTTAAAATACAGCCATTCCTCCTCATCCACTCCCATAGCCAAATCAACCACAGACTGATGTGTTGCTTAACTAGGGGCCATTGTAGGTGACCAAACTTACATGTGATGAGGAAAAACAGGGCATGTTGCAAGTTAAAACATGGGCAATAGAGTATTGAATGATCTTAAGTTTATGGAAGGCAGAATGTAGGATATTGATGAGCAGTGCTTTGAAGTAATCTAAAAGTGACAAAGGCATGAATGAGGATTTCAGCATCAGATAAGCAGGGGCAGGGAGGAGCCAGGTCACACTAGAGAGGCAGAAATAGACACAAGTGATGGCAAGGATGTGTGTTTGAAGCTCATCTTGAGTTCAAATATGATAGTTGCTCTGGAGAAAGATGGAGATGTTAATGAAATAATGGAGTTTGTGATAGGATCCAAGGACATAGCCTTTGGTCTTCCCAATATTTAATTGAAGTTGCTGCATATTCAGAACTAGATGTCAGACGAGCAGCCTGACAAGTTAAAAATGCTGGAAGAATTGAGAGAGATAGAGCAGTGTGTCATGGAACCTTATACTATGATTTTGATTTGATCTATTTATTTATTGTCACATGTATCTTGAGACAAAATACAGTGAAAAGTGTTTATACTATGTAGAAGAAGAAAAGGAAAAGACTCAAGATAAATCCTTGCAGTAGTGAGGGAAGTGCCTAACTAAGCCCATTGCTGTGGATTAGACAGAATAGACGAGAATGAAATCAAGCAGCTGATTTCCCACACAGCTAGTTGACAGTATGGTGTGGGAGGAGAACAGGTGGTCAACTGTAAAATAATGGCATACCTTGACACACTCTTCTGAGCATTCCTAGATCTCATTAATGACCAAAATGTTAATAAATCAGTCTTTTATAACATTACATACATTACTGGAATCCTTTTGATTTTAGAAAATCAATCCTAGCAATAATGCCATTAGTTAATAACATAAAAATCTCACATAGGCATTAACATCCTCCAGGTGTCTTGTTTCCTGTTCACTACATATTTCCAGCATACCTTTTTATTGTAATTAAAATTATACTTTCATTTTATTTCATTGGAATTTATGAAGTTCAGTCCCCAAAGCAAGTTTATATTCCAGATTTACCTCTGACTCTTTTTAATTTATTTTCCAGGATAAGTGACACTGTTCTCCTGTGGTTTATCTTTCTCAGTAGAGCAAATATCAGAGTCAGTTTTCAGTTGGTTACTACAAGGCTGTAGAATCAAATATGAGAGTTTGAAAAACACTGACAGTATTTGGACTAGAGCATATCCCACCTGTTACAAACATTATTTAGCAAACAAGTTTACAAGAAGCAGAAAAAAGCACCTGAAACCTCTCTAACAACTAAAGTTAAAATCTGATCAGAATTCATGCTTATTATTAAATGGTCCATATTAGTTTTAAGGTGAATGCCATGGTGGACTCAATAGTGCATGTTTCTTCATAATTCTCTTTAGTTAAATTAATAAGTGATTTTATAACAACAAAATCTTGTCAATTAAAGGCAAGAATCTCAAAATATCTAACCAGTACTGAATTAAACTTGTATTATTAAGATATTTAGTTTACTACTATGGCAGCAGTATACATGTTGCCAAAAGCTGAATCTTGATCAGGTCAACATCATTATGTATTACTGCACATGAGACTGAACTATAATTTTATTGCAGATTATCATGAGGCCACATTTTGATGATTTACAAATCAAATAACTCTCAAATTTTCACCCCACTTCAGCCTGAACGTTTCCATCTTGCATTCTGTCACTCATTCATAAACACGCACATACGTACACACTCACACGCAGAACTCAACTGTCTCCACAATCTTGTTATTGCATCATTTTCTTTCTCCCACTCCAATGTTCACTCGCTATGCAGTTACTCCCAAAAATGTATTAAAATACTGCTTGTCACATGCTCAAATTATCAAAAAGATTTCATTGCCATTAGATATGACTCTCTGGTTTAATGTTTGGAAATCAAATTATTCTCAAAGTCATCACAAAAGTTAAAGATTTGATAAGGAATGCAAAGTTCAGACTCAGATTGACAGAAAGCAGAAGTACAAGACTTCTATTTATTACTAGGAATTATACTCCAGCTACATGTAAGCAGTTATAAAACATTGATACATAACACTACTAATCAAAACTCTAATTTCCTTATAAACTCCCCCACATACACACAGGGTTAAATAGGTTATTGTCAATGAGGAATAACTGGAAAGACAATTTGGTACCCCTTGTTCCTAAGTACTGTTGTTGAGATGACTTTTTGAGATGATTCATCTTATGACTTTTTTGCTGATCCCCATAATGCTTTAATTTTTTTTTCTCCAGATACTTCCACTGATTATTAAGAGACACAAGGTGGCTGTTTCACTCATAAAAAGACTCTGATTTATCACTTAAAAGTCACAGTTTATGACAACTGGTGCAGAAAGGTAAACTGATTTCTTTCAGGCTTCCAGTGAGATTTGACTTCAGGGAACAGATTGAGCACTCCTGAGTTAGGAAAGAACTGAACAATTCTTTTCTTTTTTAGCTTGTTCCCAACTCCAAGCTGTTCAGTTATCCGAGAACCAAACACATTGTTTATGGTGGGCAAAAAGGTATCTGTCATTGATAACTGATTGCTCATCCAGACCAGTCAACTTCTTGTTGCGAGCAGAAGCTGCATTCATAGACCCCTCCAACTTCAAATCATCTGCAACTCAAACTCCAATTCCAGCTTGTTTAAACAGTTGATTAAACAAAGCCTGTCATGGGTGTTGGATGCTTTCAAAATTTCAGCCAACCTTTAAAACACTTTTTTTAAACAACCCTTTATCATGTCATTCACATTTTTAAAAACATAAAGTAAAAAGACATGATCTTTACATAATAAATTACTTTCTGAATGCAGTCACAGTTTGTACATAACTGTGTCATTTAATATTTGCTGAATAATGAAACAAATTGCCAGTTAACTAATTAACCGATCCTGCTTTTATTGATATTGGTTGACATACAGAGGGTGAGTAAAACACTGAGCAAGCTTCCTACTTTCTCTTGAAATAATATTGTGAATTATTTTGCAGCATTCTACAAAACAAGCAGAATAAAATCTTGGCATTACATCTCATATAATCTACAGCATTCCTTCAGTCCTGTTATAGAATGTTTAACCTTGACAATGTGCTCAGGTCCAAAGCAACTCTTGAACCAAACATTTGGGTCAGGCGAGAGTCAGAACCTGTCAAGCTGTGACATGTTATACTACAATCAAAACAAAATCACCCAACATGATCCAATAGTGGAAAATCAGAAACATAATTAAACAACCAATGGAGAGTGATCATTCCTCACACCATTCAGTGAAATTTTATCAGGAACAAATGTCAGTTTACTGCACTAAAAATATATATAGTATGTAGCATTAATTTTGTGCCACCCAAAATATCCAAAAGCACAAGGAATAATTGAGCAGAAAATTAATTAGAAATAATGTAAGATTTGTAGCTGAAAGCCATCAAAATCAATTTGACATCTCATGGGACTTTTTCTTTCCCTGAGGGTGGTGTTTGAATGATTATTGTCTTTTTCTCAGGTTTCTCTTTGGAAGTTTTACTATATAATTAACAACAGTTGGAAATTCAGCTGATTTATAATATACTTTGCATTTTAATGAAGAAAGGTTGCTGTGCAAAAATCTGCTTAATGAATTTATACATAAATGAGTATTATCATGATAAGGTATTATTATGTCATGGTCGGATTGTCACTTTCTCCACAAAACATACTTCTTGTAAGACTTAAAACATAATTAAAATGTTGAAAAACATAATAGCTGACTGTTGGAGCACTATTATATGTTGAGGTATCATTAACTGATAAGTAGGGATTCTCTCCTCTCCCAAAACTATTATTTAATTCCAATAGGTTACTAAAAGAAATTATTTGGCTGTCATAGATTGAAAGGGGGATAATTGGAGGATATTTCTTCCCACACCTCTTGGCCCCCAGTTTCAAAGCAGTACAAGTGCATGTTGAGAAGTAATTTTCTTATAATTCTTATAGATGGGTAAGGTATAGTACAAGAATGCCACAAGAGAAAAACAACAGTGTTTGTTATTTCAAACCAAAATGGAAAAGCAGAAAAAAAATCTCATGCTGAAACAAATACTCCCCACACTAAAACAAATATACCATTTTAAATAAAGCAAAATTTATTAAAATTAGAGCAAGGCAGTTATTAAGTGTTGTCAAAATGTACTTTTTCATACAAAAATTTGGAACTCACATTCCCGGACAGCTGCGGAGGCTAGTTCAATTGAAAATTCCAAAATTGTGATTGGTAAACTTTTGTTAAACAAAGGCATGAAGAATGATGGAATCAAGGCAAGTAAACAGAGTTACTGTTCAAATGAGACATGATTTAACTGACGGGACAAGCTTGAAGGACTGAATGTTTTATTCCTGTGCCCAAGTACAAATAGTTATAATCTTTGCATTTGTAATTCTTTGACACAATCTTCCTTTCTGTCACGCAAGCAACCAGGGTCCAAATTTGGACATGCTAAATTGATCCACAGCTGGAGAAATCGGGCATGATAGAAAATTGGCCAAACTCAATTAAACAGCAGCCAGCAGCTGACCAGTGGAAAGCAAGGTGAAAGAGATCATAAAGGTTCAAGAGAAACCAGTTATGATCAACCTGAGCATTCTGCATTAGAGACGTATCGGTCAGACTTCCTGGCACCTTGACTTCCACCTTGTCTGTGAATATGCACATTATACCTCCCTGGCAAGACAACAGTGAAAGATGTGCCAAGACTCCTTTGGAAGCATTGAATCCCACTCATGATGCCACTGGACAAAAGCCACAGGACATTCAGAAAGTTCTGGGCAGAGTGGTGGATTAAAAAGACATACCAGAAGCTAACCTCTCAGCCAAGACTGAAGCCAAACTCATGCAGCAAACCAAGAAGACCCAGGAGAAGATCCACCCTGACCTGAGAGACCAACCTTTGTGAGGGAGAGCCAGCCCGATATCAGGGAGGAAGGAGATTCTAACAGCCCAGCTCAAACAAGTGGATCATTGAGGGTAATATCCTTTCTCAGATGGATAGAACTAGATAAAGAATTGTAGGAATTTGGGAAATGTCCACATGGTGTTTGAGCAAGGAATATTTTGTTAATAAAATAGAGTTGAACTGCAAACTAAATTTGGTATTTCATTATCTGCCTCACTGGCAAGAGCACCTGGATTAAATGTTTTTAATACATAAACTGTCAAAGTGTTCAAAGCACAGACAACACTGCATTTTATCTTAATCATAAAAATGAAAAAAAATTATAAGATCTATCAATACCACCTATGTAGTTGGCCACTGAGAGGTACTTGTCTGTAACAATGGGTCAGGTTTATTAGGAAAACTGACTCTTAAGAACAATGAAGCAGATATTGAAATTTAGTATCAGGCTTCTTGGCAACCTACAAGTTTACTCTTCCATACCCTTTAACTATTACCAATAGAAAATGTTCTACACATTTTTTTCATTTTAAAGTGTGTTTATGCTTATTCATCATAAAAACATATAAAGTGAAATTTTCAGTGCAGTATATTTGTATTTAACATACAGATCTATTTCAAAGACAGACAATCTCTGTTTGTATTTTGTTTACAAGACCAGTGTAAATACATATATGGAAAACTTCTAATCCCAGCCATTCTATAAAACTATATCCCAACAATTCTGTAAGATTGCATCCTGGCAATAGTCAACTGCCTTCAAGAGAGATAGGGAGAAATATAAAGAGATAAAAGATAAGTGCAACATTTAGATTCAAAATGAGCATGTGTACATTGCAAAGGAAATAAGATTCACAGAAATTAATACTGTATTGCAAGTGCTTGACATGGATCTGGGAACTTGAGTACATAAATGTGATTCAGCAATATAGCTAAAAATAGCTATAATCATACTTTAAAATGAAATTAAAATGACTGAATGTCCAGACTTCCCAATTATGGTATTCCCCAGGGGTGGTGAGTAAGCATGCTAGAGACACAACAGAAAACCTATTAACAAAAATTCCCACATACTTACAATTTCATGTTAAGAACAATAATGACAAGCTAGTCCGTCAGATATACTTATGACATTATATTAACATTTTATAACAAGGTTACAGTTTTCAAGTTTACCCAAAGAGATTTGTTTTAAAATTTAACATATTTTCCCAAATCAACCTGTCCAGAGATGTGTTATAAAATGTAGGTAGGACTTGAACCCAGGTCTGTCAGTCCAGGGGTAGGGACACAACTGCTATGCCACAAGAAGCCCCCTCCTGATGAGAGTTGTGAGTATCTGCTAGTTGTTTATCTTCAGAGGTTCATTGAACAGTGAGTAAAATGGTGGGCAAAAAACTGCTACCGGGGTGACCCACTTGCAATTCATCTGTATTTCTCATGCATCATTGATTTACCAGTTAGTGTCAGAGCAAATCTTGAAGAAGACAAGGACACTGCCTTTCTTCATTACTGCTTTATAACATTCAGCATCTGCAACTTATGGGAATTATCTTTTTTATTGTTGTAAGCGCAATAGTGTGAAGTCAGCAGAAGGAACTTCTTAAATGGATAAACATTAGGGAAAGATTTTTATTAGGTTAATTGGCCATAGTTAATATGTTTGTATACAGAGGGATTTTGCTGTATTATCACTGTTCTGGTCTACAACTAGTGATGTGCAACACTACAAATTAGACAATTTTTAACTAAAAATTCACTTTAAAAATCTCACACGTTATCAAAGAAAAAAGCAGATTTAATGTAGCATATACTTTTTTTCATGTATTGGCAAAAGATGGAGCTGTCCATTTGCAAACAGCTAGTTCTGGTTTCTCAAGAATGATCTTTGTTGAAACTGCAATACAGCAAAGTAAGATTAAAAGTCACAAAAAACAACTTGTTTCTAGTGCTAAATCAAACCTGAATGTTTTATACATGAAATTGTTCTCATGTTGGCTCCAATTTCACATGGATAAAGCGAGTTAAAAATTAATTTGTGATAATTTCATAGAGTGATGTGCACTTGAGCTGAGAGGGAAAGAATTGATGTAAGTTGGCCCTTTGTCCTCATCAATGTTGTTGCTTAGAGCTGTGACAAGACCTACCAGTATTGGGCATGGGTCCACTTCCAGTTCATCTGAGCAAAGATGTCAGGGAGTTCCTAAAAGGTGAAAATGAAGTGGTCTATAATGATAGAAATATAAGATCCAGCAGATGTTTTTAAACACAACCAAGTGATGGCCATAGGAGGCCTCTGAAGAATCTGAAAGTTAGTCCATCACAAACTCAATATTTACTGCAGTCTTTCAAAGGCACTGGGACCCTAATTTTCATATTTAAAGCACCCAACACGTAACCAGGGAACCAAAAATTCTGGATCCACAAATTCACCAGTGGGTATTATGCCCAGGCAGATTGAGCACTAGCTATTTGTTACAATCCTAGTAGATAACACTAATTTATTAAGAAATTAATTTCCCAGGGACCTACAGAAATTCTCAAAGAACTCAGTTTTGCATTTTAAGACATTTACAGCAACATTTTAAACATGAAGTAAGAGACCACTTGTACATCAGACTGAACAAAAAGCAGCTGAGATATATATTTTTGCTGTGCACCATATTTCTGACAAAAAAAAATGCTGTAGAGCAACAGTCCTATTTCTCCCTGCCAGTCTATGTTGAAAGTTCAAAAGTTACTCCACTCACCCTGGATTGCTTGGATCTAATTTTCACAAAAAAGGCCCACATCAGTTACTCCCTTCTCATTACATCTCCAAGAGCCTGATCTGTTCTGCTCGTTTCCTTTCAAACCATAAACAAACTCTCACAAAAATCTTGATTATTTGTTAATACAAAGCAATTCCTATATGCTTCTCCACAACAGTATGATCTTTGTCCCTCTGCCTGTTTGGAGAAATGCAATTGTACTGTTAGTGTATTAGTTGTTTTGCTGTAGCCAGACAACCTCTACCCCTGCCATAAGTGCCTTTGTACACAATCAGTCCGAGCTATTAAGTACAGATCACTTGAAACGTGCTGTCAGAGTGGAGCAGTGGATTTTCAGAGATATAAGTTAGTGAGCTGCTGTGAAAAAGACAGTACAGAATGACCATCCGAGAATGGATTTTAAAAGCTGTAAGATAGTTAGCTACAGAAAAAAGAAAATGAATGACCACTTTGAATTACTGGTTGAGCCAACATGGCTGTGCATTTTTCATTTCCTTCTGCTATGGAAATAAAAGGAGATATGAGATAGAATTGGATTTTTCTCCACTCTCAGTGGCAAAATACTGAAATTGCTGTAGAATTAGATAAAAAGAAAGAACAAATTAGAGTAATAAACTTGCTATCTGTGCTGGGAAAGGAGTGCTACAAGCTACTTTACAAGTAGGAGCTGAAAGGTCAGGGAGGAGAAATTTCAAAAACTTTTAAACACACTTTGAATCCGACATTACTGTTACAGATGAATGGTTTGTGTTCAGCAGCAGAGCTTGCAGGAGATAGAGAGTGTATTTATCAATATCCGCACTGACCGCACAAATACTTCTAGATGAATCCTCAGAGTTTGGCCAACTGAATGATGATCTAATCAGACACTAGATTGTTTTAGACATAAGGAATCCTAGTATGAGAGCATGCCTGCTGAGAGAGGAGAAACTTACTCTCAGGAAGGTTATCGACATATGCAGAAGCTTTGAGATTGTTGATCATTAGCTAAGACAGCTTAAAGGGAGAACAAGAGAGGCTTTATTTTACACTGGGAAACAGGCTGAATAAAAACAACACATCAAAGAAAACAGGAAGAAATATTTACAGAAAAACCAGCAGAAAGATCAAAGCCAAAGGACAGGATGTCACATAAAAGATGATTGAGCATGTCTAGCATGGGGAAAACAGTGATCTAAGTGCAAGAAACTGAATCAATTTTCATACAAGTGCTTAGCTAAAGAAGCAAAGCGGGCCTTAAAGATGTCTGCTGGAGTTGTGCCAGTTGTTGATTCTCATGAATCACTTCAAGCCATGAAGAAGATTGCATTCTTTCGGTCTAGAGGTGGATAAATGGTTTGTGACAGCTAGAATAATGAGTGCAGAAGGAGAGCATCAAGTGAATGTGAAGTGTCAGATAGACATTAGTGCTCCCTTTTATATTATGAACTTAGCAGACATACATAAGGTGGTCTCAAATATGAGGCTCTATGGTAGGATAAAACTCATGCCAAGATGGCAAATTAAGCTGACAGCCTAAAGCAATGGCAAGAATAAAGATTTGGAAGGTAAAAACAATGACTGCAGATGCTGGAAACCAGATTCTGGATTAGTGGTGCTGGAAGAGCACAGCAGTTCAGGCAGCATCTGAGGAGCAGTAAAATTGACATTTCGGGCAAAAGCCCTGATGAAGGGCTTTTGCCCGAAACGTCAATTTTACTGCTCCTCAGAAGCTGCCTGAACTGCTGTGCTCTTCCAGCACCACTAATCCAGGATAAAGATTTGGAAGTCTACGTAGTAGGTGTTGAAGAAAATCTATTCACCTCAGCAGAAGTGAGCTGAGACTAGTAACTCTAAACATGCCAGAAAAGGTATAGAAACATAGAACTTAGGACCAGGAGTAGGACCAGAAATTTTATTTCTGTAGAGCAGATGTTTGGAGAAATATAATTATACCCTTATCTTACTGACTGGCTTGCTGTAGCCATGTGACATCCACCTCTGTTGTCAATTCTTTTGTGTACAATCTGGAGCTGCTATTGAACACATATCCATTTGGAATGCTGCTTCTTAAAAATATGCTGTTCTATTTCTCGGAGAAACTGTGAAAAGGTTTGAAGATTATCAATTGGCACTTCAATTGGTATCTATTTGAGTTTTTCACCTATGCCAACAATATCTTATGGATACGTTTCTGAGCTCAGGTGTTTATCACAATCTCCTCAACCCCATTTTCAGGATATTCTTTTTCACCTAAGGCTAAAGAAGACCATCTTGTAAACTTCATCATTCATGACAATTCCACTTTTAAGTTGATATGTTTACACTTGTTTTATGCCTAAAAGACAGACAAAACAAGTACCAAATACTAGATTTCTCAAGGACAGCTCAAGTGTATCAGTGGTCATTGCTGACTTTACTGCATAAGATTTTCTCAAATCTTTGATTGGCACATGTGCTTGTGTTTTTTCGAATATTGTATTGCAAATAAAATTTGTGAATTGTTGATAACTATTCCATTTTTAATTCTCTCTTTCTTAAATCCCTTTGGTTTAACTTATGGCAAAGACCATTGTTGAGAACTCTGCTCCCAGATTTCTGCCAAAGTTGCCTTATATCAGCTATTAACTGATGCAAGGTGGACTTAAGCTTTATTTCCAGGAAGCATCTACTTCGCACTCTGTTACCATTCCCTTTTTTCCATTTCTAGATCATTTACTTCTGTTCATAACACCATTAATATTACATTATTATGTGGTTTTATTAAATCTATTATACATAATTCCATGAAACAATGGAATCCAAATGGCATTGGTTCTTATCTCTTTACAAATTAAAAAGCGCAGGCAGTAGGTATGTTTTAACTCTAGTATCAATACCAAAAGTATTTTGTGGCTTAAGATGAATTTTAGCATTGGCACTGCTTTACAGGAATATAAGCAAAGATAGAAGTAATTTAATGTAGATTAGAAAGAGAAACTAATAGCCTTTCTTTTAAGAATGTTCTTAAAAGTTTCAAAAGCCACAAACTTGAGTCATGGTTAAATTTAGTTTTCAGAGAGACAGGATCTCCACCATTTGCAAAGTGCGTGCTGGAAGTGATTCTTGTGCCTAATGGTCTGTTTGCAGCCTAAGTACATAATGTTTGTGGAATACCTTTAGCAAGACTCCCTTCTTGAGAAGGCAAGATTCACCTTATCCAAATATTCTCTGTATATAACAACTCATTTATCGCTACGTGAAGATTTGGTCTGGATTGTGTGGAGTCATAGAGATCTAGAGCCCTTTAGTATTGTTGGGCAGGACATCAATGCAAAAGTGTTTTTGAGCACATTCTATTTCCACAGGTAGGAGAAAGATAGCAGAATTTTACTCACATAGAAGAAAAAGCCAAACCATCAGGTATCCATGCTCAATTTAAACAAACCCCATTTTGGAACAAGGACAATATCCTGTAATTTGTGAGTTTTGAATTTTTTGAGTAAATGTACATACTTGTGAAGGGCTGATAAAATCTGTGGAACAGTCAGTTGTAAAGCTACCGAAGTAACTACCCTGTAACATTATCCTTTAAAAAAAATCTGCCTATATCTGTGATTTGAAAAATAAAATGGTGCCAGCAGTTTCAATAACTGTATGTTGGAAGGTATTAAGTGCTATCATTATACCTATTTTCTAATCAACCTGTTCAGAGATGTAATTACACACCTCTAGGGCAGTTGGGACTTGAACCTAGGCCTCCTGGTTCAGGGATAAGGATACTACAATTGCACCACAACAGGGCTCCCCAGTAGTATCATTATAACATATTGCTATTTGATTGCTTTCCACAACCTATCATGGACACAGTGAAAGATTGTAATCTCACAGTTTGACTAACAGCTCCAAAGCATTATTAAAGAATTAGCTGTGACTGATGTATGCTTATGAACATAAATGTGTATGTTATAAGCAATTAAGTGCTTGTGAGAATTTACATGTATTGAATGGGACTTCCATGTGTGAGACTGCATTTTATTTAGTCAAACATATTTAGAACTTTTTTTCAATTCAGCATAGCTCCTGAGGCCTGCCCATGGTGGATACTGGGCGAGTTCACATGGAGGACATAAGGACACAATATAGTGATGGGGATGTATGATTTGACACCACAGTAGCTATAAAGTTTATGGAGAGATGGGAGGAGCTCCATGCTCCTAGCCTGTACATCCCTGAACACCAAGGGGCAATTTAGCATAGCCAATTCACCTGGCCAGTATGTCTTTCGACTGTGCGGGGAAACTGGAGCACTTCGTGGAATGTGCAAACTTCATGCAGACAGATACCCAAGGCTGGAATCATCCCTTGCACTGTGAGACAGCAGTGTTAATCACTGTGCCACCATTGCCAGTCATGTTGGTATCTTTGGCATGGGGAATGGATGGGTGATGAGGGGTTGTAAGGCTTGAAACCTAGGGAGACTAATATTTAACAAAGTAACTGGGATGAAGTCCCATTATACTGAAGCAGACCTTTTAACCAACTTGCCTCAGCACACAGCAGCCTCTGTGGTTAGTTCTGATCTGCATTTATGGTGGCAGGCCTCAATCTATCATGCAATCACCCCCACAACACTTGGAACAAAGATTCCGCTATTTGATGCACTTTTTCCTTAAGGTAATTGGGAGCAAACGTCCAAGCCTTTGTGCTATCCCTACTGCAAGGATGTAGACATTTGAAATAATATTAACTGTTTCTTGAAGTTACCCACAAGTCTTTTACAAATCTTATACTATGGATCTGTTTTGTATTATTCTGGCAATTGCAATTGGAACTGAAGTAAATGCTACAAAGACCCTATAACAACTAGGGCTCAGTTGGTAGCACTCCTGCCTCTGTTTAATGGGGCTGTGGGTTCAAGTGTAACTTCAGAGAATTTAGCACAAAAATATAGGTTAACACTCCAGTGGAGTACTAAGAGTGTGCTGTACCTTTTGGAGATGTCACCTTTCAGATGAGGCCTGAAGTAAAGGCACTCTCTGCCCACCCACATTGATGTTAAAGACAATGGTACTACTTTGAAGAACATGGCTGTTATCCCTGGTATCCTGGTAAATATTGTCACTTCAGAAGTACTTAATTGCTTGTAAAGCAGTTTCAGATGTTCTGATTTTGTGAACAATGCATTTTTCCCACCCAAAATTACATTACTATTAGATCCAAGCAGCTTTGTCAAATTAAATTCAAACAATGAATAAGTTGTATCAATGAAACATTCCTGTCTGAATAAATCCAAAAATCATGAGAAGTTTTAACTCAACTTGGGGCTAATTTGTATCATATTCGGTTGTGATCAGTTTGCAAAATAAAGATTGATCATAAGATATAGGAGCAAAAGTAGGCCATTCAGCCCATTGAATCTCCTCAGCCATTCAGTGAGATTCTGGCTGATTTGAGCATCCTCACCTTCACTTTCCTGCCTTTTCCCCATAACCCATAGCCTTGAACATGATTAATGAACCAAACTCTACAGCTCTCAGCATGAAAGAATTCCACAGATTCACTACACTCAGACAAAAACATTCCTCCTCATCTCTGTCTTAAATGGGTGACCCCTTATTTTAAAATTATGCCCTCAGATCCTAAACTCTCTCACAAGGAGAAACAACCTTTCCACATCTACCTTGTCAAGTTCTCTAAGAATTTCATATGTTTCGATAAGGTCACCTCTCATTATTCTAAACTCCAATGGGTACAGCACCAACCTACTCAACCTCTCCTCACATGGCAGTCCTTTCACACTTGCTTTCATCCTAGTAAGTCTTTTCTATGCTGCTTCTAATGCCAGAATATCTTGCCTGAGATAAGGGCCCAAAGATTCACAGAATTTCACAAAATTCCCACTGTGGTCTCACACCTTGTGTATTTCTAGCAAAATCTCCCAATTTTCATATTCTATTCCCTTTGAAATAAAGACCAACATTTAACTTGCCTTCCCAATTACCTGGATGTAGGCTTGCTCGCTGAGCTGGAAGGCTCATTTTCAGACGTTTTGTCACCATACTAGGTAACATCTTCAGTGAGAATCCAAATGAAGCAATTACCTCTTAAATGTGGAACTTAGGCAAACAGTTAGATGGATCTTTCCCAGTGACATTTTGTATTGGGAATAAATATACAGCAAATTTCATTAGGCGCATGAGCAAACTGATTCAAGTGTTGATGTCATGCCCATTAGAGATAATTGTAGCAAAGAATAAAATGCCATAGGTAGCATCATATCAATCCATTTATTCCTTGCTGATGAAGCATTAGCCTCTCCACCTACTCATCACCATTGACACATTTCAGAATGAGAAATGGTGTAGAGAGAAATAGTTATTTCCATTCTAATTTTAAAAGTTTCAATTTGAAACATTTTCCCATGAGGCTATATGCCTAATGTGGAATGCAGATTATAACTGTTATGATTATTACAATAGTGTTGAGATATCCAAGAACGGAACATGATATATGGAGACAAGTTTAATTTTATTGTAAATTATGTAATTTCTAAATGGAAATGGTGTATAAAGAAGTCCCAAATCTTATAAATGAAGATTTTTAAACAAAAGTTATGAAACTAGACTTATTTTCACAGTTTTACACATTAATCAAATTATCTTGAAAATCAACCATTTGCAAGTGATGAATACCATACTTGAAAGATTGCACAAGTAATTCCTTCCAAGGTTTATACCAACGTCACCTTGTCACCACCAAATCAGAAAACAAGGGACTGCAATCATTAAGGTGGTCAGACTGCACTTTAAGAAACTTCTGAAATCAATACAAAATAATAGCTTTGTCCAATGCTTTTGTACCTGCCCTCAAAACTGACAGAAGTAATTTGCGCAGTAACATAGAGTTATAGGGTCATAAAAATGTACAGCACGGAAACAGACCCTTCGGTCTAACTCGTCCATGCCAACTAGATATCCCAACCCAATCTAGTCCCACCTGCCAGCACCCGGCCCATATCCCTCCAAACCTTTCCTATTCATATACCCATCCAGATGCCTTTTAAATGTGACAATTGTACTAGCCTCCACCAATTCCTCTGGCAGCTCATTCCATGCACATACCACCCTCTGCGTGAAAACGTTGCCCCTCAGCTTTCTTTTATATCTTTCCCCTCTCACCCTAAACCTATGCCCTCTAGTTCTGGACTCCCCCACCCCAAGGAAAAGACTTTGTCTATTTATCCTATCCATGCCCCTCATGATTTTATAAAACTCTTTAAGATCACCCTGCAGCCTCCCAACGCTCCAGGGAAAACAGCCCTAGCCTATTTAACCTCTCCCTACAGCTCAAATCTTCCAACCATGGCAACATTCTTCTAAATATTTTCTGAACCCTTTCAAGTTTCACAACATCGTTCAGATAGGAAGGAGACCAGAATTGCAGGCAATATTCCAACAGTGGCTTAACCAATGTCCTGTACAACCACAACATGACCTCCCAACTCCTGTACTCAATACTCTGACCAATAAAGGAAAGCATACCAAACGCCTTTTTCACTATACTATCTACCTGTGACTCCACTTTCAAGGAGCTATGAACCTGCACTCCAAGGTCTCTTTGTTCAGCAACATGCCAATCTATGAAACTTTAACAAACACATGAAAATGCTGAGGATTTGAAGAGTTCTATTAAATTTCTATCTATACTCTGTGATTGATGAGGAATATTTTGAGATGGTCACTAAAGAATAAATGTAGAATAATCAGAAATCCTGACACAAATCAATAAAGGGGAGCTCACTGCATGAGCTTTAAGAGAGGGATCAGGCTAAGAAACAGATGTGTCTATTAGTGACAGTCAGCAATATAAATATAGCAACAGCCTAACACCTGCATAATATTTAGTGAGTCATACCCACAAGCCTAATTAAACTATATAAAATTAGGTCAATTTGTGCTGAACAAACCTATCACACTTTAGAGATGGATGAAATTGTGCTCAGTTACTCCAATTAAAGATGAAGGGATAATTCTGGCACTGTCTTTGTAATGTGTTCATGACTACATTCCTAATTGCATCTTTTACCATTATTCTAAACAGACATAACTCAAAATGCTTTTGTTCAGGCAGCAAATTGTTTGCCTATGTATTGTAGAGTGCTGTCATAACTGATTAATGCTGAACAGATTTATCTATGTAAAGCAAATACCATGTGTTTAACAGAGCAAAACTAGCCTTGTTCGGAGAGACTTTTAAAAAATAGACAACAGCAATCATAGAACGTTTCAGAGAACACGTCTGGGACACCCGGACCAACCAACCCAACCACCCCATGGCTCAACACTTCAACTCCCCCTCCCATTCCACCAAGGACATGCAGGTCCTTGGACTCCTCCATCGCCAGACCATAGCAACACGATGGTTGGAGGAAGAGTGCCTCATCTTCCGCCTGGGTACCCTCCAACCACAAAGGATGAACTCAGATTTCTCCAGTTTCCTCATTTCCCCTTCCCCCACCTTGTCTCAGTCAAATCCCTCGAACTCAGCACCGCCTTCCTAACCTGCAATCTTCTTCCTGACCTCTCCACCCCCACCCCCACTCCGGCCTATCACCCTCACCTTGATCTCCTTCCACCTATCGCATTTCCAACGCCCCTCCCCCAAGTCCCTCCTCCCTACCTTTTATCTTAGCCTGCTGGGCACACTTTCCTCATTCCTGAAGAAGGGCTCATGCCCGAAACATCGATTCTCCTGCTCCTTGGATGCTGCCTGACCTGCTGTGCTTTTCTAGCAACACATTTTCAGCTCTGATCTCCAGCATCTGCATTCCTCACTTTCTCCTCAACAGCAATCATAGATCCCAGCTGCTAATATAACTAATTAAATTAAATTATACAGAGTTTGGCTATCAAGTGAAAAATATGGAAGGTATATTTTTAAAGTTCTGACATCTAAATTGGCTTGTTAACTATGCTAGTTTCAATTGCAAATTGTACTTAATTGACCCTAGTTTCATTCTTACCTTTTGGTTTAGAACATGCATATATGTCCCATATAATCTGTAACCAGAAATATATACTTTGTTTTTAGTTTGATGGAATGTAATAGAGTTATCTGATGTGATCCAAAGACACTTACACAATTTGTGCACTATCCGATGAGAGTGGAATAATTTAGTGTGACTTATTGAAACAATGCATTTAGTCACCACAGGGGCTTTTGAAAGGAAGTAGGGTGGGAAAAAGAAACACAGAGATTTGGGCAATGTTAGACTGCCTGTCACTCCCAATACAATAGGTTGAGCAATGGGTTTTTGGATGATGTGATGATATGTGAATTTAGCATGTGCAAAAAAAATGCCTGAGGAACAGGAACAGTAATTGGTGAAGCTCCAGCTGTGCACTGTGACTAAATCTCTTGCATGTAACAGTGGGAGGAGACTCAGTCTGAAATTGTTCAGAATTAGTCCCAAATGAGATATTATTTCACTGATATTATTCAGAAAGAAAGGATCACAGAATAACGAAAACATCCACACAAAGATTACCATTTTTTCAGAAAATCTATTTGACAGTAACAGTTTAGTTACAGTAATAACAAAAAGGGCAAAATGAAGGCTTGATTTTATATTTTTTCCTTCAAGTTAGCATTCAACTTTCCCCACTAAAACAGAATGATGGAGGATCTGCTTGCAAATCTTTGTCAACGCTAATTCTGCAACAAAGGAAATATTTACTTGTCAGTTGATTCTCTTTTCCTCTCAGCAGGAAGTGCTTTCAGAATAAAATATCAAGTCAAGCCTATCAGGCCTATTTGCTAGTTTTTGATTAACAGCGTTCTTCAATTATTATTGTCCTATACTTAGAGACATGCAATAGACGTTTTCACACAACCGATCATGTTCTAGTGCAGCATTCAAGTAGCCAATATTTTTTCAGAACACACCAGCTAGTCTTGATAATGTGCAGAAGCAAAAGTAATAATTTTTGCTTTTTAATGAGAAACTTAAAAATGACAATGGAATAAAAATTACAATGAGCATGAGTTTTACATACTGCCAATCATTTCTAACTAAAATCGGGCACAAAGGTAAAAAATATTCAGTTAGAGCAACAATGTTCATACAATTTAAAAATTGGTGTGCAATGAATTTATTTCAATTAGTACTTTTTATACCTGTTTTATGTTAAAATATCAGAATCACACACCAGGCATGCCCTTTTTGTGGTCTGTGACCTAAGAATTTGTATAAGTTCATATGTAGCTCCCTTTTAGTTTCCACTGTTTCAATTTAAAAATAACCAGCAACACAGCATTATGCTTTAAAAAAAAGTTGAAGGTTAGTTTATTACTCAACTGTTGTTATAAGTTACATAAGAATCAAAAAGTTTAGTCTGGTGACTCTTTGTCAGAAAAGTTAACTTTGATTTCTCTTCACAGATGCTGCTAGACCTGCTGAGTTTTTCCAGCAACCTTTGTTTTTTGTTTCTAACTAACTTCTAAACTCACTTAGTCATTAACTTGATATATTCTCATTTTTTTCAGAGTATTTCTGAGACAGGAAGAATTGTTCACACTTCCAGGGATACCATTTACAGTGAGTGTCTATTTACACTTGGAAATATTCATTGAATTTCAAAAAATCTCTTGAGATTCCTTTTGAAACAAGTTGACTGATTTTGTAGATAAATTACTGAACTCCACCAGTTATTTTGAGCTGTGCAATTTTTTGATATTCAAAACAATCACCAATAATGACAGAGTTTTATATTTTCTCCATGAAAATGCAAATTATGAAAGCCAAAGCACTGTACAATTAAAAGAAGGAAAATGCAATTCTTGAAAATCAAATAAAAAGAGAAAGTGTTAGAAATACACAGGAAGTCAGTAACTATGATTGAGCTAAGACTGCTTCTTAATCAGTCTTTCTTATTTCATACATTAACTGTTGTGTGTTTTCACCATTTCCTTCTACTGAAAAAGGTTCATTGTGATTAATTGCGCTTTGGCACTCCAAGTGTATTAAGTATCAAACACCAGTTTAGGTCTACATTATTGGAAACATAGTACTGCTACAAGATGCAAACAACAGCATATAAATTAAATACTTGATATCATCCATGTCTCAGTTAAAAATCACACAAGACTAGGTTATAGAGTTGAAAAAATGTGGTGCTGGAAAAATACAGCAGGCCAGGCAGCATCTGAGGAGCAGCAGAATCGACGTTTCGGGCATAAGCCCTTCTTCAGAAGACTAGGTTATAGTCCATCAGGATTATTTGGAAGTACTGGCTTCCGGAGACTGCTCCTTCATCAGGTAGCTGTGCAGCAGGATCATAAGACCACAGAACTTATAGCAGAAGATCACAGAGTCAAGCATGCAACTGATACAATATATTGCAGAAACCTCGATTACTGTTGAGTCTTTCATCTTTTCCAATGTGTTAGACAATAGACAATAGGTGCAGGAGTAGGTCATTCAACCCTTTGACTCAACACCACAATTTATTATGATCATAGCTGATCATCCACAATCAGTATCCTGTTCCTGCCTTGTCCCCATAACCCTTGATTCCACTATCTTTAAGAGTTCTATCCATCTCTTTCTTGAAAGTATCCAGAGACTTAGCCTCCACTGCTTTCTGGGGCAGAGCATTCCATATATCCACCACTCTCTGGGTGAAGACGTTTCTCCTCAACTCTGTTCTAAATAGCCTACCCCTTATTTTTAAACTGTGTCCTCTGGTTCTGAACTCACCCATCAGTGGAAACATGCTTTCTGCCTCCAGAGTGTCCAATCCTTTAATAATCAATGTGGGCGGCATGGTGGCTCAGTGGTTAGTACTGCTGCCTCACAGCACCAGGGTCCCAGCCTTGGGCAACTATCTGTGTGGAGTTTGTACATTCTACCCGTGTCTGTGTGGGTTTTCTCCTGGTGCTCCAGTTTCCACCCACAGTCCGAAGATGTGCAGGGAGAAGGTAGCAAAGAGTACAATAGGTAAATGAGGGTGGGGATGGAGGTGATAGGTCAGAGGGGAGGGTGGAGCAGAATAGGTGGAAAGGGAGATTGGCAGGTAGGATGGGTCATGAGGACAGTACTGAGCTGGAAGGATGGAACTAGGGTAAGGTGGGGGGAGGGGAAATGAGGAAACTGGTGAAGTCCACATTGATGCCCTGGTGTTGAAGTGTTCCGAGACAGAAGATGAGGCTTTCTTTCTCCAGGCGTCGGGTGGTGAGGGAGTGGTGGTGGAGGAGACCCAGGACCTGCATGTCCTCGGCAAAGTGGAAGGGGGAGTTGAAATGTTGGGCCACGGGGCGGTGGGGTTGATTGGTGTAGGTGTCCTGGAGATATTGCCTGAAGTGCTCTGTGAGGAGGTGTCCAGTCTCCGCAATCTAGAGGAGACCACATCGGGAGCAATGGATACAATAAATGACATTGGTGGATGTGCAGGTGAAACTGTGATGGATGTAGAAGGCTCCTTTGGGGCCTTGAATGGAGGTGAGGGAGGAGGCGTGGGCGCAGGTTTTGCAATTCCTGCGGTGGCAGGGGAGGGTGCCAGGATGGGAGGGTGGGTTGTTGGGGGGTGTGGACCTGACTAGGTAGTCACGGAAAGCAGAAAGCAGAAAGGGGTGGGGAGGGAAATATATCTCTGGTGGTGGGGTCCGTTTGGAGGTGGCAGAAATGTCGGTGGATGATGCGGTTAATGCGAAGGTTGATAGGGTGGAAAGTGAGGACCAGGGGGTTCTGTTCTTGTTACGGTTGGAGGGGTGGGGTTTGAGGGTGGAGGTGCGGGATATGGATGAGATGCGTTGGAGGACATCTTCAAACACGTGGGAAGGGAAATTGCGATCTCTAAAGAGGGAGGCCACCTAGTGTGATCTGTGGTGGAATAAGCCCAGTCGCTCCAACCTTTCAACATATGATGGTCCTGCCATTCTTGGAACTGACCTCGTGAATGTTTGCTGCACTCCCTCAATAGCCAAAATGTCCTTCCTCAAATTTAGAAACCGAGACTGCACACAATACTCCAGGTGTAGTCTCACCAGGGCTCTGTACAGCTGCAGAAGCTCCCATACTCAATTCCTCTTGTTATGAAGGCCAGTATGCCATCAGCTTTCTTCACTGCCTGCTGTACCTGCATGCTTGTTTTCATTGACTGATGTACAAGAACACCTAGATCTCGTTGTACTTCCCCTGTACCCAATTTGACTCTATTTAGATGGTAATGTACCTTCTTGTTTTTGCCACCAACATGGATAATCACACATTTATCCACATTAAATTGCATCTGCCATGCATCCGTCCACTCACCTAGCCTGTCCCTATCACCCTCATAACATCCTCCTCACATTTTACCTTGCCACCCAGTTTTGTGTCATCAGCAAATTTGGTAATATTACTTTTAATGCATTCATCTATATCACTGATGTATATTGTAAACAGCTGCGGTCCCAGCATCGAACCTTGTGCTACTCCACTGGTCACTGCCTGCCATTCTGAAAGGGACCTGTTTATCACTACTCTTGCTTCCTGTCAGCCAGCCAATTTTCAATCCAAGTCAGTATTTTGCCTCAATATCATGTGCTCTAATTTTGCTCACTAATTTCCTATGTGGGACTTTATCAAAGACTTTTTGAAAGTCCAGATACACTACATCCACTGGTTCTCCCCTGTCTATCTTCATAGTTACATCCTCAAAAAATTCCAGATTAGTCAAACACAATTTTCCCTTCATAACTCCATGCTGACTCTGACCTATTCTGTTACTGCTATCCAAATGAGTCCGTAATTTCATTTTTTATAATTGGTTCCAGCATCTTTCCCACCACTGACGTCAGGCTAACCGGTCTATAATTCCCTGTTTTCTCTCTTCCTCCTTTCTTGAAAAGTGGGACAACATTAGTCACCCTCAAATCCACAGGAATTGATCCTAAATCTATAGAACATTGGAAAATTATTACCAATGCATCCACAATTTCTAGAGCCACCTCCTCAAATACCCTGGGATGCAGACCATCAAGTCCCGGGGACTTATCAGCCTTCAAACCTAACAGTCTACCCAACACCATTTCCTGCCTAATATAAATTCCCTTCAGTTTATCCATTATCCTATGTCCTTCAGCCACTATTATATTTGGGAGATTGCTTGTGTCTTCCCCAGTGAAGAAGATCCAAAGTACCTGTTAAACTCTTCTGCCATTTTCTTGTTCCCCATAATCACGCGTTTCTGTCTTCAAGGGCTCAATTTTAGACTTAGCTTTTTTTTCTTTTCACTTAACCTAAAAAAGCTTTTACTATCCTCCTTTATTTTTTGGCCAGTTTGCCTTTGTACCTCATTTTTTCTCCATATATTGCCTTTTCAGTTATCCTCTGTTGCTCTTTAGAAGTTTCCCAGTCCTGCGGTTTCCCACTCATCTTTGCTATATTATACTTCTTCTCTTTTATCTTTATACAGTCCTTAATTTCCCTTGTCAGCCACAGCCGTCCCTGCCTCCCCTTAGGATCTTCCTTCTTCTTTGAACTGATCCTGCACCTTATGCATTATATCCAGAAATACTTGCCATTGTTGTTCCACTGCCATCCCTGCTAGGATATTGAACTTTGGCCAGCTCCTCCCTCATAGCTCCATAGTTCCCTTTGTTCAACTGCAATACTGACATTTTCGATTCTCCCTTCTCCCTCTCAAATTGCAGATTAAAACTTATCATATTATGGTCAATAACTCCTAATGACTCCTTTACTTCAAGGTCCCTGATCAAATGTGGTTCGTTGCACAACACCCAGATCCAGAATTGTGTTCTCCCTGGTAGGCTCCAGTACAAGCTGTTCTAAGATTCCATCTCCACAAACTCCCTTTCTTGGGGTCCAGAACGTTCCTGATGTTCCCAGTCTACCTGCGTGTTGAAATCCCCCATAACAACTGTAGTAATACCTTTGCGACAGGCCAATTTCAACTCCTTATTCAATTTACACCCTACATCCAGACTACTGTTTGGGGGCCTGTAGATAATTCCCATTAGGGTCTTTCTAACCTTAGAATTTCTCAGCTCCATTCATACTGACTCTACATCTCCTGATTCTATGTTCCCCCTCGCGAGGGACTTAATATCATTCCCCACCAACAGGTTTGCAGGTTTCAGTTCATTAATATGTAAATCCCAGAACTTCTTTCAAATCACATTCTCAAGATCACTTAAGGTTTAATGAACCAAAACCAGACACCCATTCTAAAAGATGAACGACTTAACAACAATCTAGTTTATTCAATATATGGTATCAGTTGCATGCATGACACTGTGATCTTTTGCTATAAATTCTGTGTCTTATGATCCAGCTCCACAGCTACCTGGTAAAGGAGCAGCACTCCAAAAGCTAGTACGTCCAAATAGACCTGTTGGACTATAACCTTGTGTTGTATGATTTTTAACTTTGTCCACCCCAGTCCAACACCGGCACCTCCACATCATGTCTCAGTTGGCAGCACTCTCAGCGAAGTATCAAGCTTCGAAGTCCCAGCACAAAAAATACGATTGTCATGCCAATACTGTAGGTTGGAGGACTGCACTATTAGAGGTGGCGTTTTCAAATGAAACATTAAACTGAGGCTCCATGCGGCTGCTCGGATATACATGATGTGAAAAATCCTACAACACTCTTTCAACAGAAAAACAGGGGAGTTATCCCTGTGTCCTAGTCAATACTGTTCCCTAAATCAGTGTAAATATAAATTATCTGGTCATTCCCCCATTACTACAACAGTGACCATAGTTTAAAGTACTTCGCTGGTTGTAACGCGCTTTGAGATGCCTTGTAGTCATGAACAACGGCAATGTAGAAAATTAATAGACGATCATATCACCAGCAAAAAAAAGTTTATTTGACCGAAAATAAGTAAGTCACATTATTGGGAGTTCTCTTAGCCAAAGAACTCATGCATTTAGTTCAACTTTTGTTATTATGGAGTGGAACAGCCAATTCACCCACAAAATTTCTTAGATAATGAGATAAACAAAACAACCCGAGCTAATGGTGTCGAAGTCACTGGGAAACCCCTTTATTATCTTTCAAACAGTGCCGTGGGATTTACTTAACGCTCTTTTACCTAGCGAGCATAATATCTCATTCTGAAAAAAATAAATAAACCACGTTATTGGTACCGAACAGCACTGGTGTCAGGCCAGATTATAAATCTCTGTGACGTGAAGTTTGAGTCAAAAAACAAATCTACGATGTTTCTAATCATTAGTTTCTGAACATTAGTCTTTCCAAATGATTATCTCTTAAAAGGCGTTAAAGTTAATTTATATATTTATTTCACAATTTCAAACGACTGAAAACTTTCGCTGTGACTTTTAAAACACATTTGAGTAATCGAAATGTCTTGCTGTTGTTAGGTAACCGTTGGGAAATTTTGATTATGAAATACGCACTGGGCCACCTGCATGTTAGGAAAAATCCAAAGTGCACTTGTTCTATCGTTCAGTTTGCACGACCGGACAAGGGCACGAACGATGATTAGCACATGATGATGATCTGTCTACTTGGGGAAAGTACAAAGAAAATGTACTTTTTAAAGTTAACGTAACGTCTTGAGGAAAACCAGTGAACAAGAAGGCCTTTGTGATTTAAGTTATTAAAGATAAAGGCAGGAAGCCATTATGACACATTTTTCCTTAAAAAAAAAGTTACATTTAGTTGGGTCAGCGGTGGCACGTGATCGGGATTACATCACATTACTGTACGTCCAGTAGTCACAAGGGCGAGACATGGAAACAGCTGATCGGCCCCAGGAGGTCACCAGGTTCGCGGCGCTCAGCTGGAGGGGGCGGGCACCGCTACGCAAACCTTTCTGTTGAGTCATTGAATCCGCCCACCCACCTAGGCCCCGCCTAATCCAACCCTCGATAGGCCCTTAAGACACAGCCCGCCAAGTTGAGTGGCTACAGGAGCTGCCTGTCATGATGCCCCTTTGCCATTCAGAATTGTACATATTATTTTAAAAGGTTATATTCAGATAAAATAGAACGTTTGTTTTCATAATTGGAATTGTTTTATTCCTGTTCGGTGAAGCGTGAAAACAAACGTACAAAAGTATGTACTCTAATATGATGGGTGCCAATAATGACGTTCAAGTTATAGCAATAACCCAACCTTTCATGGTAAAACTATCCTCAACATTCCTCCATATGCTCTCATTTTAATCAATTCCAGCGAATTAGCCGTCAAACCTTAAATCGCCATTCATAAAATGCTAAGTCATGCGGACGCAATCTGTTCTGGGACGTGTAGTTTGGTCATGCGCGACGTGGTCCGTAACCGTTAAACAGCCGGTGCACGAACGACAAATCCCACAAAGCAGCGCGCACCAGCTCGCTGTCGATGGAGAGGCGGGCACTGGCCCGCGTGTTCGCATTGGGCAGTTTGCCCCACTGACGTTAAGCTTGGAAGGCCACTGGCACGATAGCTGCAAGCGATTGGCTAATGTGGTAGTCAATCATCATACGTCACGTTTACCAGTTATTTCTCTCGTTCCCCACCCCCGCCTCGTCCAAAAACGATTTTAAAATTCCTCCCCTCGCACAGCGGCTGGGAAGAAATCGTGGCGCTGCCGTGTCCATTTCCCGCCTCCTGATTGGGTGGACTGCAGCCGGAGCCGCGCCCCGTTGCCCATTCCCCGCGCAGGGATTGGTGGGAGAGGTTGTCAATCAGATCTGACGGTATCGTGACGGTGGTAACTGTCAAGTGAAGTTAAGTGGGGAGCTGGCCGGTGTCTTAGTTCATCAGTCAGTCTGATTGTTGGCGCAGTGAGAGTGGACTTATTCTAATCAGGGGAAAAGTGTACAGTCACTTACCAGCGGCATTGCTGGCTGACCCAACTCGCCAAGAAGGAAAGCTCCGAGCCCTGGTAAAGAGGGTGATTTTCGCCGACTTGTCATTGACGACTCATCAATTACTGAGAGGACTGAGGCAGCGAGGCGCCGCTGGGACAGAGACTTTCATGGGGAGTTCGTTCACTCTTCTGCAGCCTGGAGGGTGGTGATGTGAATGTGCGCAAGTTCCTGAAGTTTAATTTAAAAATCTTAAGGGATTCTAGACAACTCCCTACAAGTGCAGAAAAAAGCTGAAAAGTGAATTAACTATTTTTTTTATAAAAAAGTTCAATTCTTATACGTCTTAACTCTTTCCTCTTCTCCTCCCCCCCCCCCCCCCCAGAAAGATCTGCCGTGTTTGTTTAAGTAAGATTTTATTTCCCGATCCTTTTTTTTTTATGGGTCTATAATTTTTTTTAGCTAACGAAGCTTTTTCTGCGTCAAGAAAAGGGAACGGCCTGTCTTTTAAAGATCTTTAAACGTACTGTGTTGAAAATAGGTGAAGGTCAGGAAAGTTCTAGAAGTGCAGCTGACTACTAAATGGGAGGTATAAAGACTTTTTTTAAAAATCGGTTTTATTTAAATTGATTTAGGGAAGTGAACATTTGGCCTCCACCTAGCCTGACCCAGAATTTCTGGATAAATCTTTGTTTCCATATGGTGCTTAAATAATAGACCCCCAAAAAAGATTTAAATTTAGGGAAATGATTTCCTGAGAGTGTTGTACTAATATTTTTGGAGCCGGGAGACAGAGAATATATTTTATTTTTCTCTTTAATTTTTTTTCGCGACTTTGGTTGTTTGCATTTATCTTTATTCATGCTTACGCAACACTGCAGTTGAGTTACTGCCCTTAGTTTGGAACTGCAGGGAGCAGTCTAGCTCCAATGTCATTGCTCTTGCGTTAGTTAAAATGGGTTTCTTCCCACCCCCACCCCCATATTTAATGATAAGAACTTCAATAGCTTAGCCCCCTGTAGAATGAAAGTGTTCCAAAGTCTCCAGATAATTATTTTGTGTTTTGGGAACCGTGCATTGCCCCGGAACTGAGAGTAAGCGAGTGAATAGAATCTCTGCGGGGGGAAAAAGTGAGATGACTAATGCGATTTATTATAAATCTTGAACATTTTATCTAGAACTAGTTGATTCATAGTTTTCACCAGGGTTGTAAAAGTATGGGGTACTCTTAATGTTGGAAATAACTATTGATGTGTTTTGTGTGGAAAATTTTCCTCCCGAGACGTGGGGTGTGTACAATTTACTGCGAATCTTGTATGTCAGAAATGAACGTACTGGGAATTTTATATTTTGGCAGATTTTGGGATTCTCACCATAACTAAATGTGAACTGGAAGGAACTGTTTAAGAGCAAAACATCGTATATAAATTGGATATTATCAAACGAGTTCATCTTCAAGAACGAATGATGTCCCTTTCCAGTGGCTCTACCATGCTATCCAACCTGTGACTAAACACTTGATCTATCGAAATATATTGTTTCTATTTCAATATCATTATATTTTAAATATAATTTTGGTAAAAGAGTTTTGAATTTAACTATACCTGTTTCTTTATAGATAATGTTTTATGTATAATGAGTTTTCAAATACTTTGCGGGGACCTCTGATTTTTGTCGTCTTCCTCTCTCTCCTCCTCACCCCACCCAAGGCTGTTTCCTGTTAAGTCACTGAATGAATGCCTCCTTAAATCTGGCCTATTGCTGAATCATGCATTAGAGCCAAGGTGAAGGGAGGTACTATACTGAAATTTTTATCACAGTTCAGACAAATGGGGCTGGCAGACTGATTGGAATTTGCTTATATGCAAGAGGCATCTCAAGAATTCACAGCATCATAAGTTGACAGTAACCCACATTACTAAAGACAGGCTGGTCCAGTTTCCATAGCTACAGTACCTCCTGCATTCTCTTCTGTTTAAGTCTATCTAAGTAGGGTGTGGCCTTTTTTAAAATAACTACATTTATTTCCATATGAAGGGAATTGTTTTTCTCTTTGAAAACAAGATTGGGCTGAGGAAATGTCTTTTACCCAATCAAGTTTTCAATGTAATAGAAACTATTGTCATACCTCTGGTTGTAAAGCCAATAAAGTAAACTTGTTTTTAAGTGATTCTGGTTTCTACCATAACTTCGTAAAAGGTTTCAATTACTATGTAACTTAACCAGGGAGATAAAGAAGATATTTTTTCTTTTTTTTTGTAGGAGGATTGAATTCCATGAATTACTCTGGCTATCCGACAGCCGTTCTTCACTGGCTAGTTTTATGTCCGTGTCAAGCAGCTAAAGCTGCCAGTTGAAGAACTGTTGAGGTTGGCTATTTGCAACGGGACAATGAAGAGGATGTGAATGTGTGGCTCTGTGGGCCAGAAGGGACTTAACTGTTCTAGTCTTGTGTGAGTAAACATTGATTACTTGGTCTGGAAGAAACATGCTTTGTAATACAGCATGTTCCAATTGGCTTAATGCTCAGTTGCATAACTTTGATTATATTGTATAAATGCACACTTGTAACTTCTGTCTCTGGGTGGGGCTGTTTTTACTTTATCTTTATGTTGCAAAAAGAATTCTAATGTGCTTAACCTCTGCATTTTGTAAGAATTCCAGGAGGCAGTTTTTTCTTATAGTACTTTGTTAGAAAGTTGTAATCAAAATAATTGCCTACTTTTAGTTTACTGCACAAAACATAACCATATAAATTTTTTAGGACATTCTAAATACTTTGTTTTAATGTAATTCCTTCATTAGTCAAATTCCTTTGAAGTGACGTACCTCCCAGCTTATCGTGTTAAAACATGAGCTGTATTAAAGAAACAATACAGTTTAAAAAGATAGCTTTGGCTTTATATGTAGCTTGTGTTTTGAGTTTTTAGGTTAATGTTCAAAATGGCGAGCTCAATTTGCAGCTTATGACTGGTTCTTTATAATCACCACGCTTTTAGAAACAAAAATGTTGTCATTTGTATTACCAAATCAATATTTTTCCTTTTTCATTAGATCTGTGGTTTTGGGGCAAGAAAAATCAATTCTTTTGGAAGCCACTTCATCAAAATGCAACCATTACAGTTTTTGTTTTTAAGGAATAAATCTCTGCAGCCTTAGACAAGTAGCCCTGTATCCAACTCTTCTATGCAACTGTTTATTTTTTTTCCTTGGAGAAATAACTATATATGTACTGCATTTTATCATGGGGATATGTCCCGTGTAGCTTCATTTTAAGTATAATTACATGACAATTCTGTCAAAGTCAAAACAACTGATGTCAAAAGGCATGATGTAGATGTTGCTTTCTACTAAATGTTAGATAGAATACTCGGTAAATTGTATTTCACCTAGAGTTTACACAAGTTGTCATTCATCAAAAGTTCAGATTGCTTGAAAATTAACTTTTTAAAAAACTTTTTTTGGTTGGACAACCTCTTTGGGTTTTTAAAAAACCTTCTGTTTCAATTCTCACAGCTGTAACTTCCAAAATTAATTCCAAATTTCCACTGACAATATTAATAAATTGCCCAACAAGCTTTCAAGTTGTTTTTTTTTGGAGCAAACCAGCTAAAAACATTGACTAGGAGATACTTTTTTCAGATAACTTGTACTATAAATGACTAAAATTTACTTTTTTCATTTCACAATACTTTGTACCTTTTTAAGTGCGCAATTCATTCTGAGATTTGGAGATGCCGGTGTTGGACTGGTATGTAGAGTTAAAAAATCACTCAGCACCAGGTTATAGTCCAACAGGTTTAATTGGAAGCATTAGCTTTTGGAGTGCTACTCCTTCCACAGGTGTTTGTGGAGTATAGGATTATAAGACACAGAATTTATAGCAAACGTTTAGTGTGATGGAACTAAAATTATATATTGAAAAAGACCTGGATTGTTTAAGTCTAATCTGTTAGAATGACCACGTTGGCTTCAGAACCATTGCAAAATGATTGGCTCAAAAGTATTTGCACATTTTTTAATCTTTTCTAGCAGATAAATTGCAATCTGTGAACTAACTTTTGTAGTTGCGTTTATCATGATGATTCCTCCCTTAGTGAGAGCTAGGCAAAACTTTCAAGCTGGTTTAAATCCTTACAAGATAAAAACAATGACTGCAGATGCTGGAAACCAGATTCTGGACTAGTGGTGCTGGAAGAACACAGCAGTTCAGGAAGCTCCTTGGATGCTGCCTGAACTGCTGTGCTCTTCAGCACCACTAACTAAATCCTTACAAGCCTACTGTCTTAATGCAAATTAACCTGCATTCATGCATGATGAATCACTGAGACTCACTGACTTGTGCTCCTCCTAACTTAATCCTACCATGGCTTCTTGTAGGCACTTCTCCCTTTTCAAGCCTACCTCCATAGCAACATGAATTGCATTTTTGGGTTGGGGGGGGGGGGGGGGGGGGTGCGGCAGAGGAAACCTGGTGGCTGTGATTAGTACAGCTACCTTAGCACCAGGGGCATATGTTTTGCTTCTAGCCTTGGGTGACTGGAGTTTGCATATTCTCCTGGTGTCTGCATAGATTCCCACCCCCAGTCCAAAGCTGTACAGTTAAATGTATTGACAATGGTAAATTGTTGAAGGATGTGCAGGCTATGTGGGTTAGCCATGGTAACTGTGGTGTTGGGGGATAGGGTGGAGAGTTGGTCTGGGTGAGATGCTGTTTAAAGGGTCAGTGCAGACTCAGTGGGCTGAATAGTCTCTTTTCTGCACTGTAGGGATTCTGATTATACTTAACAATAAATGCTAATTTAGCTCTCCTTCAATCTTTCAACTGCATGTTATTCTGCAACTAAAAGTTTAGGATCAGTTTACAAAAACCCTACATTCCTAACACCTTTTGTAGGATTTCTGAGATGAACAATCAATCCACTTTCAGCAACGATGTTTTGGACATTGTTTACCAGTGTGTGTAGCTAGGTACTTCTTCAAACAACCTAAAGTACTACTAGAATCTTTGACGGCAAACTTGGATGGCTGCGTTTTAGCAATGCTCGGAACATGTCACACAATTCCTTCCTTGATCTGTTTTGTTATCAAGACAATCTTTAACCATTTTAAAACCTTTGTTATGCTGGACAGCAAGATCTTTTATACAGAAAAACAATTTCCAATTGACCAGCGGAAAATAATGGGAGAACTAAGTTGGCTACAGAAAGGTGCACGAATAGGTTTTAAAGTATTTAAAAAGTTAAAAGAAATTTGCAGTAGAAATGTGGAAGAGATGCTATTAACATAATTTTGACCTAACAAGAGCCCAATAGCTGATTGCTACAGGATTTATTTTATTTAACCAATAGCTACCAAACATGTCCTCCATCTGATTTTGCAATGTTTAATTTTTTAAGTTAACTTTTCAAAGTCCAGAAAGCCTTCTATGGAAAGTGAAAATTGTGTAGCTGTACACATGCAAATAAATCCCTTGATCCAAAGTCGTAAATATGGCCATTGTTATGAATAGATGTTGCCCTTCTTTGTGGTAATTGAAATATTTATACTTTGATTATATGGCAATTTGATGACTGAATTCTCCTATTGAAATTCTAATGCCCCCTTTAAACTTAGTACAGTATCTCAGTATTTTGGTTGGACTGATGTAAAAGATTTCTTTTCCAGTGTCGTCCAATTGATTATATTTGCCATCTAAGCTAGACTGGATTTTGTTTAAAAGAAATTTGTAGAAAAATTATGATCTTTCGGTTTATGGCTCACTTGAGTCACCTCCCCCTCCCCCCCCCGATAGTTCTGAATTTGAGCCAACACTCCAATCTAATAGCTATACTATTTTCAGCCTTGACCTGGAAAGTTTCTTTTGCAGCAAGTACATTGATGGCACATGGTGGTTGAATCTGAAAGACCTGTTAAGGGATTTTGAAACAACTAAATTGTCAAACAGTTCTGAATATTGAAACAATTGTATTTACTACTTTGTAAAAAGTCCAATAAGAGATGAGGCCACATTAGATTTGGCCAGGTGTTAGATCTGGAGGTAGGTGAGCACTTTGGCAATAGTGACCACAATTCAATTACGTTTACTTTAGCGATAGAAAGGGATAGGTATATATTGCAGGGCAAGAGTTATAGCTGGGGTAAAGGCAATTGTGATGCGATTAGTTAAGATTTAGGATGCATAGAGTAAGGAAGGGAACTGCAGATGATAGACGCAATTGAAATGTGGAGCTTGTCAAAAAACAGCTACTGCGTGTCTTTGATAAGGAAGTGGTCAAGCAAGGGAACATTGTCTTTACTGAAGATGAGACGTGAAGGCTCCATTAAGTTGCTTGAAAGTTACAAATTAACCAGGAAGGGCCTAAAGAGTACTAAGAAGAGCTGGGAGGGGACATGTAAAGTCCTTGGCAGGTAGGATCAAGGAAAACTCTAATGCCTTCTGTAAGTATATCTGGATCAAAAGAATGACTAGGGTAAGTTTAGGGCCATCGAGGACAGTAGTGGGAAGTTGTACGTGGAGTCCACGGTGATAGGAGAGGCACCAAATGAATATTTTTGTCTTTTTCCTATGTGAGTACTGACCGTGTTGAGGAGAATACTGAGATACAGTGTAGATGGGATTGAGGTTCATAAGGAGTTGGTGTTAGCAATTGTGGGAAATAGATGGGATTGATCCTAGGATTCTCTGGGAAGCTAAGGAGGAGTCTGCAGAGTATTTGGCTTTGATCTTTGTCATCATTTGTCAACAGGCATAGTACCAGGAGACTGGAGGATAGGAAATGTTGTCCCCTTGTTCTAGAAGTGGAGTAGAGACAACCCTGGTAATTATAGACCAGTGAGTCTTACTTTCCTTGTTGGAAAGGGTTATAAGAGATGGGATTTATAATCATCTAGAAAATAATAACTTGACTAAGGATAATCTGTTTTGTGAAGGTAGGTGGTGCCTCAAAACTGAGTCCTTTGTGAAGGTGATCAAACAGGAGGATGAGGGTAAAGTGGTGGTTGTGGTGTATATGGATTTCAGTAAAATGATAAGGTTTCCCGTGATAGTGAATTGCAGAAAATAGAGACATTGAATTGAGGATGATTCAGTGATTTTGATCAGAAATTGGTGAATTGTAAGACGACAGCAGGTGGTTGTTGATGGGAAATGGTCATCCTAGAGTTCAGTTACTAGTGGTGTACCACAAGGATCAGTTTTGGCACCACTGCTGTTGGTCGTTTTTATAAATAATATGGATGAGGGCGTAGAAGAAAATTTGTAAATGTTATTAAGGTCAATGGTGTGGCGGACAGTGTGGAAGGATGTTGTAGGTTACTGAGGGACATAGATAACCTGCAGAGCTGGACTGAGGTGGCAAATGGAGTTGAAATGGAAAAATGAGGTGATTCACTTTGGAAGGAGTAACATGAATACAGAGTACTGGGCTAATGGTAAGATTCTTGGTTGTGTAGATGAACAGAGAGATCTGTGTCCATGTGAATAAATCCCTGAAATTTGTCACCCAGGTTAATAGGGTTGTTAAGAAGGCACAGTGTGGTTAGCTTTTATTGGTAGAGAGATTGAATTTTGGAGCCATGAGGTCATTTTACAGCTGTAAAACAACTCTGCTGAGGCCGCATTAGAGTACTGCGTACAGTTCTGGTCGTCACTTTATAGGAAGGATGTGGAAGTATTTGAAGGGGTGCAGAGGAGATTTACTAAAATGCTTCCTGGTATGGAGGGAAGGCCTTATGATAGGCTTAGGGACTTGTCAGTTTTTGTTAGGTGGTTGAGAGGTGACTTAATAGGGGGATCCAGATGATCAGCAGATTAGAGGGGGTGGATGGTGAGAGCCTTTTTCCTTGGACGGTGGTGACTAACACAAGGGGACATATCTATCACCCCACGATTTAAAACTATAGGACAGATGTCAGAGGTAGGTTCTTTACCTCAAAGTAGTGAGGGTGTGGAATGCCCTACCTGCAACTGTAGTGAACTCACCATCATTACGTGCATTTAAATGGTCATTGGATAAACATGTGGATGATAATAAAATAATGTAGGTTAGATGGGCCACAGATTGGTTTCACAGGCTAGTGCAACATCTAGGGCTGAAGGGCCTGTACTGTGCTATAATGTTCTATGTATGTTTTGTTTGAAGCCAGTATAATGCAAAACTCTATGCATGCACTATGGTAGTTTGTCTCAAATGTATATTGATAACTGAAATAGATTTTCTTGCTAAAGTTGACATTAAAAATGCATTGCTGAACAGAACTGTTGAAATACCATGTTTAAGAATGCACCCCTAATTAAATACATGTGGTAACCAAAATGTGTAGCAGAAAGTACTATGAGAGATGTAAACCTGCAAGATTTCAACATCTAACTAACAAACTTAGTACAAAAGGTTGTTCTAACTCCCTCTTGATTTCTTGGTAGAAATGTTGCAATAAATTCATCTTGAGTAAATGTGTAACTTGACAGCAGCCTGATTTACATAGGACTGTATGGTATATACAGGGTAGAAATGAACCATTCAACCCAACCAGTCCATGTTGACATTTATGACTTATCCAAACCTCTTTCCATCTTTCTATATATGGAAATAAGTCACTATAGTCTTGGAGGATCATAATGCTGTGCTCTCATGAGTGAGACAACTTGTAGTGATTAAAGCTTAAGGGTTTGAGAAGGTGGGACCTGATGACATCAGCTGATGCAGGAAATGAAACCATGCTGTTGATGTCTCCTCTATTCCCTCCCCCACCATATTTGTATTGCTTTCCCTAAGTGTATCAATGTTATTTGGTTCAATGGTACTGCATTTTACATGCTCACTGCTTTTGGTAAATAAGATCTGTATGTGTCTCTGTCGAGCTTTTTTCTTTATTTCAATTAACTCATCTATGCCATTTTTCTTTAAAGTTAAAATGATAAATTTTCCCTCCATGCCTTTTATTGCTTTTGTTTTCATAATATAACATGTTCAAATGTGGTAAAACTGTAAAATCAAATGTGGTTTGATTTTGTAGATTTAGCATAACTTCCCTAGTTCTCAATTTTATCCCATTAGGAATAATGCTTTCTGATTAGTTTGCTTTTTTGATGGCTATGCAAAGCCAGTGGCACACTTTTGTGATTAGTAAGTTTGCACTCCATAGACCCTTTATCTCATCTGAGCTTGCACCTTCCAGTCTTTTTTTCAAACAGACCATCTATCCTTCCTGCCAAAGCATATGACTTCATTTTGCCCATTCTACAAGTTTGTTATTGTCCTTCTATGCTGTTCTTTAGGATTTGGGCATCATCCCTAGTTGCCCTTAAATTGTATGGCATACAAGGTCATTTCAACAGGCAGTCGTCATATTACTATCTGCCTGGAGTTATGCAGGCAGTTCAGATAAGGATGGCTGATTTATCTCTGTGAAAGAAATTAGTGAATCAGAATGGTTTTAACACCAATGGTAGTTGCTGTGGTCATCCTTACTAAGACCAGCTTTGTTTCAGATTTATTAATTGTATTTAAATTCCGTGGTGGGGTTTGAACGTATCTGTTAAGAGCAATGGCCTGGTGACTGCATACAAGTCCAGTGAATACTTAACAAAATCCACTGCTTCCAAATTAACAACTACCCTTTACTCCCACAAGCTTTGTTTGAAGCCAAATAGCACTCTATTCTGCCACTTACATTCTTCCCCGCCTCCCCTGATTCTATTTTCTAATCTTATTTAGACTGTAATTGGGCATTTATTGAAACATTTTTCAAATATTGAAATTACATATACATTACTGTTGCCTACTGCTTTTGTTACTTTCTCAAAAATTCAATAAAGTTGGTCAGGCAAGGATTTCCCTTTTTGAAATCTATATTGACTATTAATTGGCCAAGGACTTCCAATCTCTGGATAATCAGACTGGGTGTTCTTTGAAAATAGCACATCAGGATCTCTGAGGTTCCAAAAGCTAACTACAGTTAGTTCCGCTATAACACAGTAGCTGTGTTCTCGTGCAATGCCATGCTAAAGTCATATAATAGCAGCACCATTTAAACTAATGGGAATGGAATTGCATCATAAGGAATGTATGCTTTAAAACTTCACTTTAGAAACAGTGTCCCAATTTGTCAATTGTGTTATAGTGAATTCAGTTAACAAAATGACCTGTACATAGTAAATGTTTGAGTTCTTATCTACTTCCCTTAGTAGTTAGGTCAGAAACATTTTAAAGGGATTAAAATTTGCTTTAACTCAATAACATGGTGGCTCAGGCGACTGTGCAAACTCCACACAGACACAATCCTTGTATTTGCATGGGTTTCTTCCCACAGTCCAAAGATGTGCAGGTTGGGTGACTAGCCATGGAAAATGCAAGGTTACAAAAATATATCTTTCAAAACTGCACTTTGTAATTTTTTTCCCTCTAATATATTGGTGTTTTTGTATTAGAAAATCCTAGTAACTGCAAAACATTGAACTTGCAATCTATAATGCCAAGTTTCATTCCAGGCACACAATTGCTAGAAAAGTCAATCAGCTGGGATCAATAGTGTGGGACACTTGGAATGGGCATTCATTGAATTTGAGGGATCTGTGTTTCTTTTTTTAAAAGTGCATGAAAGTACTGGCTATAAAATGGGAGTGTTTGTTGTGATATATGTTACATTGGTTGGACTTTCTAAATGACTTTGAATGTTACCCAAATTGGGAGTAGTAAACATGTGGATTATTTGAAGTCTGATTTAAAATTAATGAGTTGGCTGATAAATTTAAAGGGAGGAATACAAGTAAGAATTTCTAATGATGAGATACCTAAAATGATTACCCAGCAAATGGAATTAGGAAGAAAACCTGAAAATGACTTGTCATTGATCAAATCAGCTGAGATTCAGTTAGAATTTGGGGAGGTTGGGGGAGCGGAATACTTCCTTGAATTAAAAAGGGGAGTGAAAACTTGAAGTTTTAAAGTGTCCGTTTCAAAGATGGGTTGGATATTATGACTTCAGGCCAGAAAAGTTTTTAGAATAAAGTAGTTCAGGGTGATTTTTGATTCAATTGAGAGATTTAGAATTAACTCAACTTTAAGTTTACACTCGCATTAGAATACAGATATTTCGCCTTCATTTCATCTTCCTACCTCCCTTTTAAGGGTCAAAACATCTTTGGGCCTTAGTGTTTGTATTTTAACAGTTACAATTTGGAATGTGTACTCCAGGTTGTCTGAAGAACAATCCAAAAACTATAACTGTTAAAAGGGCAATACTTAAAAAGCTGATTTTTGTGTATAAAGTTTTATTAATATTTAGATCTATAAGAAACTGAATCAGGTATCTGTAGAAGTTGCAAAAATTACAGCTGTGATCAATGGTTTCAACTGCTGAAGTTGGAGGAAAAAAACTTGAATGAGTGAACTTGTGATTCTGAAAGTATTCCCAGTAAATCTTGGACTAATTTAGATGAGCCTGAAGATCTGAAGTAGCAGTTCTGACAGAAACTGTTATCTAATACAAACACTTAAATGTAAAGAGATGTCATGTGGGAATCAACAAGAAAATTGGAGCAATAGAAAATCTAGCAACAGGAAAGTTATTCGTTTTAGTGAGTAAATAGAAGAATGCTAGAACCCAAAAGCAGTTTTTTAAAAAAAAACCCTCCCTTGTCAGGGGATTGAATCTACAAAAGCCAGTTGTTGGAAGTGAAATAACTACTAATTGTAGTAATACAAATACCTAAGGAATCCTCGGAAAAGAGCACATCAGGAAAATAAATGGGTATTAAGTGTAGCAGTAGCACTTGTAGAGCATGTTCATTGTGAATGCACCAAGATGACTTGGAACAGACAAGAAGATTCTTCTATTGCTTAAGACGATTAGGCCAGTGAAGGCTCTAAATGTTGATTCTGGCTGATGGGTTAATTAAAATATTAATTGAATGCGTTAATGGAGGTTATGACTTGGTGAATTGAAAAGGTGTAATCGCTAGTGCAATAAATCCCCATAGAACCAATTGACTCTACCCCAAACTCAAATATTCTTCAACCTGATTTTGTGCAATTACATGAATTCATTTTTGAACCAATTTTGATGTTCCAAGGATTTCCAGAACCATTTTTTGGGAGTAAAAAGTGGTCTTCCACTTACCATCCACAATCTCATGGAGCATCAAAAGATGGCAATAAAGTGTACTTACTAGGACTTGTGCTGTCCAAGACATCCTAATGATCAGGGTAAAGGAATTCCCTCATTTGTTTTAACATTAAGGATACCCCTAAGGAGTCTACAAAATTCGAGACTTTTCCCATGATCTATGAACATGATGTGATAGGGCTACTTAAATTGATTTAAAGAAAACTCAGCCTACACTTCCAACCTATGTTTGAAGATTCAGAAACTAACCAGAGTGGGTGTTGGTCAAAAACTCTGAAATGTGCTCAACAGACAATAAAAAATAATCAATAAAAAGGGCAGAGCTGAAGCTTTTTGTTGCAAAATTAAGGCAGTACATTACCATTTCTGGGACACTATTAGAAACCAGGTTTACTATAGGGCTGTACAATGTAGGAGCAAAAGTGGGTCATCTAGCCCATCACATCTTTACTGTCATTGAATGAGATAATGACTGATGCAATAATCCTTCACTCCACTTTCCTGCGTTTTTCTCCCACAATTATTGATTTGATTGCTAGTTAAAATTCTCTCTCCTCCTTGGATATACTAAATACACCTTCAATTGTCCTCTGTGGTAAAGAATTCCACTGATTCACTACCCTCAAATTTCTCCATCTGTCTTAAATGTGTTACTGAGAAACCTTACTGTAGAAAAGGCTGTTTAGCCCATTCAGTCATGTGTACACTCTTGGAGCATGCCACCCAAACACAGCCCCCTTACCATATCTCCATAACCCTGCATTTACCATAACCAATCTACCCAACCTGCACATTTGGATTTTGGGAGGAAACTGGACCATCTGACTGAAATCCACACCGACAGCTGCCCAAGTTTGGAATCTAACCTAGGTCCCTAGTACAGTGAGGCAGCAGTGCTGATCACTGTGCCACACTTCATCTGAGATGCCCTCTGGTCCTAAACTCACCTATAAGGGGAAAACAGCATCTTCATATTTTCCCTGTCAAGTTCCCTAGGTTTCTAGTATGTGAAGATTGCTTTTTATTTTTTCATGTTCCTATGAATACAAGCCTAATCGACTCACCTGTCTTTATAAGCGTTTCTTCAATGCCATTATACCTTTCTTTCCATAAAAATCTCCAAACTTTTCAGTATTCCAGCTGTGGACTGGCTAGTCCCTTGTATAGTTTTAGCAAAACCTCTATCTTATATACTCCATTTACCTACCCTATTTTATGTTGAATTTGAATGCTCGCTTCTGTGACTCATAGATGAGGATTCACAAATTCACTTGTTCCAGGCATTTCCTCATCAATATGTTCAGATTATTATTGCACACCTCTGGAGCAGATGCAATATGAATCCAGGCTTCTTGGTTCAGAGGTTAGGACACTACTGCTGTACCACATGAGCGCTTATTCCTCTATTCTTCTGTTCCACAGCTTTCCGTAGTCTTTCTCCATTTAAATAATATTCAGTTCCTCTTCCTGCCAAAGTGCACTAACTCTCTCTCCTTCCCTCATTCCATCTGCCAAGTTTTTGCCTACTTGCTTAATCTGTCTGTATCCCTCTACAGGACTCCCATCCTCACCAATCACCTTCCCACTTATTTTTGTCATTTACAAACTTGTGTGATGATGTTGTCACTTTAAAAGTTTTTTTTTAAGAGATTGTAAAGGCAGTAGTGCCAAAGTGGCTACTGAAGACTGCCTAAGTCAATAGTTTAGGAGACCTTTTTTGTTTTAATAAAACTATTATAACAATGGAAGAGGGGTGACCAGTTCCCACAGATCAAGCTTTCTAGTTTTTTTTACCTGTAGCAGTCAAAAGCTGTTTGGGTCCCGGAAGAGTTGACGCTTCAGTAAAGCTTAGTTGCTACTAAGTTGATTCTTAGTTGCTACATTCTCTGAAATATCTCTCGATGTTTCCTCCTGGATTGGAAAACTGCAAATAAGAATCTGTCTGAATTTAACTTTTTGCTGAGGGACATGTTTTATGGCATATTACCATATTGGAACTGTTAATTAGTGGGTACTGTATTGATTATTTGGTTAAGTTTTCAAATGTTATTCTAAATTCCTTTTCTTTGTTTTTTAATTTAGTGTTTAAGTAAATTGTTTTGCTTAATATCAAATAGTTTGACCAGTCATATTGCACCTGGCCTCTCTTCTACCTTTTTAAAATAAGTTAGGGTCTGGGCTACCACCTTAACATTTTGAGCAGGGTCTGGTCCATAACCCTTTGGTTTTGGTGCATTCTCTTTCTGCAGTCAAGTCATTTAATATATATTTTCCATAATTATGACTCCAGCACTGGTCCTTGTGGCACATCTCTAGGTACAGGTTTTCATCCTGAAAATGTCCTTCTTATCCCAATTCTGTCTTCTATTCATTAGCTAATCATCTATCCATCTAATATACTACCTCCAATACTATACTACAGTTATTGCAAAGTCAATGCAATTCCTTTCCAATTTCATGATTTGAAAGATTTGTAATGAGGTGATTGAAATTGCATGGTTTGTTACAAAGTTGAGTTGTTAAAAACAACACTGGTAAGTTCCACTAACTGAAAGCCCATTTGGTGTTACAAAATCTAATATTTGTGTGCATCAATGCAAATATCTGCTGTAAAGAATGAAAAATACACCACAACTCTTTTGATTTATGCAGTTATGATTATATTGATTCTATGTTCAGTCGAACCTGGGAAGAACCATGAGAAAACTGCTCAATTAGAGTCAGTCTGAATAAAAATGAAAATAGCCATTCGCAAAAGTGGCTGCATTTTGTTTTTAGGCCATGCTGTGGAACAAGGCCAGGAAGTACCTGGAAAAGCAAAATAAGGGCTATCTTAAACTTTCCCAGAATGAAGGAAAAAGCAAAATTCTGCAGTATTGACATGAGTAAATTTTATCAGATGTTTCAGATTTCAGCACTTGTTCTGATGCTTTTTAACTTGTTAAAAAGCAAAGTGCCTTTTGATCATATGAAAGTTATGCTGTCGACCACCCAATTTCAGCAGAACTGACTTATCTGAAGCTTTTCAAACTAGATATTGATGCCAGTGATATTGTAGGTAATATTCTTCTATGCAGATCATTTGGCCATCAGTTACTTTTCCAGGAAATTTCTTAACAGAAATGGGACACTGAGCTTGGTCTTGGGATCATCGATGTTAACATATCCAATTTTGATATGCATATGAAGTCTTAGAATTTTTTTTTGTCACAGAATTTCTTTACAAAGCAAAAATCCCAAAGATTATTTGAGGTCTGATTAGTGCAACCATATTATTAACGATTTATGTTGGCAATTGTGAATGCTTTGTCAAGAGTAGATACCTTCCCACAAAGAAATTGCAAAAAGGTGTGATAAAGATGTAATTGTGCTTTGTTGGCCATTACGTGTTTAAGTGACTAGCAGGATACCAGTGTCAGTTAATACAGCTGAGTTTATAATAGATTGAGAAAACAGACCAGTGTTACTTCAGTTTTAACTTCATTTCAAGAGTTCAGTTTAGGAGAGCAATCATCCCAGTAGAAGGGTTTTAATTTGAGAATTCTCTCACACACACACACAACAAGTTATCAGACATTAAAAGGAGCTTGGAGCAGCAGGACTGCAAGCAAGCCATAAAACCAGCAGCCCAAGAAGAAATTGAAGAATCAAAGTTCAGTTGGGTGTCATGATATTTATCCAGGATTGAGTATTTCTAAAAATATCATTAGACAGTGGGTTAAACTGTTCTTTGCTGTTTGTAAATGTCTAAACGTGTGTGTGTGTGTATATAGCTTTAATTTGGGTTCTTCAAGTCAACACTGACAGCCTAAATACTGTGTAACCAACTGCCGAAATTAAACCGATCTATCAAGCTAGGTTTCACATCGGAGGTCTGATTTTGCCCAGTATAATAGTTATCATTTATGATATTGAATGCTATATAAAATGCAGTCAGAGTACAAAATGGGACATAATCTAGAGAAATACTGAGATTTTGGCTGACTCAGCTGAGTAGGCCAAAATAAGGCAGCTGGTCCACTCAAGGCCATGAAAGCCAGTCAAGATTAGGACAACAGCCATTTTGAAGTATTTAAATTGTGGATTAAAGCAATCCCATGGATAGGAAGAGTGCACAATAGGAGGTGCAAGATGTTGCCAATCTGAGAAGACTGGACACTTAAAGCAGCTTTTCAAAACAAAAATGCTGCAGAAAATAAAAAGCAAGCAAAGTCTGAAAAAAAACTGGAAATTCAAGAAATTTAGAAATACATGAAGTAAAAGCTGCAAGACCGATTATAAACTATTTATTATAAGATTTGTTTTTATTTGTCAAACTTGCATGTCCAATCAAGAATTAAACTTGGGGCCCAGATCTTCAAGTGTAAGGTCAGGTTACTATTACACTTGGCCACAAACAGTGAGAGTTCTGAGATTTTAATTAGTAAAGGATTTGAAGAGCATCTGTGTGGAGCAGAAATGCAATTATATGGCTACAAAGAGTAGATGATATTCTGTAGAAAGACAATGGGACAATTCCAAAATTGAAGGAAAGTTTAAGAAAGATTATTTTGCTTTAAGATGCTAGTTCCTTATGTGTATATACACTCTCTCAGGAGGGTACCTCCCATATACTGCTGAAGAAAATTTAAATAATAGCTTGACAGAATGCTATATAATGTAATATTACCTGCCCAAGAGCCAACTGGGCAGAGCTTCTAACAGTTTCCAAACCTAGTGGTAAGTTCAGGATATGTGTAGATCTGATGCAGCAGCAGTCAGAAGAGAAGTCTAGCCAAACTCTTCAATGAATGACATTGACAAGTTCTGCCAGGCTAGCTTGCTTTTCTCTAAACAAGGCAGTAAGTTTTTTTTCTTTTGCAAATATCCTTGGGTTACAAGTCAAAGCTTGTAATATCAAATATACCATTCTTCATTATTTCTGAATTAATCACTTTCCTTTTGGGGTATCATTAGCATAGTGATATTTTCATGCACAATATCTCTTTGTAAAGTAGAATGAAGTTACTTATCAGATGCATGACCTATTTAGTTCTACAGAGGGCTTCAAACTGGGGGTTGATCTTGGAGTTTATGAAGTTTGAAAGTATTACAATGAAGGTTTCCCATTTAATGTGAGTGTATAAGATTATAAATTAAACTCTAAGAACATAATATCTCTCTCTCTCTCTGTTGGATAATAGATGCTCAAAACAAAAACTATAAGTGACTTTGCACAACTGCAATGTTCAATGATGGCCAGCGATGTATGGGAGCAGCCAACCAAGTACGGAAGTTTAATTAAAATTTGATTACAATTCGTAACTTTGAAGTATTAAGCATACAATAGCACTTCAGCAGATAAGTCACTCACTTTGTCGTATGAGTAGGTGCTTTATAATCCCAGGTTTCACTCAGTAATGGCTGCTGATGTATTCTATACAGGTTTAGCAGCAGAACTCCTTCAGGTCCAGCATGTGATGGGATAAGGAAACTAGCATAGCTTCCTTCCAGTAAATGAACTATAACAGAACAACTTTCAATTGATCATAGATAAAGAAGCATTGGTGATTTGTCAGATGAGATTGGAGCTTCTCATTATGAAAGAGAATCAATTTTCTGTTCTATCATTGGATTCCAAAAATATTATCAAACTCATTTATGTATCCAAAGATTAAGGCTTGCAATGATTCTTGAGATCATAATGCAATGAGAGGGAAACTCAAATCATAGCTGACACATTGTCTACAACTGCAGTTGATCAAGATTAAATGGATGATTAATCCTTAGTTATGAAGTAGACACCTTTTCATTCATCAGAAGCTTTTTTACTAGCTTCAAAGTAGTTTTGCTTTTTTTTATAAAGGCAGGAACAGGAAATGTGACTACAAGATTGTTTGTTTGAAATGTAACACAAATGATTAGCTGCTGATAATTTATCACGAACAAAGGGAACATTTTACCATAGCAGATATTCTAGTCTTTTAATCAGCAGCTAGTGTTACTGAAGACAAAAGATGATCTTGGATCTGTGGAGGTCATGTGGGAATATTGGGTGTAGAGCTCATATACAGCAAGCTATATAGTAGCCAGGAATTTCAAAAGAAATTAAAAATTAATTCATTTACCATATCTGCAATCAATCAGTCACCACCAGAACCTTTAGTATTTCCTTGACTCTCAGGTAGAGCAACTAAAAGTTGTGACAAGATGATTTCAACTTTCAAAGGAAGGCATACTTGATCACAGTAAACGTCTATTTGAAGTGATGAGAAGATACCAGATTTCATGATACAACAGCTGAAAATGACTTTTTTAAATTACTGAAGAAAAGCTTTTATGTATGTCCTTTTCCAGAAGATATTGTTGGAACACAGCCTGAAACAGCTAATGAATGAAGAGGCTTTGAGCTTCACCTTGGAATCTAGATTCCATCATGTTACTACATCTCCGTTTGGGCTTGGATGAAGAGAATTTGAGACAATGGAGACAGTCTAAGGTTTCAAGGATTAAGAATAGTAGTTGGCATTCAGGTTTACTGGGCTGAAGGATAAAAATCCATTGCTACAGCCAAACCTCAGACTAAATATGACATTGAGACCATAAGAAAGTAGAATAATAAAGGTTAACTGATAAAGAGAAAACAGAAAAACTGGTATAATTCCCAGCAAAGAGGGAAAACTCATCAGCTTTGTCAAGCCAGAAGCTATGCAAGCATGATTGGAAGTTTGAAGGCACAGTCCCCAAACCGGCAGAGCAGTTACATCCTTGTTCAGAAGGAACAATGTTTTAAATTTGAGGCAGCAAGATCAAACTTGGGATGTTGAGAAAAGAACTACATTGATACCAATCTACAAGTTGTGGAAATGGTTGAAAACCATCCCCATGAATCAGTGGTAATTACACAAGACCAGCACAAGTGCAAAATACCACTGATTCAACCTAATGAAGTTTGGACTTAGTGATAATGTAAATTGTTTAATTATTAAATGTTAATGCAAAAGTTAGTAGAAACATGGGTGGGAGTAGGAGAGATGTAGTAATGAAAATAACTGGATATATATCATGATGCAATGGTGATATCAGTCACATACTGGAGACTGGATAATGGTGGAATATCTGCACTTGTAATACATGTACCTACACAGAACAATATTAAGTACAATGGTGTAAATAGAAAAATATGTTTGCAGAAACTTACTATAGTTAAACCACAGTCAATAATAACTAATAACAATCCAGCAACAGACAGTTCTCCTCCTTGTCCCATATGGCTATCTCGACCAAGTGCAGAATAGACCACATCACCAGCTTCGTGACAAAACACAAACCAGTTTGCAATGATAACTGACCGTGCACTATTAGGTTTCATTGGCAAGGTATAAATTACTATAATTCAGGCTATATTACTCTAAATTGATGAACAACTGTGTGGTAACGCTTAAGGTTATCCCATATTGAAGTCGCTACAGTGTAAAATGTAATAATGTGGAAAGGTGGCATAAATGGTCTCAGTATCATCAACCATTAGCATCAGAAAACCGTAGTCTCAATACTATTTGTATAGTTTCACTTATCCAATGATTTAACATAGTAAATGCTCAGATTGAAAAAGAACTCTAATGTACTTTGGTTTAACATAAAACACTGTCCTAGTCTTAAATTTAAGACAATGGGATAATAGAGTAACTTTTTGTGCTACATCATGTAATTGAGCATGACTCTGACTAGCTAAATTATAAATGCCAGTGGTCTTTAATTGAATAACAATCTACTAAATAAGTTTGTATTTAATAATTTTAACTAGAAATTTTACTAAATATAAAGATTATCCTATACTAAAACAGAATAACAACTAGAACTACAATTCTATAAGCTTTCTCTGGCTCTCGTTACACCACAGTATCTATTGGCTTTATTATTGACTCCTCAGAATCTGAGTATGCCTCCAATCTGCCATTTAAATTATTTGATTGGACAGAGCCAAAACATGTTTTCTTTGTAGCTTTCAGACATTTTATTAAATAACACCCTACATAGAAATCAAAGCCATTGTGAACTGAGCTGTCATTTTTGTATGAGAATTCAAAGACAACTGTCATCCTGTTCATAGCTGACAAGTGTTGTACAGACAAGAACTACCCAAAGCAAATAGATGCCAGGAAATGCTGCTTGTAAATAATACATTTTTTGAAGTGACCATTTTCAAATTAGGTTATTCATTATTGTCTGTAGCTTTAGGGCTATATAGTACTCAACACTTTAAATTAATGGTTGGATGCCTAATTATTGTGAATGTCTATATGTGTGAATAGAATACTCATGGGTGATTATTGCTGAAAAATGAAGTTGCTTTGTCTAATTTTTGACATCAGTATTTCCCATATTGCAATGACTTTAAATCTGGGTGAGGGCAGATATGATGATTTGAGTGATACTATGCAACAGTCACCTATAATTAGCCATGAAGTATATGAGCTATTTTGGAAATAAAGCTAATTGTGTAAAACTGAGGAACTTCTTCAAGACCAATATTATTGATGATCCGTTTGTCTTTTATGTTGAGAGAATAATAGAGGCATCCTGTTTTTGTTTTGTTTTAAAGCTGCTGATCTTCTAAATAGCCAAGATCATTTGAATTATTTTTGGAAGTCAACTACCAAAATCATTTCCTTTTTTCTACCAGTTGAAAGTTATATTTCATTTTTTTCCTGTGAAAAGCACAATTTCCTGCTCTGAATGGACCCAGACCTTGTTCTGAAATCTGCTGGTATTATGTTTGAACTAATGCAATATATTGCATGAAGTGATTTTTCTTTGGCCATGATAATTTGTCACAATGACTGAACCAATCCATAGGTATGGATTTTGCTTGAACCTGTTCCTGATATTAGCATAGTGAGTCTAAAGCATGAGTGTGCCTCACCAGTCATTTAGTCTTTGAATTCTGAGTTGCAATGATTTATTGTGATTATTTCAAATTGTATAGCCATTGAAGGTTGAAGAAAAAGATCCAATATAGATTTGAAGTTAATGTGTACTAACAAGTGAGTCAGTTTAAATGGTATGGATTGGGTTTTAACAAAAGTTAGTTTTTCAGTACTTTATTCTACTCTTATAAAATAATAGTGAAGCACTTGGTATTTCTGGCTCTTTCCCAATGCACTGGCCTAAAAAATATTCAAGCTTATGTGCTTTTTGAGTGTGGGAACCAATCTGGTATCTTAATGGGTGGACTACAGTTGCACACGATATTGGATCTTGGTTTACTGTCAAGCTGGTGAAGAGAAATGGAATATTGGACTGCTACAGCACTAATAGAGGCAGGGATTTGATGAATGGAGTAGCTTTGAATGTGATATTGGGAGAAGAAACAATACTGCACTTCATTCACATTTTCCATGAATGAATGTTTTCAAACATTTCCTATGTTTCTAAAGTTTACAGCACCTCTCCTTGGCCTTTTTTGTCAGTCCACCAGTAAATTTGATTTTCCTAGACCTACTTGTTGCTGTCTGCCTTAGCAAACCAATATTGCTGATGAAATTAATGCATAGTTTTTTAAAAAAGAAAATTCCCATGACTGGCAGCCTACATTTGATTCAGCTTTGTGTATACACCAATTAATCAAGAGGCTGTTTTAAGATCTAAAACAGGTACTATATTAAATTTCTGACCATGAACTGGTTTAAAACAAGTGAAATTATTTTCATAAGTCAACATAAAGTCTCAGCTTATGTGCCATAAATGGAATTGAGCGATTAATAGAATGTTATCATGCTGATTGTACTCAGAGGTGCTAAATATCACACTTGCGTTCAGCATGATTTCTTTTAACAAGTAAATAACGTCACAGAAGCTTTGAAAAACAAGACAAAATATTGATGGTAAAAAGGCTTACATTTTGAACTCTTGTCGAGTTAATTATTTTGCAATCTGATAATATGCAAGACTTTTGGAAACACTTTAGTAGACTTCCCGATGTGATTAGATGCGAATGCATGAGTTGGTATTCACCCAATCCATTTTAGAAACTGATTCAGAAGCTTAAGTTAAAGGTATTAAATTATGAATGTTAGATGAATTGCGATGATATTACTTTTTTCTGCTGAAAGAAGCCCTTCAAGTCAAGTCACATTAATCTCAGCATCACCAAGCTATCCTCTAATATAGTCCTTAGTATTGGCTTTTTCTGTCGTCATCGTCGTCGTCTTCCTGTTACAATTTGCTGCTCTTGTACAGTAGCGACCTAAATAAATCCATAACTATCTAGACTTGGAAATTAATTGTTTCTGAATTAAAACATAACTACTGAATGACACTCAAACTGAATGAAGTTATTATTCAGTTTAAGTTTATTATCAACTAATCTAAAGTAAATATGGATTTTTTTTTTTGTGGAATGAAAGTTATCCTTTGACCACAGAACAACAAACTTTTTACTAGTTTTGGAGTAAAAGATGCATCAGGAGGAATTCTCCGAATTTTGGAGCTTGAGCCTGACTTATTGTGCCAGTTAATTTTTATATTTATGTATCAGATCAATAGAACAGCATTTTTTAATTTGGAGTGGGCTGCTGATTTATGTAATCTTTAGAAAAAAAATTAGATTTGTTTGCACTGGTTCATGAACTTGTCATGTATCAAATAGGAATATCAGCTGATAATTTGGTATCATGAGCCCAAAGCTAAACAAAGATAATCTATCCTAAAGGTACCTAATAGATACAAAGTAGATTTAGTTTGGTTTTATATTGTAATCAAATTGCATTGCATTCTGATTTTTCTAAATGACAGTATAAGTCTGATCTGAGGACAATATAGATGTGAGATCACATTCCATATCAAAAACCCAAGTTAGAATAAAATAGCAATTTTGATGAATAATACTTTCACCACTCTTGTGGAGAGTAGCTATTTATTGCAAATATTTCAACCTTTAACATGAAAACATCAAGTTTTCTTGCTCTATGCAGAGCAAAGGATGAAACTGTGTAACAAATTACGATTTCATACTATGAACATTGCTGTCTTAAGAAGATCTGTCATGCAGTAGTCCTCCTTCTGAGGCTTTGGAAAGAATGATGTTTTATTTCATAGTAGACTTCAAAGTGTCTTGTCATCTGATAATATTTCTGTTCATATGCTATTACTAATTTCTCAAAATATATTTTAATCTACATAATTGAGACCGTGCATAAAACAAAATCAGAAATATTCTAACAATGACCAAAGCAGAACATTTACCAATCAGCAACATTCTCTAACAACACTTGCCCATCCCAATACCTCATCTGATACATCTAATTAAGCATAGATGTTTGCTTCTGGATCTATGCCTAAGTGAACAACAGCTCCAACTTCATTGAAAAATGGTCAAAGAATTTGAAATTCTGACATTCTACGATTAAGTTCCAATAAATAATGATTGTTAACAGTGAAAGAACATTGTCTGGATATTTGGTATGAATCTAAATCATTAACGAAGAAAACCTTTACCAAAGAAGATTAACCTGATTGTTCCTGACAATCTAATTAGCCATGATCTTATTAAATGGTGGAGCAGGCTCGAAATCCAAATGGCCTACACCGGCTCCTTGGTATTTAGAATTTTGCCACATTACTTTGTTAAACATGATTTGGTGAAGCCAGTGTTGGCCTGGTGTATACAAAGTTAATAATCACACAACCTGGTGTTGTGATTTTTACTCTGTTAAAGATTACTAATTTAGCAATTTTGTTGTAGTTACTTTTAATAACCAGTCACAGGAATATTTAGTGCAAGTTTTTGATCGCTTATTCATGTTTATGCAGGGAGAGAGTCCATTTCAGACAACTGGAATGAAAACTCTGCTGAATACAAGATATATCAATTCAGACACCTTTTAGTCACATGCAAATTTCAACCTTATCAGCACATAATGATGCAATTATCAGATGCCTGGAAATATGTATGTAGGGCTACATCTGCCCAGACAGGAATCACTCAGTCTTATCCTAGTGTGACAATATTTGCTTCAACCCTTATCAGTTTATTGTACCTCCACCATTTTGTCTCTTAACCAGTTAATCCTTCATATTTTCCAAGGCTCTTCAAGTCTTTCAGGGAAAATTCCTGTTGTTCTCATCCTTTATGGTGTTGAAGATTCATCTGGTGAAGTCTTCTCTTTCAATTTTACTGTGGTCATAGCAATCTTTTATTTAACTCTTTTATAGTCTAATTAATTCTTTAATTTTAGCTAGTTTACATTAGCTGTTTAAGCAAAACACTTTTTGAGTCTGACTTTGCCTAGAAGTGCAGAATAAATATTGCTTAGAAATTATTTGATTTTATTGAAGCTTTTTACCTTTTTCTTTCAGTAGGGCAATTTACTGAACTTACCAATTGAAAGGGAAAAAAAGTTTCTATTAATGATAGTGTGATTGGGAAGTAGGTTTTTTTTTTAGAGGCATTAGTGTAGTGATTGTTATTAGATCAGCCAGGTGGACTGAGAATTAGAGTTCCCTGATTGGAGCTGTTAATCTGATCCAATCAGGGAGCCCTGGCTGACTGACAAGATCAGGGATGTCATCGCTACCCTCCTGTTTTGCTTTTTTTTTTAATTACACAACATTACTCTTTGAGAAGGGCACTGCTTGTCACTGGCCACTCAGTTGTTTCCTTCCTTTCTGGTGGTGGATTTTGAATAAAGATTTATGCACTTGTTCTTCACTGTGTCCTATACCTGCACACACACCAACATGGGTGCTAGGGGAAAAATAAACACTACTGCTGTTAGGCAAAAGTGTGGGGGAAATAAAAAAGACAAACAGGAGTGTCAGACGTCATGTTTACTCTGAGATCTGCCTCTGAGGGAGTTGAATCAGTGTGTGAAGGACTGTCCTTTGTTGAGAAGGGAACTGCTTGTCACTGGCCACTCTCGTGTTTCTTTCCTTCCTGGTGGTGGATTTTGAATAAAGATTTATGCACTGCACTAGTTCACTGTGTCCTACACCTGCGCACAATGCTGGGGGAAAATGAGCACTATTGCTGTTGGGCATTAGTATGAGTGTGGGGAAAGAACAAGGGTGTCAGAGGTTCTGTTCACTCGGAGCTGGCTGAGTGAGCTGGATCAGTGTCAAGGACTCACTGTAAATAAAGGGTAACTTTGTGATGGGATACTGGTCTCTGGAATTAATTCACCGTGAAGCATGCATCAATTAAAATTGACTGACCGTTAATTGCCAGGTTTTGTTTAAATCTTAAACTGGGCAGATGACTTTTCAGGGCAATGTCTTGGCTATTTAGAGAATGGCTATCATCTATTTTATCGAGTGGAAACCAGTGTAGTAATTCTTAGAGTCAGGATTATTCAGCAAATGTCCAATCAGAAATCACAATGTTGGATAGTGTATTGAGAGTTTTGTAGGCACACTTAACCTGTTTTGACAATGTCAGTGGAAGCTGTACTAACTTTTCTATCTACAGACGCTGCTAGACCTGTTGTTTCTCCAGACTTTCTATTACAGTTTAAAAAAAGGTAGCTGCTTTGGTAATTTACAGTTTTTCAGTGATTTAATGATACAAAAGAGGAGTCATTTTAATGCCTTCACACCTGTGCTGAGAGCCCTAAGGTTAAAGGAACTCAAAGAAATGGATTGAGGTTAGGCTAGGGAGGGATTTGAATGAAAAGATTACAATTTCAAAGGCTGAAGCCATTTAATATCTCCTAGGTACAAAATGCAGCTCTCTACTAATTGGAAATGTAATACCTCTAATTATGTGTTCCTTTATTTTAACACTTCGCAGTGATGTGCTAAGACATTGTACTCCAGTTTGTAGTGTTTTAAAGCAAAATAAGATGAAGTGCCAACTTGAATATTTTCTTTGATTGCTATGTACAGACTTTGGGATTTATGAACTTTAAGTTACCTTTTCTTTTCATTCAGTTTGTCTTTTCCTGGTAGTTGGAAGCATAAATGTTACTTTCATCAGGATTCAGAATTAGGACTAGAGATTACAGAATAATGTACACAGTTATTCTGAATTGATCGAGAGGTCTGGAGTATAACAAAGTTTTAAAATATTTTACTAATGAGCTTAATATTCTGGACCATGTTTTAATATGGGAACAGGAATATTGGCTATAAGTTACATAAAGGAAATAGAAGACAGAGTTTAGCAGAGTCTAAGGGAAGATTTGACAGACCTGTTCAGAACCATGACTTGTTTACATAAATGGAGAGAAATATGTCCCCAATGGCAAATGGGTCATTCGACTCAGAATATACAGACAGAAAGTGATCAAAAAAAGAACCACCGATGAGATGATGAAAATGCTTATTGTGCAATTAGTTGTCAAGATCTGGAATGCATTGAGTGAAAGAATGATGAAAATAGATTCAGTAATAAAGTTCAAAAGTGAATTGTTTAAATTGAATGGGAACTTTTGTAGAGCTATAGGGAAAGTGTAAGGGAGTGAGACTAATGGTATTGGCTCTTCCAAGAGCTAGCAAAACAATCCTCCACAGAAGGAATGAAGCTGGTTGTATCATTCTATAATGTAAATTAAATGCAAATCTGAGTAAGACTTGGATTATAATTTAACATCCATCTAATATTTGCCTCCAAACTTTGAACAAATGATTTTGGGAGATAAAAGTGAACATTTACTCCGACATGTGTTTGTGCGAATGTTCCAGAAAGAATTAAATACTTTAATTCTGGAAGAAGTGCAACTGAATGTAATGCATTGATAATTTTTAAACCATTGTAATGTTTTGAGTGCACGTCTTTGTTTCAGAAGAAATTATTCAAACTAGTGTATTTCCGTTTTGACAATACTACCACATTATCATGTTAATCTAGAATTCCATGAATAGGATTTTTAGAATCATTGTCTTAAGGCATAACACTCTGATAGCAACAATAGTTTGGATATTTAAATGAAAAGGCTAAATTGGGAGTTTTTAAAAGCATTTTTTGTATTTCTAAGCATCATCTTGCTGTGAGCATTTGCATGGAATGTTGCCTCTCTGGTTGCTATATTATGAAATTGAGTAAGTTAGTATATGATGACTGTGTTAAGGAGATATAATGGTACAGGAATTTTCAGTATAGAGGAAAATAACTTTGAGAAAATAAGTTTTTAAATCACCTTAATCCCTGTGGCAAAGGAAAAATCAAATCTGAATAGGAACACAAGTGAAATTTCACAACTGCCAAATTAAAGTTAAGCTAAATAACGAATAGCTTTTGTTTTCCATTGAATTAAACTTTCATAGAACAAGCACAATTTCCTATATGATGGACTCCAAGTAATCTATTTCATTTTTTTTGAGGAAAAATTCTGCGAAGTTGCTCCCTATTTCAGGGATATGTCAAGTGAAGTTCCATACTTAATCTATTTTTGTGCATCAGATTAGTTGCCAGTTAGATGACCATCCACCGATCTTATTGTCTAGGAAATATTCAAATACTTGTATTACAGTTTTCAACCATTCATTTTCAAACCTTAATCAATAGCACTGAAATTGTAATGGCAAATATATTGACACCACATATTGAGGTCTTTTGTCATTGTTTGATATTCCTGTCACCAAAGGATTTATTTGGTGTATCCAAATACAGCCAGGTTCTAGATCTTGAGACATGTTACTTGTCTTGCTAGTTTCTTTTGTATTCTAAATACTAATGCATCAAAAGTCATCTAAGATGAGACTAGATGAACTTCTCTATTTTGTACTTAATAACCTTGTCTCTTCTCCCAATTATCATTTTAAAAACACAATGAAAATTAAATTTTTTGAAAAGAAAGATAAATAAGATTTTTACAGGTAGTGAGGAGCAGATTAGTTAATGTTTGATATTTCTTACCCAAAACACCCAAATTCCTCTATCATATCTTTTTGGAGTCCCTCCCTCTGTCTCTACTTATACAATGGTCTGTCTCTTTGATTCTTCCTTCTAAAGTGCATTTCCTACATTAAATCTCTATTGGCCAAGTTTGGTCCTTCCACTTCACTTATCTGTGTCCTCTTCGCAACAGGATCTCTCAAATTCTTTTTGTCTCCTCAGCAAATTTGGAAATATTACACTCCGCAACCCCCTTCAAATCATAATATAGACAGTAAGTAATTGAAACCCTGGGACTGATCCTTATGACTCTACTAGTTGTGTTCCCAACCTGAAAAATACTGTCTGATAACCAATCCTCAACCCTCACTAATAAATTTAGTCCCAGTGTCATGACCTCCTATTGTATGTAATAAACATACATGACATCTTTATTAAATGCCTTCTGGAAATTCAAACAAGCTACATCTACAGGTTCCCCTTTATCCACTCTGTTTGTTATACCCTCAAAATAAACTCTAGAAAACTTATCATCCTTTTAATCAATGTTGACTCTTTGTTTGATTACACTAAGCTTTTCTAAAAGTCCTGCATTTGTTTTCCTTAATAACAAACTCTAGTTTTTCCTAATTACAGATGTCAGGTTATTAATTATAGTTTTCCTTCTTTCTGACTCCCTCCCTTTTTTAGCTGGGACATCTTGGTACAGTTTTCCATATGCTGGAAATCTCTTGGAATCCCACGTTCTGAAATATTTCAATCAATGTCTTTGCTATCTCAGATTTTTCCTTTTAAAACCCTTTGATTAATGCCATTAGGTCCTGTGACATGGTGACAAGGCTATGAACTGCATCCTGCATCAACCCAGATACTTGGTGGAATGTAGACAGTGTGGGTATGTATTCTGGTGAACACTTTGCTGTGATAGCTCTGCAACTGGCCAAGCAAGAAGTATCAGCAGTTGACACTGAGGACTGCCAGAATTCACCACCACCTCCACCCCGAACAGGTAAACTTGTAGTGGTAGAAGTCAGGGACTTCATCCAAATGTACAGAATATAGCAGCAGCACATAGGCATATGGGATGCAATGGCCCACACTATGCAGCAGCTGTATCAGTTTGTCAAATCCTTTGACTGTTTGTTTGTCTGCCCCATCAGGGGATGTTGAAATTGTGCATACCCCCCTCATCTGTACTGAAGGCACATGACTGTAGGGTGAGGAGCTTTCAGTCCAGTCTAGATGTCCTGTCCTCAGAGACAGGACAGTGTCAGCAAGCATCCAGCTGGAGTGGAACCACCAATAGGTCCCTCTGCATTTTTCACTTGGGACAATGTAAACATGACTGGGCCCTCCAACTCCCCTTGCAATTCTACAATGCTTGGAAGTTCAAGGTGAGGAGGGTCAACTTGCTTCCAAATATCTCCTAAATATTTGGCTTGTTTCCAGGGTTATCTCACCAAACCTTCGGGACCCCTACTCTTGGGAAATAAGGCAGGGCAGGTGACCGGGGTGTCAGTGAGGGAGCACTGTGGGGCCAGTGATATAATTCTATTAGTTTATAGCGATGGAAAAAGATAGACCTGATGTAAAAGTTGAAGTTCTAAATTGGAGGAAGGCCAATTTTGATGGTGTCAGGCAAGAACTTTCAGAAGTTGATTTGGATAAGATGTTCACAGGTAAGGGGATGGCTGCAAAATGGGAAGCCTTCAAAAATGAGATAATGAGCCCAGAGACCGTATGTTCCTATTAGGGTGAGGGACAAGGCTTGTAGATATAGCGGATGCTGGATGACTAGAGAAATTGAGATTTTTGTCAAGGAAAAAAAGTATATGTCAGGTATTGACAGCAGAGATTGAGTGAATCCTTAGAATATAAACACAATAAGAGTAAACTTAGGAGGGAAATTGGGAGGGCAAAAATGGGACATGGGATAGCTTTGGCAAATAGATTAAGGAGAATGCAAAGGGATTCTACAAATAGATTAAGGACAAAGGAGTAACCAGGGAGAGAATAGGGCCCCTTAAAGGTCAGTAAGGCTGCCTATGTGTGGAAATGGGGGAGATACTAAGCAAATATTTTACATCAGTCTTTACCGTGGAGAAGGATATGGAAGATTGAGAATATGGGGAAATACATAGAAACATCTTGAAAAATGTCTATATCTCTGAGGTAGTGGTTCTGGATGTCTTAAAACATATTGTTATGGACCAGGCCAGACCCCACACACCACTCCCCACCCCAAAACATTTCCAGAAAGTAGCCAGCATCCTAACTTTGCTAGTTGGTTTTAGCAGATGTAAAGTGGATATTCCAGGATGGATGCAGCTGGCCCAATCACTTCGTTTTAAACAAAGTTGAATTTATTTGCAAGATTGCCGAATGAAACACAAATAAAAGAGAACAGAATAGAGTTATTGACCTATCTGAACACCCAACAGATTATCCCAACTTAATGATGCTGTTCCAACAACTTGCAACAATCCCCATAAACATCTCTTGGCAAAAAAGGAAAAAACAAACAGGAGAGATGTCAGAGATATTCCATTTGGAACACCTTCTTCCATGCAGCTGTTTCTTTGACTAGCAGCCTCAAAACTGACAGACTACTTGCTCTGAACAGCCAGACTGCTAAAACCAAACCAAAACAGTAAAGCTGAGATAGGAGAACTATCCACTTTCCTCTCATTATACAAATGTTTTTTTTAAACGTGAAAGCCTTTTTCCTAAGGCAGTTTATGTTGGCTATAATCAAAATGGCCCTGACCTAAAAGGACAGCATAATTTTGTTGAAAGAACCGCATCATGACAACACAAAGGTGTATAAATCCCCAGGTCCTCATCAGGTATAACTTAGAACTCTGTGGGAAGCTAGGGAAGTGATTCCAGGCCCCTTGCTGTGGGATTTACATCCTCGATAGCTGACAGACTGGAGGTTGGCTAACGTGGTGCCATTATTTAAGAAAGGTGGTAAGGAAGCCAGGGAACAATAGACCAGTGGGAAAGTTGTTGAGGGAATCCTGGGGGTCAGAATTTACATGTATTTGGAAAGGCAAGGACTGATTAGGGATGGTCAGCATAGCTTTGTACATGGGAAATTATGTCTTGCTAGCTTGATTGAGTTTCTTTTGAAGAAATAATGAAGATTCATGATGGCAGAGCAGTAGACATGATTTATATGGACTGCAGTAAGACATTCAACAAGGTTCCTTTTTATTGTAGACTGGTTAGCAAGGTGAGATCACAGGGAGAACTAGCCATTTGGATACAGAACTGGATCGATGGGAGAAGATGGAGGGTTGCTTTTCAGACTGGAGGCCTGTGACACAGTGTGACAAAAGGATGAGTGCTGGGTACACTACTCTTTCCAATTTATATAAATTAATTAGATGTGAATGTAGAAGGTACGGTTAGTAAGTTTGCAGATTATACCAAAACTGAAGGTGTTGTAGACAGCGAAGAAGGTTCTCCAAGTATTGTGGGATCTTGATCAGATGGGCCGAGGAATGGCAGATAAAGTTTAATTTAGATAAATGTGAGGTGCTGCATTTTGGAAAAGCAAATCAGGACAGGACTTCTACATTTAATGGCAAGGTCCTGGGGCGTGTTGCAGAAAAGAAGAGACCTTGGAGTGCAGATTCACAGTTCCTTGAAAGTGAAGCCATAGATAGACAGGATAGTGAAGAAGTGTTTCATATACTTGCATTTATTGGTTAGTGCATTGACTATAGGAGTTGGGGGGGGTCGTGTTGTGGCTGTACAGGACATTGGTTAGGCCACTATTAGACTAGTGCATGCAGTTCTGGTTTCCCTGCTATAAGAAAGATGTTGTGAAATTTTAATTTTGATTTAGAGGCTAACTTTGTGAAATTTTTAAAGGGTTCAGAAAAGATTTATAAGGATGTTGCCATGGTTGGAGGGTTAGAGTTAGAGGGATAGGCTGGGGCTATTTTCCCTGGAGGCTGATGGGTGATTGTTTAGAGGTTTATACAATCCTAAGGGGCATGGGAAGGGTGAATAGGCATGGTCTTTTCCCCAGAGTAGGGGAGTCCAAAGCTTGAGGGCATAGGTTTCAGTTGAGAGGGGAACAATTTAAAAGTGACCCAAGGGGCAACTTTTTCATGCAGAGTGTGCATGCATGGAAAGAGCTGCCTGAGGCTGGTAAAATTACAACACTTAAAAGGCATGTGGATTGGTGTATGGATAGGAAGCATTTAGAGGGTATAGACCAAATGCTGGCAAATGGGACTAGATTAAGTTAGGATATTTCGTCAGCATAGATGAGTTGAACCAAAGGATCTGTTTCCATGCTATACAGCTCAATAACTCTGACCAGTGGGTTCCACTTCCATACAGACTCCCTCCATCCCAGATGTGCAAGTAAGCACAAATCCAATATGAAGTGGAAGGAAGATAAAGAAGAAAATCTACTGAGGCCACATTTAGTGCTACTGGTGATACGACTTCTATCAACAAGTTACTTATATATAAAAATTCCTTTTTATAACTGTCATGTATATGTGTGTCTGTGAAGGCATACATGCGTTTCACCAGTATTTGGCAGTACTTCATATGCCCCATGGTTGGATAACTGCTGACAGCCTATTTGCACCATCTGGTACCAACCGAAGAGGTGCATGCACATAGCATTAGATCACAGTGACACCCTTGTCCTTCCTCATTCAATCATTGTAATATTTGGCTTCTTCTGAGTACAAAGGTGTACATATCAATGAGTAGTTTAGCAGTGATTGTGTCAGGCAGATGCAACATACAAAGGGTTGAATCCTGTAGGATAGTCAAGGAATAGGCAATCTGACTGTCTGTGCTATACATTACATGGATCTTTAAAAGCCAATCATTATTAGCTGCAGTTCCCATTCTTATTAGTTAAATCACCTCACTCACTTTGAGTTTTGTTAAAGCTGTTGCTTCCTATTGCATGATGGGCAGCAATTGTGTGCACTAATCTGCATTTACATCTGCCTATTTACCCACCCATCCTGGCACATGAGGTGACTGTGCCAAAGTGTGGTCAGTTGCTATCACTCTTCCAAACCCCAACCAATCTCTAAAACCAGGGTGCTCTTGGTCACTAATGATACCCACTTTCCCAGCTATTTCACCCTGCTGACCCCAGCTTCAGACTTGTACTACACCTTTACAGATCCTGCAGCTTCCTTTTTCTTTTTCCACCCACCACCTTCCTCACACTACCCCAACAGGCTCCAAGAGTTACCCCACAGGAATGGACATAATTGCCTCCACACTATTATCTGTGGGAAAAACCTGTTGGACTGACCACAGATAATCCTTTAACTGATAGGACCAGACAGTATTGGGGAAGACTTATCCAGACTGTCACAAGTACATCTTCCTGACTACATTGATTTGGATCACATTAACCCTACCACCAGACTCACTGATATGGAGCCAACTGACTATCTGTTACCATTCCTTTGACTACACTTCCATTAACTGACATGGCAGGCAGGCTGCCCTTGACTTGTGTGTTGTGACCTCCTGACTTCCATGCACTTTACCCACAGGCTTGCATTAGAGTGATTTCTCAATGCTTCACCTCTCTAGCTTCCTAAACAAGTTTAAAGAAGCCATCCCCTACAATAAGCCAGCAATACACAGGATCTGCTCAGATGAGGAGCAATACACCAAACACCTCCAGAAGCTAAAAGATGCCCTTCTAAGAACAGGATGTGATGCTGAACTCATCAATCGCAAGTACTAACATACCACAATGAATAACTGCATTAACTTTCTCAGAATACAAACATTGGAAATGACTGTCTTTTGATGTCCAATACTTCCCTGGAGTGGAGAAACTACACCATGATCTTTGCAGCCTTCAACATATCATCGATGACACCAACATCTTGCCACGGCCATCCCTAGACTTCCACTTCTTCCCTCAAACAACTGCCACATCTCAAAACAGCCTTCAGGACAACAACACCACACAACCCTGCCAAAGCAACCACTGCAAGACATGACAGATCATCACTTGTGGGAATACCACCCACCACGTATATGGTATGTACTTGTGTGACCCGGCCAATGGTGTTTACTTCGTATACTGCAGGAAAAGAAAGATGTCCTGATGCAAGTTATATCAGTGAGATTATGCAGATGCTACAACAATGGATAAATGGACACCACAGAACAATTACCAGGTAGGAGGTTTCCCTCCCAGTCAGGGAGCACTTCAGCAGTCAAGGCTGTAATCTTCCGATAAGCATCCTCCAAGGTGGCCTTCGAGACACACACACTTCTGTACCCGTCAAGATGGCCTCAACCATTATCTTGGATTCATCTTGTAATACATGTAACCCCACCATACTTTTGTGTTTGTAAAATCATTTTCCTTACTGTTCTGTTTTGACACTATCACCTTGATAAGTTTGTACAGGTTTGGGTTTCTTGTTATTTTGGTTAGACCCTCCTAATGCAATTCTTATGCCTACTGTGTTATTCCAGCCATTTGGTTTATCTCTAGCATCATCTTATTTTTGATTTTATTCTTTTAATTATCTCTCTGCCTTAATTAATTGGATCATGGGTCATGCTTTCACTTGCCATTCAGCTGATTATGCTTTACTTACACCGTTTGACACTTTTGGTCACCTACAAAGACTTGTTAGTCAGCCTGTTGACACTCCACTCAATCAATTTGTATTTTCTTTTGACACTCTTCATTACCTGGCATTACCTTGCAGTGATCTCTCCACCTATAAATGTTGTGCCTTTGTGCTCCACTCTACTTCACCTGATGAAGAAGCAGTGCTTAAAAAGCTTGTGATTTCAAATAAACCTGTTGGACTATAAAATGATGTCATGTGACTTCTGACTTTGTTCACCCCTGTACAACACTGGCACTTCTACTCCATGCACTTAGCTAGGACTGCTCCCCTAAGACTTTGTGTGTGCAGCAAGCTGGCATCCATATTTCAATGTATTTACCACGTATGCTGCTTGCACATGGAACAGGTATGAGATTGACCTAGCATACTGTCATTTTGCAAGGTTTGGGTCTCCTACACAGTTCTGTTCGCAGTAAGGCAAGTTGCCTGTTTTTGTGACTGTTAGTTGACACGGCAAGGCAAAGCAGGAATGTTATTATCATGCAGGTATGCAGTGTGCAAGGGAGTGCTAAGACAGCAAGCAACTATCCCAAAGATGCAGCTTGGTTCAATCTGTGAGCTGGGTGTCTTTTCCTGTATACAATGTCCTTTCTGCATCCTTACAACATCTGTTGCAAGTTTGCATTTCCAGAACATACTAGCAATGAATAGTGGAAGTGCCAGGCTGGTTGTGATGGGTAGGCCAATGCCAATGTCTGTGGAAGCCTTGGTCAGCTGGTGCCTGTGTTACTTACTGTCCAGAATGGAAGTCATTTGGAGCCAGTGGCAAGTTGAATCTGCCAGGTACCTGCTCTGGTTTTCTCAACAAGTTTTCCTGATATCTTGCTCATTTGTCAATAATAGTAAGACGGGAGTCTGACTATTTTCTTTTAAGAAAAAAAGCAAGTTGTGGCATTAAAAAAGCATTTAATAAGCATTCTTCGTCATCAATTGACATCTTGCTGCTACCTAAAGAGAACCTCACCACCCTCGTTGCAAAAAGCATATACAGGTAGTTATGCTATAATCCAAGTTTCGTTAACATTAATTCATTGTCTCCAATTCAATCGTGTTATAATGTTTCTAAAGCACAAAGTTTTAAAGCATTTATTCATTATAATGTGATTCCAGCCCCATTAGTTTAAATGATGCTGCTGTTACAGTTTTCTTAACACAGGAATTTACAAGAACGGATGCTGTGTAATTGCAAAACTGATTAATTTGAAGTAAGAATGGAAACATGGTGCTGGAAAAGCACAGCAGGTCAGGCTGGAGCAGGAGCAGAAGGGTCGATGTTTTGGGCATAAGCCCTCGACACTCCTGCTCCTTGGATGCTGCCTAACATGCTATGCTTTTCCATGTGCCCCACATTTAGACTCTGACTCTCCAGCATCTGCAGTTGTCATTTTCTCCTGTAATATGAAATAAGATGACCTTGACGTCAGGATACTTCACTGTATTTGTTGCCCAATTCTTGCTCGCATCTTGCCACAGACCATATCAGTTAGACCATAAAAAAAGATTCTGTCCTTTGTTTGTCATTGAGAGTCAGATAGAACTACTTCACGATTGAGTGAGCTGACATTATCTCCGGTAAAAAGACCCTCTTCCTTCCTCTTTACCCCCCACACAACCCATTCACCTTTCCTGCATGCAGGTGCATGAACCAATTAAAAAGGCAGATGGAACTTTGGACTTTATTGCTAGAGGGTTGGAGCTTAAAGGTAGGGAAGTCTTATTACAATTTGTGCAGGCTGTTGGTGAAGCCCTAACTGGAATATTACATAGTTTTGCAGCCCCGATGTAAACAAAAAAAAATACTGTTGTCGATTCACTGGGCTGATTCCTGGAACAACATGGATGACTTAACAAGAACAGCTAAATAAGTTAAATTTTATTTATTAGAGTTTAGAAACACGAGGGTTAATCTTATTAAAACATACAAAATTCAGAGTGGGCTTGACAGGATAGATATTGAGAAGGTATTTTCACCAATCGGGGAATCTCTAACAAAGGGATGTAGGAACTGAATGAGACATTCGTTTAAAGCTGAGATTTAAAGGAATTTCTTCTGAGTGGTGAATGTCCAATGCTTTATCTCCAGGAATTGCAGTGGCTAGATCATACAGCTTTAATAAAGGAGTTTTGTAATATCAGGGAGCTGAGGACTATAATGAACTAGCACAAAAGAGGAGTTGAGGCTTAGAACAGATCAGCCATGATCTTGTTGAATGATTACTAGGCCTGTGGGGCTGATTGGCATACTTCTATTTGTTATGTGCTTGCTTTCATTCCATCACTTTTGATTTTGGCTGTGCTGCAAGACACTTCAACCATGATTGAGGGAATGGTGGATGTAATTTGCTTGTCAACTTGAAAAATTACATTTGTAGTCCAAGTCTAAGTCATGAGTGTGGGAATTGCAATGCTAAGTGTCCAGGTAATATTTAAGATATGAATTTATTGTGTGAGTTGAGTGTTCGGGACTGTTGGTAAGCTTGTTTGATGCTTGTGGTGTTAATAACAGGCAAACATTAATAGTGCGTTGAAATCTCAATATCCATTTTGGTTAGTTATCAAACTTCACATTCAAAGCATTAAATTATCTTTTAGCAGAAACATGTGGACTATTACTACTGGTATGATATGCAAAGAAAATTAATGAACATTTGTTCAAGCAAAATAATGTATGAATTTTTACATGAGAAATGTTAAATTCCTCTGAATTGAAAATGTGTCTGTGTCTGTGAGTAATATGCACTCACGTGCTTTCCATAGAATGCCACAAGAATTTGTGACACAAGTAAGAAAACTTCTGGCTGGAAATTGATTCATTGCAATGTGGTGTCAATTATGGTGTTCATTGTATATAATGTCTTCAAATTTGCAATAAAAACAATTTCTATGATGAAGACCGGAAAAAAAGCCAAAGAGCTGTGGATTTTGGAAATCTTAAATAGATATATACTTAAAGAATGTGCAACCAACACAGAAATTGGAAATTGCTGGAAAAACCTCAGCAGACCAGGCATCATCTGTGGAGAGAAAGCAAAGTTCGTGTTTTAGGTTCAGTGATCACTCTTCAGGAGTTCTGCTCTGAACTTTAGAAGTTCTGAAGAAGAGTCACTGGACCTGAAATATTAGCTCTGCTTTCTCTCCACCGATGCTTCCTGACCTACTGGGTTTTTCCAGCAATTTCCAATTTCTTTGATAGTTGCATGTTCTTTATATATTAAAACACTGTTGATGCAATTATCTTGCATGTGGAACATGCTTTCCATAGTGCTAGACTCCTACACCCTTGGACTAAGTGAGCAATATTTCACAATGTGTTTCTCAGATTTGTATTTTAAAACTAGAAAAGAGCAAGAATTGTAAGTAGAATATTTGAATTTGCTTTATTATAATACTTAATATGTGAAATATCCTTTCTGAATAAATAAGGACTAAGCTAATTTCCGGTAATATTACTTCCATTTTCTTCTTGAATTTTAATGGTCCAATTTATGTTGAGTAGCCTTATTCAAAGTGAGCAATTTACATTGCAGTGGAAGATTACGTGCCATAATGCCTCTGCCTTGCAATGGCAGAAATGCTTCATCAGCCTCAGTATTGTTAATAATTGTTGTGCTCTTGTAGGAAGTAATTAAATTCCAACATGTATGTGTTCGGGTTAGGAAGTGATTTCTCTGCTGAATTTTATTTTTGATTTAAATAAACCAATGTTTAATTTGTAAAATGTAGATATATCGAGGTAGGTAGGACTTTTTTCAGTTTGATACCATTTCTTAAATACAACCTTGTGCTGACCTTATGCAAAAGACATTTGCAGTGTCTAAGTGAAGTAGGCTATTTCTGACTTTGTACACATTAGATGAGTTTGAAAATATGACTATTTCTATTTATGTAAATGTCTGGTATTTTAGCTGTAATGTAAGTGAAACAGTAGGTTATTCCCTGAAATTTGTTTGACTCCTATTTTAAGCTCTTCACCAAAATTATTTCACGACAATGTGAAATGGGTACATTGATCACCCCTTAATTGACAAATCTGCAAGAAGTTGTAAAGTTTTGGTTTCTTGGAGATTGCTTAATGACAGGCCATTCAATGAACCATGAGCAGACATTACTATTATTGAAAACTGGATCATTTAATTACCTCAACAAGATGTTGTTGAGTCATTATGGGACAAATTGACTAGAAGTTGGCAGGGGGATGGGATCCGGACTTGTAGTCCAGCAAGTAAGCTAGCTGTGTGTCAGGATGTCCAAGACTGTAGGGAGGCTGTGGAGAAGGTAGCACTGACAGGGACTACTTACGGACACAGAGATGGGCTCAAGTGCGTATACTTCAATGCAAGGAGTATCAGAAATAAGGTGGGTGAACTTAAGGCGTGGATCGGTACCTGGGACTACGATGTTGTAGCCATCACGGAAACATGGATAGATGAGGGACAGGAATGGCTGTTGGAGGTTCCTGGTTACAGATGTTTCAGTAAGATTAGGGAGGGTGGTAAAAAAGGAGGGGGGGTGGCATTGCTAATTAGAAATGGTATAACGGCTGCAGAAAGGAAGTTTGAGGGAGATCTGCCTCTGGAGGTAGTATGGGCTGAAGTCAGAAATAGGAAAGGTGCAGTCACCTTGTTGGGTGTTTATTATAGGCCCCCCAATAGCAGCAAAGATGTGGAGAAACAGATTGGGAAACAGATTTTGGAAAGGTGCAGAAGCCACAGGGTCGTAGTCATGGGCGACTTCAACTTCCCAAATATTGATTGGAAGCTCTTTAGATCAAGTAGATTGGATGGGGCGGTGTTTGTGCAGTGTGTCCAGGAAGCTTTTCTAACGCAGTATGTAGATTGTCCAACCAGAGGGGAGGCCATATTGGATTTGGTACTCGGTAACGAACCGGGACAAGTGGTGGGCTTGTTAGTGGGTGAACATTTTGGTGATGGCGACCACAATTCTGTCACTTTCACCTTGGTTATGGAGAGGGATAGGTGCACACAACAAGGAAGTTTTTACAATTGGGGGAAGGGAAATTACGATGCTGTAAGACAGGATTTGAGGAGCATACGTTGGGAGCATAGGCTGTCAGGGAAGGATGTGGTGGAAATGTGGGACTTTTTCAAGGAGCAGATACGACGTGTCCTTGATATGTATGTACCGATCAGGCAGGAAAGAAATGGTCGTGTGAGGGAGCCTTGGTTGACGAGGGAGGTTGAATGTCTAGTAAAGAGGAAGAAGGAGGCTTACATAAGGTTGAGGAAACAAGGTTCAGACAGAGCAGTGGAGGGATACAGGATAGCCAGAAGGGACCTGAAGAAAGGGATTAGGAGAGCTAAGAGAGGGCATGAAAAATCCCTGGCGGATAGGATCAAGGATAACCCCAAGGCATTCTATGCGTATGTGAGAAACCTGAGAATGACGAGAACGAGGGTAGGTCCGATCAAGGACAGTGGTGGGAGACTGTGTATTGAGTCGGAAGAGATAGGAGAGGTCTTGAACAAGTACTTCTCTCCAGTATTTACGAACGAGAGGGACTGTATTGTTGAAGAGGAGAGTGTGAAACGGACTGATAAGCTAGAAGAGATATCTGTTAGGAAGGAAGATGTGTTGGACATTTTGAACAACTTGAGGATAGACAAGTCCCCCGGGCCTGACGGGATATATCCTAGGATTATGTGGGAAGCAAGAGAGGAAATTGCAGTACCGTTGGCAATGATCTTCTCGTCTTCACTGGCAACGGGGGTGGTACCAGGGGACTGGAGAGTAGCGAATGTTGTGCCCCTGTTCAAAAAAGGGAATAGGGATAACCCCGGGAATTACAGGCCAGTTAGTCTTACTTCTGTGGTAGGCAAAGTAATGGAAAGGGTACTGAGGGATAGGATTTACGAGTATCTGGAACGGCACTGCTTGATTAGGGACAGCCAGCACGGATTTGTGAAGGGTAGGTCTTGCCTTACAAGTCTTATTGAATTCTTCGAGGAGGTGACCAAGCATGTGGATGAGGGTAGAGCAGTGGATGTAGTGTACATGGATTTTAGTAAGGCATTTGATAAGGTTCCCCATGGTAGGCTTATGCGGAAAGTCAGGAGGCATGGGATAGAGGGAAATTTGGCCAATTGGATAGAAAACTGGCTAACCGGTCGAAGTCAGAGAGTGGTGGTAGATGGTAAATATTCAGCATGGAGTCCAGTTACAAGTGGAGTTCCGCAGGGATCAGTTCTGGGCCCTCTGCTGTTTGTAATTTTTATTAATGACTTAGATGAGGGAGTCGAAGGGTGGGTCAGTAAATTTGCAGATGATACAAAGATAGGTGGAGTTGTGGACAGTGAGGAGGGCTGTTGTCGGCTGCAGAGGGACTTAGATATGATGCAGAGCTGGGCTGAGGAGTGGCAGATGGAGTTCAACCCTGCCAAGTGTGAAGTTGTCCATTTTGGAAGAACAAATAAGAATGCGGAATACAGGGTTAATGGTAGGGTTCTTGGTCAGGTGGAGGAACAGAGGGATCTTGGGGTCTATGTACATAGATCTTTGAAGGTTGCCACTCAGGTGGATAGAGTTTGTAAGAAGGCCTATGGAGTATTATCGTTCATTAGCAGAGGGATTGAATTCAAGAGTCGTGAGGTGATGTTGCAGCTGTACAGGACTTTGGTTAGGCCACATTTGGAGTACTGTGTGCAGTTCTGGTCGCCTCACTTTAGGAAAGATGTGGAAGCTTTGGAGAGGGTGCAGAGAAGATTTACCAGGATGTTGCCTGGAATGGAGAGTAGGTCGTACGAGGATAGGTTGAGAGTTCTCGGCCTTTTCTCGTTGGAACGGCGAAGGATGAGGGGTGACTTGATAGAGGTTTATAAGATGATCAGAGGAATAGATAGGGTAGACAGTCAGAAACTTTTTCCCCGGGTACAACAGAGTGTTACAAGGGGACATAAATTTAAGGTGAAGGGTGGAAGGTATAGGGGAGATGTCAGGGGTGGGTTCTTCACCCAGAGAGTGGTGGGGGCATGGAATGCGCTGCCCGTGGGAGTGGTAGAGTCAGATTCATTGGCGACCTTTAAGCGGCATTTGGATAGGTACATGGATGGGTGCTTAATCTAGGATAGAAGTTCGGCACAACATCGTGGGCCGAAGGGCCTGTTCTGTGCTGTATTGTTCTATGTTCTAAGTTAGTACTTTAACATGCAAACTTTATATTTAAGCAAATTTCTCCTTTATTAAAATAAAAGTGGCCTTTTAAAAGAAAACTAATGAAATTGAATTAAGATACTACACTTACAAGCCAAGTAACCGTACTGTCTTTAGAGGTTTCACTAGATAGGATCGAAGGTTAAACGACGTTGCTTCAGTGAAATCATAGAATCAAGGTTTCATTTTTAAAAATCCTTTGCTAACTGATCAACTTAAACATACAAAGATCTTTGTCTTAATATCAAATTTGATCTAAGTGTTTTGCCTTTTTGAAGAAAAGCTTTTAAAGAATACTTCTTGAAATTGGAGCAAATATTTTTAAGCTCTTTCAAGACGAGAATAATTATGGTCTAAGTCATGTTTAATTGTTAACTTTAGAATTGTCTTTATGGCATTGCCCTGCATAAGAACAGTCTGTGCTGTATAACTTGTCCCGATCATTGCTGGCAATTGCTTTGTTTTAGATCCAAGTTAACTTTGTCTGAGTTCATTTCAAGTTGAAATGCCAAAATGATCGATCCTGTAATGATCAGCTTAGAGATACCTATGTTAATAAGTGCAACTTGGGACAAGCCTAAATATTCTGGTAATTAACAGTATTGCTTTCAAAATTGTGATTTCTGATAACTTTGTTTGACATTTAGAGTCATAGCGATGTATACATGCATGGAAACAGACCCTTCGGTCCAAATCATTCATACCAACCAAATATCCTAACCAATCTAGTCCCATTTGCCAGCACATGGCCCATATCCCCCTCATTCCTTCCTTTTCATATACCCATCCAGATTGCCTTTTTAAATGTTGTAATTGTCGCAGTTTCCACCACTTTCTCTGGCAGCTCATTTCATACACGCACCACCCTCTCTGTGAAAAAGTTGCCCCTTGGGTCCCTCTTATATCTTTCCCCTCTCAACCTAAACCTATACCCTCTAGTTCTGGACTCTTTTTTTTTCTCTCTCTCTCTCTCTCTCTCTCTCTCTCTCTCTCTCTCTCTCTCTCTCTCTCTCTCTCTCTCTCTCTTTTACACCACCACCTCCCCCTCTCCCCCCTCCCCCCCCCCGCCCCAGCAAGGAAAAGACCTTGTCTATTCATCTGATCCATGCCCGTCATGATTTTATAAACCTCTATAAGGTCACTCCTCAGTCTCCGACACTCCAGGGAAAACAGCCCCAGCCTATTCAACCTCTCCTTATAGCTCAAATGCTTCAACCCTGACAACATATCTGTAAATATTTCTGAACCCTTTCATGTTTTTCAACATTCTTCTGGTAGGAAGGAGACTAGAAGTGCACACTATATTCCAAAAGTGGCCTAACCAATATCCTGTATAGCTGCAATATGACCTCCCAACTCAGATACTCAATGCACTGACCAATAAGTGCAAGCATACCAAATGCCACCTTCACTATCCTATCTACCTGCAACTCTACTTTCAAGGAACCTGCACTCCAAGGTCTCTTGTTGTTCAGCAACACTCCCCAGGACTTTACCATTAAGTGTTGTATCAGTACTGCTCTGATTTGCTTTTCCAAAATGCAGCACCTTGCATTTATCTAAATTAAACTCCAACTTGATGCTCAGTATCTTGAAGTAGTCAAGTTGCATGGTCTAGGCTTTGTTTTAAAAAATACTTTGAATATTTAGGAAGATAATTCACATTATTCTTTGTAATTTAACTTGTTTCTATCTTGTGTGGTCCAAGGAACTTCAGACTACTTTCTTTACAAAAAAGACTCTTTGATCAAGTTTGACATTATTTATAAACGACAACATTATTTTACACACAGATTGTGCTTAATGAAGGTCAAATTAACCAAAGCACAGAAAAAGCAATTTGACATTGACTTTAAATTATCAATTGATAGTAATTGATTTCTCAGTTGGACTGAAATTGATTGCTTAATCCTGCCTGTCACAAAATGTTGTGTTCTTTAACATTGGTCATGAAGACTATTTGATTAATTTACTGTACACGCAACCTTTTAACAGGATCCTGCTGTGATAAAAAGAACTGAAAGTTGACACTCTGAATATTGATGATCTTTAGGTAGTCCTAAATCTTCAGAGATGAAGCACAAAGATATCATGGCTGTATTGATTGAGCAAGGCCTTTAATGGCCTTTTCCAAAATATTGCAAGTTCATTTTGTATACGGTCCTTATTGTCAGCTGAAGGCTTCAGTTTCTGCATAAATGTAGCTGATTTGTTTCTTATCTTTTGTTTTCAGAATTTCAGCACCTATTTTACATCTTCAGTATACTGAAGTCAGACTTTGCTTCAAGTTTTTAATTCCTGTTTGTGGTCAACTTCCAGTAATGGATGTTGCCTAAGCTTTTTCAATTATTGGTATGATGTTCCTCTGCATATTGCAGTAATATTTGTTTTCATGTTTTTAAAGCTTATTGTACATGTAAGGCATTGGCATATTGGTGTGAAATGTGTCAAGGTGAACTGGGAAAAAGTACAGAATTTTTACCACTTGTGCTACCAGTAAGAACAGTGAAGTTCGGTTTAGCACATTAACTACTCTGTTGCTTTGGGAAAGGAAACAACTGTTTTAAATGAGGAATAATGTGCAAATACTCATCGGCCTAAAATTACTTCCAGATAGCTTTTTGATGTTACTAGATAATTTGGAGTGTTTTTTTTACTTCATATCTGAAGGTAAATCATGCTTAATTTGTGTTCTTTGTTGACCCTTTAAAGTTATTCTTTAAATCTCAATTTAGAGTTATAAATAAAGGCTCTCTAAATTGAACTTTTGTTTTATGATGGTGATTAATTGACCAGATTATAATTTTCTCAGCAGACTGGAAGTGTTATTTAAGATTTCTTCTCCTCCTTCACTTCCCCACGAACCCATCCCCCCAACCTTTCCTTGCCTCTCACGATTGATACGATGTTGTTTTTTTACGTGCACACAGCTATCTTGTATCAATTAAAAACTAGTTCACCAGAAAATATAGGAGTCAATAGTCCAGGTTTTATTGAGTGAAAGAGGAATTTTATGACTTAGTCCTGAGAGACTATGATAAAACATGGTACCAAATGCATTTTGCATGTATAAGGCAAGAATGGTACAGGAGAGAAAATAAAGATGTGTAACTTAAGTTATTAAAGCTTTTGAGGTGTGCGAAAGATCTTTTAGATCTGTTGTTTCCTCAGCAGTAATGACATTTATAGAATTCTCAGTAGACAGTTATCTTCCCCGAGATTCTTTTTCACCAGACATTTTGGGACATTGAGGATAACGAGCACACACTTCCAGGAAATGTGACGCAGAAACTTGAGCATTAGTTGAATGGCACCCCTTCCTGTTGGTGAATTCCACAGAGTGGTGATACTGTGCCCTCAGTGCCATGTGCATACAATGTGTGGCACCCTGCATCTTGGGGAAGCCAGCTTCCTGAATCCTATTGCAGCACTAAACACATCTTCAGGGAACAAAATTAATCTGGGCAATCTTACAGACATGCCATTGATCACTGTCCTGATGTAGCGTTGGTGTAAAACAGACATCCCACAGGGGTCACCCATCGCTCCCTGGAGAAAACCGATCACAGATGAATAGTGCTACCAGGAGAGGGTGTCCACTCACTCCAGCCCTTTGTTCCATTCCAGAATCACCGCAATTCCATTTCCATGGCTTTGGACACATGAAGCCTGCATTAACACTGCACTTTACTTATTCCCAGAAAGTGGAGTTGGGACTCGGAAACTGTGGGTCTCCTGCATAACCTGTGTATCTAAAGGGGCCCGGCCACTATGATCTCTCTTTTAAGCTGGCTGCTTGTTCTTTAAATCAGCCTTGCTGTCGGTCTTGCTCCTCCTGTGTTTGTCTTTTCCATCATTTGTCGACAGCCACAGCAATCAACATCCCCATCAGTATCAGGGTCCAGAATGCTCAGTGAAACAGACCTAAATTGGGCACAGAAGAAACAAAAGAGTTGCTTATCAGTGGCTTATCCTGCAAATGAGGGTTGAGCATACTTCACCACACAGTGAAATATGCTGGACACAGATAATAGGGGACATGTCTACATTAGGCATTCACATTCCAGTCACTTGCTGAAGGTGCCTTGCTAGCTGCATAACGACGAGATGTCAGTGAACAGAGGCAATCACTGCAGGCAATCATCGAAACCTTACACCCACATCAACTGTTGCAAAAATGGTGGATGAACTGAATAGATACTTTGCATCAGTCTTCATTGTGGAAAACACATCAACATTTATACCAGAACTTCAAGAGTCTGGGTTGGAGGTGAGTGTAGTGGCCAACACTAAGGTGGTGATGCTGGGGAAGCTGAAGGCTACGAAGGTGCATAAATCACCCAGACTGATGGACTACAGAGGACTGGAAAATCGCTAATGTAATATTCCTGTTTAAGAAGAGAGGGAGGCAGAAGATGAGAAATTACAGGCCAGTTAGCTTGACCTCTGTCATTGTCATTGCGAAGATTTTTGAGCTCATTATTAAGGATGAGATTGTGGTGTACTTGGAAGTAAATGGTAAAATAGGGCTGAGTCAGCACAAATCTATCAAGGTGAGACCATAGTTAACAAATTTATTTGAATTATTTAAGGAGGTATTGAGCCCAAGTTGGACAAAGGAGAGCCAATGGACACAATCTATTTGGATTTCAAGTTTTGACAAGGTGCCACATAGGAGGCTGCTAAATGAGGTAAGAGTTTGTGTTGTTAAGGGCAAGGTGCTAAAATGAATAGAGGATTGGCTGGCTGGTAGAAGACAAAGTGGAGGTAGAAGGGTCTTTTACAGGATGGCAGCCAGTGACTATTGGATGTCCACAGAGTTCAGTGTTATGACTACAACTTTTAAATATGCATTAACAATCTGGACAAGGAACTGAGGGCATTGCTGTTGCTATGTTTGCAGGTGATACAAAGGTAGATAGAGGGACAGGAAGTTTTAAGAGGCAGCAGAAGGACTTGGATAGACTAGGAGGGTGGACAAAGCAGTGGCAAATGGAGTACAGTGTGGCAAAATGTGAGGTTGTGCACTTTGGTGAATTTCTATGCCACTACTCATCTTTCCAAAGATCCTCACAGACAGCATCTTTCAAACTTATGACCATTTCCAACTAGAAGGACAAGGGCAGCAGATCTATGGGAACTCATAGATCCCCTCCGAACCACTCAACATCCTGACTTGGAAATATATTGCCATTCCTTCACTGTGTTGCTGGGTCAAAATCCTGAAATTCCCTCCCTAATGGCATTGTGGGTCAACCCACAGCAGGTGGACTGCAGCAGTTCAAGAAGACAGCTCACCACCACCTTCACAAGGGCAACTAGGTTCAGGCAATAAATGCTAGCCAATGCTCATATCCCACAAATGAAGAAAAAATGGGGAATGGCTTTGGAAATATGAAGCGCAAAGGGACTAGGGAGTCTAAGTTCAGGATTCTCTTAACCTTAACATGCAGGTTCAGTTGGTGAATTTGCCCCTTCCTAACCTATGTTAGCCTTCATTTCAAGAAAGCTAGAATACAAGAGCAGAGATTTTACTGCTGAGGCTGCATATGGCTCTGGTCAGACTGCATTTGGAATAATGAGCAGTTTTGGGCACCGTGTCAAAGGAAGGAGGTGCTGGCCTTGGAAAGGAGCCGGAGGAGGTTTACAAGAATGACTCTGACTCTGGCAATGAAAGGCTACTCTTATGAGGAGCAGTTGAGGACTCTGGGTCTGTACTCAGTGTTTAGAAGGGGGGAGGATCTGGTTTAAAACTTACAGAATACTGGAAGACCTGGATAGAGTGGAGGACAGAAGAGATTTCCACTAGTAGAAGAAACTAGGACCAAGGGCACAGTCTGTGAAGGTAAAACATCTCAGTTTAGAACTGAGATGTGAAATTCTTCAACCAGAGGGTAGTGAATCTGTAGAACTCATTGTCACGCAAGGCTGTGGAGATAGTCATCGAGTGTCTTTTAAGAGAGATAGCTGGGTTCTTGACTGACCAGTTTGCTGCAAACACAGAAGCAATGGATATATATGTCACTTTTCTGAAGAGAGCTCGGAGAAGCTCAAGTTATTCTAATTAATTATTACCTTCAAACCAATGGGAAGGATCTTTTGGCCAAGTAACCAGGCCATATCATTGACATTTTACTTGAGGACGGATGTATGCACAAATCCATAGTGGCAGGCCAACCACAATTAAATGCTTTAGGTGCAGTCAACATTATTGCTATGGTCAAAAGGTGTACCAAATCAGCAAAATCTGGAATAGATCTAGTTTGTCTCGCATGCTCAAAAGCAGTCTGAGTTTTCTAAGTATCTGTAGGCCATGTGGCATCAAAGGGCATTTGGCACAAACTTACTGGAAATTAGGTTCTAAAGACAGACTGCAGAACACAACACAGATAACCATTGAGACAGTACAACACCGCAACATAAACCCATAAGAAATATGAACAGGAGTAGTCTGTTCAGCCCCTTGAAACTGCTCTAACTTACAATATAATCGTGGCTGATTTGACATTCCTCATATCCAATTTCCTGCATTTTCCCCCATAACTCTTGATTCCCTTGCTGATCAAGAATCTATCTACTTCAACCTCAAATGGCAATTGCCAATCTTGAGGAACTACAAGAGTTGAAAAATACCATTATCCAGGATGGCCTAATAGTTTTAAGGAAGTCTGAGTGAATATTTGTTTATTTTGGCCATACAGAGATGAATGTTGATATCGTGACAAGTCATTTTCACAGCAGACAAGTCCTAATAACACAAGCATTATGCCAAGATATCATGTCCAGATGACACGTCGTATTGAATGTACAAGAAGGCTTGTGTATGAAGCTTTGTTTGTCAGGGATGACTCGGGTTATTCAATGACTTATGAATGCATGTGAGTCATGAAAATGTACTGATCCCAGCAGTGGAGTGAGCTACGTCCACATGATGTATTAACTATTCCTTAGTTCAAAGTAGCATTAGATGTATTCACACTGCATGAGGAAGATCTGTATTTTTGTGACTGATCACTTCAAATTTCCTTTGTTTGGCTTAGCAACCACAGCCTTCAAGATGCAACTATCAACACGTGCAATCATTGATTAGATGACCACTATTTTCAGTTTCTTCAGTATACTGTAATGGATAGTGATGACAACAGATCACAGCTCATTGACAAACTGCTTTATGATGTACTAAGTGGGGACTATCCCCTATCACATTGTTTGAGCATGAATGATGCGGTCACAATCCAGCAGAACATATGGAAGAGGATATCCAATCAGTGTATATTCTGGAAGCCTTTGAGGGTACCCATGTATTTGTATTTCAAACTCGCTTTCTACCCAGTGAACTGTCTTGATGGTTGATATCAACCTGCTCGCTTGTGCATTTCTTTCACACTCGTCTACCTTTTTGGAGAAGAATGCTTGGAATGGTTAGACAATTGATTAGGCAAAATTGTTTGCAGTTGCCCTCTGACTACATTGTACTGGTCAGATTAATCTATAAATATGAAGCAATACAATTGTAAAAATTTTGTTTTGAGCAAAGGCTTCCAGAATATGGAACCAGCCTAGATCATATAAAATCATTAATGATCATTTGCAATACCGAATCAGCTCTGACCAATGTGTGACATATCAAACATATATGTAGCAAGTAAGGAAGAAAACTCTGTGCAGTGATGAGTGACAATAACGAACAGCAAGACAACCAAGTTGTAAAATGAACAGAGAACAACATGTACCTCTCAGGATGGGTATGTGATCACTAGATCTGGATGAGTTGTCAGACCACCAAAGCATTATATTGAAATTTGCAATGTTAATCTTGTAAGCTGTTTTACCTATAATCATCAATTTAACAACACATGTACATATGACTCTGATGTATTTGCTCTGGATAATTTTTTTACTAGAAAAAAAAGGATGTTGTGTTATGTCTTAGTATGTCAGTGAGAAATGTGTTCATGTTATCATACTGTATTGTAGCATATGACCTTACAGTATAAAGGTCTTAGAACTCCATCTTAACCTGATTCATTTGAAGCATGACATGCTGATGGAAGCATGTTATGCTTTGTTACTGAATACCTTATTATTTATGTTGCTGCCTGGGCCAGGGTTTATTGCCAGTCTCTAATTGTACTTGAACTGAGTGGCTTGCTAGGCCATTTCAGCAGAGAGTTGAGTCAATCACATTACTGTAATTCTCTGATCATGTGCAAGCCTGTCAAGGTAAGGATGGTATATTTCCATTCTGAAATGGCATCAGTGAACTAGTTTTTTTTGACAATTGACAGTGGTTTCATGGTCATCATTTAGGTTATCTTTTATATTTCAGAATTTTTATATTTCCTTTTGGGGGTTTGAATTCATATTCCCAGAAAATTCATTGTGTGCCTGTGAATTTTACTGAGCTGTAATAAATATTGATTGCATCTTTTAAATACCATTTTATCCCCTTTGTTATGAAGGAGAAATTGAGGACTGTAGATGTTGGAGATGAGAGTAGAGGGTGTGATGCTGAAAAAGTCCAGCAGGTCAGGCTCCTTGGTTGCTGCCTGGCCTGTTGTGCTTTTCCAGCACTACACTCTCAACTCTTGCGTTATGAAGAATAACATAAGCGTTGCCACACTAGATAAAGTTACCCTGCTTAAGCAAAACAAACATCAGTCACTATTCCTACTGTCATTATTCCTTATGACATATCATAAAACATATAGGAATTTTGTTCAACATCAAATGTACTAAACAGTGATGGTATTGTAATGAGGTAAAAACAATAACTGCAGATGCTGGAAACCAAATTCTGGATTAGTGGTGCTGGAAGAGCACAGCAGTTCAGGCAGCATCCAACGAGCAGTATTGTAATGAGTCAAATTGTTGCAACTCTAAAACCATCCAAGCTACAATCAGCTAAATCGAAATATTCCACAGCTTATTTGTAGCATTATCCAGGGCTGGATGATTTAAATATCTAATTAGATTTTTTTTCATGGCCATCGAGGGAGGTGCAAAAGAAATTTCAGTGTGATGATTATTATGTTTTAGATAACTAAGCATAATTAACAAGGTCATGACTGGAATTTTTGTATGACAAATGTTGAGATTCTAATTTATACCAGAACTATCTGTGACAATTATGCTTCAATGTCGCATATCAATTCCACATCCTCTGCAGTAATTGCCATTAAAGCCCTACATATGTTTTGTTTCACCCAGAGAACACATTTGTTGTTTGGAACTTTGTCATGTACACACTGCACAAGAACTGAAACAGTTAACCATTTGGGAGGACAGGATGTCCAGAAGCCTTGTCACCTATTCACGTGGAAAGTATGTGTCAGGAGAAGTGGACATAGAGTTGAAAACCAAACCCTCCACATTTTCAGATCCAGCTGTGGAATTACAAAGTAAACAGATCAGCATAGCTTATTTCCTCAGATGGCAGATCAATATTGTGCCTAAAGTTGATAAACATGAAGTAACTGATCCATAGCAAAGGTGAGATATCCTCTGAACATCTTCTCCCTAAATTACCATCCTGCTAGCATCTATATCAATAGGATCGTTTGCTTTCATTGCAACCATTGCCTTTGCCTTTGGGATGACATCTCCAACCACATATATTCCCCTCCCTCCCTGGTCAGCTTTCCTCAGTGATCATTCTCTCTGGACACCTCGTTCCACTTCTCCACTCTCAATGCATTCCCACACCTCAGAGCACCATCCCTAACATTTACAGAAGATATAATACCTGCCCATTTACTTCCTCCTCACTATCTAAAGCTCCAAAATCCACTTCCAGGTAAAGGAGTCATTTACCTAAACTTCATTCAATCTAGTCTACTGTATTCAATGTGGTCTGCAGTACTGGGCAGTCGCTTTGAAAAACACCTACATTTCTGTCTGAAAAAAATGACCCTGAGATTCCAGTTGTCTGCCATTTCAAAGCACCACTGTATTCACTGGCAAACATCTCTGTCTCGGGCTTACTCCAGCAAAGCTCAGTACAAGCTGGAAGAAGAGCATCTTATGTTCTGCTTGAGGAACTGCAGCATTCAGGACTGAAAATAAGAGTTCAATAATTTTAGGGTGAGAACCTTTTTTTCCCATGTCCTACCCCAACCCCTACACATCAAACCTTGTCATCACGTGGGCTGCTAAGAGAAAGATCCCAATGTTAGCCACTAATGGTCCCCATCAGCAGCTATTGATTCTCCCAGTATGCCTTTGCCCATTCCTTTTTCTACCCAAATGTGTTTCTCTCTCTTGTAGCATTCCCACCTAAAATAGTTCGCAATGCGCTTGTCACCCTGTTTATGAACACTGTCATTTCAACCATGACGTGTGTCTGACTTTGTAACATTTGGTAACCTTTAGATTGTATAGACATGCCTGAAGGTTCCTCACACTGAAATATGTTTACTCATTAGCAATATGTTGTGATGTAAACTGGAGATTTATATGTTTAATTTTTAATGTTAGTTGTTGTAAGCTGTGATTTCTCATTGAGTTAGTAACTCATGGTTTTTTGTCTTAAGTTAATAATTAACTTGTAAGTATTTCTGTAACCATGACAATTTATTTAAAAATAATTTTGAAGCCTGGCTTTAGAATAGATGGATTTTGTGTATTAATGGACTTTTGTTTATTTCAGTTTATTTGCCATGCAGTGTTGCAAACTGTCTTATTAGTGTTCTGGCATCTGTTTCCTTAAACTCCAAGTAAAACCCCCTTAGTTGAGGCAGAGAAGCTTTTCATTTTACTTTTGACTTTGTGTGTTTAGTCCTGTGAAGAGTTTGTAATAGGAAGGCAGTGAAGACCTCCGAAGGATATACACTTAGTGAATTAGTGTTCAAGGCCAGATAAAACCCTGAAGCACGGTTGAAGTTCAAGATTATAAGAGCCCTAAGAAGAGCTATCTATAATTCTGTTTAAAAGTTGAAGTTATAAGTGACTTTAGTCTATCAAGGTGTCATATAAAGGGATTCTAGTGTGCATATTATACAATTGGTACTTTGGATACTGTACCTGGAGTGGTGCTTTGGTTACTGTATCCTTTGCTTTGATTCTTTTCAATTTTGTAAAGTAGTATTTTGCAGTTAATTTGGATTATACCTTTACCATGTGGTTAAAATCTTTGTTATAAGTCAGAAGTTAGGACTTTTGTAATGAACTTTAATTTTGTTGTGAAAGCAAAATCTGCAAAATTGCATGCTTACATTCTACAAGAGGCTACTCATTAAAACCAAAACAAATAAAAAGATGATCTATCAAGCCAAGTTCCTGACTGGGATCTGTCTTGTCAGATAATATCTGCTGAATAGCAAACTGTTAATTTTTTTTCAAAAAGAAGGGTTTTGCACATTTTAATATTGAGATGCAGAAAATTTTGTATTCAAAATAAAAGTGTTTATATTAACTCTGATGCAGTAACCGCTTAAGAACTTCCCTACTAATGTTTGCTGAGATGAATAGCTTTAGTTTACTTTATAATACATGCAGATTATTGTATGTTGAATACCGTGTAGACTAAATAACCATTGATTTATTGATCACTGCAATTAGGCATTGTTTAAATTCATTATTTTGACTAAGGCACTTAAAGTAAAAGGAGTGAAAGTTTTGTTGTTTAGATTTAAAATTCAACCGTTCATTTAGGAGGAGTTTTAGGTATACACCATCCAGCCAAAGCTATGCATGGATTTGTTTGAAAATTTATTGTTTGGCCTAAGCTAGTTGGAGTATTTTATCTCTGTTGATTTTTCAAACTTGGTCATTTGAAATCATATGAGGAAAATAAACCTCAAATTTTAGGAGTAGGTGAGAAGAATTGGAAGTTTTACCTTAAACCTTTGCATAAAAATGTGTAAACCTATTCAATCAGGAACTGAGAGTACTACAATAGGAAAATTAAATCCATTGTTGGAGCTGGAGCAGTTCACATTCTCAGTGGAACATTCTTCTATCTGCTCAGTATTTTTAAAAAAATGAAAAGTCAAAGCAACAAACTCTAAATTAAATTGTTAGGAATGGTAAAAGGCACAGTAAATGATTATTAAACTTAAATGATCTCTGACTAAGCCCCACTTTCCTCAACTGGATCCACCGTGGCCTGTGGGTCAGGAAACTATCAGTGAAGATTGGGGACTATATTTCACCCTCTCTAATACTCAACACTGGAGCCCCCAATAGTCCATACTCAGCCCCCTAGTGTACTCACTGTATACCCGTGACTGCATTGCTAAATACCAGACTAATGTCACTTATAAGTTTGACCATAGTCTGTCAAATCTCAGATGGCAAAGAAGCAGACTACAGACGGGAGGTGGAAGATCTGGAAAAATGGTGCACTGAGAACAACCTAGCTCTCTATGCCAGCAAAAGTAGGGAACTCATTATTGACTTTTGGAGGGATGTTACTCGTGCTCCCCTACACATTGACAGCACAGAGGTGGAACGAGTGGAGAGTGTCGAGCTCCTGGTTGTGGTTATCCACAACCAGCTTTCTTGGACTCTTCTTGCAGACGCACTGGTTACAAAGGCCCAACAATGTGTTTTCTTCCTCAGGCAGCTGAGGAAATTTGGCATAATGGCGAATACCCTTGCCAATTTTTATAGGTGCACCATCGAGAGCATTCTGTCTGGATGTATCACTACCTCGTGTGGCAACTGTACCATTCAAGATCAGAGACTGTTAGAGTGGTGAACTCAGCCCAGACGATCGCAAAAGCCAACCTCCCATCTATAAAATCCATCTACCAGGCCCACTGTCAAGGAAAGGCCACCAGCTTTCTTAAAGACCCTGCAAAGTTCTTCAACAACCTCTACCATTGGCGGAAACCTGAACACACTGGACCAGGCGGTTTCATAACAGTTTCTCCCCTATTATTGTTAGAATACTGAATGGACTCAAACTCTTAACATTCGCCTATACCTGTGTTTTTTTTTTTGTAAATATATTTATTAGCAAATTTTTTTAACTTTACAAACCTATAAAAATATTTTTTATCAATAACAAATGTGTTTTTGTTTACCTATTATTTACTATCTATACTAAACAAAGGCAAAAACAATGTAATTTGCCTTTTCACTGTGCTTCAGTACACGTGACAATAAATTCTCTCTTTTCTCCTCTTTTCTCTTCTCCCTTTTCTCTTCTCTCTCCTTTCCTTTTCTCTTTTCTCATCTCTTTTTTCTCATTGCATTGGACTCTTCTGTATTTTCTTCTGGTAATGAGCATGCAATATTACTTTTATAAGATTGGAATAGATATATTTACAAAACTTAACTGTGAGCGGCAATACCAATCTTTTAAGATATTTCTCTGGGATAGAGGGTTAATACAAAATAGTTACTGATCCAATGGGTACAGAACAAAAGTTTTAAATCATTTTGTCCTTGCCAAATCGTTTTCTCATTGAAATAAGAATTCCACCTGATTGCCTGCTTTTAATATTAAAACCAACAGGTTTGTGAGTATCTGTTGTTTAATCTCAGAGCAAAGTTAGTGATGTTCTAAATTTTATTAAATCCAGCTTTTGCAGGAACTTTATAAATGCTGCACATACTGTTCTGGTCAACATCACATTCAAAGTATCATCATTCCAATTTAATCAGGATTGGCTATTAAATGAAAATTTGGAAGTTCTAGCTTTCACTGCTAGTTAATGTTTCAATAGCCAGTACATATTAAAATTAGCTCAAATGCCTTTGCATAATTGCTTAATAGTTCCATAGTAATCCCTGAAAATAGAACTTGTAAGGCTTACAGTTAGACAAATAGTTTGGGTGAGATTTTCTGGTGTCAGAGGAGACACAAAGACTGATGGGCAGGTGAACATAATTGCATGAGGAAAAAAAAATCAGACTTTAGCCATCAAGAGGAACATTAGAACTTAAATTCTGCATTGAAAGAGTTCAACATCCTTCTCAGTGAGCACCAAGAGGCTTAGGTATATATTTTAGCATTTCAGCACAATACTCTGAAATCAAATCGGTCTTCTGAATCCACATCTGATTTGAGAAGCTCTATGCTTCAAAAACTGACTACATACAACAGTGTATATCAAAAGTCTTTCACTTCTTCCTAAAACAAGTGCCTGCTGCTTTGTTTTTTTTTTAAATAATGCCTCCATTGAGTTGCATTGTAAGTTTTCCAAGTATATTCAGGGTGTCCACGGGAGGGAAAGCTTGTTGTGTTCTTGAGCCATGGTACAGCACCTGTGGAGAACAGTAGGAAGCATTTTTGGCTGATGGGCTTGGTAAAGTGTACAGGCCATAATTCCTGGTATAGGTAGTTCATATCGGTGGATGTGTCTTGTGAAATTTTATTGGAGAGAGATTTGTGGCAGTCATAAACGAGTTGGATGTGGTAGGATAGGGCTTGGTAGGTCAGGGTTTGGGAACATATGGTTCGGCGGGGGAGGGAAAGACCATCAAGGAAAGTGAGGGTGTAGGTAGTCTTAATCATGTGAGGTTGAAGGTTAGGAGGGGCTTTGTGGTCTGGATAGTGGTGGGTCCTAGGTGCAAAATGGGAATATTGATATCAGTTTTCATAGAGGAGAGTGATAAAAAAAACAGAGTGAGGTTGTGGGTTGTAGAGGCAATAGAGATAACAAAGTAATGAGGAAGATAGAAAATGGGCGATGTTTGTTGGATTATCAGGAATGGCTGGAAATAACTGCATTCAAATAATGAATCTCACCACCTTAACTATAAAACAACTGCACAATACTCTCTTTTGACTTTGAAAAGGCTACACCAAAAGTGGGAAGAGTAAGTTTTTTTTATAGATAGGCAGAATTGTAATTTAGATTTTTCTTTGTCTGACTGAAGGGGCATCCCATTGAAAATGAGTTCAGTGGATGGAGAATAGTAATTGACTAGCTTCAATTCCTGCATGACTGTCATGGACTAGACATAATGGCCTCAAAATATATTAAGAAGATAGTTTAGACCCTAACTTTTTCTCACTTATTTTAAAAGTGTAAGGTAGAGTAATCCAGACAGAGAGCAGTTTGACCAATTGATTTATGTTAAGCAAAACACGCATTATTTTTACTCTTTTTTTTTTGACTGTATTTTTAAGGTAAAGTGGCTTAATGGTAACATTATCAAAATGTGTAACAAAATAATAGATATATCTAAGTACTAATTAACTGTTACAATATAGTAACATCCCATAAACACACCTTTGGCAAAATCAATTCAGTAAAATATGGATGTAGGTTTGCTCACTGAGCTGGAAGATTCATATTCAGGCGTTTCATCTCCATACTACGTAATATTTTCAATGAGCCTCCGCACACAGCACTGCTGGTGTTTCCTGCTTTCTATTTATATGTTTGGGTTTCCTGGGGTTGATGTCATTTCCTGAGAAAAAAACAGAAAATGGCATCACCATAGGAAATGCAGTCACCACAGGCAATGACATCACAAACCCAAGGAAACCCAAATATATAAATAGAAAGCAGGAAACACCAACAGTGCTTCGTCTGGAGGCTCACTAAAAATATTACCAATTTGGTGATGAAACGTCCAAAAATGAACCTTGCAGCTCAGCGAGCAAACCTACATCCAGAGCCTTAACCTGAGCTACAACTCTTCTCAAAACTTGCTATCAGTGAAATATATTGTCTTGTATGCTCTGGCATCTCAGTTGGAAGCTTCAGCTACATATGGGAACTGTGGGAAAAAGATGAGTTGGAGAATTGCTGGCAGATCAATTGTGCTAAAGGCAAACTTAGAACAGTTCTGCTACAAAGTCCCTGAAGAGAAGCTGCCTATTGTGGAAGCGAAGACTCATTGACAAGCTTAAAGTGCACACTTTCTCAATGCTCATGTAAATGTGGTTGCAAGAAGCTATTCTCTGATGCCACACATTCCACAGTATGGCTGTTTGGGCAAAGGTCTGGTGGGAAATATTGCTAGGAGAAGAATTTGCCTTTAGCATAATGATGCATATTTTGGAGGCAAAAGTCAAGGAGAAAGATGACTATATAAATTAAATTTCTGAATCACCTGACCATTTTTCTGGTCATTCCTAAGCTAAAAAGAAAAGTGGAAAGAAGGCTGCAGCAATCACTGCCAACAGCTGTGCCCAACTGCAGAGGTGTAACATCCAGTGCAGAAGGGGCAACATTAATGTGAGCAATTGCCAACACTAAGAAGTGCAACAATCAGCCAGGTAATGCTGAAGACTCCTCAGCTGGCAGAGGCAGGAGAGTCGCTCTTGCATCCACAAGAACTGATGGGCAATCCCATTCCAATTGAAGACTGTCAGTTTTAGATTACCTGCAGTGTGGAAACAGGCCCTTAGGCCCAACAAGCCCACACTGATTCTCCAAAGAGCAAACCACCCAGACTATATTTACCCATGACTAATGTACCTAACATTACAGACAATTTAGCATAGCCAATTCTCCTGACCTGCACATCTTTTGACTGTGGGAGGGAACCGGAGCACCCAGAGGAAACCCACGTAGGCATGGGGAGAATATGCAAACTCCACACAGACAGTTGCCCAAGGCGGGAATTGAACACGGGTCTCCGATGCTGTGAGGCAGCAGTGTTAACCACCGAGCCACCGTGCCAGAGTAGGTTTTCCACAGCTACAGAGTGTAATCAGTTGTACCCACATTGTTATTGGAGTACTCTGTCAGTAATATGTACTGTTCATTAATAGGAAAGGGTCTGAATGCACAGAACATCCATGAACATACCAGCCAGATAATGCAGATATGTGCATTCTATCTGGGACGTTGTCATAACTTCTACTTTGTAGAGCATACAAATGGTTACATCTTTCAGTGCAGCTTGGAATAGGAGCTAGTTCCTCAAGACCTAGCTGATGACATCTTTCAGGAATCCTCAGACTGACACTAAGGGTTGGTACACTGCTATGCATGCTTTAATCAAGGCCATTGCTGAACACCCACAGGACTCCTGAAAATGAGATTCAAATGCCTAGAGTCATCAGACAATGCCCAAATTACATTCTGTGCAGCACCCTCCACAACATCAAAGTCAACACAGGGGGTGTCTTAGGAGAAGAAGAGATGCAGGAGCAAGTGGAAAATGTCCAAGGATGGTGAGGATTGTAAAATCAGCTAAGTGATTCTTCATAGACAGGTAGAAGACAGACTAATGGCCCAACAAGACAGACAGGCCTCTGACAATATTTCAGCCAATAGTTTCAGGGCAACTGTGCCTAATCGACATGTTTGTCTTAAAGTTCTGTATTTTGAATATCCATGATTTTCCAGTCCAAACTGGCATCACTGCATGATGCTCCCTTGCCTGGCTTACGATGTTGCTTATGGCTTATCAGAGGTATGTTCTGCAAGAGGTTGGCCTTGTCTCCAGTCCTCCTGGTGTCAAAAACCTGTGGATTGCTTCCTCCACTGACTGCAGCTCTGTATCATTGATATGCTCACCAGGTTGTGCCCCTCAGTCTATGATAGACAGTGTATCCATTGAGGTAATTGTGGTGATGAAGAATCCAGGTGAGTGCCATACTGATACTTCCTCTGAGCTTTTAAAGACATCATCCTCAGAGATGATGGTGCTGATGAGAGGTTATGGCCTTTTGTGCTGCTTCTTCTGCTGTTCACCACCAGTAACCATAGAAGAGAAGAGTAAAAGTTAGTCAAAATGCACAGTTTCTTATGTAGACCAATGTATGAGACTAACTTACTACTTGTTTGAAAATAACAGACAGTCATCTTCTTCACTGGCTTCTTTAGTCATTCCGTTCAGTGCAGAAATAATCTTGGTCCTCCTGTAGAGTCATACAGCATGGAAATAAACCACTCGACCCAATTTGTCAATGCCTACCAGGTTTCCTAAACCTGGTGCTGATCTGCGCTGCATCACTAAACTGCAGACTCAGTTTTTGTCTGATTTGAGGCATTTCCATAATTGAATGGGGGAAATGAACATAGTGTCCTGTGGTGCTGCAAGCTTGCAATGAGGGAAGGGGTAGCAAGATGACCTTTTAACGCGGTGTCCGAACCTTTGACTCGTAAGGTCCGGGCAGAGGTGAGAACCTCCAGGCTGCCCACAATGTGTGGTTCACCAATTAACTCATGAATTAACTCACATCTGATACAATACTTCAAATCCAATTTGAAAAACCCTGGCCATTGCTTGACATAGTAAATTACACAGAAGTATTGCAAAATGTATCTAGTATCACATTCTGCATGTGTATAAATTGTTACACCATATCAATGCTTATCCATAGTTAAACTAACTTTTCCCTCATGTCCTAATGCATGCCTGTGGGAAGTTTAGATTGGAGTCTACAATTAGAGTTTATAGTATGCTTAATTTAGCTGGTTTTTGCATAACCCAATTCAAATTATATTGATTTTCGCTGAAATACCAATCACACCAAGACCATTGTACAACATAATCAAATATAAGTAATTTGTATTTAAAAGTCATCATCTACCATAAAGTTGGCATATAGATACATCAATATTTTAGTTAGCAATGTGTTTGATTGGCAATATTACAACATTAACATCATAACTATTAAGAACTTAAGTTATTTTGATGTCATTTGACAATCATAATTAACAGTACTTCAAGTGGTGGATTTTCATAATATTGTGACAATGTTGCAATGCAATGTTTCAAAATAGCACAAGCTTAGAAAAGTAAAGTCCACAGCATGCATTTAATACATTGCTGATAAATTCCAGCATTAAACTTCCTTCTAATGACATGAGCACAAAATATGCAACCTCCTTCTTTGTAACATGCTATCTCCTGGAGTGGCAAGTTTTGAATTTCTCGAGTATGCTCAGGCATAACCTTTTGATATTGCAAGTGTTATTAGTATCCATGATAATTGTTTATCGTCTTCATTGTCATTATCCTGACCTTTTCTTTTGGTTATCATTGTTTGTATAATATTTCTTCATACTGTCATACATTTTTCATCTGTGGTAAGGAGCTAACCATTAACTGATGCTGTGTTACATAGTTTTACTTTGTTAAACTAAACATTTAGCTTTTGATAACTTTTTCAATATCCCATTAATATTTTCTTGGAATTTGAATACACTAAATCGTCATTATTCATGGGGAATAGAGGCACAGAATTCCTGCAGATAACAAAAAAATGCAAATAATTCTCCAACGTAACACTACGTACCATGAAAGACTGTTTAATCAGGACGCCCAGTTCCAGATAAGCAGGGTCCGGGGGCTCTGAATGAATGGAAATTTGGCTGGCCACAAGAGCAGATTGGTTTGTGGACTAGTAACCAGTAATTGGTGACAAAGGCCTCCTACCTGCGCATAACTACATGATTGGCTCCTAGTTAGCTGTACAGCTTGGGGTGTGAATGTTTAGGGGGAAAAGTAATCTGACTTACTTTTTTGCTACGGAGCATAAACATATCTCAAGCCAAAACATAGCCAGTTTATTTCCCCTCGTCAGTTTCTGCAAGCTCTGACTTTTAGTTAATAAATCAGAGACTTTTTATAAGTGTGAACCAGTCACCCTGTGCCTCCGGTAAATAAGTGAAATCTACCTGGAGAAGGAAGATCAAGAAACTATGTTTTGATCAGCAAATGGATCGCCTCAGTGACCTCCAGACAGGGATGTGAATGCCTTCCCATTCTTTCCATCTGCTCATAATACCCAGATTATTTTTAATTTATCTGTATGTGTGTGTGTAAAGGGCACGTTTTGTAAATGGATTAGAGTTTTCACAGGTAGAGTTACACTTTGGTTCATAATTATTGATTTATACTTAGAATGTATTTATTTGTTATAAATAGTCATTCATAGAATTCATACAGTGTGGAAGCAGGCCATTCGGCCCATTGAGCACACCAACCCTCCGAAGAGCAAACCCACCTAGATTCACTCCCCTACCCTATCTTTGCAACCCCGTATTTTGCATAGCTATTCCTCTTAGCCTATACATCCCTGGACACTATGGGCAATTTAGAATGCTCTATCCACCAAATGTGCAAAGCTTTGGACTATGGGAGGAAACCAGAGTATCCCAGAGGAAATCCACTCAGACACAGGGAGGAATGTACAAATTCCATGCAGACAGTTGCCTGAGGGTGGAGTTGAACCTGGGTCCCTGGTGCTATGAGGCAGCAGTGCTAACCATTTTTGTTAATTACAGAAAACAAGTCCACGTTTTCTGTCAACCGGCATTGAAAGGATTGGTAAGTTGGGGAATTCCATGTACTTTTAAAAATCTTTAACTCTTGTGATGATTTTGGGATAGCATAGCTGGCTTTCGAGAGCACTACTCCAGTGAGGTAAAACTATAGCCCAGAAATGAAACTTTGAAAGACCTTAGACATTTAGAAAATTGGGAGTGAATAGGATTCCACCTATTAATCAAAGAGATCTGTAAAAGCATAAACAAGCATGTTTAAGAAATGAGCCAAATTATCTCTTGATAAACAAATAAAGCTTTGGAAGTAACTATGCTAAAGTGCGAAGAGGTTAAGAAAGGATTTGAGAGACTTTGATTACCTTCACAAAGTTGACCGATATGCTCTCTATGAAATTTATAAAAAACTTTAAGGTTCCTTTTCATTTCTTTTGGTGTACCCCTTTTGAAATGGAAGGGCTTTGATCTCTAATTTCAGTCTCTTCAGTGAGATAAAAGCCCCTGTAGTGCTAGTAGATGGGTAGATATTCAACCTGCATATTCAACTGCCCAGTCTCTCATTCCTAGAATTTAGGATAGTACCAGTGATAGTTTCAAGCGTTCAATGGAACTCCTGCTTCCTTGAAGGGAGACATGCAAATTCTATGCCAACTTAATAAGTGTTACTATATGTAATCAACAATAATAATGCAAACATTCTCTATACAGAATACAGAACCAAACCTAACCATAGTTACCATTCTTTGTCCCAGCCTTAATCCCAATTTAACTTCATACTTGGAACTGGTGCCAATATTGCTTCTCCAAGTTGAGTCTGAAATTTTTTTCTTGCTAGATAACCAACAAATCAATTTTTGTTCCATTTTTGCTTCAACTTAAGTCTACCATCCCATCCAGTTCTCAATTTAACCAATTTTTTTTCCCCTGGTCTCATGTTTGCATACTTTACCTGATTGCACGGCTCCTCTTCCAGTCTATGGTTCAGAATTACTGATAACCAGAACCATTGAGATCAAGTTTCTGAGGCCAAGGAAAGATTTTATGGACATGATTGCATGAGCCGAAGTAATGCAGGTTCAATAAGGGATTCTGAAATGTAGAAATTAAAGAGTTGATCGGTAAAGCTTAGGTTAAATCATGTAGCAGTAGTTTGGCTCACCCAGTCCTCACATCACCACCATTTGTTTCTTTAAAACATGATATTTTAATGGAAGAGGAAATTTGTATTACTGTAATGTGTTGTTGTGGGGCCACTTTGCCCAAAGACACCTTTTTTTAAAAAAGTAGAACACCAGTTCAAAATTCCAAGGAGCAATACAAAATATACATTGGACATTATCTATGGATCCATTTTTATATATGCTCAAAGGTAAATACTATTTCTTTAACAAGATTTGAAAGCTACAATTTAGAAAAAAAAAAGTTTTATCTTTGATGCCATAAATGATTTGGGGGAATGTATAGGTGATCTGATTAGCAAGTTTGCAGATGACACTAAGTTTGGTGGAGTAGCAGATAGTGAAGGGGACTGTCAGAGAACGCAACAGAATATAGATTGGAGAGTTGGGTGAAGAAATCGCAGATGTGTTCAATCCAAATAAATGCAAGGTGGCGCATTTTGGAAGATCCAATTCAAGAGCAGACTATACGGTAAATGGGCGAAAGTGAGGACTGCAGATGCTGGAGATTAGAGCCAAGATTAGAGTGATACTGGAAAAGCACAGCAGGTCAAGCAGCATCAGAGGAGCAGGAAAATCGATTTGGTAGACCTCAATCAGGTCCCGTCTCAACGTGTTCATACCTAGCACCCTCCATACCAGGCAACATCCTGATGGAGGACTCCTGCCCGAAACGTTGATTTTACTGCTCCTCGGATGTTGCCTGACCTGCTGTGCTTTTCCAGCACCGCTCTAATCTATACGGTAAATGGAAAAGCCCTGGGGAAAATTGACATACAGAGAGATCTGCGTGTTTAGGTCCATTGTACCCTGAAGGAGGCAATGCAGGTCAATGGAGTGGTCAAGGAGGCATACAGCATGCTTTCCTTCATCAGACGGGGTATAGAGTACAAGAGTTGGCAGGTCATGTTACAGTTTTATAAGACTTTGGTTCAGTCACATTAGGAATATTGCATATAGTTCTAGTCACCACATTTCCAAAAGGATGTGGATGCTTTGGAGTGGGTACAAAGGAGGTTCACCAGGACTTTGCCTGATATGGAGGGTGCTAGCTATGAAGACATTGAGGGGGGGACCTGATTGAGATCTATAAAATCATGAGAGGTATAGACAGGGTGGATAGCAAGAAGCTTTTTCCCAGAGTGGGGACTGAATTATTCGGGGTCATGAGTTCAGGGTGAGAGGGGAAAAGTTTTGGGGAGATATGTGTGGAACGTTCTTTACAAAGAGGGTGGTGGGTGCCTGGAACATGTTGCCTGCTGAGGTGATAGAGGTGGGCACGATAGCATCATTTAAGATGTACCTAGATAGATACATGAACAGACAGGGAGCAGAAGGATCCAGATCCTTAGATAATAGGTGACAGGTTTAGAAAGAGGATTTGGATCAGCGCAGGCTTGGAGGGCCAAAGGGCCTATTTCTGTGCTGTAAATTTTTTTGTTCTTAGTTCTAGTTTCAGTTTTGCTTTCTTTTTCTTTCCTACTTTGGCATATATGCAATAATTAATAGGCCAATTTGAAAGATGGATACCTGTCTTTTAGTCAATAATAACTTCTTATATTTAGTAGGGGAATGAATAGTGAAACTGTATTTGGTGTTGAACTGTTATAATTGGGATGGAATACTGTGTCAAAGAGTGCAGCTGTTTTGTGAAGAAACATCATCCAGAATATGGCTTAAAGTCAGATCCATGTTATTGTCATTGCAGTGAAAGTGGAGTATCAATATTCAACATTTCCATCATAATGGGACCTCTGACACTGGTCAAAGTTCATTTTGGCACGGAGCACTTTACTCATGTAAGAGGCATAAAACATATCAGACTACGAGCAGAGGGCAACTTTGATAATTAGGGAGAAGCCGGTGCCCACACCATTATGACATGCTGTATAATTAAAGAGAACTATAATGGCTGAAAATTAAAATATAATGCAAGATTGGGGGAGGTGCAGGGATTGACAAATGAAAGGCCATTGGCAAGCTGGTCTTGTGTAAATTATTGTTTAACTAAAGAGAAACTTAGCAATTTAAAAATCCAATAAAATAATGGATTGCAAGATACCAGGAATCTATTTTTTTGGATTCAGAAGAAGTCAAGATTACATGAATTAAAAAACAGTCATCTGAACCTCTGTTAAACTAGAATTTGAAAGTAACTTTTCCCAGATATTTTAATACATTTAAATTATTTTTCAATGCTTATGAGCTAAGGGAAGAGATGCATGGATTCCTTTCTGCATCATTGGTTTTTCCAGGAGATTTAGAAGTTTGAATTAAACTGGTATTGACAAAGTCTTTTTCCATTCATGAGGTAATTTAAATACCATTCAACTTCACAAACTACCTTCAGACGATAGAATCAAAATGATACTAATTGTATTGATCCTTTATTGTGGGCTTGTAGACTACATACCTGAAACTACTTGCGTGGAAATGTTTTCAGTGGCATATTCATATGTTGTTGCTCTTTCATTTTTTTCTCTGTATTGTCCACTTGGCTAATTTATAGAAGTTTAGCTGTATGATAAATCTGTAGTAGCTGCAAATCCCTACAGAATATGACCAATTTCTGTGTTGTGGTAGTAATCTGAATTTGTAAAGTTCTTCAGCAATGACTCACTCATGCTGGTAGCAGATGTTTAGTGGAAGAATGAGTCTAAATTAAGCTTCACTGTCTCTTCAAAAGAAATCTATTCATTGATAATCTAACATGTTGATTATTTGAAAGAAAATGAAGACTTATGAGATAGAATACATTCACATTTACAGCCTTAATTTGTCCAAGATGTAGAATTTAACATAGTTTGTGCAACATACCAGTAATGAAATAGAACAACTCAAGAAAAATCTCATAGGTTGAATTTAATGGCAATTATGTTTCCAGTTGTAATTGTCTTGGTTTCTTGGCCCATTAAATTGATTTAGTGTTCTTGCTTCCCCAGTGCAGATCCTTTATGATAATGCAAGTACTTGGAGAAAAACAAGTTGACAAAGCTCCATCTGGTGACATTTAGAAACCTTTTTTTTGGAGGCCTTAGAAACTTCTTGAGCTAGGGAGAGATTGAAGCTCTATTATGAATCAAATTTAATTTTACTAATTTGAGTTAAGAAAATCTAAGCTGAACTCTTAGTTTGGGTGGTGGTACTTCTGTTGTTAATATAATGTTTTAGAATGGGAGTGACACTGGAAGGGAGTTCTGCACCAGGGTCTGGACTGCTCCTAGACTTGGTTTGTCCCAACTCCCCTTAGTGATAATTTTGCTGGTAATTCTTAGTGGTGCTATGTTTCCAGTAAACTGAACATAGGCATGATAAAGTCATTCAACTCTTTATTCACACTATATAACTTCAATATCGTACACACACTTGCAGACTACACCTTGGAGAATTCCGAGTGCTTTGTTTATATCATAGAACATAGAACATTACAGCGCAGTACAGGCCCTTCAGCCCTCGATGTTGCGCCAACCTGTCATACCAATCTGAAGCCCATCTCACCTACACTATTCCATGTACGTCCATATGCTTGTCCAATGATGACTTAAATGTGCTTAAAGTTGGCGAATCTACTACCATTGCAGGCAAAGCATTCCATACCCTTACTACTCTCTGAGTAAAGAAGCTACTTCTGACATTTGTCCTATATCTATTACCCCTCAATTTAAAGCTATGCCTCCTTGTGCTCGCCGTTACCATGCTTGGAAAAAGGCTCTCCCTGTCCACTCTATCTAACCCTCTGATTATCTTATATGTCTCTATTAAGTCACCTCTCATCCTTCTTCTCTCTAACGAAAACAGCCTCAAGTCCCTCAGCCTTTCCTCGTAAGACCTTCCCTCCATACCACACAATATCCTAGTAAATCTCCTTTGCACCCTTTTCAAAGCTTCCACATTCTTCTTATAATGTGGTGACCAGAACTGTACACGATACTCCAAGTGCGGCCACACTAGAGTTTTGTACCCCATGGTTCCAGAACTCAATCCCTCTAATAATAAAAGCTAAAACACTGTATGCCTTCTTAACAACCCTGTCAACCTAGGTGGCAACTTTCAAGGATCTGTGTACCTGGAGATCTCTCTGCTCATCTGCACTACCAAGAATCTTACCATTAGCCCAGTAATTTGCATTCCGGTTACTCCGACCAAAGTGAATCACCTCACACTTGTCCACATTAAACTCCATTTGCCACCTCTGAGCCCAGCTCTGCAGGTTATCAATGTCTCTCTGTAACCGACAACATTCTTTGTCACTATCCACAACTCCACCGACCTTAGTGTCATCTGCAAATTTACTAACACACCCTTCTACGCCCTCATCCAGTTCATTTATAAAAATGACGAACAGCAGTGGACCCAACACCAACCCTTGCGCTACACCACTGGTAACTGGACTCCAGGATGAACATTTCCCATCAACCATCTTGTTTCAGTAAGCCAATTACTGATCCAAACTGCTATATCTCACAATCCCATTCTTCCGCATTTTGTACAATAGCCTACTGTGGGGAACCTTATCGAACCCCTTGCTGAAATCCATATACAGCACATCAACCGGTTTACTCTCATCTACCTGTTTGGTCACCTTCTCAAAGAATTCAATAAGGTTTGTGAGGCACGACCTACCCTTCACAAAACCATGCTGACTATCCCTAATCTAATTATTCTTTTCTAGATGATTATAAATCCTATCTCTTATAACCTTTTCCAACACTTTACCAACAACTGAAGTAAGGCTCACTGGTCTATAATTACCTGGGTTGTCTCTACTCCCCTTCTTGAACAGGGGAAAAGCTATCCTCCAGTCTTCTGGCACTATTCCTGTAGGCAATGATGATTTAAAGATCAATGCCAAAGGCTTGGCAATCTCCTCCCTGGCTTCCCAGAGGAACCTAGGATAAATCCCATCCGGCCCAGGGGACTTAACTATTTTCACACTCTGCAGGATTTCTAATACCTCTTCCTTGTGAACCTCAATCCCACCTAGTCTAATAGCCTGTATCTCAGTATTCTCCTCGACAACATTGTCATTTTCTAGAGTGAATACTGTCGAAAAATTTTCATTAAGTGCTTCCCCTATCTCCTCTGACTCCACACACAACTTCCCACTACTATCCTTGATTGGCCCTAATCTTACTCACGTCATACTTTTATTCCTTAAATACCTATAGAAAGCCTTAGGGTTTACCCTGACCCTATCCACCAACAACTTCTCATGTTTCCTCCTGGATCTGCTGAGCTCTATCTTTAGGTCTTCCTTGGCTACCTTGTAACCCTCAAGCGCCCTAACTGAGCCTTCACATCTCATCCTAACATAAGCCTTCTTCTTCCTATTGACCAGAGATTCCACTTCCTTTGTAAACCACGGCTCCCGCGCTCTACAGCTTCCTCCCTGCCTGACAAGTACATACTTATCTAGGACACACATGAGCTTTTCCTTGAATAAGCTCCATATTTCTAATGTGCCCATCCCCTGCAGTTTCCTTCCCCATCCTATGCTTCCTAAATCTTGCCTAATTGCATTGTAATTGCCTTCCCCCCAGCTGTAACTCTTGCCCAGTTGTATACACCTATCCCTTTCTATCACTAAAGTAAACATAACAGAATTGTGATCGCTATAACCAAAGTGCTCACATACTTCCAAGTCTAACACCTGGCCGGGTAAGGAGCCCGGCCAGGTGTATCAAATTTAATGTGGCTTCGCCCCTTGTTGGCCTGTCTACATACTGTGTCAGGAAGCCCTCCTGCACACACTGGACAAAAACTGACCCATCTATAGTATGGTGTTCCCAGTCAATATTTGGAAAGTTGAAGTCCCCCATGACAACTACCCTGTCTCTCTCATTCCTATCAAGAATCATCTTTGCTATCCTTTCCTCTTTATCTCTAGAACTATTCGAAGGTCTATAGAAAACTCCCAACAGGATGACCTCTCCTTTCCTGTTTCTAACCTCAGCCCATACTACCTCAATTGACGAGTCCCCAAACATCCTTTCTGCAACTGTAATACTGTCCTTGACCAACAGTGCTACATACCCCCCTTTTACCATCTTCTCTGTTCTTACTGAAACATCTAAATCTTGCAACCTCCAACAACCATTCCTATCCCTGCTCTATCCATGTCTCCGAAATGGCTACAACATTTAAGTCCCAGTTACCAACCCATGCTGCAAGTTCACCCACCTTATTCTGGATGCTCCTGGCGTTGAAGTAGACACACTTCAAACCAACTTCTTGCTTGCCGGTGCCATCTTGCGTCCCTGAAACTTGATTTCAGACCTCTCTACTCTCAACCTTTTCTATACTTGAACTACAATTTTGGTACCCATCCCCCTGCTGGATTAATTTAAATCCACCCCAATAGCCTTAGCGAATATCCCCCCCAGGATATTGGTACCCCTCTGGTTCAGATGAAGACCATCCTGCATGTAGAGGTCCCACCTACCCCAGAAAGAGCCCCAATTATCCAAGAATCCAAAACCCTCCCTCCTGCACCATCCCTGTAGCCACATGTTCAACTCCTCTCGTTCCCCCTATTCCTTACCTCACTAGCACGTGGCACGGGCAACAAACCAGAGACGACAACTCTGTTTGTCCTAGCTCTAAGCTTCCATCCTAGGTCCCTGAATTTCTGCCTTAAATCCCCATCTCTCTACCTACCTATGTTGTTGGTGCCTATGTGGACCACGACTTGGGGCTGCTCCCCCTCCCCCTTAAGGATCCCCAAAACACGATCAGAGACATCACGAACCCTGGCACCTGAGAGGCAACACACCAACCATGAGTCTCTCTCGTCCCCACAGAACCTCCTATCTGTCCCCCTAACTATGGAGTCCTCAATGACTACTGCTCTGCTCCTCTTCCCCTTTCCCTTCTGAGCAGTAGGGACAGATTTACACTGATTTACATTAATTCCTTACTCCACTTAAATGATCATGGACTAAATTAGAGGTCCCCTGATCTACAGATACATAATGCTATTTGGCAACAACAAATGAAAAGCAGTTTACATTTCTCTGACTGATAATGCCTATTGGAAAGAAAAATACCAATAATAAAACAATAGACAATACCAAATATATGGGTGGCACGGTGGTTCAGTAGTTAGCACTGCTGCCTCACAGCGCGAGGGACCCACGTTTGATTCCAGCCTCGGGTAACTGTCTGTGAGGCATTTGCACATTCTCCCTGTGTCTGCGTGGGTTTCCTCTTGGTTTCCTCCCACAATCCAAAGATGTGCACATCAGATGAATTGATCATGCTAAATAGCTCATAGTGTTAGGTGCATTAGTCAGGTGTAAATATAGGGTAGGGGAATGGGTCTGGGTGGGTTACTCTTCAGAGGGTTGGTGCGGACTTGTTGGGCCAGTGGCCTGTTTCCATACTGCAGGGGATCTAATCTAATCTAATTTACTAAGATTCTAAAGATAATATTCAATGGAAATTTACTCAATATCTGTTTTTTTTATTTTCCTCCCTTGAAATAAGGATTGTCTTCTGAAAACATATTCTTAAAAGCAGGTTAGATTTGGTTTCAGGATTTGTTCCAACCCCTCTCTGTTAAATTGCAACCTTGTAATTTAATGTGTAAAAGCTTTCCTTTTTCAAAGCTTTATATTAAAATGCTGATAGAATGCATTTGAATTGTTTTCTATTTTCAAACTGCATGTTGTATTCATTGTTCTGAGGAGAATGGATTGCAAGTATGTAAAAATCTGACATTGACTTGTAATTGAGTGAGAAAAATCTGACATGCCTCATACAATTTGTGACTCTATAATTAACAGTCCCCTCAAAACTGGAGAATTTTAGTTCCACATCAATATCAGTTTAGAGCACCCTTATCACTCCAGAGTAAAATGTTTTTTTTTAATATTATAGTTTCTTTATTTAGGTTTTTCTTTTCACACAAGTTACTAATTTAGTAATTTGTTAGTAATAAATTGGTGCATAACCATGTAATGCTGCAAGGAAGATCTACACTTGAAATTCATCTAATAGTTGTTAAAATGATCATAGATGTGCAGGGTTAAAGCAATGAAGATATTTGAAAACAAAAATGAATTCTTTAAAAATGTCTCGCCAACTAGCAACATCAATGTTGTTCAATGAGCTCAGGGGTCATTGCTGAACAAGACTTAGTATCTTGACATGGGCAGTAGAGGTTTGGATAATATCAGGTTTACAGAGGATGTAAAGTAGAAGTCTAGCCTGGAAGCCTTTCCAGTCTAAGTCCCTGTCATGCACAAGCTTGATGACTACCTACCAATGAAGAGTTCAGAAGAATGTATTGAGCAGACAACAAGATACACCTTAAAATTAGATGACAACCTATTGAAGCTACAATACTGTAGTACACAGATAGTTAAAACAACTTCATCATGTTATAGATGGAGATAAGTGATCCCAGAAGCAACAGATCATTTCAAAACAATTAAAACACTAACTGGCAAAGAGCATCCCCATCCTCAACAATGGAGTTCCCAGTACCTGACTACAAAGGTCAAGCATAATTGAAGTCAATGTGAAATGGAAGAAAAAAATTCCACTGATTGGAGTGAATCCTAACACAAAGGAAAATGTTATGGATTTTAGAAGCCAATAATCTCAGCCTTAGGACTTCGCTGCATGAATTATTCAGAATTGGCATCCTAGGCCCAACCATCTTCAACTGCTTTGTCAGAAGTCAGAAGTAGGAATGTTCACTAATATACCTGGTACCAGTTGCAATTCCTTATGTTGAAACTACCTATGTCAGACAATTAACAATTAACATTCACTCCACAGTGGATTCAGGCAATGATCATCTCAATTAAATGAGAATATAATCATCTCCCCTTGACATTCAATGTATTACCATTGCTGATCAGCCCACGGAAGCATCCTAGGGTGTTATCATTGACCAGAAACAACTGGACTAGCCATACAAATTTAGTGGCCAAATAAACAGGTGTCACTAAAGGATATATAAAATATGAGGTTAGGTAAAGATTTAGAGTTGAGATAAGATTTAAATTTCAATGAAACTGCGTATCTGTCAAAGGATAGTATTGAAAAATAGGGTAATACTTCATTTTACTGTTTGTGTTAAAATCCTCACAACTATAACTGAGATGGAGATATACATATCCTTGTTTTTGTGTAACATCTGCAGCCACTTGCAGATATGTTTCAGTAACAAACCACAATGGTAACCAACTGCAAAAAAAAATCAAACATATGATTTTTCAAGCTAGGTTTTATTCTGGGATTGGACTAATCCAGTATAACCATCAGCTGGGATCATGACAATGGACAGATGTTGGAATCTTGTGGCAGGGAAATCATTTCCTGATTCTCTAAAACCTGTCCAATAACCACAGGGCACATCGGAATTGTGCTGGAATACTTTCCATTTGCCTCAATGAGTTTGGCTCCAACAGCTATCAAGAGGTTCAACACCATCCTGGACAAGGCCAGCAGCTATTCCACTACTTTAACATTCGCTCCCTCCACTGTTTACTCATAATGGTGTCACCATCTGGAACATGCTTTGTCTGACCAAAAATGATCTGACCAGTTTAGAATGCATTTAATAAATTTAACTATTTTGAAACCATAAAATTGTCAAGGTTAAGTTGCCTTTTCTGTTGCTTGAAAAATGTCTAATTGAAACAAATGGAGTAATATGATGTTTCTGTATTGGACAAGCAATAATGGACTGTATTATTTCTGAAAAAAAAATTAATGTATTGCTAGGTACTTGTCTTCTATTTTTTCAGATTCTATGTGTTCACATTGCATGATTCTGAATTTTAAAAAATCATCGTTGGTGGACTGGCAATATATGATCAGTCAAAGCAAACATTATTTATTCTTGATACAAGTTTTCATATAAACATAAGACAGCATGCCAGACCAAAATACAGATGTATAAATAAGTATTACAGTAAAAAATACTTTATCAATGTTGGTATTTCTTTGAATTGATTTTTCACCATTCTACTGGCATTGCTTACATAGTTAGCACTCTTCTTTCAAAATAAATCTTATAGACTGTGAGGAGATGCATTAGATTTCCTTTGTGTTTTCTATCCTTCTGTATAGAAACCATAGAAAATAGGAGCAGAAATAAGCCATTTGGCCCCTTGAGACAGCACCGTGTCTCATTATAGTCATAGCTGATCATCCAATTCAGTCCCCTGTTCCCACTTCTTTCCCATACCTTTGATCCTTTTAACCCTAAGAACCTCATAGAATACAAGGAGAACTAACAATCTGGATATGGAACAGGCTTGAAGGTCGAAGACAGAGAGTGGCGGTGAAGGGTTGCCTTTTGGACTGGAGGCCTGTGACCAGTGGAGTGCCACAAGGATCGGTGCTGGGTCCTCTATCTTTTGTCATTTATATAAATGATTTGGATGCGAGCATAAGAGGTATAGTTAGTAAGTTTGCAGATGACACCAAAATTGGAGATGCAGTGGACAGGGAAGAAGGTTACCTCAGTACAATGGGATCTTGATCAGATGAGCCAATGGGCTGAGGAATGGCAGATGGAGCTTAATTTAGATAAATGCGAGGTGCTGCATTTTGGAAAAGCAAATCAGTGCGGGACTTATACACTTAATGCTAAGCTCCTAGGGAGTGTTGCTGAACAAAGAGATCTTGGAGTGCAAGTTCATAGTTCCTTGAAAGTGGAGTTGCAGGTAGATAGAAAAGTGAAGAAGGCATTTGGTATGCTTTCCTTTATTGGTCAGAATATTAAGCATAGGAGTTGGGAGGTCATATTGCGACAGTACAGGACATTGATTAGGCCACTTTGGAATATTGCATGCAATTCTGGTCTCCTTCCTTGCAGAAGGATGTTGTGAAACTTGAAAGGCTTCAGAAAAGACTTACAAGGATGTTGCCAGGGTTGGAGGATTTGAGCTGTAGGTAGAGGCTGAATAGGCTGGGGCTGTTTTCCCTGGAGTGTCGGAGGCTGAGGGCTGACCTTAAAGAGGTTTACAAAATCATAAAGGGGCATGGTTAGGATAAATAAACAAACTCTTTTCCCTGAGGTGGGTGTGTCCAGAACTAAAGGACATAGGTTTAGGGTCAGAGAAGAAAGATATAAAAGGGAGCTAAAGGCAATGTTTCCATGCAGACATTTGGGCATGTATGGAATGGGCTGCCAGATGAAGTGGTGGAGGCTGGTATAATCACAAGTTCTAAAAGGCATCTGGATGGGTATATGAATAGGAAGGTTTAGAGGGAGATGGGCCCAGTGCTGGCAAATAGGACTACATTAAGTTAGGATATCTGGTCAGCATGAACGAGTTGGACCAAAGGGTGTGTTTCTGTGCTATACATCTCTATGATTCTATGAACCATATCTAACTCCTTCTTAAAAACATTTGCTGTTGTGGCCTTGACAGCTTTCCTTGGTAGAGAATTTCACAAGTTCACCATTCTTTGTATAAAGGAATTTCTTTTCATCTCAGTCCCAATTGTCTACCCCATATCCTTAGATTGTGACCCCTGGATCTGGAAAGGACCTGACTTCCATTCATTTCTTCACCACAAAAAATACTGAAATTGACTCCGCAAATGAGGTTATGGGGCTAGCAACTTTCTGTGGCTTGATTGCACCATCTAGCCTCATTCTTAAAATGGTATTTTGTAACAAAGCTGTTTATAATTAATCATCAGAAATGTGTCAAGAATTCTTAAAATTTGCAGTAGAAACAATATTATTTAACAATGTTCTGGCTTTTCACCTAATGCTTAACACATGCATTTTTGTTGTGACAATTGATGAATTGCAGCTTTAAGAAAAGACTTTGTTCAGTATGCTAATCTGCTGTACACTTTGTTTTCATGACATCAGATACCCTTAAGTAATTCCTGTAGTTTAAACATCTCCTCAATTCCAATAAACTGATAATAAGTTCACCAACTAAAGATAGTTGAGGCTATCATGTCCTGAAGAAATATCTATCTGCCTGAAAGCTTTTGAACCATTTAGAGTTGTTTGCTTTTACTGAAAAGTTAATCTACTGGACACATTTTGTAACTATCTCCTATAGTTCTGCACATACTTAAATATTAAACACCATCACACACAGGTTAAAACATGATCAGAACTTCTGTGTATTTTTGTACTCCTGGAGCACGCAACCAGCTGGAGAAGAGAAAATATGGTCTGGTCCAGTCACATTAAGGAGGTGTCATAATACATGGAGATAGCATTGTCTGTGGAAGCCATTACTGGGGACAGGTTTAGAGCATGCAGCCACTGGCCATCAAACAATATGCATTTATTATCCTTACCATTACTGACTTTCATTTTCTGAATGATAATAATATAGCAACATTTGCTTTTTTTTAATGATTTTACAATCTGCCATCACCTGACCTGAACACCAACTGTATTCCAGATAATGGAAATGGTGTGTTAAAGTAAGTTTCATTGGTGACTCAAAATATGTCAATCCCGTGTTAAAGGTACTACCACTAATAATTTGATTAAGCTACCGAATTGCCCTATTTTGTGTAACTGGCTAGCTCAGGTTAAAATAATATATACATTACATTTTTCATTAATAAAGAAATAATTACTTGTTATAATCAAGCTGTCTTTAACAAAAGGCAAGACAGAAACATGAATTGCTAACTTATAACTCCATAACTTAAGCTCTACCACTTTCTTAAAATTCCCAAACACAAACAGCCAAACAAAGGGATAAGATAAGAAACAAATATTTTCATGGGAAATGAATAAAGTCACGGAAGCATTGTGCTGACACCAGTTCAAATCACAGATATCAATGTGCTGTTTTCCTTTAGTCTTCCCCCCCAGTTCTTTCTGATTTGCGAATGACATGAGATTGTGGATGCATCCATTCTTAGTCTTTCATTCACTTGTTCAGCATTTGCTCTCTTAGTGCCTTTGAAAGTAGTTTTTCACCCTTTCCTTTTGACAAAGAATTTGTAGAGAGAGTAGTTAACAGGGAAATGGTGAGTGAGAACCACCAGAAGATTTTCTGTTACTTCACCACTTGAAAGGGAGAGAAACATCAAAGTGCTTTCTCTCTGCAGGCAAATGTTTCTGCTGTACTGTCACATACAGAGTAGGAGCCACTTATCCTGGAACCAACCAAGTAGTTCTTAACTAGGGTTACTAGACCTGAAACATTAATTCTGATTTCTCTCCAAGGACACAGCCAGACCTGTTGAGTTTTTCCAGCAATTTCTCTTTTTGCTCCTGATTTTCAGCATTTGCAGTTCTTTTCTTTTTGGTTTTTTCACTTAGTGTTTAACTCATTGCCACATCTCTTCCAGGCATGCCCACCTTGATGAAGTTCTGCTCTTCTCTCAGACAGGATTTCTGCTCCAGTCTTTTTTCTTGTTCACTATCATTAATTTTACTGTCGCTCCTGGTATTTAACAAAATTATTTGCCAAAAGTCATTTCCATAACCATATCACGTTCCTCAGTGAGTGCCCAGTTCTGAAGCAGGACCCAAAATGTTAACTCTGATTTCTCTCCACAGATGCACCAGACCTGCTGAGTTTTTCCACAACTTGTTTTTATTTCCAAAGCAATAGTTGTTGCTATGCTGAGCCCAAAGCAATTTGTCAATTCAAAAAGAAATTAAGAAGCATCTCTGGGCAAAACTGCCCTGAAAAAACACACACACAAATAGACACACACAGAGTCACAATGTGTGTAGTCTCCTCCCACTGCTTAAATCGGGCAACATTGAAGATATAACTCATAATGATTTCTAATAATTTGGTTTTGAAATTGCAACATCTTCCACAGTTTCCTTAGATTAAAGCAGTATCTTTTCCTATTTTTTAGGGTACAGTCCAAAGAAAAGTAGTTTTAATTGTTATAATCAAACTGTTCTTCAAAGATACTATCCAATCAGACACTGAGAAATACATGGGCTAAGGAAAAACTTTGAACTGTCACCTAAGGTTGATGTTCAGAAATCTTTTAAATGAGTATTGAAAATAATACTGAATCTTTAAAAATGTAGTTTAGCACTGATTCAGCAACCACAATGCAGAACTCACAGTTGAGTTAAAATAGATTTGTTAAACTGCACCGTATCCATTTGTACATGCAGTTGTGTATTGCATCACTCTGCCAAAAATCATTACACTTATTTCATAATGATTTGTTTTAATTTAAGTGTTTGCTTATAGTTTTTGATATTGCTTTCATTCCATAAATACCATGCCACACAAAATCTAGCTTTACTTCATAAAATTGTAGCTCAGATAATTAAGTCTTAAGGGAATCACATGTCTAACTGTAACACAAAAAGTTGTAATTCACAGATGCCATGTGCTAGACGAACCATTCAAATGAGCTCAAGTTTAATAATTAAATTCATACCATTATTACCATGAAAGCAACAAAGATTCATTTGAAGGGTGTACCCTCAAACAGATCTATCATCCGAACTGCAAAGTTCTGAAGAAGGGACACTGAACCTGAACCAGTAACTCTGCTTTCTCTTCATAGATGCTGCCAGACCTGCAGAGGTTTTCCAGCAGTTTCTGATTTTGAGTGTGATTTTCAGCACCTGCAGTCCTTTGGGGTTTTTTTTTGTCCGCAGTGCACCATCTATGACCTAACTAACGTCTTATACAGTATTAGCAAATCTTCCCTTTTTTTACATTCTGAGTGTCAGCTAAAAAGGGAAACTATTTCATATCCTTTCTCATTAACTACTTGATCTGCTACCTTGAATCTGTGGACATGTCCTCTGTTCCTCTACATCTTTTGGTTTTATATGATTTATTATGTATTCTCTTACCTTGTTTGTTCTCCAAATTACACTACCCATCCCTGCTCTGAATTGTACTCCACTTGCCATTTTCTGTTCACCTGAGTAGTGCATTGATACCTTTCTGCAGTGTCCAGCTTTCTTCCACATCATGAATCACACAGCTGATTTTTGTGCCATTTTCAAATTAGTTAATCGTGCCCTTTGTTTAAATCTAAAGATTTGATTTACACCAAAAAAAAGGTCAGTAAGCATTTGCAAAGCGAGCATTGTCCCTTTGATAATTCTACAGGATGATTAGTTTTAGCCTGTTTTCTCTTAAGGTTTTAAAGCCAGAATTATTGGCCAACTAACCACATAAAGTTTGGGCTGAATATTCCAATTGTTAGGCTGTGTTATTTTTGGGGAGGTTCATGGCTCACAGCAACCATTTTCATGTGGTCTTACCCTGGTCACCGCATTCATTATGCATCAGGTTCTATGGTGCCCTTAATGCACAGGCATGCGACAGCAGAGACAGATGTGTTCACTGCTGCCTGGACCTTGTGCTATTCACACCACTGGCACTATATTTTAACTCCATAAGTGTGCCACTTCAAAATGTGCAAGCCAGGAACTGACCTTCATATTCTGATGCTTGACCATTAACAGAAAGGACATGTCTCAGAAAAGGAAACTGACACCTCGCTTCAATAAAGGAGACCTAGAGATGTTGGTGGACAGGAGAGAGCCATCCGCTTCCCTGTGAACCAGCAAAGGAAGCCATGCCAGCAGCACAGCCAGTCTAGACCCAAACAGCAGCCCAGGTCAGTGCTATTCCACTGATGAAAAAAAATGCTGCAAGAAAATCAATACTTTTCTGTGCTCCACAAGGGTAAGTTACATTATCTCTTCTCTGCTACCTTACATTCACTCTCACTCTGCCACTGCATAGAAACATTAGTCTTGGTAATGTTCTACAATTATCATTATTGCATGCAGCCACTCAACAGCTCTAATCCACCTCATTCTCTTAAACTACTAGCCCTTCTTGCCCTCTGTGATTCCTACTCAGTCACTGGGAACAATTCAACATCTCTCTTGCTCATGCACCACCATCAACTGCTCTTCCATCCACTTTTTGCTCACTTAATCCCTCCTTTTGTCTCATTGCAAGAGAAGATGTATCACAGTCTGGCAGAGAAAGTCAGAATGAGCTAGCATTCAGTACCTAAGCCCCTGTGAAGAGAAATCCTCAAAATGGTTGGAGTGAATAGAGACCTCATGTGGAAGTACTGAGAACTTCATGTTGAGGTAGTCCAGTAAGATTCATTGTGCTATGCTGCATTGGTCTCTCACAACCAGTCAACGCTCTTAAAATACTCAAATTTCAATCCCTTGTACAATTAATGACCTCTCTCTTTATTTTTAAGGCAGGCATCAGCAGCACCTCATCCCTATGAGGACCTCTACTTCTGAGGAAAAAGTCACAGATCCCTCAGAGGATGCACCAACAAGGTTTTCTCCACCAGCTCAGTGATTTTCAGGTACCTCTCAGGCCCTAGCAGAAAATGATCCTCGATGTTCGTTACTAACAACCATGCAAACGCACTGACAGGTAGGAACAGCAGATAGAATGTGCAGTGGGCACTGGAAAGGCACATAGAACAACATTCCATCACTCTAGCTAGTGATGCATAGCATCAGTGACAAGAAGAGAGGGGGTCTCTCAAGGAGAAAAAGAATGCTTGACCTCACTCCATATGCCGTTCCTCTCTAAGAAAATGGGTAGTGCCATCAGTCACTCAGACTGAGGAGGAATTACCATCACAGCACCACCATCCTCTCTCCCAAAGGGTGAGTGTGCATTCTGACCAGGACAGTCTCAGCAAGCATGGACCCCTCTAGCCATAAATGCCTCTAGGGTCATCTGACCATAATCTTCCAAGTCAACAGGATGCACTGAAGAGCAAATTCCCTCCAATCCCAGCTGCAGATTCTGGCAATACACCTTAATATAGTAGAAAGACAAGGGAACAAATACTCTGAGGGCACATAGCACAAGTAAAACTTGATTGTAAATACACTTTCACATATATATATAGAATGTATACACTTTTTTATTCATTAATGGCTAGGCCAGCATTTAATGCCCACCATCCCAAATTTCAGTCATGAATCAACCACAATGCTGTTTGTCTAGAGTCACATACACGCCAGCCCAGGTAAGGACAGCAGTTTCCTTTCCTAAAGGCCATTAGTGAGTCAAATAGTTTTTTTTATCCCCCCAACAGTCATTTCATGGTTATCATTAAACTCTTAATTTCAAACTTTTATTGTATTCAAACTCTGCTATCTGCCATGGCAGCATTCAAACCCAGGTCTCAGGGTATCACCTGGGTCTCTGAAAAAACAGTATAGTGTTAATACCACTAGGCTATTGCCTCCCATAGTATGTATTTTCAGTCGTCACATATCTGATTGACTATAATTTTAATTGGCTACTATGGCTAATTGGCTACCATGTCAGAGTTAAGCAGCATTTTCATGCATCACAAGGAGCATAGAAGTTGTATTGGCGAGGCATTGCTTAAATTTGAGAAATGTCCTAGTTGGTGGCAGATATTAATAATTCTTTATTTCTTATGTCATGAGTGTAGCCAAGAGTTCGCACTTTTTATTGAGGAGAATATTGAGGCCAAAGGTAATGTGAATGCCTTGTAGTATGGCATTGCCTATGTTCATGTTCTACATGTATGACCACCCTGTCTGTGACTACACGATCATTCGTGAGTGCACACTTCTCAGGTGGTAAAGATTCATTCTATCTATGTCTTTAACAAGGAACACATGTACATTCAAGGATGGGTTCTGATGAAAGTTTAATTAATATCCAAACTATACCTCATAGAACAAACATTTACACTGTGTCCTTGTAGACAACAAAAGTTCACTCTCTGTTCACTTTGAATATGTTGGCATTCATTTTTTCTTCTTCATTGCACAATTGAGGTTTAATTGAAGATGTTATATTATCCAGTCTGCACTGGAGGTTCAAGATTACCACCCAGATCAGTGCAATCTCAGCCATGTGGAGAAACAGTGTAGGAATAATGTCAATGATATTCACTTTGCCAGGATAAATGCAACTATGTGCTCTCTGCTACCTCATACTCTATCTTTGTACTGCACATGCCTCCCACCAAGGCTGATTTTCTGCTATTCTCATTATTGCAAACACATCTTCCCTCACTTGTTCAATTCCACCTAGTTCCCCTTCCCCAACAGCTAAATAACATACCCAAGCCCCAGGATTGATATCAAAAGCTGCCCTTGATTTATTGTACAGGGATCTTAACTGAATGATGTCTCAAAGTACTTGACTGAGGATGATTTCCTTAGGGTTTGAGAAATCAATACTTACTTAAAGTATATCCAGTGTGTTTGCTGCATATGTTGCTAACACGTGGTACAGGTGTGAGATTGACATAACATAGTGTCAAATAGCAACATGTCCACCTTCTTGACTAATGACTGCTGACAACAATGTCAAGTTTCCCAAGCAAGACATAATTACTTTATGGCTGTTAACGTTGGCTGAGGGGGCGAAGTGCTGAAAGGCAAGAAGAGGCAGGAATGCTATAACCATCCTTGAATTAGTAGTAAGAAAACAAGCAAGCAACCCTGAGATGTTCCCTGCTCCAGTCCATTATCTGGGCACCTATCCCTGTGCACAAAGTATCCTTGTGGCAGCATTACAATGACAGTTGCTTGTGCACACCAAAGTTCAGCAAGAAAATTCAAAAGTAAACTATAAATGGATCAGAGATATTACATAGTGTGTTGAGAGGCTGGCATGTTTCAAATGAGGTGTGTGCAACGGCTGCTCTTGGTAGGTGCTCTGAGACATTCCAGGTTCCCAGTATGGAGGTGCAGAACAGCAAACGGCAAGCTGGAGTTGCCACTTACCAACTTTGACTTCCATGACAGAAATTCGAGCCAACTAGTTTCTTGCTGATGGCTGGTAGAATAGGAGAGTTTATGTAATGAGGTAAGATCAAGTAATAATGAATGATAATGAGTAATAATCCCTGTTAATAGGCCTCTCACCACTCCCTAGCAAGAATCTCATCTCAACATCCAGAACGTAATTGGAAAATGTGACTTGTTGCTTTCATTGTCAAGAGAGACCTCACCCGACTTTTCACACAATTCTCCTAAATGTTTGTACCATAGCCCACATTGTTCAGGCCCTGTGAAGATTCTGCCCATTTATTTTTACGTTGAAATGAGAAATATTTTAAAATGCTGAAGTGAAGATTGATTGAATCTTTGGTAGCAGTTTGATTGGCAATATTCTGACCTTTATATTTTCCGGGAATCAAAACTAACAATGTGACCTATGTTTCCTTAAAAGGGATGGTGTTGCTCTTTTCAGGAAGATTAGATACAAATTCACTTCCTGGAACAGCCTCTTCCAAGAATTTATATTTCAACACCACAATGTTTGGCAAAGTTTCTTTGCAGCAGATGTCTTGTTTGCTTTAGCACAAATGTTATGATGTGGTTTTTGTGGAGCCAACCAAATGTTAATAAATTTCAAAAGAAAAACAATTTTTGTACCGTTAATATCAATGATATGTCTTAAATTGAGTTATTGCACACCAAATTTTACTCCGTTAAAAAGAAGTCAGCCATTTCATTAGAATGATGAAATCACAGATTATTATCTCTTTCATTTTACGATCTGACAATCATGAAATGGCAATACCATACTACAAAGCAGGACAGCACTTCGTACACATAGGAACTCGCAATCTTCCAACTTCGAAAGTAACCCACTGCTGAAAGGCTCAGTCACTAAACCTCTAAACACTCCTCAAGCAGCAAAGGAACTACCATTGGCAAAGGCTGGGTAAGGAATTCAGTGCAGATTTTTGATTTTGAGAGGTGCAGAAAATAAGTTTATGAAAGGAATAGGAAGAAAATTAAAGAATGGAATATCCTGGTTTACATTTTGTTCAATTTCTCTGCTGGATATTTTTGTGACAACTATCTTGTTGGATGAGATGTGCTACTGAGCCTGATGGTGAGGGAGCTGAATTAACATAAAAACAATAGTGGTTAACACAGGATACAGCAGAAAAAGCATCATTCAATGTGCACTAATTTCCCTACCTCATGCTGTTCGCACTGGTCCTCACTATTCCAACCTAGTATTTTCCCTTTCTGAAACTAACAAAATATTTAAGCAAAATGAAGGAAGCATCAAGCATTTTTTGTAGGCAGTTATGGTTTCAAGTAATTTTTGGAAGTTCTAAAATAATGAGCTAAAACAAAAGTGTCCTGCAGTACTGAACTGTGACATGCACCAAAATGGCTTGATGTGTAGTATTTTTAAAGATTTTTAGCTATGCAGAACAGCACAACTACAATTCACAGCAAGTGAAGAATACCAGGCATTCTTCAATGATTCTTTCCAGATCATGAGGAAGTTAATGTAGACAGACAAGAATTTGTTTGAGGCGAAATTGGACAACCCTCAATCAGGTGAGGGGATCACAATTAATCTGTGCCCTTTTTTATGTAATGCAGGTCAGCATCACATGACATCAGACTCTGCTGTTCATTAACTGCACTCATTGGCAGGGGACCCAAAACGATTATTTGCTAACACTACTTAGAGCCAATTTTTAACCAGTCTGGCCAGTACCCAGTACTATGTGACTTTCTATTCAGTTGTTTGTGCCTTACAGTTATATTACTGAAGCACCAGCATGGGTCCGAAGCTTATTCTCTATTCCATATGCAGCAGCCTCAAAACAACCTGGCCATAGAAAATGGATTGTTTTTTTGAGTTTTATTTCCATGTCCACTCTCTTTGAATCTTCCCAGCAAGAAGAATCAGAAAAAGTCAGTAGTACTTTGAAATGAATACACTGATTGTAGTGGTCCTCCATTTTGAAATATACAGGACAAGTAGGACCAGTATGTCTCATTTGCCAGTTTTACTGGGTTTTTTTCCTCCAGCAATGATTTTTTTCTGTATGCAGAGAATGGTACTGTATCCCCTATTGTTGATTATTTATATAAATGATTTGGTTTAGAATTTAGTGGCATGGTTGATAGGTTTGTGGAAGTCGCCAAAATTGGTGATATAGTCAACAGTGAAGAAGGTTATCTAAGACTACAATGGGATCTTGCTCAATTGGGCCACTGGGCTGAGGAGTGACAAATGGAGTTTAATTTTGATAAATGCAAGGTATTGCATTTTGGTAAAACTAACAAGGGCAGGACTTATACAGTTAGTGGTAAGGCCCTGGGTAGTGTTGTCGAACAGAGAGACCTGGGGATTCAAGTAATTAGCTCTTTGAAAGTTGCGTTACAGCTAGACAGGGTGATTAACAAGGCATTTAGCACACTTGCCTTCATTTCTCAGACCACTGAATATATGTTGAGGTTGTACCAGACATTGGTGAGGCCATTTTTGGAGTACTCTGTCCAGTTTTGGTCACCCTGCTATAGGAAGGATATTACTAAATTAGAGAGGGTTCAGGAAAGATTTACCAGGATGTTGCCAGGCCTGAAGCATATGAATTATAAGGAAAGGCTGGGTAGGTTGACACTTTTCTCACTGGAGTGTAGAAGATTGAGGGATGACCTGATTAGAGGTTATAAAATCATGAGGGGCGTAAATAAGGTGAATAGCAACGGTCTTTTCCCTAGGGCAGGGGAGTTTATAACGAGGAGGCATATTTTGAAGGTGAGGGAAAAAGACTTAAAACGGATCTGAGGGGCAATGTTTTCACACAGAGGGTTTTTTTTATTTGGAGTGAACTGCCAGAGGAAATGGTAGATGCAGGTATGGTTACAACATTTAAAAGGCATTTGAATAGACACATGAACAGGAAAGGTTTAGAGAAACATGTGCCAAATGTAGGCAAGTGGTACTAGTTTAGTTTGAGGAACATTGTTGGTATGGATCCATGCTATGAATCTATGTTAACACTCCTTGTATATTGCAAAGGCGTCTCCTATTAATGGTCTCTAGCCTGCACCAGTTAATAGTTCCTATGATTTTCTACCTAGGTACTTTGTACCTAAAATAGTGTGAAGGACTGTAAAGCTGAACTTTTTATTTCTTTATTTTTCTAAGTTATCCCTAAGACCCTGTACCTAGGTACCGTTCCACCTAAGATGACACTTTACTAGAAAGTGGTGACTTTGCAAACTTCTCTATGCCCTCATTTGAGTACATGTGACAATCAACCTAATTTTAAATTCTACTTCTAAAGGGAAGCATTGCGGCTGCTGGAGGTGCTGACATCATTTCGCACCAATCAACAAATAGCAATGGTTAACCATAAGAAAGAACGCACACCAAGGTTTTCTGATACTGGACTGAAGGTCTTTATCAAATTAACGTAACATAGGATTATCCTGTACCCACACAAGGTCGGAAAGCCCCTAAAGGAAAGGTAGTGGTACAGGCTCAAGTGTCCTTATTATCTACTTCTTTTCCTATTATGCATGTTCTTGTGGGGCTACATAGAAATAGATATAGTCCATCGCTCAGTTTTCTAAATTGACACAATTCTAATCTTTCTCACATCAGCAATTGTTGTTAAATAGAGGTCAAATGAGGGTGGGTGTTTAAGCTAAGAATAGCTTTCTAGACTTCAACAACTAGGTTGATCCATTACATCTGATTTCTTCCTCAAAGATTTTATCTTTTTTTTTCACAGTAACGTAATATATTGTTGAGCTAGCATTAATTTCTAAAAGTCAGCAGTAAAAGGCTATGTGAAATCTCTTCAGCTTTGAATAACTGCCCTTTCATACTTTTTATGTTTTCATGGGATGTTGACACCACGAGTTGGGTCAACATTTGCTTCCTATTCCTAATTTGTTTGCAAAGGTGGTGGTCATACCTCTTGTTAATTGCTTCAATCCAAGTGATGTAGATACATCCAATGTGCTTTTGAGAAAGGCATTCCAGAATCTTAACCCATTAACAGTGAAAGAATGATAATATAGTTCCATATCACAATAATGAATGACTTGCAGGTGAACTTGTAGTTCATGGTGTTCTCATATGTCTGCTATCTAGGTGATAGATGTTACAGGATGATAAGATGCTGCTGAGGAGTCTTGGTGAGTTTCTTCAATGCATCATGTTGAGAGTACAGATGGTTGAATATGGTGGTGAGAATAAATATTTAGGTTGGTGAACGGGGTGTCAATCAAATGGGCTGCCTTGTCATGCACGGTGTTGAGTTTTTTGAGTGTATGAATGTATTAAAAGACAATATTTCATCCTCACTAACACTCAACACTGGAGCTCCCCTACTGTACTCACTGTATACAAATGACTGCGTTGCCAAATACCAGACTAATGCCATTTACAAGTTCGCCAATGACACCACCACAGTCGGTTGAATCTCAGATGGCAACGAAACAGACTACAGATGGGAGGTGGAAGACCTGGAAAAATGGTGTACTGAGAACAACCAGAAACAAATTGAGAACTCGGCCCGGACGATCACAAAGGCCAACTCCCATCTATGGAATCCACCTACCAGGCCCGCTGTCAAGGAAAGGCCACCAGCATTCTCAAAGATCCATCCCACCCTGGCAATGTTTTTCTACAACTCTACCATCAGGGAGAAGGTACAGAAGCTTGAACACACGTACAAGCCAGTTTTGTATGTTTCTACCCTACTGTGTTAGAATACTGAATGGACTCACAAACTCTTAACATGCACTTGTACCTGTGTTTTACTTTTTGCCCCTGTTTACCTATTATTTACCTATCTATGCTACTTAACTGTGTGATCTACCTGTATTGCTCACAAGACAAAGCTTTTCACTGGGCCTCGGTACACTCGGTACCCATAAATTCAATTCAATTCAATCCATTCCAGAGGACAGTTAAAAGTCAACTACAATACTGTGAGTCAAAATCACATCTCGACCAGGCCAGGTAAGGATGAAAGATTTCTTGACCTAAAGGGCATTGGTAAATCAGATGAGTTTTGACAACAACCAGTTATGGTTTATGGTTACCATTACTGAGAACAACTTTCAATTTGAATTGAAATTTCACAAATTTCACTGGCTGCCATTCTGTCACCAACTCCTCCAAAGACAACAAAAAGTGCTTTTAATGATGGAACTAGAGAACTAGAGGGCAGAAATGTAAGGTGATTCACATACAAAGTAATGGGGATTTGAAGAAAAACTTGTTAATGCATCAAGCAGTATGAATCTAAGTTTCATTGCCTAAGAGTGGCTTCTTTGCTGCCATAATTCTATCATTCTGAAACCTACAGCATTAATCAATCTTATCAACTGACTTAATTCTCCTGATGTGGCTCAATGTCATATCTCATTTCATAATGCTCCAACTTTTAAGTAGGTTAAGGTCACTATACAAGTTTTTGTTTAATTTCTTAGGTTTAGAGTGAGAGGGAAAAGATTTAAAAAGGACCTGAGGAGCAACTTATTCATGCAAAGAGAGGTGCATGTATGGAATTACTTGCCAGAGGAAGTGATGGAGGCTGGTAAAATTACAACATTTAAAAGGCATCTGGATGTGTATGTGAATAGGAAGGGTTTAGAGGGATATGGGCCAAGTGCTGGCAAATGGGACTAGATTAATTTAGGAAATCTGGTCGGCATGGACGAGTTGGACTGAAAGGTCTGTTTCGATGCTGTACACCTCTATGATTCTATCTGTAAAATACTTATACTGGTCATTCAGGTAATTCTTACCTACATTCTCTATTATGCTTTAAGAGGCTTAGACTGACAATGTTTAAATGAGGATCAGACTTATGTAACATTCCAAATGGTATTGTTTTAAGCAAGGAAGACATTCAAGTTAATATTTTTGTATTTTAGCAAGTTGCACAGTTATAACTGGCAGATTATTCAGTTTTGCTGCCTGTGAAGTCATTTAACTTCTGTCCCCTTATGAAGGGGGCTTTGGGATGAGTTCCAATCACTGCCAGAACTAGGAGCTGTATTTAGTGGCTGCTTTCCAGGTACTGCAATGATGACATCCTACTTTAGCTTTGATCCTGTCAATTAAAACTTCATTGTACACTAGGAAACATTAGTACCCTCTTTTTGTAGGTCTTAGGTGTCATTATGTGACCTGTTGTAAGAATTTCCTTAGCACTTAATAGGTCCTTCAAATCATAAAAGTGCGCCAATGTTCTTTTCCTTTCCTGAAGTTTCCCATCTATCCTGTCGTATTTGGTTTATTGTGGGAAGAGCTTATGGTATTGTCCCAACATTATATTCAAATGTTATAATTGCATAATAATAGCGTAAACTGTGTAATGAACCTTATTTAATGAACTCACATTGCTTTTTGATTCCTTGATGTCATGTTATTTAGTTGACATAATGGGACGTGGAAAATGTTACATAAACACAATTGGTGCATTTTATTGTTGAAACATATTTTGTTCACAGTGAATGGTGTATATGTTTCTGTTTGAGTCATAACATGATTTGTTTTTTTTCCATTGCTTCATTTGCAAACTACTCTGGCGTATGTGCTTTCGGACAAATTCCCTGGCAACTCTATGGATTTAATACAATGAAATAGAAGAATAAGTAAAATCAGAGGATGCTGAAACATAACTATATTAAAGACTGTGTGATAAGCTTCGAGAAATTAAATGGGAATAGCATTTCCCTTTTAAAGCAATACTGGCAAAAGTCAGTAGTTATTAATTCACTAACAACATTTTTATATATCTTAGAATTCAAAATTTTGCCTTCTCATGATGTTCTATCCATATAATATTCATTTACTGTTGGTTAATAACAAGGAAAGAAATTTCAGATTTCAAAATCAGAAACCTCAAATGAGAATGAGAATTACAAACAAGTTGAGAACTACAAACAAGTTGCGCTTAGGAGTCTATTGATTTTGCTTCAAAATTGCTTTTGCATGAAAATATTGCATTAGCCAGGAATATAAATGTAATAACTCTTTTTTAAAAATCACCTTTATCTGTGCTGTGTGTAAAAATGATAAAGATAATCAGATAATTGAAATTACATAGCTTGGATTTAAGAATGGACCGTAAGAAATATTTAGAAAGCTGGGTTACCTGATAAGGACTAGCTTACTCATTAAAATTATTTACGTAGACTTGAAGACGCAATTTGAGGTGTAATACATCGAGTATTAAAGTAGATGACTGGTGAAGTGTATTATTTTCTTCACACATTTAGAATAGCTTGAATGTCTAACACTCGAGAATCTTCTTTTTATTTTAGAGCAGATAACACAGTCTCTTTGAAGATCATTTGTTCATTTATAATTTCCTGTTTTTATCTAGTTTCCTGATGAAGAGATTGGTGTGTGAAGTAAATGAATAGATTCATAGATTTTCCTGAATAAAAAGTGATATGATTAATCCTATTTAGATTGGCTATCTGTCTATGAAGAGTGTCTTATTTTGTGTTACAGTCATAGCAGAGCATTGAAGGTCTATCAACTTCATATACCAGCAGTTCAATTTTCAGAATGACAATAAACACATGAACGGTCACTGAGAAATAAGTAATTTGTATTCCAAGCAACAGGTGTGGAATAGGGCTTTGAGTGCACAAAACTGTGTGAACTGCTACTGTTATGATTGTTTTGGAGGAGTTATTACAGAAGGAAGGTTTTGGCAGGTTTGTATAGGTTATAGCTGCAGATGCTATCAAACTGTTTGGTGTAGCTAATGCTGAACAAGAACACAATATAAATAAAGAAGACATTAGGAAACTTGTATACTAGGCAATGAACTTTAACGTTGACAAATGTGATCTGATGTACTATAGGGAGAACAGATACCATCTAAATTTTTGAAAATAAGAAACTGATTGGGATTAAAGAGCAAATGGATCTAGAGACAAGGTGAATAAGTCATTAAAAGTAATAACATCATAGATCAGCAAAGCAAGCAAAAATGCAAATAAATCACTGCCACTTATTTCTAGGGGTATTAGTGCAAAAGTAGTGAAATTATGTTAAACGTTTATAGACCCTGGTCATACAACACAAAGCACTCTGCACAATTCTGGCCTTCTAACATAGAAGTACCAGAGAAAGCGCAAAGAGGAAGTATATATCTGACAGAGTACAATAATCATTAAGGATTGAATAAGTTGGGACATTCTTCTTTTCAAAAGTTAAGACTTATTGGTAATGTAAAAGACACCTTTAAAATTATTATTTATTTGGATAATATCGTTGAGAACAGGGGAATGGTTAACCTCCCTTTTGGGTCACAAAGAATGTAAAAGTGTAGAAAACTTCCAACCCTTGGTCAACTTCTCATAAACCTACTTCTGGTATATCCGAGTACAGCTGCAACACTGGCATTTACCTGACATTAGAAAATTGCCCAGGGACATCCTACCCAATTTGGCTAATTACTGCCCCAACCGCCTTCTCTCAATCATCAGCAAAGTGGGGCAGCATGGTAGCTCAGTGGTTAGGACTGCTGCCTCATAGTGCCAGGGATTCAGGTTTGGTTCCAGCCTCAGGTGAATCTCTGTGTGGAGTTTGCATGTTCTCCCAGTGTCTGAATCTGTTTCCTAAGGGTGCGCCAGTTGCCTCCCAGAGTCCAAAAAGATGTACAGGTTAGGTGGATTAGCAATGCTAAATAGCCCATAGTGTCTAGGGATGTGTGGCTAGGTGGGATAGCCAGGGGAAATGCAGGATTACCAGGATGGGTTGGTCTGGGTGAGAAATTCATCAGAGAGGTGGTGTGGTTTGGATGGGCTGAATGGCCTGTTCCACACTGTAGGGATTCTGAGGAAGTGGTGGAAGATAGTGCTATCAAGCAGCAGTTACATCGCAATAATCTCCTGGCTGATACTCAGTTTGGGTTTCACCAAGGCCACTCAGCTCATGACCTCATTACAGCCTTAGTCTGAAAATTGAAAATTCTCAAATTACGACCAGATGTGAAAGTGGCTGCCCTTGACATCAAGACCAAATATGACATTAAGGAGCCCTGGAAAAATTGAAGTGAATGGAATCAGAGGAAAGCTCTCCGCAGGCTGAAGCAACACCTAGCACAAAGAAAGGTGTTTATAGTTGTTGCAGATTAGCTACTTCAGCTACAGGACATCACTACAGGAATTTCTTGATTTGGAGATGCCGGTGTTGGACTGGGTGTACAAAGTTAAAAATCACACAACACCAGGTTATAGTCCAACAGGTTTAATTGGAAGCACACTAGCTTTTGGAGCGACGCTCCTTTATCAGGTGATAGTCCTGAGGTAGTGGCCTAGGGCCAACCACCTTCAGTTGTTTTATCATGCCCTTTCCTTAATCATAAGGTCAGAAATGGGTATGTTCACTAATGATTGCGCAAAATCAAGTACAATTTTTAATTCCTCACATACTGCAGCAGTTGGTCCATATGCAACAAAATCTGGACAACATTCAGGCTTGGGGTGATAAATGACAAAAGTCTTTCCACGTCGTGGATTATGTTAGGCAATAACTATCCGCAACAAGAGAGAATCAAAAGTCATCCTTTGACATTCAATGGCATTGTCATCACTGAATCCCTACTAACAATATTTGAGGGTTCCTATTGACAGAAACTGAACTGGAACAATCAGACAAACAATGGATACAAATCCAGGTCAGAAACTGTGAATTAGCAAACCTCCTAGTTCTCAAACCCTGTCTACTAGGTAGAGGGAACTAATCAGGAATATGATAAAATATTCACAAATTGCTGGATGAGTATGGCTCTAACTCCACTCGACATCACCCAGACCAAATAGCCCACTTAATTGACCTGTCCACCTTCTTAAACATTCATTCACTCCACCACCAGTGTGCAATGGCAGCATTGCACAAAATATTCAAGATGTACGTGTAATGATAGACTTTCAAATTTTGGTCATCTGACTATTATATCTGAGATCTTTCATTAACTTCAGTGGCTTTAAAAAAGGACAGGTACCAGCTAAAATGGCTGTCCTGATCACCTGATCACAGATTGAGGCCAGTCCAATACGCAATAAACAAAACCATCTATTCTAAAATTGTAATTTTATCTAAAGACATCAAAATCAGGCAATTGAGTCCATAGCAAGAAATTCACATCTTCTGTTGAAACTTGTATGACAATTTCACATATTGGATATGAAAGGTTGCCTGTGGAATATCCTGGTTGGAGAGACAATGGAGCTAGACATGGGAATCTGCAAATGAACCCTATTTCAACAGCTACTTTGGAGCAAGGAGGAGAGAAGGAAAATGGATTCGTAATCAAGAATTTGAAAACTCTCTCTTTCTGGTACCCTTATCATCATGAAAGGAAACACCCAGTGATAAAGCAAATTGAGAGATAAACCATTCATTGAGAATTTAAAATACAAACTTGTCACTGCTGGAAACTATGGTCTTGGGTTAAAAATCTACCACCACAAGGATTTCAAGGACTTTAAACTCCATAGTTTTTATTTTTCCTGTCTGTGCTTATTAAACTCATTACCTATTTGCATGTATGTTTTATGTACATTTTATTATCTTTTGCAGGATTATTCCTTCGATTTTCACTCATGAAAACTTGCAGTTGGTGTTTCATTTTGGTCTAGTTAACTACATTTTTTAAGTGAAGTATCCAAAATACATATGAATTAGGTGCAAGAGTAAGCCATTCAGTCCTTCAACCTTGGTTTGCAATTCAATAAGATTATTGTTGTTCTGATTGTAACCACAAATCCATATTTGCACATACCCCTGAAAACCCTTCACCTCACCAAGAATTTACCCACTTCTACCTTAAAAATATTCCAGGACTCTGCTTCCACCAGCTTTTCAGCAAAATAATTCCAAAGATTCATGTTCCTCTGAGAGAAATATCTCACTCCACAGTGATCCATAGTTCTACAATCTGCCTGAACGTAAAATATCTTCTCCACATTTACTCTATCAAGGTCCCTCAGGACCTTATATATTTAGAACATAGAACATAGAGACGTACAGCACAGAACAGGCCCTTTGGCCCACGATGTTGTGCCAAGGTTTAATCCTAATGTAAAATATAATAACTTAACCTACACACCCCTCAACTCACTGCTATCCATGTGCATGTCCAGCAGTCGCTTAAATATCCCCAATGACTCTGCTTCCACCATGACAGCTGGCAATGCATTCCATGCATTCACAACTCTCTGCATAAAGAACCTACCTCTGACATCTCCTTTAAACTTTCCTCCTAACATCTTCAAACGCTGACTCCTCGTACCAGTCAATCCTGCCCTGGGGAAAAGTCTCTGGCTATTGATTCTATCTATTCCACTCATTATCTTGTATACCTCAATCAGGTCTCCTCTTTTCCTCCTTTTCTCCAGAGAGAAAAGTCCGAGCTTATTCAACCTTTCTTCATAAGGCAAGCCCTCCAGTCCAGGTAGCATCCTGGTAAACCTTCTTTGCACCCTCTCCAAACCCTCTGTATTTTTCCTATAGTAGGGTGACCAGAACTGGACACAAAATTCCAGGTGTGGTCTCACCAGGGACTTGTATAGCTGTAGCAAAACCTCGCGGCTCTTAAACTCGATCTCCCTGTTAATGAAAGCCAAAACACCATATGCTTTTTTAACAACCCTATCCACTTGGGTGGCAACTTTGAGGGATCTATGTACTTGCACACCCAGATCCCTCTGTTCCTCCACACTGCCAAGAATCCTGACTCTAATCCTATATTCAGCATTTGAGTTCGATCTTCCAAAATGCATCACTTCGCATTTATCCAGGTTGAACTCCATCTGCCATTTCTCAGCCCAGCTCTGTATCCTGTCTATGTCAAGCTGTAGCCTGCAATAGCCCTCGATACTATCAACGACACCTCCAACTTTGGGTCATGTTACCATTTAAATAAGTTACCTCTTGCTCTTCTAAACTGTAGAAGATATAAGCCTGACCCATTTGTATACTAGTGCATGTTTAAAAAGAAATAAAAATATTTGTTGAAAGTGACTGAGATCAGGTTGAAAAGCGGAAGGTCAATCCCCATGCCTACCTGGTTATAGCAACTGCAGTAACTCAGCAGTGCTCCTTTGACAGTACATTCCAAACTCACAACCTCTTCCACTTCGAAGTTCAAAGGCAACAGACAAATGGGACTCAGCATCTGCCAGTTTCCCTCTAAGCCACACACATGATGATTTGGAACTACATTGCCATTCCTTCACTAACTGGATCAAAAACTTGGATCTCACTTCCTAAATATAGGAGTACCAGTACTTAATGGACTGCAGCAATTCAAGAAGGTAGCTCATCATCACCTTCTGAAGGGCAATGGGAAATGGTAAGCAAATGATGACCTTTGCAGTGATACCTACATCCTGAAAAATATCAAAGGAGGTACTAAAGGAGATTCAAAGGCAAGCAGGCACCTCACCAACCCTCAGGAAATGGGTCATCAGTGTCAATATTTTAATGACATTGTGAACCTAATAGTTTCAGGCTTAATTCTAGATGTCTGTACTTCATGCACCTCAGGGAAGGGACTGAGATGTTTGAAACTTACACAAGGTCAGCAATACATCATTTATAAAAAAATTCTCACTTAATTATTAAAATGAAAATTATTCCATATGATACGTATACCTTAAAAATAAGTTGTTGGATTATTTAAATTCAATAAAACTCTTAAATAAGCAGAATGAGGAAAAGGTTTCAGTGAAAAATGTATAGTTGGATTATCTATCAAAAAAAGATGTGCACAGGCTCAATAGAAAATTAGTGGCAAATGTTTTGTTTTCTCTGACTTTGTGACTGTTTACTATTTTTTATATTCTAAAGTCTAATGGCAGCTCCAGCAGTCATCAGTTACGCCAGTGACCAATTATATTTCAGAACATCATTGGACGTTGCTTTAAGCATTGTGATACTGTATCTGGAGTCACCTCTAATGCAAGTGGGAGTTGAACCTGGTCCTCCACTGTGCCACAAGAGGGCCCAAAATTATCTGATAACTTTTCAAATGAACTTAATATCATACACAGCAACATCATTGCTATTAAATTGCTGTATGTCAGGTAGAAATGACGCAAACCTGAGGCAATAAAATAGTCAATAAATCCAACAAGGAATTTGGGAAAACTACCTTTGCACAGAAACTAGTTAAAATTTGGAACTTTTTATCATATGGAGTGGTTGACATCAATATCATAGGTGCCTAGAAACTAGATACAGAGAGGAGGGAGGAAGGAATGAATGAATACTTTCATAGGATTAGATGAAATTGACCAAATGACATGCTACTATAACAGGATGTCAGTTAGCTCAGTTGTCTGGATAGGTGGTCAATAAAAATCTGATTTGGAGGAGCCGGTGTTGGACTGGGGGAGACAAAGTCAAAAATCACACAAGGTCATAGTCCAATAGATTTTATTGGAGACACTAGCTTTTGAAGCACTGCTTCTCAATCAGGTGGTTGTGAAGCAGGATCATAAGACGCAGAATTTATAACAAAAGATTACAATGTCATGCAGCTGAAATATATCATAAATCTAGGTTTGTTCAATATATTATTTCAGCTGCATGACACTGTAATCTTTTGCTATAAGTTCTATGTCTTATGATCCTGTTTCCCAACCACCTGATGAAGCAGCAGTACTTTGAAAGCTAGTGCCTCCAAATAAACCTGTTGGACTGTAACCTGGTGTTGTGTGATTTTTAATAAAGATCTGGCGACATTAATCCCATTATCCAGCTTTTGGCAAAACCTCTCCAGTTATTCTACATAACTGAAATTCCTCATACTTGGAACCATTATGAATGCTTTCTGTACCCTACCTAATTCACTGCACAGGTTCAATCCTAAAATGAGCTGAGGACACCATGAAGGATTTTCATTCTCAATCTCTCCTCTTGCTGGAGGCATGGTAATCCTCAGGTTAAACAACTACAAGCAATTTCTCTCTAATGAAAGAGCAGTCCTATGGTCTGGTAAGACTATGGTGTTAAAAAAATGTAAATTTCAAGGATCAGCATATGTTCAAATAAAAGTCTACTTTATCATATACTGATGAAAGATTAATAAAATTAAGTTAATCATCTGATTCTTGATCATATATCAGAAACATCCCCTCATCACTGTATCAATTTGTACCATAACATTGGTTTTATTTATTCTTGAGATGTGGGCATCTCTGGTTGGCACAGCATTTATTACTCATCCCTAATTGCCCAAACAACAGTTAGGTGTCAATCACATTGCTGTGGGTCTGAAGCCACATATATAAGCCAGAAGGAAGGAAAATTGCTGTCCTTAAAGCATATCAGTGAACCAGGTGGGTTTTTACAACCAATGGACAATAGATGTTATGTAGTCACCATTAGATTAGCTTTATGTCCCAGATTTTTATTGTATTTAAATTTTATCATCTGTCATGGTAGAATTCAAATCCACATTCCCAGAACATCACCTGGGGTTCTGGATTACTAATTTGGTGACAGTACCACCAAATCACCACCTCCCCCTTACAACATTTCCCATACATCCACTGGATCGAATATGTCTTGTTCTTCTAAAAAAAACATAAAAACAAGCAGTTTACCTGCTTGGCAGCCAAATCTGCCTCCTGGTGGCTATAAATATATTCTCGAAATTAAAATGTTATCATCAATATCTTCATTATATTAATGGCAACATTAGAATATAATTTACTTGATTATTTTTTAAATTGATTTCTCCCCATAAACGGTTTTTATTAGTCCAGATCTGTCCAGGTATTCCGCTGAATGGGATGTTCCCCTCAGTCTTCTTCCCTCTGTCTGAAGACTGCCCTGCTATTCAACAACCACCAACTTTTCCAATACCTGACTGTGAAAAGCATTCAACAGTAACTCTTAGCTGTTATTTTCCCGTTCTGGATGCAACAGTTCATAAAGCATGTGAGGGAATTAGATTGGGTATAGAAAACATTCACAGGAATGGTTGCAGGGATGAGGAATTTCAGTTATGTAGAATAATTGGAGAGGTTTTGCCAAAAGCTGGATAATGGGATTAGTATAGCCAGACCTTTATTGACCAGCATGTGCATAGAGGTACGAATGGCCTCCTTCTGAAATGTAAACATGTATGAGTCTATGAGAAGATTAGGTTAAGGTGAAATTTGATACAGGGTATACAACATCCTGAGGGGTCTGGACAAGGTAGATGGGGAGAAGCTATTCTCAAAATAGTGCAAGGATCGAGAACTAGAGGGCAGAGTTTCAATTTTGCAAAAGAAGCAACAGCAACATGAGAAAAAGTCTCTTGACAGAGTCATACAACACAGAAACAAACCCTTCGGCCCAACTCATCCATGCAGACCAGGTTTCCTGAACTGAATTAGTCTATTCGTATCCACGTACCTGTCCCAATGTCTTTTAAATGTTGCAATTGTACCCATCTCTACCACTTCCTCTGGATTCTCATTCCATATACACATCACCCTCTGTGTGCAAAAGTTGCCCTCAGGTGTCTTTTAAATCTTTCCCCCCTCACCTTAAACCTATGCCCTCTAGTTTTGGACTCCCCTTCTATTCTGCCTCTGTGAAATATTTTGTATGACTGATAAAATTCAAAGTCAGCAAGTATGAGGTGATGTTACTCAAGAAACTGTAGTTACAAGTGAGTGGGAGACAGCAGGTGGATTAAGGGACAGAGACTCCCAGGATATTCAAAGACATACCTTGGGTGAAAAAGCTAGTAAAACAGATAATAAAATTCAAAACAAGAACTCAAAAAATGGAAAAAATTCAGCAAGTCATGCAACATCTATGGAGAGAAACAACATGTTAATGACCAATTAGAACGGAAGAAGTAAAGCAATGACTGAGCTTCTAAGCCAATCGCAGGGGGTAGAGGGAGGAGAAGCAAAGAAGATGGTCTGCAATAGGGTGGAGACCAAGGAGGCCAAATAATAAACAAAAAGTGTCATGATGCAACAGACATTGAACCCACTGACAATGAAGATGGTGATAATCAAGTTTTTCAAAACAGAATACAATCCCTGTCTGTATAAGGAAAGGCTACTGTGCCAAATGGCACTAGATGAGTTGATGCTGCAGAGTACTAACACAGACCTGATAAGACAAAAGGCTGCCTTTTATGCTGTAACCCTTCTAGGATCCTATTTAGTGAACACATCTGTGAACCATTTCACTCTACCCTACCTGAAACACGGGTGAGACCGACAGTTCTCTGGAAGTTGCCAAGGACCACTTCATGTCTCTCATGTAGGAAAATAAATTGTTTTTTTTCCTCAGTTCTCAGCTCCTGATTATTTGGCAAATTTCTTTATGTGAACATACCAGTTTTGAATAGTCATCATCCAATTTTATTTACTTTAAACCCTGACAATGTACAAAGTTACAAGTTGCTTTATTATGTACAACATCTCTTCTATGACCAAATCTACAAATCCACATTTAAGCAACAAAATTTGAACCTTGAGGAATGCTAACAGCAGTCCAAGTATCATTTACAAATATCTGACATTAGCAACAAAAACAAATTGCTGGAAAAGCTCAGCAGGTCTGGCAGCAGCTGTGAAGAGAAATCAAAATTAACATTTTAGGTTGAGTGACCCTTCCTCAGGTCTGGTTCTTCAGAGCTCTAAGGGTCACTTGACCTGAAACATTAGCTCTTATATCTCTCCCCGGATGCTGCCAGGTCTACTGAGCTTTTCCAGCAACCTCTGGTTTTATTTCAGATTTACAGCATCCACAGTTGTTTCATTTTTTATCACGCATTAGCAATTTAGTCCACAAATTGCAGATAACTGTATCCTATTTCTTATATTTATTTTCCTGGTTGTGTTGTCTCAATTGAAAAGGTCTGATTTTATGTGCTGTTATTTCAATCATGAACCAGTCCTGTTTCTTAATGTAAACTTAAAACATATGCATATTATGAACTATAATTCAACAAGTTTAATGAATGTCTGTTAAATTTCATGAATTTGCAATGAGATGGACCGTGAAAACTAAAAGCTTGGATATTCTTTAGCTGCATTATTTTGTTTGTTTAGGAAATATTCATGAGGAATGCTCAAATTCTAGTGGCAATGGTAAATCTCTATTTGTGCAACATGCAACAGTGATGCATTCCATTTATTGAACAAAATAACATTAAGAGAAGGAAAATTAGCCCCTCAACTTAATGACCAGAATGAATGGAAAATACTAACACCAGGGGGCAAAATAGTTTCAGAATTAATTTTACAAAAAAATCATTTTTCATTTATGATTGGCTTTATTGAAATCAAACTGAAACAGAAAATATTTTAAAAGTGAACAGGAAGATTCAACTTAAAAAATCATAAACCAGCATAACTTTGTTTCTTTCACCTGAAATTACAAAAACGTATTATTAATGGTTGTGAAAATACCACTTTAATTAAATATAGTAAATTGCTTAAATGGTCAAAATGTTTATTTTGCTTGGAAAATAAACTTCTGACAATTTGTTTTACTAAAATGGACAAGAGCTGAAATTTTCTTGTATCCACCGGATTAAGGCATTGAAAAAATGAACTGCTGTATCACATATGCAGTGCAAAAATACTGGAGGGAGAAGGCAGTAATGTTAACTTGGGAGGTCACTCTCTTGTTGATATATGTTTTGAACTGATTCCCAGCTTTCATTGTGAACGCCCAAAGATAGATGTTGCAGCAATGTAGCATGTGCTCGAACCTCAGATATCAGATTTCTATCTCAACCAAAAAAAACCCACCAGATTTATATGCTACTTCCAATGAATGCACTAATTGTTTTAATTTTCATAAGGAAAAACAGAACAATTGCCTCAATGTGCAGCTAAAGTTCATCCAATAGACTGACAAGCCACTGAATGGATCTGTAAAGTAATGCCACAGAAAAGTGAGAGGAAACAACTTCAAAATGGACTTTAGAAAATAAAAACAGAAAATGCAGAATTTGTGATGACTACAAATCCAAAGCACTTGCCCAAAACACACAATTGCTGACAAAGCAAATTTCACAATTCATAGATTTTATTTCAGAGTTCCAGCAATCAAACAAATTAAAAAACAGAAATTGCTGGAGAAATGCAGCAGGTTTAGGAGTATCACTGAAAATAGTTAATATTCTGTTCTGAAGAACAGAAGAAGGGTCACTAAACTCAAAGTGTTACTGTATTTCTTCTTCACAGATACTGTCAAACCAGCTGAGTTTCTCTAGCAATTTCTGTTTTTTATTCGTTTGAGATCTCCAGCATCCATAGTTCTTTCTTTTATTCAAGTAATCAAGCCTTCGTAATGTTTTTGGAACAAAAGGAATTCCTAAATATTAAACAAAATACTGCAGATTCTGGAGAACAAACAGAAAGTGCTAGAGTAATTCAGTAGGTCTGGCAGTATCAGCAGGGAAAGCAGAGTTAATATTTTGAGATCAATTAAACTTTGTCAGAACTAAAAGCAGATGAAAAATGGAGGCATTTATGCTGATGATGAGGGCAGGAGGGGTGCGGGTGTGTGTGGTAACAGTGTGACCTGAATAAATGAATAGATGAGAGAGAGGGGTGGGGGGAGAGTGTGGCAGGGTGGGGAGGTGCAGAAAGGGAAGCAAAGGGCTTACTGAGGGTCAACTGGGAGAGAAGTAAATGTTGAATAAGTGCAAATGAAAAATATGGATTGTTGAACATGTTGCCTCTGCTGAGAGCTACCCACACAAAACAGGACCTGAGTGTGGTAAAATTCTGACTTTTGATGTTTATGTCCTTTTCATTGGGATTGAAGATAAATCTACATTACAAAAGTTGAATGTAGACTTCTTTCAAGTTTCTGAATGAAATTAACAAATATCAAAAATAACATGGAGAGAAAGCAAAGCATAGGAATACATCCACTTGAGACCTGTATAAGAAGAACAGATTGCACCTGAATTGAAAGGAGACTAATATACTGACAGGGAGATTTGCTACAGCTGCTTGGGAGGATTTAAACTAGTAAAATGGCAGGGGGTGGGGGGTAGACCCAGGGAGATAGTAAGAAAAGAGATCAGTCTGAGACTGGTACAGTTGGGAAAATGAGCTAGTCAAACAGCCAGGACAGACAGGAACAAAGCAGAGAATGAGGTAGGACTGATAAATTAAACTACATTTATTTCAATGCAAGGAGCCTAACAGAGAAGGCAGGTGGACTCAGAGCATGGTTAGGAACATGGGACTGTTCCTATGGTATACCATAGCAATTACACAAACATGGCTCAGGGATTGACAGGACCTGCAGTTTAATGTTCCAGAATACAAATGCTATAGGAAGGATAGAAAGGGGGGGGGGGGGCGCAAACGAGGAGGGGGAGTGGTGTTTTTGTTAAGGGATAACATTCCAGCTGTATTTAGGGAGGACATTCCTGCAAATATATCTTGAGAAGTTATTTGGATGGAAATAAGAAAGGGATGATCACCTTACTGGGATTGTACTACAGACTCCCACTCATCAGTGGGAAATTGAGAAACAAATTTGTAAGGAGTTCTCAGTTATCTTTAAGAATAATAGGGTGGTGATGATAAGGGATTTTAATTTTCCAAACATAGACTGGGACTGCTATTGTGTTAAGGGTTTAGGTGGATGGGAATTTTGTTAAGTGTGATCAAGAAAATTTTCTGATTCAGCATCTTGTACCTACTACAGAAGGTGCAAAACTTGACCTAATCTTGGGAAATAAGGCAGCACAAGTGACACAGGAGTCAAAGGTGGAGCACTTTGGGGCCAGTGACCATAATTCTATTAGTTTAAAATAGTGATGTAAAAGGATAGACAGGATTTAAAAGTTAAAGTTCTAAATTGGAGGAAGGCTGGGGTGCGGATGTTTGCAGGTAAAGGGATGGCTGGAAAATGGGAAGCCTTTCAAAATGAGATGAGAGTCCAGGTACAGTATATTCCTGTTACAGTGAAAGGCAAGGCTTGTAGTTGTAGGGATTGTTGGATGACTAGAAGAATTGGGTTTTGGTCAAGAAAAAGAAGGAAGCATATGCCAGATATAGTCAGCAGAGATCAAGTGAATCCTTATAAGAGTATAAAGGCAGTAGGAGTATACTTAAGAGGGAAATCAGGAGGGCAAAAAGGAGTCATGAGATAGCTTTGGCAAATGGAGGTAAGGAGAATCCCCAAATGGATTTCATAAATACATTAAGGACAAAAGGGTAACGAGGGAGAGAATAATGTCCCTCAAATATCAGCAAGGCAGCCTATGTGTGGAGCCACAGGAGATGGGGATGATACTAAATGAGTATTTTGCATCAGTGTTTACTGTGGAGAAGGACATGGAAGAAACAGAATGCGAGGAAATAGATTGTGACATCTTGAAAAATGTCCATATCACAGAGGAGGAGGTGCTATATGTTTTAAAAAGCATGAAATTGAATAAATCCCCAGGATCTGATCAGATGTACCCCAGAACTCTGTGGGAAACTAGGGAAGTGATTGCTGGACACCTTGCTGAGATATTTGTAACACCAATAGTCACAGGTGAGGTTCTGGAAGACTGGAGATTAGCCAATGTGGTGCCACTATTTAAGAAAGATGATGAAGAAAAGCCAGGGAACTATAGACTAGTGAGCCTGACATCAATGTTGGGCAAGTTGTTGGAAGGAATCCTGAGGGACAGGATTTACATGTTTTTGAATAGGGAAGGACTGATTAGGGATAGTCAACATGGCTTTGTGCATGGTAAATCATGTCCAACTAACTTTTTTTTTAAGATTAGATTAGATTACTTACACTGTGGAAACAGGCCCTTCAGCCCAACAAATCCACACCGACCCACCAAAGCGCAACCCACCCAGACCCATTCTCCTACATTTACCCCTTTGCCTAACACCACGGGCAATTTAGCATGGCCAATTCACCTAACCTGCACATTTTTGGACTGGGGGAGGAAACCGGAGCACCCGGAGGGAACCCACACAGACACGGGGAGAATGTGCAAGCTCCACACAGTCAGTCGCCGGTGGCGGGAATTGAACCCCAGTCTCTGGCGCTGTGAGGCAGCAGTGCTAACCACTGTGCAACCATGCCGCCCACAATTTGAGTTTTTTGAAGAAGTCACAAAGAGGATTGATGACGGCAGAGCAGGTTACATGATCTATATGGACCTTCAGTAAGGCATTTGACAAGTTTCCTCATGATGGATTGGTTAGCAAGGTAAGATCACAGAGAACACGGAGAACTAGCCATTTGGTTACACAACTGGCTCAAAGGTAGAAGACAGAGGGTGGTGGCAGAGGGTTGCTTTTCAGACTGAAGGCCTGTGACTAGTGGTGTGCCACAAGGATCAGTGATGGGTCCACTGTTTTTTGTCATTTATATAAATTTTGATGTGAACATAGGAGGTATAGTTGGTAAGTTTGCAGAGGACACCAAAATTGGAGGTATAATAGACAGTGAAAAAGATAACGTTGGAGTATAATGAGATCTTGATAAGATGAGCTATTGGACAGAGGACTGACAGATAGAGTTTAATTTAGATAAATGTGAGGCACTGCATTTTAGAAAGGCAAATCAGGGCAGAACGTTTCCACTTAATGGTAAAGTCCTGGGGAGTGTTGCTGAACAAAGAGACCTTAGAATGAAGGTTCATAGTTCCTTGAAAGTGGAGTCGCAGAGTAGACAAGATAGTGAAGCCGCCATTTGGTATGCTTTCCTTTATTGGTCAGAGCATTGAGTATAGGAGTTGTGAGGTCATGTTGCAGTTGTAAAGGACATTGGTAAACCACTTTTGGAAAACTGTGTGCAGGTCTGGTCTCCCTTGTGTGGGAAGGATGTTGTTAAACTTGGAAGGGTTCAAAAAAGATTTACAAAGATATTGCCAGGGTTGGAGGATTTGAGCTTTAGGGAGAGGTTGAATAGGCTGGGGCTGTTATCCCTGGAGTAAAGGCTAAGTGGTGACCTTATAGAGGTTTATAAAATCATGAGGGACATGCATAGAATAAATATCTTTTCCTGGGGTTGGGGGAATCCAGTACGAGAGGGCATAGGTTTAGGGTGAGAGGAGAAAGGTTTAAAAGGGACCTAAGGGGCAACTTTTGCACGCAAAAGGGTAGTGCGTGCTTGGAATGAGCTGCCAGAGGAAGTGGTGGATGCTGGTACAATTATAACATTTAAAAGGCATCTGGATGGGTATATGAATAGGAAGGGTTTAGAGGGTTCTGACATGTAGGACTAGATTAATTTAGGATATCTGGCCATCATGGACGAGTTGGACCAGTGGGACTATTCCCGTGCTGTACATCTCAATGATTCCACAACAATCAATTCTTAAGAATGCAATATTTTATGACAGACATTAGCTGTATGTTGATGTGCATCTTTTTCCACATTAAAGGAAAACCAATACCCTTCTCACTAGTCCTTCTCTGTTCAATAGCATATCTAATGTAATGAGTTTATCACTAGTTGCATATAGCTACCCAGAGAATTAGTTATGCATTCAAATTCCTACTAGTCATTCTTTGACCAAGTGTCAATTATGGAAATAAAAGTAGAATCAGAACAAGTAGTTATCAATGAAAATGCTATTACATTTTTACACTAATTCTATACATTTCAGTTTATCCAACAGAGTAAAAATTAAACTACGGACAATGTTCACTATTTCAAATTACAGGAATAATTTCTTGCATTCTCCAGAGGAATATACAATGTTTCAAAATAAAAATTTAATAAAATATATCAGGAAAGTCAATCAATTGTTACAAAACTTCCTTTATACCAGGATTCTAAGAGAGGTTCACTTGAAGCATAGATGTGTGAATCAGATGTACTGAAGCCATGGCATTTGCTTATCCCTGTTAGAAAGATAAATCAATACTTCAGTTAAATGCACCTTACACTACATTTATATCAAAACAACAAACACAATTCAGGATGGAAAGTGGATTGATTTCTTGTAAACAGATTTGAATTTATAAGTTAACATATTGTGATCTGCCATTTTTAGTTGCAGTTTTGGGAAGCTAGCAAATAGCAATTTGGCATTTTATAAAAATGAACCAACAAGATCATCAGATGGAATGAGAAAACAGAGTCAGACCAAAGAAAATTTAGAAGTAGAGAAGGCAGTTCCCTTCCCTATTCTGCTTAGACATAGGACATGGATACTTTACATGGAAAGAAAACACAATTAAACTGAGCTGCAAGTCTGTAATGAAAAATAGTTTTCTGTCCAATCAGTCAGGATGAGTGGAGAAATACCTGGGCTCTTTTGTGAGAGCCCAATCTTGATTTAATATGAATGTGCTTTCTCCACCATCCATATATATCCAACAGCAATATTTGTCACAGGATTTCTCTTCAAGCTAGCAGTCACCATGGAATGTATGTACTGCAAAATGTAAGGCCAAGAGTAAAATAGGCAATAAAATATCGTACAAGATGGCATTAATTAAAATAAAACTAAATGTATTGAAGTACATTAATACTTATTAAAATATTGTTTTCATTTGTCTATCCTTCATGTCAATGTTTATTAAACTGTTTATGCTACAACAAATGACAAAATTGCATGTATCTTGAAGGCTGAAAACCACAATCCTGCACTGCCATAACATGCTGTGACTGCACAATGTGGAGACTGGATAGCAATTGGTGGCATTGATTGATTGATTTCCTGCCATTATCTTTCCCTGCTGGGAGCTGGTGAATTAACACTAATGAAAACAATTTGAATAAATATCAAATTCCAAACCCTTGAGTGGCAATAGCAAGAGCAAGAGAGTTGGGCAAATTCAAAAATCAGATTCTCAATGTTGAGAAAAGAATTTCCAATTTTTGACTTAAGGTTTAAAGAGTGAATTCAGAATCTCACTAATGAGTGATGACTATCTTATTTGCATCTCATTCTAGTCTTGAGTGGAGTTTGCACTTTTTCCCCGTGTGTGTGTGTGTGTGTGTGTGTGTGTGTGTGTGTGTGTGTGTGTGTGTGTGTGTGTGTGTGTGTGTGTGTGTTTCCATTGGGTGCTCCAGTATTCTCCCACAATCCGAAAGGTTAGGTGGATTGACCATGCGACATTGTCAAGTAGTGTCCAGGGATGTGCAGGTTTGTAGGCAGTTCAACCATGGTAAATGCAGTTCAAAAAGGTCAGTAAGACTCGATAGAATCCTACAGAACCATTCATCCTATGATTATTAGCTAAATTCAACTCATTTATATAAATAATTTGTATGAGAATATAGGTGGCATGAATAGTAAATTAAGTGGTATAGTACACAGCGAAGGAGGTTATCGGAGAGTACAATGGGATCTTGATCAACTAGGTCAGTGGTCCAAGGAATGGCAGGTGGAGTTTAATTTGGATAAATACAAGGTGTTGTGTTTTGGTAAGGAAAACCAGGGCAAGAGTTACACAGTTAATGGTAGGACCCTGGAGAATGTTGTCGAACAGAGGCCAAGGGGTTCAGGTACATGGTTCCTTGAAAATCACAGAAGATAGGTTAATGAAATAGGTGTCTGACATGCTTGCTTTCATCAGTACAAGCACCGAGTATAGGAGTTGGGACATCATGTTACAGCTATATAAGACATTGGTAAAGCCATATTTGGCAAACTACATACAATTCTGGTTTCCCTGCTACAGGAAGGCCATTAATAAACTGGAAAGGGTGCAAAAAAAGATTTACATGGGTATTACTGAAACTGGAGTTATAAAAAGAGGCTGGCCTTGGAGCATTGGAGGCTGAAGGGCTTCCTTATAGAGATTCATAAAATCACGAAGGTCATAGATAAATTGAATAGCCAAAGTCTTTTTCCCTGGATAGGTGAGTCCAAAACTAAACGGCACAGGTTAAAGGTGAGAGGAGAAAGATTTAAAGGGGACCTGAGGGGCAACTTCTTCACACAGACCATGGTGTGTATATGGAATGATCTGCCAGAGGAAGTGATAGAGGTGGGTACAATTATAACATTTAAAAGACATTTGAACAGGTACATGGATAGGAAAGGTTTAGAGGGATGTGGGCCAAACTCAGGAAAATGGAGCTAGTTCAGTTTAGGAAACCTGGTTGGCATGGATGAGTTGGGCTGAAGAGCCTGTTTCCGCACTGTATGACTCTTTCTATGCAGCTCCCAATTCTCCTCTCCCCCCGTTGCTTTCACCCTTGCCTAGGAATTCTGCAATTAGTAATTCACCTCCCAACCTTTCATTTCTGCACACTATCTACAAGGCACAAATCAGGAAAATGATGGAATACACTGCATTTGCATAGAAGAGTGCAGCTCCAATAACACTAAAGTAGCTCAATATCATCTGGTTGCCTAGTGGCTCAGTGGTCAGCACTGCTGCCTCACAGCATGAGGGACCTGGGTTTGATTCCAGCCTTGGGCAGATGTTTCTGAACACCACCACATGCAAATTCACCTCCAAGCCACACACCTGACTTGATGGAACTATACCAATTTTCCTTCACTTTCATTGGGTCAAAATTTTGGAACTGCCAATGGCTCACATGGCAAACATGTTGCATGTGTTTCAACCAAATGACCATGTTTGAAAGTAAACAGGGATTACTCCTTAGTGGCATCAAGAGAAACAGCATTCAGTCAGTAGACAGTGCTACACTCAATCAAGAAGCTTGTCCTTTTCAAGTCCAGGGTTTTGGCCACATTTAGGCAGGCACTTTGTCCTACCTGAGTCATGGGATCCATGCCTTTGCAATCCAGGAATTGGGCCATGATCAGTCCTGCAGGCCTGCTAAAATCAACTGCTCAATAAGGAGACAAAACGGTTGCTGCTACATGCAGTGGGCAGAGTAAGTGACTTTTTTTTCCTTTGGGGGTGAAGTAGAATTCTCTGAATTTGAGGCCTTGCTAGGGGCAACTACATTGCAATTTGATGGCAGATAGGTGACATGACTGATCAGGAATAATCAAAGTCATTATTTTTGCAATTAACAATAAAAATTATGGACTGAAGCAATCATGACCGTTACATGGCTTTCACTAATTGCCTCGTTGTCATGTCAGATAACAAATTTATTCAGATGCTAAATTAAAAGTCTCAGCTGGGTTTACCACTTTTGAAACACATTTCATACCTGATACTGGAAGACTTCCTTTTGGAGCTGCTTTATTCATGCGCTTTACTGCAAATATGGAAGCCATGATCTGTGATATTCAAGGCTAGCTTTTCTTGGGAGGGATTAATGCCAGAATTTCACTTCCCCCATTACAGCATTAGTACTTTGGCTTTGGATTTAGGTAGGATTACATGCCTCAGAACTCAAGATCAAAGCATGATAATGGCCTCCTTGAAACTTCAAATTGATGCAGAACTAAGATACAGGCATCCATCAGGCCCATTGTGGAAGAGTCCATAGGTCGTATTAAAATGTGGTTTCAATGCCTGGGCTGCCTTGACAAGGCCTTGCAGCATAGCTCAGAAAGGGTTCATAAGCATCATTGTGGCATGCTGTGACCTTCCCCACTGGAACCAACAATGGGTGCATGTCCTCAATACAGAGGAAATTAGGATCTACAGCAATCTTTTGAAGGTCAAGATAAAGATGAGGATCAGGACATTGACTAGGAGGAACATCCATGAGAACATTGAGAGAGAAAAGCCAGGCAGAGCCTCATTAAATCTCACCTCTGGTAGAAATGAGCTAGGTTTGAAATTCTTTTTAGTTGTGCAATTATTGGTTGGTTATTTTGCAAACAATCCCCGAGTCCATCTAAAATATGTGTGTACCTGGTTATTTTTGTAATAGTATTGAACTTTCCAATTACTAAATAAATGTTTTCTTGTCCAAATAATTAAATAGTTTGTATCTTTAGATAATTCCACATATCTACACTTTAGAAGTCTTACTCAACATAAAGGAGAAAGCAGAAACTGAGACAGGGTATTAATGTCACATGCTGTTAAAGTTAGGTTACTTTTAAGGCCTCAGTCAGCACATGTTTCGGCTACAGAAGTCAACATCACAACTCAAGGATCCCTGATAGCTGATACTACCTACAGTGAAGGAGTCAGTTGCTTGAGAGAGATTACCAAGGCTTGGTCATTACAAATTATTTCATCCCTTTAATGTCAGAAATGGCTGCTCACCTCTCAGATAGGCAAGGCATCATCAAATTTGACAGCAATGAAGACACCAGCGCATTTTAATTGTGCAAGTCAGCAAATAATCACAAAGTGCAAGGTTACTTAGACAAATCACCCATGTCACTGATGTGCCTTCTGTAAGATTGTTTTTCATTTCTCTCCCACTACATCTTAGTGCAGTCCTGACTTCCACAGCTGGGAGAGTGGAAGCCTGCTCTGTAGTTGGTCTGGAGGACTTGGGAGGGCTTGACTCAGAGCAGTTGGATCTGGAGCACACAAGACTTCTGAGAATGTCTTGCGTGGATGCAGGTTCGGTCAGCCTAGCTTGGACTTCTGCTGGCTTTTCTAACATAGCCAAGGTGGAGATGGATGGGCCAGGCACCTATCCAGTGTCCTGAGAGGAGGCTATCTGTATTCAGGTCCTCCCTCACTATGGGTAAGTGCTGGCACCAATCTGACATCCTGTGAGAAAAGGGTACCTGGAGTGAGATTGAGATTGAGATCCCTCATCTCCATTCTCACCTTATTGTTTACACTGAGCACCCAAGGTTAGATAATGGAGTGCAGATCCCCACTGAGTGTCTGGAGCTAGCTGTCCATGGTGGTCACCAATCTGGCAATGGAGGCAGCACATTTTAACCAGCATGGTACAGGTCACTTGGATGGATTCCTCCAGCCTTCGTTCCAGTCCAGTGACTGCCTGTGACAAAACACTCTACTGTTCCTCTGCTCATCCTTATATTTTGATGAAATTATTAAAAGCAAAGACCAGAGAATCATCTTCTGACTGGACTGAGCAGGTTATTGATCTCTGGCAGTCCTACAAGTGTCTCCCTTAACCAGTTATAAACATGTGGTGCACTGAGCAGATTGTGCTGCTGGTTCTAATCTAGATTAAGAACCCACTATGGTGAAAGTCTCTGTACAAGTGGAAGGGACAGGTGAAAGCTTTCCCAATGCATCCTCTGAGAGTTGAGTGACTTCTTTCAAAGGTGGAGGTAGAATGATATTGGCCTCTTCTTGGCAGCAATTTGCTAGTGTTTGCATTAGGGAATGGGGGAATTAATTGAAGAAAAGGGATAAATGCTTCTGCAGATTAACAATGAGGAAGTGTGGGTGGGAATGGAAGAGCAATGCAGCATAGCACACGAAACTTGCCTATAGAAGTCTTGGTGTTTCCATGTGAGCTCATGTGCTCATCTCTGGCCAAATCTAACATCTTTTTCTCATTTGGGATGAGAAACTTTATGTCCCCCTTCACACATCCCCCCCCCCCCCCCCCCACCACAGCCTCAGTGGCCTTACCCCCCTCAGGCTGTTTGTGAGGCATTTTTACTTGCAATGAGACTAAAGGAGGATCAGTGTGATGGAAGTGGATACGAAAGCACACTTGTGATGATGCAAAGGGAGGGGAGATGATAAAATGTTCCCAGTACGCGAGTAGAAAGTGCAGCGAGCAGGATGACTTGGCCAAGAGTTGTTGAGTAGAAATGGTGTATGTAATACTGAAAGCCGTGGTGAAAGGTGTATGACAGAGTCAGTGAGTGGTGTCCTGGGAGTGGGAAGCAGCAGAGAGAAAGTGGCAGCCATTGCCCTTGTAGAGCAGAGGAAATCATGTACCTTCTTTGTGAGTTGCTGTGCAATTCTTTTAATCCATGGATACTGCGCTGATCCGACTGCTAGATCGGTCTAGATTTTCTGAGTCTGGTAGCACAGCTTTACTTGTCAGCCAGTGGGAAAAAGAATTGGCCTCCTCTCCACCATCCCTTCAAAGTCTCTGTCCACAGAGTGGTGAGCTAACTTGCCTTATTGGGCCATTTCCTCAGGGGCAACAGTGGAATGCCACATTATGATGGCCAGTTCCTGATTCACAGTACCTGAAGTGCCATGGAGCTGGGGTTTAAACCTGGTGCCAGAGATGACAATATTTCAAAAGTCCTAATGTAGTGATTACCTGTGCCTCTCCTGCTGTAGGATTTCACAAAATGGGTGCAGAAGAGACCAGTTGGACAATTCATGAGAAGAAGAGTGGAAGATTGCCTGAGAAAAGTCAGCATAGGCCATGGTGGACAGGACACAATGACACTCAAAAAATATTCCTTGCCAAATAATAGGAAAATTCAACTGGAAGAAAACATCTACACAGTCATTTCCATGCATCATCCCATTTCCACTACTTGTGCAAAATAAAATATTAATCCCATTTTCAAAAAGTCTTTTACAAGCTTAGAGGTTAGTGAACATTTTCAAAACATAGCCCCAAAACTAATAATTTAGATTTACTCTTATTAAAATAATTACACATGAGGCAAGTAGCACAAATGAACTATTTCCATGGATTCAATACAATGGGTTCTGGATGACAGAAATTTCTACATCTTTTTATATAAATACTGACCATTGAGTCAGAGCGATGTACAAACATAAAGAGACCCTTTGGTCCACCTCGTCCATGCCGAACAGATATCCTAACCTCAATTGGTCACATTTGCCAGCACTTGGCCCATATCCCTCTTAAACCCTTCCAATTTATATACCCATCCAGATGCCTTTTAAATGCTGTAATTTGTACTAGCCTCCACCACTTCCTCTGGTATCTCATTCCATACACACACCAGCCTCTGCATGAAAAAGTTGCCCCTTAGGTCCCTTTTGTATCTTTCCCCTCTTACCTTCAACCTATGCCCTCTTGTTCTGGACTCTCCCACTCCAGGGAAAAGACCTTGTCTATTTATCCTAAGCATGCCCCTCATGATTTTATACATCTCTATGATGTCATCCCTCAGCCTCCGATGCTCCAGGGAAAACAGCCCCAGCCTATTCAGCCTCTTCCTATAGCTCAAATCTTCCAACTCTGGCAATATCCCTGTAAATCTTTTCTAAACCCTTTCAGGTTTCACAACATCCTTCCAATAGGGAGGAGACCAGAATTGCACGCAATCTTCCAAATGTCCTGTACAGCTGCAACATGACCTCCCAACTTATATACTACATACTCTGACCAATAGAGGAAAGCATACCAAACGCCTTCTTCACTATTCTATCTACCTGCAATTCTACTTTCAAGCAACTATGAACTTGCACTCCAAGGTCTTTTTGTTCAGCAACACTCTCCAAGACCTTACCATGATATAAGTCCTGCTCTGATTTGCTGTTCCAAAATGCAGCACCTCTCCTTTATCTAAATTAAACTCCATCTGCCATTCCTCAGCCCATTGGCCCATCTGATCAAGATCCTGTTGTACTGTGAGGTAACCTGCTTCGCTGTCCACTACACCTCCAATTTTGATGTCATCTGCAAACTTACTAACTTTACCTCCTATGTTCACATCCAAATCATTGACCAATTGTGTATTTTCAGAATACAAAATGCTGGTCTATGATACCATAATCAACTTTTTTATCTTCCAAACACAAATGTCTTTCCATGCTGTCTATCAAACATTTTCTCAAAGTTTACTTCCTAATCAGAGTGAGTGGGTCATTTTGGCTGAAGTGGAGGTGCATCAGATATGAAGTGAAAAATTCTCAAAGATTCTCTGTAGAGATAGAAACCCAAATACTAACAGCAGGAGAATGATTTTGGTTTGCTCCACACAAAATGATTTTGTTTTAAAGTTGCTACCATTTCTCCTGTTTGAAAGCATGCACAAGATTCTTGTGCTCTTTAAATTCTCCTTTCATTGTTGGATTTTTTGTTTTACCCATTTAGTAACTGAATGGAAGCACTGACAAGTTATGTATTGCTACAAATGCAAAGCACCTAAGATGAATAAAATTTAAACAGCAGAATTCAGAAACATAATAGATGTAGTCAGGGCAAAAGAGAGAGAGAGAGAGAGAGAGAGAGAGACAGAGAGAGAGAGACAGAGAGAGAGAGACAGAGAGAGAGAGACAGAGAGAGAGAGACAGAGAGAGAGAGAGAGACAGAGAGAGAGAGAGAGAGAGAGAGAGAGAGAGGGAGGGAGGGAGGGAGGGAGGGAGGGAAAAAAAATTTCTCAACTATACTTTAAACACATGACAAAAATATAATTTTGTGCAAATGTGCTTTTGTAGTTTTAATGCATCCTTGAGTTATGGATTTTAAAGTGCACAAAATTTCCTAAATATCATTACATTACATATCTGAATTGCATTCTAATGTTCTGATATTGAGAAACAATATAAATGTTTAAAGGAGTGAACTTCAGCGGTAACTTTAAAGTTTAGAGAATTGTGGCCTATTTGTCAAGGTTTTATAAGTATAAGGAAATTGTCATGGCCCTTATTTTGGTAAAGCAAGGAAAATATTCTCTCATTGTTAGAAAACAAGTTTCATTAAACCCAGATCATTATTAAAAGTGACATACTGAGCTTCAAGTTTTGATATGGTCTTTCCTGAGGCCAGAACTTCAGCCACCTGGGCTACCACAGGGTCATAGTTCAAACTGGCAACTGCAACAACCTTATCCTCTCTAAAAATGAAATCAGAATATTACAATTAGGAACATAATTCCAATTTCACATTTCTTTAATTAGATTTTTTTTTAAATATGTTCACAGCAAAACTTACTTGATATAAAATGCCACAAATTTCAGCTCATCCTTGTTGCCTTGAATTATAACTTCTTCAAAACCTGCACCATAACCTGCCAAAGTAGACAATGTCAAGAAAACTTACAGGTTGATTGTCTTGTTGAACTCCCACAGCATTGCTGACTCAAGGGTAACTCTGTACTGTTGAAAACAAACAAACAATCTCCACAAAACGGATTTAGTGGAACCATAAAATCATAGAATCTCTACATGTAGAAGCAGGCCACTTGGCCCACTGAAGAACATCCCACAAGACCCAGCATCCTAACATGTAACCCTGCATTTCCCATGTCTAATCCACCCAATCTACACATCCCTGCTCACTATGGGCAATTTAGCTTGGCCAATTCCCCAAATCTGCACATCTTTGGACTGTGGCAGGAAAATGGAGGAATCCCATGCAGACATGGGGAGAATGTGCAAACTCAGAGGGTGGAATCAAACCTGGGTCCTTGGCACTGTGAGGCAGCAGTGCTAACCCCTGAGCCACTGTTCCTCCCCAGAAGGAGGCCAGCAATTCATCCTGGCTCTCTGCAAGACCAACTTAGGTAGTTAAACACCCTCAACCTTCACCGTCACCATAAAATCAAGGAGGACCCCAAAACCACCTTTGTCATATCACGAACACAATACCTTAACAAGTTCTTTAAATATAAAGCAACATTCAAACATAGAATGAGTGCAGGCAACTTTTAAAAAGTCCTTTGAGGAGTCATCAGCTTAACAGTGTTCCATGTTTTTTGGTTGTCTTAATTTGATTATTTGTATTTCAGGCTTTGGACATCAAAAGCAGAAATAGCAAATACAAAAACTCATGGGGCCTGAACTCAATTTGGTTTTGATGCAAACATTCTCAAATTACAAGATAGAGAACATGACTATTAGAAATGCCATTTTCAAAGTGAACCTAAGGTGACCAACACTGGAAGTTCAAAAGGTTGTTTAGACAGAGTTCAGAAATATACTTGTTTAATCAGAGCACAAGCATACACACACAGCTGAGCCTTTTCTAGGTGTTAACACATTATGTATAAAAATAAACAACGAAACAAAAATGGAAAATAATATATCATGCAAAATGACACCACATTATATTCCTACTTTTGGTGTACATTAAAGTTCTAAACATCCTTTTCCAGCATTCCTAATAGTTTCTTAGTGCTGACTGCTTTCTCTGAAAAACAATTAAATAGCTCATTGCTGATGTCCACCCATTTAGAGTCATAGAGTCATAGCACAGCATGAAAACAGACCCTTTGGGCCAACTCGTCCATGCTGACCAGATATCCTAAATTAATCTAGTCCCATTTGCCAGCGCTTGGCCCATATCCCTCTGAACCCTTGCTATTCATACATCCATCCAGATGCCTTTTAAATGTTGTAACTGTACCAGCCTCTACCACTTCCTCTAGCATCTTATTCCATACATGCACCACTCTTTGCGTGAACAAGTTGCCCCTTAGCTCCCTTTTAAATCTTTCCCCTTTCACTCTAAAGCTATGGCCTGTAGTTCTGGAGTTCCTACCCTAGGGAAAAGACCTTGTCTATTCACCCTATCCATGCCCCTCACGATTTTATAAACCTCAATAAGGTCACCCCCTCAGCCTCCGATTCTCCAGAGAAACCAGCCCCAGCCTACTCAGCCTCTCCCTGTAGCTCAAATCCTCCAACCCTGGCAACATCCTTGTAATTCTTTTCTGAACTCTTTCAAGTTTCACAACATCCTTCCAATAGGATTTGAAATTTCTCCATTCTTCAGCATTTGTTTTAAAACTGCAATACTAATTCTCAGTCTTATCCCCTCGTGACTTAGCACCAATATAATATTCAGTGAATGTTGCTGCTGAGTTCTTCCTTTAGAATATTTTCCAATGTTTTCATTAAGAAAAATGCTATTTACCACCTCAACAAGACAGTTGTTTAGACGTTTTCAGCTTCCCAAACTAAAAATTGTAAACCCTCCTGTATTTCAGAATCCATTAAAAGAGATTTACATAGAAGGCTAACAAAAAAATGTGATCATCTTTCAAAATTCTCTGAATTCTGCAATGATGCCTGCAAATTGGAAAGTTATGAATGTAACCCTGTTGTTTAAGAAATGAGAAAGAGAGGAACTGCAGACTGTTAGCCTGACTCAGTAGCAGGGAAAATACTAGAACCTTTAGTAAGGATTAGATAATTGGATATTTAGAGCATAATTGTCAATTGGGCAGGGCCAACATGGATTTATGAAGGGTAAATCATGTTTGATGAACATGATAGAGATTTTTCAGTTTGTTACCAGCAAAGTTAATAATAGGGCAGCCACTGGATGTACTGCATTTGGATTTTCAAAGGCTTTGAATAAAGTCCCACACAGGAAATTAGTAAACAATGTTAAAGCACATAATCTACCATGTACCAGCTTGAATTTCGGACAGGTTAACAGGCAGAAATCAGACTATAAGTAAATTAGTCATTTACTGGTTGGCAGGCTGTGACTGATGGGCTACTGCAAGAATGAATGCTTGGGCTCGGTTCACAATCCATATCAATGATCTGGATATGGGGGCACACTGTACTATTTCCAAGTTTGCAATTGATATAAATCCTGGTGGGAACGTAAATGGTGAAAAAGCTGTAAACAGGCTTCATCAGAATTTAGACAGGCCACAGGAGTGCACGAAAATGACAGCAGATGGAATATAATCTGTTTGTGTAAGACTATTGTCTTTGGTAGGAAGTGTGAAGGCACAAAGCATTTCTTAAATGGCAAGGGATTGAAAAGTGTTGATGTCCAAAGGGACGGAACTGATCTTGTTCATATGTCATTGAAAACTAGCATTCAGATGCAAGAGCAAACTAGAAGGCACACAATATGTTAGTATTTACCACAACACAATTTGAATGCAGGAGCAAAAAAGTCTTGTTTCAATTGTATAGAGACTGTATCTGGAATATTGGATGTAGTTCTGGTTCCCTTGTCAGAGGAAGGATGTACTTTCTATTGAGGGAATGCAGTGTTCACCAGATTAATTTCTGAGATTGAAGAGACTGGGTCAGTATTTTCTGGAGATAAGAAGAATGAGAGGCGGCCTCCTAGAAATTTACACAATCCTTAAGGATAGAGTAGATATCGAAAGCATAGATTCCTAACCCCCACCCCCCGGCTGTAGTGTCTAGAAGGAGTGACACAGTCTCTGGAAAAAAAGGAAAATAATTTAGGACTGAGGTGATAAGGTACTTCTTCACTCAGAAGATGGTGAATCTTTGAATTATCTATGTCATAGGATTGTGGAAGCTCAGGCACTAAGTTCTAGAGAGACATTGATTTCTAGTTACCAATGACATCAAGACACAAGGGATAACAAAGGAATATGATATTGAGATATATGATCAATATGACCTGGACTACAGGTGCAGGCTCCAGGGGGCGTATGACAAACTCCTGCTTTTATGTTGCAATGCTCTTTGATTTTATATTCAATGCTTCTTCACGTTTCTAGAGATGTGAATTACTTTTTAAAGAAAGAATTGAAATGGGGTTTAAATGTACTTTTAATATAGAGTCTCCTCGAGACACCTAGATTAATATGTGCTTAATATTTTAACATGAGTACCTTCACCACATGGTCTGGAGAAGTTTAGGAAGGTGGTTCTTCACCACCTTCAAGGGCAATAGTGCTGGCCATGCCAGTGACACCCACATCCTGTAAACAAATAAGAAAAGGAGATTGTTTCCCCATAGACAAAACATTAGGTAGTTCTTTAGCTTGTCTGAAAATAAAAGGACTTGTTCATGCATTGGAAAACCATTTTAATCTGCCCTCGACCTCTTCATTTCTAACTGCCGCCGGGAAATTAACCGCCTCAACCTGTCGACCCCCCTCCCCCATTCCAACCTCTCACTCTCACAACGCGCAGCCCTCCAATCCCTCTGCTCTAATCCCAACCTCACCATTGAGCCAGCGGATAAAGGGGGCGCAGTGGTAGTCTGGCGCACTGACCTCTACACCGCTGAAGCCAAACGCCAACTCGAGGACACCTCTTCCTACTGCTCCCTCGACCATGACCCCACCCCCCTTCACCAAACCATCATCTCCCAGACCATACAGAACCTCATCACCTCAGGAGATCTCCCACCCACAGCTTCCAACCTCATAGTCCGGGAACCCCGCACTGCCCAGTTCTACCTCCTTCCCAAGATCCACAAGCCTGACCATCCTGGCCGACCCATTGTCTCAGCATGCTCCTGCCCCACTGAAATCATCTCTACCTACCTGGACACTGTCCTATCCCCCCTAGTCCAGGAACTCCCCACATACGTTCGAGACACCACCCACGCCCTCCACCTCCTCCAAGACTTCAGTTTCCCTGGCCCCCAATGCCTCATCTTCACCATGGATATCCAATCCCTCTACACCTCCATCCACCATGACCAGGGCCTCCAAGCCCTCCGTTTTTTCCTCTCCAGACGTCCCCAACAGTACCCTTCCACCGACACTCTCATTCGTTTGGCCGAACTGGTCCTCACCCTTAACAATTTCTCCTTTGAATCCTCCCACTTCCTCCAGACCAAAGGGGTAGCCATGGGCACATGTATGGGCCCCAGCTATGCCTGTCTCTTTGTTGGCTATGGAGAACAGTTGATCTTCCGTAATTACACCGGCACCACTCCCCACCTCTTCCTCCGCTACATTGCTGACTGCATTGGCGCCACCTCGTGCTCCCGCGAGGAGGTTGAGCAATTCATCAACTTCACCAACACATTCCACCCTGACCTTAAATTTACCTGGACCATCTCGGACACCTCGCTCCCCTTCCTGGACCTCTCCATCTCCATTAGTGACGACCGACTTGACACTGACATTTTTTTACAAACCCACTGACTCCCATAGCTACCTGGATTACACCTCTTCCCACCCTATCTCTTGTAAAAATGCCATCCCGTATTCCCAATTTCTCCGCCTCCACCGTATCTGCTCCCAGGAGGACCAGTTCCACCATAGAACACACCAGATGGCCTCCTTCTTTAGAGACCGCAATTTCCCTTCCCACGTGGTTAAAGATGCCCTCCAACGCATCTCGTCCACATCCTGCACCTCCGCCCTCAGACCCCACCCCTCCAATCGTAACAAGGACAGAACGCCCCTAGTGCTCACCTTCCACCCTACCAACCTTCGCATTAACCAAATCATCCGCCGACATTTCCGCCACCTCCAAAAAGACCCCACCACCAGGGATATATTTCCCTCCCCACCCCTTTCCACCTTCCGCAAAGACCGTTTCCTCCGTGACTACCTGGTCAGGTCCACACCCCCATACGACCCACCCTCCCATTCTGGCACTTTCCCCTGCCACCGCAGGAACTGTAAAACCTGTGCCCACACCTCCTCCCTCACCTCTATCCAAGGCCCTAAAGGAGCCTTCCACATTCAAAGTTTTACCTGCACATCCACTAATATCATTTATTGTATCCGTTGCTCCCGATGTGGCCTCCTCTACATTGGGAAGACTGGGCGCCTCCTAGCAGAGCGCTTTAGGGAACATCTCCGAGACACCCGCACCAATCAACCACACCGCCCCGTGGCCCAACATTTCAACTCCCCCTCCCGCTCTGCTGAGGACATGGAGGTCCTGGGCCTCCTTCACCGCTGCTCCCTCACCACCAGACGCCTGGAGGAAGAACGCCTCATCTTCCGCCTCGGAACACTTCAACCCCAGGGCATCAATGTGGACTTCAACAGCTTCCTCATTTCCCCTTCCCCCACCTCATCCTAGTTTCAAACTTCCAGCTCAGCACTGTCTCCTTGACTTGTCCTACCTGCCTATCTTCTTTTCCACCTATCCACTCCACCCTCTCCTCCTTGACCTATCACCTTCATCTCCTCCCCCACTCACCCATTGTACTCTATGCTACTCTCTCCCCACCCCCACCCTCCTCTAGCTTCTCTCTCCATGCTTCAGGCTCACTACCTTTATTCCTGATGAAGAGCTTTTGCCCGAAGCGCCGATTTTGCTGCTCGTTGGATGCTGCCTGAACTGCTGTGCTCTTCCAGCACCACTAATCCAGTATTTGGTTTTCAGCATCTGCAGTCATTGTTTTTACCTTGTTCATTTTAATCTATCTATCATGACTGAGTGAAAGATGGACAGTGTTTTAAATCTGAAGAGATACCAAAAGGAGGCTGATAACCAATGTGGACTGAAACAACAGCAGACTGTGGGAAGATTATTTTGTTTAAGCCATGCAGATGGCCCACTAACCTGCAGAAGCTTAAGAACATAAGGAATTGGAGCTGAAGTAAACCCCTTGAGGCTGTTTCAACATTCAGTACGATCATGGCTGATTTTCTGCTGAAGCTCAGCACCATGTTTTCCATATCCCTTGGCTCCCTGAGATCAAAACTTTTTCTACTCTAGCCTTAACACAGTGGCTCAGTGGTTAGTACTGCTGCGTCATAGCCCCAGGAGGTCTCTGTTTGATTCCAGCCTTGGATGACTGGATGGTGTTTGCACATTCTCCCTGTGCCTGTGTTGGTTTCCGTTGGATGCTCCGGTTTCTTCTCACAGTCCAAAGGTGTGCAGGTTAGATGGATTGGCCATGCTGAATTGTTGTGTAGTGTCCAGGGATGTGTGACTAGGTGGAATAGCAATGGTAATTGTGGGGTTACGGACATGGGATGGGGTGCTGGAGACTGGGTGGGATTCTCTTCAGAAGGTTGGAACAGACTTGATGGGCCAAATGGCTTCTTTCCACACTGCAGGGATTCTATGATTCCAAATCTATCCAATGCAACAGAATGTAAAAAAATACACGTGGGTAGACAATTCCAACAATTCACAAAATTGACAATTCCAAATATTCACTAAACTTGAGTGAAAAAACATCTCCTTATCCAAGTTTTAAATTACCAACCACGTATTCTGAGGCCTGCACCATTTTCTGGATTTCTCAGCCAAGGAAACAACCTTTTCAATTGTCTACCATATCAAGCTGTTTTTTTTTAATTCATTCACAAAGTGTAGCTGTTAATGGCTAGGCCAGCATTTATTGCCCAACTCTGTGTTAAGAGTTAACTACGTTGCTGTGGATCTGGATTGACATGAAAGCCAGGGATGGCTGATTTCCTTCCCTCAAGGACATTCGAGAACTGAATAGGTTTTCCCCAACAATCGGCAATGGTTTCATGGTCAGTGTTAGACTCTTAATTCCAGATTTTGTTTTATTCAAGCTCAATTCCCACAATTTATTGTGGCAAAATTCAAACTCAGGTCCCCAACACATTATCTGGATCCCCGGATTAATAATCTAGCAATATCATCACTCGGCCATCGCCTCCCCTCCAGAACCAAAATTTTATATTTTTAATTCAATTACCTCTCATTCTTTTAAACTCCAAGGAATATAGCACAAATTTACTCAACTTTCTCATTCCAGAAATCAATGTAGAAAATTTTCTTTGTAACAACATGATGCAGCATCGCCTTTCTTAAATTCGCAGAGCAAAATGTGAGCTCTGAGGTACAGTTCATATTCTAGCATTACACAAATATAATTTGCATTGTTTGAATTGAAGATGTTCTACTCTGGAAATAGAATTGCTGAAGGATGACACTGAACAATCCATATCCAGTCCTAGCCTTATTACACAGTGAACCAATACAAACTTACACTCCCTATCTCAATCATATCCGTAGTATCAGAAACTTTGTCTTCATATGTGATCAAATGAATTCGTAACTAATTCCCTCCATATGATTATTAACTACAGTTGATATACAATTGACAAAAGATTCTAATCACAATTGTTACTCTATATTTTCCCTTCATTAGGAAATAGAGTTGCTTAAGGATTCAAAATCAGTCTTATTTAGAGTTCAAACTATCCAAAATCAGCTTGAATTAAGAAATGTCGATGTAAGATATACTTACCTCCAGTCCACAGTTTTGACACCAAGTTAATAACATGGCTGGGAAATCGGTTAAGTGGCACGTAACAGAAAGTAAGGCTAAATGAGTAGGTACTCAGAATAGCAGGATATGACCAGTGGTGTCCAGAAGGAACTGTATTAGTTAATCAAATTATTTACTAACAACTTGGATAAAGGCATAGAAAGTCATACACCCAAATTTGTTGATGACACATTATTAGGTGTCACTGCAGACAGTGTAGCTAACAAAGGAACATTGATAGATTAGTTGAATGGGTGAAACTCTGGCAGATGACTTTAATGGAAGCAAATGTGAGGTTATCCATTTTGGAATGATAAAGAGTAGATTCCCGTACTTTCTAGATGGTATGAAGTTAAATACAATGGATGCCCAAAGAGACTTGGGGTTCAAGTGCATAGATCTTTAAAACACCACAAACAGGTGCAGAAGATAATTGAGAAGGCCAACGGATTACTGGCCTTTACATCTACAGGACTGGAGTACAAGGAAACAGAAATTATGCTGCAGTTATACAAAGCCCTGGTTAGACCCCACTTGCAGTACAGTGAGCAGATCTGGACGCCGCAACTTAGGAAGGGTAGACTGGCCCCGAAGGGAGTAAACTTAAGTTTACACAAATTATACCTGGTCTGCAGGGGGTTATGTTATGATAATAGATTATACAAATTAGGCCTGTTTTCTCTGGAACTTAGAGTTAAGGAGTGATCTGATCAAAGTTTTTAAGATTTTAACAGGAGCAGACAGGGTAAAGATAAACTATTTCCACTGGTTACAGAGTCCAGGACTTGGGGGAATAGTCGAAAAATTAGGACCAAACCATTCAGGAGATATGTGATGAAGGACGTCTCATACAGACGGCGGTAGAGCTTTGGAACTCTCAACCACAAATGGCAGTTGATACTAGATCAGTTGTTAATTTTAAATCTGAGATAGATAAAGTTTTGTTAAACAAAAAAGGTATTGAGGGATATGGACCAAAGGCAGGTATGTGAAGTTGGATCTCAGTGAATGGCTGATCAGACTCACAGGCCTGAATAGCCTACTCCTTTTCCTATGTCTCTATGTTCCTATGAGAAAGCCATGTGGTGCAGTGAGTGACATCCCTGCCTCAGAAGTTCTGAGTTCAAGTACTACTCCCGGACTTGATGACCATGGAAGGTTAATTGAAAATTACACAAAACAGGTTGATTATCGACCTGCAAATCCTTCTGATAAACCTACGGCAGGTATTAAGATAGGAGGAGTCTCCTTGACCACCATTCTTATGGGGTGGCGCCCCTCAAGCTGTAATGCTTCCAACAACAGGCTAGCAACCTCTTTCAGGAAACTCTAGCCCTGAAAACATACCCTTTGTCTGCCTCAAACAACATTAGCTGGGAGTAAAGAAGAAAGGAGTGCAATAATGAAATTACCACACAATAGGGATTTGAAGTCCCACTACCATAAAAGGCAATGTAATCTAGGGTACAGTGGGCCTATTCCTAAACACGATACTCAGTCAGTTTGTACAAATGACTGACGGTAATGAATTAGAGAGTGATGTCATCTAAATTCTTAAATAGCTGCATTGCATCTTCTGTCTTTTTAGATCATCTTATCTATCTTGCTTCCTTTAAATCTGCACTGCTGATTGCCTATGTTCTGTTTTCCAGTTTGATAAGAGTCTCATTCTCATTTTTTAAAAAAGATTCCACTTTGCTTTCCATTAAACTACACTTGCGGCTTGTGATCCACTCCAAAATCTTTTCTGTGTTCTCCTCACTTTACCCTCCCAGAAAAAAAGTTAGTTAAGTATAAAAAGTTGAGGGAAGCTAAAATCAGCAGTGCTTCGAATACTACTTCATGGAACCAAAGCCAACCACATAACTATTCGGTTAATCGTAACTCATTCTTAGTTCACTTGGACTAATGGATTTCTTCACTGAAATCTGTAAATATATCCTCATATCACAAAAGTACTTAGCAATTTCTGCTTTGCACTGATGCTAAACTTGCACTGTCGGCCAAGAGTCAGGGTCTGTTTTGACTCAAGCAATGCAGCGCAAGACTCACTGGAAAGGTAGCCTCAAACTATTTGGTCTGTAAGAAGGGACATATAGTCCAGGATTACATCTGTTTATATTGTGCTTTGAGCTCTGTCTGACTCCCTGGTTTATTGCTTAAACCTATTGATCTGAACAAAAGTGTGTAGATAGAGAAAATATCACCTAAATCTCTAAGCGTTTATGTTCTTAAAAGATAATCTGCTAGGCCAAAGGGATAGAGAGAGTTCTATGTTTATCAATATTTAGGTACTGTAATGAGTTTCTCCTGGGAAGGTTGATTATATTTCCATCAAGGGAGGGGGCAAACAATGCACGCAGGACACTATCTGATTAAAAGCCAAAATGCAGCACGTGGTTCAAAACAAGAATTGATAATCCAGTTGTAACCAAACAAATATTTGTGTGTTTTGGTACAACTAGATTACAGTTTCTTGTTTTAAATTATATGCTGCATTTTGGCTTTCAATCAACATATTTACGTGTTTGCAGGCTATTATTATTCGTGGGGCATTCTGACTTCTTTCATGTTATGAAAATTTGATCATAAGTACTGTGAAAAAGCACACATTTTGTTGAAGTTTTTGTGGTCTTACACTCATTATGACATTTGCAAGAATGCCAATAAAAAGAAAACAATATTTTATACTACGAGTGAAAAAAGTGCTGATTGATTGGCAAGTGAACTTTGATTAATAGAAGCATTGTTATGGAGAATGCATCAATTAGGTGAGTACTGACAATTAACTACCAAGCTTAGATTAATTCTTTGATGAGATTAGAAATGGGAATGAATGGGCAGCATGGTAACTCAATGGTTAGCACTGCTGTCTCTCAGAGCCAGGGACCCGATTTTGATTCTAGCCTTGGATGACTGTCAATGTGGTGCTTGCCATGTTCTCCCTGTGACTGCATAGGCTTCTGCTGGGTGTTCCAGTTTCCTCACAGAGTCCAAAGATATGCAGGTTAGGTGAATGGGCCATGCTTAAAACTAAGAACTGTCTATAGTGTTCAAGGATGTGGAGGCTAGGTGGATTAGCCGTGGTAAATATGGCGATACAGTAGAGGACTTATCTGGGTGAGATGCTCTTCAAACAGTTGGTGCAGACACGATGGCCCAAATGGTCTCCTTCTGCACTGTCGAGACTCCATGAGTAAAAGAGATCTCTTGCAGTGCTCCTGGTGTGTTGCACTACTGTGAATGATAATTATTTCCACACCAACATACTGTTCTGTACAGAACAGTCTGACCAAGCCTCTTTTGGATGGCCTGCAAGAGTGATATTACTGTTACCTGCATATCGAAGGCTCTTCCCAAAGAAAAATGTCCAGAAGAATGGTACAGTATCAATAGCAATCTTTTTCTTTTGCATGTTGAGTGCAGCAATGTAACCTAAAAAAAAACAAATAGGTCTTAAATGACAATGCAGTTTAAAGGACAATACCATACAGTTCTATTTAAGTAACCACATATAAATTTATCACACTTTTAAATTATTAAAATGCTCAAAAGGTACTTCACAGGAGATACTGCCAGAAGTTAGGTCCAGCACAGCAACCTTCCATCCCATAGGCACTGGAAGCAGGAGAATTTGAGTGACCATTGGATGGTGGACAATTAGGAGCCCTGCACTGCTTCTGTACAGAAGGACCAACACAATAAGTGCACTCAGATTCTTAATTGGCTGGTGTCAGGGTTCAAACACAAAGAACCAAAGGTTAGAAATTCCAGCTAATCAGACATTGACAACTTTCCATTACTGGCAGTGTTACTAGGAGCAGTGGCTACAGTCAATAAAGCTCCAAGGGTTCTACAAGGTGAAAATTAAATCCTGGGCATTAGATGAGATGACCAAGCGCTTGACCAAAGAGGTAAGTTTTAAGGAATGTCGGGAAGGAAAAATAGTGGAGAGGAGCTAAGGGTATATGTCACAATTTCTGTGACATATGTTCTGAAATTGTGCAAGCAATTCTGACATTGCAACCAACCTCAGTAACGTTTTCCCAAAGATTCAACATAAGTTGAAGACCACATCCTCCTCCCATGGAAAAATACCTCTGAAACCACACTGGTAGTTTAGAAGTTGAAACAAAAATGTATATCTTTTATGTTATAGGGAGCAAAGAAATACTGTCCTGTTTGGCCTTCCTCTGAACGAGTGTTAAAGAAGTTGCATATATGCAACACAATGGGAAATATTCACACTTATTCTAACCAACAACCTTACAGAGGTCTTATAAAATCTCACTACTGTGGATCTGCAAGATGGGGTAGGACAATATTGGTTATTTGTTTGGCAGCTTCATCTCTGTACAGCTCCAACTCCTCAAATCATAGCATCAGTTCGTGTTGAATTTTGGAGAGTTTCATGGGTTAGTCTGCCTAACAAGAATTGGGTTAAAACTGGGCAAACATATTTTGAGCCTACAGTGTGACCTATCCTATAACTAAGCTTATTTATTTATCTACAGAGTGCAAGATTTTCTCAATACAAAACTTGATTAAGTGGCCTCTGACTGTGGCTAGGAATTAGTAATTAAAATAATTAAAGAGAAATCTTCATTTCACTTTGCAGTTTATAAAATCATATTCCCCTTACCTTGTTTATGAGCTATTTGCCAGTGACTGATGCTAACATTCTCGTTACTGCACAGTGGTAGAGGAAATGAAGTAATATCTCCAGCTGCATATATTCTTTCAACATTGGTTTGCATGTACTGAAACAAAGCATCAAACATCAAAAATGAGAATAATCAAATTCTTAATGAAATCTAAATCACATCATTTTCTGAATTCTGCCATAATATTCCATTTAATTCAACTTTTGTTCCAGTCATATTTAACTGTCTTTTTTGGAACACAGTCTAAATTCTTCAGACCCAGATACAGCAGACCATGAATTGATCAATTCTTTTCTCTTACTTTTTTGAAAACTGTATCACTGGTAACACTGTGTTGCATTAAAGGTTGATCTGGTGAATGTTTCCATGTTCAGATTTGTTACCATTAGAAGCATTGTAATTTTAACACAAAGTCTTTCATTTATTTATAAGTGGTGGTGACATTGAAAACATGCACAATCAAGAATGGTGAGTTAAAAGATTTTTCTTTGATTAGATTCCCTACAGTACAGGCCCTTCAACCCAACAGGTCCACACTGACCCTCTGAAGAGTAACCCACCCAAACCCCTTTTCCCTCTGACTAATGCACCTAATTGACAATTTAAGCATGGCCAATTCACCTAACCTGCACATCTTTGGACTGTGGGAGGAAACCACAGCATCCGGAGGAAACCCACACAGACATGGGGAGAACGTGCAAACTCCACACAGACAATCACCCAAGGTTGGAATTGACCCGGGACCCTGGTGCTGTGAGGTAACAGTGCTAACCACTGAGCCACCATGCCGCCCAAGTGTAGTTGTTAAGATGACTTAGTCCACTAGGCAAGATCAAACAGAAATGGCTTTATAGAATCAATGAGGTGTTACAGTCAGAAGGCGGCTGTTCAATCCATCATGTCTGTACCACACTCTGCAACAGCAATTAACCTAGTTCTATTCTAGTCTCACTCCTCTACCATTCCTCCAGAGCCCAACAGTCTTTCTCTACAAATAATTATCCATTTTTACTCATCTTGCTAATGCTACTTAGAGAATTAATTTTAAATCAGCATGCCCCGACTTTCGATTCTATCACCAACAAGAACAGCTTCTCCATATCTATGCTATTTAGACCTTCATGATCCTTCACACTTCCATCAAATCTCTTCTGAACTTTTCTTCTCCAAAGAAAGCAATCCATATTACTGAAGTTATTCAGCCTTGAATCTATTCTTTAATAACTACATATCTTTCTAAAGCGCAATGCTTAGGACTGAAGAAATTAATGACTTCAATTATTGTTGAACCAGCATTTCCAGCAGCAGTGATGGATTGCAGCAAGCATGTATTACAACAAAACAGCTGCAAATACAGGTCTGCAGAACAGGGACTTACTAAACTATTGGAATAAATACAACCACATTTGCAAAATAATTAAGTTAACAAAGAATATAAAATTTGGAAGGTTTTGTCTGGTCAATGCCCTTAAAAAAAAAATCAAACTTCATGTATAATTGAAACAGCAAGCTCCAGAAAATTAGAATTACATTCCAGGGTAAATTCAGAACTCCTAAACTTTGTTCTTTAGCCTTATCTTTTAAAAAAAATCTTTGAATGTGGATCCTCAATGATATTACTGAATTTATCCTGACTTACCATAGCTGCTACGAAACTGAGAACATTAGCTTCCAAGAGATGAATTTTAAAAATTAAAATAGAGGACACAGAACATGCCATTAGATTGTAAATCAACTTAACCTCAGGCACAATAACCATCTTGTGTGTGCAGCTTGACTGACCAATGGCCAGTATTCCTCTCCTGTTTTGAACTTTTCTTATTTCTCTTCCTCTCTCTTAGTTTTTTCAGTGTTAAGCCTTTCTGACCTCTTACTCGCAGCCTAATTTGATGTGTCATTATTCCAGACATGAATCCCTGCTCTGCAACATTTCCATGAAGTCCATTTTTCATCAGATCCATCATGCCATTATGTTGACGGACCTTTCAAAACAGCAATCCTATACGTGGTAAAGATCTTGACTGGAATGCTCGTCGGGGATTAGTTCTTCAAGCTACTGTCCCAGTCTATTTTCACTCTCTTCATTGTTGCTGGTGCAGCTTCTACCAAATCAGCATTCACCCCTTTAATCTGCATTTCCATTCACAGCATTGATTATTTTTCAAGTAGGATCCTTACATTTCATAATTTCGTGGTGGTTTCTTACATTAAAATCATAGCACAAATTGGCCTTGGCCCTTGCTGACATCGCTCTCTTCACTATTATTTCCAATACTTGCTCTAGCATCATTCAGTCTTCCTTCAGTCCCTCATTTATTTTTCTGACCACCCAGTGCTCTTCTTTTTACCATTCCTCAATTTCACTCTTCTCTTTTCCTCTGTCAACCTCACCTTTTATTTTCATACATTTTTATGTTGCTGAACACCTCCTTTGTTATCATTTTTCACAGCCTTTCCGAATTTCATTACTGTCAAAGATATCTCTGACCATTTATCTCTGTTTACTTTCATCAACAATCCTCTATTATGCCCTAACCCGGGTCTCAGGAAACCTCTTTCCCAGTTCTCACAAAACATTCCTTGATTCTTAACTAACTCATTTTGGTCATTCCTCCCAACTTTATACCTCAGTTATTCATAACTGACAGAGCTATAAATTTATTTGTTAGTGAATTTTGTTGAGCAGAGATTTATGCCTGGAATGGTGACAGAAGTCTAGCTTTTCTATAAATTTAGTTGTTCCCTTATCTATCTTACATGTCTGTATTCATATGAAATCAATCACTTCCAAGATACAGTCCATACCTCTTAAGCCCACGAAATACAAGTTTTACATTCAAAACACACAATTGGTCACATCGATTCTCAGAGCTGGGATAGTCATGTTGAATTGAAGAGTGTGGTGCTGGAAAAGCACAGCTGGTCAGGCAGCATCTGAGGAGCAAAAGAGTCGAAGCTTCGAGCATAAGTTCTTCATCAGGAATGAGGAGATGGCCCCAAGGGACAGAGATAAATGGGAGGGGTGGGTAAAAGGTAGCCAGATCTGGGATAAGGGGAAATGAGGAAACTGGTGAACTCCCTTGTGATTGGAAGGTCCCAAGGCGGAAGATGAGTCATTCTTCCTCCAGGTGTTGGGTGGCTAGAGTTTGGTGGTAGATGAAGCACAGGACTTGCATGTCCTTGGTGGAGTGGGACAGGGAGTTACACCACCTGGGATCAATGTGGATTTCACCAGTTTCCTCATTTCCCCTGCCCCACCTTATCCCAGATCAAATCCCTCGAACTCAGCACCTCCCTCTTGAACTGTCCTACCTGTCCATCTCCCTTCCCACCTAGCCGTTCCACCCTCCTCTCTGACCTATCACCATCACCTCCCACTTTCCTGATGAAGGGCTTTTGCCCAAAATATCGATTGCCCTGCTCCTCGGATGCTTCCTGACCTGCTGTGCTTTTACAGCACCCTACTCTCGACACCCACCTTCATCTACCTATCGCATTCCCATCTACCTTCCCCACCAGCTCCACCCCCTCTCATTGATCTCTCAGCCCCTTGGTCCACGCTGTCATTTCTGACAAACAGTTTACACTCGAAATGTTGACTATCCTGCTCCTCAGATGCTGCCTGACCGGCTGTGCTTTTCCAGCACCATACTCTTCGACTGTAATTGCCAACATCTGCAGTCCTCACTTTCTTAGTCATGTCAAGCTTCCACCCTCCCAACCAAAACCATCGACTGTTCTAGCATTATCCCAAGCCCTTTTTCTAAAGGGTTAGCCACCTCCTTAGACTTTTTTCCTGTATTCTATTTATTTTCATATGAAAACATGATACGAGGAGTCTGTGAGTTCCTTTACAAAAGATAAGCCAGCTACACAGTTGCCTCCTCAGCTTCTTCACCATTTCCTAATCACCTCCAACCACAACATACAGCCCCTAATCTCTCATATGACCTCTGCCCCAACTCTGTGCCCACGTCCTTTGGAATGCTTTTTTTCTCACTTCTCCAAAATTTTGTAATCCTCATTCCCTGGCCCCCTCATTTCCAGTTAATTATTTTTCTTTCAATTTTAAATTGTTCCCTTGCTTCACACATCATCCTTCTGACTTTAAAAATATTGCCATGATTCCTTTTTATAAAAGACAGTCTTGACTGGTGTAATGGTCTTCCCTGATCTAACTGCTCTTACCTTTCTAACGTTTGTAAAAGTCTCACCTTCCAACACCAATGCCAAGTATCTCAAACTCTGGCTGTCCAGCTTTATTTCATTACAAAGCACAAAAACCTCTTATCAAACTAGCTAATTACATACTTTGTAACTGGAATCATGTTTCTTAACTCTCCTCATGTTCCTGGAAATTCTGGCAGCACCTGGAATTGTTGCTTACAAGGACACATGAAATAAGAGCAACTACAGGTGCTTGGACCTGCTCGTCCATTCAATCCGATTATGACTGATCTTCTGCCTCACCTCCACTTTCTGGCCCACTCCATACCACCCTCAATTCCCTGAGAAAAAACTGTCTAGTCATCCTAATACCTTGCTCCAGAATCACCCTAAGCCAAGGGACAACTCATGCATTGATTTATTCCAACTAGTACACCTTTGATCATAGTTTCTCTCTGTCCCACATTGACTTTGCTATAGATCCCAATGATCGATTCCGTGCCCTATTCAATTATTGATTTATATGCAGCCTCTTGTTGATGGCATCTTCAGCCACAGGATTAGATCAAACATGTCCCATACTCTAAACAATGCTGTGGTTGCATCCAGGAGAGGTTAACAGATGTTGTAAGAGTCATAGATCCATACTGCATGGAAACAGACTCTTCTGTCCAACCAGTCTACACCGACAATGATCCCAAACTAAACTAGTCCCACCTGCCTCACTTGGCCCTCATCCCTCCAAACCTTTCCTCGTCATGAATTTATCCAAATGTCTTTTAAACATTGTTACTGTACCTGCATCCATGACATTTTCTAGCAGTTCATTCCACATACAAGCCACTCTGTGTAAAAAAGTTGTCCCTCATCTTTCTCGTCTCACCTTAAAAATGTCCTCAGGTTTTGAACTCCCCACCCTAAGGGAAAGACTCTCATCATTCACCTTACCTATGCTCCTCATGATTCTATAAACCTCAATAAATCTCCAGTGAAAAATGTCCCAGTCTTTCTTTATAATTCAAACCCTCCATTTCCAACAATATCCTGGTAAATCTTTTCTGAACCCTCTCCAGTTCAGTAATATCCTTCCTATAACAGGGCTACAAGAACTGCACAGAATACTCCAAAGGAGGCCTTACTAATGTCCTGTACAACCTCAATGTAATGTCTCAACTCCTACACTCAAAAGGTCTAAGCAATGAAAGCAAGTGTGCTAAATGCCTTCTTAACTACCTTGTCCACCCCTGACACAAATTTCAAAGAATTATGTACCTGAACCTCTTGCTGTTTTACAACATTACCCAGGACTCTGCCATTCATTCTAGAAGTCTTGTCTTTGTTTGTATTACCAAAATGCATTACCTCACATTGCATTTTTGAAATAAGCAAATTGTAAGCGGCGCCACAATTTCTCCCTAACTTCCCACCATGTCCTCGGATATACTTGATCAATCTTGCAAATTTATCTACATTTATGTTTAGTAAAGATCTCCAGCAGTTCCTCTTCTGTAATGTTTTCAAAACATCAATATTTATTTCTCTGAATTCTCTAGCCTCCATTTCTTTCTCAACAGTAAAAACTGATGCAACATATTCATTTAATATCTCTCCCATCAAAGACAACTTTGTTGACCTTTAAGGGGTCCTACTCTTTCTCTAGTTGCTCCTTTATGCTTAATGTATTTGTAGAATCCTTTTGGATTGTCTTTAACCTTATCTGCCAAGGCTCTCTCATTTCCCCTCTTTGCCTTCCTGATTTCCTTAAGAATGTCCCTACACTTCTTATACTCTTGAAGAGATTTAGTCTATATGATTCTTTTTAAATTCTTGACTAGAACCTCATACCTGTATTTATCAGTTGTTCCCTGATCTTACGAGCTTTGCCTTTCACTAACAGGAACATAATGCCTCTGAACACTCATTATCACACTTTTGAAAGCCTCCCAATTGGTCAGTTGTCCCTATACCTGCAAACAGTCTACTCCAATCAACTTTTGAAAGTTCTTGTTTCATACCCTTAAATTCTTTATCCTTACTCAAATTAAGAACTTTATAATTTTTATGGAAGACCCATACTTTTCTATAACTTCACTTTTGCCACAAAGCTGCAAAAGAGAATCATTACTTGGCAGTTAAGAGATTAGATCAGATTACTTTACAGTGTGGAAACAGGCCCTTCGGCCCAACAAGTCCACACCGCCCCGCTGAAGCGTAACCCACCCATACCCCTACATCTACATCTACATCTACCCCTTACCTAACACTACGGGCAATTTAGCATGGCCAATTCACCTAACCTGCACATCTTTTGGACTGTGGAAGGAAACCGGAGCACCCGGAGGAAACCCACGCAGACACGGGAAGAACGTGCAAACTCCACACAGTCAGTCGCCTGAGGCGGGAATTGAACCCGGGTCTCCTGCGCTGTGAGGCAGCAGTGCTAACTGCTGTGCCACCGTGCCGCCCACTTGCATCACTTCACAATGATGTAAAGCATCTGACTTACAAGTTCACATTAACCTTTTATACTACATAAACCACCCTCAACTACTTCCACAATGTCAGATTACTTACCTAATAAAGGTCTTGAATACACACAAACTTCTTCAATTCAATAGTCTGATAAGTAAAGCCATTACCTTGCCTCATTTGACTCTGCTGTCTGGCTATTGATTCCATTCCATTCCTCTTCCCTGTGCATTTTCTCACATTGAACTAGATCATTGATAATATTCAATATCTGGAAGAGCTCTAAACCATATACCCTGTCCATCACCAAGATTAATTACTTCCATATCTTTAACACTACCAGTTTTCATCCTACCAAGCATTTAAACGTCTTCTACCCTCAACTATTCCAATATCTTTGCACTGACATCTTATCCTTCACCCTTCAGAAACTCCAATGTATCCAAAAAATCTGCCACATGCTTTCTTGGCTGTATTAAATCACATTCACCCACTCCATCTTCACTAGCCTATACTGCTTCATCACCCCGCAAAATAGACATCTCTCTGCAGGCTTGCAAGTATATCAAATACCTCCTGCCTTCCAGGAAGTAGTTTCTACATGTACTAGATTCTTTTCATGTTGGTTGCATTGGGAACAAACCCTGGAAATTACCCTAGAAATTGACACTCACTTTTATCCACGTGCAGAGGGAAGACAGGAATAATAAAAACAGTGAATAAATCTTTATGGGGGAAGGAAGGCATGTGAAAAAGTGACATATAATTATTTCACACAAAAAGGTGTACTGTCTTTAAAGAGAACTGATGAAAAATGTTAATTGGTATTTAAGACAACAAAATCTGCACCTCATCAACAATAATTGTTCCCTTTGGATCTGTCTTGATCGGACTTCCATGAAGGTAATGGGTCGCAGGTCTCACTCCTTGTCACAAGGTAACAAGTAATGCAAGCAAAATAGAAAAGAAATTGAAAACACTAGCAATCAGAAAAGTCAAAAAGTTCTAATCAAACATCCTCTTAGAAGAAAAGTTTGTACCAATTCCCACCACACAGAGATCTGCTGGAAGAACCTTTCCACTGGCCAGCACAACGTCTTTCACCTGCAAACATGTGGAAAATAAGTTACAGATATTGAAAGAACACACAAAAATAATTGTAAACTTAAATAACTAAACATTTAATGGGCTTACCAATCCATCCTCTCCCCTTAGCTCAATCACATGATCTGACATATAAAACTTCACATCTTCCAGTTCAAACACCTGTAATTTTACACATTTAAACTTAGAACACCAAGTTAAACTTCCATGTTTTACTTTATTCTCTTGAACTAAACATAGTACTGGAAACTGTACAGGTTTATTCTAAAAGTGGAGGATAACTGGAGCAGCTATAAACCATCTTCCTGAGGAGCAATAAAACATGCCCCAAAAGGTTTGACTCAAATTATGATAAGTTGGAAAAAGAAAGTAGAAAATACAAATTAGCAATTTACTTTCAAAATTTTGTCTAATCCACTTGCTGCTGCTAGCTATGTTATTGATAATGTTTAAATCTTTTGCATTTCAGATATTTGAATTTCAACTTAACTTCATTATAACTTTGCCGACTTCTGTCCCCAGTATGTGTTGATACGGGACCTCAGAATTTCCAACCACTGAGACAGAACTGGCTTTCTCAACCAGATAGGCAGCTATCTCCATTCCTGGAACACAAGGGAAAAGTTATTACACAAAATATTGGGGAGGCAATGACCTAGTGATATTATTGCTTCACCATTAATCCAGAAACTCAGCTAATATTCAGGAGAAGTGTTCAAATCAAGCCATGGCAAATTCCACTATCTAGACAATGGAATTTGAAATGAATATAAATTTGGAATTAAAAAGAGTCTAATGATGATCATGAAATGGTTGTTGATTGTCAGGAAAAATCCATCTGCTTCACTAATGTCCTTTAGGAAAGGAAACTGCCAACCTTACCAATTCTGGTCTACATGTGACTGCAGACCAACAGCAAAATGGTTGATTATGGACTGCCCTCTGGGCAATGAGGAATGTATATTAAATGGTGACCTGGCCAGTGATGACCACATCTCCTAAATGAATGAAATAAAAGTTTGCTTGACTTCATTTTATGAGGCAGTGTGCCAGTTATTGCTCAGTTGAGGCAAACTTGCCTTTTCGTCAGAGGGTTTGGATTCGGATTTGTGCAGAATCTAAAATGACTCGAGGAAGTATTGCATTCTCAGAGGTCTTGACTTTCAAATGAGACATAAATCAAGGATTTGTCCATCCTTTGAGGTAGGTATAAAATGTACTGTATAAATGTAAATCTTTACCCATTTTAATAGATGGTTCAAGATAATGTTACAAATCTGTATGAAACTACCAAATTTGTTACCATCTTGCTAGGGACCAACAACTATTATTCTTGAAGTAGACAAAGTGTGAGATCTAAGGGAAGTTATTAAGAAAATAAAAGTTACAAAATTCCATAGTAAAATAAACTTTACAATACAACATTAAAGTAGTAATGCAATCTATACCACACATAGAACGTACAGTTTAATACCTCAAATTAACATGTGGACATGGGTAATAGACAATAATTGAACATTCCATAGCGCACAACAGTAAATGCGATCAAACCAAATCCCTCAACTTCCTTAGCAACAATCCCCACCTTACCCAAAATGTGAATGACATGGTGGGTTCTAAGATCTCATTAAACTTTGCAAGGGATCACAATTCTTCACATTTTCTGATTTGATCTTTAAACATTGATATTTAACTATATGATTTGCCTGTATTGCTCGCAAGACAAAGCTTTTCACTATGCCTCGGTACACGTGACAATAAATTCAACTTAATTCAAATCAAACTCTCTCAAGAGACACACCATCAAAGACGACATAATGACTGCTTTCATTTTGATTGATCACCTCCTGCTCTATGTCTATGTGCTCCTAGAGTCAGAAACTACACTGGAGTACTCATTCACAAGCAAAACGCCAGCTTTTCACTGACAGCTAGCTTCACTGGGCTAAAACTATCCAGGGTTTTCCCCAGAGCGCCAATCTTGCTCGGTTGCATGAAGCAAGTATGATTTTCAACCCACTCTCTTGGCTGCACAGAGTTATTAATACTCCCACGCTTTTTCAGACCCCTTCACAGTTTCCTGAGCATAGACCCTGCAACATTAGCACTTTCTCAGTTCCTCAGAATTTCTTCTGAGTCCTGACTCCAATACTTAGCAGCCTTATAATTCCTAGTTCTTCCTGACTACTAACAGCATAAAGCCATCCAACCAGTCTTGAGTGCTCTACATTCTCTCTGTATAGTTCAGCTGCCTTCTCAGTTGTACAGTTAATAATGGATGTCAGCTTCTTTTTTGTCTGTATCCCAAACTCCCTGCTTTTCCAAAAACCTCTAACTTTTGAACTCCTTTTCACAGGCACCTGACCAGTTCTGGGGCAGAATTTAATATAGTGACTTAGCAACTCTTGAGACAAAGTGTGTGTGTTGAATGTTCCAATTTATAGGCTGCTGGCTTCTGAGCACAAAACAAAATTGACAAATAGAAGACTTCATTAAATTCTTTTGCTACGACTGGACTCATCCATAGCTCCGTAAGATGGCTGACCGGTCATTAATAGTTTACAGCAGATACTACCTTGCAAACACTTTAAACTAGACATTACTTCCTATCAAAAGTTTTTATTGTAATTGTTGCATTGATACTGACTACCAAAAGTCTGCTGTGCACATCTACAAGGTAATATATAAATCAGAACAATCCTGTCAGTCAGTCAACTGAAAGCAACTTCACTGTCTAATCGTAGATCATTAGCATCAGATTACACTTGGATATCTGAATCTTTTCATTGTTTAAACTTCACTTTAGTTCAGACCACATTGCAAAATATTTAAACTGGAAGATGATACCAATGGATTGAAAGAGGCAGCTCCGAAATTGCAGAAGGAGTTAGAGAAAGTACAGTAAGCCCTTGCTTGAAGTTACCACACATAATGGCACATTGATTTATCATCACTTAGTCTTCAGAGACTATTTTTCAAATTTGCATTGCTATTTTTGTTTAGTGTCATTTCTGTCCACAAATTCCTCATTATCTGTGGAAAATAGGGACACAGATCTCCTGAGGATAACAAAAAAATAAAAATACCGCTCTAATTAAACTCTCTCACATACCACGATGGACTGCACAAACAGGTTAATGAGAAAACTACTGGAGTCTGAGGCCAGTTTCGTGAGTATGCAAACCTGTAGGTTGCGAATCAGTAGATAATGAGGAGTAATGGGCATCAGAGTTAAAAATTGAAGTCACATATTGTCACTGCAGATCACTATCACTTATTGCCCAGACATTTTCTCCTTTTTGTTGGAGAAGAGGACACCAACATGCCTGTGTACTCAGGTCATTTGTGTACACTGCTGCAGCCTCTTGAATTCAGAGCCAAGACTCTGTAAAATCACATACTGCGTGCGGGGTGGGGGGTGGGGGGGGGGGGGGGGGGGGGGAGGGCAGCAACTAACACAGGGGTTAGCAAGAGAAAAAAAAAATATTGGCAGAGAAATAGACAAAAGCTGCATAATATCACTAGCTCATCCTAAAAGTATAATTTCCTTTACATTCAGCTTGTCCTTCTCATTTGTGCAGATGAAGTGGAGCTCTAATATTACTTACTAAAGTTACAGCAATTTTTGGGTTGCGATTTCTAATTTCTGATGTAATAAAGATCATCTACTTTGTATTTCAGATCTGTAACCTTGTAACAAAGCTACTCACTCACTCACTTAACACACAAGTCGAAATTGAACCCACCATGTAAATTATGTTGATTTCCCTTTATTTACAGATTTATTTAATAATTAATTTAATTTGCAAGTTATTTGAACTAAGAATGCACTGTGATGCACATGTATGTCAGTATTTCAGCTTTATTTAAATCAGGTAGGTAAATATCTGATGGAACCTAATTCTAACTTTAATTTGTCTGTTAATTAACTAAGCTAATGGAAAGTTCAGCGTCATTGGAAAAATAGAGAGTGTACAGTCAAAGGAAGCCATGAACCAACTGTACACAGCTCCTATCAGTTCACATTTCACTCAGTTGAGTCACTGAGACAGGGAACTGTGGAAGCATTGCACATAGCAGGCAAGATGGTAAACAGGATGACAAAAGGCAAACTAACTTTTAAGAAAAACTTAGAATGGATAACAGCAAGCTCTTCACAAATAACAGTTAATCTTGCTTTGATCTCTCAGGTAGAGCACCAGAAGCAGAAACATTTAAGGAAGAATTACAAGTTACAAAATGGAACTTTTAAATGATTGATTTTTGATAGGTTCAATGGCCTTCCTTATCAGTAATTGTGGCCAATATACACACAGATCCTAAGCTCATAAGAAATAGGAACTGGACTAGGTCTCCTGCTTCCTGAGCCTGCTCTGCCATTCAATAGGATTGTGGTTGATCCAATATTCCTCATCCATTTTCCTATTCTTTACCCATACCCTTAAAACCCAAACTGATCAAGAACCTCTCTCTCAGCCTGAAATACACAAGGCAGCACGGTGACTCAATGGTTAGCACTGCTGCTTCACAGTGCCAGGGACCCGGGTTTGATTCCAGCCTCGGGTGACTGTCAGTGTGGGTGTTCTCCTTGTGTGTGTGTGGGTGTTCTCCAGTTGCTCCGGTTTCCTCTCACAATCTAAAGATGTGCAGGTTAGGTGACTTGGCTTTGCTAAGTTGCCCATGGTTTTCAGGGATGTATGGGTTAGGTGCATTAGTAAGGGTTAACATAATAGGGTAGGAGAATGGCTCTGGGTTGGTTACTCTTTGGAGGGTCAATGTGGACTTGTTGTGCCAAATGTTTCGATTAGAGTGGCACTGGAAAAGCAGAGCAAGATGAAGGGCTTTTGCCCAAAACATCGATTTTCCTGCTTCTCGGATGCTGCCTGACCTGTTGTGCTTTTCCAGCACCACTCTGATCTAAAAACTCTGGTTTCCAGCATCTGCAGTCCTCACTTTTGCCATGTTGGGCCAAATGGCCTGCTTCCACACTGTAGGGATTTGATAACTTTTGTGATTCTGTCCTCTCACCTTCTCAAACCTTGGACAGGAGAAACTGTTCCTCATCTTGATCTTAAATTAGCAACAAAATCATAACAGAGTTTAAAAACTTACTGGCAAAGAAAATACTCCAATACTGCTATTACACAGAGTTTAAAAGTTTGAAGGAACTTTAAGAGAATTAAAACAGCATTGATTTAATGCAAGATTACAACCTTTAACGTTTAAATACTTAAGTATTGCAGAATAATTAAAAACTTAAAGAAAACAGAACGTCTTGAGATGCTATGGACTTAATATAGTTTTTAAGCAATGAGAATTAATAACTTCATTATGAAAAGGCATGTTATGTTTTGTTGCTAAAACAAGTGCTTCTTCTCACTAAGTTTCAATAGTGATTTATCCTTTACTATTGTTATTTCAACAGGCTCTTATGCTTAACAAGTAAAGAAGCACTGATGGTAACACTCCACCTAACGACAAACCACCAATGGTTGGTAATACAATATACAAAACTAATTTATATTACATGCCCAAAAATATTTCCAACTGTATTAAATAATAGATACCTAAAATGTCAGCAAAGCTTCTCAAGACAAAATGTTAAAAATTACCAATGAATGAGGATCCCACGATAACAATATCCTTTGCTGTTGCAAGTTTATTGATTCTGATCGCATCGTCAAAGCTGCGCAAGAGACAAATGTTTTCTAGATCCGCTCCTAGACAACTGAGCATTCTAGGTCTGTATTTGAAAATACAATATGCCATAAACAGGATATCGCAGAAACTCAAAAGAAATACAAACATGCTAAATGCTTTAATCAGTCGTTGTGCCAGAATTATTAAGTTTATGGCACAAACCATCCTGACTTTCTAAGAACTCAGATATAAATAGTGATGCATTTTGATGGTGGTGAGTATCTCGTTGACGAGGTTTAAAGCAATTGAAATGATCTTCCTATATAATTTAAATATGTGGAAGACTTCTGAATTTGGCTTATACAAATACAGCTATTGACATCCTCCTATTTGTTTAAACACCTCCATGTATGTCATATGCCCAGATAGTAAGTTTGTTCCCTTCATACAGGAAACCTCTCACAGAGGCCAGTATCAAATAAAATCAAAAAGGTCTCAGCAGATTGTGAGGAAGCCAACCCACGCATGTGGGATGACTAGTAGCAGCTACTCATAATAAGGGATTAATTTGAAGGTAGTCGGTCACTTACATGCTGCCTGTTGCAAGCAACAAGTTGTCATATCGCTGGCTAGTTCCATCTTTGAAACTGACTTTCCTTTTTTTTGTGTTCACTGATGTGGCCTAAACACAATAAAACAGAAAAATACATTTCAATCCAAAGGCAGCCTGCTTAAAAGAAACCTTCTGGACCTAGAATAAAAATACTAAGAGAAATTTAAAGTAAGCAGAAAAATTCCTTTCTTGATGGCACTAACACGTCCTGTAAATGCCAAAGAATTAATGTAATTAAACCAATATTAGTGTGATCCATTGCTGAAAATGTGTTGCTGGAAAAGCGCAGGTCAGGTAGCATTCAAGGAACAGGAGAATCGACGTTTCAGGCATAAGCCCTTCTTCAGGAATGAGGAAAGTGTGTCCAGCAGGCTAAGATACACTTTCCTCATTCCTGAAGAAGGGCTTATGCCCAAAACGTCGATTCTCCTATTCCTTGGATGCTGCATGACCTGCTGCGCTTTTCCAACAACACATTTTCAGCTCTGATCTCCAGCATCTGCAGTCCTCACTTTCTCCTCGGTGATCCATTGCTGTCTTACATGACTGAACATAGTTTCATCAAATACTAAAGACTGGATTGCAGTATGTACAATTTAATTTTAGGGAATTAATAAAAATAATCAGTGCTTCAAGATGCAGTATTGACTTCCTGGTGTCTGATCTGTTAGTCTTCAACTCTGGAAAGCTAGGTCAATGAAATGAAAGTTAGGATGTTATGGGCTGGGTGCTGGCAGGTGGGAAGAGATTGGGTTGGGATATCTGGTTGGCATGTACAGGTTGGACAGAAGGGTCTGTTTCCACGCTGTACATCTCTATGACTCTATGGCTAAGTGCTAGTTTCTCACTCAGCAATGTGAACAGAATGGGTCAAAGTTCAGCAGGAAAGCTAAAACAAAGAATCCTGAAGCAGCAGAATATTTTAAGATCCACCCACATAAACCCAATGTAAAATTGCTAGGATGGTATGAAGCAAGCATGTGTTCTCACCTAAGAATTCACTTAGCAAAATTTAACAATTTACTTGCTGTTACTTGCACCTGAAATATTTTCAACACACAACCAAAAAGCTACTTCACAAGAAAGCTATAAGTACTTCAGAGTGGATAAATCAAATCAACACACGCAAACTGAAATTGAAATCAAATCAACTTCAATTTCAACTTGCATGTGTTGAACCCATTATGGGTCCAGCTAAAGTGGTTTTTAAGTTAGTAGAGACCTAGATATTGCAGTCAAGTATCAAGCTAATAATATAACATGAAACTTGAAGAAAGTTATCCAAAACATCTCTGTGGTGTGGAATTCATCTTTGCAGACATCAGTTTGAAACTGTTATAAACCAAGTAGTCTGCAAAAGTAGTGATGTCATCAAGTAAGGTAAGCAGCCAATCAAATTAGAGTAGGCACACAGACAAGAAACCAGGAGGTAAAAGCCACTGATTTTTATAACGATTAGAAATTAATCTTTATTTCACAATCATTGAAATTTAAGAAAGAAACATGGAATTAAGCTAAGTACAGTGGATTTCCTCTGGGTGCTCTGGTTTCCTCCCACAGTCCAAAAATGTGCAGGTTAGGTGAATTGGCCATGTGAAATTGCCCGTAGTGTTAGGGGCAGTGGTAAATGTAGGGCAATGGGTCTGGGTAGGTTGCGCTTTGGCGGGTCGGTGTGGACTTGTTGGGCTGAAGGGCCTGTTTCCACACTAAGTAATCTAAAAAAAAGATTTTTGGAAAGGAAAAGTATGTTTTCATATCACAATTAATGGACATGCTGAAAGTGTTGTTTTTTAAAAACGAAGTACAATAAAGCTTTCGTTTAATAATAGTTATGGGCTGAATTTTGAGCCTCTCAACAAGGTGGATAAAACACAGCCAACACATAACAACCGAATTCTAAACATCAAGAAATAAAAGGTTGGTTTTTCACTCAAGCCTTGACCAGCAAGATGTGGATGTACCTACTAGAGAAGGTGCAAAACTTGACCTACTCTTGGGAAATAAGGCAGGGCAGGTGTCTGAGGGGTCAGTGGGGGAGCACTTTGGGGCCAGCGACCATAATTCTATTCGTTTTAAAATAGTGAGGGAAAAGGATAGACCAGATCTAAAAGTTGAAGTTCTAAATTGGAGAAACGCCAATTATGACGGTATTAGGCAAGAACTTTCAAAAGCTGATTGGAGGCAGATGTTCGCAGGTAAAGAGACGGCTGGAAAATAGGAAGCCTTCAGAAATGAGACAACAAGAATCCAGAGAAAGTATATTCCTGTCAGGGTGAAAGGGAAGGCTGGTAGGTATAGGGAATGCTGGATGACTAAAGAAATTGAGTTAAGAAAAAGAAGGAAGCATATGTCAGGTACAGACAGGATAGATCGAGTGACTTCTTGAGAGTATAAAGAAAGTAGGAGTATACTTAAGAGGGAAAGCAGGAGGGCAAAACAGGGACATGAGATAGCATTGGCAAATAGAATTATGGAGAATCCAAAGGGTTTTTACAAATATATTAAGGACAAAAGGGTAACTAGGGAGAGAATAGAGCCCCTCAAAGATCAGCAAGGTGGCCTTTGTGTGGAGCCACAGAAAATGGGGGAGATACTAAATGAATACTTTGCATCAGTATTTACTGTGGAAAAGGATATGGAAGATATAGACTGTAGGGAAATAGACGGTGACATCTTGCAAAATGTCCAGATTACAGAGGAGGACGTGCTGGATGTCTTGAAACGGTTAAAGGTGGATAAATCTCCAGGACCTCATTGGGTGTAACCGAGAACTCTGTGGGAAGCAAGAGAAGTGATTGCTGGGCCTCTTGCTGAGATATTTGTATCATCGATAGTCACAGGTGAGGTGCCGGAAGACTGGAGGTTGGCAAACGTGGTGCCACTGTTTAAGAAGGGCGGTAAAGACAAGCCAGGGAACTATAGACCGGTGAGCCTGACCTCGGTGGTGGGCAGGTTTTGGAGGGAATCCTGAGGGACAGGATGTACATGTATTTGGAAAGGCAAGGACTGATTCGGGATAGTCAACATGGCTTTGTGCGTGGGAAATCATGTCTCACAAACTTGACTGAGTTTTTTGAAGAGGTAACAAAGAAGATTGATGAGGTCAGAGCAGTAGATGTGATCTATATGGACTTCAGTAAGGTGTTCGACAAGGTTCCCCATGGGAGACTGATAAGCAAAGTTAGATCTCATGGAATACAGGGAGAACTAGCCATTTGGATACAGAACTGGCTCAAAGGTAAAGGCAGAAGGTGGTGGTGGAGGGTTGTTTTTCAGACTGGAGGCCTGTGACCAGTGGAGTGCCACAAGGATCGGTGCTGGGCCCTCTACTTTTTGTCATTTACATAAATGATTTGGATGCGAGCATAAGAGGTACAGTAAGTTTGCAGATGACACCAAAATTGGAGGCGTAGCGGATAGCGAAGAGGGTTACCTCAGATTACAACAGGATCTGGACCAATGGGCCAATGGACTGAGAAGTGCCAGATGGAGTTTAATTCAGATAAATGTAAAGTGCTGCATTTTGGGAAAGTAAATCTTCGCAGAACGTATACACTTAATGGTAAGGACCTAGGGAGTGTTGCTGAACAAAGAGACCTTGGAGTGCAGGTTCATAGCTCCTTGAAAGTGGAGTCGCAGGTAGATAGGATAGTGAAGGCGGCGTTTGGTATGCTTTCCTTTATTGGTCAGAGTATTGAGTACAGGAGTTGGGAGGTCATGTTGCAGCTGTACAGGACATTGGTTAGGCCACTGTTGGAATATATGAGGTAAAAACAATGACTGCAGATGCTGGAAAGCAAATACTGGATTAGTGGTGCTGGAAGAGCACAGCAGTTCAGGCAGCATCCAACGAGCAGCGAAATCATTCGCTGCTCGTTGGATGCTGCCTGAACTGCTGTGCTCTTCCAGCACCACTAATCCACTGTTGGAATATTGCATGCAATTCTGGTCTCCTTCCTATCGGAAAGATGTTGTGAAACTTGAAAGGGTTCAGAAAAGATTTACAAGGATGTTACCAGGGTTGGAGGATCTGAGCTACAGGGAGAGGCTGGACAGGCTGGGGCTGTTCTCCCTGGAGCGTCGGAGGCTGAGGGATGACCTTATAGAGGTTTACAAAATTATGAGGGGCATGGATAGGATAAATAGACAAAGTATTTTACCTGGGGTCGAAGAGTCCAGAACTAGAGGGCATAGGTTTAGGGTGAGAGGGGAAAGATATAAAAGAGACCTAAGAGGCAACGTTTTCATGCAGAGGGTGGTAAAATGGAATGAGCTGCCAGAGGATATGGTGGATGCTGATACAATTGCAATATTTAAGAGGCATTTGGATGGGTATATGAATAGGAAGGGTTTGGAGGATATGGGCCGGGTGCTGGCAGGTGGGACTAGTTTGGTTTGGGATACCTGGTCGGAATGGAAGGGTTGGACCGAAGGGTCTGTTTCCATGCTGTACATCTCTATGACTCTATGAGAATCTTGCTCATGAAAGACAAGATGTCCATTTGCATGCATTTACACCTTCTTAGTGCCTAATCTTGCCTCATTTATATGCAGATTCCTGTTCTCCCATTACTAGAGAGAAACCAGTGACAATTACTGACATGAAAGGCACAGAGATACTTGGTGGCTCAAGCTCACTGTTTTGGCTCCCAGGCGTCCATCTTGGCCAGCTGTCTCAGTGGACACACTACACAGCAGTGACCATCTGCAAACCTGGTGCATGGAGGTTGATATTTGACACACACTAGCCTCACCATGTTATCATGGCACATCCCTTACCCACTCAGAATACACATTTCTCTTTCATTGTTGTACTTTGGAGTGCACCCACACTTTGCATCATAAGGTTAGTGCCAGGAGAGTTTGCGCACAGAGGAAGGCACCTGAATCATGCACTGGAGCAGGCTGTACTTCAGGAATCTTTGTTTGGTCTCGTAGCCCTCACTCGCTTTGTGCTGATTTGGATGCTCGCAGCATCTCTATCTTTCACTGCCTTGCCTTTTTGCACTTTGACACCTCATTCAGAACTCAAAAGCTCACTGTACTTCTGTCTTGCCTTGCCTTTTAATGCATTCCTTGATGTGATGCTTGACACTGAACACAAATATGGTGCAGGTGCTGGAAATTCTGTAAGTTTCTGGCAGCACCGAATGCTCCTGCTGCTGGTTAAATCCTCGATGTCATAGATGCATGATGCATAAATCATGAAGCAAGCATTGCCTGAGGAAAATTACAATCTCTCATGTCAGGGAATGCTCTATGAAGATCCCCAAATTTGGCAGATGATTTTTGATAAAATTCAGCCCAGTAAATGTAGAACATAATCCAGATGTAATTCTTTCAGCCTTTTTCCAAAGCTTTCTATAGTGAAACTACTGGCACACAAGGACCTATTTTCATAGTTCAATGCTTCCTAATTGATTGCCATCAAATTGAAGCACACCCTGCCAGGAAGCATAGAGTCACAAACAGCATCTTCTGAATTTCACACGTAATTGAGAATGTGTGGACTCCTGAAGTTTATTCAGTTTCAGGGAGTTTCATCATCATTACTCTTACAAATCGCAAGCCATAATTCTGTGAGATCCTAAATTGTTGCTTGTGTGCAACTTCAGATATCACATCTGTCAGCATAATTACGGATGGCATTGTTACAACGTGACTGCATCACCTAATAAATGAATTGGTGAGAATGGGGAAGGAGCTCCTGAAAACCAGAACACGGCCCCTGAAAGATCAAAAGTAGCTCCTGAAAAAAAAAAATCGACCCTCATCTCTTGAGTGTTATTGTGGTACGGATGTGAATCCTAATGTCTCCAAAGCAGATATTCATTGTTCAAGCTGAAAATCCACTGCAGTATTGCAGGAAGTCTTGCACTGTTAGAGGGATTCCTCGAGATGAAACATGAATTTATTGGTTTCCAGTGGTTCAGATGACCATTAAAAATCCCAGATACTGAGCAGCTGTCTTGGTGTGCTCACCATCATTCCTCTTTCAAGGAACTTTTTTAAAAAGACAATTGTACAAACTCTGTCTGTCCTTCCTTCATGTGTTGTTACTGGGACTAAAATGGCTCGTGTGCTTGCCTATGTCAAAATAGTCAATACATTTCAAAATAATTCATAAATGATATACTTGAAATTGTTTCAAAATTCCATCTTTGCTTTCTTTCAGTGCAGTAGGACACAGTGGGGGGCTACATTTTTGAATACATGTCAGTTGATTGAGGGGGATTGAGTTTAAGAGCTGCGAGGTTATGCTGCAGCTCTATAAAGTCCTGGTTAGACCACACTTGGAATATTGTGTTCAGTTCTGGTCTCCTCATGATAGGAAGGGTGTGGAAGCTTCAGAGAGGATACAGAGGAGATTTACCAGGATGCTGTCTGGACTGGAGGGGATGTCTTATGAAGAAAGGTTGAGGGAGCTGGGGCTTCTCATTGGAGTGAAGAAGGATGAGAGGGGACTTGGTAAAGTTAGACAAGATGATGACAGGCAGAGATAGAGTGGATGGCCAGAGACTTTTCCCCAGGATGAAATGGCTATCATGAGGGGGCATAATTTTAAAGTGATTGGAGGAAGGGTTTAGGGGAGATGGCAGAGGTAGGTTCTTTACACAGAGATTGGTGGATGCATGAAGTTCATTGCCAATAGTGGTAGAGAAATTTAAGTGACTCTTGGGCACGTGGGTGATAGTACAATGAAAAGGGTATGTAGGTTAGTTTGATCTTAGAGTAGGATAAAAGGTCAACACAACAACACGGGTCGAAGGGCCTTTTCTGTTCTATGTTCATGTTAAGAGGTGAAGTTTACCATCTCTCAGCGCATAATGGGAAATCACAGAGCACCATGTGATCTTCTGAGAGACAGTTGTACTGGATAAACCACTTTGCAGTCAGCACCTACTTTGAGAATTTAGGCAAAAACGTGCAAAAGTGCTTGAAGGAGGATTAAATGGTGATTAATTGTTCAAGCGAAGAGTTGTGATAAATGTGAAACATTAAAGGTATCTTTTCTCCTCTCTAATGGCAGTGACACTCTGTGATTTCCTTCCATCACTTTGTGCAGCAACAGTATTTAGAAATGCAGTAACATTTTCTCTGATGAGTATTTCTTGAAATGTGTTCAAGATGTACAAATTCTCAGAAATATCAACCAGACAAAATCTGTTAACACTGTGACTATAACATCAGGAGGAAATAGTGTTTACAGAATTATTTTCCCTCTCTTCACAGTTATATTTATTTATATTAGGAATTCCCCCTGCACCTTCTTGAAAAACCTGCAATTATTGAGAATGGGGAAAAAACAAAAATACATTTGGGAAATTAATCATTTGAGTTTTAGTAAATTTGGATCACATTTCTTTTTGTTCGAAATTTAATTCAAGCTGATCGTGAAGGTCCTTCTCCTGAACTGGAAAGCACTGATGAAATTTTAAAGGCATAGGCCTCTTCTCAGATACTTTTCACTTGTGACACTTGTTTTTTTTTACAAAGAAAAACTCATTAGTTTAGCAAAGAATAGTCATAAAATGCTGTTACAAAGAGTGAAGTCATGTCTCACCTCCTTGTTGATCAACACTTCAATGCCATACGTTGAGTAGAACTCTGGCTTCCGCAACAAGATATGTTCAATGTCGATGTCTAAAGTCTAAAAGGAATACAATAATCTGGTTAGCAAATATAATCATGATACTTTTCTGCAGGGAAAGAAAGAAAGGGCAATGAAGGAGGCTTTTGGCACACTGGCCTTCATCAGTCAGGGCATTGAGTTTAAGAGTTGAGAAATTACATTGCAGTTACACAGAACATTAGTGAGGCCACACTTGGAGTATTGTGTTCAGTTTTGGTCACCTCGTTATAGGAAGGATGTTAGTAAACTGGAAAGAGTGCAAAAGAAATTTACAAGGATGTTGCCTGGACTCAATAGTTTGAGTTAGAGGGAGAGGTTAGGCAAGCCCAGACTTTTTTTTTGAAAAAGAACATAGGAGACTAAGGCTGGACCTTATAAAGGTGCATAAGGTCATGAAAGCATGGATAAGGTGAATATAGTCAGGTCTTTTTCCCCAGAGTTAGTGATTTGAGGACTAGAGGCCATCAGCTTAAGGTTAGCGGGGAAAGAATAAAAAGGAACCTTTTACACAGAGAGTGGTACGCATATGCAACGAGCTGCCGATGTTAGTGGTTGAGGCAAGTATATTAATACCATTTAAAAGGCAATTGGACAAATACATGAATAGGAAAGGATTAGAATGATATAGGCCAAGTGTAGGGAAATGGGGTTAGTGTGGATGGACATTTTGCTTGGCATGGACCAGTTTGGGCCAAAGGGCCTGACTCCATGTTGTAGGCCTCAATGACACTAAAGAGCTACAACAAGTTAGCTAAATGAATGTGGACGCGAATCAGACAATGTGTGATGATAAAACTAATACGATCAGCTCTGAGCTCATGCAAATACTTGCCCCCATCCTAGCCAGATGTTAAGAGGACACGAAGAGGAAGTGAAGCAAAATGGATGGATTATATTTTAATGAAGGCTAACCAGTATATGGCCATGTCACAAGTTTACATTGTGAAGATAAAACTAAAATTACAATAATTGTGGTAATAGAATAATTGTGTTGAAAGGCATTTAAAATATATTATTTTTGGAATTTGGATTTTTTTTAAAGAGGAAAAACACACAAATGTGAGTTTGGCTGCAAAGTTTTTTTATGAGGAAAAAGAGGTCAGAAAGTTATTCAGGAGCAGTGACCTCAAAGCACTAGTTCCAAGAAGATGTATGACTGAAAACAAGGGCTTGGGAAAACTCCTGCAGCATTAACGGAGTAAGATTTTTGTACATTTTGGTTTGTACTTCCGGCCTTTTAATTGAGAGGAATTAAGAGTTGAGTTCAGAATCAAGTTTCTCTCCTAGCAGATTTTAGTTAAGTTTAGTTCAGTTCAGTTTGGATCTGAGAAAATTGAACTGTAGTTTGTGAAGATTCCAAACTCTCCTAGTTTGTAAGAAGAATCATTAAGTTGTTAACATTTAAAAAGAAAAGGCCATTAGAATTTTTGGAATGGTCAAACCACTGGACTTGGAGGAATTGTAAAATTGTCAGTTCAAGTAAAAACAACTGGAAGGAGTCAGGGAAGTAAACATTTACAGGGTTGAGATAAGAGAATAATTTCTCTGGACTTGATTGTCTCTAAAGGATAGTATTGAAAAACAGTACTGCTTAAAGACCTTGCCAACTATCCTAATATTTGTTTTATTCCTTTTGTGTAATAAATTGAAACACTGTTGTTGAAGAACACCTTCAGCCATATGAATATATTTCAATGACTAACCACAATGTTGATGAAACAAAGCAAAAATAAACATGCTGTCTATAAAGCCAGGTTTCATTATGAGATCAGACTTGTCTAGTAGTGGGGATCATGAGGAACTTGGATTACATGGTAGGAGCAATTTCCTCACTCATTTCTTCATGCATACATTTTAGGATTAGTCTTGTGTCAACAGACTTATTAGGAATCTTAAATTGCTCAGGAAATAGTTATAATTGTACGCCTGATTTCAAAATATTTAGGCCTTCTTTGCATAAGACAGCCATCAGCTTTCCTCGTTAAATCCATCCTAAAAGGCCGGAGCAATGCCAGGTTGGATGGTGGTGACATCCTGATTTTTTGTAAAAAGCATATCTCCACACAGACATTTTCTTTTCTGTGGGGAATAGTGATGTAAAGTTTTCTGGAATGATTAATAGTACAAAAAAAAAATCGTGCCCTAAGTACACCTTCAGAGGCTGAGAAGTCTAGCAGAGGAGTTTAACCCAGACCTGTTGGCTCAAAGGTATGAACATTACCAGTATTCCACAAAACTCTCTGCCTGAAATTAAACTACTGCAAATCCTGTGAAAGACTTATTTCATTTATGTACTACCTTTCACAACATCAAGAGGTCTCAAAGTATTTTACACCCATTGCAACAGTGAGAGCAGCTGGAGTGTTAGTTTATAGGCTCCATTTCACTTACTAATGCTGCCTTTGTATCTCTATTTCTTTACTCAGTATTGCTTGCCAGTCAAACTGTCAAAGGCCAGTTTACATTTCCCATTAATTCTCTTCAGTCTACTGCTCAAACATTGGATGTTTCTTCAACACTACAAGAGCCATTTTCCTTCCTGCGTAGCAGCATTGCATGTTTCTAGTATTAGCTTTGCCAGATGTTATAGTCAGGAGGTTATTAGCATCCACAAAGGGCACCTTCACTAGATGTCAAGGTTGAATAAATTCACTAGGTCACTGAGAATTTGGAATTTGCCAATCCAGAAAGGAAGCATTTTCTTCTTCTAAACGCAAATGGGAAGCATGGTGGCTCAGTGGTTAGCACTATTGCCTCACAGCACCAAGGTCCCAGGTTCGATTCCAGCCTCGGGTGATTGTCTGTGTGGAGTTTGCACGTTCTTCCTGTCTGTGCGGGTTTGCTCCGGTTTCCTCCCACAGTCCAAAGATGTGCAGATCAGGTGAATTGGCCATTCTAAATTGCCCATAGTGTTAGGTGCATTAGTCAGAGGGAAATGGGTCTGGGTGGGTTACTCTTTGGAGGATCGGTGTGGACTGGTTAGGCCGAAGGACCTGTTTCCACACTGTAGGGAATCTAATCTAATCAAATATTAGCTTTGTACACTCCCAGATATGGTACTGACCAAATGAAAAACCAGTTGTTCTCTACCCAGCCTGTAATATGCCTTGGCCCTTAGCCTTAGAAAAATATTTTGTGTTATAGATCCACAGCTTGCATGATTACAGTCTTATCAGTGGTTTCTAACAACCACCAGAATTGTGATGCATTAGGGTCATGCATTAACATAACCAGCTGCAGATTGAACCAAAACAATGGAACCAATGTTAAATTATACAACAAACATTACAGAATGTGCAGGGATCACATTCATTAAATTGTAAAGGAGTAAAGATGAATGTTGGCATCAATTCTCCCATTTGGCCAACACACAACAGCAGAAAAGCAGTTGAAATCCTGTGGAAAAAAAATGGCATCAATGGTCTTTATTTTTAGAATGTCCACAGCTCATCTGGAACAAGCAAATTAAAACTTTTTACATAGAAGCAAATGATACATACAGAATATGTATGTATTTATGGCATATTGTGTTTGTGATTTATAAAAATTAAATCATTTGTGATATGGTTGAGTACAATATTTATAAATGTTATGGTGCTGGCATCACACGGTTATTTCCATAAAACAGTTCATGACATGTCTCGCGAACATAAGTCAGATTATGTACTGTGGACATTTAAAACTTATATGTCCAAGTTGAGCCTGAAATGGTTGTGGATGTAAATTAAGTGGCTATTTGTAGACAGAGGGAGACCCATAGAGTGGCACACCTACAAGTGCAAGGAAACTTCACAAAACAGCTCTGTGGCACAGTGGTTAGCACTGCTGCCTCACAGCACCAGAGACCCGGGTTCAATTCCTGCCTCAGGCAACTGACTGTGTGGAGTTTGCATATTCTTCCCATGCCTGTGTGGGTTTCCTCCGGGTGCTCCGGTTTCCTCCCACAGTCCAAAAATGTGCAGGTTAGGTGAATTGACCATGTTAAATTGCCCGTAGTGTTAGGGGCAGAGGGAATGGGGCTAGGTGGGTTGTGGGTCGGTGTGGGCTTGTTGGGCTATAGGGCCTGTTTCCACACTGTAAGTAATCTAATCTAATCTTAAAAGGGGAAAGGACAAATCAAAACAAATTGGATTTTAATCACTTGTGATTATGAAAATAATGAGAGGCTCAATAGCAAGGCGCCCTCTGCGCATTATATTCCAAACTGCAGAAACATTTTGGGTCACCCTTTTGAAGAATACATAAGATGAAATGCTAGTTTAAACTCTACTGGAGTGTCCTAGTGGGGCTAAACATTCTAATGTGTGCTAGCTTGAGTTCAAGTGTTGGATGGTTGAAATATTCTCTCTTAGTCACCACTGTGGTGCAAGTAAAGAAAATGTCTCTCACTTAGTGAGACAAACCAGACAAAAGGAAACAAGGTCAAAAAGACTGCAAAGGGGCCCTTTCTCACCCTGAATACTGGAATTCAATTACATTCAAAAAGAATCAGCACTATAGAATTTTAACCAATCATCAAAACTAAGGATGGTGAAACCATGTGTTCAGTAACCCATGGCAAAATTGCCAATAATTTCCAGTGTAACAGCCATAACTTGCAACTCCAATTTTCATGAACAGTTCAGAGGCTGATCCAAATATCTGGGTTTAAAATCTCTTACTTCTTATTTTTAATATAAATGTTACTAATTCTTCTCATGTTTGCTAATTAATAAATTCACACTATGTTAACTCAAGGAAGCCTGGCTAAATTGATTCCATTTAAAACATGTCGATTTAGGTCAGGAAACAGGGTATCCACAACGGACCAGTTTTTATAATAACTTTGTTATGATTAATGACCCTAACAGTTTCTTGAAGCATGAATCCAGAATTAATAACATTATTGTTATTTTTCTATTCTGGATTTAAACATGGTACCTAGGCAAATCTGATTTTACTTCATATCCTCAGCTCCTTGAGAGAATATTAAACATAACATTGTTGGCTGGGGTGGGGGGATTGGGTGAGAGGGAAATGAAAGGATGTGATATATCGTCATTCTCAAACGTATTATTTTGCCGAGTTCTGGAAGACTGGATAGCCCTGAAATTGTGTGGAGACTGTCATGCAATTAACCTATTCCCGTTGATTGCAATGCAGGCGACATGCTAACTCTATGATGCCCGCTCACTTCTATCACCTCTGTATTGAACCAGTTCAAATTGTGATGTTCATTCTTTGCACACATCAACAAGAAGCTAATGATGAAAGGCTAGTGTGATAAATTATGTTTAATATATTATCATTTGGGAATGTGTGTGTTTTCAGTTCTGTGAGGGTAACAATTTTTCAAAGAGGTCAGAAATCAGTTAACTAAAAACATGGGGCAGAATCTGAAAGAGGCCTGAAGGACATGGGCTATTGCAAAAACATAGCAGAAGTGTGAGGAATTTAAGCAAGACCACTCAAAATTAGGAACAACCTATTGCCTCTTTTAACTAAGAGTTGAGATTCATACTAGTCAGCAGCAAGTTGCTCATTATAGCTTGTTAATGACCTTATTAGCTGTACATCTTATCTCATTAATATGCAGCTTCCTATCCTAATACTCTCCACAAGCAAACTAGGTGCTGAGATAGCTTGATATGGAAGTCTGAGTGGGTAGCTGGCAACTTCAGCTCACTGCTGAAGAACTTCCAAATGAAGTACCAGGTACCATCATCTAACAGAATGCTCCATGGGCACTGGCCACATATACTCCAAGACACTGGCATTCTTGATAATTGTCAGCATCTAAAAACCAACATGGCACATCTCTGATCCACTTACAGCAAACTTCTGCACCTCAGTGCGCAATGGCATCGATCACTGTCATATTGCAGGAAGGATACTGTACCCTGAGGGACATCCTGGACCAGGTTGTTCACTTGCTCTTATAAATGCACATTTGCTCTGAGCCTAACTGGATGCGTCCAGCACCTTGCCTTGCATTGTTTTTCCTTGCCTTATTACACCTTGCCTTTCAGTCAGAGATACCAGGCTTACAGTACTATTTATTATCTTGCTGAATAGTATGGACACAAGGCCAGGAAGCTCACCGTGGTGTGAGAAGTTCAAACCAAGAATGGTTAATTTGCCTGTGAGAGGCAGACCCTTGGCATACCTGACCCTTCTATACATAAAGGCACATGGGGTTACCCCACCAAATCTTGAGGCGCCAAAGGGGTCAACAGCCCAGCAAAGCTCCCTTCAGCCCAGCTGTGGAACCAGGAAGCGCACTCACATGTGCGGATGGAGATAAAGAAGAAAAATGATTGAGGGCACTTCTGTGGAATGGGTAAAAATAGCTTGTACATCACTTTCAGTTTATTAATATACATTCCTGTATTTAACTGGCGCATGGTTGTGAGTTTCTCTGTGTAGGCACTGAATGCATTTTCAGCTGATCCCATAGCATTTCATGGCCACAGACAAGTCTCAATGGATGGGGGTCTGCATTGACAGCGTGTTGCACTATCGGGAAGCAGAAGGAACAATGACCTTTGCAAGGTCACCAGAGACACCAAGAGGCGATACCAAAATAAGCATTGAGACCCAGACTAACCACATGGACCGCAGTCATTTGTAGCAAGGTTTACACTACATAATGGGCTACAAAGCAAAGTCAAACAAAATCACAGGCACCAATACATCCATACCAAACAAGCTTAATGCATTCTGTGGTCACTTTGAACAAAAGGGAAGTGAAACGATGTCACCTATCCCAACTGCTCAGATGCACCTGTGCTCACGGTCACCGCCACAGACATTAGAATGGCCTCCTTGAGAGCGAACCCATGGAAAGCGATTGGCCTGGATGCAGTCCCCGGCCATGCACTCCGATCCTGTCTGAACCATCTGGCAGGAGTACAGTTGGTTCGGCTATAGCAGGTGTTTCTTGAACACGAAGTGGCTTTAATGCGATTGAAGAATTTAGACTGTTATTTGTAGAAGGCGAACTTTCCCTAGCTATATTGGTTATAATAATGATTCTGGCCCCATTAGTTTAAATGGCGTGGCTATTGCATGATTTTCTTATAACACGAGATTGCACAAAAAACAGAACTAATCAAGTTATATCAGAACCGACCGTATTCACTATCTTTATAAAATATCTCTAACCTTTCCTTACTACAGTCTGCAGTCCCCACCTGCTTCAAGAAGACAACCATCATCCCAATACCAAAGAAAAACCATGCAGCATGCCTCAGTGATACTGCCAGGTAGCTTTGACCTCCATAATTATGAAGTGCTTTGAGAGATTAGTCATGGCTCACTTCAACTCCAAGCCTACCAATTCACCTACTGACACAACAGGCCCCACAGCAGGCGCCATCTCCCTGACCCTACACTCATTCCTGAAACATCCAGATAACAAGGATACCTATATCAGATTCCTGTTTATCGATTATAGCTCTGCCTTCAACACCATAAATTCCAAACTAACTCGTTTCTAAACTCCGAGACTTAGGTCTCAGCTCCCCCCTCTGTAACTGGATCCTGGACTTCCTGACCTATAGACTGCAAACAGCAAGAATAGGTGACAACACTCTTCCACCATAATCATCAACACCAGTGCCCCGTAAGGCTGTGTACTCAGCCCCCTACTATACTCCTTACACACTCGTGACTGTGGTCAAATTCCACCCCAACTCCATTTCCCAGTTTGTGATGACACCAACTTTGTATGTGGACATCAAACAATGAGGAAAGAGATTGAGTGCTTAGTGGCATGGCGTATCTCTCCATCACTGTCAGCAATACAAAAGAGCTGGTCATTGACTTGAGGAAATGTAATGGAGGACACGCCCCTGTCTGCATCAATAGTGCTGAGGTGGAGATGGTTGAGAGGGTCAAGTTCCTGAGAGTGATGATCACCAACAATCTGTCCTGGCCCACCCATGTCAACGTGACGGTCAATAAAGCACAACAATGTCTCTGGCCACAAGGACCCTTATCAATTTCTAAAGATGCAACATCGAAAGCATCCTAGCTGGATGCATTGCAGTGTGGGTTGGCAACTGTTTTTCCCAAGACCACAAGAAACTACAGAGAGTTGTGAACACAACCCAGTACATCACACAAACCAGCCTTCCATCCACTGACTCCGTCTATATTTCTTGCTGTCTTGGGAAAGTAACCAACATTACCGAAGACCCCTCCCACCTCAGTTATACTCTCTTCCACCCCTTTGCCTTCGGACAGAAGATATCAAAGCTTGAATGCATGCACAAATAGGTTCAAGAACAGGTTCTTCCCCGCTGCTATGAATGGACCTCTCAAATGTTAATGGTGATCTCTCTGTCTGCACCTTCTCTGTGGCTGTAACACTGTATTCTGCACACTCTATGGTGCAATCTGAATAACACACAAAACAATGCTTTTCACTGTATCTTGGTGCATGTGACAACAATAAATCAATGTGTCAGTATAATACAAATGGCATTGGGTCATGCTGGCACTTTTGTCCTACTTCATTCATCATCCCAAATATTTCGCTCCCTCTGTGCACAATATTGTAGCTATCAATGAATTCACCCATCAGTGGCTGTGCCAGGGAGGGACAACATACAGAGAGGGTCAGTGCTGTAGGATGCTCAGAGAGTAGCGTGGACGTGTGTGCTGAACAGTGCATGAGTTTGTGACCAATGTCTTTCCCTGTAAAAGCACACACTGAGTCATTTACTCTGCCCACTCTAAGTGTGGTCAAAAACAATTTTTCACCCTTGTGCACTTTTGATTTCCAGCATGATGGAGATGAGAGTGAGCACACCTCTTCCAATGACTACTATCCTCAGCCTGAATGTGCTGGAGCGCCCCCAAATATCCACATACCCTTCTTCACAACCCACCCTAAAGCCTCATGCTTCTCATTTCCCCAATACCCCATTTATATCCGGCTGCACTTGCCTACCATTTCCACCCAGCCCCTGGCATAGAAGGTGACCATGCCAGGTGTGGTCATACACTGCTGCACCCTTGAAGCCAGGGTACTCCTGACACGGACAACTCTGCCTCATGTTACACCTTGCCAAGTCCTTCTCTTTGCAAATCCTGCTGCTTCCTTTCACAATTTTAGTGGGTTTTCCCCCAGAACCTGAAAGCTCCAGTGACAATGTATTCACCTGCTTATACAGTAACCTCCCACAGCAATGGCCAAACGCATGTGCTCCCTGATCTCTTTCCATTCCCCCTTAATTTCTGTAGATGGACCCAGTGGACTGATCAGGGCCACCTCAATGACTGACATGACAGGACAGTCCCAGGCATGATGCCTCTGAGTGGTGCTGCTAACATGTCCCTGACTGAATTAACCCTAACCATGGAATGGCTGCTACAAAGACAAAAGACTAATGGTGGCCCACTCTCTAGATAGCACAGGCATAGCCTATCTAACCAATAAAAGATGCCCTTGGCTGGTTTGGGAGGTTGCCCTTAAATCGACTGTGCTTGAACCCCCTGACTCTAAGAGTTGGATATATAGCTGTCTACTTGAGGTTTTGCCTCACCAGCTGCTGGCATACACAGATCAACATAGTACATTGCCATTCTACATAGACTGAGGACTGCTTAGTACCAAGGTAGAATGCCCATTTTTGTGCCTGCCATGCACAAACAGACATAACAAGGCAAGACAGGAATGCTGTGATCATGCATGTAGGCACAAAGTCAGTTGACACCAGGAGAAGCATGCAAGTAGCTCTGAGACGTGGCCTAGTCCAGTTTGAGTTTGGTTCTATGCACAAACTGTTCCCGCTGTAGACTTTCAATGTTTGTTGTTGGTATGCTTGATGTTTTGAGAGAGTATTACTCGTGCAGGGGACAAAAGCTCAGGTGGGCATGAGGGGTTGTCAGTTGTCAGATGTCAGATGTCAATGTCAGTGGGTGCATGGGGCTGGTGCCCATGGATCAAGCTCTGGGCTACGGTTTGGTCACAGGCAGCAGGGATCACTCAGCCAGCTGAATTTGCTGAATACCCATGCTGGTTTCCTGGTCAGGTTTTCCCTACATCGAGCTTATTTGGTAAAATGGAAGGTCAAATATTACGAGGCAAGTTGTGCACTTACATTTAACAAGCTTAATCCCTCTCAATTGGCATCTTGTCACTCCCTATTGAGAAATTGCACCAAAAATATAAAAGTTAACCGTCAGTGGATTGCACTGCTGCCTCACAGTCCTCAGGACCCTGGTTCGATTCTACCCTCAGGCAATTGTCTGTATGGAGTTTTCACATTGTGTGTGTGTGTGTGTGTGTGTGTGTTTCCTTCCACAATCCAAAGATATGCAGGTTAGGTTGATTAGCCATGGGAAATACATGGTTACAGGGACAGGGTGGGTCTGGGTGGAATACTTTTTGGATGGTCAGCGTAAACTCGATGGGCTGAGTGGCATGCTTCCACACTGTAGGGATAACATGAGTTGCTCCTGACATCAAAGTGGGCCTCACTGCAATTATCACCACACTCTGCCAAACAACCTGTCGTTGCCTATGTTGCTGAAACGCCCATCGGATTCCACCCAGTTTTTTGAGTTCCATGGAGTCCTCCTTTATTTTCTGATTGCTTATTAGAGTAAATGCATAATCAGTAATTTTGCCTGTTTATATATTCTACTCTGTACTTGTGGAGATCTCTCTCTCACTCTCACACACACACACACACACACTTTGTTGTACCTTTGCATCAATCTAACGAACAGTATGTTTTATGTTTTGTCTGATCTTTGCATTAATCTCACAAACAGTATGCTTTGCAATTGAAGTAACAGTAGGAAAATGTGGGTAAATTGGGGGAAGCTAGACAACTGATAGCCACATTACTTTTTCCTTCCCTAAGTAAATTGAAACAGCAACAGAAATAAGAACATAATAGCAAACAAAGCTAGTTATGTTCCCATAGGAACTAAGATAGCACCTTCAATGGAATCTGATAAGGAGAAAAAGGAAGTCTGCACCTTTGTTCAGGATTGGGTGGGGTGGAGATAGGGTGACTCCAAACAGAATCAATAAACTGTAAAGTTGCCAAATGTCTTCAGTGTTAAAGCTGTCCATTTGTGTTGCCACAGCCACACTGATAACAGCTTCAACAGAAGAGAAACAACTGATACTCGGAGTCACAAGACCTAACCTTGCACCAAACCTTGTATAAGTGTCATTTCAAACTCTTAACCATACCTTCAAAACCACTGCTCAAGTGCTGTATCATAAGCAAACTTCCCTTGTAATGAATATAATCTAAACATTGCCACCTATATGGGTCAACAGCAAATCATAGACTTTGTTTACTAAAACCGTGAATAGCCAAACAAGTGGGAGCACATAGTCATGGACGTCAGGCATTGACCCTCGATGGCCTTATTGTATTGGTGTAAGAAATTCAATAGCCTCACACAGGTTATTAACACCAATGAATGAATCTTCAAATGCAACGTACCATCAACAACAAATACAGCCTTAGCACAACCTGCTACAAACAGCTGAAGAGGGGTCACAGCTCTCCCTTTTTATTAAATTCCTCTCAGGCAGTTGTAATAACTGTTTTACTTTAAACTAATTTTAGAACTTAGTTGTTACATTAATCTCAGTATAACGGGATCAAATATGAAGGATAGAGTCGAGAGTGTGGTGCTGGAAAAGCACAGCAGGTCAGACAGCATCCGAAGAGCAGGAGATTCGACGTTTTGGGCAGAAGCCCTTCATCAGGGCTTATGCCCAAAACATCGATTCTCCTGCTCCTCGGATGGTGCCTAAACAGCTGTGTTTTTCCAGCACCACACTCTCGACTCTGATCTCCAGTCCTCAGTTTCTCCAAAAATGAAGGACAGCCAATTCCAAGATTTTCTTTATTGAAAATGATTACCTACCACCCCAACCACTAGCCCCCCCCCCCCATAAAAAGACACCACACACAAAAACACAGCCATTGCAGGTAATAAATATGCTTTTTCTTTGCTCAAGTGCAGCCGTTAATATGTCATGTTTCATTTTAAGCAGAACACTTGTACGTAGCCTTTCATCTCTCAGTATGTGCAATTATCGGGCAATTTTGTATTAAACAAGAGATAAAAATTTCTTGACTTCTCACTGAATTTCAGTGCCTGTTGATTAAAATGGTAATTCCAAGGCAGCCAGCTTTTTTATATTCATTGGGTTAAGTGAGCTTGTCAGGTGGTCAAAGAAGCCTACTACCTCAGAAGTGTCCTTTTTAAAAATCATTTTTAATTCATGAAAGTCTCAGTTAAAGTCAAAAGATGAAAACTGAATGTTTATGGTCAATTTTGGCTACAATTGTAACACTGCTTAAATCATCACTGTATCTCAAAGGAGCAATATGCAGAGATGTACGTACAAATAAATGTCTGAAGCATTGCGAAGCTGGCCATCAATGTCTCAAATCAACGTTAAGAGGCACACAAGTTGTGACAAACTTAGAGTTTACCTTTTTGATCATGGAACTTTGTTTACCCACTTGGGAATCCAATCATGCTGAGTAGCTGACTGTCAATTTTGCAACCTTCATTACAGCACGAGCGACAGCCACCAAACATGTACTTTCTGCAGTAGGCGCTTCCACATGAGCTCAGCTTTGCTGATGCAGCTCAGAATGCCACCAACACAGCTGTAGATTACAGTGCACAAGTGGAGCTCATGGGATGTCTTAGCAATAAAGCAACATGACCTCCAACACATTATTCAATTGTTGAGATATTCACAATAGTGATTTAGGGAGATGGGGCGGGATGGAAGGTGAGGTTGGGGGGAATGGATAGAATGGAGTTGGTAATGTCTCCACTGTGCAAAGGCCTGTTCTCTCAAGGCAGCATTCTTCCTTCACTTGGCCACTCTGCCCGTGTCCTTCCTATTAATTAGCAGCCGACAGTGCATATTGCTTCTAAAGCCTGTTCTGGCAATGTTCGAATGAAATGTAGTTAGCTCTCTTTGAATAGAGACTTCCTTCACACAATAGTGGAAAGAAAACGGGAAGATGTCGCATAAATTGGCAGATTCAATCTGGAAGGTGCCAGATGCATAACCACAGTTATCTTCATAGTTACTAGATCGACAGTCCTTGCCTTGATGCGGTTTCATTGTGGCTATAGCAGGTAGGGAGGACAGTCTCACAAAAAGGCAAATATCTGGTATTATGTTTCTAATGGAGGTTCAGGTAAGAAAATTATTTCCTGAACACCCCGATGGCTATGGCCTCCTGCATCAGAAGACGACATCAAAACAGTAAAACCTAGAAATGATGCAAATTAGACCAACTCATCTGCTATACCTGAAAATGGAAGCCCAGTATGAGCAGGACATGCATTTCTTATTTTAGGAATTTTTGCATTTTTGCCTCTCCCCCATCCTCAGTCTCTTCCACTAACTTACCCAGTTTTGCATGGCATTTTGTGATTCTCAAAGTCACGCTATATTGCAAGGGGACTACTGCTAATACAGCCATGTCTGGGGGTAAAAGGTCCTTCAGCAACTGCCCATTACTCCCTGTAGACTTTTGAAACAAATGAGAGCATTAAACACTTGTAGCAACAGTGAGGAGAAAAATCAATCTACAATTAATCTGGAATGATGATCCTTATACATAGTTCTTATAGGAGATTGGGTCACACAGAGGATTGCAGTGTTGGTGTTCAGTTGAGCATAGTTAAAGTTAAAATAGAACATTGCTCAGCATGGAGCTCCAAAATGATACTGCTGCTGTTGACAATCAGCATTGCACAGGGCAAAAGTGAGGACTGCAGATACTGGAGATTAAAGTCGAGAGTGTGGTGCTGGAAAAGCACAGCAGGTCAGGCAGCATCCGAGGAGCAGGAGAATCGAGGTTTCGGGCAAAAGCCCTTCATCAGGAAGCCTTTTCACCATCCCTCCAGACCTCCCCCTCAGTGAGGACAACCGATCAGTCCTCAGTGAAGACCTTATCTTCATCCCCCCTGCTCCCGGAACAACAAGTTCAATATGCGTCGTGACGTCGAACACTTCTTTAGCCACCTCTGCCTCCAAGCTTACTTTTTCTATCAAGACTCCTGCCCAGCTTCCAAGGACCCCTTCGCTTGCCTCCAACACGCCCCATCCATCTGGGCACCCCGTGCCGGTCTGTTACCTACCCTCAACCTCTTTAGTTCCAACTGCCACTGGGACATTGACCACGTCAACCTGTCCATCCCCCCTCACCCACTCCAACCGCTCACCCTCACAACATGCAGCCCTCCATTCCCTCTGCTCCATCCCTAACCTCACCATCAAACCAGTGGATAAAGAAGGTGCACCGATAGTTTGGCACACTGACCTCTACACCGCTGAAGTCAGGTGCCCCGTTGACCATGACCTCATCCCCCATCACCAAACCATCTTCTCCCATACTGTACACAACCTCACCACCTCAGGGGATCTCCCAACCACAGCTTCCAACCTCATAGTTCAGGAACCCTGCACCACCCAGTTCTATCTACCACACAAGATCCACAAGCCTGACTACACCAGCCGACCCATTGTCTCAGCCTGCTCCTGCCCACCAAATTCATCTCCACATACCTCGATACTGTCCTATCCCCCCAGTCCAGGAACTCCCCACACACATTCTGGACACCACCCACGCCCTCCACCTCCTCCAAGACTTTTGTTTTCCTGGCCCCCAATACCTCATCTTCACCGTGGACATTCAGTCCCTATACACCTCCATCCACCATGATCAGGGTCTCCCAGCCCTCCTTTTCTTCCTCTCCCAATGTTCCCACCAGTACCCTTCTACTGACACACTAATTCGTTTGGCTTAACTGGTCCTCATCCTCAATAATTTCTCCTTTGAATCCTCCTACTTCCTCTAGATGAAAGAGGTAGCCATGGGCACCCACATGGACCCCAGCTATGCTGGTCTCTTTATTGTCTTAATGGAACAGTCTATCCTCCATAGTTGCACTGGCACCATTCCCTATCTTTTCCTCCGCTACATTGATGACTGCATTGGTGCTACCTCGTGCTCCCATGGGGAGCTTGAACAGTTCATCGACTTCACCGATACATTTCACCCAACCTTAAATTCACCTGGACCATCTCAGACACCTCCCTCCCCTTCCGGGACATCTCCATCTCCATCAACGATGGCCAACTCAACACTGACATCTTCTACAAATCAGCACTGCACGGTGAGTGATGCCATAATCTGCTTTCTCTGCATATTTCCAACCGACTATCACTGTGTGTATGCTAGTATCAGTATCAAAATAGCATCTGGTGGGATTTAGCCCACAAGAACATGTTTTCAAAACTTGCATTTCAAAACTCGCATTTCAAAACTCACAGGACAGTCATAGCACCCCAAAAGCACACAAGTTCTGTTTGTCACCAATTTCATTAAGGAAAGTAAATATTTGGTTTCTAACCATCGTTCCACAACAAATATTACCTCTTTCGTCTGTCATTTTTCAAACACAATTCCAGTTGTATAGATTATATTAGATTAGATTACTTACAGTGTGGAAACAGGCCCTTCGGCCCAACAAGTTCACAATGACCCACCGAAGCGCAACTCACCCAGACTCATTCCCCCACATTGATTCCTGCCCCTAACACTACATGCAATTTAGCATGGCCAATTCACCTAACCTGCATTTTTGGATTGTGGGAGGAAACCGGAGCACCCGGAGGAAACCCACGCAGACACGGGGAGAATGTGCAAACTCCACACACAGTCAGTTGCCTGAGGTGGGAATTGAACCCGGGTCTCTGGTGCTGTGACGCAGCAGTGCTAACCACTGTGCCACCTTGCCGCCCACTTTTAACCTGTGTTACAAATCTAAGTTTATTAAAAACAGAGTTAATAACAAAAACATGATGTTATTGTGCGTTCTTATTGTTCATCGATGGTCCACAAACGAGTTATTATCTTACTAACCTTACTGAGTTTCGGACGATCATAAGGCAAGTGCATTTCTTTGGTTGCTATTATGATACGTCCTCTGTAACCTTCCTGGCGAAGAGTTTCTGCACAGATTAACGAAGCTGGACCTTACGGCAGAAACAAAAATACAACAATGTGGATTGAAACTGTTTCTATATCTCTAAAAGACAGCTATATTTTCAACTGCAATATATTACTGTAAAAAGTATAATAAAAATTAAATCATTTTCTTTTAAAATCATCAGCCTCTTTTTACTTAGCTGTTTGATCCCACAGCAGAAAATGCTTCTAAGCCACAATTACTATTATTTTGAAACCAGCCACAATGAGATTCTTAAGTACAAGGTAGAGCTGCTCTCTCTGCTTATGCTTTTCTGTTTTGACATGAGTAGCCACTTACAGAACTTCCCTTAGGACAACAAGGATCTGCAATTTACTATGGTGCAGAACATAAGAAATGAATTTTTAACATGCAAAACACAGAGTAATTTAGTATGAGCAGTAATTGCATCTAGACGGGAAATAAAAAAAGAGCATGAGCAGCATTTAGCAACTTCTTACTGCCTCTTGACAACGTACATGAAAGTACAATAAACGATAGGATTTTTGTATGGTCAGGTTGACTCTGCCAATCTTCAAAAATGGCAGACAGGAACTGGATGTGGCGGCTTGCTCCTACTTCTGTCAGATTCAATCTTTTTCTGGTATGGGGAAAGAGGTGAGATCCACACATGAGGGAAACCCAGTACAACCACTGACACTCAATGCAGAGGGTCTTAACCTGTAATGTGGGAGTAAGGAATCTATGAAGTAAATGTAAATGCTATTGAAGGGTGGATAGTACAAAGGTTGGCCACATTTCTATGCCGTTCAGTACAACTTATATTACCTTTATTGAACAAACATTTTTTCTCCTCTGAATGCTCTTGGTACTGACACGTTAAAAACTCTTCTGATAATTTTGTTGTCTGTGCAGGAAGCAATAACCTGCTCACCGATGCTCAGGTTGAGATCCACCAAGGCCACTCAGCTCCTGACCTAATTTCAGCTCAGTGTTACGATCTAGGCCTAACTATACTCAGCCATTCACTTGTGACCTTCTTTCTATTATAAAGGTCAAAATATTATGATGATTTCATAATAATCAGCACAATTAGTGACTCCTCAAATACTGAATCAGTCCATGCCCAAATACTGCAAGACTTAAACAATATCCAGGCTTAGGCTGAGAAGGGGACAAATAACATTCACACCACACAAGTGCTAGACAATCACAATCTGAAAAAGAGAGATTTTAATCATTGCCCCTTGGCAGTCAATAGCATTATGATCACTGAATTCCCCCACTATCAACATCACAATGGGTTACCATTGACCAGAAGCTGAACTGGATTAGCCATGTAAGCTAATGACTCCCCAGAGTCTGTCCACAATTCACAAGGCACAAGTCAGGAGTATGATGAAATACTATTTGTTTGATGGATGCAGCTTCAACAATATCAAAGAAGCATGACATCATCTGGGAAAAAAATAGTTCACCCGACTGGCACCATATCCACAAACAGGCCCTCCCTCCACTACTGATGGTCAGTAGCAGCAGTATATATCATCTACAAGATCAACTGCAGAAATTCACCAAAGCTCCTTGGACAGTACCTTCTAAACTTACTACTGTCGACAAGGACAAAGGCAAATGATAGACTGGAACATCACCACCTGTAGGTTCCCACGCCAAGTCACTCATCAGCCTGACTTGGAAATATATCGTCATTCCTTCACCATCAGTGGGTCAAAATCCTGGAACATTCACCCTCATAGCGTTGTGGATCTACCTACACCAACTGGACCGCAGTGCTTCAAGAAGTAGTTTACCAACCCCTCTCAAGGACAGGTAAAGATGGGCAGAAATTGCTGGCCACATCCTACAGGTGAATGACAAAAAAGCTAATCCATTACTGGGGAGTTATACAAAATCTTTCTCTCCCATAATCTTTCACTGAACAACTTGGATTACTTTGGGCATTTGATGTTTAGAGGCTTTTAGGCCTTGTCTGATTACTCACCTGCCACTCTTCAGCACACGCAACTGACCTGCAGACATAGTTCCTCTGACCCCTAATCCAGTCCTCCAATCACTGTTCACTTCTCTCTTATGCTTGCGACAACAATTACAGTTTCATCTTTTTTTATGCTCTCTCTCCAGCCACTCATGGTTTTGTGGTTGGGATTTGATGCATAACTCCAACCTCTGCTTGTGCTCCTTGTTCCAGGCAGCCTGTTCACCACATTGCTCAGAACATTTTTGGATCTGTGCAGCTACACACATGTACACTCTCAAGGAACATTGTGAGGGAGCAAAGTAATATCAGGCAAACAGCAGCAGGATAAATAAACGGAGTTCACCAAGCCAAGAGGTGTGAGGCTTATCCTATCACATTTGATTGGGTTAATATGCTTGCATTTTAGAAATTTATTAAGTCCAACATTATCATCAACATTAAGTGAAAACACATTTTCTAGCATGTTATTTGCTGTATAACTTGGGTCTGCTGACTATGTATTACAGTCCACAGTAAGTCAGGAGAAAGGTGAGGACTGCAGATGCTGGAGATCAGAGTCAAAGTGCATGGTGCTGGAAAAAACACAGCAGCATCGGAGCAGCAGGAGAATCGACATTTCGAGCATAAGCTCTTCATCAGAAATGAGGGGGTGGACCCAAGGGGGCTGAGAGATAAATGGGAGGGGGGGGGGGGGAAATGGGGGTGGGGGAAAGGTAGCTGGGAATGCGATAGGTAGATGAAGGTGGAAGTGAAGGTGATAGGTCAGAGAAGAGGATGGAGCAGATAGGTGGGAAGGAAGACGGACCGGTAGGACAGTTCAAGGGGGAGGTGCTAAATTGGAAGGTTGGATCTGCGATAAGGTGAGGGGAGGGGAAATGAGAAAACAGGTGAAATTCACATTGATCCCATGTGGCTGGAGAGTCCCAAGGTGGAAGATGAGGTGTCCTTCCTCCAGGCGTGTGGTTAGGGTTTGGCTGTGGAGGACATCCAGGAATTGCATGTCCTTGTTGAGTGGGGGGGGGGGGGGGGGGGGGGGGGGGGGGTGGAGTTAAAGTGTTCGGCCACAGGGCGATGGGATTGTTTAGTATGGGTGTCCCAGAGATGTTCTCTGAAACATTCCACAAGTTGACGTCCTGTCTCCCCAATGAGGGGAATGTTTCCTCATCTCCCCTCCCCCCCCACCTTATCCCAGATCAGACTTTCCAACTCGGCACCGTCCTCTTGAACTGTCCTACTTGTCCATCTTCCTTCCCACCTATCCGCTCCACCCTCCTCTCCGATCTATCACCTTCACCTCCACCTTCATCTACCTATCGCATTCCCAGCTACCTTCCCCCCAGCCCCACCCCACCCCCTCCCATTTATCTTTCAGCCCTCCTGGGCCACCCCTCATTCCTGATGAAGAGCTTATGCTCGAAACATTGACTTTCCTGCTCCTCGGATGCTGCCCGACTGGTTGTGCTTTTCCACCACCTGTGGAGTCGCAAGTCAGTCAAGGCAGACCATTGCAGTCTTGGGGTCATGAACAATGGAAACTATTTCACTTCATAAGTAACAAAAAATACAACGTATAAATTGAGACACTAAACCTACCTCCACCTATAAGAAGAATGACATCTTTATTCACTAGTGACCGAGTGACCATGTTTTGGGTCCTTTTGTTTATGTCCAAGGCCTATTTAAAACACACAGAAAATAATGAATCCCGTTTACCAGTGGACATACAAATTGATAATAAAATCCAATCTTTTTTTTCCCCAAAGTGTGCCATGAGTCACGGAAACTTACTGAGGTAGTTGTGAATATAATAACCTTGCCATCCTGGACTTCAGTCTGTAGAAATCGAAAGACAAACAACATTAAGATTACTAGAAATGAATAGATTTATTTATTGCATGCATAATACTAGCATTATATCAAAGTTTAAGAAAATGCATTCATCTATTTTATTTGTTAGCTGGACTTATTCAGGGGTGCTAGGATTTCATAGCCCAGATAACCAATAATGAAGGGCAATGAAAAGAAAGTCAATTTTTTTCAAGAAAAAAAATGACTGATGAGTGTATAAACTACATTTTACATGAACAACACATTCCAGAAAACATGAAGGAAAATTTGAGCCTTATATCATTGATGCTGCTTGTGAATGCTCTTTCATTCCTGTAAAAGATAGTCTCAAATGGGGACCCAAGATTTATGGTCCTTCACATTCATCAAAAGACACTTGGTTCACAGTTACAGATTGGATTCAAGCTCAATTTACTTTCTGGCAAAGCTTGGTCTGATCTGAAAGCAATATGAGCGAGTAGTTTGAGACACATAGGTCATCAGATCTTGCAGCACAACCACACTTTATAAGAGCCACAAACAGTAGCTCTCAAAATCATGGAAATGATGTCAATCCAATCTACTGTTAATTACTGACTACCATCTAGATTAAATCGAACATCTATGCTGAAATAACTAATCAACTAGAATAGTAGTGGTACACGACAATTGATCTGTACATCCTAAATCATCAGGAGTGGGAAAATAATTTAATCATCTGAGATTCGTGCCCCAGATTGCCTTGCAGTGATTCTGCTAAGCAGAGCCTGTGTGGATATTGCATGGGGATGGGATTAGTCCTATTGTAACACCTGACACATCTCCTCAATCTTATTGCACAGGTTTGTACATAAGAAATGGCCACTTGAGTGAAGCTGAAGCAGACATCACACATGGACCTGTGCCTCAGAAAAAGACTGTGGGTGGAATATTCCCAGCCCCTGAACAACATGAGAAAATTGGAAGAATCACATGTAAACTTCTCAACATTGAGAATAAAAAAATCCCATTTCCACCCAAGTATTGCACAACGAGAAAAGACACTAATGAACAGCGAGAGGCCAATTTGCATGCAATAACATCTCATTATTACTTAATCACACCATTAATATGCAGTTTTTCATTCTGCTACCCAAATAAAAGAAACTAAACAGTGATAGGTTCTGACATGAAACTCAGTGTGGTTAATTAGTTGGTGGCTTTAGCTTGCCACTTGCTCCTCTGGGCCTCCATCCGAGACACCAAACAGTAACATCTCCATGGGCAGTGACGACATGCAACCCCTGTCCATACAGTTTGACATGCAACATGTACTAACCTCACCACACCTGCATGGCACATCTCTGATTCACTTCCAAGACATTCCTGCATTTCAATGCTGCACTTTGGAGTGCACTGCCATCTTTCATTGCAACACTGCAGGAAGAACATTTGCATGCAGGCACAGGCACCCAACTCATGGATTCAGCCAGGGTGCATCTCAGGGATCCTCGTTTGCTCTCTTTAGCACTCACTAACTGCACCCAGCTGGATGCTCACAGCATCCTGCCATGCTTCGTCAATTCATGCCAGTACCATGTGCCAGCCTCACAGGCAGCAAACGGACTGCGTGCACATCAACAAAATGGCTGTGCCTCTAAATCTAAGGGCATTAGTTCTCAGTCAAGTCAAAGGAGACACCCTTCAGTTAGGGGGACCCAGCAAACTAAGTCAACATCAGCTTCCAATGTCAGTCCAGGAGTTTAGACACAGTGAGTCATCTGCTTAGGGTGTTCAGGATCAGGGTCTATACCCCCCCACAGTCCAGAGGTAAGCCATGGTCAGGCCAGTGGGTCCAGTGCAACGAGCTGGAGAGTTGCAGTATGTCAGTAGGGAAGCTATACACAGACCAGGCAGGACTCTGTCCAAGTCACGCAAGGGGGTGGGCCATAGCCAGTCCTGGAGCTCCATCCACTAAAAGTCATGGAGCAGTTGTCAGGGGCCAGTGCTACAGGAGGGAAGCTGAGGGTGACTGATGGCAACATACAGGGATGCAGATGAGCTAACTATTGTGAAGAGTGAAACTCAACATGTATGGGGGGGGGGGGGGGGGGGGGCAAAGAGAGGAGTGCGGGAGCATGGAAGGGAAAGGGGCAATGCAGGAGGGGGAAGTCATCAACAGTCAGCACAGCCTGATTTCAATGGCCGAAGGCAAGAAAGCAATGCACTTCTATGTCTGGGCATTTTGACTCGATATCCCTTGGACTCAGTGGGTCAAATGTACAGATGAAGTGTTACATAGTGAGGTTGGACTAGAAAGTTCAGACATGCTGAATTTGACCTGCCCAGCTTTAACCACTTTGGCTTGACTTTCCACAGGATGGAGGGTAGGAGCAGTAGTGGAGTGTAGTGGAGTATCACCCCTGGAGTATCCAGACATGAAACTCAAGGGAGACTATACGTTGCCTCTCCTCTGTCCAGAGGCCTACTGCCACTGCACTGTCTCCTTACCTTGATCTCAGCCAGGTGCCCTTTGTCGTATCTCTGTCACCTGGCTGTTGGTTCTGAGCACCAACGGCTGGAATAAGGGTGTGCAGTTCCATGTCTATATCCAGGAAACAGAGGGTCCAGTATTTAGTTTCTCAAGGGAGCTGCCAACTTGTCTATAACGGCAGCTGGACAGCCACATGTCAGAAGTAGTAGTATTGTGCCAACTGCATTGGTGCAGTCGAACAAACTTTATGTCAGCTTGCCTAGTGCTGCGATAAACCTGCCTATTGCTTCATGTCTCCTTGTGCATTTTGATGAAGTTATTGATGGTCAACACCATGGGGCATTCTCCAGTCCTGCATTGAGCAGATGCCTGGCTCCAGCAGTGCCAGAAACATTTTGTGTTTGGCCAGCTGCCAAGACATGACAGTGAACTGCTCAGTACTACGTGTTCCTAACTCGAATCTGGGTAAAGTATCCACCAAGGTGTCAGTATCTGAGCTGGTGGAGGATAGAGGAGACAGTCTTGCTGATGCATCCTCCAAAGGATCTGATGCTTTTTCCTCAGTGTGCTGATACCACAGATACCAACAGGAGACAATAGAGAGAAAGCATTGCGAACAGGCGGGAGAAGTTCTGGCATGTTAAGTATACACTCACAGTGGCACGAATGAGAGATAGCACACCAATACCTGAACAGTCTCGGTCCTCACTGGCCAGCACCACAAGTGATGGGTAAGGAGCTGCACGTTAGATGCCCTAATGTCCATCCTGGCTCTCTCTCTGCCCAATTGTACAATGTTATCTCCTGGGATGGGACAAATTGCATGAAAGCAGATGGAACATTGTCAATTCTGGTGCAAGTGGTGAGGTATATGAAGTGAATGAGGAGATAGTGCAGAACGTACACAGGGTTAGCTGTGATGGGCATGTTTGGGTTGAGAGAGAAAATGCTGAATGAGTGAGAGTTTTAGACCATGAGTCTTGATGAGAGACGGGTGCAGCAGCAGAGAGAGAGTGATTTGAGAGGTAACAGAGAAAAGGTGGCGGCACTTACCTTCACTGAGCAGAGAAGGTTATTGAGATTCTTCCGGTATTATTGGGCAGTCCTCCTGGTTGTACTGATAGCAGGCAACCTCAAACGCGACAGCAGAATTTGATATTGTGGCCTCCTCTGCTGGTTCTGAGGGAAGGTAATGGCCTTCCCTCACACCAACTCATCCATAGAATCTTTAAGGCCCTGTTCACAAAGCAGATTACCAATTTCCCCCTGTCTTACCAACTCCATAAACTGGGCAGGGTATGAGACTGGGTGCACAACGTTTCGACTGCTTTTAAATATGACAGTTGCACAAGTGATCCCAGGATTTATTTGATTTATTTATCGTCACACATATTTTGTTACAAAATACAGTGAAAAAAGTGTTGTTTCGTGTCACCCCACTCCAGTGCCATCTTAAAAAAAACAGAAAAATAAACCAAAACATGGAATATAAAGGCAGAAGAATGAAGAAATAAAAAAAGTGTTCAACATTACAGTTCTTCTTGTTAAGTGCTCTGCCAAGGGTCATGGGCCTGGTGGCCTGGCATGAGTTTCCTTTTGCCGATGCAACAAAAGTCACCAGTCTTCAGCGCCACCTCACTTCCACCAATACCCGAAGTGTGGAAACAGCCCTTCAGCCCAACAAGTCCACACTGACCCTCCAAAGAGTAACCCACCCCCTCTGCCTAATGCACCTAACACTATGGACAATTTAGAATAGCCAATTCACCTGACCTGTACACCTTTGGATCGTGGGAGGAAACCGGAGCACCCGGAGGAAACCCACGCATACAAGGGGAGAATGTGCAAACTGCACACAGACAGTTGCCAGAGGCTGGAATTGAACCTGTGATCCTGGTGCTGAGAGCCAGCAGTGCTAACCACTGAGCCACCTTGCTGGATGTTGCCTATGCAGGTGCCACCAATGCCACTGCCAGCAATATTTGACTGTGCTGCCACCATAAATCCGGTTCAGACCCACCTCACCAATGCAGTGCTGCAGATTCTGCTTCCATTAATCTGCACTGATTAATCAAACTCGCCTCTGCCGCAGCAACCATGAGTCAGCACTAAGACCACTTCATCAAAGCAGAAGCTGCTGGGAACCCAAATCTGCTTCTAACATCACTGCTACAAGTCTGTATTTCTGGGCCCCCTTGAGTCTGTGCTGGGCCCCTCAAGTCTGTGCTACCGTCACTTGCCATCACCACACCTGAGCTCTTCAACAAAAAAAGGTAAGTAAAATAAAAAAAAGAGGAAAATAAGGAAAAAAAGAGAAAAGCAAGAAATAAATCGAAACGAAATGAAAAGCAGACAAAGTGGACAAGCACTGGGCTCAGAAGCACTACTCCACTGCCACCTTACTGGAAATACTTTTGTATGTCCTGGCAATGATTCATACTTCCTACTAAGACGAGTGCAAGAGTTCAACAAGCACAGCACTATAGGGGCATGGTGCATAGACAATGAAGCACATTTGGGAAGATTGTGTGAGAAAACCTGTTAGACTTTGCCTCCAGGAAACTCGTCAAAAATGGCAGTTGATTTCTGTTAAGATTCAGCGATTGTCTTCATAAGAGAATGCAAAGATTGAAGTGTCTTCCTGATTTATGCATGTTATCATCTAGTTCATTAGAATCAAACATTACTGATTAATTCAGGAAAGTTTCCCTTCATGGTAGTAGTTCTGTAACAAATAGCTGACTTAGGAATAAATGGTAGAACTCCGTAGTGATCCTCTAAAGTACTTGTGAACGGCTGTACAAGACATTAGTTAGGCCACTTTTAGAACACTGCATTCAGTTCTGGTTTCCCTGCTGTAGAAAATGTTGTTAAACTTGAAAGGATTCAGAAAAGATTTTCAAGGATGTTGCTGGGATTGGACGGTTTGAGTTACAGGGAGAGACTGAATAGGCTGTGGTTACTTTCCCTGGAGCATCGGAGGCTGAGGGGTGACTTTATCATGGTTTATAAAATCATGAGGGGCATGAATGGGGTGAATAGCCAAGGTCTTTTTCCCAAGGTAGGAGTCCAAAACTAGAGGGCATAGGTTTAAGATTTAAAAATGACCTAGAGAAAAACCTTTTCACACAAATGGTGGTATATGTATGAAACAAGCTGCCAGAGGAAATGATGGAGGTGGATACAATTACAACAAAAGGCATCTGGATTGGTACATGGATAGGATGGGTTTAAAGGGATATACGCCAAATGCTGGCAAATGGGACTAGATCAGTTTAGAATACCTGGTCAGTATAGGTGAGTTTGACCAAAGGGTCTGTTTTTGTGCTGTATTACTCAATGACTCTATGTAAAGCGTTTGCCCTGGAATAATGTTAGATATACATTTGACTTTTGTCTACCTCATGACAAAAATTTATAATAAAATTTAACTTTTTACAGGTAATTGCTTTTGTGATTAGCCTGACAGAATCAAATACTTACCTGTTGTTAAGCTATTTGAAATGAAGTCAGATCTAGATTGGGTTATGATTGATAGGTCATATGATTACAAAATAAATTATGCTCAAAGATTAGATTAGATTACTTACAGTGTGGAAACAGGCCCTTCGGCCCAACAAGTCCACACTGCCCCGCCGAAGCGTAACCCACCCATACCCCTACATCTACATCTACCCCTACCTAACACTACGGGCAATTTAGCATGGCCAAATCACCTGACCTGCACATCTTTGGACTGTGGGAGGAAACCGGAGCACCCAGAGGAAACCCACGCAGACACGAGTAAACAAATCAATCTGTCATTATTTAGAACTCTCCAGCTAATTCCAAGTTTTCCATGATAGTAGATCTCTCTGTTCCACTAGAGATCCAAAGTTAGCTTGTTTCGTACATTAAAACCAGTGGAAGTTTTAGTGTGAATCTAAAGTTTTCCCTGAATGCATTCAATGATCCTGCTTTGCAAAAGGTTTCCATTACTTAAAGTTTGATTAATTTGTGCTATGGTAATGATTATCAAGAGAATCTCAACTATTTATTTGAGTGAGGTAACAAGCAGGATAGATAAAGGAGTAAAAGCAGACATAATATATTTAGATTTTTGAAAGGCATTTGATGTAGCGCCACATTTTTTACAATGTATATTAATGTCTTGAATGAAGAAAGTGAATGTACTGTGGAGGACATAGAAATAGGTTGAAAGGCAAGTAAAGAAGATGACATAGTGTCTGTAGATAGATTATAATGTGGGGAAAGGTGAAATTATGCACTTTGGCAGGAAGAATAGGGGAGTGCAGTATTATTTAACGGAGGAAGATTGCAGAAAGCTACAGAACAGAGAGATTTGGGAGTCTTTGTCCACATATCGCAAGAAGTTAGCATCCAAGTTCAGCAGTTACCAGGAAAGTCAAATCAAACGTTGGCCTTTATTTCAAAGGGAATAGAGTATAAAAGTAGGAAGGTTTTGTTCAAAATATACAAGGTACTGGTCAGACCATAGCTGGAATGTAGTGGATAGATTTGGAACTCTTATCTAAGGAAAGAAATACTGGCATTGGATGCAGTCAAGAAAAGGCTCACTATGTACTGGGGGTCTGTCTAATGAGGAGAGTTTATGTCAATTGGGTCTGTACTCATTGGAAGGTAGAAGGATGAGCAGTCACTTTGCGAAAGCATATGAGATTCTTAGGGGACTTGACAGGGTAAATGAGGAAAGGTTGTTTCCCCATATGGAAATGTCTCAGGCAAGAGGGCAGAATCTTGGAATAAGGGGTCACACATTTAAGGAGGAGAGATAAGAAGGAATTTCCTCTCAGAGGATTGTGAATTTGTGGAGTTATTTACCACAGAGGACCATTGAGGCTGGATCACAAAGTATATTCTGGGGAGTGTTGCTGAACAAAGAGACCTTGGAGAGCAGGTTCATAGTTCCATGGAAGTGGAGTTGCAGGTAGATAGGATAGTGAAGGCGGCATTTGGTATGCTTTCCTTTATTGGTCAGAGTATTGAGTACAGGAGTTGGGAGGTCATGTTGTGGCTGTACACTTTTGGTTAGTCCACTTTTGGACTAGTGTGCGCAATTCTGGTCTCCCTTCTATAGGAAGGATGTTATGAAACTTGAAAGGTTTACAGGATATTCGCAGGGTTGGGAGTGGGGGTGGGAAAGGTGGTTGACCTTTAGGGAGAGGCTGAATAGGCTAGGGTTGTTTTCCCTGGAGTATCAGAGGCTGAGGGGTGACCTTATAGAGCTTTATAAATTCATGAGGGGCATTGGTGAAGTAAATAGGTAAGGCCTTTTCCCTGGAGTCAGTGCATCCTGAACTAGCGGGCATCAGTTTAGAGTGAGAGGGGGAAGATATAAAAGGGATCTAAGGGGCAAAACTTTCACTCAAAGAGTGGTGTTATATGAATAGGGAGGGCTTAGAGGGATTTGGACCAACTGCTGGCAAATGGGACTAGTTTAGATTGGATATCTGGTCGGCAAGGATGGGTTGGACTAAAAAAATCTGTTTCCATGCTGTACATCTTTATGACTCTATGGATATAGTTGAGGCTGACATAGCCAGATTTTAATTGGTAAGGGAATCAAGGATTATGAGGAAGAGACAGGAAAGTTGATGGTTATCAGATCTGCCATGATCTTATTAAATGGCAGAACTGACTCAATGGGCTGAATAATCTACTTCTGTTCCTATGCCATATGATCTTATATTCTATGGCCATGTAGAGCTGTAACCATCCATCACTAAAGAGATATACCATTTATCACCTCTTTGATCCCATCCCTACAATATTCAGATGGATTCTGCATTTAAAATCATCAAGTGTGTCAGCATGGCATGTCATCATGAAGAAATAAATGGCATTACTTTACAATTCAATTCTTTGGATGTTGGCTGCAAATTTTTATTAGATTAAAATGTTCACTAAATATAAGTAGTTTCAATACAAATTATCCAAATCATTGCAGCAATCCAAATTGTACCTTATAACATTGTAGTCCATCCACACAGGGGAACTCTTCAATATCACCTGTTTTTATATTAAAACAAGCACCATGCCTTGGACAACGAACCCTTCCACGTGAGAGAACTCCTAAAGATGCAAGAAGATGGGGAATATATTGAAACAGCTGGTAAAAGCGAAACAAGCAACATGTATTTCAGAGAATAAAATTGGACTCAATTGGTAAAATGCTAGTATCTGGGTCATAAAATTGTTAATCAACTAATTAATTTGAGCATAAGCAGACAAGCCTGTGCAGAACTGACAGAGTGCTGTTTTTTCAGGTGTGAAGTCTCTCAGATGTAGCAGTATATTTAGGTTTTGTGTCTGTTTGATCTGTCACAAGAGCTTTAATATTCAGAGTGTTGTGTGATGGCCAATACTTCTCTCTCAATCACACCACTGCAAACAATTTTACTATTTAGAGTCAGAGTCCTACAGCACGGAGACGGGCCCTTTTGCTCAAAATGGTCCATGCTGACCAAAATGTCCACCTATGCTAACCTCAGTTCCCTGCACATGGTCCATATTCTTCTAATCCTTTCATACCCATGTATTTCTCCAAATGCCTTTTAAATGTTGTTAATATACCTGCCTCAACCACTTCTACCAGCAGGTCATTCCACATACATACCACCCTCTGTGTAAAGAAGTTACCCCTCAGATGCCCTTTTATTCTTTCCCCTCTAACCTTAAACTGATGTTCTCTAGTCCTTGATTCTGCAACCTGGGAAAAAGACTGAGTGCATTCACCCTATGATTCTCATGATCTTATACACTTCTATGATATCTCCCCCTCCACCCCCACCGACTCCTACTCTCAAAAGAAAAAAGTCCTAGCTTGTCCAAACATTCCCTATAACTCATACATACTTGTACAATCTTCTGCACTCTATCTAGTTTAATAACAACCTTCCTATAGCAAGGTGACCAAAATTGAACACAATATTCCAAGGGTGGCCTCACCAACGTCCTGTACAACTGCAACATAACTTCCCAACTTTTATATTCAGTGCCATGACTGATGAAGGACAGTGTGCCAAAAGCCTTCTTCACTGCCCTATCTACCGGTGACTCCACTTTCAGAGAACGATGAACCTGAACTCCACTACTGTTCCACTACACTCATTAAGGCTCTACCATTCACCATGAAACTCATGCCTTGATTTGACTTTCCAAAATGCAAGACCTTACACTTATCTGTGTTGAACTCCATTTGCTATTTCTTGACCCACTTCCCCAGCTGATCAAGGTCCTGCTGCAATTTCTGATAACCTATCTCACTGTCCACACTACCACCTATTTTAGTGTGAACTGCAAACTTACTAGTCATGCCTTGCACATTCTCATCCAAATCGTTGATATAGATAACAAACAGCAATGGGCCCAGCACCAACCTCTGAGGTACTCCATCAATCATAGGCCTCCAGTCCAACAAGCATCCTTCCCTTATTACCCTCTGCTTCTTACCATCAAGCCAATTGTGTATCCAGTTTGCCAGCTCCCCCTGGATTCCATGCGATCTAACCTTCCAGAGCAGCCTACCTAATTGAACCTTATCAAATGCCTTGGTGAAATCCATACAGACCACATTCCACCACTCTGTCCTCGTCAACCTTCCCGGTCAATTCATTGAAGAACTCTAACAAATTTGTGAGGCATGATCTCCCATGTACAAAGCCGTGCCGACTGTTCCAAATCAATCTCTGTCTTTCAAAACGCATGTATATATTATCTCTCAGAAGCTTCTCAAGTAACTTACACACCAGTTACTAGTCTACACTTCCAGGTTTTCTTCTGCAGCACTTCTTGAATAAGAGCACAACACTCACTGCCCTCCAGTCTTCTGGGGCTTCACCAACAGCTAACCACTATGCAATTTCTTCTCTAATCTCTAGCAGTGTTCTTCAATATATCTAGTCAGGAGATTTATCCACCTTCATACATTCTAATACATCCAACACCACCTCTACTGTGATATACTTAAAAATCACAACACCAGGTTACAGTCCATCTGGTTTATGTGGAAGCATTAGCTTTCGGAAGGCTGCTCCTTCATCAGGTAGCTGTGAAGCTGTGATATAGATTGTCCACAAGATATGACCACTAACTTCCCCAAAGTTCCCAAGGCTTCATTTCTTTCTCCACAATAAACACAAAGGAGAAAAATTCATTGAGGACCTTGTCTATCGCCTGCGGCTCTACACATACATATCTACTTTCGTCCTCTCTCTAGTTATTCTTTTTCCTTTAATATATTTAATAAACCTCTTTAGATTCACCCTAATCTTCTCAGCCAAGGCTACCTCAGCCCCCTTTTCACCCTCTTGACTTCCTTCTTCAGTAAACTTCTGTATCCCAGATAACCTCCAGGGATTCCCTTGATTCCAGCTGCCTGTACCTGAGCCATACCTCCTTTTTTCGGGTCAAAGCCTCAATATCTCTTGTCATCCAGGGTTCCCGAATTCTGATCCTGATTCCAGATCACTGACAAGTCACAACACCCATGAACTGTATAATGTATTTTAAAATGATTGGCCTCATAAATAGTTCATTAACAAACAAATTATTTGTAGCATTACAAACAATATGCATGGAATACAATATTTTTACCATTGACCAGCTGACTTCCATAATGAGTGCACAAATGCCCTATGGTACTGAATTCTCCATTAGCTTTGATAAGAAGTAGCTTGTGGTTGTTGATTTCAATTTCACGCATCCTGTGTGGCACAGAAAAAGTTAAAACTAATTTAAACACAGGAAATAATATTAAATATCACTGGAAGAGATCTTTAAGCAACAGTAAAACCAGTTCAGGATTATATATCCTTGCATATTCAGAAATTAGGATTTAAATTAATTGACTGGAAGAATCAATTTCAAATATAATGCACACTTTTACTTTTCACAGAAAACTTAAATGGTAGGTTTTCAAGTTCATATTTCTGATTACAAGTTAGGTGTTGAAGGGAAACTAAATGATCATGTGCAATTATCTAAACTTTTCAATGCATAAAAGAAGAATGTCAGACAATTGCACAGCGTTCTACAATTTTACCACGTTGTGAAGCAGTTAACATAAATTAAACAAAGTGCAAAACTTAACAACTATAGATCACTCTTAATCAAACAGTTTTTTTAAAAAAAGCATCATGAATAACTCACTCTGAGAATTAAAGCACATCTCTCACTCTAGAGATGTGTTATTGTGCATAGTACAAGACTAGCTATGGTCTGATTTCTCAGAGATTAAAGGATAGATTTCTCATTGTCCAATGTCCGTACATCACCAGTGCACACAATGATTATTTGTATTTCTAATAAGCTGCAGCATTTCACATTGTCAGCTGACAAACATTCTATTGCTCATACGGCACCAAATATGATGGTGGAATTGGGAGACAAATTTCAGAGATTTGTTTCATTACACCATCCAAACGCCATGGGTTGTGACTGCCTTATTATGGTCAACACTTTACATTAAGGATTTAAATTATAAAACTTTATATGGTCAAAATTAAACTTTAAATTAAATGCATATCCAAAGTCATGATAACAGGAAGTAAGTTTTTTTGTATTTTTGCAGCAGAAGCGGTGACAGCGAGGTCCAGGGGGCGACCGGGAAGGTAAATTCTATAAAACCTTACCTCATGAACAAGTGGAGCGCACACTGAGCAGGAGCGGACACGGGATGGCTGAGTAAGTGAGGTAGTATGTTTGGGTGATTGCTTGACCTGAAACACCATTTAGTTAGTGTCTCTCACCCATTCTCCTCCTCTAACCAAAAACAAAATCTGTGCACTGATTTGGTAAGGCTACTAGTTTTTTTTTTCCCCAATAGTCTCTTTGGGAATTCAGAACAGTGGGTATGGATGTTAGGGCAGTTAAATGTCCCTCCTGTAGAATGTGGGAGGTAGTAGTCACCAGAATGTCCCTGCTGACTTCATCTGCGGGAAGTGCACCCAACTCCAGCTCCTCAGAAACGACATTAGGGAACTGGAGCTGGAGCTGGATGAACTTCAGATCATTCGGGAGGCAGAGGCAGTAATTGAGAGAAGTTACAGGGAGTAGTCACACCTCAGATACAGGAAAAAGGTAAATGGGTTACAGTCAAGGGACCGAAAGGGAACAGGCTGACAATGCAAGGATCCCCTGTGGCCGTTCCCCTCAGTAACTAGTACACTGTTTTGGATACTGTTGGGGAGGGGAGGTGACCTACCATGGGTATGCAATGGGGCACAGGTCTCTGGCATAAAGTCTATCCCTTTTGCTTACAAGAGAAGCAGGGAGAGAAGTAGAGCATTAGTCACTGGGGACTCCATAGTGAGGGGGAAACAGAGAGGAGATTCTGTGGGAACGAGTGAAACTCACGGTTGGTGTATTGCCTCCCAGGTGCCAGTATGTATGATGTCTCCCCTTAAGGGGGAGGGGGAGAAACCCCCAAGTCATGGTCCACATAGGCCCCTCCACCCTGCACCTGCCAGGATATTGGTACCCCTCTAGTTCAGATGAAGACCATCTTCTTTGTAAATGTCCCACCTACCCCAGATTGAGTCCCAATTATCCAGGTATCTGAATCCCTCTCTCTGGCATCATCCCTGCAGCCACGTGTTCAACTGCCCTCTCTCCCTAATCCTCACCTTGCTAGCATGTGGCACGGGTAACAAACTAGAGATAACAACTCTGTTTGTTCTAGCTCTAAGCTTCCACCCTAGGTCCTTGAATTTCTGCCTTGCATCCCCATCCCTTTTCCCACCTATGTTGTTGGTGCCTATGTAGTAAAGTGTTTGATGTGGTGTATATGGATTTCAGTAAAGCGTTTGGCAAGGTTCCCCACAGTAGGCTATTGCAGAAAATGCAGAGGCATGGGATTGAGGGTGATTAGCAGTATGGATCAGAAATTGGCAAGTTGTAAGAAGACAGAGAGTAATGGTTGATGGGAAATGTTCATCCTGGAGTTCAGTTACTAGTGGTGTACAGCAAGGATCTGTTTTGGGGCCACTGCGGTTTGTTATTTTTATAAATGACCTCGATGAGGGTGTCGAAGGATGGGTTAGTAAATTTGCAAATGACATTAAGGTCAGTGGAGTTGTACACAGTGCTGAAGCATGTTGCAGATTACAGAGGGACATAGATAAGCTGCAGAGCTGGGCTGAGAGGTGGCAACTGAACTTTAGTGCGGAAAAGTGTGAGGTGATCCACTTTGGAAGGAGTAACAGTAATACAGAGTACTGGGCTAATGGTAAGATTCTCGGTAGCGTCAATAAGCAGAGAAATCTCGATGTCTATGTGCATAGATTCCTGAAAGTTGTCATCCAGGTTGATAGGGTTGTTAAGAAAGCGTATGGTGTGTTAGCTTTTACGGTAGAGGTATTGAGTTTCGGAACCATAAAGTTATGTTGCAGTTGCACAAAACTCTGGTGCAGCCACACTTGGAATATTGCACACAGTTCTGGTCACCGCATTATAGGAACAATGTGGAAGCATTGGAAAGGTTGCAGAGCAGATTTACTAGAATGTTGCCTGGTATGGAGAGAAGGTCTTATGAGGAAAGGCTAAGGGACTTGAGGCTGTTTCATTGGAGAGAAGACGACTAAGAGGTGACTTAATACAGACGTACAAGATGATCAGAGGATTAGATAAAGTGGACAGTGAGAGCCCTTTTCCTTGGATGGTGCTGGCTAGCACACGGGGACATAGCTTTAAATTGAGGGTGATAGATATAGGACAGATGTCAGAGGTAGGTTCTTTACTTAGAGAATGGTAAGGGTGTGGAATGCCCTGCCTGCAACAGTAGAAGATTCACCAACTTTAAGGACATTTAAATAGTCATTGGATAATCATTTGGATGATAATGGAATAGTGTAGGTTAGATGGGCTTCAGGTTGGTTTCACAGTTCGGCGCAACGTCGAGGACCAAAAGGCCTGTACTGCGCTGTAATATGCTATGTTCTAAGTTGGAATCTTAGCCACAATCATCTAGCCATCATGATGATGGGCAGGCAAAGCTAGCCATTTCCATCTATTAGTTTTCGCTGGCCATCCTCCCTAAATAAGAGTTGGTGAACTAAGAGTGAACTATGATCTAAACTGAAGCAAATGGAGTGTCATGGTTTAAAGGTTATGCTAATGAGATAATGACACGTATCAGGATATAACAGTAACATCATAAATCATTCTGCAAAAATCTATGAAGAGAAAAGCTAATAGTCTGTACAAGGGTGAGATGTACTTACTAAAAATGTGAAATATAGAGTAGTGGAAATAAAGGAATTTTGAAGCAACATGCCAGAGTTAAATCTAAGTCACTCATGGATAGAGAGGGATGTTCCCAATTCATAACAGCACACAAGTTATTCAAAGAGACATCCAAACATTATTAAAAATGGGTTACACCACACACCAATAGTTTGGATGTTACAAACTTTAGCTTAGGTGGATGGTACACTAATAGATTTGAAACAGAAACAGAATGGAAATGAGGAGACATTTCTTCAGCCAGAGTGTGGTGGGCCTGTGGAATTCACTACCATGGAGTGCAGTGAAGGCCAGAATGTTAAAGTCTTCAAGGCAGAGGTTGATACATTCTTAATCTCACAAGGAATTAAGGGATTCAGGGAGAGTGCGGGTAAGTGGAGCTGAAATGCCCATCAGCCATGATTGAATGGCGAGTGGACTCGATGGGCCAAATGGCCTTACTTCCACTCCTATTTCTTATGGTCTTATAATGTAGAATAAGAAGTTCAATTACAAATACCACTCAAATCTCAGAAATATGGATAAAATGACTTTCAACAACAAACGGGTAAAGACAATATAAAATAAAAAAATAAACAATTAATACATTTTATTATCAGTCTGGTGTAAGCAAACAAGCAAGCAATGACAGGTAGCATCCTGGTTTATTGTGTCTTTATTTTGAAAGTATTAAAACTAAGATTTATCTGTTCAATATGTGTTAAAATAAGGGCTGGTGCAGAGATTTATTATATTGGGATAAATATAAATTGGTGCACATGCTATGGATACATTTTCAATTTCAATTGTACCTTCAACAATCAATACATTTTCCTTAAGGCAGTGCAGGAGTCAAAGAAAGTACTTTGGTAAAAAGCTTTCAATTGCCTAATCAAATACAGTAAATCAGTCTGTAAATGATAAGTCCTTAAAAAGAAAATTACTAATATTTTGAAGACTATGGTTATAAAATGCAAGTACTTACTCATTATCTTGCATCTCAGAAGCCAAACAAACTTCTTTTTCAAATACAGGCTCATGCTTCTCTTTCAAACTACCCTTGTGCCTTTGTTTGTCCCCAGATAATTCATTTTCCTGACTTTCAGATCCATGAAATGTAGGAAGGTCAACTGCATAGGAAAAAAGATGGACAAAAATTATTTGAGATTCCCCCCCCCCCCCCCGCCCCCCAACCACTTCTGTAGGATCATAGGAATTACAGATATATCATCTCCAACTGTGATGACTATCTCAGCAATTATGTTTACATTATCAATTATAAGGCTTTCCCTTTATAAACACGGTTGGTCAGGTTATTGTTAAGCAGCATGGGAAGCAGAGCACAGTTAACATCCAAAAGAAATGCAACTCAGATTCTGAAGACCAAAGAAGAGTAGAGATGAATTGAATGTGAAGGTGAAATAGCAAACTTCAAAATCCCAATTTCCATAAAGCAACAAAAGCAGCACAGTGGATATGCTCCATATATTGCCAGTTGACCCTTATTGAGTATAGGAGTTAAAATGTCTTACTGCAATTATACAAAGTCTTGGTCAGACCACACTTGGAGTATTGTGTATAGTTTTGATCTTCTTGCCGATGGAAAAATTCTTGCCACAAAATAAATGCAAGATTCATCAAACTAATTGAAAGGATCGTCCTCTGAGGAAAGATTACATGGTACGAGCCTTTACACTCTGGATTTTACCGGAATGAGACATTATCTCATTCAAATCCACAAAATTCCTGCAGGATTTGACAATGTAAAACAGGAAACCCATTTCTTTGTACTGGGAATGGGGTTGGAGAAACAGGGGCACAGTGTCAGAACAAAGGGCAGGCTACTTAGGCATGAGATGAGAAGGAATTTCTTCCCTCAAAGGCTCGCGAATCTTTGGAATTCGCTGACCGAAGGGGCTGTGAACGTTCAGTCATTCAATATGTTCAAGATTGGGATTAATTGATTTATAAATGTTAAAAACTTTAAGCGATACTGAATAGTACAGGAAATGATGTTGAAGCAGAAAGTCACCCATGATCTTATTGAATGGCAGAACATAGTCAAAGAGCCAAAAAGCCCATTTCTCCTTCTATTTCTTATGTTCCCCCACTCCCAGTGGGATTTCCAATAAATGTAATCTCACCCATACTAGAAATTTCCTGGTAGATTAAACCGTATCAAATACCAAGTAAGTATCAAAACAGTTTTCTAAGTACATATTCTCAACTTTTACTGTTCTTGTGGATGTTATATGGTTGAATAGAATTTAATATAGTCAACAGGGAGGGAATGATTTCCAAGTTATTTCTTAAATGCAATTTCTGTTCACAAATCAATACTAATAAGCTTTGTAAGGAAGCAAAACTTATGGAACATAGCCACTTATTAAAATTTGCTTGCTAATGGAAAATGACAAATGAGAATCTAACCTCAGTGTATTACTCATTCTGAAAATGATTTTAACTCCAAAAGGAAATACAATCCAGGAAGCATTTGAGCTTTGTATCTAGCCACAAGTTACTGTTATAAACTAGATATTGTAAAACTTGTAGAACTTTAGCACTATGTCTTCTGTCCAAATACAAATGTACAAGTTGTTATATACTATCTGCCTTAGTTATTGCTTACTTACAGTTTTGTATAATCAAATAAATGAAATGTTTTGTTTGATATAAGTGGTTTCCTTGAAAGACTTATGTTGCAATACAAGTAATTTCTCACACAGTTTTGCTGTCCACCAACCTGGGTTTGGATGTCACAGCTATTAATTTTAAATCTCACCTTGACTTTAAAATCAAGTGGGGACTAACTGTCAAATGATGGGATTTTTTCTTAAAACACACGTGTGTAAGCTATATAAAAAGGTTTAATTGAACGAGTTAAAGCCTAGATTATGTGCATATCCATTAGCGATCAGCAAAGAATGCATTAGAATTCTATGTTATACAAGTTTTCAATCCTCTTTCTCCCGAGCCTAACGTGGAGCAAATCCCATGACACTCCCCTCCCATTCCCCCCAAACCTCAGAAGAAATGTCATGAAACTTCCATTAAATTCTGTTGCTCCTTTTCCTCCACCTCTTTCTCTAGCACTGCAAGCCTTTTCTTTTCCCAAAGCACCGATCCTACCGAGTTTCACCTCGCCTCTTCTTTCTCCCACACCACCCCATAGCTTTCTCACCTGCGTGACCCTAATTCTCGACTACACAAGCGCGATATAAGTGGAGGTCCATTAGTAAGGAGAGAAGAAAAATACAATATAACATTTCATATATTCATGAAGACGTTAATATCCAACTTTAAAACTGCCTACGCAGCGTCTGACAAACAATTTATAATGAACCGAATGCACGTCCGATTTGTACCACCTCACATAACACATTTGTAAACCGTAAACCCGCTCACAATTCGTGGATTAAATAATAGACTGGCGACTAGTGGTGTAAATCCTACGATTGCTAGGAAATTCTGTTGAAGCAGTTTTCATTCTAAAAACACGCTTGATTTAATGTGAAGTTAATACACGTAATAAATTACTCAAAATGTTAATCGCATGAATGTTATTCGCAGACTATTACGATACAGTACAAATCATCAGTCAAGTTACGGCATACTTCGGTTGTCTAATGGAGCAGAGTAAAATGAAATAACAAATAATTCACATTTAAAATATATTAGAAACCACATTTTTATTAGAAAATTGAAATATATTCGGTTACTTTCCTGTGTGTTTATGATAATCAGCCCAGCACATCTCAAAACAGGGCATAATACTGAAATCTGAATGAAATTGCATCAGAAGATTTAGCATAATGTAAATTTTGTTGTATCCTTTGAACCATGACTTTGGTTCCCAATGTGGAAGCTGCTTTGTGAATTAAAACAGGAATTGCCTTTCTCGTTAATGTCGGTACCTGATTTGGATCTGGATGCTCCCATTGTGTTGAATGAACTGGCTTCTTAGAAAGGCAAAAAAGAGTCATGAGCTCAGTTACGACGCTGAGCCATCTCCTTCCACTCCGTGCAGGGAGCTGCAGCCAGCGACCGAGATTGGCAGAGGCAGGAGGCGGATAGCGTTGCAAGCGAACACTTTCCAGCTGGGTCAGCAGTTCTTAACGAGCCTATGGTTTAGTGGAGCCAAGGCCAGCGCCGAGACTGAGCCTGAAGTAAATAATCGGGGACTATGTAACATTCTGGTCTCCTAGGAACCACCACGCCCCCGTGATGTCACGAGCAGTCGCTGCACAGACCGCGGTGCACAAATGAGGGACTTGGTAACTCCTTTCCAGTTGACCACAAAATCGGAGACACCTGCCAGCAGCAGTGCGTTGATCACTTTACAAAAAAAAATCAAAGAACTGCAGATGTTGGAAGTCAGAAACAAAAACAGAAATTGTTGGGAAAACGCAGTAGGTCTGGCAGCAACTTTGGAGAGAAAGCAGAGGTAACGTTGCCAGTTACTCTTGGTGTTCTCGTTCTATTATATCAGAGGGATAGCAGGTTCCCCATATGTTTCACTTTATGCACATCCAGCTCCGTGAAACTCTATGATTCTTTGATGCCGGTTTACAAACCTTTGCAATTTTTAAAATGTTTCCAAGTTTATGGCAGATCTTATTCTCCCCTCTCTGAGGATGAAAGATCAGTCCTCAGCAGAGGCCTCACCTTCATTCCCCTACGCTCTCGGATTAACGAGTTCAACACGTGGCGTGACATCGAACAATTCTTCCGCCGCCTTCGCCTCCGTGCCTACTTCTTCAACCAAGACTCTCGCCCACCCTCTGACGACCTCTTCTCCCGCCTCCAACACACCCCATCCACCTGGACATCCCATGCTGGCCTCTTACCTGCCCTCGATCTCTTCATAGCCAACTGCCGCCGCGACATTAACCACCTCAACCTCTCCACCCCTCTCACCCACTCCAACCTCTCACCCTCGGAACATGCAGCCCTCCACTCCCTCTGTGCCAACCCCAACCTCACTATCAAATCAGCAGACAAGGGAGGCGCGGTAGTAGTTTGGCGCACCGATCTTTACACCGCTGAGGCTAAACACCAGCTCGCGGACACCTCCTCCTACTGTCCCCTTGACCATGACCCCACCTCCCACCACCAAACCATCATCTCCCAGACCATCCATAACCTCATCACCTCAGGGGATCTCCCATCCACCGCCTCCAACCTCATAGTCCCACAACCCCGCACCGCCCGTTTCTACCTCCTGCCCAAAATCCACAAACCTGACTGCCCTGGCTAACCCATTGTCTCAGCCTGCTCCTGCCCCACCGAACTCATCTCTGCATACATCGACACGGTCCTGCCCCCTTAGTCCAAGAACTCCCCACCTACGTTCGGGACACCACCCATGCCCTCCACCTCCTCCATGATTTTCGCTTCCCCGGTCCCCAATGCCTTATCTTCACTATGGACATCCAGTCCCTGTACACCTCCATCCCCCATCACGAAGGACTCAAAGCCCTCCACTTCTTCCTTTCCCACCATACCAACCAGTACCCTTCCACTGACACCCTCCTTCGACTGACTGAACTGGTCCTCACCCTGAACAACTTCTCTTTCCAATCCTCCTACTTCCTCCAAACCAAAGGAGTAACCATGGGCACCCGCATGGGCCCCAGCTATGCCTGCCTCTTCGTAAGATATGTGGAACAGTCCATCTTCCGCAGCTACACTGGCACCACCCCCCACCTTTTCCTCCGCTACATCGATGACTGTATCGGCGCTGCCTCATGCTCCCACGAGGAGGTTGAACAGTTCATCCACTTTACTAACACCTTCCACCCCGACCTCAAAATTACCTGGACCGTCTCCTCCCTCCGCTTCCTAGACCTTTCCATTTCTATCTCGGGCGACCGAATCAACACGGACATTTCCTATAAACCGACCGACTCCCACAGCTACCTAGACTACACCTCCTCCCACCCTGTCCCCTGTAAAAACGCCATCCCATATTCCCAATTCCTTCGTCTCCGCCGCATCTGCTCCCAGGACCAGTTCCAAAACCGTACAACCCAGATGGCCTCCTTCTTCAAGGACCGCAATTTCCCCCCAGACATGGTCGACATTGCCCTCCACCACATCTCTTCCACTTCCCGCTCCTCCACCCTTGAGCACCGCCCCTCCAACTGCCACCAGGACAGAACCCCACTGGTCCACACCTGCCACCCACCAACCTCCATATACAGCGTATCATCCGCCATCATTTCCACCACTTCCAAACGGACCCTACCACCAGAGATATATTTCCCTTCCCTCCCCTATCAGTATTCCGAAAAGACCACTCCCTCTGTGACTCCCTCGTCAGGTCCACACCCCCCACCAACCCAACCTCCACTCCCGGCACCTTCCCCTGCAACCGCAAGAAAAGCAAAACTTGCACCCACACCTCCCCCCTTACTTCCCTCCAAGGCCCCAAGGGACACTTCCATATCCGCCACAAATTCACCTGCACCTCCACACACATCATCTATTGCATCCGCTGCACCCGATGTGGCCTCCTCTATATTGGGGAGACAGGCCGCCAACTTGCGGAACGTTTCAGAGAATACCTCTGGGACACCCGGACCAACCAACCCAACCACCCCGTAGCTCAACACTACAACTCCCCCTCCCACTCCACCAAGGACATGCAGGTCCTTGGACTCCTCCATCGCCAGACCATAGCAACACAACGGTTGGAGGAAGAGCGCCTCATCCTCTGCCTAGGAACCCTCCAACCACAAGGGATGAACTCAGATTTCTCCAGTTTCCACATTTCCCCTCCCCCACCTTGTCTCAGTCAAATCCCTCGAACTCAGCACCGTCTTCCTAACCTGCAATCTTCTTCCTGACCTCTCCACTCCCACCCCACTCCAGCCTATCACCCTCACCTTGACCTCCTTCCACCTATCGCATTTCCAACTCCCGTCCCCCAAGTCCCTCCTCCCTACCTTTTATTTTAGCCTGCTGGACACACTTTCCTCATTCCTGAAGAAGGGCTTATGCCCGAAACGTCGATTGTCCTGTTCCTTGGATGCTGCCTGACCTGCTGCGCTTTTCCAGCAACACACTTTCAGCTCTGATCTCCAGCATCTGCAGTCCTCACTTCCTCCTCTTATTCTCCCCATCCCAATTTTCTTTTGGTGCTGGAACCAGTTATTGTAATTAAATTTGGAACTTAGTATGCCTTGAGAATTAACATAGGATTTAGGAGCAAGAGTAGGCCACTGACCCTTACATTCTGGATTAGTGGTGCTGGAAGAGCACAGCAGTTCAGGCAGCATCCAAGGAGCAGCGAAATTGACGTTTCAGGCAAAAGCCCTTCTGACCCTCAATCATTCAAGATCATGGCTGATCTGGTTGTGGTTTCAGATCCCATTATTTATGCAGCAATATTTCTGGCCCACAAATTAAAATTGCTGTAACACAATTCAAGCATTTCAATCTGAATCAACATGAAAATGCTTTGCTATACTCTATATTTGTAACCAAAACAGAAGCAAATCAAATAAACAGATAAAGATTGCTGTGAAGTTATGATGAAAGATTCCCTCACGGTCTGAAACCTTCCCTTTAGGAGCCAGGACCAGGGTGAAGATAGCAGCAAACATGTTTCAGAATCAGAGCAGGAGCAACAAACTTGCACAGATCGAAGGGTGGTTCAGCATTAGCAAAATAATAAAATAAGTGCAGACACTGAAAATCTGGAATATAAACAGATAATACTGGGATATTTTGACAAAGGGTTACAACTGAAATGTGCTGAGTGTTTCCAGCATAAATGGAACATGTCCCTTCACCCACTCATAATTTTATTTATAAGATAAAATGTTTTTATCCCTTTCTGAATCAACACCTGTGCATTTGTAGCATTCTCATTTTTGCTCAACGGCCTTTGGTGTTGCTGGCACTGTCCTGCACCTTCATTAGCATCTTTAACCCACTCATCTAAAATTACTGGCATAATAACAATTATAGTAATGTAAATTTGACAGTATTGACAAGTGATTACAAATGTAAACAGGATACCAGTTCACTAATAATAGCCAAAGTGAACACATTCTTTAACCTTCTCGGTATCTAGGTTCAGAGAGGTCTAGATGTGGTTTTATCTTAATGCAACATTTATGGGAAATTGAATTGACATTGCAGTTATGCAAATGTTTTTACATGATCAGGGTTCAGATACCCAGGGACTGTAATACACAATCTGGGAGAATAAATAAAAAATGAAAGCTTGAAGAAAGAAATAAAACCATTGTGTCTGCATGACATGATTTCCTGTTTGACTATTAAAGTACATTTTATGATACCTGTACACATATTACCTATATTTTGTGTTAAGGAATGTCTTATAATTTGGTTTAAATCCATTTATTTTCAGGATGTATTTATTCTGTCTTCCGAAACCAGAGTTTTTACTGTTCAGTGAGTTGCTATACAGCATGACAAATGTTCCAGTCTTGAAGATAATTATATCCTGATTACATGGAAAGATTTAATTCAGATTCAATGAACTGGTTTGAGATCATAATGACTGATGTACTCAACTAGGATCCAATATTTTTTGGAACACTGTCAACACCAAAAATTAAGAAAGCATGGTTAGATTTGTGATAAGCTCATAGATCCGTCTCACAAGGTGCATTTAGATCAAGTGTACATGGAGATCTAACAATACTGCAGTTTCATTTTGTCAGTTTTTAATGTGCTACTGATCATTTAGTGACTGAACATACCCACACATTTCTTGAGAAATTCATCCTGCACAAGTTTATTTCTATTAAATGTTGAAGATTGTGTAGTAATGGACACTCTTCCTAGTAACCCATAGAAGCTCAGTTGCTAAGGTCACCTTTCATTCTTCTATTGTGACAGGAATCTCTATTTTTATTGGTTCAAATACAAAGTTTACATACAAAAAAGTCAAGACCCTCAATTCTGATGAGTGATTGAATGAGCACAACTCTGAGGAGGAGGCATTCAGTCATGTACAGAGATTGTTCTAATAGTTGCATTCAGGATTTTGATTCCAGAAGTAGGGAGAAATAATTTCTCCTTGCAAGTGGAATCACTGACAGGAGGTTACAGATTTAAAGTAGTTGGGAAAAAAACTGCAGGGAAATATGGAAACATTCTTTACACAAATGATTGTTAAGATCTGGTAGGCAATACCTGAATAGATGGTGAAATCAGATTCTGTGGGATCTTTTAAAGACAACTGGATATATACTTGAGGAAAAACAATTTGCAGGGTCATGAAGGAAAAGCTGCAATATTGTTCTACATTGGAAAGGTAAATGGTGGAGACTGAGACAATTACAACAATTAAAAGGCATCTGGATGGGTATATGAATGAGAAGGGTTTAGAGGGATATGTGCCAAATGGGAATAGATTAATTTAGAATACACGTATCAGCATGGTTAAGTTGGACTGAAGGGTCTGTTTTCATGCTAACCATCTCTATGACGTTATCTCACACAGGTGCAATTGGCCAAATGGTTTCCTTCTATGCTGCAAAATCCTACAATTCTAAATCCTGTTTAGATTTGTAGTAATGTGTCAAATGTAGCCACATTTACATTGCTAGATTTTTTTTTATTAAGCCAGTAATGCTTGTGGAGATGTAAGATGCGTAGGTTAAAATGCTAATTAATGTGCAGGGACAGCTATCAGCATTCTAGACATAAAGCAAAATATGAATGCTGCAAATGCTGCACAGCTGGTGAATCAGAAAGAGGAAAAGGTTTTCTAATATAAACAAAATCACAAGGGGATGAAGGCAATGTATCCTACCAACAAATAGAGAAAATGCTGGACACACTCAGCTTCTCAAAATGAATAAGGTCAGGCAGCAACTGTGAAAAGAGAAACACAGTTATGTTTCAGGTGGACGGCCTTTTGTTTTGATGCTGACAAAATTGAAGGTGTGGCTAGTTATAAAATGAATCCAGATGGGGAGAGAGATAGAGAGACAGGATATTAAGGAGAGGAAAAAATAAAAGGGGAGCTCTGTGAATGGATAGGGGAAGTGACTAAACAAGAAGAGAGATAATGGTGTAAGGTCGAAGTGAGTGATAATGGAATAACTAAGGAAACAAAAGATAGATTAAGCAGCTATAATTGGCAACAATAGAACTGGTACCAGCATCTGCAGCCTGAACAAATCAGAGCAATGGTCATGATCTGAAATTGTTAAAGTCAAAGTTGAGTTCAGAAGGGAGTAAAGTGACTGTTATAAAATAATTATTCATAATCTTTTATTTTTCTGATATCTTTTAATTGCCACAGTTAGGTGCCCTTTTATACCCAGTATAATCAAGTAAAGATATTGAGGATTGTATAATCCTTAATTAATTTCATTAATTTAATTCATTAATGGAAACATTGAGTCATAGAATCATACAGCATGGAAACTGACCTTTCGGTCCAACCAGTCCATGCTGAATGTAATCCCAAACTAAGCTAGTCCCTTACCTGCCCACTCCTGGCCCATATCCCTCCAAAGCCTTCCTAATCATGCCCTTCTCCAACGTTAAACGTTGTAATTGCGCCCACACCCACCACTTCTTCAGGAAGTTCATTCTACATGCAAACTATTCTCTATGTAAAAAAATTGTCCCTCACATATTTTTAAAATCTCTCTCCTATTGCTTTAAAAGTGTGCCCCCATCCTAGGGAAAAGACACCTATGATTAATCTTATCTATATCCCTCATGATTTTATAAACTTCTATAAGGTCATCTTTCTACCTCCTATTCTCCAGTGAAAAAAATCCCAGCCAATCCAACCTTCCATACCCAGCAACATCCAGGTAAATCTCTTCTGAACCCTCTCCAGCTTGATAATATCCTTCTTACAACTGGGCCACCAGAACTGGACACAGAATTCCAGAAGAGGCCCCACCAATGTCCTGTACAACCTCAACATGACTTTCCAACTCCTATATGCAAAGGAGTCAGCAGAGAAGGCAAGTGTGCTAAACAACTTTTTAACCACCCTATCTTTATGTGAGGCAAACTTCAAAGAACTATATACCTGAACCCTATGTCCCTCTGTTCCATAACACTACCCAAAGCCGTACCATTAATTGTATAAGTCTTAACCTTGTTTGTTGTATTAAAATGCAATACCTTGCGTTTATCCAGATTGAACTCCATCTGCCATTTTTCAGCCCATTAACCCACATGATCAAGATCCCTTTGTAATCTTAGAAAACCTTCTTCACTGTCCACTATGGTGCTCAAGCTGGTTTAACAGATTGGAGCAATCTGAGGAACAGGAGATTCAACATTTCAAGCATAATCTCTTCATCAGGAATCTGGTCTCCAGCATCTGCAGCCCTCACTTTCTCCTTTTATTTGAAGTTAATTCCCAATATCGTGGGTCTTCTCCTGCCTGTGCTGAGGAGGTGCCCAGTCCCCAGCACTCAGTGGGAGGTGAGTGCAGTCGAAGAGGCAGAGTGTTTATGAAGTAGCTGAGAGAAGGGTGTGGCACTTATTCTCATGCAGCACAGATTGTCATTGACCTACTTGGCTATTGAAAAGTGTCCCTCTACTCCACATACACAACAGTAATGCTGTTGGCAACCTCAGATCAAGCTGGTGGGGTCTGTCAGCATAGTCTGCTTTGCCCCTCCAAAAGGAAGTGGATAGGCTTCCTCTGCACTACTCCCTCCACTGGCACCTCAAAGTCCATGTAGGCATTTCGGGCTGACAACTTATCCATCATCTCTGGGGCAATTCTTCAGATGAAGGAACTGTTCAGGGCAGCTCCAGACTGACAGCACTTGACTAGATTCACAGCTGCATTTTAGATACAGTGCTGCAGGTAGGAATCCTCAGATGCTGTATGACTGGCTGTACTTTTCCAGCACCACACTCTTCGAATCCTCAAGTATGTGTCTAAGTCTTAAATGAAACATATTTATTTTGATATAGAGACTTGTATATTTGTTCAGTAAACTGGCTTGCCTGGCAAATTAAAAGAAAATCATGTTAGCACCATGACAAAAAGCTTAATGACTTCAACAAGAGAAGCAAAATAATACACCAGCTACAATTCTGTTTCATCCTTCGTGTCAGAAAATCCCTCACACGAAAAGTAGAAGCAATTTCCTCATCACAGTGCTTTGTTGAAGGTGGGCATGAATTTGGGATGCTACAGTATAAGTATCCACCTCATTTTCAGCAATTACATTTAAGCACAGCCCTAAAACAATCTTCTTCTCATTAGCAGGGTGATGCCACCATATCTGTTTCCCACGTCACACAACTTGGCACAAAATGACAAACTAACATATAATCTGAAACCTTCACACACTTTGAGGAGAGACCATGAAGATCTCAATAAGCAGCCACTGTTTTCTGGCTTTGAGTGCTGGCAAACGTGAGGAAATGTGTTTCAATAAAGATTGTGTAAAAGTAGGCGAAAGTGAGGACTGCAGATGCTGGAGATCAGAGTCTAGATTAGAGTGGTGCTGGAAAAGCACGGCAGGTCAGAAGCATCCAAGGAGCAGGAAAATCGACATTGCGGGCAAAAGCCCTTCATGCTGATGGAGGGCTTTTGCCTGAAACGTTGATTTTCCTGCTCCTTGGATGCTGCCTGATCTGCTGTGTTTTTCCAGCACCACTCTAATCTAGATTGTGTAGAAGTAGTCTAACTGAATGTGCCAGGCATCTCATGATTAAGCTTCAGGCTGAACATCCAGATGGGATAGTTGAAAGCGTAGATTATCTCATGAAACTTTAGCAGGAGGACTTCCAATTAAATGGAATACTTGAAGACTGTAACAGCGCATTTTAATGTAAATATGCCTCATTTTCTCCATCTCTTGCCTTCTAATGAGTTTAATGAGATCTATCTCATTGCAGATTGATTGGTCAAATGGTAGGTTTTCCTTGCCTTATGGAACTGTTTCACTGCTGACCACAAGCAATATTTTACTCTGTGATAAATATAAAAATTGAGCAAAGCATCCAAGTGGCACAACACAATTTCACCCAGGTATTTACCATTCCATACTAATAATGTGTTCAGGTGTGGGCTGTGTATCAATTCATTCTCTCGATGTTGCTGAGGGGATCTTGTGTTACAATGACAGTGCCCTACCTCTGTGCCAGAAGGCCTGGGGTCAAGTCCCATTTGTTCCAGAGATGTGTAATAACATCTCTGAATAGTCCCCCCTGCTCCACCACTGTGTAAAAACATCTGACAGGTTGAGTATGGGATATCTTGCGTCAAGCTTTAGATGCTGTTGTTGCTTCGTGCACCTTCCTTGATTCAAAATGCATATGGACCTATAGGGCCTGGAAATATTATGAATGCCTTCCTGAAACTACATCAGCCTTCCTCCCTAAACGATGGAACATCATTGAAAAACTCACTTGTATATCAAGTGAAGGATATGGCCTGGAAAAAAAAATTGCTTTCTGGTGGTGTCAAATAGGCAAGTCAAAGACCCATTCCAGCTTCAACACAGTTTCATTAGGCAAGAGAAATTCCAATTCCTAATTGGAAGGAGATTGTCCTTTCAGTTCGACTGACTGAAGATGTGATACATGAAAGCTCTTTGAGGATTTTAACATCATGTAGCTATGTTGTATTACAGGTGTTACTGCAATTTATTCTAGGGGAGTTAGAGATGAGTCTTTTTTTGGTATACAACCAAGAACTGAGGTTTTCTTTTAATAGTGTAAATTAATCAAACCTATTACAACTTCTTTCTTCCATTTCAGTTTCACCATTCAATACATCTAATTTGTAAACTATCATCTAAGTTACATGGCCTAATGGAACGCTTAATCTACCAATACCCCGGATCACTGCCAGGAAGTAAGATATAATAGCAAGTGTGTTCTGTTCAGCCTTACTTTCCCAGATATTGGGCGTATAAATTGGCATGTTAGTTCATTGGAGAGATAGAGCTCATTTACAAGAGGGTTTCTTGGTTTCAGGTTCGAAAGAAATACTGCAGTTTGAAAACCTTGAAAACCAAATGAAATAAACCCAAAGAAATAATACAACCTATGAATACTTTATGAACCCAAGCTAAAGATCACTATTAACTTGATAAAGATAAAAACACTGCAGATGCTGGAATCGCCAAACATTAAGAGGCAAATGCTTCTTGTAAATAAAGTTTCTTTTATTAAAACTTTTTCAACACAAAACCATTTGAATTCTGAGTTTTACCAGAGAATATGTCTTGTTGTGCACTTTAAGCTTTTTCATTCATATCTAATTTACAATTACAGCAGGATGCACTCCACTTCCCCACCTCATGTACAAAGAAGACCTTGCCAGTCACTTTTATTACAGACTGTAATGTCTAGAAATCCAGCATTAGAGCTGCTAAAGCTCAAAGAATTGTCTGCTGTCCCAGCTGGAGTGTGGTTTGGAGTGGGCGGGGGGGTGGTGGTCACCTTTCTCATCATTACCCGAGTGCTGATTTGTTGGTGTAGGCTCCTCCTCATCATAGAATTCACTCAATTTTCCACCTCTTGGTTTATACAAGAGGTGGGCAATTCATTTTGCCAGTGTCATTAGCTAAGTGGTGAAGATTAAAAATACCTGAGTCCCTCCCACAACAGTCCTTTTGGGCATTACAATTATTGAAGGCAATTTCACTATCTCCTTGCATCCATCTATATGTTACAGTTATGTAGATGTATATAACTGTATATACTGGTCAAAGAAAAAGCTAACCTTTCTGATTTTGTTTTTAATCCAACATTTCTAGTCTCAATGTTCTTTGGGAAGACCTCGTTTCATTGCTCCAATCTGTTAAACCAGCTTGAGCACCATAAAAGTTGCCAAAGCCCACAGTCTCTGGACAATAATATTTCAGCACAGCAAAAGTAAGAATTTATAAGCTTTGATATTTAACAATTTAACAGGAGGTTAATTTCAATAAATGAAAGGTATCATTCAGCTGTATAATAACAATGCTATTGTGACATTTATTTTGATCTGGTATGATCCCAGCTGATAGATCTTAGAATAAAACCTGGCTCAACAGATCTTATATTTTTTTCCAGGTGGTTACTATAGTGATTAGTCACTGAAACATATTCACATGAGACCATAGATGCCCTTTGAAAACAGAACATGAGTTTATTACACAAAGAAGAAAAAAAGTCCAAAAATATATGTAAAAGTTTAGAAATCTCTTAACATAAACTCCTTCCCAAAATTATCTTTTTAAGATACCTAATCTCAATGAAATATCACAGCTACAATAATTTAAAATCTTACTTAACAATCTTTTCAGACCTCCTCCGTGGAATGCTGAGAAAGGTTTATGACGTTTTTCCATGTCCGTTGGCAGGAATCTTTCTCAATATTGATTGACTAAATCTCTTCAGTTTGGACAGCTGAGGCACAACCTGGATGTTTTATGGAATAAGACACTTCTAACGGTGTGACTAGTCCCCCTGAAACCTCTTGAAACCTCTGCTCTAAAGTCAAAAATAAACAAGTACCTCTGGTCTGTTTTCTCTGCCTGTCATAGGCCCAGCAGTATAAACATTTCACCCATTATCTGGTCAGGCACTTAAGTTACATACCTTCTTGGAAACAATGTATTCAGGTCACTGTTCCAAATAATTTTCTCACATTTTGAAAACAGTCCCTCACAGATCTGACCAACATTCATATGTTCTATTTAAAATTCCAAATCCCAATAATAATGAAATATAGTAGACACCTTTTATTAAATGTATTATAAATTTAGTATGTGGAAGGTAAGTCCACATGGTGGCTGCATTGCAATTTTCTGAATTGTTAGATTGATCAGTTAAATTAACTAAACCAAAGAGTCAACTTATTTAATAGAAATGCTTTATTTCAACATACCTTTCCTATTTTGATTCTATTTGCTTACCTTTCTTTGGCATCCCTTTCTTCCCTAAAATCATTGAATACATCACGATCATCCAATAGCTTTCCCACAATTCCTGATTCAAATCCTCCTGAGTTTGTTTGTCATTGTCTATAGCATTAAAATTAAAATCACTTCTCCAGACTTCCTTTGAACAATTTGACAATAATGAGAGACCTATTTGATATTGTCCATTTTGCACAACTATGGACAGTTAAAATGATCTTTATGGTGCTTTCCGTTAAAAATCAGCCATTGTAAGCATTACTTGAATAAAGTTAGGGGCAGCTGTCTTCTTGTCTTACTTCAAATTGCTTTGAAAAACAGCCAATCAAATAGTACAAATTAAATCCTTTGGATGCATATCAGAAAAGGTGTATTCGATCAGTCCACATAAATTATTTCAGTCAATTGATCTAAAACTCCTGGTCAAAATATCAGATCTACATAATAGGTTAAAACAAACTGACCATTGGTGAAAGGCTGAAGCCAGGAAATAACTCAAAAATCAATTCCATACTCCGACTTATGGTCATAGTCATAGAGTCATAGAGATGTACAGCCTGGAAACAGAACAGTTGGTCCAACTTGTCCACGACGACCAGATATCCTAAATGTTCCATTTGCCAGCACTTGGTCCATATTCCTCTGAACCCTTCCTATTCATATACCCATCCAGATCCCTTTTAAATGTTGTAATTGTACCAGCCTCCACCACTTCCTCTGGCAGCTCATTCCATACATGCACTACCCTCTGCATAAAAAAATTGCCCCTTAGGTCCCTCTTAAATCTTGCCTCTTTCACCATAAACCTATGCCTTCTAATTCTGGACTCGACCACCTTAGGGAAAATACCTTGTCTATTTACCCTATCCATGCCCCTCATGATTTTATTAACCTCTATAAGGTCACCCCTCAGCCTCCAATGCTCCAGAGAAAACAGTCCCAACCTATTCAGCCTCTCCCTGTAGCTCAAACCTTCCAACCCTGGCAACATCCTTATAGATTTTTTTCCGAACCCTTTCAAGTTTAACAGTATCCTTCCAATAGGAGGGAGACCAGAACCGCACACAATATTCCAAAAGTGGCCTAGCCAATTTCCTGTATAGCCACAACATGACCTCCCAACCTCTATACTCAATACTCTGACCAATAAAAGAAATCATACCAAATGCCTTGTTCACTGTCCTATCTAAGTTGAAGTATTTATTTATTTCCTTTATTCATATTACAAACATTATCTTGACCAATGTTAATTTAAATTATTGAGAAATGAAGCATTCCAGATAATTGTTTTGAAGATTTAACTAGTTTATTTATATTTATTTTTATTCGGTCTTCCTGACTGGTCATTCAGGATTGGTTGATTTCATTTGTCTTTAGTCATTTTTCATTTAAACTATTCTAGTCACATTTTTCACTTTACATAATGTATCCTCAGTTTGATTTTCTGCTATTTTACATTGACCCCATAAATGCAGAATGATGGCAAAGGAATGATAATGAAAATATATAGGGAAACAATGACATTGTAAGAAGTGTTATACAATTAAAAGTGCATACAGGAGCATTTTTAAGACATAATAGAAAATATAAATGTGTAATCTGGACTGTACATTATAGTCTAATGGGGTGATATTGGCAGGCTTCAAAATTGGACTGAGACACACTGGGTATCTTATAAATGCCCTGCCAAATAATCGACTGTGGTCAGGGTTAAATGTTAGATCTTGTAAACTCAGCATAGATTCATAGAGTCATAGAGACGGACAACATGGAAACAGACAATTCAGTACAATTCGTCCATATCGACCAGATATCCGAAATAAATCTCGCCCCATTTGCCAGCATTTAGCCCATATCCCTCCATATCCTTCCTATTCATATACCCGTCCGGATGCCTTTTAAATGTTGTAATTGTACCAGCCTCCACCACTTCCTATCGGTAAAAACAATGACTGCAGATGCTGGAAACCAGATTCTGGACTAGTGGTGCTGGAAGAGCACAGCAGTTCAGGCAGCATCCAAGTAGCTTCGAAATCGACGAGGGCTTTTGCCTGAAACGTCGATTTCGAAGCTACTTGGATGCTGCCTGAACTGCTGTGCTCTTCCAGCACCACTAATCCAGAATCCACCACTTCCTATGACTGCTCATTCCATACATGCGCGACCCTCTGTATGAAAACATTGCTCCTTAGGTTCATTTTAAATCTTTATCCTCTCACCTTAAATCTATGCCATCTAGTTTTAGACTCTCCTACCCTGGGAAAAGACGTTGGCTGTTCACCCTATCCATGACCCTCATGATTTTATAAACCTCTATAAAAGTCACCCCTCAGCCTCTGATGCTCCAGGGAAAACAACCCCAAGCTTATTCAGCCTCTCCCTATAGCTGAAATCCTCCAACCCTGGCAACATCCTTATAAATATTTTTTGAACATTTTCAAGTTTATCTTTTCTATAGCAGAGAATTTAGAATTGAATGCAGTATTCCAAAAGTGTTCTAACCAATGTCCTGTACTGTCACAGCATGACCTCCCAACTCTTAAACTCAAATCTGGATGTAGGTTTGCTTGCTGAGCTGGGAGGTTCATTTCCAGACATTTCATCACCCTACTAGATAACATCTTCCGTGGGCATCCAGGCGAAGCACTGTTCATGATTCCTGCTTTCTATTTATACGTTTGGGTTTCTTTGGGTTGGTGATGTCATTTCCGGTTGTGATGTCATTTCCTGTTCTTTTTCTCAGGGGGTGGTAGATGGGGTCTAACTCGATGTAGTTGTTGATAGAGTTCTGGTTGAAATGTCATGCCTCTAGGAATTCTTGTGCGTGTCTCTGTTTGGTTTGTCCTAGGATGGATGTGTTGTTCCAGTCAAAGTGGTGTCCTTCCTCATCTGTATGTACTAGCCAATCTCCCCTACATCAAAGACATCTCGGAAATGACTGCCAGACGACTCAGACCCTTTGATGTCAAGGTAGCTCACAAACCCACCAACATACTAAAACAGCAGCTAATCAACTTGAAAGACCCTATACAGACAAGAAGCAAAACGAATGTAACTTCCAAAATACTACATTCGACAAACAGGCAAAAAATTAGCCACCAGGATACATGAACACCAACTAGCCACAAAACGACATGACCCTCTCTCACTAGTATCCTTACATACAGATGAGGAAGGACACCACTTCGACTGGGACAACACATCCATCCTAGGATAAGCCAAACAGAGACATGCATGAGAATTCCGAGAAACATGGCATTTCAACCAGAACTCTATCAACAAACATATCGAGTTAGACCCTATCTACCACCACCTGAGAAAAAGAACAGGAAATGGCATCACCACAGGAAACAATATCACCAGCCCAAAGAAACCCAAACGTATAAATAGAAAGCAGGAATCATGAATAGTGCTTTACCTGGATTCCCACTGAAGATGTTACCTAGTAGGGTGACGAAACGTCTGGAAATGAACCTTCCAGCTCAGCGAGCAAACCTACATCCAGAACCTCAACCTGAGCTACAAATCTTCTCAAAACTCACTAACTCCTATACTCAATGCACTGATCAATAAAGGCAAGCATACCAAATGCCTTGTTCACTATCCTATCTCCTGACAATTCTACTGTCAAGGAACTATGAATCTGAACTCCAAGATTTCTTTGTTTGGCAACACCCACTGGGACCTTACCATTAAACATATACTTCCTGCCCTGATTTGCCTTTCCAAAATGCTACACTTTACATTTATCTAAATTAGTAATATCACCATCTTAAATAATATTAAAATTAGTCAAACACTGGGCATGGAGATCGAGCTTTGTTGGATGAGCATGCTGCCTGTGAAGATCACATATTCTCTTCAATCTTAAAAGATTTCCAGCTCTGTAACACTGAAGGAAAGAATGACTTCAGTCATCTTAATCATTTTCAAATAATCTGGTTACAAAACCTGGGTCAAAGATAATTTAGAGAAGTCCTAATCCATTTCAAGACTCGTCAAACTATGAGTCATTATCAGCAAATGTTTACAAACCTGATACGCCTTAAAAGTAAGCAGAGTAATGAACCTTCTACCCCACTGGAACATAAAAAGATTTAGCAAGGCCTTATGATGAGAGAAACAGTGTTGACATTTTGAGTCCAATGATTCTCCTGAGCAGGGCTGGAAAATGACAGTCATTACAGTAGAAGACCACATGCAAGTTATAGTAAACTAATTAGAAGCAAAATAGTATTCCATTGTCAATGCCACCCTCTACAGTGTGCCTCTGTCAAATTGTCCTATAATTGCCCTGAACTGAGGACATTCCATTCACCCATTGTTGACCATACCTTCAGCCATGTCTGCCCCATTTCATGCTCTTCTTCCCTTACCCCCAATCCCTTCCATCCAGAACAATATAATGGTTTCCCTCATCCTCTCTTACCACATCATCATTTTCCTCACTCAAAAAATCATCCTCTGTCACTTCTGCCAGCTCCATCAGGATGCCACCACCAGACAGATATTACAAGCGCACCAGCATCCTAAACAACTGTTTTCACCATGACACTCTTGCCCACCCCTCTATTACTTCTAAGACAACCACACACCCCACAGTCCAAGGCCCTAAACACACCTTCCAGGTGAGGAGACAATTTATTTGCAATTCTTTCAATCTAGTCTATTGTATTCATTGCTCGCAATGCCATCTCCTCTACATTGGCAAGACTAGATGCAGACTGGGTGACTGCTTTGTGGAACACCTCCGGTCTGTGTGAAAGAATGACCCCTAACCTCCAAGCTGCCTGCATTTGATTAACAGTCAACCTCTTATTTCCAGTGAAGCCCAACTCAAGCTGGAGGAACAGAAACTAATTTTTGTGCTCAGGCATTTTACAATGTTTCAGGGGTCTATATTAAAGTCAACAATTTCAGAGCATCAATACAGTCCTCCATTTTGATGACACTCCCTGACTTCAATATGTTGTTTTGGATATATTTACTCTAATCAAAGCCAACCTATTTTTGATCTCTCACATCTATTATTAAGACATATTTCGCATCTAGATAGCTTTTTTTAATCACCATTAGCACTTACTTTGTTATTCGTTCCTCTCAATCCTCCCACTTTGAGAACAGCATAAAAGTACTATTTTTCCAACCCCCTTCAGTTCTGAAGAAGTCATTGATCTCAAAATATTAACAATGTTTCTGTCTCCATAGATGCTGCCAGATCCCTAAGTTTTTCAAGCACTTTTTGTTCTTATGTTTAATTGTGCTTTCCATGTCCTGTTGACACAATATTCCATTACCAATAAACAAAACATTTATGATATAACATTGTGGAGATAACAAATTATGTTTTCTGATACAAATCTTTATTGACCGATTGCATCGGTAGGGTACACACCAGAAAGAAAGAAATACAATAAAGAATGGCTACGGGAGAGAAGCTAAAATAAAGCATTCATGTTTATCACATCTCTATTAAGTTCAGTATATGCACTGTGGAGTATGTCATGAGAAAGAAACATAGAGTGTTAAGTTATAAGAAATCAACAAATCTGCCTTTTTGGGAAAAAGAATAAGCAGGGACACAAAGATTATTTTAAATTTGAGTATAAATTGAAATGCAAATGTAGCATTTAACTTTAATGCAGAGCCAAGCATTTCCATTACAGCTACAAAACTGGCAACAATCTGATAGGAATGTCCTCCTCTCCACAACAACCAGGACAAATCCAATCCAGCTAACTACTATCCCATAATTCAACTCCCAATCATCAGAAAAATGGTAGAAAGTGTCATCAAAGATGCTGTCAAAATTCACTTACACATCGATAGTCTGCTCTGTTCTCCATAAGGCCTAGATTCAAACAGGGACACAACAACTTAATACCAGAAATAAGGTGTGAGTGACTGTGATTGACATCAAGGCAACTTTTGACCATGTGTCAGTATCATATTGAAGTCAGTGAGATTCAGGGTAAACTCTCCAATGAATGATGTCTTAGCTAGTCAAAAAAGAAAATCGCTGTGTTTGTTGAAGGTCAAACATCTCAGTTCCTAGACATTACTGTCATTACTTCTTCAAGGCAGTGTCCTAGACCTGAATATTTTCAACAGCTTCATCAATAACTTTCCGTCCAACATAAGATCAGAAGTGTGGATTTTCACTTTGCTACTCAGAGTCAAGTTTGATTGGAAACCTCTCAGTTATTTAAATATCAATGCCATGTGCAGCAAAGCCTGAATAACATTCAGTCTTGGACTGATAAGTGACAATTAATATTAGTTAATTTCACCTTTTAAAAAAATTGACTGGAAATTCAAACTACCTCCTTTTGATAATGAAACACATTACCATCATTGAATCTTGCACCATCAACATCCTAGAAATCACCATTGACCAAAAACTTAATTGGCTCAACCAAAATAAATACTATGCTTAAGAGGTGAGTGTTCTGCTTGTGAATGATTCAACTCCTAAGTTCCAAAACCTTTCTGCCAGCTACAAGATACAAATCAAGATTATGATGTGCTGGATTTGTGCAACTCTAAGAATATTCCCGCCCATAATCTGGAGCCAAGTAGCCTATTTAATTGGCATAGCCACCAACTTAAATATTCACTCCACCACCAGATTGTACCATGTAAAACTTAGCGAGGTTCTTCAAAAGCATCTTATAAACTTCTATCCTCCACCACCTTGAAGAACAAGGTCAGCAGATTCACAGGAATACCACTACATGTTCACCTCTAAGTCATTATTCCGACTGGGATCTATATCATCAGTCCTTTATTGTCACTGGGTCAAAACCTTGGAATGACTTGCCAAGTACCACTGTGTGCCGAGTACCTAAACCACAGGGACTTCAGCAGTTCAAGAAGATGGATTAGCACCATCTTCTCAAGGGCAATCAATGCTCACCAACATCCTGTGAATGAAGAAATACACATCGAAATTAAAAATCAAGGATGAATTTTCTTTTTGTTTGCAGTGCTTCAGTGCTGTTCAAATGTCATTGACAATTCTTCAGCGAACACATTTAAATTTCTGGCCTAGAGATTCCTCTCAATCCTGGAGGTGTTTCAAACAATGCTCCCCAAAACATCCCCACTGCTTATATGTGTATAACTATTGGTCCTATGTGATGCGGGTGCAGATTTCATGGATTTAATTCATTTGCGCATCTGAGGAAAATTACATCTGTTTTCTGTAGCTATCTGGATTAAAAACTGGAATTTAAAACATTCTTGTCATTAAGGAGCCTGCATTAAGGAAATATAGCCATATCTCTCTGGCATAATTTTTCTTTAAAAAATTGCTAGATTCTGTATCTGTATCTGTGCACATACTTCTGACTGTCTCAAACTGAGCACATCAGTAGATCTTTGGAAAACCACACCTATCCTCTTCCTGAACAAGGTTACAATCCTCAGAAACAAGAATGTTAATATTATTGGGTACTTCCTCCAGCATGGAGCATGGCTGCATTACCAGAAGATGCAGATCCTTATCAGTCTGATTTTGTGTTCTACGTTCCACTGGCATGGCACTCAGAGGCTTGTCATGCTCTCTTTGAGAGATGACAGAATCTTGCAGCTCCAAATCATGAATAGCTAGTCCTCTTTGCCATTATCTTTGAATACATTCACAGCCTGAGAAGACAATCTTCAGCAAGGTAAGGTAAAAGGCATTAGCATCTTCAGATTAAGAAATCATGTTGGGGAAGTAAATATTTTGACAATGTGAAACTTTACGGTGATGTAAGGATGTTAAGGTAGGTGCTTAACAAGTAACCCAATGCCAACAAGGTACTGCAGACCTCAGCATCTTCCATGGTAGATGGTAATCTGTGGCCTTATTGTCAACGGGACGATAGTTCAAAGTTAAGGAAGCCTCCTCGGTTGACAGCTTTTTAGCAGGTGAAACAATTTTCCTCGCAAAGTAAGAACTAAATAAACAGAAAGGCAGTTAAGGAGCTTGAAGTGAGCAGACTGAAAGAAGTGAAGTAATATGTGAGCATGTGCAGAAGAGGGTTTTGCATCATGTGCTATGTGAACTATGTAGCTACAGGTAAAGCAAGGATGTTAGATGCTCCTTAAAACACAGGATTCATTGCCTGAAGAGGGTGATGAGTGCATTGTTGCACAGAGTCCCTGCCATACTAAGAATGACCCTCTTCTATATCCTAGGAATGAATGAATTGGCAGTCAACCCTGTGGCCACCTCTCTCCAAACGGCATTAAAATAATTCTGGGTGACCATGGACAGCTGCACCCAGAAATCTGTCTGTCCTGTCTTCAATGACCCCCAAAAGGGCCTGGAAGTTTGAACAAGTGAAATAATGCATATGCCACTTCTTACTTGGTGTCATTCCCTGCTGCCTTTTCAGACACAAGTAACCTTTGAATATTTACAGATACATCCCATGCAAACAAATATTGATAGCACATGCAATTAAATAATTTATGATAGAAATTAAAGAACCAAGTTCTGGTGTCACCCTTTTGTACCTTGCTCTACTGAATAACACAGACTGAACAGCGCAAGGTTGCACAGAAGTTATCTGTTGAATCAGCTGCTTATGGTTTTACAGCACCATTTGTGGATATAAAAATACCATGCTCAGAAAACCCCCACAGATCAGTAGTAGAGGTAACACTTGCTTAAAATAAAGGCTTAACCTAACTGATCTCAAGAAAATTCTGCCTCCTGAGATTAGGAGTAATTTACTTCCTGCCACTAGATTGTTAAATGTGCAAAATAGATTTGCAGGTAAAGTTAATTGAGGATTTGTTAATTGACCAAAGCATAATTGTAGCAAACACTGAGGAAGACAGCAGTCAATTTTAAAGCCATGTAAATGGCTGGGTGAAATGGCAGATACATGGAAAATAAAATTTAATGCTGAAAAATGTGAGATAATAGATTTTAGGAAGAAGAATGAGGTGAATCAGATTGTGAATGTATACTTTTATGGAGGATAGCAGAAGAGAGAGACCTAGGATGCTTGGCATTCATATTTAAAGATGGTAGGACAACAAAGTTGCTCTAAAGGCATATGGGTTCAATAGATGCAAACAATGAACAATCTTGCAGAACAGGCTTGTTATTAGAAAATAAATTTCAATATAGCTAGAAAAACACTTGGACTTTCCTAGGAAAAACTAGGAGGCCATATTCCGCTTGGAAAATAAGAATCTAGCTGGAGTATTGTAAATTCACAAATCACAAAAGTTAACAAAGCAGATTAACAAGAGAATGGATAATGTAAGTGAAATGCTGAAATTCATTTCTAAAAGAAGAGAAGCTACATTACATTAAATGGAACATGAGTCAGACCACCCATGGAGTACTATGAACAGTGCAAAAGCATTTAGAAGGTTTATACCAGAATGGAGAGGGAATAACTTTGAGAAAAAAGTTAGAATTCTGTCCAGCTGGGCAACTTGCCTAATCTCTCAATGTTAACAAATACTTTTTTAAAAATTCTAAGATCCTGGCCCACATCTATAACTTTACCGAAAACTAATCAGTCCTTTCTTGGGCCATAATCAATTGGTGTATAGAATTCCACTAAAATCTATCCAATAGGTTTTTAAATATGCAGAGAAACAGAAGTAAAAAGGTAGGCAAGGGTAATCCAAGTTGTATCTTCCTAATTTGTCAGTCTTGAGACTAGGCCTTTGTAAAATCAGAGATTTTGCCTGTGTATGAGAGGTCATGCATATTCAATGTACAAAAACTATAAGTGTAATGACCTCATTTTGAGTTCTATCAATCACATGTCGAGTGGATGAATGATTTTCATTGGACACCAAAAATATGACTTTTAGTTTCTAAACTGGACAGAGTGTAAATAATGTCACATGAATAAAGATTGATACAAAACCATTAGTGGGAAAACTGGACGTTCTGTGGATTGAGGTTTCTGGAACAGGAATTGCTGGATAAGGGAGGTACAACCTCCACTGATATCTCATTCCTAAATGCCCTTCTCACATTCTACTTCCTCCTTATTCCACAATCTCTCACATTTTGAAGTGTATCTATTTTCATGCAAATAGTATCAGGAATAAAGGTGATAAACTAGACCATGGATCAGTACTTGGAACTATGATATTGTAGCCATTACAAAGACTTGGATATCACAGGAACAGGAATGGTTGTTGGATACTCCAGGGTTTAGATGTTTCAAATATAATAGGAGAGGAGGTCAAAAGGTGGAGTAGTGGCATTGCTAGTCAGGGATAGTATCACAACTGCAGAAAAGGAGATTGCCGAGGAGGGTTTGTCTACTGAGTCAGTACAGGTGGAAATCAGAAACAGGAAAGGAGCAGTCACTTTATTGGGAGTTTTCTACAGGCCCCACTATAGCAACAGAGACACAGAGGAGCAGGTTGAGAGGCAGATTTTGGAAAGATACAGAAGTGACAGGGTTGTTGTCATAGATGACTTCAACTTCCCTAATTTTGATTGGAATCTACTCAATTCAAATAGTTTGGATTGAGCAATTTTTATCAGGTGTGTCCGGGAAGGGCTCCTGATACAATATGTAGGTAGGCTGACTTGAGGGGAGGCCATATTGGATTTGGTTCTTGGCAATAAACCATGCCAGGTGTCAGATCCCTCAGTGGGAGAGCATTTCGGTGATAGTGATCACAACTCCCTGAATTTTACTATATTCATGGAGAGGGATATGAGCACATTGCATGGGAATGTAGTTAATTGAGGAATATGGAACTACAATACTATTAGGCAGGACCTGGGGCAACTAAATTGGGACCAGATGTTCTCAGGGAAATCAAGACAGAAATGTGGAGGTTGTTTAGGAAGCACTTGCTGATAGTGCTGGACAGGTTTGTTTCGGTGAGGCAAGGAAAGGATAGTAGGTTGAAAGAATCTTGGGTGACAAGGGATGTGGAACATCTAGTCAAGAAGAAGAATGAACCTTACTTAAGGCTGAGGAGGCAAAGGTTAGACAGGGATTTAGAGAGTTACAGGGTCGTGAGGAAGGAACTGATGAATGGACTTTGGAGCTAGAAGAGTACATAAAACGCTTTACCGAGTAGGATTAAGGAAAACCCTAAGGCATTCTACACTTATGTGAGGAACAAAAGGATGGCCAGAGAGAGGATAGGACCAATCAGGGATAGTGAAGGGAACTTGCTCCTGGTGTTGGAGGAAGTTGGGAAGGTCCTTAATGAATACTTTGCTTCAGTATTCACTACTGATAGGGACCTTGACGTTTCTGAGGACAGCTCAAGACAGACTGAAATGCTAGAACAGGTTGATGTTAGGAAGGAGGATGTGCTGTAAGTTTTGAAAAATGTAAGGACAGATAAAGCCCCAGGGCCAGACGGGCTATTCCTTAGGTTACTACAGGAAGCGAGGGAAGAGATTGCTGTTAAGAAGGCATACGGTGAGTTGGCTTTCACGAGCAGGAGGATTGAGTTTAAGAGCCGTGAGGTTATGCTGCAGCTCCATAAAGCCCTGGTTAGACCACACTTGGAATATTGCATTCAGTTCTGGTCACCTCATTGTAGGAAAGATGTGGAAGCTGTCGAGAGGGTGCAGAGGAGATTTACCAGGATGCTGTCTGGACTGGAGGGCATGTCTTATGAAGGTTGAGGGAGCTCCGACTTTTCCCATGGAGCAAAGAAGGATAAAGGATGACTGGATAGAGGTTTACAAGATGTTGAGAGGCATAGATAGAATGGATAGCCAGTAACTTTTTCCCATGGCAGAAATGTCTATCACAAGGGGGCATGATTTTATGGTAGTTGGAGGAAGGTATGTAAGGGAGTTGTCAGAGGTATGTTCTTTACACAGTGGGTGGTGGGTGCATGAAGTGCACTGTCAACAGTGTTTATAGAGTCAGATACATTAGGAACATATAAGCAATTCTTGGATCGGTGCATGGAAGATAGTACAATGAAGAGTCTGTAGTTTAGTCGAGGGCCTAAGGGCCTGTATTGTGCTGTACTGTTCTGTGTTCTATGGAACTTATAAGCTGTAGAAGCTGTAAACATGCACGTCTTGCTTTGTAGCACCCCTTGCCATAATAATAATCATGTAGCTTTCTCCTTTCATATATTTGAGAACTGCTTAAACAGACAGTGGGAAGGGAAGGAAATAGGTGCAAGAGCAAGGAGGCAGGGACACCATCTCCTGCTTTTACACTCACAGCCACCAGCTCAGTGTACTAACATTTTGTGCCTTTTAAAGGCTAGGTTAGAGGCAGAACCTGCAAAGTGCCAAGACATCAGGCAGGAATGGGCTGCACGCAGGGCATTGCATGAAGATAGTTAGTTAAAAATCACACAACACCAGGTTATTTGGAAGCAGATAGATTTATTTGGAAGCACTAGCTTTTGGAGCACTACTCGTTCATCAGGTGATTGTGGACAAGAAGATTGTAACACACCCATCGAAGAGTACTTCAGTGGTCCGGGACATTCGACCTTGGACCTTTGGGTGGCCATCCTCTAAGGCGGACTTTGCGACAGGCAACAATGAAAAGTGGCCGAGCAGACGCACATAGCCAAGTTCGGTACTCATGGGGATGGCCTCAACCAGGACCTTGGGTTCATGTCACACTACAGGTGACCCCATTGCACTACACACACACACACACACACACACACACAGAAAGATGGACACACACACACACACACTCTCCTACAGACACACATACTCACGCAAACAGTCTCTCAAACACTCACACATACACTCCCACATACATCCTCTCATAGACTTATACCCCTTTACATTCAGACTTTCACACATACACACACTCATACCCCCCCCCCCCCCCCCCCCAAACACACACACACACACACACACAAGTTTGTGGGGTAAATGTGTACTTGCAGAATTAATTTTACTTTGCTCAAAAACTGCATGAATCCATGTAAGATTCTATAAATCCTTTTTTTAGATTAGGATCAGTGTGACCATTGTGGCACAGACAACTTCACACAGGGAAGCTCACACCTTCAATATATTATCTGGGCCAACATGACATCAATTGCTAAAGTTCACTTGAGAATGTAACTTTTTAAAAAAGTTTTGCAATTTACATATGAAAGAAGTGAAACCAACATGGTCATTCTAAAAGATGAGAGACTTAACGAACAATCCAGGTCTTTTTCAATACATAATTTCAGTTACATTATACTGTAAACTTCTGCTATAAATTCTGTGTCTTACGATCTTATTCTCCACAAGACTATAACCTGGTGTTGTGTGATTTTTAACTTTGTACACCTTAGTCCAGCACCGGTGTCATCAAATTATGAAGATAGTGCAAGTGTCCACCTAGTGGAGTGTGCGGTTGCACCTAAATTCTGCTGCAGAGGACCTAGATGAGTTAACTTGTAGAAGAAAGCTGATAGGTATTCTCACTGAACTATTTTATATTCTGACAGGCCATCATAAAACCTGCAGGCAATGTCAAAGATCATTCAGGAGTCTGGCATCAGCTTGATACAGGATTTTGGAACCCAACTTTTCCAGTATTGAAGTGGTAACCAATGCAGTTAGCACATTTGCAGACCTAACTGTGCTAAATTCTGTGATGGTCATGTCCCAGTTTCAATTACAGCACAAGCATAAGTTATTTGACATCTGCAGTGAAGACTCAGATTGAATGGTCAGATTGCTGTCATACATATTTGGCTGAAGTGTTGAAGACTAGTATACCAGAACTAGCCAACCTCCTAGTCAAGTTGTTCTGGTACAACTACAACAATGCCTTCTATTTGGTGTTTTGGAAAATTGTTTGAAACACTAGCGTCCACTTGATAATGTGGAAAATTGCCCAGGTATGTCCCACATACAAAAAAAATCAAATTGAATGTGGCCAAGAATCAGTGTCAACCCATTCTTGATCCTCAAGTGATGGAAGGAGTTGTCAACAGTGCGATCAAACAGCTATTACAAATGAATAAACTATTCACTGATGCTCAGTTTGTGGCCACTCAACTCCTGATGGCATTACGCCATGATTCAAACATGGACAAAAACATCTGAATGCGAGAGATGAGAGTGACTGCCCTTGATTTCAAAGATGTATTTGATCAAGAATGATATCAAGGAGTTCGAACAAAAAAATTGGGTCAGTGGAATCAAGGTTAAAAACCTCCGTTGGTTGGAGTCATAACTAGCACAATGAAGATGCTTATAATCTTTGGAGACTAATCATCTCAGCTCTGAAATGTCCAACAGTCTTCAGTTGTTTCATCAATGACTTTCTCTCGCTCATAAAGCCAGAAGTGCAAAATTTGCTGATGATTGCACAATGTTTAGCATCAATTATGATTCCTTAGATATTGACGCAGACCTTCCCTTGTAAAAAGATATGGAAAAAAATCCAAACTTGGTCTGATAAGGAGAAGTAAAACTCACTCCACACAATTGTCAGGCCATGAAAGTAAAGTTAGATCCTATGGAATCCAGGGAGAGCTTGCCAAATGGTATGAAATTGGCTTGGTGGTAGGAAACAGAGGGTAGTGGTGGAGAGTTGTTTTTTTTGGATTGGAGGCCTGCGACCAGTGGTATTCCACAGGGATATATACTGGGTCCAGTGTTGTTTGTCATTTATATAAACAATTTGGATGAGAATTTAGGAGGCATGGAGGATTGCATAAAATTCTGGTCACCACATGATAGGAAGGTTGTGGAAGCTTTGGAAAGAGTTCAGAGGAGATTTACTAGCATGTTGCCTGGTATGGAGGGAGGGTCTATGATGAAAGGCTGATGAACTTATGGCTGTTTTCATTAGAGAGAAGAAGGTTGAGAGGTGACTTTATTGAGACATATAAGATAATCAGAGGGTTATTTAGGTTGGACAGTGAGAGCCTTTTTCTTCAGATGGTGATGGCTAGCACGAGGGTCATAGCTTTAAATTGAGGGATGTTAGATTTAGTACAAATATCAGAGGTAGTTTCTTTACTCAGAGTAGTAGGGGCATGGAACATCCTGCCTGCAACAGTAGTAGACTCGCCAACTTTAAAAGCATTGAAATGGCCATTGGACAGGCACATGGGTGAGAATGGAATAGAATAAGTTAGATGGGCTTCAGATTGGTTTCACAGCTCAGTGCAACATCAAGGGTTGAAGAGCCTGTACTGTACTGTAATAGTCTATGTTCTATAAGTTTGCCAATTACACCAAAATTGGTGGTACTGTGGGCACAGAAGAAGGTTATCTCAGATTACAAAGGGATTTAGATCAATTGGGCCAATGCACTAAGGGGTGGCAGATGGAGTTTAATTTGGGTACATGTGAAGTATTGCATTTTGATAAAATGTACAAGGGCAGGACTTATACAGTTAATGGTAGGGCCCTGCGTGGTGTTGTCAAACAGAGAGACCTAGAGGTTCACATATATAGATCTTTGAATGTAGTGTCACAGGTAGACAGGGTGGTTAAAAAGGTGTTTGGCAAGCTTGCCTTCATTACTCTGCCCATTAATTATAGGAGTTGGGATATCGTGCTGAGAATGTACAGGACATTGGTGAGGCTACTTTTGGAGTACAGTTCTGGTCACTCGACTGTAGGAAGAACATTATTAAATTGATTTGGTACTGGACTGGGGTGCACACAGTTAAAAATCACACAATACCAGGTTATAGTCCAACAGGTTTATTTGGAAGCAACTACCTGATGAAGGAGCAGAGCTCTGAAAACTAGTGCTTCCAAATAAACCTGTTGGATATAACCTAGTGTTGTGTGATTTTTAGCATTATTAAATTGGAGAGAGTTCAGACAAGATTTATAAGGATGTTGCCGGGAATGGATGGTTTGAGTTATAAGGGGAGGCTGGATAGATTGCAACTTTTTTCACTGGAGCGTGGGAGGTTAAGGGGTGACCTTATAGAGGTTTATAAAATCATGAGGGGCACAGAAAGTTTGCAGCATGGTGGCTCAGTGGTTAGCACTGTTGCCTCATAGTGCCTGAGGCTGGTTCTAGGGCTTGATTCCAATCTTGGGTGACTGTCTGTGTGAAGTTTGCACATTCTCCCCATGCCTGTGTGAGTATCTCCAGGTGCTCCGATTTCCTCCCACAGTCCAAAGATGTGCAGGTCAAGTGGATTGGCTATGCTAAAGTGCCCCACAGTGTCCAGGGTTGCATAGGTTAAATGGATTAGCCGTTGGAAATGGGGGCACAGGGTAGGGGATTGGGCCTGGATGGATTGCTGTTTGCAGGGTTGGTGTGGGCTCAATGGGTTGAATGGCCTGCTTCCCCACTGTAGGGATTCGATGATAAGATGTGTAGCAAACGTCTTTTCCCTCAGGTAGAGGAGTTCAAAACTAGAGAGCATATTTTTAACTTCAGAAGAACAAGATTTAAAAGGGACCCAAGGGCAACTTATTCACAGAGTGTGGTTTGTATGTGGAATGAACAGCCAGCGGAAGTAGTAGATGCAGGTGCAGTTACAACATTTAAAGAGACATTTGCACAAGCAAATGAATAGGAAGGGTTTCGAGGGATATAGGCCAAACACAGGCAAGTGAGACTAGTTTAGTTTGGGAAACTTGGTCAGCATGAATGAGTTGAACCAAAAGATCTGTTTCTGTACTGTATGACTCGATGATATTATGATTCTATTACCCATAAGAGAGAATCTAATTTGTTCCATGATGTTCAATGGCATTACCAATACTGAGTCTCCCAGTAACAACATCCTGGGAGTCACCATCGATCAGAAACTGAACTGAAACAACCATATAAATGTTATGACTACAAGAGCAGGTCCAAGACTAGGAATTCTGTGGTGGGGAATTTATCTCCAGTTTCCCCAGTGCCTATCTACTGTTATACATGTGTATTTAAACAGAGTTCAAGTCCTAACAATTAGTGAGAGCTTTATTTAAGTTGACCACACTCCATCAGGTGCACATTCTACTGTTCACTAGCTCTACATATTCATCAAACCAATTCACACCCAAACAACCATTAATTAAGTATCTATCAGCTGTCCCTCATTCCATTAGGTCTCAAGCATTTCTTCAGACCGTATTGGATGATAACATAGAACATAGAGCAGTACGGCACAGGAACAGGCCTTTGCCCACCATGTCTGTGCCAACCATGATGACATTCTAAACTAATCCCATCTGCCTGAACATGGTCTCTATCTCTCTATTCCCTGCAAGTTCATGTGTCTGTCTAAGTGTCTAAACTTTGCTATTGTCTCTGCTTCCACCACCTACCCAGCAGCACATTCCAAGACCTGCCATCCTGATAGAAGTATATAAAATTATGATAGGCATGGATAGAGAGGATCGTTGGTGTCTATTTCCCAGGGTGGAAATGCCAAATACAAGTGTTCTTGGTTTGAGGTGAGATATCCTCTGTATAATAAAACTTACCTCTTGCATCTCCTTCAAACCTTTCCTATCTCACCTCAAACCAAGAACACTTGTATTTGGCATTTCCACCCTGGGAAATAGACACCAACGATCCTCTCTATCCATGCCTATCATAATTTTATATACTTCTATCAGGTCACCCCACAGTTTCCGATATTCTAGTGAAAACAAGTTTTTCCAACTTCTCCTGAAAGCTAATAGACTCCAATCCAGATAACATCCTAGTAAACCTTTATATCACTCTCTTAAAAGCCTCTACATCCTCCCTGTAGTGTGGTGATCAAAACTGAACACAATATTCCAAATGTGGATTAACTGAACATTATACAGCTACAACATGACTTGCCAACTTTTATACTTGGTGAGCTGACTGATGACAGTAAGTATGCCATAGACTTCCTTTACCATCTTATCCACTTGTGTTGCTACTTTCAAGGAGTTATGGACTTGAGCCCCAAGATCTCTTTGTATTCCAATATTCCTAAGAGTCCTGCTATTTACTGTATACTTTCTTCTTGCATTTGATCTCCTAAAATACATCGTCTCACACTTGTCCAGATTATAATGTCATCTCTCTGCTATTTCTCTGTCCAACTTTCTTACTGATCTATATCCTGCTGAATCATCCTCACTATCCACAACTCCCAACAATTTACTTACTAATCAGGCCACCTATATTTTCATCTAAATCATTTTTACATATTATAAAAACAGAGGTCCCAGTACTGAACCATTGGTCACAGATCTCCAGTCAGAAAAACCAACCCTCCACAATTACTCTCTGTCTTCTATTACCAAGCCAACTCACGTTGGATGCCAAGTGACTTAATCTTCTGGACCAGCCTACCGTGAGAGACTTTGTCAAATGCTAAAGCTCATGTGGACTGCATCCAGTGCACTACCTTCATCAGTTATAACAGATTTTTGACTCTCTTTTAAAAATAAATCAATGCACAATTCTTAAAAGAAAAACAAAATATACAGATTGACAACATATGATATTATATGTTTGTTCTTCAAACATAAATATTCCAAGAGTCTTTTTTCCAATGTATCCAGCAGTTTCTTAGAACTTGCTCCTTTCTTTGTAACACAATCAGATCACAGGCTGCTACTGTCCACTCATTTCAGTTTAGAAATATCTTCTTTTTACAGCATTTGCTTTAAAACTGCAATATCAGTCTTCACACTTTCTCCATATGCACATTTCATTGAGTACATTATGCCAGTTTGACTTATTATCAATCCAGCACTCAATTGGCATCACGACTGAATCCCTTTATAGAATTTCTTGCCATATTTCTGCTAAAAACAACACCATCTCTACTGCCTCACTGAGAGCAAGACTTTCTGTCAATTGTTAATGCTCTTCTGATCTTTTTAGCTTTCCAAACTAAAAGCCAACATTTACCTCTATTGCCCCAAAATAAAATTTATGATTCCTCTGAACTTAAGATCTGAGATTTGCATAACAATATGCTTCAAGATGGCAGCAGATTAGGGTGCTCTGCTCTGCTCACCAATTCCTTTTCTTCCTCTTTTCTGTCATGTTCCCCCCCTCCCCCAACTTTTAATTTCTTAAACTACCCCAAGTGGAGGGAATGGAGAATGGAAGTGAGTCCAAGTCCAGCCAGGCGTGGGCGACGAATTGGAGACTATACCAGAGGCAAGTCCCAGCAGTAAATTGCAGCCGGAGCCCAGAGTGGGAGGCAGTCTGAGTTCAAGCTGGCCTGGAAGCAAGTCTAAGTTGAGTCCTGGAGGCAAGTCCAGGCTAGAGGCCAGCACATAGCAGGCAGAGACTCTGTGATAAGGACTATAATTTAAGTACTTTATAAAGATACTTTTTATTCTTATTCTGGACTATAATTCGAGTACTTTTTGAAACTTTGTAATCCTATGCTAGATCTTTGGTTTTAGTCTTTCAATTCTGTAACAAACACTTAAATTATCTGTACCAAAGTACCCTGTACCTAAGATGGCGCAGAGAGGTGACATTACTAACTTTTCACTGCACTCATTCAAGTGCACGAAACAATAAAAGCTATTCTATTCTATTTCATTCTAACAAACTTCACTAATAAGTAAGTTTCTTACCCCTGGCATCTCCTTTTATTTCACCTGAATACTAAGTTCCACCTTGGACTTGTTCACTACTGTACTCAATTCCAAGAATCTAGACTGCACATGGCCTTGTTTAGGTACCCAAGCCCAACTCACCTGTCCAGTTAGACTTTGCAATGTCTTCAGTTCAGTTTTCACATTACCTCCATTCAGTTTTGGAAGCACTGCATCTTTTTGTGAGGCCTCACTTTGACATTTTCCAAATAAGACTGCTGATCCAAAGTGACACTTGATCCATTCTGCCTGATTCCAATCCAATGTACTTAAAACCCCCAAATATCTGACTTACAATTTTGAATTTTGCTTTTGACCTATTTATGAATCTTCAAGTTCACTGCTACCACCCACGAGAAATCATTTAGGTGCATCATAATGATGACTGAAAGCTGCACATCAAAGGTGCCAGCAAAACATGGCAGGATTTGCTTTTAACTGAGGACAATCTAATTTTAATCAGATAGACTTTAATGAGAAACCATAGAGGGATCTTTAAGGTCATAGTACATATTTATTTAAGTCCCAGAACGTCCCCTCCTACACTTGGTGTCTCTTTTGCAGGGTAAAGAAATATTTCCCTCTTGACCTTGCCTCTCTGCACAGCTGAAAACTTAATATCAATTGAACTGCACTCCCAAGCATTTGTTATTAACAAAACTTTGAACATTTTCAAGATTGCTTTTTCTGCCATGACAGTCATAGAGATGTACAGCATGGAAACAGATCCTTCGGTCCAACCCATCCATGCCGACCAGATATCCCAACTCTATCTAGACCCACCTGCCAGCACCCGGCCCATATCCCTCCAAACCCTTCCTATTCATATACCCATCCAAATACCTCTTAAATGTTGCAATTGTACCAGCCTCCACCACTTCCTCTGGCAGCTCATTCCATACACGTACCACCCTCTTTGTGAAAAAGTTGCCCTTTAAGTCTCTTTTATATCTTTCCCCTCTCACCCTAAACCCATGCCCTCTAGTTCTAGACTCCCTGTCCCCAGGGAAAAGACTTTGCCTATTTACCCTGTCCATGCCCCTCATAATTTTATAAACCTCTATAAGGTCACCCCTCAGGCTCCGACGCTCCTGGGAAAACAGCCCCACCCTGTTCAGCCTCTCCCTGTAGCTCAAATCCTCCAACCCTGGCAACATCCTTGTAAATCTTTTCTGAACCCTTTCAAGTTTCACAGCATCCTTCTGATAGGAAGGAGACCAGAATTGCATGCACTATTCCAACAGTGGCCTAACCAATGTCCTGTACAGCTGCAACATGACCTACTCAATACTCTGACGAATAAAGGAAAGTATACCAAACGCCTTCTTCACTATCCTATCTATCTGCGACTGCACTTTCTAGGAGCAATGAACCTGCACTCCAAGGTCTCTTTGTTCAGCAACACTCCCGAGGACCTTACCATTAAGTGTATAAGTCCTGCTAAGATTTACTTTCCCAAAATGCAGCACCTCGCATTTATCTGAATTAAACTCCATCTGCCACTTCTCAGCTCACTGGCCCATCTGGTTAAGATCCTGTTGAAATCTGAGGTAACTCCCTTCACTGTCCACTATATCTCCAATTTTGGTGTCATCTGCAAACTTACTAACTGTACCTCTTATGCTCCCATCCAAATAATTTATGTAAATTACAAAATGTAGAGGGCCCAGCACTGATCACAGGCCTCCAGTCTGAAAAACAACCCTCCACCACCACCCTCTGTCTTCTACCTTTGAGCCAGTTCTGTATCCAAATGGCTAGTTCTCCCTGTATTCCATGAGATCTAACCTTGTTAATCAGTCTCCCATGGGGAACCCTTGTCGAACGCCTTACTGAAGTCCATATAGATCACATCTACTACTCTGCCCTCATCAATCCTCTTTGTTACTTCTTCAAAAAAACTCAATCAAGTTTGTGAGACATGATTTCCCATGCATAAAGTCAGGTTGACTCTCCCTAATCAGTTCTTGCCTTTCCAAATACATGTACGTCCTGTCCCTCAGGATTCCATCCAAAAACCTGCCCACCACAGAGGTCAGGCTCACTGGTCTATAATTCCCTAGCTTGTCCTTACCACCCTTCTTAAACAGTGGCACGACATTTGTCAACCTCCAGTCTTACGGCACCTCACCTGTGACTATCGATGATACAAATATCTCAGCAAGAGGCCCAGCAATCACTTCTCTAGCTTCCCACAGAGTTCTTGGGTATACCTGATCAGGTCCTGAGGATTTATCCACCTTCACCCGTTTCAAGACATCCAGCACTTCCTCCTCTGTAATCTGGACATTTTGCAAGATGTCACCATCTGTTTCCCTACAGTCTATATCTTCCATATCCTTTTCCACAGTAAATACTGATGCAAAATACTCATTTAGTATCTCCCCCATTTTCTGCGGCTCCACACAAAGGCCACCTTGCTGATCTTTGAGGGGCCCTATTCTATCCCTAGTTACCCTTTTGTCCTTCATCTATTTGTAAAAACCCTTTGGATTCTCCTTAATTCTATTTGCCAAAGCTATCTCATGTCCCCTTTTTGCCCTCCTGATTTCCCTCTTAAGTATACTCCTACTTCCTTTATCCGCTTCTAAGGATTCACTCGATCGATTCTGTCGACACCTTACATATGCTTCCTTCTTTTTCTTAACCAAACCCCCATTTCTTTCAGCATTCGCTATAGCCTTTCCTTTCACCCTAACAGGAATATACTTTCTCTGGATTCTCGTTATCTCATTTCTGAAGGCTTCCCATTTTCCAGTCATTCCTTTACCTGCGAACATCTGCCCCCAATCAGCTTTCGAATGTTCTTGCCTAATACCGTAATCATTGGCCTTTCTCCAATTTAGAACTTCAACTTTTAGGTTGATGAAACTACCGGTGATAAACATCTGGCAAGATGGTGGCAGAGTAAGATGTTTCACCTGGATTTGTTCTGCTCTGCCTGTCCTTCTTTGCCTTTTTTTTAGCGGCATGTAGAGAAGCAGTCGCTGAGTAGTGTGAGGGGAAACTCGACTCCTGGTGTGACGCGAAGGGAAACGAGTCCCAATGCAGCTTAAGAGGAAACCAGAGTCCCAGAGCAGCGCGAGGGGAAGCGAGACCCAGAGGAGCACAAGAAGTAACTCAAATCCCACAGTGGCGTGAGGGGAAATGGGTCCCAGTGCAGCGCGAGGGGAAGGGAGTCCCGGTGCCGTGTGAAGGGAAGCGAATCCTGGAGCAGTGCGAGGGGAAGTGAGTGTGGGTGCAGTCCAAGGGGAAGCAAGTCCCAGAGCAGTGTGAGGGGGAGTGAGTCCTGTTGCAGCGTAACTTACCTTGGTGCAGCTGGGTGCCAGTGCGAAGCAGGCTTGGAACAGAGCGGCACAATTGTTGGAGTGGGACCTGGCGAATGCAGTCAAACCATGTGCTGAGCTGCTGCTATTTGAAATTCCTTACTGCACTGTAATGTCTTCCCTTTAACTATGTTATAGCTATCTTATTTCTAACTTATTCTTTAGATCCTGTAAATAATTCTACTATTTTTCATTTTATTTCTCTTTTGTATCTAAGATTTGTACCTAGCTACTTCTACATAATATGGCGCCATTAAAGGCAGCCATTTTTTAAAAATTCACTCTACTCCTGTACTTCTGTACTGGAGTTACACATGGCAATAAAGGATATTCTATTCCAAGTAATAATATATTTGTTGTCCTTTTTTTAATTCATTCATGGGATGTGGGCATTGCTGACAGCAGCATTTTTATTCCCCATCATTAGTTGCCCTTGAGAAAGTGGTGGTGAGCTTCCTGCTTGAACCACTGCTGTTGACATGTTGTGGCTTTACCCTTGATGCCATTGTGGAGGGAATTCAAGGTTTTTTGACCCATTGACAGTGAAGAAATGGTAATATTTTCCAACTCATGATGGTGAGAAGCTTGGAGGGGAACTTGAAAGTAGTGGTGTTCCCATGTATCTGCTGTCCTTGTCTGTCTAGACGGAAGCAGTTGTTTGATTTGGAAGGTGCTGTCTAAGGAATTTTGATGGATTTCTGCAGTTTATCTTGTTGATAGAACACACTGCTGCTCCTGAGCATCAGTGGTGGAGGCAGTGGATGTTTGTGGTTGTGCTGTCAATCAAGTGGTTGCTTTGTCCTGGATAGTGTCAAGCTGCACCATCTAGGCAGGTGGGAAGTATTCCGTCACACCCCTGACTTATGCCTTATAGATAATAGACAGAGAGTCAGGAGGTGAGTTACCCGCTGCAGTATTCCTAGTCTCTGATCTGCTCTTGTAGCCATTGTATTAATGTGGTGAGTCCAGTTGAATTTCTGGTCAATGGTAATCTCAAGGATGTTGATAGTGGAGGATCTTGTGATGGTCATTGTGGATGGTCATTGCCTGCATTTGTGTAGCACAACTATTACTTGCCACTTGTTAGCCCAAGCTGGATATTGTCCAGATCTTGTTGCATTTAAATTTGGACTGCTTTGGTATCTGAGGAGTTGCTAATGGTGTTATTGTGTAACATCAGTGAGTTGCCCCACATTGGACATTATATGTGGGGAAGATCATTGATGAAGTAGCTGAAGACGGTTGGGCCAAGGACTCTGAGGAACTCCTGCAGAGATGCCCTGGAGTTGAGATGACTGACCATCAACAACCACAACGATCTTCCTATGTGGTGGGTATGATTTCAACCAGTGGAAAGTTTGCCCCCTGATACTCATTGATTCCAGTTTTTCCTGATGCTCCACTCAGTCAAATGCAGCCTTGATGTCAAGGGCTGGCACTCTCACCTCACCTTTGGAATTCAGCTCTTTTGTCCATGTTTGAACCAAGGCTGTAATGAGGTCAGGAGCTGAGACGCCCTGGCAGAATCCATACGAGGCTTCAATGAGCAGGTTATTGCTGAGCAGGTGCTGTTTGATAGCATTGTTGATGATACCTTCATCACTTTACTGGTGACCAAGAGTGGACTGGTGGGATAGTAATTAGCTGGGTTGGATTTGTCCTGCTTTTTTTCTCTACAGGACATGTCTGCAATTTTCACGTTATCAGGAAGTGTACCCAAATGGTGTGGTTCTTATGCTGTACGATAATTATTTTTCTATCTTGAACCAATAATCTTTCTCAACCTTCTCCATTTTTTAAGGCTGGAGAACTAATTGTGGCCCCTTCCCAAGCTACAGGCTGATCATTTATTTCTGATGAAGCTTTAAGATTCTTCTATGAGCTTAACTTACTCCCCATCCCACATTCCTGCATTGTTGACTGAAATGTTTAACCTATTAGAGATAAAGGGGCTAATTGTCTATGTAATTTTAACATAATTTTATGTTTTCTAAGTTTGTACCCTTCCCTTTAATTTTTTTAGTGCAAAGCATTTGTTCCATTAAAGAAAGTGTCCCAGTTTGTAAATTGCAAATTCAGATTTTCCAAATACAACAGTGTTGCCATTTTCCGTATTGAGCTTCAAGTTATTTGATGACATTGGTATCTCACAGGACTTGACATCTGATTAAAATAATAGATTCCAGCTATTTTACAAAGAATGAAGTAACCTTTTCAAAGATTTGAATTCATTATCATTCCCAAATCTGAAAATGGTGGGACTCTCAAATTCCTAACTTTGACCCATTCCTTATTACTCAGAGTCAAAGTAACATTGTAACAGACTATTCGGTACAGTGTAGTCAAGCATTCACTGCTTAACACTGCACAATTGAAAGATTCTGCCACCAACACATGCGTCAATGTGCAGAAATGTCTTTTGACCAATACATCGTGCAGAGAAAAAACAATGTTGAAAGAAGAATCATATTCAATGTTAACTCTGTTTTCCTCTCCATAAATGCTGCCAGACCTTCAGAGTATTTCAAGCACATTTTGTTGATTAGTTGTTTGTCTGCAAAATAATATTGTGTGATTCATATATTACATTTGAAATTTTTATTTTATTTATATTTTTTCTTTTTTTTTAGCGGGACGTCTGACCCCCTGTTCTTTTTTTTCAGAATCCCGGACACTCCTGTTCATTTTTTTTTTCTATTTTTTATTTATCCCCACACTACCATCTAACTGCGGTGGTGCTTATTTTTTCCCCAGCACCCATGGTGTGTATGTGTGCAGGTTGAGACACAGTCAGAGACACAAAGTGCACGAATCTTTATTCAATTTCCACCACCAGGAAGATAGGAAAACACCCGAGTGGCCAGTGACAAGCAGTGCCCTTCACAAAAGGCAATGCTGTGTGATCAAACAGTGAAGGGGAGGGCAGGGATTAAATCAAAATAGAGTTGGAGGGGGAAATAATGCACTCCACTCCCTGCGGCACTCACCTCTCCCTGAACAACTCCAGGGTGTTGGTGGAGACCGCGTGCTCCTTCTCCAAGGACACCTGGGCTCTAACGTAACCGCGGAAGAGGGGCAGGCAGTCGGCCCTAACGACCCCCTACACAGCCCGCTGCCTGGACCTGTTTATGGCCAGTTTGGCCAGGCCCAGGAGCAGACCCACGAGGAGGTCTTCAGACCTGCCCTCCCTCCTCCATACCGGGTACCCGAAGCTCAGGAGCGTGGGACTGAAGTGCAACCAAACGCAGAGGAGGAGGTTTTTAAGAAAATCAAAAAGGGAGTGCAAACGCCCACACCCAATATATACATGGTCCACGGACTCCACAGCGCCACAGAACAAGCAGTTGGGCTGGGAGTCCGTGAACCACCGCAACCTGCGGTTGCAGGGGACCGCTGCGTGCAGCACCCTTTTATTTTATTTATATTAGCAGTATGGCTAAACAGGTATTGGCCAGTATTTACTGCCCATCTCTAATTGCCCTTGAGAAGGTGGAAGTGAGCTACTTTCTGCAGAATAGGAGAACTGTGTTACTTGCCTCCTTCCTCATCCTTTTCCATGGTCACCAAATCAGTGGTGGCAAAACCTGCGTCCTCCATATCACCTACTAAATATCTCCTGATCAAACCAACTAGTATTTTATATTCACATATTCAATGAATATAGATACAGAAGAATGTAAAGGATAGTCAGTAGATGAACTGTAGCATGGGCATAGTTTTGTGGACCTATTGAGTTTGTGTGGAGTCCCGGTAATCTTAGAGTTGGCATAATTGAATTCATTAATAGGCCAATCTAATTCTGATACTGGATTAGTGGTGCTGGAAGAGCACAGCAGTTCAGGCAGCATCCAACGAGCAGCGAAATCAACGTTTCGGGCAAAAGCCCTTCATCAGCACCACTAATCCAGTATTTGATTTTCAGCATCTGCAGTCATTGTTTTTACCTTGTTTTTACCAATCTAATTCTGATGAAGAGTCACCTCGACTTGCAACGGTAGCTTGCTTTCTCTCCGTGGATGCTGCCTGACTCGCTGTGATCTCCATAATTTTTTTTTCTTTTCAGTGCACATTCCAACATCTGCAGTTATTTGCTCCTACAATATAAATGGTGTCTCGGCTTGCTGTGTTACCGCATATTCGAATATAAGCTAATTTCTCCACTCCCGTGAGTCTGCCTGTTAACCCATCCATCACGAATGTTTCGTTAAATTCTAAAAATTGCAACATAAATTGGGAGTAGCAGTTTTAAGTACAGTGGAACCAAAAAAATACTAACTCCTGGTTGTCACCAGGTGTCAGTGTAAGATTCAACAAGAGCAGCAATTTATTGAAAGTTCAGCCGAAAGGGATATACTGCTGGTTAACGGCGAGTGGGGAAACTCTGAGGCACCAGGCGGGAGTATTATTTGTCTCAAACAATTGGGAGGATCCCCATTGCTAAGGGGAGGACTTAGCGGTACATAAATGCGGATACAGTGTAGGCCAACGGTTAGGCAACAATTTTAAGTGAAAAGCCAGTGTATGTGGGTGTAATGGTGAACCATTGATTTTCCTTGTCTGGTTTTGGTGTTGTCACTGCCTCAGAATGTCAAGATGATTGATGCTTCGCGGCAAAAGTAGTCGCCTGGTGCCAGTTACATGTAATCTCTGTTTGTGTGAGGGTTACACATAACTTGTGGGTGGGAAACAAACAGTGAGTTTTCCTCAGAGCTCCCGATCCCGCCCAATGTGCGCACGCCGCGAACGGAGACTACTTTGTTGGTGAGTTCTTCGGAAGATTGGTGGCAGCTGAGGTCTCCTCATAATCACACTTGGAGCCCTGGGGAAAGGACTTGCACAGACCCTGCCGCTGTCTCACACTGGAAGCAACTTCAAGCAAGTCATGTCAAAACAATAACACTGTCCAGTTTTTATTTTAGTTGGGACAATCTGTATATTCCTTCGGTGTATACCGTGTATGAAATATGACCACGGGGTGGAATCCCGGGGTTTTAATTGTAGGGCTCTCTTTTGGGGGTTTCAGACTGATCAGTCGAGGTGTGGCATATCTCCCGATTCCAGAATCTGCCCTGAGGAACACCTGGAAGTGGAGAAACATCTGCACCTCAATGGTTCACAGTGTGGTAACAGGCATCTGGGCTATCCTGTGGTGAGTGTCAAACTCAGTGTTTCTCAGGTTTGAAACACGTTGATTCGTTGTAAATTTAGATACTGAGCGATGACTTAGGTTTCGTTTTGGAAATGGGTGTTCACGGAAATTATTTTTCTTAAGGGTGTCAGTAGGCTATTGTGTAACTTTTTTGGGGGGGGGGGGCATACGCTAAACCTAATTCCGTCAACAAATACGGTGAATTCTAACTCGTCGACCCTCTTTTCAGCTTTTATCTGCAGCCGCGGATGGCTGAGGATCTGATCGGTACACACTCCCCGGCCTCTCACGGTCTCGTAGCCGTTTCCATAGGTGAGTCCTAACTCACGCCGGGATTCAGGGGTCAAGGATTGGAGCAGGGCTTTCTCTTCTTTAACTGATGTCATTTTAAGATCTTATTGTTACACAACTCCGAGTTACGCAGAAGCAGCGGGCATTTGTCATCACATTATACAATTACCCATGTGATTTAACACGCGGAGATATTAACTGGGAGGGGTTTAAGTGTGTATGCTATTGGTTCTTAAAATGAGGAACATAGGAACACTCTGCCAGTCGAGCCAGTATCGCTATTCAATAATATCTTGGTTGACCTGTAATCTAACTCCATATCCCTGCCTTGGGCCCACATTCCCTTGCTTAGTTTTTTTTTGTCTATCTCACATTTAAATTTAACAATTGAATTAACATCAACTAACATTTTGAGAAGAGTTTCAAACCTCCACCACTCTTTACATGTGGAACATCTTTCCTGAGTGGTCTTATTCTTGGATATGTCCTCTGGTCCTAGAATCTTCTGGAAATAGTTTAGTTTAAATTAGGACTTAATATTAGGAGGTAGGGTGTAAGTTTAAAAAAAGGACCTCAAAGGTGGTAATCTCAGGTTTGTTGTCAGTGCCATGTGCTAGAGTGAGTGAAAATAACAGGATATGCCATCGTGAGGGGGAAAGGGAATAGGCAGACAGTGCAGACCCCCGTGGCCTCAATTATCCGAACGACATGGTAGGAAGTGTTGTGTTCAGATAATCAAATGTTTGGATAGTTGAATGTCGGATAACACTGTTTAGCCAAGCACTGGGGCCTTGTGATCTTGTTCAGATAATTTTGAGGTTCCTCTGTATACTGTTTTGGATGCTGTTGGGGTGGGTGACCTACCAGGGGAGAGCCGTAGTAGCCAGGTTTCTGGCACTGAACCTGGCTCAGAAGGGAAGGGAAAGAATAGGAAAGCAATAGTGAAAGGAGATTCAATCATGAGAGGAACAGACAGGAGATTCTGTGGTTGCGAGCAAGACTCCTGGATGGTATGTTGCCTCCCGGGTGCCAGGGTCAGAGATGTCTTGGATCGAGTCTACAGGATTCTTAATGGGGAGGGAGAGCAGCCAGAAGTCGTGGTACACATCGGTACCAATGACATAGGTAGGGAAAGGGAGTAACATAGAACATTACAGCGCAGTACAGGCCCTTTGGCCTTCAACATTGCGCCAATGTGTGAAACCAATCTGAAGCCCATCTAAACTGTACTATTTCATTAGATATGTTTATCCAATGACCATTTAAATGCCCTTAAATTTGGCATGTCTACTACTGTTGTAGGTAGGGTGCTCCTCACCCTTACTACTCTCTGAGTAAAGAACCTCTGTCTGACATCGGTCCAGCACCTATCACCCCTCAATTTAAAGCTATGTTCCCTCATGCTAGCCTTTACCATCCGAGGATAAAGGCTTTCGCTATCCACCCTATCTAGTAAGGCGTTTGACAAGGGTCCCCATGGGAGACTAGTGAGCAAGGTTAGATCTCATGGAATACAGGGAGAACTAGCCATTTTGATACAGAACTGGCTCAAAGGTAGAAGATGGAGGGTGTTGATGGAGGGTTGTTTTTCAGACTGGAGGCCTATTACCAGTGGAGTGCCACAAGGATCGTTGCTGGGTCCTCTACTTTTCGTCATTTATATAAAAGATTTGGATGTGAGCTGAAAAGGTATAGTTAATAAGTTTTCAGATGACACCAAAATTGGAGGTATAGTGGACAGCGAAGAAAGTTACCTCTGATTATAACGGGATCTTGATCAGATCGGCAAATAGACTGAGAAGTGGCAGATGGAGTTTAATTTAGATAAATGCTGCATTTTGGGAAAGCAAATCTTAGCAGGACTTATACACCTAATGATAAGGTCCTCAGGAGTACTGCTGAACAAAGAGACCTTGGAGTGCAGGTTCATAGCTCCTTGAAAGTGGAGTCGCAGGTAGATAGGATAGTGAAGAAGGCATTTGGTATGCTTTCCTTTATTGGTCAGAGTATTGAGTACTCTGGGAGGTCATGCTGCGGCTGTACAGGACATCAGTTCAGCAAATTTTGGAATATTGCATGCAGTTCTGGCCTCCTTCCTATAAGAAGGATGTTATAAAACTTGAAAGGGTTCAGAAAAGATTTACAAGGATGTTGCCAGGGTTGGAGGATTTGAACGATAGGGAGAGGCTGAACAGGGTGGGGCTGTTTTCCCTGGTGCGTCAGAGGCTGAGGGGTGATCTTAGAGAGGTTTATAAAATCATGAAGGGCATGGATTGGATAAATAGACAAAGTCTTTTCCCTGGGGTGGGTGAGTCCAGAACTAGAGGGCATAGGTTTAGTGTGAGAGGGCAGAGATATATAAAATATACCTAAGGGGCAACTTTTTCAGGCAGAGGGTGGTACGTGTATGGAATGAGCTGCCAGAGGATGTGGTGGAGGCTGGTACAATTTCAACATTGCAACATTTGAGAAGCATTTGGATGGATATATGAATAGGAAGGGTTTGGAGGGATATAGGCCAGGTGCTGGCAGGTGGGACTAGATTGAGTTGGGATATCTGGTCAGCATGGACAGGTTGGATGAAGGGTCTGTTTCCATGCTGTACATCCCTGACTCTATGACTAGTTCAAATAGTTTGGATGGAACAGTTTTTGTCAGGTGTGTCCGGGAAGGGCTCCTGAAACAATATGTAGATAGGCTGATTAGAGGGGAGGCCATATTGGATTTGGTGCTTTGCAACAAACCATGCCAGGTGTCAGATCTCTTGTTGGGAGAGCATTTCGATGATAGTGATCACAATTCCCTGACCTTTACTATACTCATGGAGAAGGATATGAGGAGATGACATGGGGAAGTATTTAATTGGGGGAGGGGGAATTACAATGCAATTAGGCAGGAACTGGGGTGCCTAAACTGGGAACAGATGCTCTCAATGAAATGCAAACAGAAATGTGGAGGTTGTTTAGGAAGCACTTGCTAATAGTGCTGGACAGGTTTGTTCCACTGAGGCAAGGAAAGGATGGTAGGTTGAAAGATCCTTGGGTGATAGGGGATGTGGAACATCTAGTCACGAGGAAGAATGAAGCTTACTTAAGGCTGAGGAGGCAAGGGTCAGACAGGACTTTAGAGGGTTATAAGGTAGCCATGAAGGAACTGAAGAATCGACTTAGGACCTAGAAGGGGGCATGAAAAAGCTTTAGTGGGTAAGATTAAGGAAAACCCTAAGGCGTTCTACACTTATGTGAGGAACAAGAGGATGGCTAGAGGTGAGGGTAAGGCTGAACAGGGATAATGGAGGGAACTTGTGACTGGAGTCGGAGGACTTACGGGCAGTCCGTATTGAATACTTTGCTTCAGTATTCACTACTGAGAGGGCCCTTGACGTTTCTGAGGACAGTATGAAACCGATTGATATGCTGGAACAAGTTGATGTTAGAAGGAAGACGTGCTGAAAATTTTGAAAAACGTAAGGGTTGATAAATCCCCTGGCCAGATAGGCTATACCCGAGGTAAGAGCTTACTGCGTCTTTGACAATGATCTTTGCATCCTCACTGTCCACTGGAATAGTGCCAGATGATTGGTGGGTGGCAAATGTTATTCCCTTCAACAAAGGGATTGGAATAACCCTGGGAATTACAAACGAGTCAGTCTTAAGTCAGTGGTAGGCAAAGTATTGCAGAGGATTCTGAGAGACAGAATTTATGATTACTTGGAAAACTATAGTTTGATTAGGAATAATCAGCGTGGCTTTGTGAGGGGCAGGTCATGCCTCACTAACCTTATTGAAGTCTTTGAGGATGTGACAAAACACAATGAAGGTAGAGCAGTGGATGTGATGTACATGGATTTTAGCTTGGTGTTTGATGTAAGGTTCCCCATGGTAGGCTCATTGAGAAAGTAAGGAGGCATGGGATACAGGGAAATCTGGCTGCCTGGATACAGAATTGGTGGACCCATAGAAAACAGAGGGTGGTGGTAAATGGAAAGATTTCAGCCTGGAGTTCGGTGACCAGCGGTGTTCCACAGGGATCAGTTTTGGGACCTCTGCTCTTTGTGATTTTTGTAAGTGACTTGGATGCGGAAGTGGAAAGATAAGTTTGCTGATGACACAAGATTGGTGGATTTGTGGATAGTGTGGAAGGCAGTTTTCGGTTGCAATAGGACATCGATAGGATGCAGGACTGGGCTAATAAGAGGCAGATGGTGTTCAACCTGGAAAAGTGTGATGTCATTCACTTTGGAAGGTCAGATTTGAAAGATTAAAAGCAAAATTCTTGGCAGTGTGGAGGAACAAGTGCACAAACAATAGACAGAAAGATGAGCAGCAAAAAGTGGAAAGTAGAAATGAAAGGGTGAAAAACAAATTTGACCAAAATAAAGCTAAGATAACGAAGAAGGTTAAAAAAGTTAGACTTTGTTCCTTATTATGTGGAGCATTCATAATAAGGTAGATGAATTAGCAGTGCAAATAGATAGAAACTGTTGTTAGTTGTGATTATAGAGACATGGCTGCAGGATGACCAAGGGATATTCATTAAATAGGAAGAACAGACACAAAGGGAAGGAAGTGGAGTAGCATTATTAGTAAAGGAGTGAACCAAAGCAATAGCAAGGAAGACATTGGCTTGGAAAATCATGATGTGGACTCTGTATGAATGGAGATGAGGAATACTAAGGAACAGAAAATGTTAGGAGTTATCTGTCGCCCTCCCATTCCCCAAACATTGGTGGAAACATAAGGAAAGACATTAAACAAAGAATCAGAGTTGCATGGTGATATATTGGGAAGTGTGGATGTAGAAAAGAACCTGTGTCCCCTTGTACACCAGTCAATGAAAGTGCATGTGCAGCAAGCAATTCGCAAGGCAAATGGTAAATTGGCCATCATTGCAAGAGGATTGGAATTCAGATACAGGGATATCTTAGAGCAGTTATACAGGGCCCTGGTCAGACCAAACCTGGAAGATTGCTTCCAGTTTTGGTCTCCCTACACAAGAAAGATTATACTTGCCATAGGGAGCAGTGGTGCAGAGATTAACTAGTGTGATACCGGGGATTGGAGGACTGCCCTATGAGGAGAGATTAGTTGAACTGGGTTTGCATTTCACTACAGATGAGAGGGATTTGATTGAAACGTAAAATTCCAGCAGGGCTGGGCAAACAACATGCTGGGTGGATGTTTGTCCTGTTTGGGGAGTCTAGAACCAGATGCCAGGCTCAGGCTATGGTGTGACCAATCCCCTGACCCCCCCAAACCCCACCCCCATATAAGTCTGAGATGAGAAATCCTTTTTCACTCAGAGTAGTGAACCTGTGAATTTCTCTACCACAGAAGGCTGTGGATGCCACGTCAAAGAATATGTTCAATAAAGAGATAGATTAGTGTTTAGATTATAAAGGCATCAAAGGGTATGAGGAGAAACAAGAAAAATGCCATTGAGATAGAGGATCAGTCATAATAATATTGAATGGTGGAGCAGGCTCAAACGGCTGAATGGTCTACCCTGCTCCTACTTTGTATGTAAAATGTAAGTTTTTGTTCTTAAATAAACCTCTTTATTCCCAGCTAGGGTTTTCAAAATTGTCACATTGCTGAATTGTGTCACAGTGTCAGAACGTACTGTTTACTTTTGAAAGAAATTGAGCAATTCCAAAAATTCCCTGAGTGTAACTCGGATTGGTCACCCACATGACTCATTAAGATGTCATGAAAGTTCATATCTGAATGATTTACTTGTTACATGCCACCTCCCACAGATGTACATGGAATTTCCCGTGCATTTGTACCCAGAGACACATGGAGTCCAGGTGTAATTCAAATCCTAAGGCTAATAGGGTAAATCTTTGGCATAAGTGAGCTACCCACACAGTATAAAATGACAGAAGTTGACAATCTTTTACAAATGCCTGATGATCCTTTTGAGCAATATATTTCTGCCTCTAATATTGTCCCAAGTTAAGAGCTTTATACACAGGGTAGGGTGTAACCAGAACTCTGATCTCTTATTCCCATTTTCCCTGTGATTGCAATTAAAATGTAAACTGTCGGCAGAGTGCATGGGAGGCACTTACAATAACACACTGGGAATGTTCTCCAGTGGTGAAACCCACCATCCACTATAAGTGGGCTATGAAAAAGTCACCTGCTTAAACAGAAAGGCTCTCTATTATGACAAAACCCTTCCTGTTAAACTCTGTTGCCATTAACAGAAATCTTGAGAGCACAACGTTGATTACAGGTCTTTTTAAAAATGAAATTTTGATCAAATGTTCACACTACATTTGTTTCACTTTTACTTATGTGTGCATCATCAGAACTTTTTTGATCAAAGAATTAAACATATTGGCACACATCATGATTGACACATGGTGATGGTTAGAGGTGAGGTGGGACATATCCTTTCTTGTGGAAAAGTAGCACTCAAGAAGCTTGTCACAATCCAGGATGTGGTGATTAGCATAGTCTCCACCATTGGACCCACAGTAGTAGCAGTGTGTACCATCTCAAAGATGTACTGCAAAAATTCACTAAGAGTTCTACCATTACTATCTGGAAAGACATGGGCAGCAGATATATGGGAACCCCACCCAAAATCCCCTCCAAGTCACCCACCATTCTGACCTGGAAGTATATCCCTGTTCCATCAGTGTCACTGGGACAAAATCCTGGGATATCCCTGAACAAGATTATGCGTCTGCCTACACCAAATGGACCGTAGCAGTTCAAAAAGGCTTCTCTCCACCACCTTCTCGAAGGCAAGCAGGGAATAGACAATAAATTCTTGCAAGTTTGTGCACTTGATTTGCTAGCTTTGATTTTCATAAATTTGATTTTTAATAGACCTCTTCACTCTCAGCTAAGGTTTTCAAATTTCTTATGCTAAATAGTATCGTGATTCAGAATGTTCTGGAATAAAAACAAATTACTGCTGGAAACTGAATTTAAAAAAACACAGAATATGCTGAAAAATTTAGCAAATAGGTCTGACAGCATTTATGCAGAAAGGAGTAATATATGGAGGTCCAATATGACTTTTCTTTAGGTCTGTTCTGAATAAGAGTCATCTTGGACTTGGTGTTAATTCTGTTTCTATCACTGCTTTGCTGGCGAAGTTTAACACCACTTTTTACTTGTATCAGAACATTTGGTCTTTTTTTGTTTGAAGAATTGCAATTCCAAAATTTCCAGAATGCAGTGAGGATTGACTATCCATGTTGTATTGCTTTTTCTTGTTCAGTTTTTAATGAGTGTTCAGTTATTGTCCAATATTGCTGTACCTGCAACTCTTTGGGAAATAATTGGATTTGCAGGCTGAGTTGCAGCTCCAATGGATGCATTTTAAAAGAGTGTCTGAGATTAGTGAGGATATTGGAAATGCAGGTAAACTCAGCATTCTAAGACCCGCACACACATTTGCACAGTACTGACCCTGCCCTTTAGGGAACTTACTTTCTTTCCTTGATTCTCTGTAACTACAATCCCTCCCCCACCTACCACACTCAGGACACCACACCCTCCCTATTTTGCTTGTCGCAACCAGTGTGCTGTCCAGATCCCTCCCTCTTCCATTTTTCCTGTCGCACATTCCATATACACCCCAGCCACTAGACGTCATGCAAATTTTCATTTACCTGCTCCCCACTCTTGTGCTGTGGAGTTAAATAAACTTTGAAAAACAGTCATCCAACATTTTCTTTGAACTTTTTTAGCTTCTCATTCATAATATGGCAATCTGGAAACTGTATCAGTGGCCGAATTATTAATGGCCGAACTCTGAAAATTAATAAGATATTTAGCTCTGTAGGCAATGTTGACACAGTTGCAGAGGAGAGTGGTGATTCAGGTCTCTATTATCTTGAAGTAAGTCATTCTTTGTGGTTTTTCAATATCTGTGTTTATTTACACACGATTGAGAAATCAGAAATAGATAAAAGCTTCTCATATTGATATTTTGAATCTGCTTCTGTTTTGTGGGAAATTGCTACACATACTGGAACCTGTACTGAAAACCCAAGAATTGCTGGAAATCAGAGCTGATGAAGAGTCATCCAGACTTGAACTGCTAGCTTGCGCTCTTTCCCTGGATGCTGTCTGACCTGCTGTAATTTCCAACACTTTTTGGTTTTCACTTCTGCATACATTGTCAGTTTCTGGGCTCTTCAGCTTTCACCTGGAGGCAGGCACATCATACTGCCAAGATTGAATATGGTAGGCCGGAGCCTCCTGAATGGAGGTAGGCTTGTGTATTTGAGCCTTGCCTGATCGGCACTTTCCGTTCCTTCATGAAAATTCAGCCCAAAGTCCTCAGTCACATGAAAAGTCAGCGAATCTGGGGCTGTTCCAGACGGTGGAAAGGATATTTGTTAGAGGCTTAAAATCAAATGTATTCTAAGAAAGTTGATTAAAAACTGTTCCTTTTAGCAGAAGAGTTAAGAACCAAAGAATTCCAACATAAGGTGCATGGCAAGAGAACCAACAGTAGCACTTCTCGAGGCATGAGTTGTTAAGTTGTGGAGTGTATTGCCTGCAAGTGTAATAATGACAAATTGAAGAGGAATTTCCACAGAGAAGGCTCATGAGAATGTGGAACTAGTTAAATTACTCTTGCAGAAAGCTGGCATGGACACACCAGACCAAATGGCTTCCTGTACTTTGACCATCTTGTGATTCTATAAATGTTGGGGTATGATTATGAAGTTTGCTGATGATTCATTTGATCATGAGGAATAAAATTGGACACTGCAGGAAGATACAAATGGATTGATCAGATTGGCCGAAAATGGCAAATGGATTTCTATCCAGAGAAATGTGGGGTAATTCAACTGGAAAGAACAGATAAGGCAAAGAAAATCATTATAAATAGGATAGTGAGAGGTGTAGAAAAATAGAGAAACCTTGATGTATGACCGTTGAAGTTGTCTTGGTGAGATATTGCAGCGTATCTTGTAGATGGTGTACATTGCTACCACTATGCACTGGTGGTGCACGGAATAAATGTTTAAGATAATGCAAGGGGCAGTTGTCAAGTGGTCTGCTTTGACCTGGATGATGCTGAGTGTTGTTGGAACCTTGTTCATCTCAGTAATTGTAGGTCTTTCATCACCTTTACTAAGGAGACTGGAGGGATACTAATGAACCAAGTTGAATTGTCATCAAACTGGAACAGCTTGTAAAGGGGTACAACTAATTCTCTACAAGTCTTCAGTATATTTGTCAGGGTCCATATCCTTTACAGTGCTCAGTGCTTCAGCCATTTCTTTATACCATCAAGTGAATAAAAGTAGTTGAAGCCCTGGCATGTCTGATTCTGGGGCCCTTGGGAGAACGCCAAGATGGATCATCCATTAAGCACATTTGAATATGGCTAAAACATTCAGTTAAAAATAGAATGTTTCATTGCACAGTCTCAAGCTCAGTAGATTAGGGAACCTAGTAAATTTGGCTTCAATCCAATGCAAAAATGATGGAATTATTGGCTGAACCTTTCAACAGAAGGAAGTAGGTTGGAGCCTCAGATGCCACTGAAATTTATAACATTTGAAACCTCTGTGTGCAGCACCACATAATTGTCCCCAGATGTTTCAGTTGAAATTGGCACAATTATTTAGCTCTTTAAAGACTTATTTTTAAATGTTCATTTTCTATTCCGGTATTTATCCAGTATCTTGTAAGTTTCAAAACTTTCATAATTTCAAATATTTTATTCCTGTGTGCGGTTGAGTTCTCAGCGTGTGGTATAAACTGGATTTGCTGTTTCACTCCAGAATTGGAGTTTCCGAAAGGATTTGTGGAGTGGCATAAATTTTGACCTTGATGACCCCTCCCACTGTTATGGAAGAATTAATGGGGATGATAGCATTGTATTTTTGAAAAACTTTTTTGCTAACAGATATAGACTTAAGGATGACAATGTTTTGATTCAACTGTACCAACTGAAACTGATATGTTTTAGTTTGAGCAACTTTAAGTTAAGGCCTTTCTTCCTTCAAGACTCCAGATAGTCCAGGCTGTCAATATTATAATTAATGCAGTCCTGCCCTGGGTTGAAATACAAATAATTTAATTCTGTTCCATTTTCACCAAATTCCCACGTGACTGGTAAGCCTATATTCTTTCCTTTTCTCTCTGCCATTTTTATTTGCACAATCCCCATCCACATCTGCATATTTCAGCTCAGGCTGTGGTGTACGATCTGCTGGAGAAGTGCTATTTTGGCACTTTGCCACTGCCAGTCAAAATTGAATACATGTTTTTAGAAAACCTCATTATTACTTTCTGATTAACAACAGTGTAGTCAATTTGCTAACGAGAGGGGAAGCAACTTCTGCGGTGGGCGGAGACTCTTGGTATCAGCTGCTTGTTTTACACACTCTATCCAATTTGTCTTTGCATCAAATTTATGCAAGTGTGAGTAAATGGGCTTAAAACATTTAGTCATCTATTAATAACCTGCATTTTTAGCAATTAGCACAATAATTGTGAAGTAACTTTATTAAACAATTTCAACGTTACATTTTACGTTCTAATTTTTATTTTTTTTTAGATTAGATTAATTACAGTGTGGAAACAGGCCCTTCGGCCGAACAAGTCCACACCGACCCAGCGAAGCACAACCCACCCAGACCCATTGCCCTATTTTTATCCCTTCACCTAACACTACGGGCAATTTAGCATGGCCAATTCACCAATTCACCATTTTTGGACTGTGGGAGGAAACCGGAGAACCCAGAGGAAACCCACGCAGACATTGGGAGAATGTGCAAACTCCACATCGTCAGTCACCTGAGGCGGGAATTGAACTGGCACTGTGAGGCAGCAGTGCTAACCACTTTGCCGCGGTGACGGGTCTCTTATAATGTCGTGAAGACTTACTATACTTATAGCAGGAAGAAGGACATTATAATTATGATAAAAAAGCTTTGCACATTGGCTGGCCCAAAAGATTTGGTTTGAAACTCTGGGGATGCTGAGACAGATAAAACAGGGTTCGGAGGTGGAGAAGAACAGAGTGCTGGTCTGGGTGTTTTACTTGCAAATTGGGTAGGCAGCTAGCCAGCACATTAGTTAAACCAGGAATTGACTTTGACTCAAAAACTGACATAAATGTACAGTTTCCCACAATACAGCACGGCAGGCATCAACTTGACAAACTGCCTGCCATTTAATAAAAACATTCTGGAGCAATTAAGTTTGTTTAACAAGCTCATTGACCCAAATAATTCACTGCCTATCCCATAATGGGGTGAAAATGCATGAAGTAAGGACATGTATTTTTTTAAGATTAGATTACTTACATTGTGGAAACAGGCCCTTTGGCCCAACAATTCCACACCAACCCTCCAAAGAGCAACCCATTCCCCTACATTTACCCCTTCACCTAACTCTATGGGCAATTTAGTATGGCCAGTTCACCTACACATTTTTGGACTGTGGGAGGAAACTGGAGGAAACCCACGCAGACACTGGGAGAATGTGCAAACTCCACACAGACAGTCGCCTGAGGCAGGAATTGAACCCGGGTCTCTGGCGCTGTGAGACAGCAGTGCTAACTAATGTGCCACTGTGTGGCCCACTTGTGAGTGTGCTTTGCACTATAAACCCCGATTTGATACCCATCCTTGGTGATCATCATGCCTGGCTTTCCAAATCCCATCCCCTTGCTGCTTTCCCCATGGTGCCCAATCTCTTCCCACCACAATAACTTATGAGTTAACTGTGTCCAGGCACCATTGATGTTCTCCTTGGGCAGTTTGCAGTGCTAGCAGCACCCATGACTGAGTTCTAGTGCTGCTGGGATGCTGGTGTTATTTGCAAATCAGATTTTATTAGATTCCTAACAATACTCTACCCCATAAAATTCACTGCCATGTGTGGAATCTGGATGGCATGTAACACCATGTGGGCGGCACGGTGGCACAGTGGTTAGCACTGCTGCCTCACAGCGCCAGAGACCTGGGTTCAATTCCTGCATCAGGCGACTGACTGTGTGGAGTTTGCACGTTCTCCCCGTGTCTGCGTGGGTTTCCTCTGGGTGCTCTGGTTTCCTCCTACAGTCCAAAGATGTCCAGGTCAGGTGAATTGGCCATGCTAAATTGCCCGTAGTGTTAGGTAAGGGGTAGATGTAGGGGTATGGGTGGGTTGCGCTTCGGTGGGGCGGTGTGGACTTGTTGGGCCGAAGGGCCTGTTTCCACACTGTAAGTAATCTAATCTAATCTAAAAAAACAGCATTTACTGTTGGGCAGCTTGTAACTACACCATGTCAAATAAATGGGAATTTTCTCTTTTAAAAGGTGGTCACAAGAGGGATAACAAGTCCTGATAAATGGCAGTGAACCTTTTAAAATTGCTGTCAAACATCTACATAGAAGTTGCAGAGGTTGATCAGCTAAATGTAAAAATGTTATGGCCCTATTTTGAACAACAAAATACAACTAGATTAATATTTGAACTTTACCACAAATATTCAAAGAAATAATGAGCAGTTTCAGAATAAAACAATTTATGTCTTCAGTTTATCATTCACAATTATGAAAAGCATTAGAAAGATGACATCAGACTTTAAAGAATATGATTCGATGTTATTGTCAAGAATGTCCTTGTCATTGGTTTGAAGGAGTCCCCTTGTTAGTGTTTACCATTAGCAATCCCTATGTCAAGTTTCAGAGAAGAGCTGACTAAAATGAGAGACTTGGCCACAAAGCGTGTGAAAAGAGCACAACAAACAATGAATACCAGAGGAGATTTTTTAAAAGCCAAAGCAATTAATTTTGTGAGCAGAGTCAAGATGTTCGTCTTGTTCCCTGTCCCTGTGGAAGTATTAAAAGTGAGATTCACGGGACCATATTCAATCAAAAAGAGAATTAATTATGTTGAATTACACTGTGAACAATATTCCTGCTAAGCTACAAGGCTGCACAGCAATTCAAGAGTCCCTGCACTGAGATCAATGCACCAACACCATCCACAGCATTGATTTTATAGCTCCTGAAGTTGCTGCTATGCACAGACCTCGGGGATCCATGCAGATGAAAACAAAGTTAACAAGGACATTGGTAGTGAGTACCCTGAACAGGAGAAAATATCAGAAACTATATTATCATCAAAATGTTAAAAAGATACTTTGATAAGTCAGGGTGGAAGTATATTTGCAGTGGTGAAAGAAATAACGACTGAAATAAAAATGACAATAATTTGAAAATGAATAAGATTTGTTAACCAAAATTGCTAAAACAAATTTTATGGTCTGTCAAGCTAGAATTCATTCTGGAAAATATGGTGATTGTTCTAATCAATATTTTCAATGATTTATTATACATCTCTGGAGCAGGTAGATTTTGAATTCAGGCCTCCATGCTTCGAAATAGGGACACTACCACAGTGTCACAAAAGCTGTTTTCACTCTAGAAATTGACTTATCAAATATTACCATCAGCTGTAACCATAAGAAATAATTAATTAACATTACATATCTAGTTTCTACCATGACTGATTATAAATGTAATCAGTTTGCTGTGTAATAGTGCCTTTTGTAATAGTGTTATTCATAACATCTAATATTACGGCTGTATATGTGTTGACTTTAGAGATCTCTTTTAGCCATTCAAAAATTCTTCTATCGTATTGATCAAGTTTCACATTGTATTCCTCTTGAAAGTGGCAAATCTGAAAATTATCTTGATATTTCCAATATGTCATAGAGTCATGGAGATGTACAGCATGGAAACAGACCCTTCAGTCCAACCCGTCCATGCCGACCAGATACCTCAACCCAATCTAGTCCCACCTGTCCCGGCCCATATCCCTCCAAACCCTTCCTATTCATATACCCATCCAAATGCCTCTTAAATGTTGCAATTGTACCAGCTTCCACCGCTTCCTCTGGCAGCTCATTCCATACATGTACCACCCTCTGTGTGAAAAAGTTGCCCCTTAGGTCTCTTTTACATCTTTTCTTTCTCACCCTAAACCTATACCCTCTAGTTCTGGACTCGCTGACCCCAGGGAAAAGATTTTGTCTATTTATCCTATCCATGCTCCTCATAATTTTGTAAACCTCTATAAGGTCACCCCTCAACCTCTGACGCTCCAGGGAAAACAGCCCCAGCCTGTACAACCTCTCCCTGTAGCTCAAATCCTCCAACCCTGGCAACATCCTTGTAAATTTTTTTTAACCCTTTCAAGTTTCACAACATCTTTCCGACAGGGAGGAGACCAGCGTTGCACACAATATTCCAACAGTGGCCGAACCAATGTTCTGTACAGTCGTAACATGTCCTCCCAACTCCTGTACTCAATACTTTGACCAATAAAAGAAAGCATACCAAACACCACCTTCACTATCCTATCTACCTGCGACTCCACTTTCAAAGAGCCAAGAACCTACACTCCCTAGGACCTTACCATTAAGTGTATAAGTCCTGCTAAGATTTGCTTTCCCAAAATGCAGCACCTCGCATTTATCTGTATTAAACTCCATCTGCCACTTCTCAGCCCATTGGCCCATCTGGTCAAGATCCTGTTGTAATCTGAGGTAACCTTCTTCGCTGTCCCCTACACCTCCAATTTTGGTGTCATTTGCAAACTTACTAACTGTACCTCTTATGCTCTCAGCCAAATTGTTTACATAAATGACAAAACGTAGTGGACCCAGCACCGATACTTGTGGCACTCCACTGGTCACAAGCCTCCAGTCTGAAAAACAACCCTCCACCACCACCCTCTGTCTTCTACCATTGAGCCACTTCTGTATCCAAATGGCTAGTTCTCCCTGTATTCCATGAGATCTAACCTTGCTAACCAGTCTCCCATGGGGAACCTTGTCAAACCCCTTATTGAAGTCCATATAGATTACATCTACCGTTCTGCCCTCATCAATCCTCTTTGTTACTTCAAAAAACTCGATTGAGTTTGTGAGACATGATTTCCCATGCACAAAGCCATGTTGACTATCCTTAATAAGTTCTTGCCTTTCCAAATAGCAGTGGATGTATTCAGCTCCTTTTATCGATTGACTTCATTTGGTGTTTTCACCTTGAAAATTGAGTATGATGATAAGATTAATTTTATATATTTAATTTCCAATATTTTCATATTCTGAGTTTGTGGCATTTATTTATTCTTGGCTTGCAGGTTATTTCATTCATGATTTTATAGACATGCTGTTGAACCAGAAATTTCAACATTCCTGGGAACTGCTTTTTCACCATGCTGTGGTAAGTATTTCTAAATAACTTGTCGCTTTTAATAAGCTCAGTTCTCATTAGTCTCAGATCTTGCACATGACAATCTGCTTTCTGCCCAGGTCCTTTCATCATTGTAACTTGGGTAGTATTGTCTGTCCTTAATTAGTCCATAACCCAAATCAGCAAGCAACGTTTTAACCAATATACATACTGATAATCCATTACATTGCATATGATGTTAACTTCTGAAGTACCTTCATATAGTAGAGTGAATATTTCCAAATTTCCTGCAAAAAGCAGTTCAGCTGTTTTTTTGACTACTGTTTAATGTGTTAAGGAAGGCAAGATGGAGAAACTGCAAAATTACTATTCCAGTCAACTCTCAGTGGTAGAAAAGTTATTGAATTTATATTTAACGATGGAATGACTGAACACTTGGAAGAACATGAACTTCTTAAAGTGAGACAACCTGGATTTCTAAAGAGGAAGCCATATCTGTTAACCAAATAGAGCTTATTGAGGATATAAGTGGTAGGCAGGAAATTGTCAAGGAAAATGATAAATATGGAATTTCAGTAGACATTCATTGTGGTTCCATATTAGCTAAAATTTCTGTTAGAAACAATGTTGGAAACTTGGGTCAGGCACCATCTGTGGAACAAGAAACAGAGTTGTTATTTCAAATGGCTCTTTTTCAGAACTGAAATGGACTGGAAAAGTGTTTTTTTATGCTGTTGACAGAAGAGAGATGAGGAACGAGTAGAACAGATTGGGATGGTGTTCAGAGCAAAACAAAAGCAGTGCTAATGGCGGTGAAATAGTGATGTGTGAAGAAAGTCTTTGGGCCCACTTTTCTGACTCTGTCTGTGATTTATTTGCTTCAGCTATTCCATGAAAGGCTACTTACATCACAGCAGTAAATATCGTGGTAATGTATGCCTACAGTAAGAGTTATTTAATTGAATATTTTGTAATTTTTAAAAGAATTTACAGGCTGTGGAGAAAGAAGCTTTTTCTGCTGGATGGGGGTGTCTTGGACAAAGGTTCATATTCATTAAATCAGAGCCAGGTCACTGAGAAGTTGGAAATAGTCACACACAGGATAGATGTATGGATTTCCCTTCCTCAAAAACATTCACTCATCTCTCAGTTAATTGTGGCTATTTGCTGGACAAGGGCATAAAAGGATGTGGAACCAGGGCAAATAGCTGGATCAGCCGCAGAGTAGTTAAATGACAGAATAGACTTGATGGGCTGAAGGGCTTACTTTTGTGTATGCACAACAAAAGCACATTTCCATGCCTATTTTGCTCTTTATTGCTGGAAATTTCACAGTGATGGCTGCTCAGTGCAAAACTGAAAAAAGGCAGTGCCCAATTTTGTTTTTATTTTTCTTTCATTCTTGTTTCTCTGGTGTCCCTACTGTTGCCTTCTGTTTTTCAATTAAACAGAGTACGAGACTTCAATAAGCAAGTGAATAAGATCTTTTGTTTTGCGCTATAAAATCGCTAAAGTTTTTATAATCTGAAGTTGGCTCACAGAGGTTACCTTGGAATGAAAAGAGAAGCTTAACTAATAATATAGCTCCATAAACATTTGAAGTTAATTTGCACTGCCATCTTGTGAATTTATTGCTAAAGTCACATTGCATAAGAATTTTTTTATGAATGTACATAAAATGTTTATTCTTCATATTGCTTGTAAACTGCTGTGTGTCCCTTGTAAAGGTTTTATTAGAGAATGATGTGCTGTAAGCCTGAAGTTGAACTGGAGCACTTGATTGGCACTTCACATAATAACATTACTTTTTCCAACTTGGCTATTATGAGGAGCACCTCTTTTACTTTGACTCTTAAAAATAGAGCGTAAGAATTCTCAAATGAGCATTCATTGAGAATGCTGCCTTAGATCTCTGGCTGATCATTAATAGAGAAGTCTGAAGTAATTGAAAATTGTATTTATTTTAATATTTAAAACTAAACATAAAATATTGATTGTATGATAAAAGTACTTGAAATAAACTGCATTTTTTGGATGATAGCAACAAATAACTCTCAAAGAAATCGTTTGAACTTTTTGTTTGAAAACCTCACCTATTTTCATCTGACTTTTCAAGTGATAGAGCAATACAGATAACGCATAATAAGAGTTCATTTTTGGACCTTAATGTAATTGGTTGTACTTAAAACATCAAAGTACACATACCCTTTTGACCTTGAGATCTTTGATAGAAGGAAAGGTATGGTCTGATGAAACATCCATTCCTAAAACAACATGAGCTAACTTCTTATTGCACTTGCTCTGTTTTTGTTGCTGTTTTTAATATCTTTTTTTGTTTCAGACTTCCAATTTTTAATTGTTTTATTTGTCGATTTAGTTTAGAAGTGACTGTGTATCTGAGACTTGCTATTGTATGAATGAGAAAGAGAAGGCTCACAGGAAAAATAAATGTTTCAAACAACAAACGAACAATGGGTTGTGAAAATCAGAGTGGTTGCTGGTGTATAGTTTGGATTTGAGTTCTGAACATAGAAGCAATTTTCAAATAAGGGATTGGAAGTATTTGAAATTCTAAATGATCAAAATGTTGAAATTATGTCCTTAGCTATCTGTCCTCTCAACTAATGTTTGGTTGCTTGCTACAGAAAGACAAGGTTGGGAAATATGACAGTACTTCCATAGATTGGAGGTTTAGGAGTGCACCAGCGATTTGGAACACAAAGAGTCGTCATCTATTCAGACCCTTGAAATTGTTCAGCCCTTATTAAATTGTGGCTGATCTGTACCACAAAACCTTGCCCTTTCTCTGTATCTCTTGACACCCAACTCAAGATGAGTTCCAGATTTCCATAATCCTCTTGTGTGAAAACATGCTTCCCAGTTTCACTTTGAAAGACCTTCGGCAGACTAAGAGTACAGAGAAAAAGAGAGTTAATGTTTTTCTTAAATAGAAGTCTTTGGACTCAAAACATTAACTGTGTCTCTTGCCACAATTGCTGTAAGACCTCCAGAGTTTCTCCAGCATTCTCTGTTTTTTTTTACACATTTCAGCATCGACAGTATTTTGCTTTTACAAGAGTACACCACACCATTTGAAAGCAGTTTCAGGGAATCCTGAGGAGGAAATGGGGATCGTAAGTGTATGAGGTGTGTAAGATGACTGAAGGCAGTACTTTAAGGAAATGATGAATTGGAAGTGAAACCATTGGGGATATAAGATTAAATCACATGGCCAGTCCTTGAGGATTGCTCTGGTGACTGTTGTGAGAATGGCTGTTTAAGTCAGTATCTAAGCAACATTTAAGTGAATATCTAGGTAACCTTCTCTAATCAGTGTCACAGGTGAAATATTCCATTTGTCAACTAACCAAGTGGTCTTTTCTTTTCCTGATTTGGAAATGCCAGTGTTGGACTGGGGTGTACAAAGTTAAAAATCACACAACACCAGGTTATAGTCCAATAGGTTTAATTGGGAGCACACTAAGTTTTGGAGCGGTGCTCCTTCATCAGGTGAAAGGATCGGCACTCCGATAGCTAGTGTGCTTCCAATTAAACCTGTTGGACTATAACCTGGTGTTGTGATTTTCAACTTTTTTTTTCCCTGTATGCTACTGATTTAATATATGCAGCATTACAGAATATTAAAAATCTATTCAGACATTGTTAAAAATGGGTCCGATTGGAATGTGTGTACACAGTATTGTTTCCAACGTTACAGTTATTTGTAGATGTCTTTTGCTGGAAAACTCAGGTACAGAGGAGCACAGTTGATGTAAACATGTCCACAGGGATTCCATCTAAACAAACCTTGGGTGAGTGTTTTGATAATCAGTACAGAACAGGAGTGCAATAAGTATCACAAGCATATAGTAAAGCAGGTAATTGAAATGGTGTCATCGATTTGTGTACTGAGACCTGCAGTGCAAGGAATATGGTTTCTAGACAACATCCTGGTCTTTTATATAAATGTAAATGGATTGTTTTCAAATGAGCATAATTTCTCTGTGAGACTACAGATTTGATTTTAAATATGTTAATCATGTTAAATATTATTCAGAGTTATAGAATGAGACAGCACAGAAGGTGGTCATTTGGCCCATCAGACCAGATTTTTGATAGAGCTATCCTGTTAATCCTCCTCCACCTGTTTTTGACAGTTTTATTGTTTTACCCTTCAGGTAAAAATTGCCCAATTTTTAAAAATCTACATCCACCACCTTTTCAGATTGGATATTCTTGAAAATAACTTTTTTTGTTTTTCTAAAAAAGAAAATTTCCTCAAGTTGTCCTGATTGTTTTGCTGAAAATGTGTTGCTGGAAAAGTGCAGCAGGACAGGCAGCATCCAAGGAGCAGGAGAATCGACGTTTCAGGCATAAGCCCTTCTTCAGGAATTCTTGAAACGTCAATTCTCCTGCTCCTTGGATGCTGCCTGACCTGCTGCGCTTTTCCAGCAACACATTTTCAGCTCTGATCTCCAGCATCTGCAGTCCTCACTTTCTCCTGATTGTTTTGCTGATCACCTTAAATCTATTTCTGTCTGGTTACTTGTCCATTATGTCACTGGAATATTTCCCTTTTATTTACTTCAACAAAACACTCCATACTTTTGAACACTCCCATCCAATTTCCCATAAACTTTTCTAAACTGTAAAGCAAATGATGCCAGTTTCTTCAACTCCAGTGTGTAACTGCAATCCTACATCACTGGTATCATTCTGAGTAATTGTTTCTATATCCACACCAAGGACTCGATAGCTTTCCTAAAATTTGAGACCCAGAATCAAATTCTTTTTGATGCTTGTTGAGATAAAGAGTGAACTTCTGTCCTTTGTCTAACTTGAGTTTTTTTGTTGATGCTGGGCAAAAGGTTCGGCAACATAATTTAAAAGATGAGTGAGAAATGCTATTGAAATAATATGACTGGTATTGGAGTAGCACACACCAGTTATAATAACTGAGTTCTGAATGCATGCAGTAGCATGAGGGTGGATAGGATGATTGGCACCACTGCTGGTGTACAACAACCAAGCAGTTATTCAGTCCTGAGTGCTGAGCAATGGGCATAGTGATGAGTGGAGTGTTGGCGATGGGAATATTTGAAATTATGTTGCTACATCTTTCAAATTCTGTGCGAATGAATCACAGGCCTGAAGCCAAAACACATTAATCTGCCTGTAATGGAGGAAAAAATGCTCAGCATGTCTGTTATAAGTCCTGGAATAGTAAATACATATTTGTAAAATGCCATTAAAAAATACAACAATGTACTTTTGAGTACATTGAGCGGCAAATCCAAGACAAAGGATATTAATAGTGTGGGCTCTGCATCAGATTTTGACATTTGGCAGAAACAGCGTCTTGTAAAAATATGGATCTAGGCATCGATGGAAGTGAACAGATGTGATGAAATAAATTTCAGGAGGCCACAGAATGCCTAATACAAGATGTATCTTATTAGCTATAAAATGCTTTGTGATGCCCTGAGGTTATGAAAGGCATTGATTATGGAGATGATCATTTTTTAAAAATCAGAATTTCCTAATGAAGGAATTGATCAAGATTTCACATTTTAGGAATTTTGTTGTTACAAACAAACTAAAATCAACACTGACTAAATATTATTAACAGATAATTAATGTACTAAACTACAAAGTTAATTCCCAATTAACTTAATAAACCAAAAACTCCATATTTATAAGTTACACGGCACCCTCGGCGTAAATGGAATCTTATCTTTAAAATCCAAATCTTTCAACTTTAACAGGAAATTTTCTCCCCATCCCATCAAACTGAGTCTTCCAGTATCTATTGAAACAAAGTTTCCAGTGCTGATGTTGTTTTGGTGAAATGTGATTTGAACTTGATGAAAATAAGTTATTCCTGGCCCCTTTCAGGGATGGTCTGATTTTGATATACAAATCATTTCAAACTAGTTGGACCTATTTTTCTTTATACACGGGCAAATGCACAGTTTTCAATGAGGAAGATCATTCAGAGGTTAAAATCCAACACACAAAATCAAATATTGACATGACTTTTTCACAAAGCTATGGTATCTTGGGCAGGACCATGTATGGTCCTTAAGTAAATCTAAGCTATTTTCCTGTGCCAATAGTATTGGGAGTCAAAAGATCATGTTTCAACCAAAGTTCATGTGACTTCTTGAAAATGGAATTAAAATCAAGGGTTTGAGGTTTTCAATCATAGGTTAACAATTCTTAGTTGACATGAACAGTTTAAAATAATCACAATGAAGACTATTTGGTACAGACTATTTATATAATGGAATGTTAGCATGGTTCACAATAGTTACAAAACAGAGCATTAAACATGATTAACTGTTGACTATAATTGAGCGCAATCTGTTTGATTGTTAATATACTTAATAAATTGAGTATAATTCCTTTAGAATTTTTGCTTGATCTGTGTATAATCAATTGGATTTTCAGTAGTAGGGTACTGGGACTTTTAACTCTTGACAAGCTTCGCTTCATTAAATCAAGAATCATTCTCACCAGCGCTCAGCTTGGTCATCCATCCAAAGACAATCCTTTTTGTCTGTCTGGAATAGCAGTAACTGTTGTGGGTCTTTATTCCCTGAGTCTTGCCATCTGACTGACTGAGAATTTGAGCAGTAGCCAGGCCAGCTGCCTCCTCCTTTGTGGCACGGTGTTAAAACTTAAACCTGACTTTGACTAAGTTTCATTTGAGTTTTGGACTCCATAAGGCCATGTGGATTCATCTCTGGATAGATTTCATGGATGATCACGTGGGCTTGCCTTTGGGCAGATTTTGTCTCCTTTCCAAATAGTTCCTTTTCTAGGGACAGTTTTAAATATCACATTTTATAAAGTCCTGCATTCATAACATTCTCATGTACTTTGTACAACATATGTTGCAATTGATTTTGATTTCATTACAATTTCTGAGATTTTTATCTTTCCAAGGAATGTCAATACCTCCTAGTCAATAAACATACTTGTTGTCAGAGTTAGGAAACCAGTGAACTTTGACTTGCTAGGTGCAGCTCCTCTTCAATCTCCTCTCATTTCAAAACATCAAACTGTGATGTTCAGAACAGCAACCCAGCCACAAATCAAATATCTTTGGGCGGCACGGTTAGCACTGCTGCCTCACAGCGCCAGAGACCCAGGTTCAATTCCCGCCTCAGGCGACTGACTGTGTGGAGTTTGCACATTCTCCCCGTGTCTGCGTGGGTTTCCTCCGGGTGCTCTGGTTTCCTTCCACAGTCCAAAGATGTGCAGGTCAGGTGAATTGGCCATGCTAAATTGTCCGTAGTGTTAGGTAAGGGGTAAATGTAGGGGTATGGGTGGTTTGCGGGTCGGTGTGGACTTGTTGGGCCAAAGGGCCTGTTTCCACACTGTAAAGTAATCTAATCTTGCTTTCTATGTTCCCAGATTAGGATGATCTCTGAAAGATAGCAAAGGAACACATGAGTGTTACATTTCTTTGCAAGAACTTTTGCAATTCCCATAAAGGAGGCACCTTGGCCATAATCAAAGCAATTGTGGAAATGGAAGTTTGTGACTCTTCGTTCCTAGATGACTGATCAGTAATTCAGTGAAACCTAGAAGAGATGTGTCAATTAGTCCCTTTTAGTCAGAGCCCATAAAATTATGAAGTGTAGCGGAGTGCCAACTCCAGGATTTATAATCTATGAATAACATGGTACTAATAAGCAACAGAAAACTAGACTGTATGCATAATGTAAGGATTTTGCATATATACTATTATTCTGCCACTTTGCATCCTAATCTCCTGTAAATTAGTTCAAAAATTGACATCTGGAATCTGTTTAAACAGCGCATTTATACCAATGTCAGTCATGGTATAAATACCCAGTTTAAAAAAAACTTTGTCATTGCACAACAGTTAGTGCAGGAAAGCTCCAATAAAGGTTATTAAGTTTATCAGTTGGCAACTATATCAAATGCAGCCAGCATTTATTTATATAGGATCAATCCAGTAGCCATGTACTACAATTATATAAAGCCATCCTGAAAGGATTGACAAGTCTGAATGTGATATTGTAATTGTGTTGAGCTCCTGTCAGTGGAAACTGTCAAAACAAAAATGTTAATATACTTAAAATATACAGGGAATATAGCATATGTACTAATATAAGTTAACTCATGGTTTTTAGTTTTAGAAAATAAACGTTTCATGTACCTCATGTAAAATCTCTTTTAGGGAGAAAACTACATTCTGACTATTAATTGCTACAATTTTGAGACATGCATGGTAATTTTTTGAGTTCCTTTCCACTACCTTTAGAGGCAATCTCCCATCCAACTTTCGAGAATTATATGTACCAACTGATATATCACACTGCCTTGGCGCAAGTATAACAAGCACACAGTTCAGTTTAAACTCCACTCCAAAATGGTGCAATGGGTTAACAAATATCAGCAAAATGTTCGTATTGTCACCCTCTGAGGCGTGCAACTCTATACCCTCAGAGAAATTAAGAAAATGGTATTTGAGAATTCAAGAATAGGCAGGGTGCATTTTAGTACCCCATCGGAAAACAAAAATTTCACACTCTGTCCTTCCTGAACGCAACATTAAATCATCAAATTCCACTGTCTCGTCATCTGACATTGAGTGAAGAATGCATATTGGTGTCCTGCGTTGGAAAAATGGTTGAGTCACTGATAAATTTCAATGTGCCATCAAATAATACTGACATAGACATAGAATCCCGGCTATGTGGAAACACCAACAAATCCACATTTGATTCTCTGAACAGCATCCCACCCAATCCACCCCCTACCCTATACCTGTAACCCTGCATTTCCCAAGGCTAATCCACCTAATCTGCACATCCCTGGACTATTTAGCATAGCCAATCCATCTGATGTGCTCATCATTGGACTGAGAGGAAACTGGAGCTCCTGGAAGAAACTGACAGAGACAGGGGGAGAATGTGCATACTCCATACAGACAGTCACCAGAGACTGAAAGTGTATCTGTGGTCCTTGGTGTTGTGCGGCAGCAATACTAAACACTGAGCCACTGCACCGTCCACAATACTATTACCAAAAGAGGTGAAAAATCAATCTTCGTAAAAACGGCTGGTGATGAGAAAGTGCAGTTTACCCTAATTCCATCTTGTATGGTGAATGGCATAAACTGAAAGCTGATGGTCATCTTCAAATCTGATGGTTCTCCTCATTTCAAAGCATCAGCTGTGGTGTTCAGAATGTCAACACAGTAGCAAATCAAATATCCTGTTTTCTACATTCCCAAATTTGGGTGATCTATGAAAGCAGAAAAGGATTAACAAAGCAAAGGAAGAAACACATTACATATCTTTGAAAGAACTTTTACAATTACCATTTTCCAAAGAGAAATTTCAGAAAGGCATTGTGACCTAATAACAAAGATAGGATGGATGTTGGCATTCCTACGAAATGGCTAGTAGGAATGTGGCATTTGAGACGACAAGGACTACATAAATAGAAATGTTTATTCAGGTGGGACATGTTCAAATCCCACCTTATTGATCATGTAATTGGTGATGGGAAATCAACCAACATCAACATTTCAGTTGTTCCTGGCAGTTTTATGAATACTGTTAGATGAAGGAACATTCACCAAAGGCAGAAATATTTGACACCCTTACAAAAACCATTCTGCCAATAGGTCATAGAGATACTGAATGTACTTGATCCCAGTGCTGTCAAAAATCATTTCCAAAATGTCCTCAACTATCCTAGTGCCATTTACTCTTAGAATATTAGCACCCAAGTTATTGGTGTCACTGATGATGATGAAGTCAGTGAAGATACATGTGGCATTATGCAGCCATGTTATTTGAATTAAATGTTTGGTGATTGAGATGATAATCAGATGGATTTTGAAAGATTTAATGTGAAATGATATAGTTAATTTGTTATGGGATATACTCATTGTACATTATAACAATAAATTATATACATTGTGTACAAAGTAAATAAATGTTGGGGAATCATTGGATTCTTTAGTGTTGTTGGTTATTATGTTATCTATTGTAACAGCTTTTTTAATGGAATTTATTAAACACACATCAGTTCCTCAAAAGCATTACTCATATAAGTTGACTCTATGATTTTTGGTGTAAAATATTGGTCTCTCAAATTGGTGAATGGATGGTGGGGAGATGTTGTGAAATGATGATAATGCAGGGTATTTCCCATAGAAAACATTTGGTAATGTATTCTTTGATAATGAGTGGGTGTTGCTGGCTCTATCACCAATTTAGCCTATCCCTGATTGCCATTTAGAAAGTTGTGGAGAGCCAGGAGCAGTTGGGAATGCCTTTGATTAATTAAAAAGCTACAGGTGAGATAAATTGTAATTAGATTTCTTTGGGTGCTCTTGTGGCTCAGTGGTAGTGTCCCTACCCCTAAGCAAGAGGCCTGGGTTCAAATCCTGCCTACTACAGGGGCATGTAATAATAACTCTGAGCAGGTTGATGAGCAAAATAGGTAAAATGAAAGATTTGGTTAATAGATGAAAAACTAGCATGGGTGATTTGGTGGTGGAAAAAAGTAACATGGACTGTAGAGCTCCTTATTGGAATCTCTACACTGTTAAAGCAGGCCATTCAGCCCATCGAGTCCACTCCAACACTCAGAAGAGCATCTTCCTCAGACTTGACCCCCCTACCTTATCCCTGTAGCACATGGCAATCCATCTAACCTGCACAGAGAACATAGTACAGCACAGGAACGGACCCTTCGGCCCACAATGTTGTACCAAACATGACACCAAATGAAACCAATCTTTTCTGCCTTCTCTTGGACCATATCCCTCCATTCCTTGCATAGTCATGTGCTTATCTAAAAGTCCCTTAAATACCACTAATGTATCTGCCTCCAAAACTATCCCTGGCAGCATGTATCAGACTGCTACCACACTCTGTGTAATAAACAAACTTGTCTCTCACATCTTTCCCCCTCTCACCTGAAATGCATGCCCCCTAGTATTAGACATTTCAACTCTGGGAAAAAGATTCTGACTGTCAACTCTATGCAAATCATAATTTTACAGACTTCTATCAAGTCTCCCCTCAGGCCCTGCCGCTCCAGAGAAAACAGCCCAAGTTCTTCTAGCCTGTCCTTATAGCTCGTACCCTCTAATCCTGGTAAATCTCTTCTGCACTCTCTAAAGTTTCCACATCCTTCCAGTAATGTGGTGAACAGAATTGAATGCAATACTCTAAGTGTGGCCTAACCAAAGTCTTATAAAGCTGCAATATTACATCTTGACTCTTGTACTTAATTCCCTAACCAATAAAAGCAAGCATGGCTTATGCCTTCTTTACCACCCTAGGTACTTGCGTGGTCACTTTCAGGGAGGTATGGACTTGAAGTCCAAGATCCTTCTGTACATCAATGCTGTTCAGGGTCCTGCCAGTAACTGTGTACGTTTTCTTAAAATTTGATCTCCCAAAGTGCAGCAGCTCACACTTACCCTAATTAAACTCCATCTGCCATTTTCCTCCCATATCTGCAACTGATCTATATCCTACTGTATCCTTTGACAACTTTCTACACTATTCACAATTCCACTGATCTTTGTATTGTCTGCTAACTCGCACTGTGTGAGGAAACCAGAGCACCTGGAGGAAACCCACGCAGACATGGGGAGGAGAATATGCAAATTCCATACAGACAATCACCCAAAGAGTGCATTCAAAACCAAGTCTCTGGTGCTGTGAGGCAGCAAAGCTAACTATTGAGCCACCCTTGCAATTGGTCACCAATTGAAATACAAGGCTGCATGAGGCATGACTAGTGGATGAGTACAGAGAAGGATGGATTGATGAAATGTGTGCTGCCGGCTGTTTGCTGGCCCCATCCCACCCTTGGATCATTTTCTTGGACAGAATGGGCTCTGGAACAGCTGTTCTAATTCCAAAAAGTGCAAAGATCCAAAGCTCATTCACTGAGCCTGTGCCTCACTCTCCTCCCCTTTCTTGTGATCCAAATCAAACCAGCAGCAATGTAAAATTGGGTTTGCTGATTACTTCCGTCTCAATTTTTGACTAAAAGCAATTAAACAACATACCTGTATTTAAATGAGTTAATAAGATTGTAGTGTGATAAAATATTCCTCAACCGTTTAACCAAAGTGTCAGAGGTTGATCTCTCAATATGATTGTTCCAGTTTGTAATAGAAACTGGATATGATTTCCAGTAGCCAAATTAATGGACTTTATGCAGCCTTGCCTCCCACAGGAAATTCCTGCCATGGTAGAATCCTTCTGTGTAATTTAAATGCAATTCTGAGAATTTTTTCAATTTATTATGTTTAAATCTATTTTTGTATCTCTTTATTAATTGCTAAATTACTGGATTATATATGTAGGCAAATGTATTGGTACTGTTCTCACGTGAAGTCTTAACACCCAAACCAAATTCCAATATGGACACGTCTTGTGGAGGTTTTAAATTGTATTCCTCATCAGTTATTTCAGTCAAATAGCAAAGACTAATTTGGAAGAACATTGAATTCATAGGAGAATGTCAGACATAGTTTCCACTTTGAACTATTATCTCCTGCAGTTAGTTTCAATGTGAATATTTTCATTTGGAAGCAAGTACTAATGTCTATCCCCCAGGGATCCAATTCATAATTAATAAAAGTGCTTGAATGAATCAACTTGCATATCTTAGATCATTTGAATTACTTTTCAGTTGTTGTCACTCATTAAGTGATGGGTGGAACAGCCAAATTGCATTTGGAAAAGTTCTACAAACAGCAATTTTGAAAGCTACATTTGTATAATTGTGAAGAAATACACGTTTAAAGACTGAAAGCAGAGATCTCCTTTAGCTTCATTGCGACTTGATTATGTTTTTGATTATCCTTCCTTGCCACTTATTCTGAAATAATTGCAGGCCTGGGATATGGAACCAATAATGCTTCAAGTATTACTCCAAACTTGGCTGAATAACAGATTGACAGTGATGACAGGGTTAAATTAGGCTTCACCACATCTAGTTTAGGAAAGGAAAGAAAGAAGCACAGTTTACGGTGAGAGTGTGTGTGTGTGTGTGTGTGAGATATATTAAGAGTGCTTATAATACTCCAGTCTGGTCTTGCATGGGAGACAATGTGTGATTTGACACAGTCAAATATCAGAGGATGACCAAAGCAGACCTAAGCATTATCCAGCAGGAGGGGAAGCAATTCCATTTAACTTTACATAAATATGTATTTTATTCTGGTGCTACAGAGTCCCTCAGGTATACTGGAATGACAGTGGGTTAAAATAAGTATGTTTAGAATACACATGGCTTACATTTCCTCGAAGTTAGGAAGTGGAGGACTGATCCATTCAAATATTTAATGTGTTGTTATTTTATGGTTAAAATGAAGAAACTGTTTCCTCTGGAGGTATCAAACATGAGGCAATGTAGAATCATAGACTAACAGCATAGACAGCAACTATTTGATCTGGTGTGCGTATGCTGGCTCACTGAAAGAGCTTTTGTGTTTAGTGCCACATCCCTGTTTTTTGTTGGTGAGCTGTTGTATTCTTCAAATACCAGTCCACCATTCTTTATATTATTTATGAACTCCAGTACCACAATTTTTTTCAAGCAGTCAGCTGAGAGTTTTTAAAAAAATATTTTTGTCTTCTCCGTATTGTTTGCCAGTGATTTTTAAACTATGTCTTCAGGTCTTTAACCCACGCATCAGAGGACATAGTTTCTTCGGCCTCCTAGCAAAACCTCTCATCAGTTTTGCTAAGTCATCCAGAGATGGTTACAGCACAGAAGGGAGACATTCAACCTGTCTATTCTAAGAAGCCATTCACTTAATCCCACTTCTGTTCCTTTTCAGACATCCAAGTTCCTTTTGAAAGCCCCAATGCACGCTGCTACGTGACCTTGCCTGAGGAATTCAGATCTTAAGCGCCTACTGTGTGAATAAAATTTCTTCATGTCACAATTACTTCTTTTGTCAATCACCTTAAATCTATACCCTCTGGTTCTCAGTTATTCTGCCAAAGGGAACAGTTTCTCCTGAACTGCACTGTCCAGAACTTTCATGATTTTCAATACCTCTAGTAAAGCTTCTTTCCAACTTTCTTTTTCCAAGGAAAACAGTCCCAACATCACTAATTAATCTCCATTAATTCCTCATTAATTCCTCAAGTTCCTCATCCCTACAACAATTATCTGCACCTACCCTTTTGCTTTCACATCCATCAACAATGGGATGCAGTAACCCAACTGAGGCTGAAACAGCATTTCATACATAATGTCCTTGCTTTAGTATTCTCTGTCCCATATAATGCCTAGGATTCCATATTATTTGTAATCCATTTCCAAAACTCCTCCTGCCCCCCGCAATGATTTGTGTGCACATACCCCTACACCCAGGTCCTTTTGCTCCTGTGTCTTCTTGACAATTATACCCACTGCATTCTTCCTACTTCACATTTCTCTGCATTAAATTTAAACTGCTATTTCTCTACCTTTTCCTCAAACTGTCTATGTCCTTTGTGAATTTCGACACTATCCTCTTCACAGTTCATTGTGCTCCCAAGTTTGTATCATTCACAGATTTTAAAATTGTGACTTTTACACCAAGGTCTGGGTCATAGAATATGGAACATAGAATATTACAGTGTAGTACAGGCCCTTTGACCTCAACGTTGCACTGACCTCTGAAGCGAATCTGAAGCCCATCCAACCTACACTCTTCCATGTTCATCCATATGTCTGTGCAATGACCATTTAATTGCCTTTAAAGTTGGCGAGTCTACTACTGTAGCAAGCAGGCCGTTCCATGCCCCTACTACTCTCTGAATAAAGAAACCTATCTCTGGCATCAGTCCTATATCTATCAACCCTCAATTTAAAGCTATGTCCCCTCGTGCTAGCCATCACCATCCGAGGAAAAAGGCTATCACTGTCCACCCGATCTAACCCTCTGATTATCTTTTATGTCTCAATTAAGTCACCTCTCAACCTTCTTCTCTCCAACAAAAATAGCCTCAAGTCTCTCAGTCTTTCCTCATAAGACCTTCCCTCCTAGTAAATCTCTTCTGAACCCAAACCAAAGCTTCCATATCCTCCTTATAATGCAGTGACCAGACTGTATGCAATACTCCAAGTGCGGCCACACCAAACCTTTGTACAGTTGCAGCATGACCTCATGACTCTGAAACTCAATCCCTCCACCAATAAGAGCGAACACACCGTGTGCCTTCTTACCAACCCTCTCAACCTGGGTTGCAACTTTCAGGGATCTATGTAAGTAGATACCAAGATACCTCTGTTCGTTTACACTACCAAGACTCTTACCATTAGCCCAGTACTCTTTATTCCTGTTGCTCCTTCCAAAGTGAATCACCTCTCACTTTTCTGCATTAAACTCCATTTGCCACATCACAACCCAGCTCTGCAGCTTATCTATGACCCTGTGTAAACCACAACATCCTTCGGCACTATGCACAACTCAACCAACCTTAGTCTCATCCGCAAATTTACTAACCCATCCTTCTATGCCCCCATCCAGGTCATTTATAAAAATGACAAACAGCAGTGGCCCCAAAACAGATCCTTGCAGTACACTACTAGTAACCGAACTCCAGGATGAACATTTCCCATCAACTGCCACCTTCTTTCAGCTAGTTAATTTCTGATCCAAACCGCTAAATCACCCTCAATCCCATGCCTCCGTATTTTGTGCGATGGCTTACTGTAGGGAACCTTATCAAATGCCTTACTGAAATCCATATACACCACATCAACATCTTTAACCTCATCCTCCTGTTTGGTCACCTTCTCAAAGAACTCAATAAGGTTTGTGAGGCATGAGCTACCCTTCACAAAACTGTGTTGACTATCCCGAATCAATTTATTCCTTTCTAGATGATTATAAATCCTATCCCTTATAAACTTTTCCTATACTTTGCCAACAACCAAAGTAAGGCTCACTGGTCTTGTCTGGTCTCACTGGTCCAACATTGTCTCTACTCCCTTTCTTGAACAAGGGGACAACATTTGCTATCCTCCAGTCTTCTTTCACTATTCCTGTAGATAATGATGGCATGATGATCAAAGCCAAAGGCTCTGCAGTCTCCTCCATGGCTTCCCAGAGAATCCAAAGATATATCCCATCTGTCCCAGGGGACTTATCTATTTTCACACTTTCCAGAATTAATATATGTCAGGAATACTGACCTCTCTCCCTCTCACACACACACACACACACACATGCTGCACCTCTCCTCTTCCTTTTGATTGAGAGATATGTTAGTGATGATACTAGGGGTGCTCCCCTTCTTTCTTTTGAAATACTGCCATGGATCTTTCACATCACTTCTCCTCCTTGACTAATGGTAAAATGTCACATTAAATGTAGAACTGAGTTATTTAGGAATGAAATCATAAGCCACTTGTTCACATGAAGGGCAATGCAAATATGTGGTACTTGTTAAAAGGTTTGGATGCTGACATGGGACAGTTGGAGCTTTTAAGACTGAGAGAGTTAGTTTTTTTTTGTTAGGTGTGGTTAACAAGGGATGTACAGCAAACGTGAGGATTTTGAACTACATTGCTGACCATTTGGTGAGCTAATCGATGAAGAGAGCAGGGCTGAATGGCCTATTCATCTTCCTAATGTTACTATACAATTAAAAGTATGGCTAATATGTACTTCAATACTTTGGCAATGAATAGAGCTGCTCTGCAAAGCAGGATGTCTGTTGGCAGTAATATAATTATGTGGATTGAAGTGCTGAATTCAAGGAACTTGGTGTATCATTACTGACAATGTGCTATTTCCATGATAAAATTGGCCACACGAACATCTATTTAGTGCGGCAACAACTGCTTTGCAGGAGGGCAGTCCATATTCAATTACAGGAAGTTCAGCAGAATGAGGACTGCATTAACACAAGAGCTTACAGGGTCTGTGCCCTGAGATTATGGCTGAATTATTGCCAGCAGCCTTATGAGCACCCACTTAAGCAATCACTGGTCATTGATAAAGTTAATCTGTGCTGCATGCTGGAATTGAAGTATTGGGTTCCTTCTAGCTTGATGGGGGTGGTGATTTACAGATGGTGGTTTTACTCTTAAGTTTTATTTAAGTGTAAAGTATTAATGTCGTGAATAAACATTTCTATGAGCCTGTTTGCCCAAAGACAGGTCTGACCCTCATCCACCCCAGCCAGAACAGGAACTAAATCGCTTACTATTGGCACCAATCTGGTCCACACTGTCCATCCAAACATCTGATACCCTCCCCCCAACCCTCAGAGAGTTCAAGTCGCTGCAGCAACATGCATTTTATCGTGAACGTTGGAGCCCGGAGCTTCAAACAGTGAGAGGTTCTAATTTCAGTCCATCTTGTGACTGACCAGAAATCTTTCCTGCTCTTACTGTCTGCCATTTGTGTATGTTGGCAGAACTTGCAAACTTGATACTCAGTTTATTTGGTCACATTATGAATGTGTCTTCCTTGACCATCAACTCCTAGAGTGGAACTTAAAGTTATACATTTGTTATTGTTAATTTTGGAACTGAAGCTTCTGTTCTGTGTATGTGGAAACAAATCATCAGATCTTGGATCGAGTTCCTCACAGTTTTTCCAGCCAGTATTTTCCTGCGTCCCACAGGGGAGACGAGCATATTTTGTGACTCATTACTTGCAAGATGTCTTTTCAATTCATTCGAAGGAAAATGTCATTGTCCTAATAGGAGAGGCAGGACTGCCCTGGTGTTTGGTTTTGATTTGTGGTGGGATGTGGTGACATACAGCATAATTCTAATAATTCCCTACTCCTCCCCCACCCCACAGCTCCCCCACCCTTGCCCCCATGTCCACCAGGAAGTAGTGAGCAATTTGCATTCCTCCTTGCCAGATATTAACTTTATAGCAGGTGTAAAAAAAAATTAATGGCGTGTGACGACAGCTTCAGGATCCAATCGACATCTGGAAAACAGGGTTTTGGAAGCCGTGATGGAGAGTCAACTGTGGATCTGGAGTCTTATGTGGGTCAGACCAGGTAAGGATGGTAGATTTCCTTTTCTAAAGGAAATTAATGAACCAGATGTGTGACAACCAACAGGGTCACCAGTAGGCCTAGCTTTTTAATTCCAGACTTTTAATTGAATTCTGCCATGGTGGGTGTCAAACCCATTCCTCCAGAACATGTACCTGAGGTTTTGAATTACTAGTGCAGTAATGTTACCACTACAACACTGCCTACCCTGAAATTCTTATGACACAATATGTTCAGTCTGCATGTTTAACAATTGTGCCCACAAAAGAATGAACACTGTGTGTCTAATAACAGCACTTGGACTGCAGTAATTCGAGAGGGCAGCTCACCATCGCCTTCTCAAGGGCTGCTCGTGATTACCAATCAATGCTGGCCCAGCTAACAACACCCACACCTCACATCCCATGAATAAATTTTGAAAAAAATTAAATCTGCCCTTCGACTTATGTGCAGTAAGGAATAATCTTATGTACAATGTAAACTATCCCTGGTTAGCAATGCACCTGAGTACAACTGTCTACTTGTTTTTATTTGAAAATGCGAACCAAAGTCACTAAATTTCTAGCCCAGGATCCTGTTTCACCATCTCTGCAGTTTGAACTGATGTGGTCTGTTATTAACTCAAAATCACTAATTTTAATTCAGTGATATTTAGTTTCATTTAAATTTTTACATTTCAACATTCTTGTCGTTGTTGATTTTAAGATATATATTTGAAATTTGTTACAGCAACATCCACTTTGAATCGTTTGGGTAAACTTTAAATGCGTTTCTGCACAATCTGTTTGTTTGTCAATAATTGTGATACACGAATAAAATTGTCAACTTTAGAAAATGTGTGTACTTTCGATGGGCAAGACCAGGACAAGAAGTGTGCAATGTTAGGATGGTAAAGAATATATGTTGACTCAACCACTCCAAACCAAGGATTATATTAATTATAATAATCAACAGACTTGTAGTGTGAATTACATCTGTCTTTGGTGCCCTATAATGTGAATGTATCAACATTGCACAGATCTGCCATGTGAACACCATCACTTTAGTAGTAAATTACTAAGGATTGCCTGACTTAATCTCTAATAAGTAACACAGCTACTCTGCAAATGAGTGTGAATCCCCATTTGTGCTGTCCAAGCTTTGCTCCTGTCTTATGAATTTTAAATGTTTGGAGTGCAAGCAAGAGCTCTTAAACATTAAAGGAAAGAATTGCGTCAGTTAAGGCTTGAACAGATTAGAGGAACCACAGAAATCTTTTAAAAACTAGCTTCAGGCTCCAGTGGTTCTAATAGGTGCTGTTAACAACAATCAAACCTGTCATTGTTGTGCTTCAGAAATCATATTGGGACTTCAAATAACCTTTGTGTCACTGTGTAGAGAACTATTTTGTATTTATGCTGAACTATTTATGGGTAAAGCAGTATTATCTGCTTTTAACTAAGAAAAGTGGTCACATGCCTGTACCTGCTGCTTACCTGGAGGTGTAAATCAAGCATTATGTTGCTTTGGCAACCAATTTATAAGGTCCTATGATTAAATTAATTTGCTTTCACTGAAGCTTGCTCTTTAATGTTTCCAGAATTTTCCAATCATTAAGAGTATCATGAAGATTTCCAATGCTAATTGTCGCAATATCATGATTTTATTTGATGTACTTTGCATTTTGAAGTTCCCTAAGGAACTTCATTAAAACACACCTTTCCAAACAAGTATTGCAGTTCCTCTTAATTTTTTCCCATTTGGATTGACACACGCACATACTGCATTTATGTAGAACCTTTAAAATAGGAAAATGTATTAACATTCTTGGTGCATGATCTAGACAGAAATTGACATCAAGACAAAGAGGAGACATTAGGGTAGGTGACTAGAAGCTTGCCAAAATATTTTAGTTTTGAGAAGCATCTTAACAGAATGGGCAGGGAGAATTTTCAGATCGGGACTCACAAGCTTAGAGGCTGAACGGCTGAAGATGCAGCTGCCAAAATGGGCAGAGGAAGCAAAGATGTAAGTCGACAATCTTGGTGTTGTATAGGATGTCAGAAGCCTGGGCATGGTTATAAAGGATGCCAAGGGTGCAAATAGTCTATTTCAGCTCAAGAAAAGTAGGGAGATATTTGGATTCGATGGCTGAGGGGCATAGTTTCCAGTGGGTGCTGGTGGTGGTATTGTCTTCGGTCTTTCCAATGCTTAACTGTAGAAAGTTCCTGCACATCCAGTATAGGATGTTTAGCAAGCACCATTTCCAATCATAAAAGGATCGTGAACCAGTTTCAAGTGTTCTGCAAAAGAAGCAAATGCAAGGTGAGAAAAAAAATCTTCCTTCACACAGTAGGTTCAATCGAGGCTTTCAAGAGGACATTTGATGATTGAGGCAATTTGCATAATTACATGGATAATGCAGGAGATTGGCACTAAGTTACAATGCTCAGAGTGCCAGCGCAGACATGGTGGCCTAATGGCCCCCTTACTTTTCCATCGTCATGGTAAACTTTGTGATTCTGTGGTGAGATAGTGCTGAGTGTCATCAGTATATATATGAAATAGAATATTAAAGATACTATTTAAAAAGTGGATAGTGATGGGTTTTTTTAAGCAGAATTAATGATAACTTCACTTGTGTATTTGACCAAAGTTAAAGACAACCTCATAAGGTTATATGTTATGAATTTATTGCACAATAGATGTCAACATGAACCTAGATATATTATTTTCCCAGTCAGAATTGGCAGTGTATGCAACGGTTTTCCAGTAAACAGGCTTTATTGTTGCATGAAATGCTGCAAGGGAAAGTGATTTAATCATTGAAGTATTAACTACTGGATGGTGCTAGTGCTATCTGCTTTACTTAACTGACTGACTATTGCTTTTCTAAATGCAGCTGATCTGCACAGACAGTGGTTGTAACACTTGAAGTATACATGGGTAATAAGCATGCCACTTGTTTCTGTTCAGATTCTTTGATTTGCATTTTGAATCAAGCTACCATAAGAGTTTTAAGTGCTGTTACATCTGGGTAGAGGCTAATTGACTAATGACAATACTACATCAAAACTATAAATGGAAATTAGGATGAGGATGAACACAGAATTAGCAGAAATGTATGGGGTACATTAGACGATTGGCTTGCTGTGGAGATTTGGTTATGATCTGAGCTTCAATGTTGACAAACTGATAGTACAGAAATTTAGCATTGTAATTATCAGATAATGTGTAAATTAATTTTAATGCAAGCAATATTTATTCATTAATGATTAAACAATTTTTAAACCAAAATAATCATCACTTAAAGCATTGAATGAACTCTCAGTCATTCAGCTCACAACTTGTACCCAAAACAATTATCTGTTTTCATACAGGTCCTTTAATGTAGTGAAGTGATTAATTTACAGCAGTGTTATCAGACAGAAACTGATACGCTGTGAAGGAGAGGAATTTGGGCAGATGGCAAAAGTTTTAAACAGAGTTAGGATGGAAGAAACATCTACAAGCAAAGAAACCTACAGGATTTAGGGACTGTTGGCTTCGATGGATGCAAGCAAAATAATCAATAAGGGATGAAGGATGATGAAATTAACAAGAAACCAGACTTAGAGGAAGGCAGCATTCTTAGGATTTAGAGCTAGAAGAGATTACAGAGATAAGGAGGAAAGACATCTCAGTGGTTTGAACGCATGATAAGAATTTCAACATTAGGGTGAACTGGAAACCATTGTATGTTGATGAGTTTGGGTGTGTGGTTAATACGACCACGTGAATAGTAAAATGAAGGCTGACAAGCATTTCTCATTGTGACTGTTTCGAACATTTTAGCAGATCAATGTTCCAAAATCCAAATCATTTGATTACATGCTGCAGCATTCCCAAGCAAGCTGGTTAATAAACCAGTCAAACATTGCTATTGTTATGCTGTACCTAACCTTTGAGCTGGCTGAACAGCGACAGGACTGTGGCCACAGGAACCAATTTCAAGTAAATTTAAAAGGCATCTGGATGAGTACATGAATACGAAGGGTTTGGAGGAATATGGGCTAAATGCGGAAAGCAGGACTAGATCGGTTGAGGCTATCTGCATGGATGAGTTGAATAGAAGGGTCTGTTTCCATCCTGTAAAACTCTGACTAAAAGCATTTTCCACTACTAGGACCATTTCCAGTCCTAATGCACATTGCTTCACTAGTGTACAGTTCACCAATAAGCAGCTTGCTTCTGTGTTTTCCATCCAATTTGGGAAGGCTGGCAAGTGCAACAGACAGGGGTTTGACACAGTGTGGTCATGGCTAGGGAAGACTGGCAGCCTTAATATCTCACCATGGAGAGGGCTGCTCAGGGTGAAGTAACAGGAGCAGCAGGAACACAGTGGGTGTATCATCTTTACCAGCTATCACTGTATCAGTCTCCAGCCTGTTTTTGTTTTGCAGTTTTATATTTAAAACTCTTCAAATTGATCACAGCTTTGGCCTCAGTTACCTTCTCTAGGTTGGAGGGGCAACTGGCATAGCAATGGGCCTGTGCAGTGCTGGCAAAATTGCCTCAGGCTGGGAAAGTGCTCTTCACATATCTGCATCAGAACCCCAATTAAGGTTCCATTGGATTGCCAGCATCAGACCTTGCACACTCCTGGGAGATAACTCTATGAGGAGGTAGAATTAACTTGCAGGGCTGACCTAACACTTCAGTAGAACATTTCCTGGCCCCACTACGTCCATAAGTGTTTCTAATGGGTTGGGACTCGCCCCTGCCATCTATCTAAATTTTATCTCCCTTGCTGTAATTTCAGTTTTATTCATTTTTAAAATTTTATCATGTTTGAGTAATTTTATCATGTTTGAGTGTGTTTATCATTTGACAATATGGAGTCATCCTCTAGTTCAATAGCATAATGTGAAAGAATAATGGAAATGTCACTGACTAATATGTCTCATGGAAAACATTGAATTGAAACAATAAATTGAAAGAAAATATTACTTGCACTATTTGGAATGGCTTGATTCAAAGTCAGCTTGAGTGATTTGAAGATGTGTTATTTTTTTCATGTTACATGTAGAGTCATAGAATCATACAACATGGAAACAGATCCACCGTCCAACCAGTCCTCGCCAACCGTGTTCCCAAACTAAACTAGTCCTATTTGCCTGCGCTTAGCCCATATCCCTCCAAACCTTTCCTATTAATGAACTTGTCCAAATGTCTTTTAAACATAATGTAACTGTACATTATGCAATTTGTATAAGTAAAGTTTAATTCATTGAATTAATGAATGCAATTTGATTCATAGAATGACTGAGTGAAGGTTGATGCATTGACTGAAAGAATAAAGTTTGTTATTTTTAAACTAAATGTTTCAGTAGGTGTTTTAGCCAATCCTTGACCTGATTTACATCAGTGAGATTGAACTGTTTTGCTCTGAAATTGGGCTACCATCGAATGTTCCCTCACTTACAATATTGACTCACTTCAAATGTATTTCATTGGCTGCAAAGGTAAAGGTGCATTTTGAGATTGGGCCATGTGACAATTTTATTGTTAAAATGTAATTTCTAAATTAGTAAACTGAGTTGTAGAACATGCAGTAAATATCATGCACTATTCAACCTATGCAGTGGGAATTCCTTAAATTATTCTTTTTCTTTTTAAAAACAGTTTTTATCTCTCTTTATAGTCATAATGGCCATGCAGTTTTAATGATGGAGGAATAAATTTCCTGATTCATCTGATAAAACTTTGAAGATGGCATATTTTCTACGTATATTATGATTTTAGATTTCCACAATGGTTGAGATTTTTTAGTATGATGCACTTGCTATGACACTGTCTTTAGACTCTGGAACAGTTCCTATATATTGAAGGTATCTAATGTAACTCCACTATTTAAGAAGGAAAGTAGAGAGAAAATGGGATTATAGACCATTGAGTCTGACGTCAGGAGTGAGGAAGATGCTAGAGTCCATAATCAAGTAATTTGTAGCAGAGCACTTAGAAGACAGTGGTAGGATCAGATACAGTCAACATGGATTTGCAAAAAGGAAATCATGCTTGACAAATCTACTACAATTCTTTGATGAAGTAATTAGTAGAGTTGATTGGGAGAGCCAGTTGATGTGGTTTATTTGGACTTTCAGAAGGTTTTCAACAAAATCCCATTTAAAAAATTAATGCGGGATGTTAAAGCACAAGGGATCGGGGAAGCGTATTAAGATGGATAGAAAATTGGTTAGTAGACAGGAAACCAAGAGTAAGAATAAATAGGTCATTTTCTGAATGGCAGGCAGTGACTAGTGGGGCGTCGCAGGAATCAGTACTAGGACCCCATCAATAGACAATATCTGTGAACAATTTAGTTGAGTGAACTAAATAGAATATGTCAAAATGTGCAGGTGACACAAAACTGGGTAGAAAGGTAAGCTGTGAGGAGGATTCACAGACGTGATTTTGACAGATGAGGTATAGTGTGGATAACTGTGAGGTTATCCACTTTGGTTTCAAAAATAGAAAGACAGGTTGTTATTTGGCTGAAAATTGAGAGAGGGGAATGTTCAATGTGACCTAGGTACTTATCTTTATGCACCAGTTGCTGAAAGTACATGCACAGTTGAAGCAAGCAGTAAAGAAAACAAGCTGCATGTTGGCCTTTGTAGTGAGAGGATTCGAGTACAGGAGTAAGATGTCTTGCTGCAATTATTTTGTCCACTGGTGAGGCTACACCTAGAATATTGAGTGCAGGTTTAGTCTCCTTATAAAGTGCAGCAAAGGTTTACCAAATTGATTCCAGGGACGGAAGGGCTGAGGTATAAAGAACAATTGATTCAGTTGGGATTGTAGTCACTGGAGTTTAGAAAAGTGAGGAGGGGCCTCATAGAAACCTATAAAACTCTAAAAGGACTAGACAAGTTAGTTGCAGGAAGGATCTTTTTAATGGTGGTGGAGTCCAGAACATAGTTCTTATTGAATAGTGGAGCAGCCCTTGATAGGTTCAGTGGTCTACTTATGTTCCTATTTCGTATGTTCGTATTGAGAAGCATCATTTTTTAGAAATGAATAACGTTTGACTCCAAATTGCTATCGCTCATAAGATCATAAGGAGGGTGAGTAGGCTATCAAGTCTGCTCTGCCTTTGGGAAGGTCATGGTTGATATGATAATGAGCTTAATTGGTATTGCCTTCCGTTGTTTTGGAAATTCAAATGTACTACCGCCTCTGATTCTCCTTTTTTCCATCTTGCTTGTAATGTCCTCAGAGAACTTTAATGCGTTTATCAGACATTATCTCCCTTTCACAAAACCACATTGACTCTGCCTAATATATCATGATTTTCTAAATGTTAAGTGAACTACTAAGTTAAGCGTCCAATACCTCTTGTTATGCTCTGAACCTGGGTTCACAAGATAAATCTCCTCCACTTTTGTCTTTACTAAACAATAATTCAGACTGCCCCAAAATGTATATGTGTGTATGCATGCACTTCCACAATCAACACATTTTTGTTGAACTTTTTTAATGTCACAGTTTAATAAACAGCTATAATCTAATCACTTTTTATTGAGACTGCTATTATTATATTGGATAATTACATTTGACAGTCCTATGAGATGTTTGTTTTTGATTTCAAATACAACCTTGTTCAGGAACTCCACTGATAATTAAGCAAGTGAGCATGAAACATGTATACTATATATTATATTGGATTTCAAAATAGAGGCAGATGAATGTGGATGAACTCTGAGGGTTTTTATTTAACATGGTCAAAAAGTCAATTTGGAACAGTGACTTAAGTACATCAGTTCCAAGAAAGCATGTGTTTGCAATAGAGTGCCTGAGAGAAACCCTGTAGTATAGATAAAATATATATACCGTTGTGTTTATTGGCATACAGAGTAAGCACATGTAAGTAGAACTGTTTCTCTGAGCAGGAGAATCCAGTCTATTCAGGAAAGCCAGTTATCTCAGCAGAAGTGATTTCACTTCAGTGGAGCTTTCAAGCCAGCTGAATTTGGGTAGAAATATTCAAGTTGTTAGAACTGTAGAAGTTTAGCCCCGTAGAATTGTGGGAGATTCATGCAAGTGTACTCTGAAAGGAGTCCTAAAGTTGTCTATACAGTCCAAAGGAAAGGAACTTGAAAGCATCAGTAAAAATCTTTAAAAACTGAGATAGGACTGATAATTCTCTGGGATTGAGTTCCTATATTAGATGATGTTAGAAAACAGGTTGAACCTTTTGTTTTAATGTTTGAGTTAAGATCTACATGACTGACCTCTATATTGTGTAGATTTATTTTTATTTTTGCTCTTCAGTGTTTTGTTAAAGAACTTCTGCAGTTTCATGTGAATATCTTTCAGAGGTTAACCATCCTATGTTAACCAACCAGAAAAATGTGTGCAATCTATCAAGCCAGATTTCATTCTGTGAAATTACTTATACAGTCATAGAGATATATAGTGCAGAAACAAACCTTTTGGTCCAACTTGTCCATGCCGACCAGATATCCTAAATTAATCTAGTCCCATTTATTAGCATTTGGCCCATATCCCCACTTGTTCAGTAATACCATCAGTTGGGATAGTGAGAAAACTTACCTAGCGAGCTGTTGAATTCTATTATTCAGGAAGTTCTGGGTTTCAGTGCTGATAACTAATCTTGGCCAGATTTATACTGAAACCTCTACATGGTTCAAATCACAGGGCTTTTGAGAAAGAGCATGAGTGTGAATCTAGAGTAAACGTTTAATGTAATGATTGAGATTCCATGTTGTAATCTCATCAAGCATTTCAATATTAAACCAGTTAAGGTTCATTGACAGCTTATCACAGCGTTTCCTCACTGTTCAGGATAAATAAAATAGTTTCTACTGAATTCTGTTTCATGACACATTGTTGGAAATATAAATACAATGTACGAAGTTATTGAGAATAATTTAATAACACAGAACTATGAGATAACAATCTGCCATCTTTCTGTACACGCCACAGAAGTGAGCACAACATGTGTACACTGAAACTGTGCTGCTGCTCACTGTGCTGCTGTTAACACTCGACTTAGACACGGTTATAGACGGATCCCAGGGTTCAGAATCAGAGCCTAACAAGCACCCATGAACAGAAAATCAAGCATAGGACAGGGAGTGCAGCACTTTCTTTGAAAGGCAATGATGCCTGTTCAGCCCAAAACCAAGGGTTAATTCTCCAGCTCCCCATTTGCTGCATCCACTCCATGATACACAAGAGTTACCATGAGTTACAAGATTCTGAAGTCGGTCAGCAATGTGACCAAGGAGGAGATCTACATCATCCACTTCTATCTCCAGCTCACCATTCTGGGTCAGAAAGCTGTTGGAAAGATATCACATAGTTCAGGTTGCATTTGGTTCTGCCCAACATCCAAGCTGTGTTGTTGCCCCAGAAAGGCAAAATGAAACAATCAAAAGAAAAGGACAGGGAAGAGTGAATGTGTGATTAGAGATGCTGAAGCAGTAACTTGGGAGAGCCAGAATCTGTACTGAAATGACAACTCCTCTCAAATTCTGACTCCCATGCTAGTGCCTCCGTGTATTTTGAACCCTTTATCCCTACGCAGAATGGAAACAATGAGGATGGAAAGAGAGAAAAAGTGGCAAAGCTCTCAGAATGTTTTAGTGATTCTAATTTTCTTTATATTAAAGTTTATGTGATGTAGTGATGATGTTCACATTGCGCAAAGGTTTATTCTAAATAATTGAGAATTTGAATTTATATCCAGTTACTGATGTGAAGATTGTGTACTAAGATTTAAGTAGCATTTGCCATTTCCGTCTTTAATTGTATAATACTGAATAACTCGTCATGTGTTTTGCAAAGATCTGACTTATGGTAGCACATAGATCAGTTATGATGTATCCTGTGTGCTGAAGATCACGAGGAGAACTATTCAATAATCCCATTCATTTTGACTTCAGATGCAGTGATGTGATGCAATTACAGAATTAGCAGCTCCATAAGTCTTCACTGAGGGAAATTAAGACTCTTTGATTGGATTAGATTCCCTTTTGGCCATCTGGCCCACCAAGTCCACACCGACCCTCCGATGAGTAATCCACCCAGACCCATTGCCCTACATTTACCCCTGACTAATGCACCTAATACTGCAGGCAATTTAACATGGCCAATTCACCTGGTCTGCACATCTTTGGATTGTGGGAGGAAACCCATGCAGACACAGGGAGAATATGCAAACTCCACACAGATAGTAGCCCGAGGCAGGAATTGAACATGTGTCCCTGGCACTGTGAGGCAGCAGTACTAACCACTGAGCCACCATGCCACCCATTTTTTAAAAACAGTGAGGAAAGCCAGGGGCAGAGTTATTTAGTTTATTTGATTGTCTCCTTGTGCGGTCCATCCTTCTTTCTAGTACCTCAATACTCTGGAAATCCTCTTTCAGTCTTTCAAGACTTCTAACATCTAACTTTACTGATTTTATAATACTGCTGGATTAAATCTTGGCTTCTGTCCCACACTCTTCAATCTCAGAGATGTAGATCAAATGGTGACACTGATAGTTATCCATTTCTCATCATAAATATTCATTTTCCAGATTATAGTTTCAGAGTTTGGCAAATTTGAAAGCACTAGAATCAGGAGGGACAGTTTATTATTTAATGCACTTCTTTTAGAAGTGGGTGGAGAGGTTATATAAATAAAAGGAAATTAAATTTTTATTGCAGAACATAAACTAATCCTTGTTTTAAAAAAAAATTTGGTGAGATTAAACCTGAATTCTTATCAGTTACTTGATAAAATAATGGCACATGAAACAGAATAATACCTTCAGTAAATATTTTTATTGTGCAGGTGTTTGAGGAACTCTATACATATTCAGTGTATTTTATGCATTAGCTGTTTCCTCTCCAGAGCTGTTAAAGACTCTTGTTTGAAACATACCATAGTTAGAATTGGCAGGTTTTCAAATTTCAAGCATGCTATTGTCCATAATAATGGTGTAGTAGATTATTTTACAAAATAATCTCAGCAATCTCAGGTACAGAAAGGATCTGAAACATTGAGAAAAATGTAGTAGTACATTTCTTGAATTCCAACATGACTTTTCCGACATTTGACTTAATCAAAAATCCTAGGAAGCAGGTTGTCTGGTAACTCTGATCTTATTTATCACCCCTACATTTCAGATGCTGCCCTTATCTCTCCTCCAGAACCTGCATGTTATTGTTGTTATTAATCTCGTAGCCTTGTGAGGCATCAGTAAGTTGTTGAGTAGCTCAGAATGGTGCAGAGGTCATTAAGCCTTCAGGTTGCTGATAAGGACTCAGAGGTTACGATCAGTTCCAACTATGCATGTGCCTAGCTGCCCGTGTATGTGTCAGCATTCTAACTGTGGATTTAATTTAACTCTACAATTTTTATTAATACAAGAAAATGGGAGTAAATTAACCAAATAAATGAACTGGTCTTATTAAACAAACAGGGAGGAGAAAGTGAGGACTGCAGATGCAAACAAACAGTTGGGCAGTGGATTACATTGTGACATTGTATATCCCTGTTAGTTCCTAGCTTCGCTGTTAGATGGATATATTGTAAAGCCACAACAGTATGCAGAACTGCCTGTCACCGTTTTGAATTCTCATGTTTTCAAATATAACATTGTTTTTCTCAGCGCAAGATTACAATTTAGTTGAAGTTTCTAATGCAAAATTCAATTAGAGTTTAGGTGGAACAGAACACTTCTCCATATATTTGAAAGGACTTGCAGATTGGCAATTGTACAGTTTGGAGGAGAAAGTGAGGACTGCAGATGCTGGAGATCAGAGCTGAAAATGTGTTGCTGGAAAAGCGCAGCAGGTCAGGCAGCATCCAAGGAACAGGAGAATCGATGTTTCGGGCATGATTCCTGAAGAAGGGCTCATGCCCGAAACTTCGATTCTCCTGCTCCTTGAATGCTGTCCGACTTGCTGCGCTTTTCCAGTAACACATTTTCAGCTCAATTGTACAGTTTGTACAATTTGATGAAATAGATTGTATTAATACTTCAGCACATTTGTCAAATGAGGTATCAATCAAAAACATTGCAAAATTCACATTGGTGTTGGCGAATGACTTGAGGAAATTAAGCCAAATGTGTTTTCAGACTATTATGTATTTTTGCAATATTACAATGTTCTGTCCCCTGGTATTTGGTTTAGTTAATGGTCATAGGTCCAATATTTCTAATCAATAATCAAAAACATTGGATGGAATTTTCCAGTTTTCAGTTGAAGTATTTTGTTGAGTGAGATTCATGGAGTTGGTCCACTATGCTGAGGAGTGATATTTCTCATACACTTCTTCTGCCTCATTAATAATACAGCGAGGCTCTTGGGTGCCTTTCTTGAGGAACTGCGTGGCAGGAGAGCCAGACTTGCTCACCACTGCTGTGACCTTCGAGTGTTCATATTTAAGGACCAACTGCACATCACTTCAAATGCTGCAAGCTGAAAACTGGCCCACACATTCTGCTGTTCAAGGACCTGGCCCAGAATAAAGGAGAACTCTCTCCCAGCTTTATGGACAGGGGGCATTGGTGGGAGAGAGGAAGCTGGACCTATTTCCTGCAGACAGCCACATATGGCCTTGCTACCAGACCAAGCCAGGTCAATGCTATGTCCTGGGTGAAGCAGGACATCCAGCAGTGCAGGAGGAAGGCCAGAGATTTTCTGCACTCTGCAAGACTAAGTGCCACCATCTTGTCTCTGCTATATTGCACACTCACAGCGCCACCGCTAATGTTAACTTTGCCACTGCACACACATCTCATCAAGGCTCATGGACTACACCTCTCACTACAGCATGCATCATGTCCACTCAATAGCCCTCGTCCACGTCATCCTCCTACATGACTAACTCTTCTCTGCTCTCTGCACTTCCCATTCACTCAGTGAGGATATCTCATCACCACTCCTGCTCTGGAATCACCACTAAAGTTTTTTCATCTCCTTACACAATATTCAATCCTTCACTTTGTTTAAATTCAGGAAAAACCATCCCATTCACCAGACTGGTATCAGACAAACTTCTTGACCGACTCTGGTGATATCTCATACCTGACCATTGTCGCTTTTCACCCATTAAAAATCACTTCCTTTTGACGTTCACATATGGCCATTTGTTTGAAGCAAATGTAATGTGTTTGCTATGTAAGTGCTGGCACATGCTGCAGGGTGTGACATTAACATAACATGGTGCCACACAGCAACATGTTTTCCTCCCAGACTATTCAATGTTCCCCGTTACGGACTGCCAGCCTGTAAAGCAATGCAACACACAGAGGCTGGTAGCCTGTCACTGAAACCTGAAGACCCTGCGCTCGAAGAAAGCAATGTGAGCTACACAGAGACTAGGACCCCATCAGTTAGCACAGAAATCAGTGAGTGACAGCTAAAAAAGTAGCATGAAGTAAATAAAGGCTGGCAACATTTAAGTAAGTACAAAGAGAGTGACCATGAAGAAAGCAAGCTAAGAGTAGTACAAAGCACCCTGATCAGATGCATAAGATGTGCACATAACCCTGCGTGCAAAGCAACTTGGTAGAAGCATGCAACTTATAGCTGTCCCTGAGCACCAGAATAAAGTGTTCAAGGTGGAAGTGATGTGTGAGTTGGTCTAACAGTCAGATTGACGATGTGCTGAGGCTGGTGGTTTACTGGTGCTGACTTGAGTTATTGAAGCATTAAGGAAGTTGGTCACCATGGAGCACATTGCCCTGAAGAAGCAGTTAAATGATTGCAAGGACAAGTATTCCGTGAGCTGTAGTTGCCAGGTACCTGCTTTGATTGACACAATGAGAAAGAGAGGAGAATTGAAAGTGGTGTACAAGTAAGGTGAGTAGAGGTATGTAAATACATGGAAGTAAGTTAGTCACTGTCATTTGGAAGTTGCCATTTAAGGCTCAAGGGGACAATCACTAATATTTTCCTCAATGTTAAGATTCTAAATTCTTTTCGGTTTCTCGGTATTTCTCCATCTTTTTCACCATTGTTTACATCACACAGGGAAGGGAAAATTCTGCCCATAGTGTGACTACTGTTTACATCAGATTGAACCTCATGTAAGTTTTGTTTGACTGTGCTTTGTGTTATGATCCATCTTCACTTATTACTCTTTGCTCCACATCATGAAAAGTACAATGGAATATTTAGGATGTTTTTGTTGAGCTGAAAGTGTGTTGCTGGAAAAGCGCAGCAGGTCAGGCAGCATCCAAGGAGCAGGAGAATCGACGTTTCGGGCATAAGCCCTTCTTTTCCTGAAACGTCGATTCTCCTGCTCCTTAGATGCTGCCTGACCTGCTGCGCTTTTCCAGCAACACATTTCCAGCTCTGATCTCCAGCATCTGCAGTCCTCACTTTCTCCTCGATGTTATTGTTGAGGTCACTGTGTACTCAGCTTCAGATTCTGTAAAGGTTATTTAAGTAAAGCAAAACAACAAATGAAAAGGTGTTGAATTACAAGATGTGACATTAACATAACATGCGTGCTTTGCAATTCAGTCATTTTCAGGGAAATACCTTAACTGCTTAAAAATCAGTTACATTCTTCATGGGCCCATACTTATCTTAACATTTTCTGGTATAATTTGTGTATGTGCCAAAGTTTCTGGAGCAGAACTCAGCCCTTTAGTGCCCATCCAGTGCAGCTAGACCTTATACATATTGCCCTTTGTTCAATCTTCAAATAACAAAGGCATGCAACAAGCAACATAGTCAGTTTCTAGACTTTAGAGTGAACAGCCACTGTTCTATCCTCTTTGGAGACAAAGAGTATCACAAAAAATATCTATAATTCATGTGGCACAGTAGTTAGTGACCCTACCTCTGAGTCAGAGACCCTGGGTTCAAGTGCCACCTGGTCTTGAAGTATTATAACATCTCTGAACAGGTTGATACAGATAATATCTAGAATTTGTTAACATAGTTGCGTTTGCATGTATGACTACTCCAGTCCCTGGGAATGCAATTATATGTATTGTGGTTGGCCTTGAACTCCTGCAGTACTATGAGACATTTGCATTGCATATGAAAATCTGCCAAGTTGTGGATATCCCATATTATGCACATGCTAGATTGTGAGGTGCACTTTGAGGACCTCAATATCCTCATTAGATGCTAGTGGAGCAGCTAACTTAAGCCGGTTAATTGTTCCTACACCACCTCCATGCTGACAATAACTGAACTGATCAGCACTTTATCTCAAGCTGTATACAGTAATTGGTTTTTACTTTCTAAGTTACCCTAGTAGTATCTTATATACCTTGAATACAAGATGAAAATTTTGCTCATATCTCTTTTTAGCAATGTTTATTTCTGAAACACAGGGAAGGAAATCACTAGAAGAAGAATTGGATAGTTTTTTTTAAGATTTCTGTTCTGACCTGTCCAGTTGTATTTGCCCTGACATTTGCTTCCCCCGATGAACCATCACACAGAGGTGTGGAACCAGACAAATCTTCCCTGATTCAGTACTCGCCCCCTCTCATCAAACAATAACATCTGGTCTGGGCGTATGTAGTAAACTGAGATTTGATCTGAAGAATGCCCTAACTGCTAACTTCCACCCTTAGTGAATAAATAAACCAATTCTTTCAGCTCTAACTTACATATTCTAGAAAGTTTCCTGTTCTCATAATCATTTTGTTTTAAATTGAAATAGCATTCCTTTTAAAGTGGCTGAGATTTACTTACTTGAGCCTCTTAATGATGCAGATGAACTGCTTAATGTCAAGAGTCAGCTGTTACTTTCTTATTAATAACATGATGCTTGTTAATTCATTTTTCAAAACATTGATGCTGTATCACAGTGCAGTGCTGCTGTTTAAAGTTACTAGTTTTATTTCTCATGCGAAACACACTCTTGATGAAAACTAGCAATTAATTGTATTGCACAGCTGCTGCAAGGAAAGATTGTGGATTATTTTAAGGTTAGAGTCTAATCCACAGCAAGTGCTGTGAAATCCAATGCAATACTGTAATTAATTGAATACTTAAGCTTGATTGCTGCACAACTAGCATTCAACAGCTGAGCCTGTTCTACATGAATGGCTTTATTTTACAACATATGGGTGACTAGACTACACGAGGGAATAAATATGATGCAAATTAGATTGAAAAAACAGAATTGGAGTTAGAAAAACATTGGAACAAGTGTAGGCCATTCAGCCCCTCAAGTTTGTTCCAGTATTCAATAAGATTCTGGCCGGCCCATGGCTTAACTCATTATACCTGTCTTTGGCCTATATCCCTGAGTGTGTTTGCTTAACAAAGATTTATATGCATCAGATTCAAAGTTAACAACTGAACCACCATCCATTGCCATTTGTGGAAGATAATTCCAAACATCTAGCCCCTTTGTGTGTAGAAATGCTTCCTAACATCTCTCCTGAATGGTTTGGATTTTAGTCTCAAACTATGCCCTCTAGTTCTAGAATTCCCCAACCAGTGGAAGTAGTTTATTTTTATCTGCCTTGTCTTTTGTTAATATCTTGCAAACTTCAATCAGGTCACCTGTCAACCTTCAACAGGCCTAATTTGTATATTTTTTCATCATAATATCTAACATCTGGCGTCATTCTTCTAAGCTTACATTGTACTTACTCCAAGGCTAGTATATGTTCCTAAGGTATGGTGCCCATATCTGTTCACAGTATTCCAAGCAGGGTCTAACCAGGTAAGTAATGGAACAAATGGAAATATGAAAAAAATGTTTAAAATTTGGGGTGAAGATTTTTATTCAAATGTTGGACTGCATTCTTTTGAAGTTAATAACTGCATCTTTCTAGCATTTACTGTTTTATTTCAGCAATGTCTATTTTATTTTATCTCCAGCATTGTAGATTTTACGTGTTTCTCCAGCATTGTTGCTTTCATTCTTCCCTTCAAGTTGTTTTGTTAATTTACTAATATATGAAAAGTCAAAAGAACATAAAAATAGGGGCAGAGGTGGCCCATTTGATCTTTTGAGCCTTCCCCATTATTGAGTAAGACCATGGCTTATCCAATAATGGCTTTAATTCCACGTAACTATCTATTCCCCATTTGGTTCAACTCCCCTCTAAGTCAAAAATTTCATTCATCTTTGAATATGTTCAATGACACCACTCCACTGCACTCTGTGGAATAGAATTCCAAAGACAAGCAATTCACGAAGAGAAGAAATGCCTCATTCAAATCTAAAATGGGAGACCCCTTATTATGAAGCTCTGCTCATCATTCCAGATTCCGCATGAGAGAAAGCTCCCTCTGGATCTGCTCAACTTTAAGACAATCCGTTTATGTCATGAATCAATCTCATGAACCTTTTCTAAATTGTCAGCAATGTAAGTATATCCCCCTTTCAATAAGGAGACCTGAACTGTAAGCAGTACTCCCACACATTGCTTGTACAGGTCTAAAAAGATTTCCCTGCTTTTGTGTTGAACTCCTCATACAATAAAGGCCAATATTTTATTTGTGTTCCTAATTACTGGCAAGTGTGTTAACTTCTTGTGATTCCTGTGCAAAGACATTCAGATCCCTCTAAACCACAAAATTCTGGAGAGTCTCAATCTCCTGTGGAGTGTTGCTGAACAAAGAGACCTTGGAGTGCGGGTTCATAGTTCCTTGAAAGTGGAGTTGTAGTTAGATAGGATAGTGAAGATGGCATTTGGTATGCATTCCTTTATTGGTCAGACCATTGAATGTAGGATTTGGGAGGTCATGTTGCAAATGTACAGAATTGTAATTGTACCAACCTGCACCACATCCTCTGGCAGCCCATTCCATTCATGCACCAGCCTCTGCATGAAAAAGTTGACCCTTAGGTCCCTTTTAAATTTTTCCCCCTCTCACCCTAAACCTATGCCCTCTAGTTCTGGTCTCCCCCACCCTGCTTTTGGAATATTGTGTGCAACTCTGGTCTCCTTCCTATAGGAAGGATGTTGTGAGACTTGAAAGGATTCAGAAAAGATTTACAAGGATGTTGCTAGGATTGGAGGATTTGAGCTATAGGGATAGGCTGTGGTTCTTTTCCCTGGAGCATCGGAGGCTGAGGGGTGACCTTATAGAGGTTTATAAAAATCATGAGGGATGTGGATAGGGTAAGTAGACAAAGTCTTTTCCCTGGGGTGGGGGTCCAGAACTAAAGGGCATAGGATAAAGATGAAAAGGGAAAGATATAAAAGAGACCTAAGTGGCAACTTTTTCATGCAGAAGGTGGTACGTGTATGGAATGAGCTGCCAGAGGAAGTGGTGTAGGCTGGTACAATTGCAACATTTAAGAGGCATCTGGATGGGTTTATGAATAGAAATGGTTTAGAGAGGTATGGGCCAAATGCTGGCAAATGGGACTGTATTAGGTGAGGATATCTGGTTGGCGTGAATGAGTTGGACTGAAGGGTCTGTTTCTGTGCTGTACATCTCCATGATTCTCTCTGCTATCTGATACCATATTGTCATTTTTTTTCACTGTTGCTGAACCAAAGCCCTGAACTTCCCTTCCTAACAGCACTGTGAGTATATCAACCTTTCATGGAATGCAGTGGTTCAAGAAGATGGCTCACTTCCATCTTCTCAAGGGTAATTAGAGATGGTCATTAAAAACTGACTTCTCTAATCTTCCTACCAAAATGGACCACTCACATTTTCCCACATTATACTCCATCTAATTTCTTTTGTCAATTAAACTATGTCCCTTTGCAGACTCTGCATCGTCCACACAATTTGGTTCCCTATTTTACCTTTGTATCATAAACACATTTGGCTACATTGCACTTTCTTCATCCAAACATTCATATAGTTTGGAAGTGGTTGAGGTCCCTGCATTGATCCCTGTGACACCCTTTTTTTTTCATTAATTTGTGTGTGTTGCTGGCTGGCCAGCTTTTATTGCCCATCCCGAGTTGTCCTTGAGCATGTGGTGGTGAGTTGCCTTCTTGAACTGCTGTATTCCACATGCTGTAGGTTGACCCACATGCCCTTGTGGAGAGAATTCCAGGATTTTGACCCAGTGACAGTGAAGGAATGGCAATGTATTTCCAAATCAGGATGGTGAGTTGCTTGGAGGGGAACTTGCAGGCAATGGTGTTCCCATGTATATGCTGCCCTTGTCCATCTAGATGGAGGTGGTCATGGGTTTGAAAAGTGCTATCTAATGAGCTTTGGTGAATTTTCTGCAGGTGCATCTTGTAGATAGTACACATTGCTACTACTGAGCGTCCGTGGTGGAGGGGGTGGATGCTTGTGATGGCTACAATGTGCCTAACTGAAAATTACCCAATTATTCTGACAATCTGTTTCTTGCTAACTAGCTGATCTTTATCCAGGCGAATATCACTGGCTAATATCTCCAATACCATGAGCTGTTATACTTGTATAGTAACCATTTATGTGGCACCTTACTGAATGCTTTTTGGAAATTCAGAATACAATATATCAACTTGTTCTCCTTCTTCCACTCTGCTTGTTATGGCCTTAAAGAACTCTAATAAAATTGTCAATCCTCATCAAGTTTGTTTCTCTTGTAGCTTTCCCACTGTAACCTTTGGCCTTTTTTTACATCAATGATTTTAACCTATTAATCAGTCTGATCAATTGTTTCAAGAATTCGTTCCTAATAGCTGTTCTGGTGTAAATTTTTAATCTCTGACATCTAATTTCATCCATCTGACCTGCATTCATGGATTATTTCAGTGCCTCTTCTGTAAGAAAACAATTTAAGTAATTAATAGTTTTAAATAATTTCTTCATCTCAAACCCTTCCATTTACTTACCATTCTCAACTACAGAATTGGTGCTTATCTAATCTTTCTCATGGATAAAGCAGCAAAAAAATGAAAAGGCTAAAAGATTGTATGATTAGCCACAAAACCTATTAGTTGAATTGTCTATGCTATTGGATTTCCTGAAGTCTTTAAGGGATTCTGATCTCTGTGAAGTCCAAAATACCGAAATGTTGTTTATTTCCCTAGGTAATCACTTGTTTTGGAATTTCTGTGAGCCTCTTCAGCTACGTTGGGTTTGCTGTCGTAGCTTTACTGGTTGAAATCAACTCCATCTTCCTGCACCTGAGGCAAATTCTTCTGATGGCCAACATGAACAAAACCACTTGCTTCCGCATTAACAGCATCATCAATCTGGGAACCTATGTTATCTTCCGTATTAGCACGCTGGCCTGGATGACACGCTGGCTGGTCCTAAACCGTGACAACATCCCTCTAATAAATTACAGCATCGGGAGTGTAGGAATGGCCATCATGACTTTAATGAATATTGTGCTTTTCTATCGACTACTAAGAAGTGACTTTCTGAAATCTAGCTGGGAAGGGAAGAAGGAAAAGGAGAAGTAAAATTGAAGTGGTGTTTCCTCCCCAATACTAGTGCTTAGATTTCTGAAGGAAGAGCTGAAAAGGGACCTTTAGCTCCTTCGAATGTAAATGGTCCCATTCACTTAAGTGTAATTCTAGATAACCTGATGGGCTTAATTGTAAATATATTTTTTAAATTGATCTCTAATATTTTGAAAGGTGGTGTTTTTAATCTAATGATGTTGCAAGTATTATAAAAAAATGAAAATGATACAAAATTTTTAATGCTTTCTTTTCTAAACATTTTAAACAAATGCAGTTAAATATGTGACAAAATTAAATGCCGTATTCTTACAGTACCTCACTTCAAACTACATTGGGCAAGTGTTAGACTATCGGGCAATGTTTAACTCTAGCAGTGTTTGTTGTTTAATTCTTGCAATTATTGTTACCACTCCCAAAAGGATTCATTCTAATCATTCTAAATAATTCCATGCTGGTTTTGATGCTAAAAACTTGGTAAATTATACACAAATGCCCGTAATTGTCAGTTGCTCAGCTGGCCTTTCAAATGTATCAATTTAAACATAAGCATGTCAGATTAATGAGCTGGGAAGTGAGAAAGTAGCCCATCAAAAGTATGCTGATAATAATGAATGATTTGATTACTCACGCAAAGTGCGAGATTTGTTTACTAAACGTCTTCATTTTATGTAAATGTTTACTGAGTGTTACTTAATTTTATACATAGTAATGGCATGTTTCAAATAGCTATATAGAAATCTTGAGTGAGTGGTGTAGGACACAGTCTAAGCAGATATAATGTGGACAAATGAAAATATAATTTCATCTTGAATGTACACAGCCTAAAAAGCTGTAATATATTTATAATATATCAATAATTTTTTAACTGATATATACATATATATTTGTAACATATCAATAACCACTTACACTTTTTTTGACTGCCTTTGTATTATTTGTTTGGTTTAAAAATGGTAAAATAGAGCTGAGAGTAATGACATAATTTTACAGAAAATAGTCATTTTTTACTTTAATGTGAAATAATTTTGTGCACAACATTCATATATTTCTTACAGGACTAAAATGTGAACCACTAGTTTTGAGATCAATCTGTGAGCTATTTTTAAAAATGTTTCCCAAATTTAAAATCTGGAGAATGTAATCAAAAGAATATTAAATCTGAAATATTTATTTAGTCAAATTTATGCCTATTAATCTGCATGTGGAGGTGTCAGAGTTGGACTGGGGTGGACAAAGTCAGACGTTATCCAACACCACGTTATAGTTCAACAAGTTTATTTGAAATCACAGGCATTTGGAACACTGCTGCCTCATTCGATGAAGTCATCTTACTTCACCTGACAAAGATGATTTCTTACTTAGATCCACCTCTTCTTAATTAATAGATCCTATCCATTGATGAAGAAATATACCAGAAAAAATTATCAATGTAACTGAAATCTATCTCCTGTAATATGATAATCTAAATGTTGAGAATTAGTCTAAATTGTGTCATAGAAACATAGAGATGTACAGCACAGAAACAGACCCTTCGGTCCAACCCGTCCATGCCAACCAGATATCCCAACCCAATATAGTCCCACCTGCCAGCACCTGGCCCATATCCCTTCAAACCCTTACTATTCTTATACCAGTCCAGGTGCCTTTTAACTGTTGCAATTGTACTAACTTCTACCACTTCCTCTGGCAGCTCATTCCATACATGTACCACTCTCTGTGTGAAAACGTTGCCCCTTAGGTTTCTTTTATATCTTTCTCCTCTCACCCTAAACCTATGCCCTCTAGTTCTGGACTTTCCCACCCCAGGGAAAATACTTTGTCTCTTTACCCTATCCATGCCCCTCATGATTTTATACACTCCTATAAAGGCTCCCGTCAGCCTCTGACACTCCAGGGAAAACAAGCTCAGCCTATTCAGCCTCTCCATAGATCTCAAATCCTCCAACCCTGGCAACATCTTTATAAGGTTTAACAACATCTTTCCAATAGGAAGGAGACCAGAACTACACACAGTATTCCAAAGGTGGCCTAACCAATGTCCTGTAATAGCCACAGCATGACCTCCCAACTCCTATACTCAGTACTCTGACCAATAAAGGAAAGCATGCCAAATGCCTTCACTATCCTGTCTACTTGCGACTCTACTTTCAAGGAGTTATAAACCTGCACTCCAAGGTCTCTTTAGTCAGCAACACTGCCTAGGATCTTACCATTAAGTGTATAAGTCCTGCGAAGATTTGCTTTCCCAAAATGCAGCACCTCGCGTTTATCTAATATAAGCTCCATCTGCCACTCCTCAGCCCATTGGCCCATCTGATCAAGATCCAATTGTACTCCAAGGTAACCTCCTTCACTGTCCACTACACCTCCAATTTTGGTGTCATCTGCAAACTAACTAACTTTACCTCTTATGCTCACATCCAAATCATTTATATAAATGACTAAAAGTAGTGGACCCAGCACTGATCCGTGTGGTACTCCACTGGTCACAGACCTCCAGTCTGAGAAACAACCTTCCACCACCACTCTCTGTCTTCTAACTTCAAGCCAGTTTTGTATGCAAATCGATAGTTCTGCCTGTATTCCATGAGATCTAATGTTGCTTACCAGTCTCCCAAGGGAAACCTTGTCGGATGCCTTACTGAAGTCCAAATAGATCATGTCTACCACTCTGCCCTCATCAATCCTCTTTGTGATTTCTTCAAAAAGATTCAATTAAGTTTGTGAGACATGATTTCTCACACACAATCAATAAAATACTAAGGCAGTACCTTCAGTCAAATTATCAAGACATTGAACCAGATTTGTAGAGATAATAAATAGCAAGGGGAGTTGTTTATAGGCCAGTGGTAATGTTGGGCATGGTATCAATAAGAAAATTGGGGTTGTATGTAACATTAGTAACATAGTAATAATGGACAAGTTCAATTTGCATGTAGACTGGGTAAACTCAATTAACACTAATACTGTGAAACATAAATTCCTGGAACAGTATGTTGAGGAATCAGCCAAAAATTGGGATATTTTAAAAGTAGTAAGTAGCAAGAAAGAAATAAATAAAATTCTTGTGATGGATTGTTGGGAAATAGTGACATTAACATTGTACCGTTTTAAATTCTTTTGCAATTACTCTGAAACTGGAGTCTTAAAGTTGAACAAAATAAAGTTTGAATAGCAAATTGCCTATGATAGATTAACAAAATACATTTAAAAACCTGAAATTGAACAGTCAGTGGCTAGAATTTAAACAAGTATTACATATGTTTTCATTCATTCATTGAATGTGGGCATCACAGACAGGCCAGCATTCATTGCCCATCCTGAGTTCCTGCGAGAAGGTGGCAGTCAGTTGCCTTCTTGAACCTCTGCATCCACTTGTGTAGGCCAATCCACAATGCCACCAGGGAGGGAATTCCAGGATTCCAACCCAGCAACACCAAAGGAACGGCAATACATTTCCCAGCTGTGATGATCAGTGACCTGGACAGGAACCTGCAGTTGGCGGTGCTGCCACACATCCTCCAACTCCCATCCTTCCAGACGGAAGCGGCCATGGGCCCAGAAGGTACTGTCCGAGGATCCCTGGTGAATTCCCACACCACGTCCCGTAGGCAGCACACACATGCCGCCACTGAGGGCCAGGAAAGTGGAGGACATGGATTGTTGTGAATGTGCCGCCAATCAAACAGGTCGCTCCGTCCCGGCGATGCCAAACCTCCCGAGTGGCGCTGCAGCCGCATCCATCAAGGCAAGTCGGGAGCATCACATTCTCAATCTACGCCCAGCAGACAATGAACAGGCTGCAGAGAGAGTCAGGAGGGGAGCCCCTGCCATCTTAACAAATGCCTTCTGAAAATCCAATGGATTCCAACTGTTGCTTTCCCTTTATCTGTCTTTTTTTGCTACATCCTCAAAGAATTCTAATAAATTTGTCAGGCACACTTACTCCATGCTGACTCTGCTTAAGTATTTCTAAATGCTCTGCTATTACATTATTTGGAACAGACTCTAACATGGATGTAAGTTTGCTCACCGAGCTGAAAGGCCTGCCCCCAGATGCCCCGCCACCGCACCAGGCAACACCACCAGTGAGCCCCTGCAAAGCCTCCACTGGAGGCTCACGACGACACCAGCCAACACGGCGATGAGACATCCGAAAACGAACCCTCCGGCCCAGCGAGAAAACCCACATCCAGAACATCAACCTGAGGTACATATCTTCTCAAAACTTGCCAAACACTCTAACATTTTACCAATAATGATAATCAGAAGTGATTTAACTCTCCATATAGATTGGTGAATCAGACTGGCAGATGAGTTAACAGACGTTTCAGATAGGTTTCTGGCGCAAGATGTCTTACAACCAACTTCAGAGTGAGCTACTAAATGTGGTGGATTTTTTTTAGTCACTTGTGGGAGATTGGCATTGCTGGCCCACCAGTGTCCATTAGCTCATGGGCCATCTGAGAATGTGGTGGCAAGCTGCCTTCTTAAACTGTTGCAGTCGATATGGTGCAGGCCGATCCACAGGGAATTCCAGGATTCTGACCCAGCGATAGTGAAGGAACGGTGATATATTTCAATTCAGGGTGAGGGGTGGCATAGAGCGGAACTCCCAGACCATCCATAACCTCTTCACCTCGGGAGATCTCCAACCAACAGCCTCCAACCTCATAGTCTGGGAACCTTGCACCACCCAGTTCTACCTCCTACTCCAAAATTGACAAACATGACTGCCCCAGTGGACCCATTGTCTCAGCCTGCTCCTACCCAACCGAACTTATCTCTGTATATCTTGACACCGTCCTGTTGCCCTTGGTCCAGGAACTCCCCACATACATTCGGAATACCACCCACACCATCCACCTCCTCCATGACTTTAAGTTCCCCGGCCCCATCTTCACTATAGATATCCAGTCCCTGTACACATCCATGACAAAGGCCTCCAGGCCCTCAGTTCCTACCTCTCCCGCCGACCCAACCCCAATGACACTCTCATTCGATTGGCTGAACTGATCATCATCCTCAACAATTTCTTCTTCAAATTCTCCCACTTCCTTCAGACCAAAGGGCTAGATATGGGCACCTGCATGGGTGCCTCTTCATCCAGTACCTGGAACATGACCTTATTTCTCTCCTTGTTATCCTCTGCTTGTTTTTGCAATCTTCCCAATCTTCTGATTTCCCAGTGCTCTTGGCCACTTTATAGGCTCTCTCTTTTTTTTATGATACATTTCCTGACTTCCTTTGTCAGCATGGCTGTGTAATTCCACCCCGGGTAATCTTTCTTTTCTTTGGAATGAACCTCTGTACTGTGTCCTCAATTACACCCAGAAACTCCTGCCATTGTTGCTCTACTGTCTTCCCCACTTGGTTCTGCTTCCAGTCAATCTTAATCAGTTCCTCTCTCATGCTCCTGTAATTACCTTTATTTAACTGTAACACCATTACATCCGATTTTGCCTTTTCTCTTTCAAACTGCAGACTGAACTCTACCATATTATGATTGCTGTCTCCTAAGTGTTCCTTGACTTTAAGATCTTTTTTAAAGTCTGGCTCATTACATTGCACTAAGTCCAGAATAGCCTGCTCCCTTGTGGGCTTCATCACAAGCTGTTCCAAAAAGCCATCCTGTAAGCATTCCATGAATTCCCTTTCTTTGGATCTACCAGCAACATTATTCACCCAGTCCATTTGCATATTTAAGACCCCCTGATCACCATGACCCTGCATTTCTGACATGCCCTATCTATTTCCTGGTACATCTTGCGCACCTTGTCCTGACCACTGCTGGAAGGTCTGTATATAACTCCCATAACTCCCATTATGGCTTTTTTTTGCCTTTATGGTTCCTCAGCACCACCCACATAGACTCCACATCATCTGACCCTACATCATTCAGTGCCATAGATTTAATTTCATTCTTAACTAACAAGGCAACCCCGCCCCCTCTGCCCACCTCCCTGCCTTTTTGATAAGTTGTAAATCCTTGAATGTTTAACTGCCAGTCCTGAACCCCCTGCAACCACGTCTCTGTGATGCCTCCCACATCATAATCATTCACAATGATTTGTGCTGTTAATTCATCTACTTTGTTACAAATACTATAAGCATTCAGGTAAAGCACCTTAATGCTAATTTTCTTATCCACATGATTTCCATCACCTCTAGTAATATGTCCTAAATTATCCTTCCTTTTGCTTCATTCCATGTCTGCCTTGAACTTAAACACTGCACACATGCTAATCTGCTGCTTATCTTTCTACTTGACTCCATACTCCCTGTTGCTTTCGCTTTCCAGATGTTCACTGATGATTGCACAATTATCAGCACCATTCGCAACTCCTCAAATACTGAACCGTCCATACTCAAATACAACAAGACCTGGATGATATCCAGGCTTGTGCTGACAAGTGGAAAGTAACATTTGCATGACACAAATTTCAGTCAATGACCATCTCTAATGACGTAACCATTCCTCCTTGAGACTCAATGTCATTACCATCACTGAACACCCCACCATCAACTTTTGGTGTTGGCGGGGGGGGGGGGGGGAGGGGGGTGTGGGTGGGCGTGGTTATCATAGATGAGGAACTGAAATGGACAAGCCACATAAACATATTGGGTACAAGATCAGGTCAGATGATAGGAATACTGCAGCAAATAACTCACCTCCAGATCCCCTAAAGACCGCACAAGTCAAGAGGACGATGGAATATTCCCCACCTGCCTGGAAGGATGCAGCCCCAACAACACCCAAGAAACCCGACAGCATCCAGGACAAAGCAGCCTTCTGACTAGCACAGCATCCATTCCTCCATCACTGACACACAGCAGCAGCACCGTGCACCATCCACAAGACACACAGCAAAAACTTACCAAATATCGCCAGACATCACACTCCAAACCCAGAACTCCTCTCCCCCCCAATCCAGAAGGACAAGGGCAGCAGACACACCCGCAAGTCCCCCTCCAAACCACCCACCATCCCAACTACATCTCATCTGACACTCGGTCAAAATTCTGGAATCCCCACCTACACCGCGGGCCCACCCACCCACTGCAAACAGACTGCAGTGTTTCACCACCAACCTCCCAAGGACAACCAGAGACACGCAACAAATGCTGGCCCCCCCCCCCCAGCAATTCCACATCCCTCAAAAGAATAAAAAAATGCTAGATATATCCTTCCCTTCTCCCTTATTCTGTGCTGAAACTATGCTATCATATGAGAATTTAGGTTCATTCTTAGCTGATTACTGTGTATTAGATTGCAGGAATTGATTATGCGTGCAATTATGAACAATTCAGCTCTCCCTTCACCTGTATCCATACTTAGGATTTTTCTTATCACAACTTCTCCCCCTCTTAGCCTTCAATCATCCTAACTCAAAATTATTTTTACTTTAATTATTACCGTCTCTCACCAGTACCACATTGTTTAAAGTCAGGTTCGCTTTGGATTACGTATGAATGCCTTCTCATTTAAACTGTTTTCTTCCTCTTCAGGTCACAGTAACCAATCTTTTAATTGGTGTATATGTCTGAGACCTATTCTTCAGTGCATTCTCCTAATGTATTCTTTAAGATAGGTACTTTAAATGTAACAATCACTTCTGCATGCTTACACCAGTGTCCCAATTTTCATTTTCAGGTATCTTTTCAAAAAATTAAAAGTTGGTTTGGGGCATGTGTATCCTTTTTGCTTTGTCCCAGTGTTTTGGTTGGTGGCCAAATCATTCAATTTAGTTATCTTCAAATAAAAGCTCATAGGCAAAGGAACAAATATTTCCCAAGAGAAAGCGATTAATTAATTTGTTTCATTGTCACTTCACTTTCACTTGATAGATTCCATTTGACTCCAATTAAGATGAGATATTCCTATTCCCATTTGATTCTGTGTTATTTTGTTTTCCCTGTCACTATTCTTTTCTTCTAAGTAGGCATTCCTATTAATTACCAATCTCTCTGATTCAGGAGCTCTGAAGAAACCTTGCTTTCCATTTTCAAAAGGTGTTTTCATAATATCTTTAAAACAGAAATAAAACATTGACTGAAAGATTCCAGGCATGACCAAATTCTGACAAAAAGTGCAATTTTCTTTTCCAGAATAATTGGCTAGATTATGCTTGAATTTTCCTTCTTTCAATGTTAATCCAAATTCAAACACGGCACCAATTGACTTCAGGGTTTCTTTTGTCGATAGCCTCGGCAGTGTTCTTGGCCTGACAAATTTAATTACTGAGGTAAAAACAATGACTGCAGATGCTGAAAACCAAATACTGGATTAGTGGTGCTAGAAAAATTTAATTACTGGTCAGCTGATTTCTTCCCAGACAATCTTTCCTAATTTTCAAGGCAAATTAAAACCACCTCAGCTGTTTTCATTGACTCTCATTTCAATTTGAAATTTTCAAATTTACATTTATTTGATCTTTTAAATTTCAATTAAATTTCCCATTGCATGCTTGAACTAGCAGCTTGTATTAAGTTATTTTATCAATAGGATTGGAACCTATCTATTTATCTATTTGTGGTACCTTTGCACCTTGTAAGGCTGAAATTAAAGTAGGAGAAGGAAAAAGCAAATAGTTTGCAATGTATAAAGAATCCCCAATGTGACTGGATTGTGTTACATAGAATGCTGTCTTTTTAGCACAGAACAAAACCCAGGCTGTTTGTAATGTTTGCAGGCAATGACCAGACCAGACCAAAGGATGGATATTTTGCTATATAGCTCCACACTATGTCACTGTCACAGCTATAGTATTATCAGCAGCTTGCACAACAAACACACTGCATGTGCATTAACCAAGTGGAGAGGAGTCCTTCGTCAAGTCAAGGGCGACCAAGGTCACTCGGAATGCCGCCACAGGCAGTCAAGGACATTGCCAATGACCCACTTGGTGTGATCAAGTTCTGGACATAGTCAGCACAATAGGTTGAATCCAAACAGTGTTTTGAACAGTTGGAGAACTGAGAAAGCTCAGTGGTCTCTGTTCACAGGAGCTATTAAGATGGTCTGGTGCTGATCAGAATGCTGTTCCTTAGTCTTCCTTTTCTGGATGTTTTCACTGGTTTGCAGGAGGCACAAATTGTCTGGTTCACAATTTTAAAGGATCTCTGAGTCATTCATTAAAAATCACAAGGTACAGCAACTGCTGAAGGAAAGATAAACTGGCTTGCTTCAGAACTAAAGTGGCTTTTATTGCAGAGAACAGAGAGAGCTTCTGAACTGGTGGAGAAGCAGATGGTTTTTCACTGTCTTGTTCACATCCCCAATCTGTTCAGCTCCCTGAGAACTAGTTTCAGTTGTTGCCAGATGGAAGGCCTTCGTCATTGATAACTGGTCACTAGCCCAGAGACAAATCAGCTACATGTTGCCAGCTGAATGTTCAATTGTATTTATAGCTCCAGCTCATCTGAAAACTATACTTCAGTTACAGATTGTTCAAGCTCCTGTGTAAATTTGAGCACCATACAATGAATGTCAGGCTACTTGCTTTCAAAAACATGCAGTAATTTCCGAGAGGGAAGGAAATCTGCCATTCTTACCTGATCTGGCCTACATATGATGCCAGACCCACAGTGATATAGTTGACACTTAAGTGCCCTCTGAAATGGCCTTGCAAGTCACTCAGTTCAAATGCAATAGGGTTGGTCAATACACACTGTCCCTGTCAGTAATGCCTACATCCCATGTGCCATTTAAAAAATATAATTCCCCAGTAATCCTTGGCTTTTTTAAACAGTTTCTCATTTCAGTCCACAATCAAAACTGCAAAAAATAAAAAGACATGATCTATATAAGAGAACCAAATAGGAAATTATAATTCAATTAGCATTTTATTTAGGCAGAATTGATCCACAGACACTTTGTATTCAACTGTCACACAACAATCACATTGAACTCTTGTAAATAAATGGCCTGTGAGATGGCTGAAATCTTAGTGAAAAGGTTACTTTCTTGTATCATCTTGTTATTTGTACCTCCTGTATACACCTGTACTTACTTGTATCACATGTATGTATGAGACTCTTTGAACTCCTAGTTGATTTTATCACTAATCAGCAGAATCTTTTCTTCCTCTTCCAGTCACAAGTGTGCTGGTCAAAACACATAGGTCTAACAGAAGTTCAGTCCATTCCTTCTCTTACAAGGTTGAATCCCTGATGAAACTGAATTGGAATGTCGGTGAATATACGTAGCATAAACGCTCCATCAGCATCTGGTGAAAAGGTACTTGGAATGATTACATAGTGTCCCGGTGCAAGTTTACTGCGGAGGTTTATGCTTCTCTGGGCCACATAGGCTCCTGAATCCAAAATCGTTTTATGATGTGTAAAATGCTCTGTGGTTAGAACCAGTTGTGGGTCGAAGGACTATTGGAATGAAAAAGAAATAAAAATTTGGGATCAACATAATTTGCTTCTTTGTAATAGATGTTCTTGTGAAGATTACAAAATGAATGTTCATTTTGGACGTGATAATATCTGACTGTGATAGCATCTGTCTAATCCACAGTACATCTTTTGTTCGCAAGTAGATTGAAACAAAATCAATATATTCTTTAGATGGTGTGAAGATTAGAGTGTGCCTGGCTTCATTATTGACAGCTAATAGATTGTGATCCCCTTCTACAAGATGAATAATATTGTGCCATTTACTAATTTACATTCCCTTGTGCTTGAATAAAGAAAGCTTAGCCTTGCAGCAGAATCAATACCAAATTTATAATTACATAGGCATGACAAAAGTAAGCCTATTTTGTAGAGAAAACTAATCTGACTTTTTAAAACAGACACAGCATCTTGAAAAATAGCTCCCATAAGTCATATGGCTGTCCTTGTTTTACTGTCAGCCAAAAGACTCTTATATTATCTTGCCACCACCAATAAGTGAAGACAATTGGGATTTAATTAACCCTTTGACAACTAAATGGGTTTGCCTAAAGGTGAGAGAATTCAAAGCTTCTGAGAACAACTAAAAGGACACTACAGGAAATTCCAGAGTTATTGATTTTGCTTTGTGGATCAATGATTTGTCAAAGTTAACACAACAGTCATCTTAAGATTTTGATCAGTGTTAAATAGGCTGTGGGATATCACCATAGGCAGAACTCCAAGAAGAGCTCCAAGAGGTATCACCAGAGGTAGAGTTTTCTCAACAAAGCGACAAAGGATCCTGCTACAGGATTGCTGCACTTAACCAGACTCCTGGTAGCACAACCTGTAGTACCGTAAATGTGAAATAAAGGAACATTACCTCCCTCCCAAAATCTGTTATGCTCAGTCCATGTGGGTCACAACTCCAACTATTCCATTACAGGAGCCATCACATCTGATGAATTCTTAGCTAATAACTATACCATGCTTGACTTAGTAACTTTCAGCTGTAGTTTGTAATACAGTAACCTTTATTTTGTTTAAAACTAAAGCATTATTGCAGGTTAGTTTTAAATTGGAACACTCAAACCTAAAAATGGGGCTAAATGAACTGTGAATTCACAGTCCACAGACCATTCTATAGACACAACTGATCTGCATGCAATACCATGATAATAATTATTCACTGTAAGTAGTTGGATTGAAGGAGGCTACTGTTTCCTGTGAGACACTAAGATGCTCTACAGATCGGTGTTTCCCTTTGGCGGAGGATTTGGAAAGAAGACTACGTTATAAACATTTATTTCCTCTCAATCATCTAACTCATCTGAACAAATTGTCATTGTTGAATAGATTTCCTAGCAAAGAAATGTGGCTTCCTTGACCATCTAAGAAATCTCAATTTACCTTGTAGATCTGGATCCCAATAGGAAGCATTGAGATGCCCAGCTTCCTGTCCATCCTCCGATAATTCTGAATTAAAGATATCAGAACAGAGCATGTCTCATCTACATTGTCTTCATCATTGCTTGAAGGAGTATCTATAGAGTGACAGAGATAACATGTTCAGAAACATGCTGTTTATTTGATGGAACAGATGCAGTTGGAACAAGTGAAACTTCTGAGTAACCACACAAACAGAATAAAAAGTTAAACAAAATGTTTTAGTATGATGAAAAATAAAATCATTACTTGTAAGGAAATTTCTCAAACACTTGGCCACATTGAAGGCAGCCTGCTGTTTGTAAATAGACAGCTTTACTATCATGGCAGATTTGAAGGTCATGATTCACACCCAGTTTTCCTTTTATACAAACTTGGCACAATCCAAATTTCAAATGAGATATCAGATGAAATAAAGCTGCAACCTCCTGCACTAGTATATGTCCCATCAGGTGATTATGAAAGGGTGGTAGAAGGGAGCTGTCATTCTATTACATCTCTATAAGAGGCTTGCAAACAGATATAATCATTGCATAACTCATTGTCCTCATATCTAGGATCATTCTTATCACCACAAATGTTAGATAAGTATTTGAAATGTTTTGATTTGAATGATAATCAGATCATATGAATTCCCCATGCAGTGGATAAAACAAGACATAAGATCAATCTCCAGAGCACTGCTATGTGCAACCCAGGAGAAAACTCAGAACAGCATTAAAAACAGTTTTTCTTTTCCAGATTTAAAAATATTGAAAAAGGCTGTTTGAGAGTCAAGCATCATCCAATCAGGTAATAAATCTTTTTTGTTTTCCAATTGCCATTAGAAGACAGTGTGTCATAAGGATGAACGTATTGGCTGACTAATGGCATGGGAGAAGTTCATGTGTTGAAACCTTAAGGAATAGATTTAATCATTGTTGACAAACCTCTGCAAAACTAATGTGACTCAGTGGAGTCTTTAGTTATGACATAACTTAATGTTAATTTTGGATCAAACCTTGTTCACTTAAGGAAAATGCAGTCACATTTGTAATGTGTGGCCAGTCTGAAGCAGCAGTCTGACCCTTGAGTGGCAGATTGGAAATGGAGAATCAACCGGCATAGAAAGAGACTATTCTCCTGTCATACGTGCTCAAGCTTTATGAAAGAGTTTTGCAATTAGTCCCATTCCGATGTTTCTTCCCCAGAATCCTACAAAAGTTATTCCCATCAACATTTTATCCAATTCACTTTTGAAATTTCATATTGAATCTTCATTCCTAATCATCACAACTCATTAAAAAAAGTTTTAATATTGCACACTGTTTATTTGCCAATAACCCAAAATCTGTAATCTCTGGTTACTAACTCTCTGGTACTGAAACAGTTTTTATTTGTTTAAGTAATAAAAACCCATCATGAGTTTGAACATCTCAATTAACTATCTCCATAACCTTCTCTACTGCAAGGAGAACAATCCCAGCTTCTCTAGTTTCTTCACATCACCAAAGTCATTCATCCCTATTTCCTTCACAACTCAAAAAGGGAAGTAATTCTTTACTTTGCAAAGGAGAAGTGCAATTAATTACTCAAATGTTTTCACACCACCTAACTCTGATGCTTACCCTTTTTCATTTAAAATAAACATTTTGTTTTGATCGGGGTAAGTTAAGGAAACTGAAAACATCGTGTAGATGTATGTAATTTCTGGTGTGCAGATTACTGCACCTGAGGTCATTGTTGGTCCCAGGATATACAGAAACTGCCAGATGTACAGAAACCAGTTATGCTTATGGGAAAGCAAGGAGTTAAAAGCCAGTGCTGAAAACACCTGGGCCTAGACCTTTGATTGCAACTCACTCCAACATCTGGCCCTTGCCAAAGATAATTCACCTTTACAGTGAATTTACCTTTACAGTGAATTTACAACATAGAAACCGATCACTTGGCTCTATTGATCTGTATCATACTTATGTTCGATTTCATACTTTTTCCACCCTCTTTCCTTCACACTATCAACATAGTCTTCAGGCACTTATGTAGCTTTCACTTTATAGATATTATTAGCTCCCAGTCTCTAATTTGCTCTCTATGTCTTCTGTTCTAATTGACTGTCACATATCCTTTATATGTAATCATAGCACAAGAGAGGACAAGCTCTAGTACAACTGTTTTCACCCCACCCCAATTCATTTTTTATACTTGTCTCTAACTAAGTTCATCTACAACATTAATTCTGCAAAGATTTCTTCACCCTAGTCGAAGAACTCAAAGGCAATCACAATTAGCCTCAATTTTAGCCACAATATGTCTCAATTTTGGGAAGTGAGGTATTTGCACAGGAGATGCTTTATTACCTGCTCCTGGGGCTGTGATAGTGATGGGATACTGAGGGTTGCAGCTATACTTCTTTATATTATTTCTGCATCCACCTGCATTAATTCCAGTCACCCACTGACCCTTTACCTCTTGCAAGCTGCCAGCATCTGTGAAGACAAGAGAAGGAAAAATGATAACAGGTCTTTCATTATAGCACTTTTGGCTCTGACAGCATCATTTTTTTAAAAATGGTATTCTATTGTATTGTGTGAAAAAGAATTAACTCTCAACATAAGAGATTTGGCAAAAGGGAAAGTTCTCCGGCACAAAACAGCACCAAGTGCAGTCATTTTCGAAAGGCATGTGTGTGTAACAGTTTTTAAAATACTTGACTAGTACTGTGGTAAATGGCTGAAGGGATGGTGATGGAGGTTGTGCCCTTGCAAATTTGAATTACATGAGGCTACAAGAGAGGCCTTGCTAGCATTTAAGCGTGAACAATAAGCTGACCTTTTATCAAATGATGGATAAGCAAAAATTCTGTTTGTACTTTATTAATTTGCCATTAAATTTCCTGAAAGTAAATGTTTCAAGTTTCAAATGTATCTATAGTACTAAATAAGCTTTATGTTACATTGTAACTCACTCAACATTATTTCCTTGTTTAAGATATCACTTACACACATGGTCATGCATTATCCCATGTACACTGCTCAGGAAGTACATCATCAACTACAGATGATTAATAAAAAATCTCACTTGCTTCACTTGGCACATTCCTCTTGATTTTCCAATATGTCCTGGTTTGGGCTACAGTTCCTGATCAATGTTATGTGTTCGGAACATTTAGGTCTGTGTGTACAGTCATAAAGCCAAGGGTTTGGAATAATAGCCTTTGCCATTTCGGTAGATTTCAGGTTTGCCAATAGGTGCATGAATGATCACGTGCAAATGTCGTGGTCAATAATTTCTAAATCTTGGCAAAACAACAACTTGGTGAAACTATTTGTACTGCTACAATTGCCAGTGTTTGATTTAAACAGATATGTGTGCATGTGCTGTGTGGATAAACAAAGTGTCAGGTACTTTTCTAATCAAGTGGCACACAGAAAAGTGTTCAATTCCCCGATGTCCCCATGGATGCCAGGAAGTACAGTCTGGTATGAAGGTGAAGTGCTGGGGTGTCTACATTGAGAATAATAATGCCATGCTCACTATGCCCTGCTTTTGAACCATACCCAGATTACAGATGTGCTTTCATGACTGATCTGCCATCTGGCTTGTTCTGTCGATAACAAACCTCTCTGTAGTAGGTTGCTGCCTTTCCTTTCTCCTGATGCATTGATATACCTGGCAAAGGGAACTGTACAGATTATGGGCAGCAAACGATTCTTCTGAAGTATTCATTTCTGTCAACATTGTAGTGATTTTTGATCCCTGCTCAAATAATGTGTGATCTGGCCTTGACCTCAGGTTTTGCTCAATTCCCCTCCCCTCGCAACACCTCCCCACCCCTCAGCCTTCCTTCCACCATCTTGGTGAATATCTTGATTGGACTTAGCAGCCAAAAAGTTCTTTTTTTGTTATTTTCTGTCCTTTTTAAATATGAATAGCTGTTCCTTCCATGCACAAAAATGTAGCAATATTCCTTAATACAACTCTTGTCATTACCTGCACCTCCATCACCATCAAAGTCAGGCCCCAGAGTCAATACTGTAACAGTTGTAAACCTTTTACAGAAGTCATCAAACTTCATCCTGTGAAATAAGATAGCACTTTGACTGTGGTGGCTAGAAGATCGACCAAGAAAATATCCAGCAAAACTACAGTTATTAAATAACACAAAACTGATGGAATGACCCATCCTACCAGAATTCCCCATCATCCTTCTTGGTGAATCCAAATGCTTCTCTGGTCCAGATTGGAATTTGGTTCCACAGAGGAGAACTTTGCAAAAGGAAGAAACATCATGTTGACATTCATTTCTTTTAACAAGCATGCTGGCTATCATAGCCCTCCTTTCATAAAGGCACAGTTATTCAGAATTTCAGGGTTGCAGACTTTCTAACACCAAACATGGCAACACAGAGCTCTCAAAAATATGGATACTTGAGGAAATGTTAATTTCAGATGAGGATAGTTGTTTTCTGTGGATTAAACATTTATTCAAACTCATCAAAATATGAAATGCAAGAGCGGATATAAATCACAGCGTTGAACTTCAGAGATGAGGTGAGAGTGACTGTCCTTGGCATCAGGTTGCAATTGACATCTCAGTCATCTCAGCTCCAGTATATTGCTGCAGCTCGCTTGATTGGCACCACATCCACAAACATTCATTCCCTCCACCACTGCCGCTCAGGCACAGTAGTGAGTACTGTCCACAAGATAAACAAGAGACTCATCAAGGTCCTGAGAGACCACACTTACCAAACACACAACTGCTACCATCTAGTAGGACAACGGTAGCAGATACATGGGAGCACCATCGCCTGCAAGTTTTCCTTGAGGCCACTCACCATCCTGACTTAGAAATATATCACTTCGGTGTCACTGGGTCAAAGTCCTGTTACACCCTCCCTATTGACATTGTGGATGTATGTATCAAATGGACTGCAGTATTTCAAGAAGACAGCTCACTGCTACCTTCTCAAGGCAGCTGTGGTTGTCAATAAATGCTGACCCTGCCAGTGATATCCACATTCCGTGAATTAACTAAAAAAAAATATACTGGAAATGAAATATTTTGATCATGTGTACCCCATTAACAACATCAAGTACTCTCAGTGAGAGTGTAGGATGACATTGAAAGAACACAAGAACATAAGAAATGGGAGCAGGAGTAGGCCATCTGGCCCATCAAGTCTGCTCCACCATTCAATAAGATCATGGCTGATTTATTCGTGGACTCAGCTCCACTTACCCACCCTCTCACGATAACCCTTGATTCCCTTCCTGTTCAAAACTCTATCTGTCTTTAACTTAAAACATTCAATGAGGTAGCCTAAAGGAAACATAAAAACTGCTCTGCATTCTCCTCCAACATGTTATAAAGCCTCACCTCTGAGGAACACCCCTACTCCAATCATGCAATGCTGCTGTGCCTTCTATAGCATCAACAAACCTTGGTACCACTTTGTCCTACAACTTAATTTCTCACAATTGTAGCTTCCTAGTAAGAAATGGTGTATGCTTTTTTTTAACCTGTGAGCCCAACCAGATGAACTAAAATGATTCATTCCAGATATGTATTAGCAAAGTGCTGAAACTATCGAACAGATCTGATAGGTTTGCAAAACAAACAGTAAAAATGCAATACTGTCACTTTCCTTCAATGCAATATTTCACAAAAAGGGCAGCATAAGTGCCTTTTATTATTTAAATCAACAATAACAAGTATTATCTGTAAATTCCTGTTTAAAACACAGTGGAGCCCACATTTACAAAGCTAATTGAGATCCAATTCAAATAGCAAAGTCACCAAAATTGGGCATGATACCAATGCTGGTGCCTCCTGAACTTCTTCCTACAACCCAAATCTTATTTTCCCTGTGTGGGTGTTGATAATAGACTATAAGACATAGCAGCAGAACCAGGCCATTCAGCCCATTGAGTTTGCTCCACCATTCAATCAACTATTGAGTCTAGGGAAAATGAGTATTTAAAAGTGGCAATGTTCCTGTGCAATAAGGGTGATTCAATTCTCATTCAAGTTCTATAATCATTAATGTCCTCTCAGTCAGAATTATACAAAGGAAAGTTGACAATCCGATCTGAAGCTACGGAAGGGTTAAAGATATGATCAAATTTTGTCACCAACACACAGAAGTGATATCCAGTCTCTGGAATTGTTCCACATGATTGAGTTTGGATGAAAGATATATATTGGAGATTTTGGGTTCTTATTTCTTGAAAGGGGCCAACAAAGACAGGCCTGATGTTGAGATACGCATAAAAACTTCAGAAAAATTGGTTTCCTAAGACTCCATCAAATCAAGTTTGATATTAGGATGAGATGGAGCTGGTTACAATGATAAAATGTAAATTTTAGAGTGTATAACTTTTTATCGCACAAAAATGTAGTAATTACAAGTGATATTGGGAATGATGGAAGCAAAAATACTGGAGGCAATGTGAGGAGTGATGCAGTCGAGTTCCGAAGTTGAAGAGTTGGTGAGCTAAGAAATGTTGAATAGTCTTCCTGGTTCATGTTTTCTGAATTTCAAAAGTCCTGTCCTCATTTCAAAGTGTGATATGAGAAGTTATGCCTATTGGTAGATACATGTGCAGCAGAAAGTCCCTTGGAATTTCCTGAATTCCAGAAATGTTCCAATGTATAATACTGCATGTTAAATCACAGTGAAGGAGCAGATGCTATAATACATGGTAACTTGACTTAGCAAGAGAAAACAAAACAGAAAAATGGCCAAAAATTGTAAAATAATGTTAAAGTAAAATAATACAAAGCTGAATATGATCAAGTATAAAACATGAACTAAATCATAGCTGATGGACTCAAGTTAGTTATAAATTGATTTCATAAAGCGAAGCTGATGTGCCACTACCAATCTTATAACTAGCCAATGTTAAGGTAGATAAAGCCATCTAGTGGACTGAAATAAAACTGAAAAATATTTTAAAACGGGCCAAATTTTCAGATGGCTTTGGAAGCAGTACTGGAGATAGATAGAGTCATAAACACATACAGCACGGAAACAGACCCTTCAGTCAACTAGTCCAGCCTGACCATAATTCCAAACTAAACTAGCCTACCTGTCTGTGTTTGGCCCATGTCCTTCCAAACAATTTTTTTTCATGTATTTACCTAAATGTCTTTTAAACATTGTAACTGTACCCGCATCCACCACTTACTCTGAAAGTGCATTCCACACATGAATCACTGTCTGTGTAAAAAAAAAAATTGCCCTTCATGTCTTTTTTAAATCTTTCTCCTCTTACCTTAAAAATATGCCAGGCCCACTGCTTTGTATCCACTGCACCCCTTTCCAAACTCTGGGCCATTTTAGTTCAGGGAAGATCAGAGGAGTGGTGACTACCTGTCTCAAAGAACAGGTGGACTACTGGGCCACCTTAGGGGTCTGTAAAGGTTTTCAGCATTTGCGAAACGGCATGCAGACACCCCACTCCCATTGACGAAATGAAAATACAGTCAAGAGGTGGAGATGGTCTGTTGTTCTCCACCCGACATCAGCAGCTCTCACTCACAACAGTAAATCTGCAGATCTTATAGTGCTGGAGGATCTCCTATTGTCCTAACCAACGGTCATCAAAAACTGAGCATCAGGTGCGAATGCACTGGGGTATTGGGATCCTGAGTCACATTAAACATTCAACTCAGCATGTGCTTAAACAAGGATGCTGACGTTAAGCTTGAGAGCTGTTTAAACTGACACCAGAAAATTCTTAATTTACAGCAGAGCTTGTCACCTGTCAAAGTCCTATTGGATCTTTTACCTTCTTTTCCATCTTTTCAACTCTGCTTCTCTAATCCTTCTACAACTCCTTAGCACATTCTGTCACCTGTAACTTATGTTTTGTGGCATTTTTATATATTAAGCTTGGTACATAAATATAAACTATTGCTTTTCAAACTGGACAGCCAGGTGACTTAAAGGAACGTGGGTTTTGTGTTGCACAACATTCCGATGCAATACTGCTTATTTGTTTCTCTAAATGTTTGTACACAGTGTGAGATCAGTACTGGAAATATGAGGTTCTTATGTTTTCGAAATAAAAATATTAACAAATGTACAACACAAATCTAACAGGCCCAGATCTTCCAAAATGCTACCCAGGAAGTTGCAATTTTCGATGGGCTATTACTCTGTGCCTCGACCCCATTACAGAAGTCTCAAATGTTGAGTTAAATTTGGAACTTTTGAAGAGTTCTGACTTATTTACATGAATAGTTTGCCAGAATAAAATTAGAGGGATTAAAATTTGCTGTAATTCCTGGGTAAGTGTAAAACTAACCCTGGCAAACAGCCAACCCACACCTCCCTGGATCCAGCACCCAACCCAAAAACCTGATTCTTGAATTTAACCCGGCTACTCCCTACGGACCTGACATTGCAACCAGCCTGACTATCCCACATGGATTCCCGTCCCCTTGACTCTCCACACCTGACTTTCGAGCACATTCACAGGTTCTGACGCCCACCCTTACCGACACCCATCCATGAACTGATTGACTCCAATCAGCCCCAATTCCCATGATCCTTATCTCCACACTGGGCACATCAGAAAACCCCCAAATACCCCTATCCTAACCAGAGCCCCCACCCACTTACCTGGCGCCCTACCAACCACTTCTGTTCACCCTACCACCCCCACCCAGCTGTTCCTTCCTTCAACAAACCCGCAGTTTACTCTTCATTCAGCACCCTAATCCCCATTTAATTGTCAGGCTACCTATTCCACTGTGAAAACACGTCTTGGCCAGCTGTCCCCTGTGATAGCTCAATATGGTTACAGCAGTGCAATATTGATGACACTTACTCATCGCTCCAGTCACCTGTCCATTCCATATTGTGGCCTGATCCCCATGGATTGAGAATCCGAACAAGGGGCACCCTCCCTTTTGGAGTGGTTAGCTAAAACAAAAAATTTTTAAGAAGTATAATTGGTATCTTACAATGCAAATCATTTATATCAACATCAGTGAGAGCTGGGAAGACACTAAAGCACAAAAAAGGGGAAATATTCCACTTTAGCTGCAGAAATATACATGAACAAAACAAACTTTAGTGTTTCAAAAATTGTTTCGCATTTAGTTTGGCCAAGAGAATCATCTGGGGGTGGGGTCACCGGAAGTGTGTATGAAATATAGCTCACTTGAAAATTGCTTTCTGTTTTGCAAGGTTGTGATTGTAATTGCCTCAGCTGTGTTAACACTACAAATTAAGAAACAGAGTCCATCATTCAGTGTAAATACTCTAATGCCAAATCAGAAAGGTGGGAGAGAGAAAGATACAATCACACAATTAAATAGCAAGGCTGATACATGGGCCTGAGTTATATGGCCCGATCAATTTGTTTTTAATATAGTGTAGTAACTAGCTAGAAACTTTTCCAGCAATAGTGGATGATTAATAGATTATACAGAATAAAAGAACAGTGGACTGATCCAAAATAATCCAAACTGGATGATGTGTAACAGCACAATGCTCCAATACCACATAACACGAGGGATCAGCTTCTAACTACCATCATCAGACAAGTTCCTCGTATAAATTTTACAGAACACAAGCCAAACTCTTGCTATTGTATTTGGGAAGGAGACGTTAAGTCATGTAAGACACAATACTCAGATAACTGAGAGTTATATTTTATACAATGATGAAGTTTCAGCCACTGAAACGCCATGTTTTCAAGCACAGGGAACTGAGGGCTATTTTGTTCTTCATGCACTGAAATTAAGAAAATATGAGTGGAAAACATCATTGTATTGAAGATTCAATACAGCTCCATTGGTAATTGATATGATCAATAAGCTATGGAGATCCATTATGAATGCTGAACTAATGACGCAAATGTTAAATATCTCCCAGAATAAACCAAGCCAATTAATATCACCATCTCATTTGTTTCTGATCTTGCCATGTTCCATAATATACTTTTATAGAAATGTAAGTTTGTGTTCAATTTATTACCACATTTGCTAATCTAATGAAAGTGACTGCATTTCAAAAAATAATTCACTGAAGAAGAAATGCTTTAGAAATTCCTGAAGAAGGGATCAGATTCTATATAAAATAGAAGTTAATCTTGCAATGACAAAGAAGGTCTCTTCTGTGTTTATTATTTACAGTGAGCAGAAATGATATTTGAAATTGAATACTTACTACCAAATGCAACCACACAAACCCATTCTTCTAGCCTTCTTGAAAATTATCAGAACCTTAATTCTTTAAAATAAAAGATTAATGCATTTAAACAATTCATGCTAGCACCTATTTTGCTTTGTCATGATTTAATAGTGCTCTGTTATTCTGTAATGGGTGAATAATAAATACTAATATTAATTTGATCTGACAATACTATAACTCCTGCTTATAAGTACTTTAAATTCCATAGTGTGCTTAGATATCTTGAATTGATTCTTCCATCTATAATTCCTGCAAATTCAAAGCTTGCTGCAACTGTCAACAATAAATGAAGTTTGTTGCTATTGTGACAATTAATGGTTATTTAATAAACTGTATTGTAACCATCATCCTATTCCCATTGTACCCAGGTTGTGCTATTCCCAATGTTCTAGCTGCAATATAGCCTCCCTACCTCCATCCAGCTCCCCTATAAGCCCATGTCCTCCTTGACCTCTTCCTCCCCAATTCAGCAGGTAATTTTTTTGTTCAGCAATTTACAACCTTCCCTGTCTCCACAGATCCTTCTGCAGTTTTCATTCCTTCACCTAACATGTGCCCCACTGTGCACCTCCCTACATTCTAGTTCAAGCTAAGTCTTTGAATCGCTATAAGACTCAGGGGACTTAGTGCATTGTGCCTGCTGCTCTCTCTTTCTCTATTAAGAGCAAATAATTTTTTGAGCAGCTGTTTGTGGCTTTCCCCATCTCCATATTGCTTCACCAGTGTTTGATGTCTTCTTTTGGGTGGTACTGAGACCGTGTAAATAAAATGAAGCCAAGCTGAAGAGAAAAACAAAATGTTTAAGGTAGGTGGGGAAGCAGGAGAGTCAGAAACAAAAACATCGTGGGATCATGGGGATAGGTAGAGAGAAATAAAACAAAGAGACAGAGAGCTAGGTGCAGACAAAGTCAAATATCAATGCAGAAAGGAATGGGAAATTGATACATATCAGAAACGGTAAATTTTGGGTATGAAATGAAAAAGAGAGAAACTGAGAAGGGCAAGAGAGGATAAGAATCTGTGGATCAGAGACGGACAAAATTCAATGGTCCAATGTGGCAGGAGAAAGAGACAAATAGATTACCAGGACATCTCAACAGTGATACCTCAAAAGCTTTGTGCTCTCACACAGGACATAATCGAGACCCTCAGAATTTGGAAGCACCAAGTGAGAGACAGATTTTAAAAAATCACAGGATGAATGGACTTAATAGCAACATCATAAATTAATTATTAATATTTGTCTAATATGTGCAGGTCTACATTGTCAGAAAAAAGGTCAACACATCCTTTAAAATAGACCATGATGGTTGGGGATTTCAGGGGGACATAATGAAACGGGAGAATTTTGCACTAAGAAAAATCTTTCTGTTCTAACAGTTTACCTTTCTTACTGCTGTGATGCTATAAGCATGCCCAGCTACTAAGCCATCTTGCTTTCCACATCTTTCAACTTCCTGTATAACATTTAGATAGAGACAGTGGTAAGTCACAAATACTGCAAAAGAAATTATAGGAATTAATCTATTGCTTGTGGTGTTATGATCAAATCCTTAGCTTTGATCCTGACAGTTAAATATTCCAGGTTTGTACTGCTATCAAGGAGCTTCACCCAGTAGCTACTCCGTTCACAAAAACAACAAGTAAAAGTCTCAGAGAGTGTGCAGACAATTTGTCATTAAGCTTAATGGAACTTTGCCAGCAGTAGGAACTTCTTAAATTACAAGCATTATCACAACACAATGTTTTAACAGAAATGTTGAAGTTGGAATTAAATGCAAACATAAATGCAATAATTTCATGTTATTGTTTAATTCAGGTAGATTGGATATAAGAATGTGTCTCTTCATGGTAATGTAATTGTATGTAATTTAAATTCGTCTTTATGAATCAAAGACATAGATGTCTCCAATTAGTTTAGTAACGTGGAATTGAGCCAGGCATTGGGGAGAATTCAGATTCATCTCTGAATCTAGGCTGAACTAGTTGATCTCAGACAGTGTAAATGTTTGAAACTTGTGATTAGCCAAGTCAGTCTTTGACTAAAGTTAGCGCGAGCATTCTTTAATCCTGATCACTACCTGCACCAAAATAAGCATATATCAACGAATTAATTTGGCTACAATGGTCTTCCAATTGAGTAAGATGCTCACTTCCAGATCACGCACCTCAAATTGCTGTGTGGAAAGACTATTGGTAGTCAGGATAGGAGGAGAGAAAACTATAGTGAGCAGGGAAAAATCCTCAAGAAAAAGAGCTAGAGACAAAAGCACTGGGCACTGCACTTAAAAAAAATTACACATAGAATCTCTGAACAAGCTGTTCTTAAAATTCTGGATCAGATTCCATAAACACAAAAGAACAAGTGAAAATGGAGCAGAGTATCTTGGGGTTAACTGACTAAGAGAACAATGGCAGAGGAGAAAGTAAGGTTAGGAGAAAGTAAGGTTTGGACAACACAGTGAAATGGACAATATTGAACGATCTGCCCACTACACAACATGCCCAATTGTCATTCCATTAAAATCAATGAAGGGGATGATATTGCAACTGACAAGATGTTTAATGAGTGAAAAATGCAACCATTTCTTGTTACCTTAAAAACATTTCATTTTCACAGGAAAATGGCTTCACCAGCAGTAGGTGCTCTCCAAAGAACTAATTAACAACATTAAGGAGAATATCAATTTCAACTCCTTTCATCTTTAAAACTTACGTTTTTATTTTATAAACATTGGTGTTCCTGTATTTAATATTTTCTTATTATTGAAAGAAGAAGCTGCTACCAGCAAGTCTGTCATCGATGATGAAGATAACAGGAAACCTGAAGTTTTATTATTGTGATTTTTTTAACACAACAACCACTGAAGGCAAATAAAGGTCATTTGAAAAATATTTCAGCATTAGTTAGCAATACACCCAAAAGTCAGTTGTTGCTTTTATTATCCTATTTACGAGGTTGAGATTATTTAGAAAATGAGAAATTAATACTGGTATCCTCCTCAGTTGAATTTCGTCTGTTTCTTACAGCCACATGATGTAATGATTAAATGTGGAGGACATGAATCCTTTGGACTTGTGCTGCAGTAAAATGACAGGGACATAACTGATGCACAACAATTACATTAAACCTCCTAAATTAATCATCGAGGTTGAAACTGATTCAATACCACATGTCTGACCTTTCCTGTTCCACAGGCCATTAAAGCATTCTTCCTGGAAGCAGCAGAGAGATGGTTGTACAGCTCCTCATACCTATCTGCAAATTCTGAAAATCTGTAGATTTCACCAACACCCCCAGTAAGATCGGTCAGAGCATCCAATGTATACCCTCCTTCAATCGCCTTGTAGGAGCCATGCAATCTGCAGGTAAAACACAATAGGAAAGCAGGAAATATAGACAAATAAGAGACCTCTTCAAAGAACTTAATCAAGTTGGTGAGACATGACCTTCCACACACAAACCCGTGCTACCTATCACTAACAAGTCCATTCACTTCCAAATGTGAATATCCTGTCTTTCAGTATCTTCTCCAACAATTTCCCCACCACTGACGTCAGTCTAACAGGCCTGTAATGACCTGGATTGCCTCTGTTTCCCTTCTTAAACAAAGGAACAGCATTGGCCATTCTCTGGTCCTCTGGAACCTGACCTGAGGTCAAAGAGGATATAAAGGTATCTGTTAAGGCTCCAGCTACTTCTCCTTTGCCTCCCACAGTCTCCCAGGATAGATCCCATTTGACACTGGGGAATTTTCTACCTTAATGTGTTTCAAGACACCCAACACTTTCTCCTTCATTATATTGACATGCACAAGAGCATTCACATACCTTTCCCTAACCTCAACATCCCTCTTGTCCTTTTCTTAAGTGAATACAGATGTAAAATACTCATTACAGATCTCACCCAGTTCCTCTGGCTCCACACATAACCTCCCTCATTATTCTTGAGTGGGTCCACTCTTTACCGAGCTACCTTCTTGCTGTATAAAATGTATTTAAAAAATGTATAAAATGCCTTGGTATTCTCCTTAATCCTACAGACCAAGGATGTTTCATAGCACTTTTTAGCCCGCCTAACTCTCTGTTTGAGCTCCTTCCTATTTTCTCTATATTTTTCAAGCACTTTATCTGTTTTTAGTTGCCTAGACCTTAGGTATACTTCCATTTTTCTGACTCAGCTAAAAATCTCCCCTGTCATTCAAGAATCCTAAATTCTGCCATTCCTGTCCTTCATTTTCACAGGAACATGTCCGTCCTGCACTGTGTCAATTGGTCTTTTAAAAGACTCCCACATTAGTGGTGGTACAGTGGCCCAGTGGTTAGCACTGCTGCCTCATTGAACCAAGCACCCTGATTCGATTCCACCAGCGGGCAACTGTTTTTGTGGAGTTTGACCATTCTCCCTGTGTCTGTGTGGGTTTCGTCGGGGCACTCCAAATTCCTCCCACAGTCCAAAGATGTGCAGGTTAGGTGGATTGGCCATGGTAAATTGCTCATATGGGATGTAGGCTAGGTGGAATAGCCATGGAAAATGTAAGATTACAGGGATAGGGTAGAGGTGTAGGGTCTGGGTGGGATGCTGTTGAGAGCGTGAGTGTGGACTCAGTGGGCTAAATGGCCTGCATCCACACTGTATGGATTCTATGTCACTCATAAACATCCGTTCCCCAATCCACATTCTCCGATTCTATTTCGGAAGAAGTTGGCCTTACTCAATTTAACTGCTTTATCCAAGTTCTACTCTTGTCCTTATCCATAAGTATCTGGAAGCATATGGAATTATGCTCATTATTCACAAAGGTTCCCCCACTCAAACTTTGATCACTTGGTCGGTCTCATCTCCCAATACCAGGTCCAGTATAGCCCCTCCCTCGTTAGGCTAGCCACATACTGTTTCAAAAAATCCTCAAGGGCATGCTTTACAAATTGCTTCCTATCCAAACCCTGGCATTAAAGGAATCCTAGTCAAAGGTAAGATCACTCAACACAACAACCCTGTTATTTTCACATCTTTCCAGAATCTGATTATATATCTCTTTCTCTATCTCCTACTGGTAGCTGGGAGGTGTTTAGTCCAATCCCCGCACTGTGGTTGTGCCCTTCCTAATCCTGAGCTCTATCCATAATGCCTTGCTGCAAGATCCCTCCAGGTTGTCCTCCCGCAACACCTCTGTGATATGCTATCTAACCAGTAATGCAACTCTTCTACCTCTTTTGTTTCCTTCTCTGTCTTGTCTGAAACATCAATATCCCAGAACATTCACCTAACAATCCTGAGTGTCTTTCAAGCATGTGTCTGTGGTAGCATCAATATCAAAATTGCATTCATTAATCCAGCTCTAATGTCATCCATCTTACCTGTTACACTTCTTGCATTGAAGCAAATACAATCCAAGCTTCCTGTTCTGCTGATCTCAGCAACCTCTCCCTGACATCTATTCCTCCTCGCTATTTTGCCTTAGATTCAAGCTCTTCTCCCGTCTCTATATTTACTGACCTGTTGTTCTGATTCTCACACCCCTGCCACATTAGTCTAAACCCTCCTGAGTAGCAGTGCTAAACCTTTCTGCCAGGATACTGGTGCCCCTCCAGTTTAGGTGCAAGTCATCCTTATTGAACAGGTCCAACCTTCCATGGAAAACATCTCAATGAACCAAATATTTGAAGCCTCCCCCCTACACCAGCTCTTTAGCCACATGCTCAATTGTACTCTGTCTCTGTTCCTAGCCTCAGTAACATGTAGTACAGGGAGTGACCCTGAGATGACTACTCTAGAGGTCCAGCTTTTTGGTTTACTACCTAACTCTCTGTTTGACATTCCAGGACCTTTTCACTTTTCCTTCCTGTATCATTTGTGCCAACATGGACAATGATTTCTATCTGTTTACCCTCTCATTTCAAGCCTTTAAAAATGCCCTTGGCAGGAAAACAATGCAAATTTTCCAGTTCACCATGGACACAGAGAGCCAGGGTACCAAAGACTGCAGACTCTTGGAGCATGAGGCCTCAATTACTCACATGTGGCACTTAGAGCTCCATGGCATCATCCAGCCAGATTTCTCAACAGGAAGCAATTTCGTTCCCTCAATGTTCACGTTGTTAGTGACCACAGACAGCAAATTCTGTGTGTGTGAGCACCCTATCCAGGGAGCTGTCACAACGCTTACATTCTGCACAAGTCCCAGGTTTGGCAAATACTTGTAGTCCACCCCATTATCTCCAGAGCTGCCTCATGGGTAACAAGAGTTAGCCCCAGAAGGCATAACTAATGCCACCAGTGTACAATCTTCAGCTCGACGTTAAACAGTGTTACACTGCTGCCCACTGATCCACCAGGATCATCATTGAATATGCAATTGGTTTTCTGAAGATGCATTTCTGTTGCCTGGACCACACAGCAGAAAATTCTAGTCTTCGGGGGACAGAGTTTCCAGAATAGTGATTTATGCTGTACATCACTATATCATAGTGCATTTGGAATAGGTATATTTAAAAACAGCGAAACAAATTATTTACAATGAATTGTTTAAATGCACTTACTTTGCAAATGCCTTTTCAAAAAGCGACGGCCAGAATTCATTCTCAGCTTCTGATCTGGCATAAATAAGTCGTCCATTTCTTGTTGGCAAATAATCATCCACCAAAATTTCTACCCATTTCCCAAATTGCCAGAATCGGAATCGAAAGATTCCATAGTATGGATATTTCCCAGTAATATACTGGCCTGTAAGGATTTGAATATATTTGTTAGACAATCCCCCTGCTGTTTTAGAAACTAAAACAATGTTTCATAATACATTAGGTCATCTGTGAGATTAAAATGATTTGATTTATTGTTATCACATGTACCAAGACGTAGTGGTAAGAATTGTTTTGCATGCTGTACCGACGACAGATCTTATCTACAAAGTGCATCAGGGTAGCAGAATAGAGAGCTGAATACAGCATTCCAACCACAGAGAAGTTGCAGAGAGAGAGAGATTGATATTAACATTTGAGAGGTCCATTCAAAAGTTCAATGACAGCAGGGAAGAAGCTCTTCTTAAATCTGCTTGTATGTATTTTCAAACTTTTTTTATCTTCTGCCCCGAAGAAAGAGGGTAGAATGAGAATGACTAGGATGGGAAGGATCTTTGATTATGTTGGTTGCTTTCCGGAGACAGTGGGAATTATAAATGGAGTCAATGAATAGAAGGCTGGTTTGTGTGAAGAACTGGGCTATGTAGTTTCTTGCTGTCTTGGGAAGAGTAGTTGCTGTACCATGTTGTGATGTACTCAGATAGGATGCTTTCTGTGATGCATCTGTAAAAATTGGTAAGAGTCCTTGTGGATATGCCGAATCTCCTTAGCCTCCTAATGAAATCGAGACATTGTTGTGCTTTCTCGATTGTCGCATCAGCTTAGGTGGACCAGGACACATTGTTGGTGATCATCTCTCGCAAGACATTGATAATGTCAACCATCTCTACTTCAGCACCATTGATGCAGACATGGGTGTATCCTCCACTCCACTTCCTGAAGTCAATGACCAGCTCCTCCATTTTGCTGACTTTGATGGAGAGATTATTGTCTTTACCCCATGACACCAAGGACACAATCTCTTTCCTGTTGTCTATCTTATCATTGTTTGAGATCCGACATACAATGGTAGTGTTGTCAGCAAACTTGAAAATGGAGTTGGGTGGGAATTTGGCCACACATTCGTGAGTGTGGAAGGGGTATCGTTGGGGTCTGAGTTCCCAGCCTCTGGGACACTCGTGTTGAGGATTATCGTGGAGGAGGTGTTGTTGCCTATTCTTACTGACTGCACTCTATGGGTCAGGAAGTCAAGTATCCCAGTTACAGGTAGGGTAGCTGAGACCTATGTTGCATAGTTTGAAGATGAATTTAGATTAGATTAGATTAGATTAGAATACTTACAGTGTGGAAACAGGCCCTTCGGCCCAACAAGTCCACACTGCCCCGCCGAAGCGCAACCCACCCATACCCCTACATCTACCCCTTACCTAACACTACGGGCAACTTAGCATGGCCAATTCACCTGACCTGCACATCTTTGGACAGTGGGAGGAAACCGGAGCACCCGGAGGAAACCCACGCAGACACGGGGAGAATGTGCAAACTCCACACAGTCAGTTGCCTGAGGCGGGAATTGAACCCCGGTCTCTGGCGCTGTGAGGCAGCAGTGCTAACCACTGTGCCACCATGCCGCCCAAAATTTGTTTGGAATTATGGCGTGAAGGCAGAGCTGTAGTCAATAGGTAAGAGCCTAATGTAGGTATCCTTGTATCCAGATGTTCCAGGCATGAGTGCAAGGCCATGGAGCTGGCATCTGTTGTGGGCCTGTTGCAGTGGAGGGCTAATTGCAAAGGATCCAGGCAATCTGGGAAACTAGAGCTGATGTGAACCACAACTAACCTCTTGAAGCATTTCATCGTTATAGAGGTCAGAGCCACTGGGTGGTAGACATTGAGGTACGCTCCATGAATTATCTTTGACACCAAGGATGTTGGTGGTCTTCTAGAAGCAGGTGAAGACTTCAGATCGTAGTAAGGAAAGGTTAAAGATGTCTGCGAATACTCCTGCCATCTGGTCTGCACAGGATCTGAGAGCATGGCTGGGCACTCCATTTGGGTAAGTCACATCTGTGGATATACTTTTAAGAAGGTCGATCTAACATCTGTGGTGGCGACCGTGAGTACAAGTGCATTTGAGTCTGTTGAGACAGGTGACATTGTTTCACTGATCTTCTGTTTGGAGCTAGTGTAGAATCCACTACATCATCAGGTAGGGAAGCATTGTTGCCTTCAATTCTGATCAACTTTGCTTTATAGCCCGTTATGTAGTGTAAGCCTTGCCACAAAAGACGAGTGTCTGTGTGGTTAGTCTCAGTCTCAAGTTTAGTTTGGTATTGCCTTTTGGAGTTTCTGATGGCTTTGCGAAGGTCATGCCTGGATTTCCTGTACAGGTCAGGGTCACCCGACTTGAACAGCTCAGACCTGGACTTCAGTAGATCTATGATTTTGGGTGGGGGAATACTTGGATTAACTTCTTCGGCACGCATTCTTCTACACACTTACTAATGAAGTCTGTATTATTGTATTACAAGTGTCAAAATGCATAATAGCTACTTTTATCTTTGCAATTTACTTCATGATGCTAGGCAGTACATCCAAAACACTGCTGGTACATTGCATTTAACATGTCCCTTGGCTGCTCACAACAGGCAAGGTTCTGACTGGACACAACCATCCTGCACATGCAAAACTTGAAACAAAATATCCAGCATTAGATGTGATTTAGCGCTCATGTTCAATACTGCATTCAATTCTGGTCTCACAGCTATAGAAAAGATGTGAAACTTGAGAGGGTTCAGAAAAGATTGACTGTGACCAGGGTTGGAGAGCTTGAGCTACAGCTGAGGGGTGACCTTATAGAGGTTCCTAAAATCATGAGGAGCACAGATAGGATGAATAGTTAACATATTTTACCCAGGATCAGGGTGTCTAAAACTGCACTGTGGCTTAGTGGTTAGCACTGCTGCCTCACAGCGCCAGGAACTTGGGTTTGATTCCAGCCTCAGGCGACTGTGTGGAGTTTGCACATTCTCTCCATGTCTGCGTGGACTTCCTCTGGGTGTTCTGGTTTCCTCCCACAGTCCAAAGATGTGCAGATTAGGTGAATTAGGTAAAAACTGGGAAGGGCTTTTGCCCGAAACGTGGATTTTATTTCTCCTCGGATGCTGCCTGAACTGCTGTGCTTTTCTAGCACCACTAATCCAGATTAGGTGAATCGGCCATACTAAATTGGCCATTGTGTTCAGGGATGTGTAGGGTGGGTGCATTAGTCAGGGGAAATGTAGAGTAAGAGGGTGGGAGAATGATTCTGTGTGGGATACTGTTCGGAGGGTTGGTGTGGTCGTGTTGAGCCAAATGGCCTGTTTCCACACCGTAAGGATTTTATGGTTCTATGATTGGACCGCATAGGTTTAAGGTGAGAGGGTAAAGATTTAAAGGGGAGCTAAGGGGCAACGTTTTCACGCAGAGGGTGGTGCATGTATGGAATGAGCTGCCAGAGGATTGCAACATTTTAAAAGCACCTGTGTGGTTACATGAATAGGAAGGGTTTGGAAGGATATAGGCCAAATGCTGGCAAATAGGACTAGATCAGTTTAGCATATCTGATCAATGTCGATGAGTTGGACTAAAAGGTCTGTTTGCATGCTGCACTAAACATTCCTGAGAGTCCCAAGATTTACGCTGACAACCATTTAAAGTTGTCAGTCAAACTTGTTGTATAGTATACTGGTGTGGACAGGAAACATCATATGCTAATACACAAGTTTGCTCTTTGCAGACAGGAAGAATGGATACAGACTGCTTCTTTTTCTACTGAACAAAAGAGGTGTCAGCAATTCTCTGGTTCATTCCCCAAACCAATGTTATGCCATCCAAAGCAATTGTCCCTCATTCAGAACATGTTGAATTGATGGATGAGCTTGCAATGTACACATTATTCACTTGAAACATACTAACAATCAGTTTGACAGCTATTGTATTTACTTGTATTATGTAGAAGGTATTCGTTTTCCTAGAAATATTGGCAGAATAATCCAGTAACATGAATTGGAAGAAAGTACTTAATGCATAATATTACAGTATGGCTTCTGTGATTATGCCTGTTATAAATGCTTGCCAAAAAACAAATTTTTAGAACTGCCTTCTGTAACTCATCGTCAGTAGACACTTCTTGGATTTTTGAACATTTTTTCTTAACCACCAAAGAATATGAATATTGTACTTGGTAGTCATAGTAATAGATAATTAGATACAGAAATTTGAATACATTTCCTTGTTTTCAAGCAAATAACAGGTCCAACTAATTATCTTCAAATGTCTTCTACTTTTATATTATCATCTATTCAGACATATTCCTAATCCAGCCTCAAGATCTTTGTTCAGTCAAAGCATACTTACAAGGCTCCACAAGAGTAATAGGTCAACAGGATTTTGTGATGCATGAAAGTATCATCTTTAAAGACATTTATTTTTATCAATCTGTTTCGACATGTTACAACACACTTGTGTGAGATGTGACACTTCTGACCCTGATACAGGGACACTGTGCCAAAAGACACCCAAATGGGCATATTTCAAGTCATGCTTGGATTTCTAGAGTTTATTCTATTGTAACCTTAATGGATTAACAGCAGCAATTATTGCTATTGAAGCTTATCAAACACAGTGGGGATTAGAAAAAAACTGGACAGAACCAATTTCAAACTCAATACCCCAGTGTTGGATCAGCATGACTTATAAAATGTAACAAATCTATTTTTAGCAACAAGAAGAAAGCAAGGATTGTAGATGCTGGAGGGTCAGAGTTGAAAAGTGTGGCGCTGGAAAAGCACAACAGGTCAGGCAGCATCCAAGGAGCAGGAGAGTTGATGTTTTGGGCATAAGCCCTTCATCAGGGAAATGTCAACTCTCCTGCTCCTTGGATGCTGCCGACCTGCTGTGCTTTTCCAGTGCCACACTTTTCAACTCCATTTTTAGCAACATGTCTTTTAGAAAAATATGAGAATTAATTAGCAGTAGCATTGTAAATAAACAGGAATGTGAAACAATGATATTGCCTTCAGTAACTCCAATTCAAAAGTATTTTGATTTTAAAACACTTTAGGTCATCTTGAGGTTGGGCCAGATCTTAAGTTATTTCTTTCTGAAGTGTTGATTATACAGGTCGTTCTGGCATAGCATGCATTTTGTCAATGCGAATTGGCAATAATGGATGACGAATTGTGGAACTTTCTGCTGAACGGGTGAAGCAATTTTCTATAGCAAGCTTCTACAGTGCGAATTTCTATAGAGAGAGGTTGCAGAGGAATGCAACTGTTGCATTATAGCAGAAAGACCTGTATTATGAAAAGAAGAAACGCAAACAAATAAAAATGACAATTTGCACGCACCGGGCAGAATTTTCCTGACACCAGGGAATTCGTGCTGGAAGCAGGAGAGTTTGATAAAAAGTAAGCATCTGCACGAGGACTTCTCTCCAATATATTTCCACCATGTCTGAGGTATGGAACAAAATCGGCAGCCAGCTCCAATAATGCAGTAAATTGTGTCACTGCAGGGCGTAAATAGAGACCATTTTCTGATGTGATTTTCCTGCTTTCAAAGCTGCACCCTGAATATGGGGCGCACCAACTCTCTGAGGCAGCCTTTTAGCAGCAATCCTGTGCATCATTGGTTTCTCCTCTAAAAATCCCATTCTTGGACCTACATAAATCAGTGGCCACTGGCCGGGCTGTAGGCTACCACCTTGAGTTTCCCTTGCATTTGTTCACCTACATTCTGCAGCATGTATTTCTCCCAGTTGGGCTGATGGCTATCCCAAACCTGTACCTGCAGCCTGCCCCACCATTTCTAATTGCTTGGCATTCCAACAGCCTGTTAATTGGCTGTCTCCAGGAACCTCATGCAGTCAGCAGGACTCGACATCACAAGGGTCAGGACCTTTACATGATCCGAGCCTAGGGGTCCCAATGACCCCAGAATATTCAGGCCACTGACTCTCTGCATGCATTCCTGAAGATGAAGCCAAGCACCTCAGAAAAACAGAAATTGCCAAGAATCTTACCAAGCGCATTTGTACATTCTAATTTCACAAAGTGGACAACTTGTACATTAAATGATGGTTCTTTCAAATGAAATGCTGAATACATTGTAAACATTTCTGTGCTAAGCAATACAGTAACATTAAACAAAGGCACAAAGAGTACAAAAGTAAAAGGTAGAGATCATTAAACTTGCACTTAGTTGGGTTATCATGTTTAATCTTACATCTCTTGCTTCATGAAAGATGTCAAACGTGAAAGATATTTTGTGAAAGACTTCAGACAAGCAAAGAGGCTATGGAAACTCAAGCACTTTTTCCAAATTAAAATTTCAATGCAGTCTGATCAAGGTGTTCAAAATCATAAGGGTTTCAGATAAAGTGACTCAGACACTGAAAAATTCATTATTCATGAGAATGGTTTCTGAGATGAGGAAATTCAATTATTAAGGTAGATTCCAGAAGGTGGGACTGAGTTCCTTGGAAAAATGAAGACTGAAAGAGGATTGATGAAGGTATTCAAAATCATGAAGGGGTGGGACAGAGTAACCAGGAAGAAACTGTTCCAATTTGCAAAATGATCGAGAAACAAAAGCGACATGAGGAAACACTGCAAGTGGTTAAGATCTGGACTCCATTGTCTGAAAGTGTGATGGAGGCAGGTTTGATTGAAGCATTCAAAAGGGAGGTAGGCTTTATCTAATAAGGGAGAACATACAGGGTGACAGAAAGAAAGTAGGAGAGTGGCACCAAGTAAACTGCTCATTTGGTCAGCCAGTGCAGACACAGTGGGCCAAATGGTTTCTTCTTACACCGTCACAGTTCTATGATGCTGTGAAATTATGAAGGCTTCTAAGTAAAGTAAATTGGAAAAGAAAAAATCCACAGTAGTCTTTTGAGGCATGGAATGCCATATCAGAAACCACAGTGGAAGTCGAATCTGAACAAGGTTTTATGAGGGTGGAGACTGAATATTTCAAAAAATAAATATTTTAAAGAGTTTGGGAAAGGGGAGAGGAAAGGTACTGAGCAAATAGATTTTCTGACAGCTGGCATGCATGGCCTCCCTTAGTGGTTCCATTATATTACCACGGTATTAATATTTGCCTTCACTTCTTATGATTAATAAATTGCACTTTTATTTGTTTTTAACTGGTAAAATTGCATTTTAGTCAACATCTGCCAGTTACAGATTTACTTATATAATTTGATTTGAAATGTTTGTTGACAAAATTCGAGTTAGTGTCTTCCTTCTATTTCTTATTTTATTTGCCCTATTCAAACAGCATGATAAATCTGCATGGATAACCATACTATCTGCTGTTGCACTAAATTAAATATTATGAATATTTTATCAGGTATATACTCAGTGAAATGAGATGACAATCTTCTTGTTATGGTGCTGGCACCAATCCATCTCAGCACTGTTGTGAATTTTGGTGCTATTAATGCCCAAATGTAGCAAAGAAACATGTTAACAGCATACTTTTCTGGCAATCTGGTACTTAATTGATTTACTGTGGGAGCTCTAGAGGTAATGCAGTACTTAACAAAAGTCTCAATCCAGGTTTGATGAGGCATGACCTTTACAGAAAGAAATTTGCTTTATTATGACACTTCTGGAAAACTGTACATTAATAAATATTAGATTAGATTAGATTAGATTCCCTGCAGTATGGAAACAAGCCCTTCGGCCCAACAAGTCTACACCAATCCTCCAAAGAATAACCCACCTAGACCCATTCCCCTACCCTATATTTACCCCATGACTAATGCACTTAACACTATGGGCACTTTAGCATGACCACTTCACCTGACCTGCACATCTTTGGATTGTATGAAGAAACCGGAGCAAATGGAAGTCAAGATAATTTATACATGGTAATGGATTTCTATATCCAGATTTTGCCCAGCCAGAACTAGACTTCAGGAAAGTTAGGATACCTCTTTAATCTGCATGGTTGCCACAGTCACCTGATCTCCTTGGTCAATGTCATGTTAATTAATTTACTGTAAGTGTTGTCCTTACAGCATCTGGCTTAGGGAGGAAAACAAATCCACCAAGTTTAGCACTATTATAATGGTGATCCCTGGTAATATTGTAGGATTTTGAATGATAGTGAGAGAAATGTTTTGCCAATATGCACTGCCAAGATCAACATATGAATGATACTCACTTAGTTAGGATACCAAAGTATGTTTGTGGAATTGTCGTCATGATTTGGAGATGCCAGAGTTGAACTGAGGTGTACAAAGTTAAAAATCACACAACACCAGGTCAGAGTCCAACAGGTTTAATTGGAAGCACACTAGCTTTCGGAGCGTCGCTCCTTCATCTGGTGGTAGTGGAGGGCTCAATCCTAACACACAGAATTTATAGCAAAAACTTACAGTGTGATGTAACTGAAATTATACATTGAAAAGTTAATTGTCTGTTAAGCCTTTCATCTGTTAGAATACCATGACTGTTTCACTTCTTTCATGTGTAAATCACAAAACCGTTTTTTTAAAAAGTTGCATTCTCAGGTTATCTGTTAACAATATGTTGAAGGTGTTAGCCCATTGAACAGGAGATTTCAAACTGGGACCAGCTAGAGCAGCAGCAGAGTCCTTATAAATGCTCTGCCATATCTCAGTCCATATTTATCCACAGTTAAAAATCACACAACACCAAATTATAGTTATAAATTTGTACTTGCAGCGTTACATTGTACTTTGCTCAAAAACTGCATGCATTCATGTAGAACTCTGAGCTCAAAAACTGCATGAATTCATGTAAAACTCTGTTATCTCACTTTTTAAGATTAGAATCAATCTAAACATCATGGCATAGACAGAGAACACAGGGGGCTAACACCTTCAACATATTGTCTAGCTATCACCATTGTTAATAGCTAACCTGAGAATGCAACTTTTTAAAAAAAGGTTTTGTGATTTACACATGAAAGAAGTGAAACTATCATGGTATTATAATAGATGAAAGGCTTAACAGACAATCAATTTTTCAATGTATGATTTCAGTTACATCACACTGTAAACTTTTGCTATAAATTCTATGTGTTAGGATTGAGCCCTCCACAACCACCTGATGAAGGAGCGACGCTCCGAAAGCTAGTGTGCTTCCAATTAAACCTGTTGGACTATAACCTGGTGTTGTGTGATTTTTAACTTTGTGAAATTGTATCCCTTCATGTAACCATCACTTCAGGAAAAGAAGAAAAAGAAGACAATTAACAGGAAGAGAGGAAGATATGCAAAAGCCCTTGCAACAGAACCAAAAATGCAATAATAATGAATCACATCTTCAATAAGTGAATTGTGGATGAAGACTTGAAAGAAGATGTAGAAATGTGCTATCACATGCTGAGTACAGTGCTAATTATAGTAAAATACATCCATGGATGGAGGAGATCTGCTGCAATGTTGAAGTGACACCATGTTGGGTCAATGAGATGATTATTACATTGGAGGCTTGGGCGGGGACAGAGGGGGTGTGGAGGGAGGGGGTGTGTGTGGAATTCAGTTAGTCAAATAACCTTTTCCAATGCTAGTAGACCTTTCTATATTACCAAATTGCCTATTGCTGGTAAGTCCTGTTTACCAGGGCTAAAAGGGAGAAACCTCTTATATATTACCAGCAACGACCAATTAACTGACAATAGCCACCAAAAAGCATTGCCCTTTGATGTGAAGGGCAGTGCTTGTCACTGGCCACTTGGGTGTTTTTCATATCTTCCTGGTGGTGGAAATTGAATAAAGATTTGTGCACTTTGTGTCCTTCACTGTGTTTCACACCTACACACACACACCATGGGTGCTGGGGAAAAAAAAATAAGCACTACCGCAGTTAGGCGGTAGTGTGGGGGAAGAAAAAAAAAGAACAGGAGTGTATCCCCTTCACTGTAAAAAAAAAGAATGAAAAAAAACAGGAGTGTATCCCCTTCACTGTTTTGATCACACAGCATTGCCCTTTGATGTGAAGGGCAGTGCTTGTCACTGGCCACTCGGGTGTTTTGCCTAATAAAAAAAAGAAAAAAGAAAAAAAAAGAAAAATAAAAGAAAAAAAAGAAAAAAAAAGCCACCAAAATCTGGTGGACCAGTTTAACAGAGGCTGCAGTTCTAGAGAGGGGATGCCTCAATTATTGGGAACCCGTGAGAAAAAATGAGGTTACTTCAGAAAAGTTTCATGGCTGTCAGAAGATGTTAGACTTCCCTCCAAAACTTTCTGCTGCCATTTTGCAGATGTATGGACTGCAGTGGTTCAAGGAGGTGTTCAATCAAGGACAATTAGGGATAGCCATTATTATTGGCCCACTAAAGGAAAACACACTCACTAAGAAAACCAGAATTTTAGCCCTAACTGCACCACTATTAAATAAATCCCTTTTGTGCTATTTTTAAACAAGTATTAAATCACTTAAAAATAATGGTTAAATACCTACATAAAATAATCCAAAGCTAAAGATTGTACGAGTGTCACATGATTCACGACTGAATGTATGTTGGTAAACATGTCCCAATAATAATTTTAAGATGAGCAACAAATCTGTAACCTGACATAGGAGATATCATAAACTAAATTATGAGACTGATTGTGCTGTGAAGCTTATGCAATTCAGAGGATTAGCTAAAAGCCTCCAGCTGCATCCCAGTCCTAATATTTGTTAACTGGTGATCCAGTCTTTAAAACAACTGGACTTAGTGCCATAACCAAAGCCATTGTTTTGTAGATTTTCACCAATAACACAGTTAGAATTGTTGGAATGTGCCCTCCAAACTCTATTGCAGGCAGTAATGATCTCATTATTTAAGGAAAGATATAAATGTGTTAGAAGTACTTCAGGGAAGGTTTACTAGACCAATACCTGAAATGCATGGATTGTCTTATAAAGAATGGTTGGATTGGCTAGGCTTGTATCCATTTAACTTTCGAAGAATAAGAGATGACTTGATTGAAACATATATGATCCTGAGGGGTCTTGACAGGGTATATGTGAAGAGGTCGTTTCCACTTGTGGGAAAATCTAAAACTAGGCATCACTTTTCAAAAATCAGGAGTCCCATTTCAAACAAGAATCAATGACCATTGGTCAGTTCTTGGTCAGGTCAAATTATTCGTAATACATTACATTCATAATACATTCGTAATACAGTAGACATTATATTTCTATAAAGCTTAAATTTCTAGCTCTTTTTTGATCTTTTGTTTAAAATGTGATCACAAAACATAAAAATTATTATTAACTCTAAATCTAAATTTTAAAAGTATGAATTCTCACCTGATGGAATAACCCATTCTATCAGCCTTTTGCAATTAGCTATTGTAGCCACGGAGGCCCAGAACCAGCAGTCTCCCAACTCCCCCTGTATAATGTCACTTTTGCTAACTCCATCTGTCATAAAGAAGGCATTTTCGTGCAGCTCCTAGTAACAGAGAAATAACTAATTTAAATAATATGGCACACCTCTCAGTTCACCATTTCAATCATAAGGAATGAATAATTAACAACTTGCATTGCTTCAAATCATATAGCAATGTAGCAGAAAAAGAGGCTAGTTGGCCCAGTGATCCTGCCCCAGCTGTTTGATCTAATTAATCCCATATCCTTGCTCTTTCCCCATATATCCTATAACCTTTTTGTTGTTAAGTATTTCTCCAAATTATATAGCATCCTTAATATAATGAAAATCCTCAAGATACTTCACTTTGGAAAGAAACAAGCTGATAGGTTGAGGATTCAATGAAATGAGCTGACAGCACAGATATTAAGCTGATAGCATTACATTTTGAACGAATCTTGGTCCAAGGAAATTTTTCTTGAATTGTACTCTCATTAACAGGTAAAAAGGTCAATCCATCTGCTTTCTTTTATGCCCTGGCTCATTGTGATACTGAAGCTGTTTCAGTTTTTACCTTATTCAGTTATGTTGATTTCTGTTGCTTTCTGCCTACCAGTTTTATAAAACTAAAATAAAACTATATCAAGTGCTTCTTGCTATGATGAGCCACTTGTTTTCCATTGCTAATTGTGTAAGGGACATAATGCCTTAAACTATTTGTAAGAAATAATAATGTAGAATTTAGTCATTGGGAATTATGCTAAACAGACAGTATCATATAGGCCGCCTGTTTTTGCTCCATCCTCACACCTAATATGTTGGCCTGGGGTTGATATATATTGGGAGGCTTTGTGATCATTCATATTTTACACCGTTGTTCAAAACAAATTTCTATCTTCTCATCACCTCAAAATAGTCCACGTTTCATGTTGCAGAAAATTCAAATGTTCTCAGCTGTTTTATCTTGGAGAAGAAGCTACAAATTTCTAATATTACACTTGTTATTTGCAACTAACAGTGGCTAATTGATATGAAAGCATCATATAGTTACCAAGGTACGGATCCATTTGATTCCTTCTGGTGGCACATCCTCATAGGTCAGTGATGAAGGTTTAGGGAGAAATTCAGGATCGTCCCAGAGTTCACCAGTCAGCTGAAGCTCTTCTATAATGCTATGATAGTTCTGAATTTAAAAAAAATTGTCTTGTTCTTATAATTGAATAACTTATTGGTATCTATTAAAAATAAAATTGTATCTTACAAATATTGTAAACTAGAAATTGCTGCTGGTAATGTTAATGACACAATACCTAACTCATTCAAACAATAGTCCCTCAACCATTATAAATGTAATAAACTGTGGATGATGCAAACCTGAAATAAAAGCAAAAAAAAAAATTCTTGTTGAGCTCAATTTGTAAATCTATTTGTTTTGTCACAGTACTCACTCCAGATGCTACCTGGCTTTCTGAGCATTTCCAGCATTTTCTGTTTTTGTTTCTCCATCTATCACCCATTTATTTTAAAGGACTGGTATTCTTTACCATCTGGAAGAAAAGGACAGCGGGCACATGGGAACACCACCAGCTAAAGATAATCCTCCAAGTCACACAACATCTCATTGTTCCTTCATTGTCCTTGAGTCAAATGCTGGGAATTCCTTCACACTATACAGACTGCATTGGTCAAGAGTCACCACCACTTCTTTCTTCATGGGTAACTAGGAATGGGCAACAAATGCTGATTTGGCCAGTAATACCCATATCCCAAGAATATAAAACCCAAATGCATTCCTTAATGTCATCAAAACCAATTTCTAGCCTATCACAATTCTTAGTACAATCATGTAAACTAATTCAGTCTGTCTTTAAATAACAATCAGCATTATGTGACCACTAGTTGCAATCAGTATAATTTTCTTTTCTCATAGTTGACAAATGTTGTCTCCAATGCACATATATAGCCGATTCTATTCTGTATTATCAATATGTTGCTTTTAAGATCTGAAAGATTCAGTAAAATGCATCAACTTTATGTATAAAATTAGCAGAACTTGTATCGTACTGGCCAGAGAGAGAGAGATGAAGCAGCAGTGCCACAGAATTTATGAAACACCCAGAGCTTGGAAAAAAAGTTTCTTTTTTTCTTAAATTTCTATTTTGTGGCAGTTCTGCAGAGTTATTGGATGTACAAAACTGTGCTCCTGAGAAAGGAAGAAGATAATAAAATAAAGCAAGTGCAAGGTGATAGATAATAATTTCAGACCAGAAATGTTTGAATAAAAGTCTAAATAGATTATTTGAATTCCAGTTCATTTAATCTTAAATATGTGAAGATCCAGAAAAAAAGCTATTAGGTGTTCTGGACTGGGAGTTGAAGTCAAAGTTAAATAAACCCACCGAGGTGTTACAAACAGAGTATTCTCTGGAGTGAGTACTGTACAAGGGGTGCTTTTGGGTTTGTAAAGGAGTATTTCAGTTTAACAGAATAATATTTCTACCATGTGTTTCAAACAAAAAAATACAATGCACTCTATTATTGTTATGTTAAATCACAACACAATATCTAATTATTTAGTAAGAAGTGCTATCAGGTCATTTGAACTTTAACTGATCAAGGATGTTTGCACATTGAAATGTGTTTATCGGTTTTAAGCTTCAATACAGAGGCAAACAGCATTTTTAGAGTACATGCTTCTTTAGTTGTAAAGTCAGTATATATAGTAAATATTTCTTGAGTTCAGAATCAGTTTGATCATAACATCCAAAATACACATTCATCATATAAATCTAAGACCACTTCACAGTGACATTCAACATGTGAATTCACCACAAGATTATTTTGCACTAGTAATAGAATAATACTGCAGTGTAATATCTATATTTGCCAGTGGCAATTTCAAATTAAGATATCGAAATAGGTGGTCCAGTTGTTAAATTGAACTCTGCGCTGCAGAGAGAAAAATCTCTTAGATATATATTTAGCTGAAATATTTGTCCATATGAATTCTGATTATGATTCAGTTATGTGTGAATAACTTCTGATTTGAAAGATTAACTTATAAAATGGAACAGTTTCTCCACCAAAACACACAAACTATTTCATTTGGCAGAGCCTAAAATGGCCATTAATATCTTATTTTTGTGCTAAAACAGCATTGCCTCCTTTTCCTCATTTGCAACATTTTCATTCCAATCCAATCCATTAAACTGCCAACAAAAAATAAAAATCAGTTTTGATCTTACAGAAAAGTATTGTGATGCAGCATTTTCACAAGGTAAAGAAATTGCAAAATGGAAATGATTAATTTGCAACAACCGACTGCTTTCTGTGCTTAAAGATGCAAATACAGGTGTACAGATAAAGTAGTGCCTGATAAATGCTTGCTAAATTATATATGCTAATTAAGGGCATAAAAATACTCCATGATAAGTCTTTGAAATTCCAAAATACAACTGAGAAAGTAGCACATTCTCCATCAGAATTTCCTTAAGTTTGAATAACATTTAGTACATTATACTTGCCAGAGATATGATAAAGAATGTGATGTTCGGTGTGTCAAATACATGCTGGGGATACAAGATGGGATCAAAACAAATATTATTGTCCAAATTCATTGTAGTTTTAGTGAACATTGACAAATTTGGAAGGTACAGCATATTTTTTGATGGCAAACAACAGAATAAAGCATTTTACAAATAAAACATTTCTCATTGAAAGCATACAAGCTAATTAAAATAATTAGCATCTAATAACATTTCATTTAATCTTCTGGACACATTATAAGTAAATTGACAGAAGCAACAAATCTGCACTTCTTGGTGTTGGGAATATGTAATATATAATACATAAATCTGATTACCGATGCCATGACTAGACTGTCGTCAGTTCTAAATGTTTCGTTCACTTGATTCAGTAGTTCCTCCATTCTACTCTCTCTTGGACAAATATCTAGTAGAGCCTTGACCTCTCCAGTAAGTATATTCCACTTTTCATAATTTCCTGTCACTTCTTCTGCTTCATTGCAGTTTTCAGCTTTCACTTCCAGCTCCATCTGATCTTTACATACTCCTTCAGGGAGTGGAGAGCCATCACCTTGCAAGAAGTGAATTTGAGTTACAGTGGTATGAGTGCATGAGCAACTATTCCCCATTCAGCAATGACTAAGGTCTCACATGTATCAATGTTTCCAGTTGTTAATAGTGACACTCTTACTTGGATAGTTATAAGATATTCAATGGGATTCTCAGTAAACTGTGATCAGTTTTCTCTGCTGCTGCTATCAAATGATACACATAGGAAAAATAATACCGCTCAGGAGAGCATTTGTGGAAGATTTTTTTGGTGGAAGCTCTGTGTAAGCTTTAAAAGGGACTTAACAATCTCTGTCTCAAATGCTTTGTGACAATATGTCTGTTGAACCGGAGGCTTGTGACAATTGCTATTGTTTGAAGGACAGAGGATAGAAGACAGAAACTACAGCATGTGAAGAAATCACTCCTGTTCTGAATAGCATTACAAATGAGAAGGGAGAGTTAGCCCCATGAGCAGTTAAACATTACAAATATGCTACAAACATCGAGACACAACTTAAATAATGCAACAGGAGATCAGCTGGTACTTCTTTTTGGATTTGCACCAAAGAACTATCATTTAAATATTAAAGCAATGCTTCACAGGAGTTCCCATTTCATACACTGCATTCTCGTGAATGTTTCAATAAATTTGTGAATTTAATTTTTAATAAACTTGCAGCATATCTGTTTCTTCTGACAATGTGAATCATGTTATCAAGTAACAGCAGGCATCCCGAACAGCTTAGTTTATGTTCAGCGATAGTTTAGGCAATATTGATAAAATGTTTATACGTATTTATGTGAGTGCAGTCCATAGTTTTAATGTAAATTTCTTAATTTTATCATGTCTGTGTTATATGCGATTACTAAAAACAAAGTTAAAATAGCAGAACTGAAAGTTATAAGTTTTGATAAAGATACTAGATTACTCTCTATAAACATGTTTCTTAATTAACTTACCTATATTTTAAAACATTTTTAATGACACCTATTTTGGAAAATGAGAATGCTATTTTTTAAAGGCAAAATTTTTTTCTGCACTTGTTAAAGCTTGTTATCTATCCCACTGTCTGTTCTTTGAAGTCATTTTCAGTGCTACCTTGTGAACGTGTAATTTTGATGTGAGCTTACATATGGGAACAAAATCAAGGTTATCCATATGTATTTTTATAGATCCCTTCGAAATAGCAGAGGCAGGCTTTAAGCCATCTGTTACAGTATAGATATTCATAAGTGGGCATTTATTCACATTCACAGGAATTAAACAGAAGTTGATCTTCTTCTTGAGTTGTCTGCAAGAGGGGAGTTCCAGTCCACAGCATTGAAATCTCCACCCTGAGTGGAACAAGGTAGCAGGTCCAGAATGCACTGCAGCAATGGCATAAATCAGATCCAGACCAGCCAGTCAAGCCTTTATAGAGTGCAAATTGCCAAGGCAACATGAAGTTTTACATCGCTGTTGTTGCCTGGAGTAATGGTTGCTAAGGATCCCATTTTTTTCCATCACACTCTTACCATCTGTCACTGGTGTATGTTGTAAAGATTTACATCTTAAGATTTAACCTATTTGGCCATATTCTTATTCTTACTTGGTCATCAAGTCCTGGTACTTTAATCCTGAGCTTCTGGCTCAGAGGTAGGTATGTTATGCACTGTGGGGTATATGGGAACAACTGATTCAGACTTATAAGATGCTGAAGTGTTTGTTGCAATTAGCCATCTTTTGAAGCTTTATTTACTCTGGCTATTATGAATCTGCATGTTCTACGTTGTGTCATCCTATTAGTGGCACAGTAGCTCAGTGATTAGCAGTGCTGTGTCACAGTGCCAGGGACCTGCATTTCATTCAAACCTTGGGCATCTGTCTATGTGGAGTTTGCTTCCTCCAGGTGCTCCGGTTTCCTCCTAAAGTCTGAAGATGTGCAGGCTAAGTTGATTAGCCATGGAAATGCAGGGATAGGGTAGGGGATGGATCTGGATGGGATGCTCTTTGGAGGGTCAGTGTGGAGTCGATGGGCTGAATGGTCTGCTTCCATACTGTAAGAATTCTATAACTCCAGTTCAAACCAAAATCATTCCCCACACTTTTATCATTACTTCACCTTGATTTCAACTCAAAGCATTTAACTGGAAACAGTCACAGAAGCTAAATACTGCAGTTATCATCTGAACATATTCCTCAACAATCTGAGGAGTTTGCTATGACTTTTCAAATAATGGGCACAATTACTCTGTGACCTATCCCATAGCTGCGAGAGGTCTACAAGGTTGACTTAGACATTTAAAGGAAATGCTGTTTAGCCTCTGACAAACTCTGATCAGCTCCGAGCACCTGTCTTTGTTTTTCATTTCACTGGAAATGAAACTGAAACCAACATCTTCAGCCATATCAGAGGACCTTATTTGGCAAATAAAAGCTGAACGTAAACATAAAAAAAACCTAGTTTGCTGTTTTTCCTCAGCTGTCCTACAGCTATCTACAGAAACAAAGAAAATAGGTGCAGGATTTGGCCAGTTGCCTCTAAACCTGCTCGGCTCTTCAATATGATCATAGCTGATTATCCAACTTAGTGCCCTCTTCCTGTTTTCTCTCCATACCTTCTGATCCATTTAGCCCTTCAAATTAAATTTAACCCCTTCTTGAAATTATTCAATATTTTGGCCTCAACTGTTTTATGTGGCAGAGTTTACACCATTACACGTGAGGACACCTCCCATCATGCACATGGCAAGGTACCGTGTGACTTGGTCAACGTTGTCTATCTCATACACTGCAGGCAAGGATGCCCGGAGGCGTAGTACATTGGTGAGACTGAACAGAGGATGTGGCAATGGATGAATGGACACCGCACAACAATCAACAGACAGGAGTGTTACTTCCCAGTCGGACAACACTTCAGTGTTCCAGGACAGTTGACCTCAGACCTTTGGGTGACCATCCGCCAAGGCGGACTTTGGGACAGACAACAACACAAAGTGGCCAAGCAGAGGCTGATAGCTGAGTTTGCTACCCAAGGGGATGGCCTCAACTGGGACCTTGGGTTCATGTCATACTACAGGTGACTCCAATGCACTACACACACCTGCAGACCCACACACTCACACAGACCCTCTCTCATACGCTCACACATACACTCCCACACTCACACATACACACGCACCCTCTCACAGACTTATACCCCTTTACACTCACACTCACACACATACACATACACACACTCTCTAACAGACACTCATAACCCCCTACACACACACGTACACACACACGCACGCACACACACACACACACATATATAAAGTTTGTGAAGTAAATTTGTACTTGCAGAATTACATTGTATTTTGTTCAAAAACTTCATGAATCCATGTAAGATTCTGTAAATCTCTTCTTTAGATTAGAATCAGTCTGAACATTGAGGCACAGACAGTCTCACACAGGGCACCTCACACCTTCAATGCATTATCTGGGCCAACATAGTACCTGTTGTTAAAGTTCACTTAAGCCTGAACACACGCACCAACTGGTTTCATTACAGTTTCTACCCTACTGTTATTAGAATACTGAATGGACTCACAAACTCTGAACATTCGCCTGTACCTGTGTTTTTGTTTTTGTCGCTGTTTACCTTATTTACTATCTATGCTACTTAACTATGTGATCTACCTGTACTGCTTGCAAGACAAAGCTTTCCACTGTGCCTTGGTACATGTGACAATAAATTTAATTCGATTCAATTGAGAATGTAACTTTAAGAAAGTTCTGGGATTTACGTATGAAAGAACTGAAACCAACATGCCCATTCTAAAAGATGAGAGACTGAACAAACAATCCAGGTCTTTTTCAATATATAATTTGAGTTAGACCATACTGTAAACATTTGCCATAAATGTTGTGTCCTACGATTTTATATTCCACAACCACCTAATGAAGGAGCAGCACTCTGAAAGCTAGTGCTTCCAAATAAACCTGTTGGACTATAACCTGATATTGTGTGATTTTTAATTATGTGCCAGGGAATTCCACAGACTCACAATTTTCTGGGTGAATAAATTTCCCCCTTTCTCAGTACAAAATACCCTAACCCATATCCTTAGACTGTGACCCCTAGTTCTATAATCTCTGGTCATTGGGCACATTCTTCTTGAGTGTATCCTGTCCAGTCCTATTAGAATTTTATGGGTTTCTGCGAGAATCCTCTTCATTCTTCTAAAGTCCAGTGATTATAGTCCTAACTGATCCAATCTCTCTTCATATCTCAGTCCTGTCATCACAGGAATCAGTGGATGTGCAGGTAAAACTTTGATGGATGTGGAAGGCACCTTTAGGGCCTTGGATAGAGGTGAGGGAGGAGGTGTGGGCACAGGTTTTACAGTTCCTGCGGTGGCAGGGGAAAGTGCCAGGATGGGAGGGTGGGTCGTAGGGGGGTGTGGACCTGACCAGGTAGTCACAGAGGTCTTTGCGGAAGGCAGAAAGGGGTGGGGAGGTACTGTTGGGTACCTTCCACTGACACTCTCATTCGTTTGGCTGAACTGGTCCTCATCCTTAACAATTTCTCCTTTGAATCCTCCCACTTCCTCTAGACCAAAAGCGTAGCCATGGGCACACGTATGGGCCCCAGCTATGCCTGTCTCCTTGTTGGCTATGTAGAACAGTTGATCTTCCGTAATTACACCGGCACCACTCCCCACCTCTTCCTCCGCTACATTGATGACTGCATTGGCGCCACCTCGTGCTCCCGCGAGGAGGTTGAGCAATTCATCAACTTCACCAACACATTCCACCCTGACCTTAAATTTACCTGGACCATCTCTGACACCTCGCTCCCCTTCCTGGACCTCTCCATCTCCATTAGTGACGACCGACTTGACACTGACATATTTTACAAACCCACCGACTCCATCAGCTACCTGGATTACACCTCTTCCCACCCTACCTCTTGCAAAAATGCCATCCTGTATTCCCAATTTCTCCGCCTCCGCCGTATCTGCTCCCAGGAGGACCAGTTCCACCATAGAACACACCAGATGGCCTCCTTCTTTAGAGACCGCAATTTCCCTTCCCATGTGGTTAAAGATGCCCTCCAACGCATCTCGTCCACATCCCGCACCTCTGCCCTCAGACCCCACCCCTCCAACCGTAACAAGGACAGAACGTCCCTGGTGCTCACCTTCCACCCTACAAACCTTCGCATAAACCAAATCATCCGCCGACATTTCCGCCACCTCCAAAATGACCCCACCACCAGGGATATATTTCCCTCCCCACCCCTTTCCGCCTTCCGCAAAGACCGTTCCCTCTGTGACTACCTGTTCAGGTCCACACCCCCCTACGACCCACCCTCCCATCCTGGCACTTTCCCCTGCCACCGCAGGAACTGTAAAACCTGTGCCTACACCTCCTCCCTCACTTCTATCCAAGCCCCTAAAGGAGCCTTCCACATTCATCAAAGTTTTACCTGCACATCCATTAATATCATTTATTGTATCCGTTGCTCCCGATGTGGTCACCTCTACATTGGGGAGACTGGGTGCCTCCTAGCAGAGCGCTTTAGGGAACATCTCCGAGACACCCGCACCAATCAACCAAACCGCCCCGTGGCCCAACATTTCAACTCCCCCTCCCACTCTGCTGAGGACATGGAGGTCCTGGGCCTCCTTCACCGCCGCTCCCTCACCACCAGACGCCTGGAGGAAGAACGCCTCATCTTCCACCTCGGAACATTTCAACCCCAGGGCATCAATGTGGACTTCAACAGCTTCCTCATTTCCCCTTCCCCCACCTCATCCTAGTTTCAAACTTCCAGCTCAGCACTGTCTCCTTGACTTGTCCGACCTGCCTATCTCCTTTTCGACCTATCCACTCCACCCTCTCCTCCTTGTCCTATCACCTTCACCTCCTCCCCCACACACCCATTGTACTCTATGCTACTCTCTCCCCACCCCCACCCTCCTCTAGCTTATCTCTCCACGCTTCAGGCTCACTGCCTTTATTCCTGATGAAGGGCTTTTTCCCGAAATGTCGATTTCGCTGCTCCTTGGATGCTGCCTGAACTGCTGTGCTCTTCCAGCACCACTAATCCAGTATTTGGTTTTCAGCATCTGCAGTTATTGTTTTTACCCCATCACAGGAATCAGTCTGGTTAAACCTAAACAGACAAAACATCCCTCCTCAGATAAAGAGACCAAAACTACACACAATACTCCAGGTGTGGTCTTACCAAGGCCCTAATTGCAGCAAGACATCCCAGCTCCAGTATTCGAATGTTCTCGCTATGAAGCCCAATATACTATTTGCCTTCTTCACTGCATGCTTTCCTTCATCGACTAGTCTACAAGGGCATACAGATCTCAGTGCACCTTCCTTTTTTGCTATTTATTGTCACTCAGATGACAATCTGCCTTCCTAGTTTTGCTACCAAACTTAATAATCTTACATTTATCAAAATTATACTTCATCCGCTAGACACTTGCCCATTCACTCAACTTGTCCAAATCACATTGAAGCATCTGTGCATCCTCCTCATATTTCTCCAGTTCAGCTTTGTGTACAGAACAAATCTGGAGATATTGTTTTTAGTTCCCACGTCTAAATCATCCATATGTATTGTGAATAGTTGGGGTCGGAGCACAGATCTTTGTGGTAGCTCAGTAGTCATTGCCTGCCACTTGAAAAAAATCATTTTCCCCATTCTTTGTTACTGCCTGCCAACCACTTTTCTAACCGTGACAGCTCCAATTCTATGTGATTTAACATGCTAATCTCTTATGGGACCTTATTGAAATTCAACTTAGTTTAATGTATGCCCATTAATGTATCCAATTTAAAATTCACTTTGCTTCCACTTGATCCCTTGTGCATCTTGATTTCTGTAAATGTTTCCAATTCTACAATTCCCTTCAACCTCACACTTCCTTCAATTTTAGCTGCAGCAAAGGCAGCTTTTGGCCAACCTGCTGTTGCACTCTGGAATTTCCGATTTTAAGTATTTGCTTTTCCTAGCTCCTTCAAGTCCTATTGTAGCCCATCTCTTTAAGCTTTTGGTCACATCTCTTCCTTTGAATTGAGTGTTCAATGTACCCCCCCCCCCGTGTATTACTTTTTTTCTTAAAACAAATGCTCAATATTACTTTGGTTATGCACTGACGTTGTTTAATTGCAATAGTTGACATAGGATCTATCTTAAGTGTAATTTTTTTTTAAAAGTTCATTTGCTGTGCACTTCACTTTATAAAATCTGATTTAATCCCTGAATGAGCTTGTTTTCAGTGGGCTACCTGGAGATTGCTGTGTCCTGAGTGGCTGCAGAGGCCATCAATCCAGCTGATTGACCAATGGGAAGCTCGCATAGACAGCGGAAGCCCCGCCTTCAGTATCCGGGCGCTGTGCACTGGTGCCTCTCTCGCTCGCGGAGTTAATGGCGCCGAGGCCCTGAGGCCTAAGGCCAGGGAGAAAAATCGATCGCCTCGCTTTTTTCCCCCCCTCTTGCCGTTGCAGCTGCGTTCAGGGTAGGTATTTCTGTGTGCTCCGGGCACGCGGGTCAGGGTTTAGGGTGGGATTGGGTCGAGGTTGAGCCCCGTGAGCTCGGCCCGGCCTGCGGCCTGCGGCCTGCGGCCTAATGGTTTCCATCGGTCGAGAGCAGCTCAGGCGGGGACTCGCTGCTCATGCCGCGCTGGAACCTTCCAGGAGAAGTCATCGTTTTACTTTACAGCAAAGAAGATTGGCCCCGTCGTATCCGTGCATCAATCATCTATTAACTTTCATCCCGTTTTCCAACATTTGGCCCGTAACCTTGTGCTCATCTACATGTTTCTTAAATGTCTTGGTAGTTTCTACCTCTACCATACCTTTTAGCTAGTGCATTCCAGATAGCCACCACACTCACGGTGAACAAAACGTTTCCTCAAATCCCCTCTGAACCCTCTGCTCCTTAACTTGCGCCATGGTTATTGATGACCCGACTAAGGAGAAGTGTTTCTCCTTATCAACCCTATGTTCCTCAAACTTACACCTCGACGAAGGTCACCCACTCAGCCTCCTCTGCTGTAAGGAAAACAACCTGAGCCTATCTGGTCTCTGTTCATAGCTGAAGAGCCTCTCTTCACTCCAGCCAAAGCAGCATCCCGGTAAGCCTCCTTTGGACCCCCTCTAGTGCAATCAGATTCTTCTTATAATGGGACAACTAGAACTGCCCACAGTATTGAATCTGTGGTTTAACTGATAAATGTTATGACTCCATCATAACCACCTTGCTCTTGTATTCAATGCTTTGAATAAAGATGAATATCCCATATGCATTCTTAACACTTGCCCTGCTGCCTTCATAAATATATGGACTTACACGCAAAGGTTCCTCTGATCCTTTGTATTTCCTTTGGTCCTACCATTCAACAGAAGTGTAGCTGTTCAGTGTAAATTCCCCCTTTGTCCCAGTTTCTCTCCCACCAGCCACATCATTCACACCAGAAGAGTATGACATGATGTGCTTAGAATTTGTTATTAAACATGCTTAAGATTGGTGCAAATTTCTCACCAAGACACTATTCAAAAGGACAAGGCAGGCAAATTCAAGCCTGTATCAAAAAGGGATCTCAATAAGGAAAAAAAAGTTGAAGTTATGGGAACAAGGGGAAAGTGAGGACTGCTGAAAATGTGTTGCTGGAAAAGTGCAGCAGGTCAGGAAGCATCCAAGAACCAGGAGAATCGATGTTTCGGGCATAAGCCCTTCAAAACATCGATTCTCCTGTTCCTTGGATGCTGCCTGACCTGCTGCGCTTTTCCAGCAACACATTTTCAGCTCTGATCTCCAGCATCTGCAGTCCTCACTTTCTCCTCGAAAGTGAGGACTGCAGTTGCTAGAGATCAGAGTCGAGAGTGTGATGCTGGAAAAGCACAACAGGATTCCTGATGAAGGGTTTATGCCTGAAACGTCAATTCTCTTGCTCCTCAAATGCTGCCTGACCTGCTGTGCTTTTCCATCACCACACTCCAGTTATGGGAACAAGTGGGATTAATTGGTGTAAAAGAAAAATACTGTGGATACTGGAAATAGATCAGGCAGCATAATGACTACAAAAACAGTTAATGTTGCAGGCTGATGTTCTTTTGTCAGAGTTCATTTCAAGCTCTCTCAAAGAGCTGATGAGTGCAATAGCCTGGATAGCCTCCTTCTGTGTTTTGTGATTGTACAATTTACTAACACTTTTAGCATAGATTTAAATCTCCCTTTCAAGTATACATTTTTAAAGTTAATTCATGGGATGTAGGTGTTGCAAACTAGGCCAGCATTTTTATTGTCCATCACTAATTGTTTTGGAGAAGATGGAATTGAGCTTCCTTTACGAATCGCTGCAGCCATTGGAGTGTAGGGCCACCTGTAGTGCTGACAGAAAGGAAGTTCCAGATTATGACCTAGAGAATAGTGATATAGATCCCAATCAGAATGATCATATGTATTTAGTTTGGCATGCGGAACATATAGAAATGTGGCTTCCATGTGTAAATGTAACTTTTCTTCAAGATAATTCTAGAAGGTCTTTTCAAAATCCTGGATGTTCCTATATATTCAAAAGTCGAGCTACTGAATAGCCATAGACAAGTACGTTGCTTTTCCACTGTCTCCAGAATTCTGAAATGTTGCAATTGATGCCCTAAACATGCTAGATCCTGAGGGAGTTTGTGTATATTAACATAAGAGTTTAATGCAAATCATGTATGCTGTGGAAGCTGCTGATTCTAGGCATCTAAGTTAATAGAAATGCTGTCAGTTGGCGAGCCGGTATTTTTGGAGAAGCTTGGGTTTTGTAACAAATCCCATTAAAGTTTTCATGATGTTGCCTAAAATAACCTAGTTGGTATTCATTAGTTATACATATCCCTTTGGAAGGCTTTGCATGTAAGTAAATGCATCAGCCATTCTGTGCCAAAATCTAATACAGCAGCAATGGGATGAATAAACGTTTATTTCATGGTGGGATTGGTTAAGAGGAGTCTATTCCTGAGGGCACCAAAGCAATTGCACATAACTTTTCAAATTGTACTAGGGAGCTTGATGTTTGCGCCAGTTTTTATGCTTTGTTTGGTGTGATTGTCAAGAGATTATGAATTCCGGTTCCATTTTCAAAGTTAATTCCTTAATCTTTTGGCTGTTTTCAAAACGTGAGCTACTGAAGCTGACATCACTTGCATCTGAGTGTTCCATGAGAAATGTTGATTTTTGTTTTTGCAACATAATGTCCAAAGCTTGACTCCCAATTTACACATTCAAAAACATTTAAAGAAAGTTTTAAAATGAATGTTTTCAAGTGTAAACAATTGAGTATATAGATGTTGAAAGTGTTATTAAAGCAGTTACCTGTACTGCATGTACATCCACACTGATATTATGCTATCAGAAATTTTTTCAGATCCTCTGATCTGTAGTTGCAGATTGTATCTGGATTGCAGCCCAAATTGAGTGAAAATGAACTTTGGATGTCAGTATATATGGGTGCGTTTATAAGTAATCAGAACCAGTTTAATTCACATACATTTTCATATTCCCGCTGGTTTGGGTGTGTGTTATTACAATCTGTGTAAACATTAATTCTGTGCTCGTCACCAAATTGTATCTTATGCATTTTATTATTCATTTCATATATTTAAAGAATTTTTAAAAACTTTGCACACATAGGCATCTTAAATCTATGCGCACAAATAATTTTAATTAGAAGGTGCCTCACATCCTAGGCTAAAGGGGAAACTCACTTTAATCCCTCTGCAAATTATAAATAATGGATTTGCAGATAGCTAAAAGAATTAAATCTGTCTTTTCCCTCAGAATCTACAAAAATGGCAGCATTTCCATACAGGGCTGCACCTGGGCCCAATCCCGTTCCAGTCCCTCTACCTGATTACATGTCTGAGGAAAAACTACAGGAGAAAGGTGAGACATTTCTACATTAATCTGGTCAGTTAACATAGAAAGTAATGCAATTATGTGTACAAAAGTTTATCTCATTATTAAAGCACTAAATGTTAAAATTTAAATTTTATTTCGTTTTTATGCACTTTGGGTGCCCATTGTGTGACAAATACTCAAAGCTGTGAGGCATGACTTTGGAGATTTCGAACTAAAAATGTTTTTAATACTGTAGCACCTGTTGTTCTAATAATTAAATTTAAATTGAAAATTTTCAAGACTGCAGTTTTTATTATATGAAATATGGAGTATTGATTTTTTGACTTCCATTGAATGATTTAATTATCTAAGACTTATATTGACTGAAAAGATTTTTTAAAAGAGTGTGCTAAATATCAAGCTCAAGCATATCCTGAGCAGCACTTGTTGGCTAATTGTCATGAAATTGACATGGATTACCCAAAAGGCAATCTGGTTTGAAATTAACATTTCCCCAAGGGCAATGAAATTAGCCAATCAGGCTACATAGGAAATGTGAAAAAGTCCTCATCTCTTACTTGATTTACATAATTATGACAATCTTCACATATTGGAGATTAAACATCTGCAGTTACCAAACTTTGAAGCAATAACCTCAGTGTTGTACAGAATCATAAAACAGCTGTGTTACAAATGCTGTACTTTTGGTAGACCAAGAAGAGATGGAATTAAGAATGTAGAATCAAACATGGACTGAGAAGACGCCCTCTATCTGCAGAAGAAAAGTACCAGCACTTCAGCTCTGACTGGAAAGGTGCATCAGAGAATCACAAAATGACAGCATTTTTAAAAAAACAATTAATCGACTGATCTTGTGTTAAAACCTTACACCTCAAGGGCACCCAAAATACTCAAAAACTTGCATATTCTTTTTATCTTTCCTTGTATTGGACACTGTTCCATTTAACTTTGTACCTGTGTGTGTGTGAAGACCCAAGTGACTGCATGAAAACTGTAATCTTGATTTTGTGTCTTCATTGTGCTTTCTTAGTTTTTTTATTTATTCATGGACCACGGGCATTGCTGGTTTGGGTCAATACTGCATGCAGATCAAAAAGGAACCAGTGGCCTACTGGTACTACCACTGGACTATTAATCCAGGAATCAAGTGTTTTTCTGGAAACCTGGGTTCAAATCCTGCCACGCCAGATGGTGAAATTTGAATTCAGTAACAATTTAGAATTAAGTCATTGATTGTCAGGAAAAAAAAACATCTCTAATGTTCACTTGCGTGGTTTAAGGAAGGATTGCAATCCTTAGCTGGTTGACATGTCACTCCAGACCTACAGCAATGTGATTGATTCTTAACTGCCCTCTAGGCAATTAGGGGTGGGCAATAAATGCAAGCTTGGTCAATAATGCCCTTGCTCGTGAATGAATAAAAAAAAAGTTGTAGGTAGATCCACAGTGCTGTTAGGGAAGGATTGATCTGGTGATACTGAAGGAATGGGAATATATTTTCAAGTCCAGCTGATGAGTGACTTGGAAGTGATCTTCTACGGGGTGGTGTTCCCGTGTGTCTGTTGCCTTTGTTTTTCTAGATGGAAATTGCTAACTGGTGAAGGACCAGCGCTCTGAAAGCCGGTACTTCCAAATAACCTGTTGTGGTTTTTAACTTTGTCCACCCAGTCCAACACTGGAATCTCCACATCATAGATGGAAATTGTGCTGGGTTTTGAAGGGCTGCTTAAGAAACAATTGGTGAATTTTGGCAGTGCATCTTGAAGATGGTATACATTACTACTGTTGAGTGTTCGCAGTGTGAAGGGAATGAGTATTTGTGGATGTGCTACTAATCAAGTGGGCTGCTTTTACCTGGATGGTGTCAGGGTTCTTGTGTTATTGTTGCTGCACTTGTCCAAGCAAATATGGAATATTTCATCGCACACCTGACTCTACTGTGTAAATGATGGACAAAATTTGCAGAGTCAGGAGATGCTCTTGTAACCAATATTTGTATGGCTAGTGTAGTTCACCTTCTGGTCTATGGTAAATGTCCGAGATGTTGATTGTGGGGGATTTAATGATGGTGCCACCTTTAGAGTTCAAGAGATGGTCAGATTGTCTCTTATTTGGAGAATGTCATTGCCAGGATTTTTTTTATTCACTCATATTGTGGGATATGGGTGTCGCTGGCTGGCCAGCATTTATTACCCATCCCTAATTGTCCTTGAGAAGATAATGGTGGGCTGCCTTGATCTAGTGGTGTCTGCGACATTGTCTGTAAGGTCTGATTCCATGAATATGACCATATCAGGCTGTTGCTTGATTAGTCTGTGAAACAGCTCTCCCAATTTTGACACTAGCCTTCAAATGTTAATGAGAATGACTTGACATAGTAGACAGCAGTGTTTTTGTCATTGCCTTTTCTGGTGCCAAGATAAATGCCTGGCGATCCTTCTGGTTTCATATCTTTCAGGTTTCCTTTCCTGATAAACATCAGTGAACCTGATGGGTTTTTCCAACAAACAACAGTGGTCTCACGGTCATCATTAGATTCTAAATTCCACATTTTCTTTTTGAAATCAAATTCCACCATTTGCTGTTGGTGGTTTCAAACCTCGTCCCCGGGACATTATCTAGGGTCTCTGGATTAATAGTCTAGCAATGATGCCATTAGGCCATCGCCTTCCTTGTGTAGCACAAATGTTATTTGCCACTTTTCAGCCCACGCCTGGGTAATTCCAGGTCTTGTTGCATTTTGGTATGGATGGCTTGAATATCTGAGGAGTTATGAATGATGCTGAACTTGGTGCAAACACTAGCGAACATTCCCACTTCTAACTTTGATCGATGAAGCAGCTGAAGATAGTTGGGATAGGATATTCTCCTGAGGAATTCATGCAGAGATGTCCTGGCACTGAGATGACTGCCCTCTAATAACCAGAACCGTCATCCTATGTGCCGTGTATGACACCAACCAACAAGATTTGCTGCAGTTTCCCATTGACTTCCTCAATTCTGAGGAAGGGTTACTCCACCTGAAATGTTATCTCTGATTTCCTTAGCAATTTTTGTTTTCGTTTCCCCAGTTTTGCTGGGGCTCCTTGAAACCGCACTCAGTCACATGTGGCCTTGATGTCAAGACGAGTCCTCTCACCTCACCTCTGGAATTCGTTTCTTTTGTTCATGTTTGAACCAAAGCAATAATGAGATCATGAGTCGAGTGACCCAACTGGGCATCATTGAGCAGGTTGTAATAAGTCTGTAAATTTATTCATTGCTTTTAGAACCTGGGCCTTTTCTCTGTAGTCAGGTTAGCTTGAAAATTCACTGGAAATTCCAACCTAACTGATTTACATAGCAGATGTATTTTACAATTGAACTGTTGTTGGTTTCTAGAAGTAGGACAGCATATCAACTTCAGCTAGAGGATTGCAAATCCATGTGCTGTGTGTAGTTCGGAATGGATATTTTGGGTAGTGGTGATCCACCCTTCAAAGCTATAAAAAAAGAGGCACATATTGCATTTAGTTCTGAAACAACACAGTGAATTGCTGCCCTTGGGTGCTGCAGCCTAAAAATAAGACCTCTCAAGTGCTGTTGCATATATGCTAATTGCCAGTGACCTCAGCTAGGCATCCTTATTAGTTTTTGGAACTGACAAGTTATCGTAACTGAGCTTATGTTCTATTTAAGTCCGGAGTTTGCCATCCAGGAATGGGAAGGATGTTCAGCCTTATTCAATTCAGTTCAAGGAAACTCAGTGAGAGGCAAACCATATAGCATGGTTATTTCAATATTTTTCTGGCTGTGATTTTTTAAAATTCATTTCCTAAGCTTATATAACTCACTGAGCAATGAAAAATTCATCATCCTGTCTCCATGTCTTATGTTAACTGCAGTCAGCCCAATGGATGCTTAGCTGAGTTTAAAAATAAAGTTCAATGATTAGTATTAATGGCTTAGTTTGATGCTGATATCTCAGAACAACCCATAATGTGTGATTTACCACGTTGCCCTGTCCTCCATTGAAGAGGAAAATACAACTTTGCCTAACAACATTGGAATAACTTTAACATTGTAGTAGACAAAGTATTGGACATTCTGTTGACTTTAGATTTTGACTTCTGCTTATACTCCAATATTCATTTTGATTGAATTGAATTGAATTTATTGTCACGTGTACTGAGGTACAGTGAAAAGTTTTGTCTTGCAGTCGATACAGGCAAATCACGTAGCTAAGTAAGCTGTTGATTAAGTCATGGGATATTTTTAAAGAAGTTATGACACCTTTCTTTTGAGATTGTGCTCAGTTATAAACTTTCCAGTGTATTTAAATTATTTTTCCAGCCAGGAAATGGCAACAACTTCAGGCTAAACGGTATGCTGAGAAGAGAAAGTTTGGCTTCGTGGATGCTCAGAAAGAGGACATGCCTCCTGAACATGTCAGAAAGATCATTCGTGATCATGGTGACATGACAAACCGGAAATTCAGGCATGACAAGAGAGTCTATCTTGGGTAAGCATTTTGTCAATATGGAGGACAATAGCATTTTAACATTAAGCCCATAATTATCCTCTGAGATTTGATGCTGAATGATTTTTACTTGAACTTTTAATTTTACTATTTAACTGAAGCATGTTTTTGTTTCAATAACAAGTGGTTCATTGATGGTCCATAGCATTTTTAGTACTTGTTTGATTTTTTAATGAATGGTTTGACCTCCAGTACTCACCTTGTTGAGTATGAATGTTTATGCAGAGACTGCTGTGAAAAGTAATGTTCTGTATGGAGGTGGGAAGGGAAGAGATATTGTGATGGGAGTGGGGCGCAAAGATCTGAAATCTGCAGTGAGTAACCGAATGGAACATAATATATGCAGTATGCAGGTCATGATAACTTGCCTAAATATTGCACTCCCACAGTTCTGTTTTCATATGCTTGTGTACTATTTAGGTCTTCTTTTTAAATAGTTCTAGATTTTCAGTTGTTCAAATCTATATTTCTCACTAGTGACAGTTTTGTATACATTCAGCTTAAAGAGGACTTCAAGTCTATCTCTAATCAAGTCTAATTCAATTCTCGCTTGATCATTGCATTTTCAAACTTGCAAAGTGCCATTTTGTATTCCAGTTTATATGCTAACCAATTATTCTAAAATATAGCACTTACCCAAAATATTAGATGTAACTGTTTATCTTGTGAATTAAAATTGATTTGCTCTAAAATACAGTGAGAAGTATGCATTTTTAATATCAGTCATTAGACTTGTCATCACAGTGAGGCTGTTTGACTCAGAGTATAACAGGCTGAGGAGTGGCAGATGACGTTTAATTTAAATAAATGTGAGGTGCTGCATTTTGGAGCAGCAAATCAGGACAGGACTTATACACGTAATGGTAAGGTCCTGAGGAGTGTTGCCAAACAAAGAGACCTTAGTGCAGTTTCATAGTTCCTTGAAAGTAGAGTCACAGGTAGACAGGGTAGTGAAGAAGAGGTTTGCTACATTTGCCTTTATTGGTCACTGCATTGACTATAGGAGTTGGGAGGTCATGTTGCGGCTAGACAGGACATTGGTTAGGCTACTTTTGGAATACTGTGTTTCATTCTGGTTTCCCTGCTATAGGAAGGATGTTGTGAAACCGTGAAAGGGTTCAGAAAAGATTTACAAAGATGTTGCCAGGGTTAGAGGGTTTGAGATTTAGGAAGAGGCTGAATATGCTCGGGCTTTTTTTTGCCTGGACATTCAGAGGCTGAAAGGTGACCTTTAGAGAAGTTTATAAAATCATGAGTGGCATGGAGAGGGTGAATTGTCAAGGTCTTTTTCCCAGACTAGGGGAGTCCAAAATTAGAGGGCATAGATCTATGGTGAGAGGGTGAAGATTTAAAAGGGATCTAAGGAGCAGCTTTTTCACGTAGAGGGTGGTGTGTGTATGGAATGAGCTGTCAGAGGAAGTGGTGGAGGCTACTATAATTACACCATTTAAAAGGCATCTGGATGGGTACATGAATTGGAAGGGTTTAGAGAGGTATGGGCCAAATGCTAGCAAATGGAACTAGATTAATTTAGGATATCTGTTTAGCAGGGGCGAGTTGGTCCAAAGGATCTGTTTCTGTGCTGTACAACTTTATGACTAAAGCTAATATATTGGCAATTGTATTTTTCCCTCTCTCCATAGTGCTTTGAAGTACATGCCGCATGCTGTTCTGAAACTACTGGAGAATATGCCTATGCCATGGGAACAGATCAGGGATGTTTCAGTTTTGTATCACATCACAGGCGCAATCTCATTTGTTAATGAAATTCCCTGGGTTATTGAACCAGTTTATATATCTCAGTGGGGGTAAGTAGTGTTGAGTTTTTCAAGAGCTTTTGATGAAAATATGTTTTCATTCACTTGTAAAGTATTTTGTGTTCTTCTGTCCATGGCAATTTCCGAATTAAGTTGAATGATACAAGGAAATCAATGTTATAGCTATGAGTTATTCATACAAAAGTAGTGGGACAAGATGCTTGTCAAAGTTATAGGCCTTAATACCAGTTGTTATTTGTATTAAAGATAGCCTTGTTGATTGAGACTTTGTTCTCCTGGATGTCAGTGATTTCAGTTATTCCAGTGGAAGATAGAAGATATCCTGTTGATAGATCATGCATTCAAAAGTTATTTGCTTGGATATTTTTCATACATGAAAGAATTTTCAAATGTACTGTAATTTCAATTTAGATAAGCATATTTTGAGTGCGTTTTGCTCCATTGCATATGATCAGGAATAGCATTTTATACTCTAAGGATATTTTTCTGATGGAATGCAATAACCAAAGATTCATTTCTCATTAGAACCATGTGGATTATGATGAGACGTGAAAAGCGTGATAGACGACACTTTAAAAGGATGCGGTTTCCTCCTTTTGATGATGAAGAGCCTCCACTGGATTATGCAGATAATATACTAGACGTGGAGCCACTTGAAGCAATACAGATGGAACTTGATTCAGAAGAGGATGGACCAGTGGCAGAGTGGTTATATGATCACCAACCGCTGAAAGACAACCCAAAGTAAGGCTTTATGTCTTAGAGTCCACTGTGTTAATGTCATGAAAGATTGAAGGCCTGACAAAGTAGCTAAGTGACATGGAAACAATTATCTGATTTTAAATTATTAACAAGTATTTACAGAATAGGCAAATTAAAACTGTACTGCTAGGAAAGTTATACCTGAACTAATTAAAATGACTTCACTTCTTGTGAATGAACAATTAACTATGACATTGTTAGGTTTAACGGGTTCAACCAACTCGACATTAATTTGATATTATGTTTGTTGTTTTCCACAAGGGCCCAATGGTCAGTTCACAGTCTAAAATAAAAATAATGCCATGGAATATTCTTTCTTGGAAATTTGAACAGTTCCTTTAGTCTAGCCTATTGTCTGTATGGGATGTTTTACATACTTTACAACTAACCTGTTCAGAAATGTTATTACACACCTCTGGAACAAGTGGGATTTGAACCCAAGGTAGGGCACTACCACTGTACCACAAGACTTCCAAAGATTGTCCTTCTAATGGTCCTTCTTTGCCAATCATTGGCTTCAGTATGAAAAATTTTTAAAAATTCAGTCAAGGGTTATTTATTCTAGTACTCTTCAATTGGACATCAAATTTTATTTTTAATTCTTTGTGAATAAAAGTAATAACTCTTGATTACAGAAGGTGAGAGGGGAAACATTTAAAATGGACCTAAGGGGGAACCTTTTCATGTGGAGGCTGGTACAGTTATTTCTTCCATAGCATGATAGTTCTGTTCCTATGTGACCCCGTGCAATACAAGAATTACGCAATACAAATAGAGTTTAAAGTGTTGGTGATATAATCGTGTTATAGCCCACACACATTTTAAAAGTTCGCTCTTTGGAAATAATGTCCCTTATTTGTCATTTACGTTACAGCCAGTTCGCGTTGACAAAACACACATTATAGAAGAATGACCTGTACAATTACAGCATCTGGATGGGTATATGAAGAGAAAGGATTTAGAAGTATATGGGCCAAATACTGGCAAATAGGACTAGATTTATTTAGGATGCCTAGTTGGTATGGACAAGTTGGAACGAAGGGACTGTTTCCATCCTGCACTACTCTATGACTAAGTAATAATGCTCAACAACCTTATTATTTGGTACAAGTAAATTTAGATTTAATTCAACTTAATAGGCTTATTGTAGAGAAATATCAAAAAGCCAAACTTTTGAAAAGAATACACAACTAGACTTCACAATTCTTAATCTGAAGGCCTGGATTTATGATGGTTATAGTTCAGTGATTTTACACTCCTCTCAACAGTTCCAAAGCAATTAGTGATTGATTATGGAGAAATTTACCATATTTTTAATCAATTAATTGTATACTAAATTCATAATGAATAGTAAACGCTCACTGACCGTGGAAAGGTATTTAACATCGAACAGTCAACACAGTAACAGGCCCTTTGGCCAACCATGTCTGTGCCAACCATAATACTATTTTAAAATAATCCCAAGTACCTGCACATGGTCCATATACTTCTATCCCTGCCTCTTCATGTATCTGAATCAAAGCCTCTTAAATCATCTTGCATCTACCACCTCCCATAACAGCATGTTCCAGGCACCTACAACCCTCTGTATTTTAAAAAAAAGCTTTTCTTTGAACTTTTCCTCTCTCATCTTAAACCTATGCCCCCTATCATATGACATATCCACCCTGGGCAACTATCCATCCTATCCATGCCTCCCATAATTTTATATACTTTCATCAAGTTGCGCCTCTGACGCTCTAGTGAAAACAATCCAAGTTTGTCCAACCTCTCCTTATAACAAGACATTTGTGGGATGGCAACTTCCCCATTATGATAAATTCCACATTTTTAAAACAATTTGTTCAAATTGCTAGTTTAGCTTTGCTTTAAAGTGAGTTATTTAGTTATTTGAAAACTGACAGTTTAAACTATCGATAGTGGTTTATTGGTTCCTGACTGAAAGAATACTTTGTGATTAGCTGCTTGCTGTCATCACTACTGCTGCATGTTGTGAAATCTCCCAAAGTTGGCACTAGATTTAAACTGCCATTGAGAAAGGTGAAAGCCACACCACAATGGTCACTTGAACTTTTGGGCAGTTTAATTTAAGGTCAGTAGTAAGTACCTTCTCCCCTACTGACAACAGAATCTAGCTAATAACAAAACATGGGGAAACAGTACGTGTGTGTGTGTGCGTGTGAGTAAAAGAAACATATTTGTTCAACTATGGTCTTACCTGTGGTAACTGCTAGAAATGGATATGTTGGCACTTGGGTGAGGACATGGTTAGGCTTAGTGATGCCATTGTAGTTAAATAGCATGTTAATGTTTAACTTTATAGACTTGTGTATGATAATTGACCACTGACGAAGTACTAGAAACTTGTTGGAATCCATGGACTGGCTTTAGGAGAGGAATTGTTGAGGTTGACAAAAGTTGGGCTTCTGTTAATAACGAAACAAAAAAGTAATATCACAGCTCTCCGTATTGGAAAATTAGAATTAGGTTAATCTATTCAGCTTCCTATTGTATTCAAATATCCCTATCAACTTGTGAATTGCTATGATATTAAGTTGTAATTTTCTCTTATAAAGTGTTTAAATTGAGAATTATTCTGTCCTAATATAGGTATGTTAATGGATCGACTTATCGCCGCTGGCAGTTTACTTTACCTATGATGTCCACTCTTTATCGTCTGGCTAATCAGTTGCTAACTGATTTAGTGGATGACAACTACTTCTATCTGTTTGATCTGAAAGCATTTTTTACATCCAAAGCTCTCAACATGGCAATTCCGGGTGGACCCAAGTTTGAGCCTCTGGTTCGGGATGTGAATCTTCAGTAAGGACATTTCTTTTTAAAATCCATTCTCAAGATATATTATCAGAAAATTTAGCTGCTTTCTATTAGGTTGAACAATGGTTACTACAACTACAAAATGCTTCACCGTTGTTCAGTAGTGTTCCATTTATCAAGTCTTCAATATTTTCCTGCATGTGAATCATCTAATTGAATCCTATTTCAGTGTTTGCTAACTGTCTTTTCAGATTCTAATTTTATCGAACAAAGTGTTTTGCTGTGACAGGGAGAGATGTATAACAGTTTCCAAACCTCGACAGCAAATGAAAGCTGAAACTAAAATCCTGGTTCTGCTTGACCCTGCCCCTTCATACTGCTTCTATTATTCCAACTTTTTTTTTAAATCAAAAGCTATCTGGGCTCAGGGAAGGCAGCTCAGCTGCAAGCTTGCAATGCTTGTTCTTAAAAATATTGACAGAAGAAATCCTTCTTAAAGGCATATCTTGTAACATCATTACTTGTGTGTTTTCAGCAAAATCCTTCTGTTTCCTTTTTATAAAATGTTGCTCTTAAATCTGTCTTACTTCCCTGTTTATAGTTTCTCAATTCCTGCAGATGATTTATTTGTGTATTGTAATTTAAAATAAATGCGTATGGGTCACCACTCGGCAGGTTATACGCTGTCTTTTTGCTTTCTTTCCTACAAATATTCAGCCATATGGTTGTTCCTTTTCTCATTCCTTTCTAATACTAATCTTGAACTATGCTTTCTTTAATCCTTGTATTTCAATTGTTCTAAAGTTTATTACTGCTGTACTGTACAACTTCAATAAAGTTTTGTGCATATTTAGTTCACTAATGAACAGTACATTTGTAGCATGGAAATGAACAGATTCCACACTATAATGTGTACATGATTTAAGTTGTCATTGCTGTACAGCAATTGTAAGCTACAAAAGGGCAAGTTTATAAATGAGGACCTTGTGTCATAGCGAAGCTATAGATGGAGAGTCAAGTCCCAGCCAGTTTTATTTTCTCTTCTGGCTTGATCCAAGTAGAGGCCATTGCATCTGCCTTTCATTTGGGAGAAAATTTGAAGGGAAAATCAAAGTATGATCCCTACACTGTCTGGTACTTGATTGATAACCCAGTGGAAAGTAAGTTTGAGCAAATGTTTTTGAATTGTATGTGTTTTTTGTTTGAAGCAATTTGTCATGTGAGCTATTGGCCCAGGTATTCCGATAGTCAGCTATGAAAAGCACTCTGAAAGATGGGCTTCAGAACTGCTAGGAGGCCCCAAAGTACAGCTATACTGTAATTAGTCTGGGAAGTTCAAACATTGGAACCATGCAAAGTGCCCCCAACTCCAAGTTAGAGTTGAAAACTTGAGTGGTTCTGATTTACTTACCTAAATAGCCAGCCAGTAAAAGGTTAAATGATTTCAAACCTGCTCTAACTTCATGCTAACTATATTCACCGCACATCCCTTTGTCCACTAACCTCATTCCCACTCACATTACCTCATATTTATGAATATGCTGGGTTAGAGTGGTGCTGGAAAAGCACAGTAAGTTAGGTAGCGTCGAAGGAGCAGGAAAATCGACGTTTCGGGCAAAAGCCCTTCATTCTTGATGAAGGGCTTTTGCCCGAAACATCGATTTTCCTGCTCCTTGGATGCTGCCTGATCTGCTGTGCTTTTCCAGCACCACTCTAAATTAGAGTCTGATCTCCAGTATATGCAGTCCTCTCTTTCGCCTTTATGAATATGCTGAAGAGTTTTGAATTGCTTGTATTTGGGCCATTATGTGGAAATCACAGGAAGTCAGTTTTCTTTGATTTTCATAATCTGCAACTTTCCAGTTATGTAAAATTAAAACATTGACTGTTTGTCTTTGATTTCCTTTTGTTAGGGATGAAGACTGGAATGAATTCAATGATATCAACAAGATCATCATTAGACAGCCAATTAGAACAGAATACAAAATCGCATTCCCATATTTGTACAATAACCTCCCGCATCATGTTCATCTCACCTGGTAAGTAGATAAGTGTAAATTATTTGCCATTTGTCCTAGATTTAGAACAACACAAACAGCAAAATTTTCTGATTTAAAAAAAAAATTCAAGGACTGTGGGCTTTGCAGGTTGGGCAGTATTTGTTGCCCATCCCTGGTTGCCCTAGAGAAGATGGTGGTGAGCTACCACCTTGAACCACTGCAGCCCATTTGGTGCAGATACACCTACAATATTGTTAGGACGGAAGTTCCATGAGTAGTATTGTAGAACACAAATACCTTGGAGTTCAGGTAGGTAATTCTTTGAAATGTGTGTCTTAGGGTGATAGGGTGCTTAAGAAGACATTTAGCACCCATGCCTTCATTGCTCAGACCTTTTGAGCAAAGGAGTTGGGCCATTATGTTGAAGTTGT